>NC_136382.1:168044421-169402754 GCF_965140285.1 Lepidochelys kempii
CAGTAGTGTTTATATTAACTGCTGTAGTTTAATCAGCAGAAAGGACCGAAACCATGTCTGTGTGTCCTTCATGCACTCTCCCTTCCCTTTAAATTTGTGTGTGCTTAATTTATTGGCCAAATGAGTGAGGGGTTTTTTTTTAGTTTTAAATTCAAGGAGGGTTGCTTACCTTTTTTTTTCTTTTAATTACATTTTTTTAATGCGCCATGTTAAGTCACTACAAGCAAAAGTGTAACATTTAAAACAGGCCAATATAAGAAATACAATAACTTTTTCATAGCCATTTTCAAGATTCTGAGGTTCTGTTAAATTGGTGGGGTTGCTGTCCTATGCTGTTTCCACTCTTTGCACTCTGTGTAGGCTGCAGTCAGGAAGGAAGCCTTTGCTTTTTCAGCTTGTGGGCTGCTGTGGTCCAGAAGATTAAGATAAGAGCTGGGAGTCAGAGCTGCTTTTATTGCTGACACCGTCACTAACGTAGTGTGATTTGGACAAATTGCTTAACCCATTTGTGCCGCACTTACCTGCTCATCATTATGGAGCACTTTCAGATGGATGCAAAGTACTATAAGAACCAAATATTATTTTTAATACTCCCAACTTAATCCTCCTTATACTCTCCTTGTGTGACTGTCAGCCTGCCAGTCTTTGCTGCTTAAGGGTAGCTTGTGACCCGTCACTGCGTATCCCTGTTCTAGCAGTCATGTAAGCAGCTCCTTCAGGTGCACATGTCCCTGCCCACATTATGGATCAGCAGCACATCCCAGATGTGTGAGGAGAGGGAGGAGCTTCTCTAGCTTGCCAGGGAAAGTATAAAAATTCCACATTTGACATCACAACCTCCCAACCGTTGCCTCCACTGAGGCCCTGTGCAAACAGCATGGCATCAGTTGAGCCAACGGAGCACTGTTTATTTATAGCTCTTGGCTGTCTTGGTAGCAAGGGAACAACTGGGGCAAGCTAGCTGACATCCTCTTTCTAATCACCTCATTCCAGCTGGAACACAGCATGCATGATAACTTGCTGCAGCTGTTCAGCCCACACAGTACATTGAGTCAGTGCACCACCTACTACCCCCATATTGCTGCAGCTGCATGATTCCTTCTGACCATGTACACAACCCTCCTTCCGAGATCTGAGCTTGAAGCTTACTCTCCTATCTACACTAATACTTCAGCATAAACAACTTCACTCTTCTAAAAATCAAATATTTCTGTGAAGTTTTTCAGTTCCAGTCTCCATCTGTGATGGACTGTCCTCCTTGTTCACATAGTAAGATAGACCCATTGGGACAGGGCCTGTTCTCTGGCACAGAGCATCTATTGTACATGAAGCTGTACGCTTACTGCCCAATAAAAATATTACCAATGGGGAGAGAGAAAATACAAAACTCTGATGAAACAATTTAAGCTATCATTACTTGGAGCTCACATCATACATGCTGCTTTGTCAGGATCACTGCAGTATAGTCTTGAGGCTCTAATACCTTTACAGTGTATGAGCTTCCTTCCACAGAATCAGATTTTCAGAAACAACTGTTAAAAGAGAATTTGGAACAACTTCCCCCACCCCCTCAAACTGTCCCTTACAGATCTGGAGAAAGGAAGGCAAAGGACCATGAGTGGGGCTGAATAGCTCATGTTTTACATAGGTAATGTGCCAGAACCTCTTGTCTCAGGGTCACTGGTTCAAATGTATCCCAGTAGTTACTGAAAATCCACTATAATCTGGGAAATGTTCAGTGGCCCATCTTGGATAAATTTGGTAGATGACAGTCTTATTTTCTAGACATGTCACAATGTCATCACATTTGGTGCTCTTGCTGGTAGAGAGGCCAACACTTTTTGGAGATTGAACTTACCCACTCGCTCCCTGCCACAGGCAGTTTCTACTAGTTGATGTCAGGTGAGAAACACTGGTGAGCAAGTGTGTGCAAATTGTGCTATAGCTGTTCTGTGGATAAATGAAGAGGCTAAAGAGGCACCTTTCACCAGCACGAACTCTCCTGTTTAAAATTGGGGGTGGGGGGTGCGGGGAGAATGAGATGGGCATACCTTCAAGAACAGAAGATACAGAAACTTTAGATCCTCATTAGGGCTCCGTGAAACAGGGTCTTGTCTCATCCAGCATCAGACCCTGCTACTGCAATTACCCACTCTTGAGTTCTCAGAACTGTCCCAAATTTTTGTACAAGTCAGATACCCTTTCCAGGGTTTAGTTTATTAAGATAGCATAGATCAACAAACATATGTCAACACTGAGTCTTCCCATTTTTGATCATGATTCTCACAGGGCTCAGCAGTTCCTCGCATACTCCCACCCTCAATGGAAGTTCCACCCTGGAGCCCCAAACAAGTGCCCTTATCAACTCCTTTCAACACCTATCTGCACTATCTGTTCCCAGCCACTTGCTTTTAGACATGTCCTTCCTCAAGGGCCTCCTAATTCCCTCTTCAGGATTTTTGCTCCCTCCTCTCATTGCAGGTAGCGGCAGCTGCTAGACCTTTTCTTCTTGCTGGTGTGGAGAACTCCTTCCCTAGTCCTCGCTGACCCTGGGTCTCCTGCAGCCAGGGGTGAAAGTGGGCTGGTACGGCGTATCGGTAAGAAGCCGGTACTGGCCCGTACTCAGCCGACGTTAAAGCGCTGGCACAGCAATGGACCCTCCTTAAAGTGCTGCTGCAGCAAAGGACCCTCCAGCGCTTTAACGTTGTTGCCCCTTCCCTCTCCCCCGTCAGCGGCCCTGCTGTTAGGGCCACCAACGGTTGTGGGGGAGGGGCAACAACATTAAAGCGCTGCCATGGCGGTTTAACATGGTTGCCCCTCCCCTCCGGCCGCTGACCCTGGGGCCAGCAATTTAAAAGGGCCTGGGGCTCCAGGCTGTCACCGCAGCAGCCCCTTTTAAATCGCCACCAGAGCCCCAGGCAGCACAGGCCAGACAGCGCTGAAGGGCTGGCTGGGGGAGGCTGACCCCCCCCCCCCAGGCCCGCCCCTTCTGCCTGAGGCCCCACCCCTTCTGGGGGCCTGGAGCCGGCCCCCATACCAGTAAGAATTTAATATTCCTTTCACCCCTGCCTGCAGCTCTCTGTCCCTTTATAAGAAACACTGCCTCTGGCTATCATGTGCTGCCTGGTCATCTGACCCAATCACCAGCCTATTCCCAAACTTATCACCCTGAAAGTGGATAAGTAGGCATAGGTGCAGCTGAACCTTAAAGGGCTAGCCCACCCACTGCAAAGACTCGAGTTATTCAGGTCAGTTTTGGGGCGGGGGAGTGAAACCTATAAGGTTATATCTTAGCAACTTCAGTGGCAGCTTCTTTCAGAAGTTAAAATAGTCTTGTGGAGTCTGAACTTAAATTCTTAAGTACTTTGAGTATTAAAACTTTTATCAGGTCTTTTTAGCTATTATGCCTTTTTAACCACAAATCAGTTAATTTGTGTAATTTTGTGCTGAGTTTTAAAAAATAATCTTGGGATCAAAGCAAATACTTTCCTTCATCTGATGAAAAATTTTAGTGATATTGCAAGGTTCTTATAAATGTCACACATGTTTTTGACCCAGACTATCAACCTCCTGCTTTTTTTGTTTTTCAGGCTGCCAGCACACCACTTAACCCTCTGAGCTTTCAATGTGGGTTTGTCAAGCTCAGGATTGACCTTCTGCAGGCTTTCTCCCAACTCATCTGCACCTGTAACAGCCTAAAAACTAGTCCACCACCTGCCATTGCCACAACAATTGCAATGACATCAGGAAATGACCTCCAGAGATGTGGGCGCATCTCTACCCAGGCATGTTCATTGTTTCTGCCTTGTGCAGAAAGAACTTGGTCTACCTGTTGAAATGAGAGAATTTAGCTCTCTGATTGAAGGAATGAAAGGGAAAGTATTACTGAGCTTGTCATTGCATACTGGGCCTTGTTTTTCAACTGCAGTGGCCAGAAATATCCATGTGCCTGTCCAAGCCCTCATTTTGATGTATTATCATATATAATCATGGGGTGGTTATGTATGCAATTACCCATTTAATGCACTCATATTTTATAAGGGTACAGAATATTTTGGAGGTATTATACTGTCCTGAGGAGCTTACAGTCTACGTAGAGGAGCTGTAGAGTAGACAATAACTGAGACATACAAAAAGACAGGTGAGTATCAGTTAGACTCATCAGAGAGGTGCAGTAGTACTTTATATAAGGTGTGTGTGTGACAACATTTATTGAATGGTCTATTAGTATTTTGTTAATAGGTTTAGAAATAAATCACGCATTGACTAAGCGGTTATTTTGTCATATCTAACATATAGATTACTCTCTCTTTGGCAAGTTTCAGCAATGTAAGTTAGAGGCCACGAGAGGTACATTGCCAAAATATTTATAGCCTTGCTCAGTTCAATGTTGTAAAACAGCGGTTCTCATCCAGGGCCCCCTGGGGGGCTGTGAGCAGGTTTCAGGGGGCCTGCCAGTGTTAGACTCGCTGGGGCCCAAGGCTCAAAGCCAAAGCCCTGGCAACTTAGCTTCTTGGGGCCACCTGTGGTGTGGGACCCCGGGCAGTTGCCCTCCTTGCTACCCCCTAATGCCAGCCCTGGCTTTTAATTTACTGAATATGCAGGAAAAAACCAGTTGTTATAAAAATTCCACAGCCCACTTGTGCCATAACATGTTAGGGGGAGGGGGACCTCAGAAAGAAAAAGGTTGAGAACCCCTGTTGAATAATTTAGCTGTGGTATTTTATTTCTATTGATCAACAACATTGTTTTTTTGCTGTAGATGAAACTCTCTATGGAAGAATTTCGTAACCTGGCTACACGATATGGGGATCTGTATCAGTCATCTTTCGATGCAGACTCGGCAACGTTAAGGAATGTAGAATTGTATCCTACTGTTCAGAACTCAGAATTTGCTTATTTTTATTTGAGGTTACTTGTAAGGGTGATGCTTGTAAGGGTGAAACAGTCCTAGTTTATGAAGTGTAATTCTGAAGCCGCTAATAATTGCTTTAAAAATCTTAATATTGGTATTTTAAAACCTATTCAGAAAAGAAATCTGTCACCCTCCCTTCATGTTCTTTTGTTATTTGGAATTGCTTCACTTATTATACAAGTTTTGATGGGTATGATCTTGGAAAACTAGGAGTCTTTGGTTCTTGCTCTGTAACAGGTGCAGATACTTATGGGAGTTACCTCATTATATTCCTTTAGTTGTCATGATGAAAAATGCCAGTAGGGAATACTACTTTGTATTGAGATAGCACGTCTATAAATCTTTACTATAATGTCAGACAACAGCAGAGCTGCCTATTGATTTCACATGCAGTTGAAGCCCTGATTTTGGATCCAGAATCTGCAAGGTAAGTCTGATGGTTACCCTTCTACTCTCTCCACTCCCATCTCCCTAACTTAGTTTTTTGTCTAAGAGACTATATTAACAAGGGAAAAATGCAGAAGATACATAAATGTACCCTTGATTCTACACTGGGCATACTTACATACACAAATCTGCTGCAAAGCTCTGATCTTGCTAAGCTTAAATTGAAGATATCCTGGTAGCCTCCATTCAAGTAGTCCTTTATTTGTGTTGGTTTTATTTTTATGTAAAAGATACTGTAATTAAGTAGTTGAGCTGTTTTTAGGTATAGATATTTGTGGGTCAAAATCATAGAAGTAAATTCCCAGATACTTCCTCTGCTGCTTGTTCTATTGCTTTTAGCTCATTGTTTCATTCATACCTGTGATTTCTTTCGGGATTTTGTCATCTGCTGTTGCTCCCTCCCTCCTTTATGTGCACTTTCTCTCTCGTTGCTTGGAGACCTTTGGGATACATACTTAATAGGTTACATTTTCTGTGGTGTAAATCCAATGACTGCAGTGGAATGACACAAGGGATAATTTTTTCACCCCAAAAAGACAGATTAGCACTACTAAAATACCTTCATTTGGGCACAAACCAACTTCCTTTGAAGTTAATGAGTGCTAAATCAGATCTTTTGAAACTCTTCACTTGAGAAATGCAGATTGTGTAAATGTTCTGTTTAATCGTATAAAAAAATTTTAGCTCTGTAATAATGACTACTCTCAATTTAGGAGTTTTGAAGTAGGCTTCATAGAGGAATCAGTCCTAACCATTATTTACATTAATGACTTGGAGGATGGATGGGAAGCTCTGCTAATCAAACTTAAAAATATTTAGCAGCGAGGGTTCACAAATAATTGGATGTGGGAGGAAGGATTGTTGTTTGTTTAAAACGCAGGATGGTGCCAGGAGATCTGGATTGTATTCCTAGCTCTGCCAGTGACTTCTTGTGTTTGTTACTTAGCATCTGTGTCTCAGTTTCCCTGTCTGTGAGGGTGCTAATGCTTGCTTATGTGCTGAGACTAAATTTCGTAAGTTTTATAAAGTGTTCTGAGCCATGTAGAAGAGTAAAGTATTAAAGTACAATACTTCTTGCTATCTTAAAGATATGGTCTAAAATCAATACAATGAAATTAAATAGAGACTGATTGGGATGACTGGGCAGGTTTACAGCTCGGAGAACTGATTATGTAAAACATGTTTTACTATTTGTAATGTTTTGTCATGCCCCTTTTATGCGTCTGTTCCATTCACCCATTGTGTCTTGTTACAAACCTAGACTGTGGTCTCTCTGGGGTCAGGGCCGTGTTTTCACTGTGATTGTACATTGCCTAGCGTAATAGCCCTGATCTCTTGGTTAGGGTAGTTGACATAGGAAGAAATGGATTACAGGAAGAATACTGGAGCAGCAATAATACAGTAACTCCTCACTTAACGTTGTAGTTATGTTTCTGAAAAATGCGACTTTAAGAGAAACGATGTTAAGCACATCCAATTTCCCCATAAGAATGAATGTAAATGGGGGGGGCAGGTTAGGTTCCAGGGAAATGGTTTTTTTGCCGTACAGTACTATAGTTGGGAGGGTCCCCCGCCTTACCCCACGCAGGCACTGCCCACTGGCACTGGAGACAATGAGGCAGGCAAGGAGGGTGAAGGTGCTGTAGGCTAGGAGAAACACGTTGCGCAGCGGCAGCTTCCCCTACTCTGCAAGTACTAGGGGCGGAAGGGTCAACCCTTGGCCCCCCAACTCCACCCCTTCCCCCAATCCCCCACCCTTAACCCACCTCTTCTTTCTCCCCCTGCTCCCCCTTTACTCCTCATGCTGCATCCTTGCTCTTCTTCGTCGCCGCCTCCCCCCGCCTCCTGCCCACGGCAATCAGATGGCTTGTGGTGTTCAGGAGGGAGGGGGGAGGAGCAAGGACATGGCGCGGAGTCTCCCCCTGCTTCCCAAGGACTGTGCTGTGTCCTTGCTCCTCCCTCCTGCCTGTGGCAGTTAGCTGGCTTGTGAGGTTCAGGGGGCCGGGGGGGGAGCAAGGACATGATGTGCAGCCTCCGTCCCCTGCCTCCTGCCCTTGGCAATCAGCTGGTTTGTGGCGTTCGGGAGGGAGGGGGAGCCTGCGCACCAAGTCCTCTTGCTTCCCTTCTCCCTCCTGAACACCACAAGCCAGCTGTTGCCATGGGCAGGATGCAGGGGAAGAGGGAGAGGGCGCTGATCCGCGGGGTCTGCTGGAGGGTGGGAGGCACTGGGGTGGGGGGCATAGGGGAGCTGGTAACGGGGCTGCCAGCTGTGGACAAAGCAGGCAGCCAAATGACGTTATAGCAAAGCATTGCACAACTTTAAATGGAGCATGTTCTGTAATTGATCAGGGACATAAGTTTGAAACAACATTAAGGAAGAGGATGTTAAGTGGGGAGTTACTGTATCACAAACATTCTGGAGGTTTCCCACTCATGGCCCTGCCAGTCAATACCTTGCACTCAGTGCCCTCTTGGGTTCTTTCAGTCAATTACCAAACTTAGGTTGGCTCAGAATCCCACACACCCCTTCAAGGGGTTTGATTTATTACATTTGTCTACCATGGGTGACTGACTTTGTTAGTTGCCCAAGGTCACCCACATCTGGGTCCCTAGAAGAGGACTGGTCAGTTCTTTATCTTAGTTCGGGAGACACTATCCCAACCCTTCCTAAAGTTGAGGTTGTCCTTCAAATGGTTACTCCTTCAAAACAGGAATCCCCCAGTTCTCTTCCTTTGATCTGGGTCATGAGTTAATTAGCCCCCCGTCTCTCCTTAAACAGGAGTCCCCAGTTCTCCTCCTGGAATGGGGTATACATCAATGGAGCAGTCACTGTATCCCTCATTATGGCAGGACCCCCCTAGCTCTCCTCCTGGAGCTGGGTAATTCCAGCAGTTATTACCCCTCTCCTTAAACAGAAGTCCTCAGCTTTCCTCACTGGGGCTGGGATATAATTTAGGCAGCTGTAGGGCCTAGCCAGCTTCTCCCTCAACTGGCTCCTTTTTCCTCAGTTAATCCTCAGGCTAGGAGAATCCAGCTGGCAGACTTCTCTTGCTGGTGTCAGCCCTGCTATGAGGGAAAAGGCAGCATTTATGCTGGTCCCTGACTGCCAGCTCATCCCCAGTTGGCTTGGACAAGAGGGGAGCCGTGCCCAGCCCTCTCTACAAGGATCCTGGCCCTTAAAGAAACAGTGATGGAATTTTTTTTCCGAAGCACCATTTAGTGCCAGGACTGCTTCCTCTCTATCAATAACATCTAGGTCCTTTTTACACACTCATGCTCTCACTGTGAACCTTTCAAACCTTGACGGGCCAAGCCATGTGACAGGTTGGGCTGACCTCAAGAGGGCAGACCACCCTGGTACAGGTTATAGTGAATGAGATTTAGTGATATGACAATGTTGCAAAAAGGAAAATATGGACCTAATTCTGCATGTACACCTATGTAACTCCCGTTGCTGTCAGTGAAGTTGTGTATGTGCATTTGAGCACAGGATTGTGCCAAGTCCTGAGTGGCTTTTAACAGGACTGTTGCTTGGGGGTCAGGAATCAAAAGCAAGGTAATTATCCTGTACTAGCCTGCAGTGGTAGGGCCTCAGCTGGAGAACCTCCTCTGATTCCGGTCACTGCAAGACCTTGACAAAATGGAGAGTATTTGGGAAAAGCAATAAAAAATAATGCACAGTTTAAGAAATAAAACTTGTGAAGAAAAGCTAATAGAATTAGGGATGTTGGCTCTAGGAAAGGATAGAAAAAAGACCTATCTGTCTGTGCAAAATGATGGTATAAAGAGGGCGGGGTAAGACAAAGTCATGGACAAACTATGAGAAGGAAAACTTGGATTTAAATAGGAGGGATAGATTATAATTTAGTGTCAGAATAGCCAAGGAACAGAACAAGCTGTTTGAAAGAAATGAAATCTTCCTTGCTGAAGATACTTAAAGCTGGAATAAACAACAATCTTATTGGGACTTGTTTGAGGATGGGACTAGATGACCAGGATGGATGGAGTATATCGGGCACAACTAAAATAGCTTATTTTCTAGTTTCCAGGAGTACACCTTGAGTGGAGCTGCACATGTTGAGAGTGAATATGAAAGAAGAATGATGTCTGTATTTAATCATGTTTTGGAGGAAGTGGAATCACTGAACAGGAAATATGCTCCTGTCTCTTACTTGGCAAGTAGCAGCTACAGTATAAAGAGGTTTCTAAAACATTCTGCAACTCGTTTCCTTGGTGTTGAAGGATAGATGCTAAAGAATATGTTGATTCAGCCCTTCATTAGCATCATCTACAATTAGCATATGTGTTCTTCAATGAATAGGGAGTATCAGTGAGGATGATGATGCACTTGGAGCTATGAAATTAAATAAAATTAGCCTGAAGAACGAAGCAAAGTTGGAGGTAGCTCACATACTGACTAATAACGTTTTTCATGCTCCACGGTCATGTCTTCCACAGCACTAGTTACAGCATCTGTAACATTAATGGTCTGATAAGAATGGACAGAAGTCAGAAAATACAGAGACTGATATGATGCTACTGACGGGGGCGGGGAAGGGGAAGGGCACTCCAGTAAAAGTTAAAAAAGGAACGTCGTCATTAACACTACATATTCTGGCTTTTGTCAGTTTGTCATATCCTTTGTTACTAGTGCTGTAGTTGCTGTCATGCAGCAATCTTGTCTGTGGAATATGTGAAATGCTGCAGAGTCCTTGTGTCACAGCCCTCCAGCTTTGCTTCATTCCTCAGGCCAGTAGCATTTCTGCAGAGCACTTTCCAAGTGTAGTGTTTCTCTTATCAGTGTAGGTCATCGGAGAACACAATGTAAATTGTACTATATGTAAATACAAAACTGATAACATACTACTGTTTTCTTCACTATTGTACAGTACTAGTATTTCTTGTGTCTGGTAACATTACTGACCATGATAAAGCAGAAATGCCAATTATAGGAAACCATGTTTCATGCACAGTATTTTGCATCTACTTCTAGTTACTATTTAAACTGACATCGCTCACTTACTCTAAAGTGAACTACAAAACACAGCCAATGTAAACTTTGAAAGATTATTAGAATCTCTTGAGTATTCTACTAAGTCTGTCATCATGGAATCCCTTTTCTCTTGCTTTCCATCTCTTCAGTCTGTGTATAATCTATTAAAACAAACTGAACTCTTTCCTTGATTCTCCCATCATGCCAGATTTAGACCAGCGTAATTAATTTACTCCATTGGCATTACTCCTGACTTACGTGAGTGAGATGGGGGAATCATTTTTAAGCCAGGTATAAACATCAGTGTGCTAAATTCAGCCTTGTAAATGGGTGCAACTCCACTGACCTCCACGCTCTTACATTACAGCTGAAATAATGCTACATGTATTCCTTGTAGGTTCTTCTTGGCTATCTTGTTGCTCTGTTAGGTCAGGACATTCTGTGTTCTGCCCTTCCAGAAGAGAGCCCTGGTGATCTAGTGATCTCCTTCCATCTCTACTAGTAAATGGTTTCAGAGTAGCAGCCGTGTTAGACTGTATCCGTAAAAAGAAAAGGATTACTTGTGGCACCTTAGAGGCTAACAAATTTATTAGAGCATAAGCATTCATGAGCTACAGCTCACTTAATCAGATGCATACATCTGGAAAATACAGTGGGGAGATTTTATATACACAGAGAACATGAAACAATGGGTGTTACCGTACAGACTGTAACAAGAGTGACCAGGAAAGGTGAGCTATTCCCAGCAGGAGAGCGGGGGCGGGGGGAGAACCTTTTGTAGTGATAATCAAGATGGGTCATTTCTAGCACTTTACAAGAACAGTAGGAGGGGAAATAGTTTTACTTTGTGTAATGACACATCCACTCCCAGTCTTTATTCAAGCCTAAATTAATTGTATCCAGTTTGCAAATTAATTCCAGTTCAGCAGTCTCTCGTTGGAGTCTGTTTTTGAAGTTTTATTTGTTGAAGAATTGCCACTTTTAGATCTGTAATCAAGTGACCAAAGAGATTGAAGTGTTCTCAGACTAGTTTTTGAATGTTATAATTCTTGACATCTGATTTGTGTCCATTTGCTCTTTTACTTAGAGACTGTCCAGTTTGGCCAACGTACATGGCAGAGGGGCATTGCTGGCACATGATGGCATATATCACATTGGTAGATGCGCAGGTGAACAAGCCTCTGATAGGTTTCAGAGTAACAGCTGTGTTAGTCTGTATTCGCAGAAAGAAAAGGAGTACTTGTGGCACCTTAGAGACTAACCAATTTATTTGAGCATAAGCTTTCGTGAGCTACAGCTCACTTCATCGGATGCATACTGTGGAAAGTGTAGAAGATCTTTTTATATACACACACAGCATGAAAAAATACCTCTTCCCACCCCACTCTCCTGCTGGTAATAGCTTATCTAAAGTGACCACTCTCCTTACAATGTGTATGATAATCAAGGTGGGCCATTTCCAGCACAAATCCAGGGTTTAACAAGAACGTCTGGGGGGAGGGTGGGGGGAGGAAAAAACAAGGGAAATAGGCTTGAATAGAGACTGGGAGTGGCTAAGTCATTATGCAAGGTAACCTGTTTCCCCTTGTTTTTTCCTACCCCCGCCCCAGACGTTCTTGTTAAACCCTGGATTTGTGCTGGAAATGGCCCACCTTGATTATCATAAACATTGTAAGGAGAGCAAAAACACCTACAAGATCTCTATCAAGTGTTCTTACAACTACAATACCGAGTGGCAGCTTAGACAAGGCCTGTGAAATGACTGCAGTATTAGTGCTTGAAGTACATGCTTTTTCATATTGCTATAAAAATAATTTCATCTCATTTGCCTTGTCTCTGTTTACAGCACACAGCTTGCCTGTGCAATGCAGTCATCGCCTTGCTGAAAGTTCCCCTTTCGTTTCAAAGGTATTTTTTTCAGAAATTGCAGTCTACAAGTATTAAGGTAAGCAGTGCACAGATTGGATTTAGATTACAGTTCATGCATAAGAATCTTATGGGGAAATATAACAATCGTCCTAAAAAAGAAAAAGATATAGCTCTAGTGTTCATCATTCTAGAGTAAGGAAGCTGCCTGTCTATAGTAGCTCCTCCTAATCAAAATGTAGTGTCTCAACCTGGAAGCAAATTTGGGGGATTTGACGGCGTTTTCTAAAAGCAGATTTAAAAAAAAAAAATTCTTCCAGACTATTTAAGTCACATAATTAAAACACTAGAAATTACTGAATTCTAATGGTTTTCCATTGTGACTCAACCAGCTTCAGTTTAAAAGAATGAAATGTGTGGTATTGTGGGAGGAGGAATATAACCAGCTGAGTTATGGTTTAATTATTTAGCTATCAAACAGGATCAGTAAGTGTTTTTCCATAGTTATTTTTAAAATGATTTTATAACACATTCCTTTGATTTGGTTATGTACAGTAGTTAATAATTGCAAGTTAATAAGACTTGAGACAAAATTTTCAAAAGAATGTAAGTGTCTTAGGAGCAAGTCCAAATCCTACTTTTCAAGAATGATTTAGACCTTTAGGCACCAAGTCTCAGTGAGACTTAGTGTGGAAGGGGCAGATATTTAAAGGTATTTCTTTGCCTAAATACCTTTAAAAATGTGGCATTTGCAGCCTAAATCACTTCCCTTATTTTCTTTTGAAAATGTTACCCACCATCCATGTGTAACACATTCAAATGAAACACTGGTAGCCAGCCTCTTGCAACTTTCTTTGCTTTGTGGACTGTTGTGAGGAGGGTTTATATTGTAATTTCCCATCTCACTAATTGTTCTGAATTTCTATAACATGGTGTGTGTGTTTGAGATAAGTGGGCTTTTGTCAAGTTAGTACTGTGATATTTTGTAGCTCTTGGCCACTTCCGTCTGTTGCCTGAAGGAGGCAGGATTTTGCAATGCTATTGCAAAGTGCATTAAAACCAACATGTGAGTTATCAATCTGCTTCAGGCACAAAATTTCAGGCCTCTTTGTTGTGCAAATAGCACTTGAGCCTAGGTCTATTTGGAATAATTTAAATGTATGTGTGTATATGAGATTATCTGAGTCCTAACCTTAAAGGCTCTTAACAAGCAATAGAATTAAACTTTGTAATTGTAGAGCCTTGAAGATAAAAACTCTCACCAACTTTCCTCAGTCTTGGACAAGGAAGGCCTGGCAATGCTCAACTCCTGAGGGAACACCTACTGTCACTCTGTAGCAACCTTCCTTGCTGATTCATAAGTGATGTTTACAGCCTTAGACTGGACAGCGTTGCCTCCTTCCTCAGCTGGCAGGACTAGAACAGCCAGGCATGATGTGGAGCCACTGAGGAGGGAAATGGAGGGGCGACTTGGAGCTTGGAGGATGCGCTTTTCCACTAGGGGAGGGAAATGCCCAATCTTGACAGTTGGACCTTTTAGGAACTATGAAGCAAAATAGACTCAGACTTTTAATCTGTTCTTTAGTTGTGGGTATTTAGAAGGCTGTTTAAGGAGTTCCTTTCACAGATGTGTACCTGATGCTACAGGTGCAAAGAACATGTCTGGTGTTCCCAAGGCCCTTTATTAATTCTCATGCTTTAGGAGACTCTTCTCTCTCCCTTTCTAGTTCTATATTTTCATCTGCTGCTTCCCCCTTCCAGTTTACAGGGAGCTGTTCCCTTCTACCTATGAATTGCACGTTTCTCCTGAGAAGAACTCATTTTTGAATCTCTCAAAGTCCGTAATCTCCACTCCTGACTTCCTATGTTTCAGCTCGCTCTGTCACCATCTCCACGGAACCCTGCGGAGCCCATTGCAGTACAAAACAATCAACAGTTAGCCTTAAAGGTGGAGGGAGTGGTTCAGCATGGCTCCAAACCAGGTCTCTTCCGCAAAATTCAGTCAGTCTGTCTAAACGTATCCTCAACACTGCAGAGCAAGTCTGGACAGGACTACAAGGTATGGGTAGTATAGAGCCATAATGTGCCCTATGGCTTTACTGACGAATAGCTGTCAAGAGCAGAACATAGTCTTGTATCACTTCTGTTGGTAGCAAGCATCCTTTCATCATGTTTCCCCTTCATTCTCAGCATTTCTTGTACTAAATGTGAATGCACATTTCTCGTTTGTATTTCTATACTAGTTTTAGTGCTCTTGAAAGGAAGACTTATAGCATTGGTTAGAGCGAGGCATAGTGCAGATAAGGAATGTGCTAGCTTCCTCATGCATTGCTGTCTGAGTTCCTCAGTCCATACCTGCTGCAAACTGACACTGGCCTTATGTGGGGCTCTCTGGAGCAGAAACTCCTCATTCTAACTGTTGGGGGAATTTGCTTCATATCGTGGAACTTCATTCCCTTCTGAATGTAGCCAGGTCACCTGAGGAGAAAGGCAAGAGTAGCTAATTCTCTAACAACTAGCCACACAAACATTTGAAATGCCTTTGTGTTAGGCATTGAGATTTCCTGTTGCCTACAGTAACTGACAATAGGAATACAGTCTGCCCTAAATGAATAGTTAAATACAGTTATGTTAAATTCAGGTGAATAGTTCATCAAAGATCCACACTTCTGACGTGTACAAGCTTCGACGTGTGCAAGCTAGGCAATTTGTAATATTCAGTGAAAAGCCAACTGAAAAGTAGACCATTCTTCCTAGTGGTTTTAGAACTGTAATGTTTATCCTACTTAGATACTAATTTAAGATTTAGAGCTGCTTGAAAATAACTGATGTCAGCTACGTTGCCTCTATTGGTGGATGCAGTTTGCACCCATCAGCAGAGGATGGGTGAGGCCTGGCTCAAAATCAGGCCTCAGTTGATTTGGGAAAAGTGAGAACAGAGTTCTCGCTTGTCTTTCTGTATCGTACTATACAGAATGAGCAGTAGCTTGTCAGGATCTGAACATTCCCTTTAACAGGTTGTCTAGAATGACACTCTGACCCTTCGTGTATTCCCAGATCCCCATTGACAACATGACCAATGAGATGGAGCAGAGGGTGGAACCACACAACGATTATTTCAGCACTCAGTTTTTGTTGAACTTGGTGATTCTTGGCACCCATAACATCACAGTAGAGTCCTCTGTAAAAGACTTAAATGGTATTGTTTGGAAGACGGGGCCCAAAACCACCATTTTTGTTAAATCTCTTGAGGATCCCTACTCCCAACAGGTTCGCCTTCAACAACAGCAAGGACAGCCACCTTCGCAGCAACAACAGCAGCAGCAAAGAACAGCATACTCGCGTTTTTAGTCACCAAAAGTGCTGTTAATTTTTAGGGGGCTAGACTACAGGCATCTCACTTTGCTTGGATACAATGTCTTTTGGAGATATTTAAACTCTTTGGTGGTCCCACCAATTTCCTCCTCTGTTCTTAATGCCATTATTGTTGAACTTAAACTAGTCATGTGAACCACACTGTGGCTATGTCCACGGTACAAGCTCTATAAGGTTGTGATTCCCATCTTGTATACATACATTCACGCTAACTTGATAAGAGCTAGCATGAGAGTAAATAGTAGTGTAGCCATGGTAGCATGGTTTAACCATACCGAGTACAAACCCTCCTGAACACCATGGGTGTGTACTCAGGATGGCTTAGCATTACTGTGGCTACACTGCTATTTCTACTCGCGCTGCACCTATCCCTGCAAATATGTCTACACAAGCTGGGAATCGCACCCATTGGTCGTGTAGACAGCTTCAGTCCTGGTGTAAATAGGTACAACTTGGGTTAAGTCTGGAGTTCCATTTTTTTATACTAAGTCTACAATTTGTTCCCCCAGCTGTATGTTCTCCAGAACCAATGGCAGCAGCGCTTTATGAAATTACTCAGTAGGGGAGACTGAGTTGTGTGGATAGAACCTTTCTTGGTAACCTACCATATCAACTCTGCCATTTCCTGAGGAGCATACGTTCTCGTGTTTGGGCTCTCAGGCCACCTGCTAACAGCCTGGACAGTTCAATACCAAACAAAACAGTGTTACATAAGGTGGGTGTCTTGTAATGTGAAGCTGTTGGCAAGACTGTCCGGACATCATACTGTGTGATTATAGTAGTAATTTTGGTATTTGTGAAGCTGAAGAATATTGTGGTACCATTTCAGCCAACAGCATTGTAATTAATGTGCACACAGACCTGTCTTTGCTCATTCTTTTGCCTCTGTATTCACTTGTCCTGAAGAGATGCCACCTGGAGAACAGAGAAATTACTTTTGAAGGGGAAGTGAAGTTTCAGTGATGGGAACAAATGATTGGTTCTTCCTCCTCAAACAGGAGGATAGAAATGGCTTTTTTGTTTCATCTTTATCTGCCTTTGCCAGGCTTTATTTACTTTTAATTTTTTTAAAAGAGGAAAGGTTAATTTGTAAATCTGTTTAATGTTTAACGTTTATAAGTAGGGGACTATTAAAAGCCAAAGCTCTGGTGCCTAGTCGGTATGATCTTTGACCATGTTAGTCATTTTAACAGGGATTTCTTGAAGGATTTCGCCATAAATAGCACTACTAGAAGTCTAATTTTACCACCTGCTCACAAATAGTTTTCATTCCTCCTTTGAAATGTGAAACCTTGAAGACTCTGGAAGGACTAAAATCCACTAATGCTTGCACCCTCAGAAAATAGATCATGTGGCATACACCTAATCTATCCCTATTGGGAAATCCCTGCTTAGTGCTCCAAAGGAAAGTTGGACCCTGCCAGGGTGCTGGGGAGAAGCTTCTTTTGGACTTCGCAGCCACTTTAATTCCTATGCATGGGAGCAGGAATTGATTTGTGAATTTCTAATAGGGCTGTCACTCTGGTGTTTAGGTGCCATCAGCTAGATGCTGTATGTGAACCTCACTCATTTAAATTTGTTTTTTTTTAATCTGGTAGCTGTAACATGGCATCTCTAATAGGAGCTTGAATGCAGTTGTTTTTTTATTTCAATATCTGTCCAGATGGGCTTCACTCTAGAAGCTGGCTGGAGCCTCTCACCTTGCTTTTTGTATGTACAGAATGTCCTGTTTTTCAGCATTCACCTGCTCAGCATAGCTGGATGATGATGTGTAGGGGTCTTACCTCTTTTCCTCCTTAGGCAATAGCCTACTTTGCCGCCTCTTGACTTGTGACTCTCAAAGAAAGAAATTGGAAGCAAGCATGGGTGGGCTTCATCACCTTTGCGTATTGCTGTTCAGAATTAATTCCTGAGTGTTTTGAAAGAAGTTAAGGGGGATACAAGACACAAATGGGAGGAGTGTCACAAAATAAAATACCACCTTCCCAACAACAACAAAATAGAAATTAGGAAATCTGCCCTTTTGCTTATGGATTCTACTAGTAGTTCATTTGTAGGGGAGGGGGGAGTGGCTGACAGGCTGAGAACGGGTCTAGGCTTAACATTTTAAGTCAATGTCTATATCACTTCAGGTGTGAAAAAGCCCCCCCCCCACTTGCTGTTGCTATGCTGTCCTTCCCCCAGTATAGATGCTGGTAGGTCTTAACTACTGCCATTCTGGGAGTAGTGGTCCTACGCTGACAGCAAAAACCCCTTCTGTTGGTGTAGGCTGTGTCTACACTGTGGGGTTATGCCAGCACCATTGCTATGGTACCATTGCTGTTCCTGTAGTGTAGACATATCCTAGGTGAAAAGGAAATGGATTTTCTTGACGTGCAGAGTGGTACATCACATAGCAGGACATTATAAATATCAGCCTGGTTATTGAAAGAACATATCTAATGAGTGGAGAAATGAGGCAGAGGGCAGATGGCCTGGAAAGATGGTACTGTGTCTTTAAAGGTGATATCTAGGTATGTACATGGTCTCCTCACTGTAATATCCAAGTTCCTCACAAACATTAACTTATTCTCAGGACATGCCTGTGAGGTGAAGTATTCCACCCATTTTACAGATGGAGAACTGATCTCTGGAAAGAAATGACTCAGCTGTGGTCACATGAGAAGTCTGGCAGAGTTGGGAACTGAACTCTGATGTCCGAGTCGAGTGCCTTAACCTCAAGACCATCCTTTTTAATAGCTAGAGACTCCATATTAAATTCATTTATGGAACAGAGAGATGAACTAGGGGCTTGCTGCATCCACTCCATGCATGGAGCTGGTATTTCCAGTGCTTCCAGGAATAGGAAGGGTTTGGGGGGGGGTGACCATCCTGATAGTGAAAATAACAAAAGAAAAGGTAAAAGGTTAAACTATTCAGCTCCTACTCTAGGGAATGAATATTGGTTCTTACCCTGTTATAAATTGACATAATATATGGATGAAAATGCATTGACTGCAACTTTACAAGACATGAAAGGAAATTGTGACAGTGGGGCTGTGATCTTTCTTAATTTGGAATTAATAAATGACAGGAAAGTTGGTTTGTCAAAATGTTTTTCACGCAATAAAACTAAACTTGAGGGTAGGCTAGGGAAACTCGCCCAATGCTAACATTGACCCAATTATGTTCATAGCAAAAAAAGCTGATGTCCCTCAAAGACAAGCTTGTTGATCTGATCGGACAATCCCTTACCTCCAAGCACTCTGATTTTGTCTCCAAGCAATGAGGCTGAAAGTGAAATTGTGTGTCTAACCTCAGTTTTGTTGTAAATGCCCCAGAATGGCAGTTTCACTCCATGCTGTATTTCAGGAAGAGTGTGTACGTGATTAGCCTCATGCATTCTTCCCAATGTGCCATGTGGCACATAAGTGGCTTCGGGGAGCCAGAACAGGGGAATGTAACAAATCAGTAGTCAAGGCAGGTGACAAGTCCTCTCATTTGTCTATCCGTGTCTGATGCCATGCTGATGAGAGCAGTATGGTTACAAGAAAACAGGATGCCAATTGCCATTTTCAGCCTGGGTAGATGTATGCTGCATTGTCAGTGCAGCGAGGACAGCAAAATACAGGCCAGCAGCTCATCCAGCAGTGAGTAAGTTACTCGGTTTTGCTTGCTCAGATCAACCAATTCTAGGGATTTTCAACATCTGCTTACATTGTAAGTTACAAGAAGAGCAGGCGGAAGTTACTGTACTCCTTAAACCTTAAAACCTGCTCAGTGTTAAACAATTTTGGGGGTGGGGGGTGGGAGCAGGTTGCTAGTTTTAGACTTCGTACTCAAGGGGGGCTTTTGTTTTTGTCCTTGTGTGGGGGAGATAGGGGAAAGAACCAGCTAAAACTAGAAATGGATTTGTGTAGAATGGCTGTTTGCTGTGCGAGTACCTGCATTTCTTTCTGACATGCTGAAGGAGTTTTTCACACTGATTAGTCAACAGGTGCACATGTGAAGAATAAGGATTTTTAGATGTAGACTGTCATAAGGCATATAAATTAGTCAATTTAATAGTCCCTTGTATTTCTGTAAGTCTTAATATACCATTATATTTGATACTTCATTATAATTAGATATGATACTTATGATATGATATGATACTTCATTATAATTAGAACCCTCACCCAAGGAGGTATGTACCCAAATGAACTAATATGATTTGAGTGAATAGTATTGTGTGTTAAGAAAATAAGCACAAGTTAGATTTTATGTATATATAGTTATAGCTTAAAGGAGACCTACGAATAGATTACTAAAAATTGCAACAGTTCTAGAATTATATGCTGAATGCCCAAAAGATGAGCACTAAAGTGAGCGTTCAGCAAATTGACTTGAAATGTAACCTTTGTATTCTTCAATGGTTAAATCCCATTACACATTATGCTTCATATCCCTCCTTACTAGTACTGTTTGGGATATCCAGCATATAATTATGCTGGATTTTTCAGTACCCTTACTTGTAGGTCACCTTTAAACCAACCAAAACCATTGTTAAGGCTGAAATAGCACCCTCAAATTGCATTCCCATGCCTGGGTATTGCAGCTGCAATTGGCCTTCAACAGGGTAGCAAGCCTCCTAGCACAAGTCAACAGACTCAAGCTAAGGGAGCCCACCCTGCTCCCTAGCTTCAGAGTCCAAGCTCTAGCCCAAGCTGCAACTTCAGAGTGCTGTCTGTACAGCTAGAGCACTAGCATGAGACCCATTAGCCCAAGTCTGTTAGTCAAATCAGCGAGTGGGGAAAAACACGTGACTTAAGTGACCTGTCAGAACTAACCAGCCCAGCTCCAGTGACTAACATGAAAGTCTTTCAGACCTGTTCAAGAGGTAAAATAAATAAAAAATGTTCATTGGTTTCAAACAATAAATCTGAGTAAATTGCCATCTTATCACAGATGTTCCGTAACAGGCTACTTTAATTCAACTGTTGGTTGTTACTTATTCGTTCAGACTCTCCATGGAGTTACTGCAATGTGTTCTCGTTCCTACGCTGTCCCTTTTCTTCTACTGCACACTTCTAGAACGACCCCCCTCTGCCTGCATTTGCTGTCATGGACACAGGAAAGGTTGACATGATCATGCTCTGTTTCCAGTAACCGAAGTACATAACATTCCCTGACTAGTATATTCCTATTAATGTAAGTTGTCAAAGTTTGCGCTTATATGTTCTTAAGATTTGGACTAGTCTAATGGGAAGGTGAGAGACAGCAAAAGAGAGAGCATTCCAAGACCAGCAATTGGACACCTCAACCTGACAAACAGAGCCTCAGAGAGAGACGTATCTGTGTTTCTATTGTCAGCACACCATCATGTAAGAATCCATTTTTCATTCATCAGAGGGGCAGGATGTCATAGTGGTTAAAACATAGGACCGGGAGTCAGAGGATCTGTGTTTTGTTCTCAGCTCTCTGTCATGCTTTCCGACATTAAGCAAGACATTTAACTAATGTGAACCTCAGTTTTGCAATTTGTAAAATGAGAATACTACTTCTCCTCGCAGTGGTTTTGTGAGGCTGAATTCATTGTAAAGCACTTGGAGTGTCTCAGGTGCTATTAAGTGCAAAGTATTGTAAGCTCTTTGGGGCTGGCAGTGTTTGTACAGCACCTAGCACAGTGGGATCTTGGTCCGTGACTGGGCTCCTAAGTGCAGTAGTAATACAAATAATTATTAGAAGGGTGTTTCTGACACTGTTTTTATTACCTTTCTGCTGCTTTGAGTTAAATGCTGATAGAATGACTCAAATTTTAAAATAGCATTTTATTTAAACAAGTTGTCTTCTGTAGTTTTTGGTTAAATCCTTAAATTTAAGATTTGGAGGCTACATTATCCTGCCCTGAGCTAGGCCTTGTCATTGCTCTTGTGAAAGTAGTGTGTTAAATGGTGACTGTGTGCGCACAAAGTTTATTAAATTACTGACTCACCAATGAACAACTGACTGAGTCGGAGGGAGGGGGTAACTCATTTGGAAGTGTTAAATGGGAACCAGCCCTGTAATATAAATAGACTGAGCCTCTCTCTGTGATGACAAGACTAAGAGGGTGAGAGCTCCCAGTGACATCTCCCTCCCTTTTCCATACCTTGCTGCTTCTCCTGGATCCTAGTGCCCTCCCCTCACATTTTTCCTTATTTACAGCTGACACCCACTGATGGTAATGCTGAGCAGCTGATTAGGATTTTTAGTCCTTAAGTTACTTCATAGCTACAGTAGAATATCCCTTCCCCAATTCATGTGAGCTCTCACCTAACCCCTCTTCTCTTCCCACCAACAAGGCTGAGCACAGATTCTTTAAATAGCTACTGCTGTGATCTGAAGCTTGTGAGATTCAAGGCCAATTCCTGCTGTTTCCATCACTGCTTCCTGTGGTTTTTAGGGGCTTATTGAAATCAGGCCTAGGAGGAAATCCCAATATTGCCAACCCCCTATCCATTCAGATAGCATTAGATGGTCTTAAACGTGAGATTTTTAAATAACTTCTTACAAATATATTTTCTTTCTGGCCTTCGTCTTCACATTTCCAACCTACCTTTCCAAACGTGGGGGCGAGAAACTTTTTTAAATGAAAATCATTTGAATCCAGGAGCTGTAGCTTTAAGTAAAAGACCAAATATTGTAAGATTTGTGACAAAATCACAGCAGTTGGCAATGCGGTGAATACTGTCTTGGCATGACAGACTTTCTGGGTTTCAACTGTGATTATGATTGGCTGCAGTAGTGCCTCCTGATAGCCATCCTGGGGATTAGCTCTGCCAGTTGGGGTGTCATCTTCAGGTGGTGCCTCTCCCATCTTCCTCTCACCCTGCAGACCTGCCTCTCTCCAGGAACCGCAACCTCCTCTTCGTGACTTGGCCCTCTGGCTGGGTCATCATCCATCTTTTCCCCTTTCAGGGTTACTCAAATTCCTTCTGTACAAACAGTCCCAGGCAGCCTTCTCCTGTGCTGCCCTGATGGTGCCACTTCATCAGTGGCCAATAGAGGAACCTGGGCCTGCCCTCTACTCTGGGTTTCAGTCCAGGGGCCCTCTGCTCAACAGTTCTGGGCTCTACCCTCTCAGCCCGCATTGCTCCTTCCCTGGACTGCTTCCTACTCTTCCTAGTCTCCCCCTTCTCTAGAAATATCAGCTGCCAACCCACTCCCTCTTCAAAGGGAGTGACTGCCCTGTCCCAGCAGCAACCCCTATCTGCAGCTTGTTACCTGGGTTTATAAAGGCTCTGCCAGATCCAGCCTTGGTGAGCCTGTTCCTAATCAATCAGTTCCTAGCTCCCTGGCTCTCCCAGGTGCGGCCTAGGGAATTAATTGGCCAGCCTGGCCACCTTAACCCCTTCCAGTCCTGTCAGGTGGACACCCCATCACACATGGATACAACCAGACAGCCACTTAGCCATGGCCTTTTGAGAAGAGCAGAAACTGTTACTGGAGTCAAATTAAAAAAGCTGGGTGGAGATATTAGTCTTCTGTCCACTCCAGTTAAGAGCTGTTGGACCTTTTGCCCAAGAAGCCTTTAGTGAAGAGCATTGTGTGAGATATGCATTAGGGGGAATATGTTAGCTGGGCTGAGGAGAACAGACACTACAGTGGGAGCATTAGAAATATGTTGTGATGATTGGCTCATTAAGGAGGAACTCAGTCTCCACCTTTTGGAAAGAATTCCGGTTGACTCCATAGCAGAAGTAATTATGGCTAGGAAAATGATCTGTCTAATAAATGTGATCTAACAGGTATTGAGACTAGAGGGAACAAAGGGTGACCTAGATTTCTTTGGCCTTTAAGAGGCTTGCTTCCACTTTACCCTCAAAGCGTTCATCATATTTTTCTGAAACCATGCAGAACATAGTTTGTCTTGGCCGTTTAACCAAGTTGAGCACTGGTTCAATTGCACCAATTACATATCCCTGTTTTGGGCAATAGGAAATTATCCTAGTGTATAGTAGGCCTTAAAGGTGGAGAGAAGGAGCTAGTTGTAGTGGAGAGCAGGAGCTGAAAGATACATTAGCCAGGGCTAGCAGACTGTCCAATAGCTTAGACTGAGGCAGAGGAACTTGACAGGAATCAAATGTCCAAGTAAAAGTTAAATTTTCCCTGTGTGGAGAATAAATGATATAAATTGTGTGCCTGCCTTGTGTCAGCACCTTGATGGCAAACTCTGTGATAGATTTCTAAGCTTGACTTCTGTTTCACTGTAACATTATTCGAAAACATGTACATAATTTATGCTAAATGTAGGTGTTAGGGGACTTATTCCTTCACCCACTTACTTCCCTGGTCCTTCTCGCATGAACAGAGAGCAACAATACCCGAAGTCCAAAGGTGCAAACAATTCGATGTTTATTGGGGTGAACTTCCAGCAAGCATGATTCCAGTTTCCTTCCTTAGTTTCCCCCTTCCCAGCTCTGACACTACAGAGCCTTACACCTGTGCCCTTGTTCCCATTCCTGCCCTTAGCCAAACATGATTCCAATTTCCCCACCCCCATTCCCTGTTCCCATTTCCCCCACCGACACACCCACCCACTTCCTGATTGACTGCAGACTATATAGCAAAACTTGAGTTCTGCTTTGCTATACCTTAACTAATCATTTTCCTGAAATTTAACTAACCAATCCTAACATATTGTAACATGATTATGTAACCAATTATGTCCCACTACCTTAATTAGTTTACACCCAGCAAAATTAATTGTACAGCAGACAGGAACAATCGCAGAACCAGACAGAGATTATACAGACAAACAATAGCAAAGTGACAGGTTTCAGAGTAACAGCCGTGTTAGTCTGTATTCGCAAAAAGAAAAGGAGGACTTGTGGCACCTTAGAGACTAACCAATTTATTAGAGCATGAGCTTTCGTGAGCTACAGCTCACTTCCTCAGATGCATATCGTGGAAACTGCAGCAGGCTTTATATATACACAGAGAATATGAAACAATACCTATTCCCACCCCACTGTCCTGCTGGTAATAGCTTATCTAAAGTGATTTCCAGCACAAATCCAGGTTTTCTCACCCTCCACCCCCCCACACAAATTCACTCTCCTGCTGGTGATAGCCCATCCAAAGTGACAACTCTTTACACAATGTGCATGACAATCAAGCTGGGCTATTTCCTGCATAAATCCAGGTTCTCACATCCCCCCCACCCCCATACACACACAAACTCACTCTCCTGCTGGTAATAGCTCATCCAAACTGACCACTCTTCAAGTTAAAATCCAAGTTAAACCAGAACATCTGGGGGGGGGGGGTAGGAAAAAACAAGAGGAAACAGGCTACCTTGCATAATGACTTAGCCACTCCAAGTCTCTATTTAAGCCTAAATTAATAGTATCCAATTTGCAAATGAATTCCAATTCAGCAGTTTCTCGCTGGAGTCTGGATTTGAAGTTTTTTTGTTTTAAGATAGCGACCTTCATGTCTGTGATCGCGTGACCAGAGAGATTGAAGTGTTCTCCGACTGGTTTATGAATGTTATAATTCTTGACATCTGATTTGTGTCCATTTATTCTTTTACGTAGAGACTGTCCAGTTTGACCAATGTACATGGCAGAGGGGCATTGCTGGCACATGATGGCATATATCACATTGGTGGATGTGCAGGTGAACGAGCCTCTGATAGTGTGGCTGATGTTATCAGGCCCTGTGATGGTGTCCCCTGAATAGATATGTGGGCACAGTTGGCAACGGGCTTTGTTGCAAGGATAAGTTCCTGGGTTAGTGGTTCTGTTGTGTGGTATGTGGTTGTTGGTGAGTATTTGCTTCAGGTTGCGGGGCTGTCTGTAGGCAAGGACTGGCCTGTCTCCCAAGATTTGTGAGAGTGTTGGGTCATCCTTTAGGATAGGTTGTAGATCCTTAATAATGCGTTGGAGGGGTTTTAGTTGGGGGCTGAAGGTGACGGCTAGTGGCGTTCACCTTCAGCCCCCAACTAAAACCCCTCCAACGCATTATTAAGGATCTACAACCTATCCTAAAGGATGACCCAACACTCTCACAAATCTTGGGAGACAGGCCAGTCCTTGCCTACAGACAGCCCCGCAACCTGAAGCAAATACTCACCAACAACCACATACCACACAACAGAACCACTAACCCAGGAACTTATCCTTGCAACAAAGCCCGTTGCCAACTGTGCCCACATATCTATTCAGGGGACACCATCACAGGGCCTAATAACATCAGCCACACTATCAGAGGCTCGTTCACCTGCACATCCACCAATGTGATATATGCCATCATGTGCCAGCAATGCCCCTCTGCCATGTACATTGGTCAAACTGGACAGTCTCTACGTAAAAGAATAAATGGACACAAATCAGATGTCAAGAATTATAACATTTATAAACCAGTCGGAGAACACTTCAATCTCTCTGGTCACGCGATCACAGACATGAAGGTCGCTATCTTAAAACAAAAAAACTTCAAATCCAGACTCCAGCGAGAAACTGCTGAATTGGAATTCATTTGCAAATTGGATACTATTAATTTAGGCTTAAATAGAGACTTGGAGTGGCTAAGTCATTATGCAAGGTAGCCTGTTTCCTCTTGTTTTTTCCTACCCCCCCCCCCCCCCCCCCCCAGATGTTCTGGTTTAACTTGGATTTTAACTTGAAGAGTGGTCAGTTTGGATGAGCTATTACCAGCAGGAGAGTGAGTTTGTGTGTGTATGGGGGTGGGGGGGATGTGAGAACCTGGATTTATGCAGGAAATAGCCCAGCTTGATTGTCATGCACATTGTGTAAAGAGTTGTCACTTTGGATGGGCTATCACCAGCAGGAGAGTGAATTTGTGTGGGGGGGTGGAGGGTGAGAAAACCTGGATTTGTGCTGGAAATCACTTTAGATAAGCTATTACCAGCAGGACAGTGGGGTGGGAATAGGTATTGTTTCATATTCTCTGTGTATATATAAAGCCTGCTGCAGTTTCCACGATATGCATCTGAGGAAGTGAGCTGTAGCTCACGAAAGCTCATGCTCTAATAAATTGGTTAGTCTCTAAGGTGCCACAAGTCCTCCTTTTCTAATAGCAAAGTGGGAGCTATAATGACAAAACAATACAGAAGTGAGGATTTCACATCCCAGCTATTGATAAGTGAGTTCTTGCCAGACAGGATGCTATCAAACTAAGTTTCCTTTTACATCTTCTAGGCACTTCCCTTTCTCTGGAGGTGATAGGCACTATCAGGACAGGATTGTATTCCTAACAGCCCAATAGCACCTTATTTCAATGTGACTAGTTTGGAATGTGAGGATGTGACCCGTCGCTTCCCAGCTTATGGCTGCCTCTGCTGCTTATCCAAAGGCCTTAGCCTAAGAATAGGGCCTCAGACTGTGACAGTAAGAGAAGGACCTTACACCGGCAGACAGTGATTTTGATTCTTTCTTTTATACCTCTATAACTAGCCAAGTGGTAAGAATACACCTAAATTCTTCGAGTACAGGCCTTTACCGACAGGCCTGAATATCTATATCCTAACAGTAGGGGACCAGGAATGCCTCATTTATACCACTATGAAATATTAAAGCTTCCAAGCCACTTCAGTTCCAAACCAGGCATGCAGGACACAAGAATCAGATATGTTGAACTATGATACTGTGTTCGCAATCCTTACTGCATTGCAAAGAATGTAGAATCTTACCCAATTGAGAATAATAGTGTGATTATTTTAATATATGGGGTACAGAAGGCTATTATAGGGTGGCTGCCTCATTAGTTAAAGAAAATTGGATCAATACAAATTTTGCACTTCTATTGCATCTTTCACCCAATGACCTGAGAAACTTTTAAGGACTCACCTTATCCAGCAGGCAAGTACTGATCTGATGTAGGGGTGTCTGGGGAAACTGAGGAACCAACCAGACAGGTTAAGATACTTGCCTGATGTCAATGCTTAAAGTGGATTGGGTTGCAGCCGTGACTTGGAAGGGTTGTGGGGAAGGGGAAGAGGACTCAAAGTAGGTTGCTGGTGACTCGGCATGAAAATTCCATTTGAGTATGTTATCCCAGTGTTAATATTAGTTATCAACTAATGAAATCCCAACGCTAGGCAGTGACTTGACTCAGGACAATTTGATGGCCAACGTCCCAGTACCTGCAGTAAATACTTGCTGGCCAAGTTGATCTCTGGGTCAGTGATAGCCAGGAATAGAAACCAGAGTTAGTGATTCAGATTTCCTTGTTCCAGCGAATGGAAAACATATTCTCAACAAGTAGAAAACAAACATCAGGCCTAGGACTGAGCCTGCATCCTCTGGTTTACCAAGAGCATTTTGCTGAAAACCAAACTATGGAGAGAGACCTTGTAAGAAGACAGAGTATGAGAGGCAGAATGCCCTTCATCAGTATCATCTTGATTTGAAGAATGAACAAATGTATACATACTTTTATTGGTTTCAGAGTAACAGCCGTGTTAGTCTGTATAAGCAAAAAGAAAAGGAGTACTTGTGGCACCTTAGAGACTAACCAATTTATTTGAGCAGAAGCTTTCATGAGCTACAGCTCACTTCATCGGATGCATACCGTGGAAACTGCAGAAGACATTATATACACAGAGACCATGAAACAATACCTCCTCCCACCCCACTCTCCTGCTGGTAATAGCTTATCTAAAGCGATCATCAAGTTGGGCCATTTCCAGCACAAATCCAGGTTTTCTCACCCTCCACTCCCCTACACACAAACTCACTCTCCTGCTGGTAAAAGCCCATCCAAAGTGACAACTCTCTTCACAATGTGCATGATAATCAAGGTGGGCCATTTCCTGCACAAATCCAGGTTCTCTCACCCCCTCACCCCCCTCCAAAAACCACACACACAAACTCACTCTCCTGCTGGTAATAGCTCATCCAAACTGACCACTCTCCTTACAATGTGCATGATAATCAAGGTGGGCCATTTCCAGCACAAATCCAGGTTTTCTCACCCCACCCCCACCCCCACAAACTCACTCTCCTGCTGGTAATAGCTCATCCAAACTGACCACTCTCCTTACAATGTGTATGATCACATTGTAAGGAGAGTGGTCACTTTGGATGGGCTATTACCAGCAGGAGAGTGAGTTTGTGTGTAGGAGGCCGCAGGGTGAGAGAACCTGGATTTGTGCTGGAAATGGCCCAACTTGATTATCATACACATTGTAAGGAGAGTGATCACTTTAGATAAGCTATTACCAGCAGGAGAGTGGGGTGGGAAGAGGTATTTTTTCATGCTTTGTGTGTATATAAAAAGATCTTCTACACTTTCCACAGTATGCATCTGATGAAGTGAGCTGTAGCTCACGAAAGCTTATGCTCAAATAAATTGGTTAGTCTTTAAGGTGCCACAAGTACTCCTTTTCTTTTTGCGTATACTTTTATTGCAGAAGTGTCTGGGTTTTTAATCTATATTGTTAGAATTCCTAAGATGGTAAATGTTTTTGAACATGGTTTTAAGTGAATAATGTCCACAGCGTCATATTTACACCTTAGGTATCAGCAGTCAGACTTCTCCAGCACCAGGCCAGCCCCAAAAAACACAGGGGGAGGGGGGCAGATGTTCAAATGTGATCTCCAATTTTGTGTTAAAGTTCTGTTGGCCTGTCCTTGCACTTGCATAGGAATATGACTGTGCACAGAACTGAATGCATGCAGACGATTGTATACATGAAACTAAGCCAGATTGAGGTATTCATTGAAAATTTGACCCCATGCGTTTCGGCTCCTGTTTCCGACATAATGAAGTCGCTGGCAGATTGAGCTCAACTTACATATCCGTTAATACTAGATCTTTGTGCAGAAAGTTTTCAGTCTGAGAACTCTTTTCAGTTAATAGTTCATACTGTTCACCCTTATAATGCATGATGACAACATAAAACATGACTTTATTAATTTGCATGACCTTTGACGTGGGAAGCCTGCAGGATTTTCACAAACATTCAATTAACATTAAGCATGGATAGGAAGGATCACAATACACTTCTCCAGCCAACTTTTGAGTAGGAGGAAGAGGTCTAAGGATGGGGACAAACAGGTTTAATAGAATGAAAAGGTCAGATTTAATTTGAAGTTTTTCTGAACAGTAATATTGCAGAGAGAACAATGTCTAAACCTTTCAATAAAATAGAAACTGATGTTTGTGTTTTCTGTCTCTGTCTGAGCATTATTCGATTATGCACATCCCCCTGTGAAATAGCACAGGTGCATAGAGACCTGAGGCACAGCAAAATTAAGTCACTTGCCCAAGGTCACTCAGGCATTTTGTGGCAGAGCTGGGAGCAAACCTAGATCTCTTGAATCCTAATCCAATGCCTTATCACACAAAATCATGGGACAAGGAAACAAAGATTTTGGTGCCATAAAATGTGAAAACTAGAACAATGGGTGCTATAGGATTTTACTGGCACCCCCAGTTGACACTTTTTGTCTGTCTTTGTATTGCACTAATGCTAGCTTTTAGTAACTCTGTGCATTCATTTGAAGATACCTTCAAAGATTGGCAGTAGGGTTCCACCTCTATATGCAAGCTCAGCAGTTCCGCAACTGTGGTCTGTAGCCCATGGAGCACTTATTGGTTGGTCTGCTCAAAGAAGGCTGGACACATGGTGCTCCAGTTTCTTCAATTCAAAGAAGAGCCTGGTGGCTTGTAAAGCAGCTGGAAATGAGGAGAAGCCAATTTATCTGCTTCTGCCAGGGGTTACTGCTTTACAAGAGGAGAGGCATGACCTTGAGGGAAGAGAATGAGGCTGCTGTCCAGGGGCAGTATCCCCAGGGGAAGAGGGAATCAAGTAGTATGTCCAAGGGTAGAGGAGGAAAAAGGGACCAGACAGCAAAAGAATAAGGGGAGGAGAGGGAGAGAGAGCAAGAGAACTGATGAGAAGAGGAGTTGAAATGAAGAACAAAAGTGTGATTCCTTTCTTTGTAAAAGGACAAATATTTATTGCATTAAAGACAGCTAAATGACTATTAATTTCCTAGTATTACTATTGTTCAGTATAAACAATTGCTGAAGTCGCCACAGGGCTCTTTTGTGAATGGGAGGTGACATGGTCTCTGAGACAGGCTCTCTATTAAGTTGTCCACACAATATGAAAATGTTTGAGAACCCCTGGTAGACCGACCATTGTGCTAGCATCAACTGTGTTCTGATCCCTGCTGTGCTACTAACTCATCTGTGTTGCCTTGGGGTACTTAATCTTTGTGGGCTTGTTTTCAGTAGAACACTGTATATTGTTTGAATGTGATTGCGAAGAGTTGAGTTAGCTGACATGACACTGACCATAACCAACCACTCAGTGTAGACTGGGTCAAATTGTATTCAGTATTGTCAACTAATTGCATTTTAAACCTGGCTGGTATCAGGGACTGCTCTCATTTACACCCTGGCTGCTGCAGTGCCCAAGAGAGTTGCCTGCACTCTAGCCATTCACCGATGTTGTTGTTCTGCCCCTGGTCACAGCCCTACACTGGCAATGGTGTTTTGCTATCTCTTTGTCTCTCGGGAATCCCCCTTTCGTTGGGGGGATTGCCTAATGAGGGGAGAGTTTCTGGCTCTGGGATGCAGCCCAGAATTGGGACCTCTGCTTTTAAGATTTCATCCAAAATATCTACACCTAAAAATCAGTGTGTATGCCAATTATCTGTCCTTGAAGGAAGAAAAGCTGAGTCAGCTGTGAATTCAGGGAGCCTAGTTATTTCCAAATCTGATTCTTAGGCCACTCAGGTATTTTAATCATCACTAAATTCCAGTGGTGCCAAACCCTTCTAAAAATATCAAGGATATTGGGTTTCAGTGATCTCTGCCTTGTACTGATCATTTGCCTACACAGAGCAGAAAATATTTTCCAAGAGACGTTGCTATTGGTATGCATGTGTTTGCCCGAATATTAGAAGCCAAGGTCTTAGCAGGATTCAAAAGTGTAAATTTTTAACTGTGTGGGCAATTAACTATTGGAACAATTTCCCAGTGTATGTGTGATAAACTCAGAACCATGGTATAAAATATTAACTTGGGCAACATTTCTATTTTGACAGCTCCTGCAATTCAAAAACATCACATGGGGTAGAATATTAGCCCCACTGAAGACAATGGCAAAACTCCCATTGATTTTTTTTTAATAAGATCAGGATCATGCCCATAGTTTTAGTGTGCTAGGCAAGTGTAGTACAGTGATATTGTTAATTTTACTCCGTACCTTTCCTGAAAAGATTCTTGGACAGTCCAGAGCATGTTTTATCACCAGCAACTGGATTAAAGCATTAATATGCACCACTATCCCTTAAGTCTAGGCAATTCATTTTGTATGGTGTTTTCTGTAGTCATCATTAGCCTGAATTTTGTGTCACTCTGATTTAACATCTTTTACTACTATTAGCCAAAATCTTGTGTAAGCAGAGTCAGAATGAGCTCTCCCCTGACATCTGATGGTGAGCTGTGGAAGAGGACTTCAGGGGTTGATCTCATTTGCATGGGCACACCCACCCTGCCTAGCACAATGGAACTGCTTGCCCAAATGGTCACTTTGGCTGCTGTGGGATCCCCAGTCTCTTTGTTATTGGGGCAGGAGTAATAAAGTGGTGTTATCCTGGTTATGTGAATCAAGGACAGTAGAACTGTTCTTGGCATTTTATGACTGAGGGACTCACCCTCAAGTACACGGCACTCGCTAGGCAAGGGACATGGGTTCCAAACTCCAATGAATTGAGAGAGGTTGGGGACAGGTATTTGTACTTGGTTGTGTAGGTATTGACCCTGCTTTGACTCTTCTCGCCACTGTAGAATGACAGAGCTAATTTTGACTCCATTCGGAGTCTTGTTATATGCTGTAGAGCTGAAATCACTGAGAGCTGTGTTGGGGTGATGAAAACATATTGGTGAGCGGCTAGCCAGAATGGCTAGTGGAGAGGGGTGGCTGATGGTGAAGACTGTAGCAGAACCCCAGGGAGAAGCATGGCAATTGGCTGTTGACCTGAGCAGCAGAGCCTGTGAGGTGCCACCCAAACCTCCCCCACTTCCACCCAGGCTGGGAGGTAAACTCTGCAGATGGACTTCTGAACTCTGGGGCTGCACTGACCAAGGGCAGAAACTGTGGGTGGGGTGACTTTTTTGGGTTGCTGGACTCAAGAACCAAAGGGAAAAGGACATGGCCCAATCTACTTGGGGGTGGGTCTTCTGTTGCTCATTGTTGGTTTTATGAATCCTGTTTGTGGTGTTTCCCCAACATAATGCCGCATTGTTTCCCTCCTTTATTAAAAGGCTTTTGCTACACTCAGACTCTGTGCTTGTGAGAAAGGAAGTATCGCCTCTTAGAGGCGCCCAGAGGTGGTGGTATGTAATTGTCCAAGGTCACTGGGTGGGGGCTTGAGTCGGTTTTGCATTGTGTTATTGAAAAGGAACCCCTAGATACTGAACCCAGCCCTTGTTGCTGCCAACTCTGACTGGCAGAAGGGTTACACTTGAGAATTCGGAGTATGAATAGATGGAAAGATTTGGTTTAAAAACCTTTCCTATTCTCTTTCGCTTCCATGAACAGAAAGTCTTGTTTGCCAAGCTTTCTATTTAAAAAAAAAAAAAAAAAGACAAGAATATGCCTATTTTATCGGTGAGGAGAAAGTCAAGGTGGCACTACTGCTGTGTATTGTCAAGTAAGTCTGTTTATTTTGCAATCATTTATTTTGTTTTTGTTTCCTCATTTCATTTCAAAATGGCCTGATTTTTGTTCGTGCTCTTGCTAAGACTTTCTGTGTTATGAGATTTACTCTGATCAGATTGAGCCATCGTGTCCCTTGTGGTCTTGCTAGATTCATCCAGGCCATCAGGATTCTTTTTTTAGCCACTGTTAACAATAGTAACAGAGCTTTGATAAGTCTCTTATGAAGTTTTAATACATCAGTCATGTCAATGACACATAACTGTGATATTTGAGGTATGACCATTTCTAGCACGTCTTTAATGCACATACCCTGTCCAAAAGTTTTGTGTCTGTTCATATGACTGTCAAGCATGAAAATAGGAGGCGTCCTGTAATTTACATTTATTGCAAATGTTGTGTTTTTTGGCATATTCTGTGACATAACCCTGAAGAAATAAAACTCCTAGGAATTATAAAGTTCTGTTTGTAAATGCTTTACTATAAGAAATAGTATAAACATAATTTCAGATTTTTCCTTTTAAATTGCTGGACTATCACATACATGTTCATTCATAAATAGACATGGCAGTGTCGCTCATGACCAGTTTGCATTTTCCTTATCCTACAGCATACTGTGTGCAGTGAGTTCAGACATTCCAGAATTAAAAGAAGCAAGGACAGTTTGAACCATCTTAAAAACCCTTTTGGTGTTTTGATATATAATCTCTATGCTCTATCCACATGACAATGTGCAATTGCAACTACAAGTTTTGCTAAGACTCCGAAAAGCTGTCACTTAAGGATATGTGCTCTCATGGCTTGCATTTTACAAAGTGAGGCAGATTGCAACACAACCTTCCTCAAAATCCTGTGTGTGCCCATCCCCCTGGGGAGCCTGCCATTCCAACTTTCAACACAGATAGGTCTGCAAACTCAGAAGAGGTAAGTGTGAACTGAGATGTGGGAGGAGTCAAGGCAAGCCAAAGTGCGATGTATGCTGTACTGGCAAAACAACTTACGTTGCCCTGGTTTCTGTAGTCAGATAAGGCTGCTCATAGGAGGAAGAGTGGATACTCTGAACCTTTCACAACTCTCTCTCTCTCTCTCTCTCTCTCTCTCAAATCTCTTCAGCTGACTTTTCTAGCCTCATCTGTTGCTGGTTGCATACTGTAAGCATGTTTTGGTCATGGCAAGTTGGCATGATATGTATGTAAAGATGCAGCTCATATTTGTAGTCAGATTTTTATGGATCCCATCCCATTTCTAGACCTTTTACTCCAAAAGGAAGCAAACTTCCTCTACTATCAAGGTCTGTCTAGTCCTGTGTAACTGAAAGAGATTACAGATTAACCAATGCCAGTGGCAAAGATCTAACCCAACTCTTTCCAGAAATACCTGTTAGCAATGGCTGCTTTAATACAAACCTTACCAGTGTCAAAATTAGCAGAGAAACAAAAACTAGTCTTTCACCCATAAAGTGATGACAGAGGGATTGCACAGGGCATAGATGAGGCTGAAACATGCAAATTACTACTGCTGCTTTTCAGGCTACATTCTTTATTTAATGCATGAGCAAGCTGCAACTTGTTCTACAGAACTTTATAACTAACTCAGGGTATAGGCATGTGTTGATTATTAACTACCTTTGTTTTGGTAACCATTTAAAAATGTATTGTGTGCTAAACATCTGATGTGGGCCTACCAAACCCCACTGAAGTCAATGGGAGTCCTTCTGTTGACTTCCGTGGACTTTGGATCAGGCCTCTGGTCCCAATCCTTCAATCAGATCAGCATTAGTAGACCTTTGCACCTTGCACAGAGTTCTGCTGATGTTATTTAAGTTCCGCACAGGTGCAAATATCCTCCTCTTTCAAATGTGGATCTGGTTGCTGGCAGAGTGACAGCTTAATTTCTCTCGATTCCTTTAAAGTTGTTTTTCCAGCAATTATCTAAATATAGGATTTTTATTATTTATGTATATTATTCTAAGAAGGGGAAAGAGACTAGAGTATTGGTGAGAGCTGCTCACTTTTTAACTAACCATTATTTAGGGGGTGAAGTGTGGAGAGCACATTTCTTAATAACAGAAATAAATATTTAGTGTTATGTTTGCAAATTGCTATAAAACTATGATTTGATGTTGATACGAGCTTGTCAAAAATAAGTTAGACTAACTGGCTAAATATTGACTTTAAATGAACCTGGAATGGGTGAACTGGTTGGGAGAAAATTAATGCTTGGCAGTATCCTAGTATCTTCCATTGGAGGAGCTCAAACCATGTGATTTTTTTTAATGAAGACCGCAGCCCACCTGTGAAGTGGGTAATTTTACCATTGGGAAGACTGAGGCACAGAGAGATTAATTCATACACTCAGTAGCAAACAAATTTGCAGTATGAGGGACAGGCCCACCAAAATCAGGCAAACCCAATGTAAACTGTTTAGCAACATCCCCCACCCCAAAGAGAATCTCCCAGAGCTACTGCCTCCACTCTGCTTGTTCTATGGATAAATAGGGGACTCCAGTCTCCTCTACAGTCAGTCCCTTACCTCTCACTAGCCACAATGAATTTGTTTTACAAATGACTAATTGCAAAAGAGCACAATAATCAATAAGTAGTAAATTTAGAGGAATTCCATAGGTGTAGGGAAACCTCACAACAACACCTCACTCATACCGTACTTTATGCAAATGAGTATTATAGGCTTCATGAAAGCCTTGCAAAATGAAGCATCTTGTATATAGCGAGACTGTCATATTGTAACTTGCAGTTGCCTGTGAAGAGATGACTAAACTAAACAAGCTAGCAATTATTTGGTTATGCAATTTGATATAAAAATAGCATGTAAAGGTTCAGTAAATTAGAAATGGCAAGTTATACTGATGCACTTTGTAAAAAGTAACAGTTCAGATTCTGATCTCAGGGACAGGCTAATACTGATGTAACTGAGATGAGAAGCTGGCCTTTTGTTATAATCTCATTATTCTACCTATTGTTTTGGGAAATGCTGTACAGCATAAACACACACTGCAATGTCATAACCATTTTAATGCATCCATAACTGACTATCTGGTTGCATTGTGGTGCATTCTTTATCCACCTCTAATAATAGTCTATAGTAAAGCTTGTGATTGGTAGTTTCAATGAGAAATTAAAACCTGTAAAACATCAAAATAATTCAGTGCTTACTAGTAAGAGTTTTACCGTGAACATTTCTCTGTAAATGGTAGCCTAGAACAAAGAAACATCATTTAACTTGCATGTGTTTAACAAGGCTGAAATGTCTACTGAGTTGGCCAAGGCAAAATGTTTTAAATTTTACTCCTCTAAATGGAGGGCCATCATTTTTTAGCCTTTCTCCTCTTCTTGGTTACATTAACTTGTACTAGCAAAGTTGTTCCTGTAACAGGTAACTTATCAAATCTTTATATCAGTTACAGAATATGTAGTGAAAACAGGAGACCATATGACTGATAGATCAGCTCAATTGCCAGAGGAGCTTTTGGAGAATTGGATATCTTTCTATATGAGACATCTGTGTATCTTGGTGCCACAGACGGGATTGTTACAAAGGCCTGTAAGTTAAAATTCTCAAATCTTCATGAAGCAGATGAAGAGGAGAGGGGTGAGTGATGCTATTAGCCATGCATTCCATTAGTCCTGGCCAACTGGCAAGTGATGTTCAAATATGGCGTGTGTTCTGCTTTCCCAACAATCTTGCAAAAGGTAAATCAAGTTAACAAACTGCTTAAGTTCTAACTAGAAATGCATGTGAGTTGCAAAGTTCTCACCTGGAGACAAATTTTCTTGGCATCCAATGGGGTATTCAAACCTGAGGGTATGATTTGTCCCACTGCTAGACACAGCTAGCCACAAAGTTCAGATCTGAATCCATACAAATTCCTGGAGGATTCAGGGGAGTTTTGATCTACACAGGAATTTTGCTTTGGGTCCACCTCTAGTCTATATAGACTTCTTAAGACTGTCACTCTGTCTCTCACTGTGAAGCCTAGAATGTCTTGAGTCAGTGTGAAGCAATAGAAGCAGTCACAAGCATGGCTGAGAGCTCTTTTTGTTCAGAATATCACCAGGTTCAATCAACACCGCTCAGCTATTTTTGGCTTTGTTACATACATGACTTTACGAATTACATCCCTGTGACAGCACAAGCTTTCAGCTACTAATTATAACTAAGGTTGCCAGGTGTCCGGTTTTTGACTGGAACACCCGATGGAAAAGGGACCCTGGCAGCTCTTGTCAGCACCACCGACTGGGCAGATAAAAGTCCAGTTGGCGGCGCTGTGGCGCTAAGGCAGGTTCCCTGTCTGTGCTGGCTCTGCAAGCGGCCAGCAGCTCTGGCTGCTAGGCGGCTTGGGCCCGGTGGCCCCTGTGCAGAAACTCACCCTCCAGTTCAACTGCTGCCTCTGGCTTCTACCCCCAGCCAGGCCGCTACTTCCGGCACTGGAGAATGAAGGGCGGGCGCTGCAGCCAAGAGGAACTCAGAGGGAGGTGGCCAGCACTGCAGAGCACCCCCTGCAGCCGGTCCACCCCAGTAGCAAGGATCCTGGGGAGACCCAGCACCGCAGGCCGCAGTAACACTGCCCAGGCGCAGCACCGGGCATGCGGGGGGAAGTGTTTGTGCCCCCCCAGCTGGGGATTTACCAGCCTGAGCCTTCCTGCACTGGAGGCTGGTACTAGATTCCCCTCAGGCCATGCACAGGGATCCCCACTCTGACTGAGTGTCTCCTTGCAGCCAGCTGGAGTACATCACAGCACTGGGGAAGGGCTCCAGCATTTGTGTCAGCAGACTGCAAGTCAGGACTTGGAGCCAGTGCTAGCCCATTGGGGGCCCTAAGCAGAACATTTTGGCCCCCCTCCCATAATACAGAAACAGGCAAATAAAAAGTAAATGGGGGTTGCACGGGCTACCTAAACAGCTGATCTGGCTTAGGTGTCTCACACAAGGATAGTGTTTGCAGTTGGACACTCTGAGCAGAAGCAGCCTCCCTGGCTCTGTATGCCTAGGAGCCGGACACGTCGGCTGCTTCTGGGGCGCCACATGGAGCCAGTGCAGGCAGGGAACCTGCCTTAGCCCTGCAGTGCCTCCAACCAGAGCTGCCTGAGGGGTAAGCACCATGTGGCCGGAGTCTGAGCCCTCCCCTCCCCCCCGCACTCCACACCACTTAACTCCAGCCTGGAGCCCCCTCCTATACCCCAAACTCCTCATCCTGACCCCACTCCAGAGCCTGCACCCCCAGCTGGAGCCCTCACCCCTTCCCCCACCCCAACCCCCTGCTGCAGCCTAGAGCCCCGTCCCGCACTCTGAGCCCCTCATTCACAACCCCAGAGCTTGCACTCCCAGCTGGAGCCCTCACCCCCTCCTGCACCCCTGCCCCAGCCTAGAAACCCTTCCTGAACCCTTCACCCCCCACCCCACCCCAGAGCCTGCACTCCCAGCTGGAGCCCTCACCCCCTACTGCACCTCAAGACCCTGCGAAGTGAGTGAGGGTGGGGTAGAATGAGCCATAGAGGGAGGGGGAATGGAGTGAGCAGGGGGTGCGGCCTCGGAGAAGGGATGGTGCAGGGGTTGGGGCCTCAGAGAAGGGGCAGGGCAGGGGATGGAGCTAGGGTGTTCGGTTTTGTGCTGTTAGAAAGTTGGCAACCCTACTGGTTGGCATTGCCAACCAGGCCATTAAAAGTCTGGTCAGTGGCACGTGGGGGCCCAGGGCTAAGGCAAGCTCCCTGCCTGCTCTGGCTCCACGTGGCTCCTGGAAGCGGCTGCTGGGTCCCATCGGCCCCTAGGTGCATGGGCAGCCCTGGCCGCCCATGTGTCTAGGACTGCAGAGACCTGAGTGCCCCTTCCCGGGAGCTGTGGTAAGCACTGTTGGGACCCTGCACCCCCAATCTCCTGCCACAGTCTAGAGTCTCCTCCTGCACCCAAATTCCCTCCTGGAACCCGCATTCTGCAACCACCCCAACTCCCTGCCACAGCCCTAAGCCCCCTCCTGCACCCCAGGCCCACCCCAGAGCCCACACCCACAGCTGGAGCCCACACCCCCTCCTGCACTCTGAACCCCTCATATCTGTCCCCACCTGGAACCTGCACCCCCAGCCCAGAGCCCATATCCCCCCAGCACGAGTGAGTCTGCTCTTTGGTAGAATTTTCCAAGTAAAATAAATCTGAAGAGAAAGGAATCTCTTTATTGAACAGTAGTATGTGAGCCGGTTATGCAGGCTAATTTGCTTCTACAGCTTTTACTCTACCTTAGCCAGCCGGAATTGTAATTATTATGCTTTAAGGTAACATAAAAGAATTCACATTTGATTTGTTTCTGGAACCAGAGGCTGGATTTCTTCCATGTTATGCATGAATTCTCTAAAGCAAAACTACAGACTCCATACAGTGTGTTACAAACCAGTTATATAAATCCATTTAGACTGATTAAAATTTAGGAATGAAATACTACAAACCGTTCAAACTAAACTGGATTCTTCCATAGATTTGAATAATTCCAATGAGACCTGTTTTAGGTAAAACCTAAAATTGGGTGCAAATTTAAGCTGACAGCGTCTCTTTAATAGTGTGGTTATGATTTCTTCAGAGGAGATTTCCACTGTTGATAACTGCCTACTGAGTCTGTCAGAGTTCTCTCCCCACTTTGAACTCTGGGGTACAGATGTGGGGACCTGCATGAAAGACCCCCTAAGCTTATATTTCACCAGTTTAGGTTAAAAACTTCCCCAAGGCACAAATTCCTTTCCTTGTCCTTGGACGGTGTTGCTGCTGCCACCACCAAGTGATTTAAACAAACATTCAGGGAGGGGCCACTTGGAGCCCTATTCCCCCCAAAATATCCCCCCAAGCGCTTTCACCCCCTTTCCTGGGGGGGGGGGGCTTGAGAATAATATACCAACCGATAGGTTAACAAAGTGAGCACAGATCAAATCCCTGGTTTTTAGAACTGAAAATCAATCAGGTTCTTAGAAGAAGAATTTTATTTAAAAAAAAAAAAAAAAAAAAAGAATCATGCCTCCAAAATCAGGATGGAAGATAACTTTACAGGATAAATAAAAAGATTTAAAACCCAGAGGATTCCCCTCTGACTATGCTTCCCAGTTACAAAACAGGAATAAAATTACCTCTTAGCATAGGGAAAATTCACATGCTAAAACAAAAGATAATCTAATGCATTTTCTTGCTATTACTTGCAATTTCTGTAATTTTATATGTATCATTTCAGGATCTTTTTAGATGTTTTTTCCTGCCCTGGTCCCTCTCTCTGTCTGAGAGGGCACACATAAAGAGAGCACAAAAAAACTCCTCCCCCCCCACCCAGATTTGAAAGTATCTTCTTTCCCCATTGGTCCTTCTGGTCAGGTACCAACTAGGCTAATTGAACTGATTAACCCTTTACAGGTAAGTGATTCTGTATATTTGGCCAAGAGGGATTTTATATTACTGCATACATAAAGGTTGTTACCCTTCCCTTTATATTTATGACAGAGTCTGTTGTGGAGATCTGAGGTTATTTTAAAAAAGGGAAAAACCCAATATCCTGCAGCCTTAACTTGTCTCACTACTTCCCCTCTTCAGAATTAGTATGAATTTTTAAGGGATGGAACTCAAAACCATCAGAAAATCATGTCTCTATTGTATGAAGACTGAACAGATCAACATGAAATGACTTCCGGCAGCAATTGTTGGACATTAAACAGCAAGGTACAGTAATTTGTTTTTCTTACTGCTTCAAAAGCAACTGTCTCCTAAATTCTGGATCCTAGCAGAGCACAAGTAGCCAAGACAACAAGAAGTAAAAACTTAACTTGTGTTGCTACGTATGTGCAAACAGATTCGTAGCTTTACAATGATAAGCAGAACTATTAGCCGACTAGTGTTATTTAGACATTTATAGAAGTAGAAGACCTTGGAGATGAAAGGATCTCCAAGCACCTTAAAAACTGTGGGCCTGATCCTCCTTATTGCACTTGGGTTACATTTTAAAGCTTTTTCTCTGCAACTATGACAGAGAGGAACATCTGTTTCAGTGAAAGCTCAGATTCTCACAATCACGTTTCAAGGAGCTGGAGAGTTTAGAAAAACTGCAGCTATCACGTGACTTACGATAAAACAGAGAATTGGCAACCTGAGCCCAAGACACTAGACTCCAGTGACAGAGGTATCGTACATGGACTTAACAGGGAGAGGTTACTTGTATGGAGGTCTTTAGGTAACGAATGGGGTATGCAGATTTAGAGTTGCAGATTTGGCAACAAGAATCCCAAGTAATCCAGAGGAGAGCGTGGCGGGGGAGAGGTCATCTGTTCCTGCTTCTTGAATGGACCTGCTAAAATCTGCACATAGTGAAAAGGATCAGGCTCACTTTTCTGCTCCTGCATGACAACTACTCTGTCTGTTTAGACACATGAGAGTACTGAAATGCAAGTATGCGTTAACGCTTTCAGAATGAAGGATGGAGTGGTAGCTTTCACTCTCATTTTCAATTTACTTTTTAAAAACCCGTTAAATCAAGACCTTACTACTTAAACATAACTTTTGATTTCTGATTTCTTGGCTTTTTAAATCATGACACATCCTTTTATGGGATATTTCCACAGACATCACAACAATATGAGAATCTGACAACTTGATGTTGTAGCAGGCCTGGACGATCAAGTGCAGTGAGGGCATTGCATGTCTATGTATCTCTCTGACTCTCTTTATTTTAAGAATACATGCCTGAAGTTCCTGGGACCACTGCCTAGAACCAGCATTTCTATCTCTGGTTCCATGCAATGATTTTTAAACACTGGTTTAGACACTGCAGCACTGCAGTCTTGTGCCTGACACTTAACTGTTAGGAAACATATTGACTACTGGATGTGCAATGTGTGTTATATTTCAACATTTAGAAGTGAAATATTATATTTGACTCCATTTAAACTCATTTTCCCCCAAACTCACTAGTTGTTACCTGACAATTTAAATTTTCTATGTATTGACTTTAAAAATTTTGAACACAGGAAATGACGGTTTATACCAGTCAATATGGTAGATCCTTGAACAGATTCTCCGTGTAACAGGAGCAAATCCCTTGTGCTGGGCTGCAGGAACTCCCAGGTAGAGCATGCAACATTGTTCTTACAATACTGTTCAAGCCTGAACTTGTACAGATCTAGCACTGGGAAACATATTCTCAACTGTCCATGCAAAATGATGGCATCTAAATTAGATGTTACCACTCCAGAAAGAGATAATGGAGTCATTGCGGATAGTTCTCTGAAAACATCTGCTCCGTGTGCAGCGGCAGCCAAAAAAGTGAACAGAACATAAGGAACTAGTAGGAAGGGAAAGGGAATAGATAACAAGACAGAAAATATAATCATGCTTCTCTATAAATCCATGGTATGCCCACCTTTTGCATACCGTGTGCAGATCTGGTAGCCCCATCTCAAAAAAGATATATTGGAATTGGAAAAGGTACAGCGAAGGGCAACAAAAATGATTAGGGGTATCGAACAGCTTCCATCTGAAGAGAAATTTAAAGGACTGATTTTTCAGCTTGGAAAAGAGGTGACTAACGGGGGATATGGTAGAGGCCTATAAAATCTAGACTGGTGTGGAAAAAGTGAATAAGGAAGTGTTATTTACGCCTTCTCAACACAAGAATTAGGGGTCACCCAATGAAATTAATAGGCAGCAGGTTTAAAACAAACAAAAGGAAGTATTTCTGCGCACAATGCACAGTCAACCTGTGGAACTCTTTGCCAGAGGATGTTGTGAAGGCCAAGACTCTAACAGGGTTCAAAAAAGAACTAGATATGTTAATGGAGGATAGGTCCATCAATGGGTATTATCCACGCTGGACAGGGATGCAACACTGTGTTCTTAGTGTCCCTAGCCACTGTCTGCCAGAAAATGGGAGTGGAGGACATGGGATGATTCACTTGATAATTACCTGTTCTGCTCATTCCCACTGAAGCACCTGGCATTGGCCACTATCGGAAGACCGGATACTGGGCTAGATGGACCATTGGTCTGACCCAGTGTGGTTGTTCTTATGTTCTTATCTTACTGTGCAACTATGATATTACATGGGCATAATGCAATGAACTATATTTCTTAGAGTTTTTGTTTTGTTTAAGGTAGGTGGGGAAAGCTAAACAAAACCTGAAGCTATTGGTCTTGTGAAGCTTGTAGACTCCTTGCAATGGTGCTACTTAGCTTGCTAGAGCTTGTAAACATTACAGTTTTTATCAGGGGAGCTTGTAAGTTCCTTGAACCAAGCATCACACACTTAACTAGCTGTACAAGCATATTCAGACAATCCGATTTAATAATACTAATACTTAGCTCTTATCTAGAGGTTTCCATACATGGATCTCAAAGTGCTTTGTAAAAGAAGGATCCTAATTGACAACTGAAGTGCTTTGCAGTTGGTGCTGACACTTATGCAGCTGTTCTTGGATTGTGAATGGAGTTTGACATGATTATACCATTTCCTACCTGCTCAGCTCAGGTATGGAAAAGGAAGTGAAAAGTGGGAAACTGAGCATACAGCTATGCTTGGGCAATGAGGCCGAGAAAAGCAAATATGAAAGTGGCAAAGATGCCCAGCAAAACAATAGATTTTGTAACTGCCACCATGGCAGGAATTTTGGGCATTCAACCAGAAAAAATGGAAAGCAAAAGTAAATGTATGAATCAAAAACTGTCAGGTTAAATGAAGGATTAGGATGAGCCACAGGGCTGGAGTGGCTGTCATCCTTGCAACCCTGTTTCAAGGGGTGCAATGGCAGATGGATCAGTGTAGCAGTGACGCTGTCTTTTACTCTGAAGAGCCACTGCCCAGAGATGTGCATCTCATCCCATGGAATTGGACTTCATTGTATACAAAGGCTGTACACCCTCAGTGCAGGTTCCTGAAATCCTATCCCCAAACCTGTATGGTGTTATGATGATTGGGCCAAATTCTCATTTATGCTACATCCTCTTTACACTGATATGGCATTGTAAAAAGGCCTTACAGTGGGTATAACTATACTTTACTCCTGCTTTATGGTGACTTTACACTACCAGAGTTTTGTTAAGTGAGCTTGATTTGACTGAGAATCAGGTCCTCTGTGTCCAAGACCCTGTCTATTTGGACAGAAGTTGAAGTATTTTCCTTCTCGAGAAAAAGAGGGAGAGAGAAAATAATAATATGCAAAGAACAGGCCTCCATGGTACATTAGAAAATACTTTGAAGGGATTCTTCACGTGAGCGCGTGCCCCTATTTAAGGGATGGAGAGGAGACAAAACATAAGCATGTCAAGAGCTGCAGTAAGACTTTGCCAGTCTCAAGATCAATGGAGTTTAACACGCACCCATATGCTTTCATGGGCCAGCCCATTCCCTTTATTCTTTCTTAGGCAAAACTGATTTCCATTTCGAGATTGGCAACAAAACTATCACTGGAGGTTCAGAAAGCAATCAGGGGACACAGAGTTAGCCCTTCTGGTTACTTTAAGCAGTATGAGGCCAATATGTAAATATTAGAAAAGGCTTAGTTCTTCAAGAAGTATTATTGTAGCAAATTAAAGGAATGAGAACTGCACTTAGTGCTCTCTACATACAAAGAGGATAAAACAAGGAACCTGTTTTATAACATACAGGGTATGTTTACACAACAATTAAACACCTGTGGCTGGCCGGGGTCAGTCGGGGAGCCTGAGCTCTGGGACTCTATAAGTGCGGGAGGGCCCCAGAGCCCTGGCTCTAGCATGAGGGTATGTCTACACTGGCACAGTTACAGCACCAGGAGTTACAGCGCTGCTCAGAGAGCGCTGAAGGGAAACCACTGTTGTGTTCACACTGTCAGCTACCTGAGCAATAGCTTGTTCACACTTGTGGCATTTGCAGCGGTATTCGGAGTGGTGCACTCTAGGCAGCTATTCCACAGAGCATCTCATCCTCTTCTGCCGCTAAGAGTTGTGGGAAGGCAGAGAGGGTCACGGGCATCCTGGGTCCTGTCCCAATGCCCCATGATGCATTGCTTCGCATCCCAGCAATCCCTGTGCTTCCGTCCTCATTTGGCGCCATCTTTCAACGGTTTGTGTACTGCGCACTCTGCCTCTTTGGTCTGCAGGAATGGATCCCGAACTGTTGACCAGTGTGCTGCTCACTCTGAGTAACATGTCAGTAGTGACGGTGGAGTTATTTCTTAAACTACAAAGGAAAGAGGAGTGCGACATTGATCTCACCATGCGTACTAGGTACGACACGAGATTGCTTGTGACATGCACAGAGATGCTGACCACAGTGGAATGCTGCTTTTGGGCTCAGGAAACAAGCAGTGAGTGGTGGGATCACATCGTCATGCACGTCTGGGATGATGAGCAGTGGCTACAGAACTTTCGCATGAGGAAAGCCACATTCATGGGATTCTGTAATGAGCTTGCCCCAGCCCTGTGGCACAAGGACACGAGAATGAGAGCTGCCCTGCAGTTGGAGACGTGTTTGGTGATTGTACTATGGAAGCTGGCTACTCCAGACGACTACCAATCGGTCACTAACCAGTTTGGAGTGGGAAAATTGACTGTTGGACCGTTGACGGAAGTGTGCAGGGCCATTAATCGCATTCTGCTCCAAAAGACCGTGACTCTGGGCAACGTGCATGACGTTGTGGATGGCTTTGCACAAATGGGCTTCCCTAACTGTGGAGGGGTGATAGATGGCATGCATATTCCAATTCTGGCACCAGACAACCTAGCCACTGTGTACATTAATCGGAAGGGGTATTTCTCTATGGTTCTCCAGGTGCTTGTGGATCACTGTGGGCGTTTCAGAGGCATTAACGCAGGCTGGTTTGGAAAGGTGCATGACACACGCATCTTTTGGAACACTGGCCTGTTCAGGAAGCTGCAAGCAGGGACTTTCTTTCTGAACCAGAAGGTCACAGTTAGGGAAGTTGAAATGCCCATTGTGATCCTGGGAGACCTCGCCTGCCCTTTAATGCCGTGGCTTATGAAGCCATATGTGGGGCAACTTGACAGCAGCAAGGAGCAGTTCAACAACAGGCTGAGCAAGTGCAGAATGACTGTTGAGTGTGCTTTTGGATACTTAAAGGCCCGCTGGTGCTGCCTATATGGGAAACTGGACCTGGCTGATGACAATATTCCTCTACTTGTAGCTGCATGTTGTACACTCCATAATATTTGTGAAGGGAAGGGTGAAAGCTTCACTCGGGATGGACCGCTGAGGCTCAGTGCCTGGAGGCTGAATTTGAACAGCCAGAGACCAGGGCTATTAGAGGTGTGCAGCATGGGGCCATAAGGATCAGGTATGCCTTGAGGCAGCAATTTGAAACAGAAAGCCACTAATATTTGTTGCTGTGCTCGGGAGTGCAGTGCTCGTAATGATAGGAGGTGATTGTGATTGGTGCAGATGAGGCAATATGAGGGTTTAAGATAATTGTCTGTTGCTTTGCAGGGCTCTGTTTGCTTTCAATTAATAGAATAAAGATTGCTTTCAAACCAACACAATTCTTGTATTAAAAAACAACAACTGGAGGAGAGAGACAAACAAAAAAACACATCACCACTGAGGGGATGGGGGAAGGGAACGTACCAGGAGGAGGTGGGGTCCTTGGACAGTTAAAGATTTGTGTATGTCCAGCGATCCTATCCAACCTTCTCCTTTAGAGTACAATGCAGCTGGTACTGTACTTCAACAGGGCTAAACTGCAGAGGGATGGGTGTTGAGTGCAGTGAGTACTGGGAGTCCGCAGTGCTGGACTGTGAGGGGGAGGAGTGGAATAATGTGGGTACAGACTGGAGCCAGGAGTTTGATAAAAGTGTGGTGGTGGTGTCTGAGGGGCGCATGGGAAAGAGTTTTTTGTGATAGCGACTGCAGGGGTGGGTGAGTGCGGAGCTGCTTGGTTTGCAGCATTAGTATCACCTGGAGTGTGTCCAGTTGGCGCGCCATAATGTTTAAGAGCTGCTCCGTGGCTTCATTCTGGAGTGCCGCATTCTCCTTTCGGTCCCTCTTCTCGCTGTCCCGCCACTCCTTAAATTCCTGTTTTAGGCCGCGGAGTGCATCATAACCTCACGCAGAAAGTCCTCCTTAGTTCTTCGTGGCCACTTTCTAATTCTGCGCAGCTGTTCAGCTGGCAATAACAAAGAGGGAAGCTGGACTCCCAAGGTCATCTCTGTGAAGCCAAAACACAACATTTTACAGAAGCAGTATTGTTTGCAACACACAGAACATTGATTCAGTGATTTAAAACACAGCTGCTATTCCCATACCTGTCACTAAGTGACTGACCCCAGGCAAGCACACATGAGTCACAAAACGATGAGTAGCTGCAGGGGCAGGGTAAATCCGTGTTTCTGGACCCTACTGTACACTGGGCATGTGGCTCTTGGGGACAGCCAGCAGGGGGGGCCTGATAATCACTCCTGTCCCCACTTTTTCCACAGGCTATGTTCATTATGGAAGATATCTCTTTGCTGAGGGTGAGCAGGGAATCAAGGGAGGGTCTTCTCCAAGACTGCAGCTTCTTCCTTGGCCCTTATGAGGCTCGCCTGTGTGCAACAACGGTTATTCCCCCTCTCCCCTCCAGTAATGGCAGAGTGACGCGGGAAAGTTACCGTTAATGGGGCAAGAAACAAAGCAGCTCTGCCAAAGAACCTGCAGCAGTGGATTGCCCAGTATCTCCACGAGAGTTTCGTGGAGATCTGAGGCAGAGGGAGTCTATCAACAGCCTGTTCTGCCGCTCAAACTAGGCATGTGGTGGTATGTGCATCATACAGACACAAGCCTGCTTTCTGCAACTCTCCTGCCCCCAGTAACTCTCTTCAGCAATTCCCAGAATCAAATCAACTTACCAGGGGCCTCCTCTCCTGTTTGTGCTTCGCCAAGATCCAACAGCTGTGACTGGCTAGCCTCCTCCGGAGTAGAAAAGATCCTGGCTGCATGCATCTCTGACCTCCGAGTCATCCTCTGCCTCTGGGTCCCCCTCCCCCTCCACATCCTCGTCCAAGATTTCCTCCTCCTGGCTCTGTCCACTCTCGACTGGCACATGAACCACTGAAGTATCCACAGTGGCCTTTGCAGTGGAGCTGGGGTCACCACCAAGTATAGTGTCCAGCTCTTTGTAGAACTGGCAGCTTGTGGGCGCAGCACTGGAGTGGTGGTTTGCCTCCCGTGCCTTGTGTTCTGCAGCTCCATCACTTTGACCCTGCACTGCAATGTGTCCTGGTCATGGCCCCTTTCTGTCATGCACCATGAAATCTGACCATAGGTATCATAATTCCTATGGCTGGAGCACAGCTGGGACTGGTCAGCCTCCTCTCCCCAAATGCTGATGAGGTCCAGCAGCTCGGCATTGCTCCAAGTGGGGGATCGCCTGGTGTATGAAGCAGGCATGGCCACCTGGAAAGATGTGCTAAGATAACTGCACACATCACCGAGCAAACAGGAAGGGGACTTTCAAAATTCCAAAGGAGTTTCAGGGGGGGAGATGATGGTTGGTCACTTGAGGGCAGGGCAGTAAAGTTCAAACGGATGACCAGAAAGGCAAGAACAGGCATTGTGGGACACCGCCCGGAAGCCAATTGCAGCGCTGAAATGGACCAGGGTGTCTACACTGGCACCATGGTGCTGTAGCCCCAGTGCAGAAAGCTGTATGCCTCTTGGGGTGGTTTCTTTACAGTGCTGCAACTGTGCAGTTTCTGCGCAGTACGTGGCTTGGCAGTGTGTACACCTCAGGAGTTACAGTGCAGAAAGCTGCTTTACTGCGCAGAAACTTGCCAGTGTAGACAAGGCCTGAGTCCAAATGTCTACACCACAATTTTTAGCCCTGCAGCCTGAGCCCTGCAAACTTGAGTCAACTGGCTTGGCCCAGCCATGGCCATGCCTCAGGTCTTTAAAAATGTTATTAAAGGTAATATTAAAAAAATTATATAGTACATAGGTTGGGGCAAGAGTGTCTGTACATCTGGGTATGGTTCTTGGATTATCCACAAATATAAAGATACAATGTAGACATACCCTGTTGCTAAGAATAAGGGACTAAGTCTGAGAATAGCTGATTAACTGGTAAAGAAGAATGGGATCTACAACTTCTTCCTCCTTTGCCCCTTCCTTTCACATCTGTCCTTGCTGCAGTCCCTACAAAATGTAGTAGTTCAGATCCTCTTCCTTTCCTGTCCTTCTGCCCATGCTTCCCTCTTTGTTTCTTTAGACTGGCTTCCTTTCCTCTTCCACATTGTTTTAGCTATTCTCTTAATTTACAGAGCTCTCTCCAGCTCCACTGCCCCTGCCTATGTGTCTGACCCTTCTCCTCCTACACGCCCTACAGCAGGGGTAAACAATTATTTTTGTCAAGGTCCAAATTTCTTAGTCAAGGTGTAGTCAAGGTCCAGACTCCAGAGAAAATACAAATAATAAATAAAAAGATTTTTGCAGTCCGTTCAAAAGTGTCTGGCGGTTCAGATTTGGCCCCAGGTCTGCCTATTGAGTTACCCTGCCCTACAGCTTTGTACACTCCACTCACACCTCTGTCCTGATTGTTCCCTGTGACAGTCTTGTACACTCCCAACTCTGCAATCTTTCATGCTGTCCCCTTTAGTGCCTCCCTCAAAGCCTCCCAATTAGTCAACACCAAGCTCTTTAGAGCTCTAGCTCTTTCCTTTCTGAGAGGTGCCAGGGGTGGTTTTGTGCAATCACTTGTCTGCCCTGAGTAATCTCTGTGAGATTTCCTAGTCTGTTTTCTTGCCCTCCTGGTTCACTGTATGCAAGGCAATTTGGGCTGCAGTGCCATCAGTACATGGATAATATGTACCTTTGTGTCTCATTTTCATCAGGCCCAGTATTTGTGCTTTCTTTGTGTCTAACTGAAATGGAATTGGAAGACTTGACTGAAGCTCAGTCTCGACAAGATGACATCATTAGTACAGGTGGATAATCTTTAAGGTATTGTGTAGTTTCTGTAGCCCTTTGTGAGAGGGTTTTGTCCAGCCTTTGCCCTAGACAGACACAATTTGGGAGTGCTTTTAAACCTCCTAACCACTTCTGGAATTCCAAAAACACCCCTCCTCCTCTTTATATCTGGGTAGGCATTTGTAGCCTTTACTCTTGCAGCAGGACTCCACCATAGCAATTGTGATTTGTAGATTACTTGCATGTTTGGAATCCCCTCTACTTCGGTCTATGCTTGCAGGCTACTCAGAAGCTACTCCGAGTACATAACGCAGCGATCTACTGTTGGATGGTAATTTATGGGGTTATCAGTTCTTCAATGGCTATACTAGCTGCCTATGTGCTTCTGGGTACAATTCAAGGAATTTTGTGTTCTATAAAATCCTTTACAGTTTTGTTGAAAACTGAGAGACCAACTGTCATCCTGTGGTCAGCTGGAGTAATCAGATCCAGCCTCTGGTGAAGTATTTGGAATCTGTCATAGTTACTGCCTGGGGATTTTACAAGTGCACTAAAAGAACAGAAGTACTTGTGGCACCTTAGAGACTAACAAATTTATTTGAGCATAAGCATCCGATGAAGTGAGCTGTAGCCCATGAAAGCTTATGCTCAAATAAATTTGTTAGTCTCTAAGGTGCCATGAATACTCCTTTTCTTTTTGGGAATACAGACTAACACGGCTGCTACAAGTGCACTGTGGCTCAGGACCGAATTTGATAAATTGTTTACTGCTTATCTCTGCAATAGATTGGTAGATTGAATAATATCCAAGAGTAACCACATAGGTCCAGGATGTGGCTCCCATTGAAGTCTTTCCCTTTTCTTTCAGTGGGTGAAGGAATGGGCTTATATGGTTTACTTCTTAGTGTCAATTATTTTAAATAGTCAAGGTCTTTTGTACTCTGCAGCAAGATGGACATAAATTCTGTATGTTCTTCTTCTACACTTTTGGACAGCAGCTTCAAGTAAATTCAAACATGTAAGTTTTTAATGAGTTAAATATGAACACGACAATCCTTGTATTCCCTATTTTTATATTAAATTTATACTTTCTCCATATTTTCTACATGCTATATTTTTGTTGTGAGAATATCATACTTTTATGTAGAAGATGTCACAGAAGTTTTTGACACCTGATACCCCCAAAGCCATTGGAGATTGGGAAGGAGATGTCTTTTCCCCTCTCTTTGTAAGCAGGAGTAGGGGTGACTTAATTTTTTTTCTTTGGGGAGAAGGGTGGGAGAGCTGTGAATTCCAACATATAATTCTCCACCCCAGCAATCTTTTACACCAACCAACTACCCTAGAACTCCTTGACCAATAGTGTCTGCATCTAATAATGGATAAGGACAGTAGCAGATGATTTTTGGTAAAATAGTAGTGACGGTCTCCTCATCAGTATAGCTAGCCCCAAACATTAACAAATCATGAGATTAAGAAAAAAAAACAAAACGTGGAAGTTCTTTTTTGCCATCTAGTTTCTGAGCCTTCAGGGAGTACTCTGCTCATGTTCTCAGGCTTTTCACCTTAACCATGAGAGCTAGAAACTTTTTAAAAAAAGAAAGCAGAGATTATTTTGTGATCACTTGCCTCCAGGAGCTGGAGTTTAAGAAAAACATCTAATATTGCAAGTCTCAATACAATCATGAGGATTGCCAACATGCTCCATGAATGTTTATTGATATGAATGGGAGAGGTTTAATATTTTTATTTTAGGCTCTTTGTTTATTGTCACAGAAAGACAACTGTGTATGAGTTTACATTTGGTTCACATTTGGAACATTTCCTTTACAATTTTAAGGGCTCTGTCTAGGCACACTATTTTTAAATAAAAGTTTCAGGCCAAATTATACACTCAGATCCATGTAGTTCACTCTGAAGTATACAGAAGTTACAGGCACATTTCATTTATGTGCCGGATTTAACCCTTTGTTCTGGAGTAAAATTATGTGGATATGCGTGGATTCTGGAGGTGCTGATTGGTCTCAGAGCTACAGGAAGTCTAGGAAATGAGCAGTAAGAGTGGGTCCTTGAGATTAGCTCATTCAGTAAAATGCTCAACCACATCACTTCCTAAAGTGTTGGACAATCAGTCTGATAAAGAACCCAGAAACTTTTCTAGCAAAACATCACAACCATTCTTCTGGACAGTCCTCGCAGGTGCCTTATCTGTACAAATACTGTCTAATTTGGACCAATCAAGCTTAATATTTTCACTAACTCTTATTATGAAGAAGAGCCCTGTGTAAGATCAAAAGCTTGTCTCCCTCTCCAACAGAAGTTGGTCCCGTAAGAGAGATGACTTCACTTACCTTGTCTCTCTAATATACTGGAACCAGCACTGCTACGACAACACTGCATGCTCTTGTAATACATGTTCTTGGTTCTTCAAACAAGTCTGAGATGCTGGTTGTAGAGCAAAGTGGGCAGAGACCAACAGTTCCTCAATTATATCAAAATTTTCATTCACACACAACAAAAACACTTAACTATGCAGTATTAGTAGCATTACCACTGTCATAAGCTGCAAGTGAAAAAAATTTCTGTGCAACCGTTAAAAAGTTTAATCTGTGCTAACACGTCATAGGATGTCTTCTCATTACTGTGTTATGTGAAAGTGCAATCCCATCAACTACTTTCTGGGTTTTTAGGTCACCACAATGCGCAGCAGAAATTTACACTCTCCTTCACTAATTTCTTGCCCTCTGAAAAACACTTTTTCTGACAAAGTATTTCTTATAAGAAGTATTTCTTATGACACCATCACCACTGATTTCAATTCCTGTTTATTTTTTACAAAAAAAAAAGGCTGCTGGGCCAAGAGGGCATTCTTTCTTTTTGATATAAATCAGATTGCGAAGCTGATCTGTTGGGATATAGTGTTTTAATTTCGGCATTGATTTGTGTAAAATGTTGCTCTACATTGAAGTTTTTCCATACAATAGGGATTTTTACTTTAGAAAGGAGATGAATAAGAGGGGACATAAAAGTACACAAAATTATGAATGGTATAGAGAAGATAGATTAGGAATTACTATTCTCCCTTTGTTACTTAAACAAAGAGCTATTTACTAAAAGATAGGAAATTAAAAACTGATAAAAAGAACATGGAATTTGAACTGTGACACTAATGGTGCCTAAGAGTCACTGATGCCAAGAACTTAGCATGATTATAAAAAAAAAAAAATCAAAAATCAGACATTTACATGGATCTCAAGATTATCCAAAATTATTATTGATAATTCTTGTAAGGGATAGTAAACCTAATGCCTCTGACTTTAAGCCAATCTCTAACAATTAAAGTTCAGGATGAAGCCTATCATGGGTGGCAGTTTATCCCACATCTGCCTATGACAAGCTTCTTACACCTTCTACTGAAGCATCTAGTATGGGCTGCTCTGAGACAAGATACTGGATTAGATTAGATGGATTTTCCCCCTTCTGACCCAGATAACAGTTCCTGTGTTTGCAAAGCAGAGGCCTGAGACTGTGGAATGTCTACTTGAATACATATTTCTAAAATAATAATTGTCAATTAAAATACTCCTATCACTGCACCACAGATAGATATGGTCATGATTTATTAATAAAACCTAACCCTAAACTTTAAAGGAATGTACAGCTTTGATTTTGTTACATTCTAGAAGTGAATCAACATTTATTTCTTAAACCTGCCATTTCTTTGGTAGTGAGATCTGGGGCAAAAAAGAATATGCTCCAACCAAACACAAAAGTCTCAGAATGGGGCCATTTAAAAATGTTTATAATGTGAACTACTTAAAGATCTGTAGTTTTTCAGATCATTCCTATGTCCTCAGAGCAAGTGCTGGATAGAAGTGGAGATGTGTTTGTTATGTACAGTTTCAGAGTAGCAGCCGTGTTAGTCTGTATCCGCAAAAAGAAAAGGACTTGTGGCACCTTAGAGACTAACAAATTTATTTGAGCATAAGCTTTCCTGAGCTACAGCTCACTCCATCCAGTGAGCTATAGCTCACAAAAGCTGATGCTCAAATAAATTGTTAATTTCTTATGTAAACAGCGTGTAATGCCATTGTCATATGCAAATCTCCACTCGACCTGAGCTCTGCCTCCGGTTGCTCTACGGCATAGCCTGGGGCTGGCTCTCCTGGGCCAAGGGGAGAGTATTTGGGGAAACTGGAGCGCCTCCTGCTGGGTGCTGCGCCAGGGCTGCTCTTGCCCTTAGCAATGGGCGTGCGAGCGCCAGGTGACCCGAGCACCGGTGGCAATGGGGAAAAGGATGCCAAAGGGCTGGGCGTGGGGAAGGGGAGGAGCCGCCTGGTGCTGGCCTGCCCGCCGGGGGCACAACCAGCCTGTGCTCATTAGAGGGAGCTGTCGGCCGGAGGGAGCCGCGCTTGGTGCAGTGTGAGCCCCGCTCCTGCCTCTTGCAGCCGCCGCTTCCTCGGGAGCGAGCGCGAGGGGCGAGCCGTCACGGCGGAGACCCAGCCCGGCTGCGGGGGTGGTTAGGCAGCGCGAGCCGCCGGCGGCATGAATCCCTCGGGCCCCCGAGCGCCTACCCCGGGGACAGAGCCAGCGAGGCGGAGGTAGGGAGCCCCGGCACGGCCTCTGCCTGGGAAGGGAGACCCAGCCCGATGGGTGTGCGGGAAGGGGCCCGGACCCCTGCTGCTCCCCGAGAGAAGCACCTAGAGCTGGGGGGGGGGCACGGTCCCCCCCCCGTCGCTCCTCCCCCGGGATCCCCTTCTCGGGGATAGGGGGCACGGTCCTCCTCCTTGGTCCCCCGGGATCCCCTTCTCGGGGATGGGGCCGGGGGCAGGGATACCTCCAGGGACCCCCCATCGCTCCCCCAAAATCTCCTTCTCGGGAATGGGGGGCAGGGTCCCCCCAGCCTCCCCCATCGCTCCCCGGAGCTCCCCTTCTCGGGGGATGGGGATGCGGTGGGGGGGGGGGCCGAGCAAGGACACCCGATTGCTGCTCTTAAGAGAGCCCCCTGCATGGGGGGGGCGGGGGGTGCCCGGCTGACCCTGGGGACGGTGCAGGATGCCGCCCCGGCCAGACGCGCTCCGCCGCCCGCGGCTGTCAGGCCGGCTCTCCCGGGCACGGAGGGCTGCTGCCGGGCGCGGGGAGGAGGGGCGCCGGGCGGGGGCGGCGCCGGGAGGGCGCGATAGGCCCGAGCCCCGCGGCAGCTGTAGCCGAAAAGCGGGACGGGGCCCGGCTGGTCCCTGCTGCCTGCAGGCGCGGACCGTGACCCCGCCCCTCTCTCCGTAGGCCGCTGCAAGGGGAGTAGAGCGGCGGGAGCGAAGCGCTCCCGGCCCGTTACTCAGGGCCCGGCCAGCCACCTCCGGGTCCCTGAGCCCGCCGAGTCGCCTCCCGCCGCCGCCAACCGCGACACGCGCCGCCGCCGCCTCCCGCCGCGGCCTCCTCAGTTCCCCTGCGCCGCAGGAGGTGAGTCCCGCCGGCCGGGGTCAGTCACCCGGCGAACGGCCCTAGCCCCCGCTTCCCCCTCCTCACGTCCCCCCTTGGCTGCCCTGTTGTCCTCCCCTACTCCTCGCTCGCCGCCTGGCTCCCGCTCGGCGGGTCTAGCTGCGGGAGCTCGCCCCGCTCCTCCTCAGCCAGGCTTCGCCGCGTGAAGGGTGAGGGAGACCTTGCCTCCTCGGTGCTAGCTCTTGACTTTGGAGAGACCGATGAAGTGAGCTGTAGCTCACGAAAGCTTATGCTCAAATAAATTGGTTAGTCTCTAAGGTGCCACAAGTCCTCCTTTTCTTTTTGCGAATACAGACTAACACGGCTGCTCTTCTGAAACGAGGAGTGTGTGTCATTATTTCCCCTTCCCGTTGTCCCGGTAAAACCCTGTTGCAAACAATGTATTTTCTCCCCCTTTTTCCGAGCGGGAGGAGGAAAATTTCTGAGCGTTCCTACCCCTTTTGGTGTGAGCCATGGCAAGTCACTGAGTTTGAAAGGGAAGGGACTACTACCCCATCCCTCCCTAGTTCTGTTGTTTGGTTTTCAGTGATCACTTGCTGCCCAGGGAATGTGTTCTCCAGGGTATGCTTATGTAATTTATATGATGACTTGCCTAATGTCCAGTTTGATATGTAGGCTTGGCAGAATTATTATTTTTATATATATATTTTTGTCATATAGCTGTTTGTTTTTAAGTATCTTTTCTATTTTTTATCCATTTAAATTTTTACAGGTGTGGAAAATTTATGGTAACTGTGGTCAGACAGTAATTATTTACTGATGATAGATATTGAGATTCAGAAAGTTAAAGCTTTATAACCATTAAAATACAAATTACCGACATAACATATTAAAGCAGAAAGTAAATATGTTTAAATCAATCTCTAATAAAAGTTCTTGCAGCATTTTTCTTACTTTGCCTATCTGTAAACTTCAGTTATCAATGGAAATATTTGTTCCTTGGTTTGTGTGTGTACAGTGAAACCAATGTCTACTGATAAAACGTAATCCTTCCAAGTCTATTGATATGCCACTTACCTTAGTTCATAGCTGCAGATTTTTTGTGTGACTCCCAGAAACTTCTCAAATCACAGCTTTTTAGTGCAGGCGAGTATCACCTTGATGGTGTATGGTATTTTTGACTTCTTTCTTTGTTTCTGTGGGACGTGGAAATGTTCAGTGTACTTTATTTTCATCCTCCAGTCTGACTAATTTTGAGGTATCGTAGAGGTAAATAAGGGCTGCAGATGCTTATGAAAATGGATTGGGGCTGAAGTAGGCAGCTTTGTTAAGGGGACAATATCTATCTCACTAGCATTTTGGCTCTGTAGAGAGGTGTTTTTGTTTTTTTCTTTTCTTTTTTATTCTGTAAGTAATGGCTGTACCTTGTTCTCCTTTTACTGTAGGAAGAGCCCACATACTCTGGTGTGAAGAGAATGGCTGTGACTTTAGAACAGGCCCAGAGGGTGGGCTATACACTTCTGAAAGGACTCCTGAGGTTCAGCTTCATGGTTGCCAATAACCTGGTTGCTATTCCATCCTACATCTTGTATTTAATTATACTGCAGCCTCTTCGACTGTTGGATAGTAAGCGGTTTTGGTATATCGAAGGAGTGTTATTTAAATGGCTTTTAGCTATGGTGGCTTCCTGGGGCTGGTGGGCAGGATATACAGGTAAGACTGTTTTAATACTTAAAAAAAAAAAAAGTATAAGTATAATAATTAAAATAAACTTTGAAACACAGGCATTAATAGTGATGTATATTAATACAGTGGGATGATTTTTATACAAACCTGCACTATATTTCTGGATGGTAACATAATTGAATCTAATATTTATTATATGAAAACTGATCTTTCAAAAATATCTTAACATAATGCATAACATGTTTGGATTCAAAAGAACATATTAAGCAATAGAGGTTCTTAGCTCTCAATCAGTATTCTACTTTGTTAGTAAGATCCATGGCTTTAGGAGTGCTATTTTTTCAAGGCCCTAGATTATCTTGTTCTGATGTTCTGTGGAGTAGTAGCACCTCTGAAAAGAGTTATTTCTGTTGTGTATGAGGGTGAAATACACACACTTTGTATAAACCTCCTTTAAATATGCATGCAGTACATATCTCCAGATCATTTCTACTTAGAGCGATCAACTCACAAGAGTAAGCGGTTTGAATCAAGTTCATCTCTGAAGAATAGCTCTTATAATCCATATGAGTTGCAACTGGAATTTTCTTTTTTGCTGCTTCGGTCATGGATGTAGATGAAAAATAGAGACAACACTCTAGAGCGTGTAGGTCTTCGTTTACTTTTAGTAGAGCTAAAGTTTTGACTATATGGTTTTATATCTTGCGTGCATTACTTTGTAATCATTATTGAACTTCTTTTTGCCTCTTAGTCTTTGTAGGGTCATCAGGGTAGTAGACTGAGCAGAAATATTAAGGAAGGTTCTAGACTTGTCCTTGGAGACACTGACTTTCATCTTGCCAGCTGCACGCTGTGCAAGGAAACAACCATCAACACTTTGGAAAGGGGGAGGTGGGTACAGTAAACGTTTCTAGAGAGAGCAGTATGTGAACACCTCTCCTAAAATTGTCTATCTCCCTCTTTCCTGCCCAGGATGCATCTACAGGCCTTTTCCATGCATTAAAGGAATGACAGCCTACAGCTCTGATGGAGTCTGGTCAGACTCCTAATTAGTCAGGATTCTAAGTGTTGACCCAGATGGATCTTTCTCACTTCCCAGAAAAAGCATTGATTAGGCTACAAGAGCTGAAGTCCCTGTGCTAATGGGCCTTTTGGTACCTTGTCATGCGTCTTTTCAAGATGCACATGTTCTGTGGATATTCTAGGTGAGCTTCTGGTTCTTCTTGAGCAGGTGGTGGCGGCAACAAAATTAGTTTCCAGGCTGTGGAGCTGGAACTGTCACAAACATTGCACTGCTTCAGAATTGTCTTGCCTGGTACAGCCTGAGCTTTTCCAGATGTGCTAGTCTTTTAATCTTTTATGTTTACATTTGCTCATTAAAAGAAGTCCACATGGTATTTGCAGTGGCAGGTGCTTTTTAGATGTCCACTTCAGTCTCTAACCACAATAAAGGAAAGCTCTTCCAACATGAAAAGAGGGACCTTTATGCTGTTGAGTGTGTGTGTGTGTTAATTGGATATGTGAAAGTTATCAGCATAATGGTAAGGTAAAATTAATTCAGCATATGACTCTGGTATGTGCAGATTGAAAATGCTAGTTAAAATTCAAGCCATTGTCCCATGAATATATGACATTCAGTGAATGCTGAAGTTAATTTCTTTGGGATCTATTCCCTGCTGACTGCAGAACTGTGTGGTTTCTTTTGCCTCTTGCATGGAAAGTGGTTTCGACATGATCTGCATACATCTGCTAATTGGCGTGCTGTTGCATTTTGACAATTTGAACAGCTTTGTTTTATTATTGAAGAACTCCTTAGTATATTTGTTTGTTTTAAAGTTAATTTGAATAGGAGAATTGACACCAGGGTGGAAGTATTCTCTTGGATGATTTTAGGGCAAGGGAACCCTATTCCTTGCTTTCTACTATGAATTAAGGCATTTGTCACTTGTGGAAGGAAGTCTTAAATCTGATACTGAGCCCTCCTTATCAAATAAGAGAATACACTTAAGTAGGTGCTGATAGAACAATAATATTCTGTAGGCTCACCTACAAAAGAGACAAAGGGTGCATTTCCTCTCTTTTTTTAGCTCTTCTTTCCTTCTCTCTAGTGAGGGTGCAGCATATTGTATATGTAACACCGACAGACTCTGGTTGTCAGAGAGCGGGATCAAACCTGGGATTTCTGGAGCTTAGTGTCGGAGCCTCTACTGCATGAGCTAAAAACTAACTGGCTGTTGGCTAAGGCTGTAGAGCAGACTCATTAATCTCTCTTTCTGCCTCTCTCTATGCCACTAGATGGGACAGAACACCACATCCAGGAGGTGTGTGGGTTACATATAGTTTTGGAAAATGTGTATAAAATGATTTAATTGTATGTATAAAATCTCCTCATCTGGAGTACATGTAATGTAGTTATATGGGGTCCGTCTGTTTTTTAAGATAGAGAGATGTACCACTTTCATTCAGAATTCAAGTGCTACTCTTACTATTGCACATGTGAAGCGATTGACATTGGGTATTAGCTGATAATGTGGAAGGATAGAATGTGGTATAGAATACATCTATTTTTTTGAGTGTCCAAAACTAGGACTAAGGTTAGTTACTCAGTGCATACTAGTTCCAATATATCTTTTGTTCGCATGCATTAAAATTAGAGATAAGTAGTGATGGCAGCTGAATGTACACCTGTAAATTAAGTTGCATGTACTGACTATATGAAGGATTTTTCACTTTTCTGACCAGGAGAAAAGCTAGCTATTGGATATCTTTGAGTAATACTTTTCTTCTGAATTAAAGGGTATGCAAGATGCCACCTATATTTGATGTGGAGGATAACACTAATATGTCCTCTTTTGGCTAATTTTATGTAAACTAGATTAATTAAGAATGATGGCAGTGGGGTAGAAAGAAATAAGGTGGGTGGTTTTTTGACCTGAGAATGTTCTGCTTCAGGTGAAAGGTGATTTCTTTCTGCCCGCCGTGGCAACCACAACTTGGATATTGATTTCATAGTCATAAAGATAACTAAATTTGGTTTTAAGAGCTATGAGTTTGAAGATCAAACAAATTATATATATTTAAAATATACTAATATACCTAGTAGTTAGAACAAGGAACTGGAAGTCAGGATTAATAGGTTCTGGCTTTCAGCTCTGCCACTTAATTGCTATGTAACTATGGGTAAAAGCATTTCCCCTTTGTCCATCAGTTACCCTATCTGTAACATGAGTAGTACTCTACTTCTCTAGTGTTTGAAGCTTTGCTAATGTTTGTAAACTCAGGCTATCAGATAGCCAGTGACACACATGCAAATAAGTATATATTAATAATTAATGGCCTAGAGTCTGGCTGCTTTTTTTATTTTAGGGAAATGAGTATAATAGGGTCCAGGAACAAATGAGGGAAAGACCTCAAGTGTCTCTCTTTGCCTCCTTCCTTTGGCTTCTGTATTTTCTAGTCCCCCCATTTGCCCCATTCCTGATATTGTTTGGATATGGGTTATGTAAAGTGGAAGAGTATAACTGGGCAAGCTGAAAAGGGGAAGGAGGTTTAAAGAAGAATTAAAAAAAAAAGGATTAAGTAATAGTTCTTGGTCATAACCACTTGCTCTTACTTGGTATTACAAAGGTTTCTTTATGCTCTGCTTTTTAACACTATTCATAAAAACAGAAAATGGAATAATCCATTTTTCATGCAGTATGTCCTGTGCTTTATTAAAGCAGTACTGATCTAGTACTGTCAAAGGAGTTTAGTGTAGCTTTGTAGATCCCATTTTCAAGTTTTCATAAACTAGCTTGAAGCCATTTTATTGTTCTCAGTCTAGGCACCTTTCTCTAAAGATACTTACAGTTGAAAGTGGGGGCTTTCAAAAGTAACACTTCTAACCGTTCTACTGTACTAGTTGTAAGCTGACCAGAGGGGTAATATTGATTTTGTTACTCCAAAAAAACCCCAAATAAATCTGAGATTCTGAGCTAGTCCAGGGGCCAAAGTTTCTTTACCTTACTATGCCTGTGATGGGGTTCTGAATCTGTTGTTCACTTTGTATATTGGTCATTATAACATTCTGGAGCGCAGTCCAGACCAGTGAGGGGTTGTCACTGCCTGCTCTGTATCCATGAGTGCCTCAAAATGCTCTGCTGCTGTAGCTCCCTAGTCTGGATGCTTACAGCCAGCGTACATGGAGTGTCTTGTGTATTAAGCAATTGACTCGGCAACTCTGATTCCAGTAGCCTGCTTGTTATACCACTGTCATGCTCTCTCCTCCACCGGCCTTACTTACATTTGTCAAGATGACCCCAACATCCTCCAGTCCCGAATTTTCCCCAAACCATGTGCTCTGCAACATCCAGCCTTCTCCTGGGCCATTCAGAGAGAGATTAAGGTTTGTTTGTTCTTTAAATACCCAGTAGCTTGCCACATTAACTGGAGTTAACCTTCACTTTAAATCAAACACAGCACTGGGTTGGTTTAGATTAAAAGTAGAACTGCACAGGGAGGAGTTTCTGAGCCCAGGGGCTCCCCCTGACCATATGCTCCCTGACCACCAGGCCCGTGGGCCTGGTGTGCTGGCTCCACAGGGATGAGTCCTGCTTTCTGTGTGTCCCCGCCAGGCTGGCAGCTCTGGGCGGCATTGCTTGCCCCCCCTGCCCGGCGGCTTCAGCCCTGGGCTTGTCTGCACTCACTTCGTTCTGGCAGCCCAGGCCTGTCAGCTTGCTGCACTTGGGCGGCGCCCCTCTCAACCACGGCTCCGTGGCCATGATTGTGGATCAGACTAGGAGCCCAAGTACATACCCAGGTGGTTGAGTGAGTTTGTACTTGGTCAGCTAGCCTGAGCCGCCACCATGACCACAGCTATTTTTAGTGTGATGGCTTGAGCAGAGCTAGCATGTATCTGTCTATCCGTGATGGGAGGCACACTCCTAGCTACAGGTAGACATGTCTTGAGTGACTGCAGGCTGCAACTGCATCTAGGAGTTATTTAAGGCAATAGAGGGGAAAAAGCCTTCTGGATAGGTGAAAGTGAATGAATGCTTCCACTGTAGGGGCAAAAGTGAAAGAACCGTATTTAGATTTTTAAGCTCTGTGAGGCTGGGATTGTCTTGTTTGAACAGCACCCAGAACAGTGGGACCTGGATTCTTATTTGGGGACTCTTGGAACTACTATAATTAAGTTTAGCCAGTAAAGGTATGATGATGTTCACCTTGGTAGAAAGGAGCTAGCTTCTGGTAGCAGTGTCAGTCTGTGTCTGGCCATCTGCATGGTCTCAGTGGCCACCCTAGTTCCTCCAAATCACCCATGTACTCAGCCAGCAGACTTTGTTGACTTTTTTCTCCACCAACACTAAAATCAGTTGTTGCAAGTTTTCTTTTAGATGCATAGGACTGGAGAAGCAGGTGGAATCTTTCTCTTATGGTGTTACATGACTGTCAGCCAGGAAGTAGAACAGGGGTTGGAAAAGAGCTGATAAGATCTAAAAGTAAATGTTTTGCTGACCAATTTACATGACCTAACCTCTTCCCTCCTTGCCACCATTTCCTGTTCCCCTACTTCTCCCTGACCATTTATTTTTAATTAGGAATATTTCACGGTGTCTTAAGCAACAGTCACTGCCATAAACTAAAAAGAAATTGTCAGACATCCGATTTTTGCCACACAATATTAGTTTGATATTTTCTTTTAAAAACAAATCTTTGAGGATTAGCATTCATTTTGTATTTAGTGTTCATAAATGGACAAGCACTTTGTCAGTTTTCTAGTAAAAACACTTAATATTTTAAATAGCATGAAATACTGAATTTTGAAAAATACATATGCCTTCCTCTTTCCAAATAAAACAGTGAGGAATGTATTTGGTCTGTGGTCAGTTGCTTGGACATGTGGAAAGAGGTCTTATGTCACTTGAATGCATGAGAATTTGAAACAAGAATGACTTTATTGCCTCTGCAAGTGGTCATTGAAGGGCGGGAGGGGAAGGTGGTTCGCTTACAGGGAAGTAGAGTGAACCAGGGGGTGGGGGTTTTCATCAAGGAGAAACAAACAACTTTCATACCATAGCCTGGCCAGTCATGAAACTGGTTTTCAAAGCTTCTCTGATGCGCACCGCGCCCTTCTGTACTCTTCTAACTGCCCTGGTGTCGCTGCGCATAATCAGTGGCCAGGCGGTTTGCCTCAACCTCTCACCGTGCCATAAATGTCTCCCCTTTACTCTCTCACAGTTATTGTAGAGCGCACAGCAAGCAGTAATAACAGTGGGGATATTGGTTTTGCTGAGGTGTAACAGTGTCAGTAAACTGCGCCAGCGCGCTTTTAAACATCCAAATGCACATTCTACCACCGTTCTGCACTTGCTCAGCCTATAGTTGAACAGCAGCTGACTACTGTCCAGGCTGCCTGTGTATGGCTTCATGAGCCATGGCATTAAGCGGTAGGCTGTGTCCCCAAGGATAACTATAGGCTTTTCAACATCCCCAACGGTTATTTTCTGGTCTGGGAATAAAGTCCCTTCCTGCAGCTTTTGAAACAGACCAGAGTTCCTGAAGATGCGAGTGTCATGTACCTTTCCTGGCCATCCCACGTTGATATTGGTGAAAAGTCCCTTGTAATCCACCAGTGCTTGCAGCACCATTGAAAAGTACCCCTTTTGGTTTATGTACTGGCTGCCAAGGTGGTCCGGTCCCAAGATAGGGATATGCATTCTGTCTATCGCCCCACCACAGTTAGGGAATCCCATTGCAAAGCCATCCACTATGACCTGCACGTTTCCCAGAGTCACTACCCTTGATAGCAGCAGCTCAGTGATTGCGTTGGCTGCTGTGATGCAAGGAGCCCCCACAATAGATTTGCTCACTCCAAATTGATTCCCAACTGACCGGTAGCTGTCTGACATTGCAAGCTTCCAGAGGGCTATCGCCACTCGCTTGTGGCGAGTGAACTGTGAGGGCTGTTCTCATCTTGGTATTCCTGCGCTTCAGGGCAGGGGAAAGCAAGTCACAAAGTTCCATGAAAGTGCCCTTATGCATGTGAAAGTTTCGCAGCCACTGGGAATCATCCCAGACCCGCAACGCTATGTGGTCCCACCAGTCTGTGCTTGTTTCCTGGGCCCAGAATTGGCATTCAACAGCATGAGCCTGTCCCATTGCCACCAGGATGTCCAAATTGCCGGGGCCCATACTTTGAGAGAAGTTTGTGTCCATGTCCTCATCACTCTTGTCACCACGCTGCTGTCACCTCACTACCTGCTTTTGCAGGTTCTGGTTCTGAACATACTGCAGGATAATGGGTGAGGTGTTTACAATGCACATAGCTGCCGCGCTGATCTGAGCGGGCTCCATGCTTACCATGGTATGGCGTCTGCAGGAGAGCAGAGTTGCAGCAGTGGCTGACAATGAATGCCACGAGAATAGATATTTTTAGAGAATGACTAGAGGACCTGCAAGGTGGATTCTTGAGAGCAGAGTTGAAGCGGGAGCCCATGACAGCCAACATGGAGAAATTTGTTATCAAGACAAAAGCAGGAAAGCAGAGTTGCAGCGGAAGCGGTGGTTTGATGATGACAGTTAGCAGTCCTACTGCACTGTCTGCTGAAAGCAGTATGGCGTCTGCATGGAAAAAAGGCACAAAATGATTGTCTGCCGTTGCTTTCACGGAGGAAGGGGCAACTGACAGCATGCACCCAAAACCACCTGCGACAATGTTTTTACCCCATCAGGCATTGGGAGTTTAATTCAGAATTCCAATGGGTGGCGGAGACTGCGGGAACTGTGGGATAGCTACCCACAGTGCAACGCTCCAAAAGTTGATGCTAGCCACGGTACTGTGGACGCACTCGGCCGATTTAATGCGCTTAGTGGTGGGACATAATCGACTGTATAAAATCGCTTCCTAAAAAATCGACTTCTATAAATTCGACCTAATTTCGTAGTGTAGGCATACCCTTAGACCAACTACAGACCTGTGTCATTTGAGGTAACAGCAGCTGATAGCAGTAATAGGTTGTCATCTTCTGTGGATCAGTCACTAAATGGAGATGATACATTTTGCCAGTGGGTTTTGCTGGCTGCAGAGGAATATTGAGATTTGTGAGATTCTAGGTTCTATTCCAGATTCTGAGAGGGAGTATACTCAAGTGGTTACAGACCCTTATTCCCCTGTCCCTTTCAGCCTGGTCCGTTATTAGTCTTTTCTTCTCAACCTTCACTACCACACCCAGGCCTGGTTCATCACCTCTCTTCATTGTTGCTTCTTTGTTGTTGCTTTGGTGCATGAGCAGGAGGAAGCATTGGGAGCATAGGAGGGAAGTCTCTCAACAAGAACTCTCTCTGCTTTCAGACAGAACTTCAGAGAATTTAGTTGCTGAACTCTAACAACTCTCTACTCAGCATGTATAAAGGAAGATTTTCAGAGACATAACTTGATCAAGACAACTTTAAGTCTCTGCTCCAAAGCATTTAGGAGATAGGGGTTCTCAAGAAGACAATTATAAGAATTTTTAACATGGGCAAGAATCAGTGTTTCCCTATGCTCATTTTGAGAAACATCTGAACAACTTGTGCTGAAATTTGCCAAAAAACGTTAAGCCTGAGGCAAAACACCAGGCATGAAAAAATTTGTGAAATGTTAGTGTGGCAGAATTATAAACAACTGAAAACAGAGTCTTATAATGGAAAGTGTGGGACAACCTTAACCAAATATGCTTCGCTAGCTGTGATACCTATAATATAAACCTTGTGTAACCTTCCAAATGTGAAGTGTAGCACGGCTTTCATAGCCTAAAACAGTTCAAAGATGTGTGGATTGTTCCTGTTTGTCACAATGGAGTGAAAGTTCTGAGTCTAATGTGGACCTTTCAAGTTTCAGGTAACTTAAGGCTTGTTTCTGCTACAGAGCCTTACTGGGATAGCTATGCTGGCAGAGCCTCGTAGGGTAAGGTGCAGCCTGCATAAGGAGTTCTTCGGTCAGCACAGCTACACCACCTCCCTGAACCGTACTAGCTATCCTGACAGAAGCACTCTTCTGTTGGCATAGTTGCGTCTACACCTAGGTTTGACAGCAGAGCTGTGTCAGCTAGGAGATGGGTTTTTTAATCTTATTTTTATACCCCTAGCTGCCAAAGCTATGCCTACAATCTTTGTACTCTAGACCAGGCCTTAGGCATGTAATTGTGTCTCTAACCTGTAATTGCAGTTACCATACTGTGATTGCAAATTGGGTAATTTGCCTGAATTTAGAGTGCTAATTAATCTTCACTGGGACGCTGCTAACATTTCAAGCCTCCAGTCCCTTTCCTAAAGCTCCCATGTCTCTCATTCCTGTATGTATGAGTCATGGTTACAGGACCAACTGAGCCTTGTTCCTCTTTCTGGTCTCTGTTAGGGTACGTCCATACATACAGAGCTACAGCGGCACAGCTGCACTGATACAAGCGGTACTGCTGCAGTGCATCTGGTGCAGATGTTCTTTGTTGATAGGAGAGAGCTCTCCCATTGGCATAAACCCCACCCCTCCCACCTCTGCGAGCGGCATAAGCTATGTCAGTGAGAGAAGCTCTTCCACCAACATAGCGCTGTGCACACAACTGCTTATGTTGGTGTAACTAATGTCGCTCCAGGGTGGAATATTTACACCCCTGAGCAACGTAAGTTTTGCCGACATAGGCTGCAGTGTAGTGCACCCACCCCAGAAGTTTGACCTCTTTCCCTTATCTGTCTTGGGGTGGAATCTGATTTTTCTTCCACTCTTAGAGCTTGTCTACAGAGGGACACTCAGGAAATCAACCAAAGATGTGAAGTTAAAGTTCATTAAATTCTTGTGTAGATTCTGTCTTTTAGGAGTTGTGGCCTTAGTTTGCTGTAACTTCCTCTTTCAGGGAGCAGGATTAAAGGTTCATAAAAACCTCCAATGAAGGAGATTCCACAACCTCTCTTGGAAGCCTATTACTCCAGAATGTAACTTTCTAACTAGGAGGGCTGTCTTTACTATTATCTAACCTAAGGCTATGTCTACACTAGCACTTTTGTCAGTACAAATTATGTCGCTCAGGTGTGAAAAAACACAACTCTGGTGTTTCTGTAAGTGTAACTTACGTCACTCAATGTGGACATGCTATGTTGCTGACATAGCTACTGCCACTTATTGGAGGTGGTTTAATTATGTGGACGGGAGAGTTCTCCCCCATTGGCATAGAGTGGCTACACGAGCAGTCTTAGTGGTGCAGCTGCATCGGTACAGTTGTGCCGCTCTGTGCTCACTAGTGTAGACATGGCGTAAATTTCCCTTGCTACAGATTAAGCCCATTACTTGTTGTCATACCTTCAGTGGACAAAGGAGAACAATTGACCACTGTCCTATGTATAACTGTCCTTAACACATTTTCAGACCTATCAGATCTGCCCTCAGTCTTCTCTTCTCAAGACCCACTTTCTCAAGTTTTCTTTACCCTTTCTGGATAGGTCAGGTTTTCTAAACGTTTAACCATTTTTGTTGCTCTTCTTTGGACTCTCTCCAATTTATCCACATCTTTCCTTAACTGTGGCACCCAGAATTGAACACAGTACTCCAGCTGAAGCCTCATCTGTAGCTGCTTAGCATGGAACAATTATCTCCCATGTCTTGCGGGTGACACTTCTATTAATGTACCCCAGAATTATGTTAGCCTTTTTTGCAACTGCATCACATTGTTGATTCATTTAATTTGTGACCCACTATAAGCCCCCCAGATCCTTCTCAGCAGCACTGCCATTTAGTCAGTTATTCCCATTTTTTGTAGTTGCATTTGATTTTTTTCCCCCTTCCTAAGTGTAGAACTTTGCACTTGTCTCTATTGAATTTCAGACCAATTCTCTAAATTGTTAAGGTTGTTTAGAATTCTAGACCCATCTATATATAGTAGTGAAAATATTCTGTAGATTTAACCACTGCTAGGAGTTCTTTTGGGGAATGACTTTTTTCTGAATTTTTTTCTGCGAAGAACTTAGAGTTTTGCTGTGATAAGCAATGACCCTCTCAAGTCCTTTGTGTTCTTGTGTCAATACTGCTTCCAAACTGTAAGTGCTAGCATGTGTACCCAATATGAATGTTTTTTTGAAAATCAGGTAGGCTAAGGCAGGTGCAGTCCTTTATTGGGTGTGTAAGGAAGGCCTTTTTCAACTTAAAAAATGCTAAATCACACTCTGCTGACCACTGAAATAGCTTCCCTTTTTGAACCAACCTGTGCAGTGGTTTTGCAATATTGGCAAACCCACAAATACACCTTCTGTAATAGGATCAGAGTCCTACAAAACTCTGTATCTGTGTCTGGCGAGTTGGCCAGTTCCATACAGCGTCTATTTTGTTTTTTTGAGTGGAAACGTCCCCGTCACTTGTACCCAAAACAAATTTACCGTTTTTATTTTAATAATGCCTCATGTTTCTTTGGGTTCAGTTTCCAGTTGACAGACTTCTGCTTATCACATCTAAATGTAACATTTCCTGGTCAAAGGTTTTTAGCATACACCAAGACATCATAACAGGCAGGCTGAGTGTGCATGGAGTAAGTACCCTCTCCAACATGGCAGGTGCATTGCACAAGCCAAAAGTCGTCATTCTAAATTGCCACATGCCTTGTTTTGCTGTGCAAGCAATCTTTTTACTGTCCTTTGGATCTGCTTCTACTTGCCAGTACCCACTTCTAACATCCAGTGGGGAAAATCACATTGAACTTGCATTTAGGATATCGTCCATTTGTGGTAACGGATAGGATCCTTTAAAGGGACGAAATTTAGTTTTCTATAGTTCACACAATCTGGTATTGCCACCTTTTTATCTTAACCGGAACTATGGATAAGGTTCAAGGACTGTTGTCAGGAGGGTAAAATTGAGCTTTCAACATTTCCTCAATGGCCTATAATGCCCCTTCCCTCTTTGCTACTAGTAAACAGTGACAGGGCTGTTTAATTGGCAGTTTCCTCCCCATCTCCAGATCAGTCTTGTGCTGGACCACTGCAGCATGATGTATTTCTTGGTTGGATCAGAAGAACATTCCCAGATTTCTAACCAGAAAGTCTCTTAGACTGTTCTGCTGTACCTCATTTAAGGGTACAACACAGTGCTGGAATAAGTCCAATACAAACTCTGGCCGGTCACCTTTAACTTCTTTTCCCCTATAGTTTTCTTTTATACGAGCATCTTCTAGATCCTCTGGTTCACGTTTTGTACACCATTTGCTGTTTTGTGACAGATGTGAGGCAAGCAAACAGGAATCCATTTCTGCTTCAAATCCACAAGAACTTTAAACAGCCAAGATTCCCTCTGGGACTCAAGGTCTTGGAGCAAGTTTTAACTACTCCCCTTCTTTCCTTTTGCTGGAAAATTACCACAGCATACAGCTGTTATGGGGTCTGCCCCTGGTGTCAGGACAGTTTGTTTGCAGCAAACCAGTTGCTTACCAAATCATTTGTCTCACCTGCGGATCATCTTTAAAGGGAATTTCCACAGACTGAATTTATAAGACAGCTTTCCTGGCATTTATTACAGTTATGAGCCATCATGAAATCAACTCTGATGATTACCTCATTCACTATCTTGGTATCCAGATTTTTTGCTTGTATTCCAGAGGTCCAATTTTTGAAACCCAATTTTCCACATTTTTGGACAGGCACATGTTCTCCAGTCACTATCTTAATTTGAGACTAATCAGGTGGTTCAGTTTTGGATACCCTATTTCTTACCTTATTAGTGTATTGGGTCTAATAACTTATGCTTGAGCCATTGTCCGTTGGCCGTTCTGTGGCATTGCTTCAAAGGGAAGAGGGTCGCATCCTCTAGGAATCACTAACACTGCTTTTTGCAGCAGTTGGCGTTCTTTGAAGGTGTCCCATTTATATTTATATTTATATACTGATCAGGTGCAACCCTATTACAGTATGAAGGTGGTGTGGCTGCAGAGAAAACACTTGCAGATCACCTTTCATTTTAATGTATTTAAAAAAAACACAACCTTTTTGTCTCATTGGGTTGTGGTACTGGATATTTGAATCTTTGAGTCCAGAAAAGTACAGATTAGATTTGATATAAAGTTACTAGTTTAGTAGGTTACGTTTTTAATGGAGCTAGTGATGACATGAATTAAATACTTGGGGAGGGATATAGTCCCCTTCTCTGTATCACTCCCATTAACTTCAGTGGAAATTACACGTTTAGAAAGACTGCAGAATCAGTCATGAGACTGGTGACTCAAATGGAAACTGCAGTAAGCATATGGTAATTCCTGTAACTGCCCCACCTGTGTTCTGCTAATTGAATAATTGACTCTACAAAGACAGTGCTGGTTCTTGCTGATTCTGGATCCTGTAGGCATGACAGAAGGTGCTCCGTTAGAGTGCTCTATTGTAGTAGGAGAGAAGCTTGCTCTTTCTTATTTAAAAATACCCAAACAATTCCGACTCCACCAAAAAAAGGGAAAAGAAGAAAAAGCTGTTGCTTACAGGTCATACACTGCTTCGTGGACTTATGTTTAAGGAGGTTGTCATAATTTTTTTACAATATTTTTGAATAGCCTTCCTTCCCCCAAGGAAATGCAAGAAATTGAAAAGCTATGGAAAACCATATCTCAAAAGTTGACTTGCTGTTATAAACTTGTGCCCCACAGTCTGCCTGTCCACCCAGTTTCTCTGCCAGAACCCCCCCACAATGATCCTTACATTTCAGATGGCACCTTAGAGACTAACCAATTTATTTGAGCATAAGCTTTCGTGAGCTACAGCTCACTTCATCGGAATGCATCCGATGAAGTGAGCTGTAGCTCACAAAAGCTTATGCTCAAATAAATTGGTTAGTCTCTAAGGTGCCACAAGCCGTCCTTTTCTTTTTGCGAATACAGACTAATACGGCTGTTACTTTGAAACCTGACATTTCAGATGGTGTGTGTGGCCAGATAATGCATCTTTGTTGTAGTTTGGTGCTCTGTTTTATCTCAGAAAGGGCATGTCCTAGAAACTTCAAATGAGGCTTTCTTCAGAAGAGAGCTAGGGGAGGTCTTGTGCATAGGACCACTTTTGAGATGGGGAAAGGCATATTTATGAAACAATCTGTGGCAAACGAGTGTTGGTGGTCTATTGTGCTTTGGTGCACTTTTAAAAGAACAACTAAACTGTTTGAGGACCTAAGCTTTCATTTAAAAAATGCAAAAAGAAAAGGAGTACTTGTGGCACCTTAGAGACTAACCAATTTATCTGAGCATTTTATTTGAGCATAAGCTTATGCTCAAATAAATTGGTTAGTCTCTAAGGTGCCACAAGTACTCCTTTTCTTTTTGCGAATACAGACTAACACGGCTGTTACTCTGAAACCATTTAAAAAATGTAAACTGACTATTGGTGTTGAAATTACTAGTGTAGAAATGCAGTCAAGCAACTTCCTTTTCAGATGACGCACCTAAAGATACATCTACACTGCACACTAAGTCTAGGCTCTGACTTAGGTTTGAGTCCATGTCCCCCTTCTGTTCACACACACATCAGTTTGACTTGGGTCCTAGGATTCTGCTGGAATGGAGGGTCAGAGCCTGAGTCCTACTGTGACTTGAGTCCAAGCAGTGTAGTTTCGGACATAGTTCAAGCTTCAGACCCGAGTTAGAAGGTTTGTATAGTGCAGTGTGGACACGTTAGCACGTGAGACCCAGGTCCAGCAATTTTAAACCTTGGTTTACAGTGCTGTGTGGACACTCAAATGTGGGCTTGGAAACTCTGGGTCCACAAGCCCGACTGGAAATTTGTCAACTGCATGAAAAAACTTGTACAGATGCTGACAGACATCATCTTCCTTTCCAAATGAAACAGATGGACATCGTACCAAAAGGTCTGAAGGTAAAAAATCCATTACAATCTACATACCACACAGACTATGCTGACAGCTTGTGCCACACGCTCTCAAAGAAACTGCGGAACCACCTGATCAGCATCCTCTACAGCAAACAGGGAAAGATTAAGAATGAGCTCTCAAAAATGGATACTCTCATAAAAAACCAACCTTCCACACAAACTTCCTCGTGGCTGGACTTTACTAAAACTAGACAAGCCATTTACAACACACACTTGCTTCTCTACAAAAGAAAAAGGACACTAAACTTTCTAAACTACTACATGCCACAAGGGGCCACAGCAATGGTTCCCTCAACCCACCCAGCAATATTGTTAACCTATCCAACTATACTTTCAGCCCAGCAGAAGCAGCTGTCCTATCTCGGGGCCTCTCCTTCTGCCCCTCCACCCCCACGAACATGATACAGTTCTGTGGTGACCTAGAATCCTATTTTCGACGTCTCCGACTCAAGGAATATTTCCAACATACCTCTGAACAACATACTAATCCACAGAGACCTCCCTACCAACACTACAAAAAGAAGGATTCTAGGTGGACTCCTCCTGAAGGTCAAAACAGCAGACTGGACTTCTACATGGAGTGCTTCCGCCGACGTACATGAGCTGAAATTATGGAAAGGCAGCATCACTTGCCCCATAACCTCAGCCGTGCGGAACACAATGTCATCCACAGCCTCAGAAACAACTCTGACATCATAATCAAAAAAGGCTGACAAAGGAGGTGCTGTTGTCATCATGAATAGCTCGGAATATGAACAAGAGGCTGCTCGGCAGCTCTCCATCACCACTTTCTACAAGCAATTACCCTTTGATCCCACTGAGAATTACCAAAAGAAACTACAGCATTTGCTCAAGAAACTCCCTGAAAAAGCACAAGATCAAATACGCACAGACACACCCCTGGAACCCCGACCTGGGATATTCTATCTACTACCCAAGATCCATAAACCTGGAAATTCTGGGCGCCCCATCATCTCGGGCATTGGCACCCTGACAGCAGGATTGTCTGGGTATGTAGACTCCCTCCTCAGGCCCTACGCTACCAGCACTCCCAGCTACCTTCGAGACACCACTGACTTCCTGAGGAAACTACAATCCATCGGTGATCTTCCTGATAACACCATCCTGGCCACTATGGATGTAGAAGCCCTCTATACCAACATTCCACCACAAAGATGGACTACAAGCCGTCAAGAACACGATCCCCGATAATGTCACGGCTAACCTGGTGGCTGAACTTTGTGACTTTGTCCTTACCCATAACTATTTTACATTTGGGGACAATGTATACCTTCAGATCAGCGGCACTGCTATGGGTACCTGCATGGCCCCACAGTATGCCAACATTTTTATGGCTGACTTAGAACAACGCTTCCTCAGCTCTCGTCCCCTAACGCCCCCACTCTACTTGCGCTATATTGATGACGTCTTCATCTGGACCCATGGAAAAGAAGCCCTGGAGGAATTCCACCATGATTTCAACAATTTCCATCCCACCATCAACCTCAGCCTGGACCAGTCCACACAAGAGATCCACTTCCTGGACACTACAGTGCTAATAAACGATGGTCACATATACACCACCCTATACCGGAAACCTACTGACCGCTATTCCTACCTACATGCCTCCAGCTTTCACCCTGACCACACCACACGATCCATCGTCTACAGCCAAGCTCTGAGATACAACTGCATTTGCTCCAACCCCTCAGACAGAGACAAACACCTACAAGATCTCTCTCAAGCATTCTTACAACTACAATACCCACCTGCGGAAGTGAAGAAACAGATTGATAGAGCCAGAAGAGTTCCCAGAAGTCACCTACTACAGGACAGGCCTAACAAAGAAAATAACAGAACGCCACTAGCCATCACCTTCAGCCTCCAACGCATTATTAAGGATCTACAACCTATCCTGAAGGATGACCCAACACTCTCACAAATCTTGGGAGACAGGCCAGTCCTCGCTTACAGACAGCCCCCCAACCTGAAGCAAATACTCTCTCACCAGCAACCACATACCACACAACAGAACCACTAACCCAGGAACCTATCCTTGCAACAAAGCCCGTTGCCAACTGTGCCCACATCTCTATTCAGGGGACACCATCACAGGGCCTAATAACATCAGCCACACCATCAGAGGCTCGTTCACCTGCACATCCACCAATGTAATATATGCCATCATGTGCCAGCAATGCCCCTCTGCCATGTACATTGGTCAAACTGGACAGTCTCTACGTAAAAGAATAAATGGACACATCAGATGTCAAGAATTATAACTGTAAGCGGTGTCAGGATGAGCTCCACCCTGACATCTGGTGGTGAGGTGTGGCAAGTTGCGGAAAAGAACTTTAGGGGCCGATCTCATTTGCATAGGCACACCCACCCTGCCTAGAATGAGGCCATAGCTGCCCAAGCGGTCACTTTGGCTGCTGTGGGATCCCCAGTGTCTCTGTTATTGGGGCAGGAAGAATAAATTATTACCCTGATTATGGGAACTGTGCTTGGAACTGTACTTGGCCTTTGTTATGATGGAGGGACTCACCATCAACTAAGTAGCAGTCGCTAGGCAAGGGTCATGGGTTCCAAAACTCTGTGAACTGAGAGAGGCTGGGGACAAGTATTAATACTTGGTGGCATGGGCCCCTAGGTGATGGCCTTACATGCTAATTGCACTTCCTCCTCTTTCCACTGTGGCATATCAGAGCTAATTTTGATTCCATTAGGAGTCTAGTTACATGCTGCTGAGCTCACTTTGGGCTAATGGTGCACCAGCATTGAGGCTACCCTACTACAAGCTGAATTCACCGAAGAGCTGAACTGACTAAGAGCTGAAATCACTGAGCATTGTGTTAAGTAGTGGGGGAGCCTGAAGATATATTGTGGAGCAATTCGTGGGACAGCTGGAGTGCCTTGTGGACAGGCTGGTGGAGCAGTTCATTGAATGGCGGGGTCTGCTTGTGGGACGTGGAGTGAAGCAGTTCGTGGGGCGGCTGGCAGAGTGAAGGCCTATGGAGCTGTGGGGCGGTCAGCTTCAGATCATGTAAGGTGCCCCTTACCCCTCCCTCCCCCCCATCTCCACCCAGGTTGGGAGGTAAAGCTCTGCAGATAAACTTTTGAACTCTGGGGCTGCCCTGACCAGGGACAGAGACTTTTGGGGCATTGGGTGATTTGGGGTTGCTGGACTCAAGAACCAAAGGGAAAGGACACGCCCCAGTTTGCTTGGGGTGGTTTTTTTTTTTTTTGCTCATGGGTTGTGCTACGAATCCTGTTGGTGGTATTTCTCCAACATAATGCCACATTGTTTCTCTCTGTTACTAAAAGGCTTTTTTGCTACACTCAGACTATGTGCTTGCGAGAGGGGAAGTATTGCCTCTTCGAGGCACCCAGCGAGGGTGGTGATATATTTGTCCCAGGTCACTGGGTGGGGGCTCGAGCCGGTTTGCATTGTGTTATTGGAATGAATCCCCTAGATATTGAACCCGGCCCTTGTTGCCGCCAACTCTGACGGGCAGAAGGGTTACATAACATTCATAAAGCAGTCGGAGAACACTTCAATCTCTCTGGTCACGCGATTACAGACATGAAAGTTGCGATATTACAACAAAAAAACTTCAAATCCAGACTCCAGCGAGAAACTGTTGAATTGGAATTCATTTGCAAATTGGATGCAATTAACTTAAGCTTGAATAGAGACTGGGAGTGGCTAAGTCATTATGCAAGGTAACCTATTTCCCCTTGTTTTTTCCTATCTCCCCCCCCCCCCCCCACGTTCTTGTTAAACCCTGGATTTGTACTGGAAATGGCCCACCTTGATTATCATACGCAGTGTAAGGAGAGTGATCACTTTAGATAAGCTATTACCAGCAGGAGAGTGGGGTGGGGGGAGGTATTTTTCATGCTTTGTGTGTATAAAAAGATCTTCTACACTTTCCACAGTATGCATCCGATGAAGTGAGCTGTAGCTCACGAAGGCTTATGCTCAAATAAATTGGTTAGTCTTTAAGGTGCCACAAATACTCCTTTTCTTTTTGTGAATACAGACTAACACGGCTGTTACTCTGAAACCTCCCACAGAGCTGTGCTTAGTGTGCAGTGTAGACCTACTCTGCGGGTCCACAGATAAGCATCTTTGTTATGCTTATAAAAACCACATGGGATCTTTTCCCCTGAAAAAGATAACACTCAGTGTTTATTGAAAACACGAGAGTAAGCATATGCATTCAGTCTCACACACACACACACACACACACAGGTCATGCAGATGGTCTTATAGTTATCAGTCTGTTGTAGCTTGAGTCAATCTAATGGCCAGTTAGTCTGAGCAGGAGTGAGAAGCTGGGCTCTGTCGGTCGCGATCTGATGCTCCGAGGCTTTGCAGGACTGAACCCAGAGTCTTATGGCAAAAGACCCCAGCTTTATACTTGTAAATTCCCACTTTAGTCTATGGATTTTGCAATGTCATTTTGTCCTTAAGTGGTGTTAATCTTGGGGTTTTTCACTGTTCTCTCTTATTTGTTGTCTCACCTTCGGGGGTGTTTGCCTCACCTCTGAGGTTGTCAATGCTGTTAACTCATTTAGCATCCGATACAATGGATGTTTTCTGATTTTCCTGCTGTCTCTCACTTTTTCTTGACCATCTGGACATTTGTGGTGGCTTTCACACTCATCCTTAATCATGCACACATCCTTTACTCACACCAAACATTTTTACAGTGAATCTTAGACAGGATTACATTTTAGAAAGGGTTGTATGGTGACTAAAGGGGTTACAAAAGAATCTTACACAACTTGGTTTGCAATGTAGATAAAAAACATGACCTTATAGCAAATACTGTAATGAAAACTTATCCTAAAACAAAGGACTGTTCCTGCCTTAATATCAGTTCAGACACAGGCAGCCTGCCTGATGCGTTTCTACCAATGGCCCCTTAGGCCATTCCTTTCTGCTTTTCAAAAAGGGTGGGTGGCAGGATATGGTTAAATCATTCATCAGTACATTTAATACATGCTAATTATTATATCCTTCATTCTAAATTATCCAAAATACAAACATAAAATCCAACTACTAAATCTTTGATGTATAATCTTCATTCAGTGTTAAGACATAGTCCTGAATACGTCCCGTGAGACTATGGGTAAATCTACACTGCAGTTAAAAACCCATGGTAAGATCGTGGGGGCTCTGGCTAAGGGTCTGTTTTAATTGTGCTTTAGATTTTCAGGTTCAGGCTGCGGCCCGAGCATGGGGAACCTCCTGCCTCGAAGGTCCTAGAGCCCTGGCTCTAGCCTCACCCAAAGTCTACATTGCAATTAAACTGCCCCGTAGCCCAGGCCCAAGCCAGCTGGCTTTGGCCAGTGTTGGGTTTTTAATTGCAATGTAGACATTATACCCTATGTGTCAAGTCACTTTCCAATCAGACAAGTAAGTCTAATTTAAAAAGAAAAATCTGCCTTAGGTTTTGACATAAATTATCTTAGTATTGTGGAGGCCCATAGGAGCCCCAGTCATGAGCAATGAGGAGTCTGGTGGCACTTTAAAGACTAACAGATTTATTTGGTCATGGGCTTTTGTGGGTAAAAAACCCACTTCTTCAGATGCAAACTTCCTGACTGAATTGGCCTTCAACATTGATTCTCCACTTGTAAGGTAACTCCCTTCTCTTCGTGTGCCAATATATATATTTATGCCTGTATCTGTAATTTTCACTCCATGCATCTGAAGAAGTGGGTTTTTTACCCACGAAAGCTTATGCCCAAATAAATCTGTTAGTCTTTAAGGTGAAACTGGACTCCTTGTTGTTTTTAAAAAACATAGTTCTTGTCTGCTCTCTGTATATAGTAAGGATCCAGTGGCAGTTTTTTGTAAGATTGAGTGTGCTTTTTAAAAAGTCCTATCTGCCTCTCCTATGAAATATGGTGGGCACGGATCATTGGCTGCTTTTCATCCCTGATGTGACTGCATATCCGTGATGCTGTATAGTTTTGTAAAGTATGTTAGGAATCTTAAGGATGAAAGTTGCTGTGAATTCAAGGTGCTATCTATTTATTTTTCACTTAAAACCACCTGTACTTGTAACCAATCCTTGCATTCATGACATTCTGAATTTTCTAGCAGCCATTGGTATGCTTTTATAGACTGAGAAGGAAACTATTTCCCTCTCCTCCCCATAGATTCGTTCTGCCTTATTGAATGAGAGATTCTTATTTAACTGTTTTTAGGTCAGAAAGATGTTCCAGAATTGTTGCAATTTAATTATATTTTTGACTCCTAAGTGTCCAAGTCTTCAGGATGAGTTATTTCATATTTACTGTAAGACAACCTTCAGGCAATTCTTGGTAAAATGGTAATACAGACTTTTAAATGTGCTCAGTGTATAGTCTTACTGTATTGTATACTGTATTAAACTGTTATTTTTATATAATCTCTCAAAACTGTACATGTGACTGGAGCTTATAATATCAACATATGCAAATTGTGGGCTGTAGGGGTTTTTTTTGCTAGAAGCTAACTAGCCAGTGTCAACCGTGAATGATTGAACACTTACCCACTGCATCAAAAAAACCCATCAGAAATACCAGCCCCCCAAATTTTATCTGAGATCCTCTGTCTGAGGGTCAAGAAGGCATCTTTCCTACTCAGAAGGGCTTTTCATCGCAGCCACTGGCCTTCTAGCCAAAGGACAAGATGGGACTCTTTTTGTGCAAATAAGGATTAGCTATAAGGTTGATGTTGAATGGGAGATGGCCTGTTCATACCTAAGTGCCAGTTCATATGATAAGGGTTGATTATGTTGCCTCTTCATCATTCTAGCCCATAGCAGCCCAGGTAGCAACAACAGGATTTGAACCAGAATTCCTCATGTGGCACTGCAGAGAACTGTCATTGGGCCAGTGGACTGATTCTTCTGGATATTTCTACACTGGAAAAACAAATTACAACCTCCCCACAGCAGTGAGTCTCAGAGCCTGGGTCAATTGACTTGGGCTTGAGCTACAGCACTAAAAATAGCAGCGTAGATGTTCCCGTTCAGGCTGGAGCCTGGGGTCTGAGACCCACCCTGCTCACTAGGTCTCAGTGCCTGGGCTCCAGCCTGAATGGGAATGTCTACACTGCTATTTTTAGTGCTGTAACTCAAGCCTGAGTCAGTCAAGTGTGATCCAGGCTCTGAGGCTTGCTGCTGTGGGTTTAGGTTTTTTGCAGTGTAGAACAGGGGTGGGCAAACTACGGCCCGTGGGCCAGAACTGGCCTGCAGGCCATTTTAATCTGGCCCTTGAGCTTCCACTGGGGAGTGGGGTGTGGGGCTTGCCCTACTCCAGCTCTCCAGGGTCGGGGGCCGCTCTACGTGACTCCCAGAAACAGCGGCATGGCCCCTCTCTGGTTCCTACGTATAGGGGCAGCCAGGGGGCTCCACTCTGCATCCTGCCCCAAGTGTCTCCCCCGCAGCTTCCATAGGCTGGGAACCATGGCCAATGGGAGCTGCAGGGGTGGTGTCTGTGGATGGGGCAGTGTGCAGAGCTGCCCGGCCACGCCTCCACATAGGAACTGGAGAAGGAACATGCCTCTGCTTCTGGGAGCCGCTTGAGGTAAGCACTGCGCAGAGCTGCACCCCTGAGCCTTTTCCCACACCCCAACCTCCTGTCCCAGCCCTGATCTCCCCTCCCATCCTCCGAACCCCTTGATCCCAGCCCGGAGCACCTTCCTGCACTCCAGAGCCCGCAGCCCCAGACCCACCCCAGAGTCTGCACTCCCAGCCAGAACCTGTTACCCCCTCCCTCACACCAACACCAATTTTGTGAGCATTCATGGCCTGCCATACAATTTCTATTCCCAGATGTGGCCCTCAGGCCAAGAAGTTTGCCCACCCCTGATGTAGAAAGACATACCTTTTGGGATTTTTGTTTTGATATCTGTCACTTCCACATTGTGGAATACAACCATTAGCAAGCTAGTAATCTTGTCATCACTCTATTTAAAGAACTTGGCTGCCATCCTCCTCTGTGGAAACTCTATATGCTTGTATTACATGACAGCACCCGGAAGGGCAGTATAAAAAAAAGCAGTGTTCTTTTGGGCATGTCTAATAAGGATTAACAACTTGCAGCATCAACCAGCAAAAGGCACTGTTCTAGCCTTGCACATCTGCCTCCTTTGGCGTGCAGGAATCAAAGGCAAGCCCTTGTACTGTATATCTCCATTCAACGATGCTGGAAATTGTCTTGCTTCTCTCTGACATTTTTGTTTGTGGATTGACACTGTTCTGTTCTTTTGAGTTCACTAGGGGTGACCCAGCAGCAGTTGTCAGTTATCTGCCTTTTTAAATATGAACTGACCTGATCACAGTGACTCTTATGTTTCTCTAATCGCTTCCCAACCCCTTCTCTTTCAGGCATCTGAGTGATGCACTTCCTTTTTTACTAAACCAGCTATCTTATTTTTGCAGATACTGAAAAACTGCTCCTGGACTTTTTCTCCTAAATTTAGCCTTTATTTTGCTTAGTCTAGTTAATTTCACTTAATTAAACTGACCCTTTTGTTCTGATATTTCATTTCACAAAAAAAGCTGCAGATTTAAAATTGGACTCTACTGTAGTTTCTTTTAATCTCTTCTTCAGTGGAAGAAGTTTGGTAGACCGTTCCATCAATGCTTTTGTACTAGTAACATGATTATTCTCTCCTCGCCCATTTAAGTCATAAATAAACTATAGCATTCTGACTATTAGAACATCTATTGGCATTTTAGGGCACTAGGAATGTTATCATGTTACTTGATGGCTGTGGTAATGCTTCTCTGGGTAGTTTTTGCATCTTGCAGACTTGTTAATGGGGAGAACAGTGTGTGCTCTGGCAAGCTTGCTGCTTCACTGAGCAAATATTATAATTTTGATGTCTGTGTAAGTCAAGAATGCTTTGAGAGCTGCTCTTGGCATCTATTGTAGGCCTTTAACTGGATCTTTCGCATTACTGAAATGCGTGACCTGATACTGGATTCTGGTAGGACTTAATCGGAGCAGTGTGTGTGTCCATCTGTCTACCTATAATGAGTACTAAACTGTGTTCAGATTATTGTTTAAGTGGTTTGGGCTGGGATGGCTTGCCTCATCAGTGGTTTTGGTTTTATGCAGTGTTCAAGTTTAAATACAAACTGCCCACGCAAAACATGTTAGCCTGAACAGTTTTCGGACAGTATATGCTGGTTGTGTACCATATGTTGGAAAGGGGGAATACTTCATCCTTGGTGTTTTGCGGTCATGTGTGGACACATGGGTGCACTTGCAGACTTAGAAAGAGAGAGAAATTGATTGTGATTGCTCATGTACTGCCCTTTTCAGCTGACTAAATTCTACCTCTCCACCATGTAGAGCAATTTTTCAGGAATTTCTGTTGCCCTTGTGTGTCTTTTGACTAGAAATTGAGCTAAGACTATTTTGTCTACTCTGACATTCAGGCTATTTTACTCTGGCATTCAGGCTACTGAAAAATACCCCAGCTGATTAAAAAGTTGATTTTTATCTTGCTATTTGATATTTTCCAAAAGTCACTTTCATACTTTTTGTGGCCAAGACTACTAGCATCTAAAGTGAAATGTCTAGTATAGTTTAAACTATATCTCCAGGATACAGAAAAAATGAGGGCCTAAGTCTCTCAAAATGTATTGGATCATTTTCAAATGACCCAGTGGGTAACAAGTACGTTCATAATATTTGAAAAAACTTTCTAAACTCTTGTGGTTGTAATATTAGTTAACTTTAGCCAGTTCAACTGTTTTTAGGCTAAATAACTGCCAAAATCAACATGAAATAGCACAGAAAATACTGTAGTTATATGTTCTGCACGCTTTTTGTTTTAATCACTTAATATATTATTTTTTGTTGTTTTGTTCGTGAAGTAACCTTTCTGTTCTGGATTTCTCGTTCAGTTTCTGCCAGTATCAATCTTCACTTACCCAGACAAAAGGACATAATCTATTCTCAGGGATGCTGATGGCTAAAATGAGGTTTGGAACAGGGCTGCCAATGATGAAATTCTCTGAAATAAATTGATGGGTGTAACCAAAGCTGGACATATGTTAAGTTGACCTGATTTTGGTAATGCTAGCTGTTAAAAAGCTGAACCTCGAGGATTAAGATATTCTATCTTTCTCGGACTGATGCTTTCCGTAATGTCTACGAGTACAGCAAAGAAAGCTTTCAGAGCAGAAATGATAGGGTTTTGACTTAACGGTAGTAGATGCCTAAATTTTATATCTAGTTTAGTTAATTCCAAACTAGTCATAAAAGTAGGTTTGTAATAAAGTTAAGTGCATAAGAGTAGAAACTTTATATACTCTGTGTATTCCAAAAATAAACTTCACTTCAAACCCCATCTAAGGTTGCTAAGGGTATGTCTACACTACAAAATTAGGTCGAATTTATAGAAGTTGTTTTTTAGAAATCGTTTTTATATATTCGAGTGTGTGTCCCCACAGAAAATGCTTTAAGTGCATTAACTCGGTGGAGTGCTTCCACAGTACTGAGGCAAGCGTCGACTTCCGGAGTGTTGCACTGTTGGTAGCTATCCCACAGTTCCCGCAGTCTCTGCTGCCCATTGGAATTCTGGGTTGAGATCCCAATGCCTGATGGGGCTGACACATTGTCGTGGGTGGTTCTGGGTACATATCATCAGGCCCCCGTTCCCTCCCTCCCTCCCTCCCTCCGTGAAAGCAGCAGCAGACAATCATTTTGCGCCTTTTTTCTTGAGTTACCTGTGCAGACGCCGTACCCTGGCAAGCATGGAGCCCACTCAGGTAACCATCACTGTATGTCTTCTGAGTGCTGGCAGACGTGGTACTGCATTGCTACACAGCAGCATCAACCCATTGCCTTGTGGCAGCAGAAGGTACAGTAGGACTGGTAGCCATCATAGTCATGTCCGAGGTGCTCCTGGTCGCCTCTGTGAGGTCGATCAGGAGCGCCTGGGCAGACATGGGCGCAGGGACTAAATTTGGAGTGACTTGACCAGATCATTCTCTTTAGTCCTGCAGTCAGTCCTATTGAACCATCTTATGGTGAGCAGGCAGGTGACACGGATTGCTAGCAGTCCTACTGCACCATCTTCTGCCGAGCAGCCATGAGATGTGGATGGCTTGCAGTCCTTCTGCACTGTCTGCTGCCAGCCAAAGATGTAAAAGACAGATGGAGTGTATCAAAACAAGAAATAGACCAGATTTGTTTTGTACTCATTTGCTTCCCCCCCCCCCCCAGTCTAGGGGACTCATTCCTCTAGGTCACACTGCAGTCACTCACAGAGAAGGTGCAGCGAGGTAAATCTAGCCACGTATCAATCGGAGGCCAGACCAACCTGCTTGTTTCAATAAGAACAATAACTTAGGTGCACCATTTCTTATTGAAACCCTCCATGAAGTCCTGCCTGAAATACTCATTGATGTGAAGCCACCCCCTTTGTTGATTTTAATTCCCTGTAAGCCATGTCGTCAGTCACCCCTCCCTCTGTCAAAGCAACGGCAGACAATCGTTCCGCGCCTTTTTTCTGTGCGGACACCATACCAAGGCAAGCATGGAGGCCGCTCAGCTCACTTTGGCAATTAGGAGCACATTAAACACCACATGCATTATCCAGCAGTATATGCAGCACCAGAACCTGGCAGAGCGATACCGGGCGAGGAGGCAACGTCAGCACGGTCATGTGAGTGATCAGGACATGGACACAGATTTCTCTGAAACCATGGGCCCTGCCAATGCATGCATCATGGTGCTAATGGGGCAGGTTCGTGCTGTGGAACGCCGATTCTGGGCTCGGGAAACAAGCACAGACTGGTGGGACCGCATAGTGTTGCAGGTCTGGGACGATTCCCAGTGGCTGCGAAACTTTTGCATGCGTAAGGGCACTTTCATGGAACTTTGTGACTTGCTTTCCCCTGCCCTGAAGAGCATGAATACCAAGATGAGAGCAGCCCTCACTGTTGAGAAGCGAGTGGCGATAGCCTTGTGGAAGCTTGCAACGCCAGACAGCTACCGGTCAGTCGGGAATCAATTTGGAGTGGGCAAATCTACTGTGGGGGCTGCTGTGATGCAAGTAGCCCACGCAATCAAAGATCTGCTGATATCAAGGGTAGTGACCCTGGGAAATGTGCAGGTCATAGTGGATGGCTTTGCTGCAATGGGATTCCCTAACTGTGGTGGGGCCATAGACGGAACCCATATCCCTATCTTGGCACCGGAGCACCAAGCCCGCGAGTACAGAAACCGCAAGGGGTACTTTTCAGTAGTGCTGCAAGCTCTGGTGGATCACAAGGGACGTTTCACCAACATCAACATGGGATGGCCGGGAAAGGTACATGACTCTCGCATCTTCAGGAACTCTGGTCTGTTTCAAAAGCTGCAGGAAGGGACTTTATTCCCAGACCAGAAAATAACTGTTGGGGATGTTGAAAAGCCTATAGTTATCCTTGGGGACCCAGCCTACCGCTTAATGCCATGGCTCATGAAGCCGTACACAGGCAGCCTGGACAGTAGTCAGGAGCTGTTCAACTACAGGCTGAGCAAGTGCAGAATAGTGGTAGAATGTGCATTTGGACGTTTAAAGGCGCGCTGGCGCATTTTACTGACTTGCTTAGACCTCAGCAAAACCAATATTCCCACTGTTATTACTGCTTGCTGTGCGCTCCACAATATCTGTGAGAGTAAGGGGGAAGATATTTTTGGCGGGGTGGGAGGTTGAGGCAAATCGCCTGGCTGCTGGTTATGCGCAGCCAGACACCAGGGTGGTTAGAGCACAGGAGGGCACGGTACACATCAGAGAAGCTTTGAAAACCAGTTTCATGACTGGCCAGGCTACGGTGTGAAAGTTCTGTTTGTTTCTCTTTGATGAAACCCCCGCCCCTTGGTTCACTCTACTTCCCTGAAAGCTAACCACCCTCCCCTCCTCCCTTCGATCATTGCTTGCAGAGGCAATAAAGTCATTGTTGCTTCACATTCATGCATTCTTTATTCATTCATCACACAAATAGGGGGATGACTACCAAGGTAGCCCAGGAGGGGTGGTGGAGGAGGGAAGGAAATTGCCACACAGCACTTTAAAAGTTTACAACTTTAAAATTTATTGAATGCCAGCCTTCTGTTTTTTGGGCAATCCTCTGTGGCGGAGTGGCTGGTTGGCCACTGGCCCCCCCACCGCGTTCTTGGGCGTCTGGGTGTGGAGGCTATGGAACTTGGGGAGGAGGGCGGTTGGTTACACAGGGGCTGTAGTGGCAGTCTGTGCTCCAGCTGCCTTTGCTGCAGCTCAACCATACACTGGAGCATACTGGTTTGGTCCTCCAGCAGCCTCAGCATTGAATCCTGCCTCCTCTCATCATGCTGCCGCCACATTTGAGCTTCAGCCCTGTCTTCAGCCTGCCACTTACTCTCTTCAGCCCGCCACCTCTCCTCCTGGTCATTTTGTGCTTTCCTGCACTCTTACATTATTTGCCTCCACGCGTTCGTCTGTGCTCTGTCAGTGTGGGAGGACAGCATGAGCTCAGAGAACATTTCATCACGAGTGTGTTTTTTTTTTTTTTTCTTTCTAGTTTTCACTAGCCTCTGGGAAGGAGAAGATCCTGTGATCATTGAAACACATACAGCTGGTGGAGGAAAAAAAAGGGACAGTGGTATTTAAAAAGACACATTTTATAAAACAGTGGCTACACTCTTTCAGGGTAAACCTTGCTGTTAACATTACATACATAGCACATGTGCTTTCGTTACACGGTCACATTTTGCCTCCCCGCACTGCGTGGCTACCCCCTCATCTCTCCCCCCTCCCCGTGGCTAACAGCGGGGAACATTTCTGTTCAGCCGCAGGCAATCAGCTCAGCAGGAATGGGCACCTCTGAGTGTCCCCTGAAGAAAAGCACCCTATTTCAACCAGGTGACCATGAATGATATCTCACTCTCCTGAGGATAACACAGAGCGATAAAGAACGGATGTTGTTTGAATGCCAGCAAACATACACTGCAATGCTTTGTTGTACAATGATTCCCGAGTACGTGTTACTGGCCTGGAGTGGTAAAGTGTCCTACCATGGAGGATGCAATAAGGCTGCCCTCCCCAGAAACCTTTTGCAAAGGCTTTGGGAGTACATCCAGGAGAGCCGCAAATGCCAGGGCAAATTAATCCTTTCACATGCTTGCTTTTTAAACCATGTATAGTATTTTAAAAGGTACACTCACCGGAGGTCTCTCCTCTGCCTGCCGGGTCCAGGAGGCAGCCTTGGGTGGGTTCGGGGGGTACTGGCTCCAGGTCCAGGGTGAGAAACAGTTCCTGGCTGTCGGGAAAACCGGTTTCTCCGCTTGCTTGCTGTGAGCTATCTACAACCTCATCATCTTCATCTTCTTCATCCCCAAAACCTGCTTCCGTGTTGCCTTCATCTCCATTGAAGGAGTCAAACAACACGGCTGGGGTAGTGGTGGCTGAACCCCCTAAAATGGCATGCAGCTCATCATAGAAGCGGCATGTTTGGGGCTCTGACCCGGAGCGGCCGTTCGCCTCTCTGGTTTTCTGGTAGGCTTGCCTCAGCTCCTTCAGTTTCACGCGGCACTGCTTCGGGTCCCTGTTATGGCCTCCGTCCTTCATGCCCTGGGAGATTTTGACAAAGGTTTTGGCATTTCGAAAACTGGAACGGAGTTCTGATAGCACGGATTCCTCTCCCCATACAGCGATCAGATCCCGTACCTCCTGTTCAGTCCATGCTGGAGCTCTTTTGCGATTCTGGAACTCCATCATGGTCACCTGTGCTGATGAGCTCTGCATGGTCACCTGCAGCTTGCCACGCTGGCCAAACAGGAAATGATTCAAAAGTTCACGGTTCTTTTCCTGTCTATCTGGCCAGTGCATCTGAGTTGAAAGCGCTATCCAGAGAGGTCACAATGGAGCACTCTGGGATAGCTCCTGGAGGCCAATACCTTCAAATTGTGTCCATAGTACCCCAAATTCGACCCGGCAAGGCCGATTTTAAGCGCTAATCCACTTGTCAAGGGTGGAGTAAGGAAATCGATTTTAAGAGCCCTTTAAGTCGAAAAAAAGGGCTTCATCGTGTGGATGGGTGCAGGTTTACATCGATTTAACGCTGCTAAATTCGACCTAAAATCCTAGTGTAGACCAGGGCTAAGTGAGAATGTGTAGCTGCCTATCACATCATTTTATAAAACTTAAGGCTTGTCTACACTGGCACTTTACAGCGCTGCAACTTTCTCGCTCAGGGGTGTGAAAAAACACCCCCCCCTGAGCGCAGCAAGTTTCAGCACTGTAAAGCGCCAGTGTAAACCGTGCACCAGTGCTGGGAGCTGCGCCTCTTGTGGAGAGTTTTTTTGTTTTGTTTTTGTTTTTTTAGAGCGCTGGGAGCCAGCACTAACAAGCCACGTTAAAGTGCTGCCGTGCCAGCACTTTAGCATTGCCAGTGTAGAGTAGCCCTCAAACACTTTTTAAAAAGGAGATGACTGGTGAAGGATAACACAAATCTCTCATTGTCTACATAAGTGCTGTATTCTTTTCGAGTTTAAAGAAATACATATTTTTTCACAAAGCAACCTTAGTTCTGATCTATTGATCGTCATGTGGCTTTTTAATGCATTGTTTTCCTTAAGGGATAATATTTAGTGGGAAATAATCAGTTACTTTATTTATCAATTGAAAATAAGAATTTTGAAGTCAAGTATTCCATTACTACTGTTTCTTGAAAGTAATGCTATACACTTTTTCCTATTAAAATACTTATAATATTAGGGTTACTAATTTATATTGCTCTAGTCGGGTACAGGGTGCCATTTTGATAGCTGTACAAATATATAGGAAGATAAGGTCTTGACCCTCAGAGTTTACTAATCTCCACATACAGCACACAATGCTTCTGAAAAGGACATTTTTATTTTTACAATAATATTTATGTAGAGTCAGATTCAAGGCATTTGTTGTAAACATGCATTTCTTTATAGTTGGTGACAGTGTATGTTATGTGGGTAGTGCTTGCTTATATGCTTAGCTCTGGTAAGTGATGTGTTAAGTACCTTTTTGTCACTTAGTAATTTTAATTGATATTTAAAGCAAAGTTTTTGTTTCTTGAATTTCCCAGTATTTTTTTCTGTACATCTTTTGCTATATCTTTTTAAGTAGGTAAGTGACAACAGTTTTAAAAATATGAAATGCTATACAGTGGTTATCAGTTACATTTTAGGCATGAATGTAGGTTAAAAATGGCTTCTGCAGAGTCCTGTTTCATGCGAGATGCACCTGACGTTTAGAGGCACGTTCCCTGTCTACCTGCATTGTCATGCATGTGTGCTCAGTGAGCTCACTGTAACTAAATATTGGTAAAAAGTGTAAAGAATATTTGGCAAAGTAGCAGAATCAAGACTAGACCTCCAACTTTTGTGTTTATCAATTAATGCCCAGTTCTCTAGGCCACAGGTCAAGTCACTGAACCTCTGTGCCATATTTGTCACACATGAAAGGTGTGGTTAAAAATACTTACTACTTTTTCATCTGTAGATTTCAAAGATTTTTTTTCCAGAGGTGTCCTCAACATTATTAACCAAATTTGACAGTTGGCCTATTGAAGTAGAGGGTTCGAAGCATTTTGTATAAGAATTGCCTTACTGGGCTGGACCACTGGTCCATCTAGCCCAGTATCTTGTCTTCTCTCAGTGGCCAGTGCCAGATACTTCAGAGGCAGTGAACAGAACAGGGCAAGTTGAATGATTCATCCCTGTCATCCAGTCCTAGATTCTGGCAATCAGAGGCTTAGGAACACCCAGAGTGTGGGGGTTGCATCCCTGATCATCTTGGCTAATAACCATTGATGGACCTATCCTCTGGTAACTTATTTAACTCTTTGTTTTTTTTGTTGTTGTTGTTTTTTTTTTGAACCCTGTTACACTTTTTTGGCCTTCACAACATCCCCTGGCAATGAGTTCCACAGGTTGACTGTGCATTGTGTGAAAAAGTACTTCCTTATGTTTGTTTTAAACCTGCTGCCTATTAATTTCATTGGGTGATACTTAATTCTTGTGTTTATGTAAAGGGGTAAATAACACTTCTGTTCGCTTATTCCACATCATTTGTGATTTGTATATCGCCACTCCTCCCCCCCCGTCATGTCTTTTTCTAAGATGAACAATCCCAGTCCTTTTAATCTCTCCTCCTATGGAAGCTGTTCCATACCCAGCTATTCCATAGTCATTTTTATTGCCCTTCTCTGCACCTTTTCCAAGTCTAATATATCTTTTTTTAGATGAATGCAGTATTCCAGGTGTGGGTGTACTATGGATTTGTGTAGTGTCATTATATTTTCTATCTTATTGTCTGTTTCCTAATGCTTTCCAACATTTTGTTAGCTTTTTTGACTGCTGCTGCACACTGAGTGGATATTTTCAGAGAACTGTCCATGTTGGCTCCAAGATCTCTTTTGAGTGGAACAGTTAATTTAGACCCCATCATTTTGTATGTATAGTGATTACATTTTCTAATGCATTGAATTTCACCTGCTGTTTTGCTGTTCATTCCCCTGTTTGGTGGAATCTTTTTGTAACTCTTTGCAGTCAGCTTTGAACTTATGTATCTTGAGTAATTTAGTATTGTCTGCCAATTTTGCCATTTCACTCTTCACTTCCTCTCTCAAATAACTTATGAATATGTTGAACAGCACTAGTCTTAATATAGATCCTTGGGGGACATCACTATTTACCACTCTCCACTGTGAAAATTGACCATTTTTTCCTGTCCTTTGCTTCTTCTTTTAACCAGTTACTGATCCATGAGAGCACCTTCCCGCTTATCCCATGGCTACATACTTTGCTTAAGAGCCTTTGGTGAGGGACCTTGTCAAAGGCTTTCTGAAACTCTTAGTACACTATTGTGACGGGATTCCCCCGGGGTGCAGCTTGGGACCGTGGGACCACTGTGCCCCCTGAACTCTCTCCAGCCTGGGCTCTCTCTCAAAATGCCTTAATTGTGACCAGCAATAAACCCCTCCGGGCGCTGTGATCACTCAGCACAACCACATGTGGAGCCCCACACCCAGCTATATTGCATGAATGCTCCCAGAGCCACTCATGAATCACACAGCAAAATGCACCAGAGCTAAAGCCTCCTAGCACTCAGGAATATACCACCTAGCACTGCTCAAGACGAGCAATGCAGATTTATTAATTCAGCAATGAAAAGTGGACATACACCCATAGGCGCTGATTTCTGCTCCTGCTGCTGGGTGCTCGACCCTTCTCTGTCCCCGGCCCCACCCTGACTCGACTCCACCCCTTCCCTGCTCCCTCCCGCCCATGTTCCGCCCCTATTCCAACCTCTTCCCCAAAGTTTCCGCCGCTCCCTGCCCCATTCCAACTCCTTCCCCATCTCCTCCCCTAAGCGTGCTGGATTCCCCCTCCCTCCCAGCATGTCGCCAAACAGCAGCGCGGGAAGTGCTGGGAGGTAGGCAGAGGAGCGGGGATGCACACACTCAGAGGAGGAGGTGGGGCGCAGGGGGAGCGGGGGAGCTGGCTGCTGTTGTGTGAAGAGCACACACTTTTTCCCCGTGGGTGCTCCAGCTCCGGAGCACCCATGGAGTTGGCGCCTACACAAGTCCAGACATGTCTGAGGGGGCATTGCTGAGTCTCCAGGCAAGGTTGAGCAATTCCCCTGGTGTAGCCTCATGGAGGTGAGTCATTGCATTGCAGCTCCCTTGCTGGACAATGGTCATTGATGGGTTCATTGATACCCCGCCTGGGTGTTGGTTACTTTCCTGGCTGTTGCCTCTGGGGAGCTAATATCTGGCTGAGTCCCCAACTTAACAGCAGGTTTTAGTGACAACCATACAGCACAATTCTCATAACTTCATATGCATTGATGATATACATATATGGATAGAGAAATTACCTTCAGCAGATCATAGCCTTTCCCCCGATACCTTACATAGCATGCTTTATATGTAAGGTCACGATTATATAAAAATGAAGAATTTTGGGATACCAGGACACTCCTCCAGGGTATACAATGTCACAACCATATTCACTGCATCCCCCTTGTCCACATGCTTGTTGATCCCCTCAAAGAATTCTAGTAGATTGGTGAGGTATGATTTCACTTTACAAAAACCATGTTGTTCTTTACTATAGTTTCAACCAGTTTGCCCAGTACTGAAGTCAGTTGCCAGGATCACCTCTAGAGCCCTTTTTAAAATTGATGCAATGTAATCAAAGTAATGTAAAGCTAACTTTTTAAAAAGGCTCCAGAGACAATCCTGGCAATTGGAGGCCAGAAAGCCTAACTTCAGTACCAGGCATATTGGATGAAACTATGGTAAAGAACAGAATTATCAGACACAGATGAACATGATATGTTGGGGAAGAATCAACAAGGCTTTTGTGAAGAGAAATCATGCCTCACCAATTTATTAGAATTCTTTGAGAGAGTCAACAAGATTTGAACAAGGGTGAGTCATTTGGCATAATTTACTTGGACTTTTCTGAAAGCCTTTCACAAGGTCCCTCATCAAAGACTCTTAAAGCAAAGTAAGCTGTTCTGGGATAAGAGGGAAGGTCCTCTCATGGATTAGTAACTGGTTAAAAGATAGGAAACAAAGGGTAGGAATAAATGGTCAGTACTCAGAATGGGGAGAGGTAATTAGTGGTGTCTCCCAGGCGTCTGTACTGGGACCAGTCCTATTCAACATATTCATAAATGATATGGAAAAAGTGGCAAATGGTGAGGAGGCAAAATTTGCAGATGATATAAAACTACTCAAGATAGTTAAGTCCCAGGCAGACTGCAAAGAGCTACAACGGGATCTCTCAAAACTGGATGACTGGGCAACAAAATGGCAGATGAAATTCAGTATTGATGAATGCAAAGTAATGCACGCTGGAAAACATAATCCCAACTCTACATCTAAAATGATAGTCTAAATTAGCTGTTACCACTCAAGAAAGAGGTCTTGGAGTCATTGTGGATAGTTACTTCCCCCCTCCCAAACTGGTCTTCAAATTCTTTTTTAGCCTGCCTAATTATACTTGACTTGCTGGGGTTTATACTCCTTTCTATTTTCCTCAGTAGGATTTGACCTTCAGTTTTCAAAGGATGCCTTTTTCCCTGTAACCTCCTCTCTTACTTTGCTGTTTAGCTGTGGTGGCATTTTGTTGGTCCTCTTACTTTTATTTGGGGTATATATTTAGTTTGAGCCTCTATTTATGATGATTTTAAATAGTTTTCATGCAGCGTGCAATCATTTCATCCTTTTGACTGTTCCTTTTAATTTCTGTTTAACTAGCTTCCTCGTTTGTGTAGTTTCCTTTTTCTTAAGTTAAATGCTACTGTAGTGGGCTTCTTTTGGCATTTTTCCCCCTACATGGAGGTTACATTTAATTACATTATGGTCACTATTTCCAAGCGGTTCAGCTATTTTCACCTATTGGACCAAATCCTGTGCTTTGCTTAGGACTAAATCAAGAATTGCATCTCCCCTTGTGGATTCCTGGACTGGCTGCTCCAAGAAGCAATCATAAGTGGTGTCTAGAAATTTTATCTCTGCATCCCATCCTGAGGTGACAGGTACCCAGTCAGAATGGGGATAGTTGAAATCCCCCATTATTATTGGGTTTTCTGGTTTTGTAGCTTTTTTAATCTCCCAGGGCATTTCAGTTACCGATGCCATCCTGGTCAGATGGTTGGTAGTATATTCCAACCGCTATGCTGATAATTTTCGAGCATAGAATCCCTGTCCATAGAGGTTCTGTGTACAGTTCGATTCATTTAAGATTTTTACTTTATTTGACTGTATGGTTTCTTTCACATATAGTGCCAATCGCCAACCAGGGCAACCTATACTGTCATTCGTATATATTTGGCATCTTGGTAATACCGTGTCACATTGATAGTTTATCATCGTTCCACCAAGTTTCTGTGATGCCTGTTTTATCAATATCCTCTTTAATACCAGGAACTGGAGTTTGCTCATTTTAATACGTAAACTTCCAGCATTTGTATACAAGCACTTCTAAAATGTCACTATTTAGTTGTCTGCCTTCATGTGATGTAATTGAATGGGAATTTTTTGTTTGTTTTTGTTTGACTATTTTTCTTTATTTCCTACTTGTACTTTATCAACTTCTATCCTGTCTTCCTTACTAGGATATAGAGTATCCCCTTTAAGGTACAGAGGAGCACATGGTTTGGACAGAGACCTGTCGGCTTTCCCCCAGCCCTTAGTTTAAAAACTCTGCTATGACCTTTTTAATTGTACATGCCAGCAGTCTAGTTCTGTTTTGGTTTAGATGGAGCCTATCCATTGTATCTAGACTCCTCCTTTCCCAAAAGGTTTCCCGGTTCCTGATAAATCTAAATCCCTTCTCCGAACACCATTGTCTCATCCGCACATTGCAGTTCTGCCTGTCTAACTGACCCTGTGTGTGGAACTGGAATCATTTCAGAGAATGCTAGTATGGAGGTCTTGGACTTCAATTTCTTGCAGCATAAATTTGGCTGTTATGTATTATGATGGTGTAGAGATGAAGGCATGGATCTGCCACATCTGAGATCAGGATTCCTTTGCTAGCTTTGTCACAGACAGTGGCAAGTCATTTAACCTCTGTTTCTCCATTTGGAAAATGAGCCTGTGCGCACTTTTATACCCAAGGACCAATTTTTATGGGGAATGGAGGAGGAGTTTTCCCAGATTCTTTTTTGTTTTGTTTCTGTTCTCCTATTTTGGATAATTTTCTTCAAACATCATATTATTCCTGCCTTCAGCCCATGCAGATGCAGGTCTCAGTGTCAAAATCTGCCAGTACTTAGATTTTGTGATGTAATATGATTACATTGAGCAGAAAGAAGGGCCCAAAAATACATTGCAAATTTTTGTTTAAAGTAGTTGTTATCCATTTATGTAAAGACTTTTAACTCAAATGCTTAATCAAATTTTAAGTTACAAAATGGACTGGGGCAAAATCAGTCTTGTGATGAGATCCTGATTGGCATCTTAGCTATGGAGAGGCTTCTACCTTTCTAATTCTGAGACAAAAAACTACTATAAGGTAGATTTACAGTTGAGATTTACTTTATTATTTTCTCTGGAGTTTGGACCTTGACTATAATACATTGACCAAGAAATCTGGACTTTGACAAAAAATAATTGACTACACCTGACCTATTGTATATGAACAAGCAAGATAGTGCTGGAAGCAGCTTTTGGCAGACCAGTTTTCTGCTGTTCCGCTGGCTTGGGCAGAGTAGCATTTACTGGCCATCAGGATGGTAAATCTTGTAAAATCTTGCCACATTTAGTTGGTTTGGCTGAGCCGCTAGAAACTTCACCTGGGAAATGGTCTTTTAAACTTGGAACTATCTCAGTAAGTTTGCACTCACTGGAGTACCTCATTAATGGATCTGTTCACGATGGTAAACAGTAGCAAGCTTCCATGATTCTGCACTTCATAGAGACCTTCTCTGCTATATGCTTTTTCCCTCCTCCATTCATTGGTCACATTCTCTGAAAAATCAGACTGACAAAGCACATCGTCAGCTGCATTGCTTTAATCTATCCTAGGCCTGCCCTTACTAGTCATGGTATTTGGAGCTGTTAAGGCTAGTGTCAAAAGAACGTCTAGCCCGCTGTTAGGTCACATTCTGTTATTTTGGGGAACTAGTGGGCACAGTACACAAGAAAAGCTGCACATATAGATCCTTGGGTGCATCCACATATGAAGGAGTCTGTGTTCAGAAGTAATCAGCACTCTTAATGTTTGAAATAGTGTCTTTCCAAAATAAACTACTATACTTAGTTTCATCATTGGCTTGATGAGAGAGGTGGGAGAGTCAAATACAGATCTAATTTAATTGCCATCTATTTTAATTCTCTTATAAGAAGAGACTTAAAAAAAAATCTAAAGAGGAAGTTTGAGTGATTAAGGGGCTGAGTATTGTGATAGTTTGCAAGTGACCACTGTGACACACCGTACCTCCAAGTAGCACCCTATAATCCCCATATTCATTGTTCAGATTTGGCTGTGATATTTCATACAAAGCATGCCACGTAAGATATCATATGAAAGACCACGATCTGCTGAAACCCATTGTTCTGTCAAAATATGTATGGTTGTTATTGAAATATGTTGTCAATTTTCGAGTTGTTCTCTGCTAGTTCTCAGTGACAACAAAGGAGGTAATCCACCCCCAGGTGGATGTTAGATGACCATTAATCAGCAGGGGAGCTGTAAACAAGGGATGTACAATTTTGTAAGAGAAGCACCACACAATAGGGATTGCTCAACCCTGTGACTCAGCAAGGCCCATCAGGCATGGCAAGACTAGTTTTTGTCCAGGGACATGGACTAAGAGTATAAAGTAAGGGACAGTGGCATCGTACCTTTACCTTTCTCCTCCCCCTCCTATGCTGGAAGCAATAAGAATGCTGGGAAGAAAAAGACTTGAACTGAGGAGACTGGTCCCAGGCTTGAAGGGAAAGCCCATGTATTAAGGATAGTAACCTACCTGCAACTTCCCATGGGGTGAGAGAAACTGCTTCATCCAAATACTGATTAATCTAATAAGGTTCAGGATTTACACTGCATACTTACCTTTTATTTTCTTCGGGAACTATCTCTGACCTTTTGTGCCTACCACTACAATCACTTAAAATCTATCTTTCTGTAATCAGTAAACTTATTTTAATGTTTTATTGTTACTGGTGAGATTGTCTGAAGTGTTTGGGAAATCTGCTCAAGTTACAAAGGCTGGTGCATGTCCACTTTCCTTTGACAAAGTGGTGAACCAATTAATAAACTTGCATTGCTGAAGAAAGGGTCTGGAGCAGTGCAAGATGGCATATTCCAGGGTCTGAGGCTGGGGACATGGGAGATTTGCTGGTGCCTTTCTCTGTGAGATTCGTGAGTGGCTCATGCAATTTAGCTTGGTGTGGGGCTCCATTTGCTGTTGTACTAAGTGATAACAGTGCCCAGAGAGGTTTGCTACTTGTCCCTAGCAAAGCATTGTGAGAGACAGCCCAAGCTGGAGAGTTAAGGGGACACAGCGGTACCCCAGTTCCAGATTGTACCCTGGGGATCCCATCACAACCACCGAAGGCAGTGGCGGAGTAATTTTAAGACTGACTTTATAACTCCAACAATGGAGGTGAAGGGAAGCTATAACTAGGAGTAATGGGATGAAAATAGAAAGAAAATGTAAGTTGAATATCAGGAAAATTAGATGTTTAATCGTATGGAGTAGTCTTCCTGGGGAAGTGATGGAAGTTCAGTGGGACATCTGAAAACCAAACTTGATTTAAGTCGCTAAGAAAATGTATAGTGGTAAACAGGCCTTCATTGCTGAGGAGACCGTCTCTCTCTTCTGTGATTCTATGAAGACAGAGACTTAATAGGGTATTGAGGGAGGGAAAATTAACCACTAGTGTAATTTAGAGTTGTTGCAATAATACTGAATTGAGTTAGTTATAAACATGTTCTTTAGTAGTTGAAATCTTTGCTTTGTATGTCATGTCCTTAGAATTTTATGCAGTGTTTGTAGTCGTGTTGATCCCAGGATATTAGAGAGGCAAGGTTGGTGAGGCAATATTTTTTTATTGGACCAACTTCTGGTGGCGAGAGAGACAAGCTTTTGAGCTTACACAGAGTTCTTCTTCAGGTCTGTGTAAGCTCAAAAGCTTGTCTCTCTTGCCACCAGAAGTTGGTCCAATAAAGATATTTTGTCATCCACCTTGTCTCTCCAATGTCTCCAGAATGATCTTTAGATTGCAGATGCTGGAATGAATGGCAGAGGTACTCAGTGTCTTAAGTTCTTATTAAAAATTTATATTTAGGGCCCTACCAAATTCACAGTCCATTATGGTCAATTTCACAGCCATAGGATTTGAAATTTGATATATTTCACATTTTCAGATATTTTAAATGTGAAATTTCGGTGATGTAACCATGGGGGTCCTGACTCAAAAGGGGTTTGTGGGAGAGTGTGTCGCAAACCTGTTGTAGGGGGTCGTGGAATTGCCACCCTCATGTCTATGCTGCCTTCAGAACTGAACAGAGTGGGAAGGAGGGTGTTGCAGAGCTATCTGAGGCCAGGAGAGATACCCAAGAGCAGCGTTTCAGGGAAAGAGCAAGTCCTGTCCCTCCCCAGCACAGCCAGAGCTAGGAGCCCCCTTTGCTGGAGTGCTCCTAGGATCACGGGGACATTGGATTTCACAGGGAAGGGCTTATTTCACATTCTGTGACACATTTTTCATGCCTGGGAAATTTGGTGGGGCCCGAGGTATGTTCTTAGAAGCATAAGTAAAATAGTAAACTTTATTTAAATAAATAAAATGTGAAGCTACATTTTATAAACCTCACTTCTTGCTCCTCTCTTTTCTCTCAGGATTATGTTCATTTTCCTTTCAGTCAATGTATGTATGTATGTATGACTCTGTGATGCTTTCTGTGCTATTAGCTAGGAATTCCTGTAACCTCAAAGACAACTGGAGGGTAGGGGTGTGACAGAAAAGGCTATTGCTTTTCTTTCAGTTAGTATTTTTAATGCTTTTAATGTGGAAATGTTTTCTTAATTACTGTGAAACACTGTTATCTAAAACAGGATATAATCAGTTTTTTTCTGTTTTCACAACACCGAACTAGTCTATTAATTTGCACAAACAAATGTATTTTTTAAAATTAACAACTCTCTCTCATACGTTTACACATGTTTTTACAAGGTCTAGGCATATTGTGTAGCCCAGACTACAGCCAATTGCCTTTCAGAGTTCCTGAAAATATAGATATGTATGTAGAGGTGAGGATGGGGGAGGATTAGTGAGGGTCCAAACTGACCAGGTCTTACACAGTGATTATGGAAACCTTGAAATCAATGAGCTGCTGTGACCCCTGTATTCACAGTCTACACACTGTTGTAATAATCTTTGTACAAGGCATGCCTTGTAGGATATCATTCGAAAACTCATAATTTGCTGGTCAGTATTGTCCTGATTAAAACTGTGTGGCAATGTACAAGATTTGCCTGAATGAGAATGATAATACATCTTCCAAACACCACGGCCTTGCTCAAACTGAGGTTAGCAAACAGATCTGTCCTAAACAAAGGAATGTGGGCTTGCCTTAATTTGCATTTAAGCAGTGAACAGAGTAATCAAGCAGTGAACAGAGTAATCAAGCAGGAAGGAAAACAAAGGAAGCTCAAACAGTTGAGAAAAAAGCAGCTGGGAACATCTTTCCACATAGACTTTTTGTCTACTGGTGCCCAGCTAGAAATGTTTTTCAAGAAGCGGACTGAAACTGTAATAAGGGAATGACAAATACCCTAAGGGACATCCCACCTCCCCAGCCAATTGCTTTCGCTGCACCTGTAGTGGTAAGGAAGCATTTGTTTGACTCTGGGAGAAGAGTTCCTGACCCACAGGATTTGGTTAGTAAGACTGCTCAAAGCATGTAGTGAGAAATTTTGCTTGAATTCTGATACAGTTTAAGTCAGGTTTTCGGAAAGTTGTCTTTATTTTTCTTGTAACCATTTCTGACTTTTATGCCTCTTAGATTGTAAACGAGTACAAGTAATCTCTTTGTAGTTTATCAACTTGTTTTATTGTTTTATCTAATCCAGTGTGTTAAAATTGAAGTGTCTGGGGAACTCCATTTAGTGTGACAAGTTGTGTGCATGTTAATCTTTTAAAGAAATAAAGGATATAATAAAAATGTATTGTCCAGGAAAGGGCTGGGCAGTACAAGACATACATTTCTAGGGGAAAATCTAAGACTGTGGGTCACTCTACAGTATACCCAAGGCAGGTGAGAGCCAGAGTGTAACCTGTGTGTGGCTGGCAGGTTGCAGTTACACAGACGCTCAGGCTGTGGCTTGCAGGCTGGAAGGCTGTTTGTGAGCATCCCAGGTGGGAGCTACTACAGCAAGTCATTGTAAGACACCTAAGGTTGCGGGGCAGGGATGACGCAGCTGCTCAACAGGCTGGATTGTACCCTGGCATGTCACAGTTGCTTATCGAGCGTCTCATTAGTTTTATTTCTAACTAATCTCTGCCACCATTCCCAGAATTTCCTAATGCTGTCTCTCAGAGGCCTCAACAACAAAGGGTAAATAACTTTTTAACATCTGTATCTCGCTGGCATAGCTGAAACAAGGTTTGATCAGCCACTCTGAACGTCACTAGACTGTATGTAATACTTCATTATAAGAAAACATATTGTTAGAATTCAGAGAAGAATGTATTAAATTTAGTAATTCACTTCAACTTTGGTGTTTTGAGGCTTAGAACAATTTGCTGAGGTCAGAAGGGAAGCAGAGTATACTTTGTGTTTTATGCTGTTGATTTTTATGGCTGAAAATTTGCATAGGTTATTGAGTGTATTTACAGGACCTTGATCATAAAAAATGCACAATATTGCTTTGTTTTCAGTGTTGCCAACTCACAACTTTTTGTTGTTACAAGTCTTGAAATACTTTTTTTTTGTCTTAAAGCACCAACTACTGGATTTGTGACTACATGAGATATTCACTTAAAGCGAAGTGTCTTAGCCCTCATGTTTGCGAGCTTGACAGCATGACCTGAATGTGCCCTAGAGGTTCAAAATCCAGGAGGCAGATAAACTGAACCCCAAATTTATTATTTAAGTATCTCATAACTCAAGCCAATCACATGATTTTGTGGCCTAATTCATGCTTTTTGAATTCTTGGGGGTGGCAACATGTCGCCCTTCCAAAACAGAGAGCCCTCCTCTGAAGGAAGCAGGAGCTTCGAAGGTCCTTCTACCCTAGAACTATTTATGTTGGGCTCTGTAACTTTGTTTGTGGACTGAGTAAGGCAATGTTTGTGATCTGAGTGCAGCTGCAGTCAAGAGGGAGAAATGCACTGTATCTGGGTTCCTCTCTGTGTGTGTCGTAGTGGCTTCTGGTTAGGAGACTTCCCTCATCTGCAAATCTGTGTGTGTCGGTTTAAAAATAATAATCTTAGATGTTTCCTCAGGGCTGAAATTTTACCAATGAAAAGTGCTGGTGTGGACAGTGCTTTATCGGTGGCAGGCATGCTCCTGCTGACAAAGCTACTGCCCCTCATCGAGGGTGGTTTTATTTTTGTCTGCAGGAGAGCTCCCTCCTGCTGACAAAGAGCGGCTACGTTGTGTGCCTTACAGCTGTGCCACTAAAGCCTTGCCACTGCTGCTGTAAGCTGTGCAGTGTAGACATAGCCTAATACTGTAGTGAGAAAGCAGGTGTAGAAAATTAAACAAATGTTCAGTTACAAATAAAAGCCAATATGTAAATGAGTTCATACATATTGGTTAATGGTGCAGTGTCTTAATTCGCATAGTTGATCCCTTGCAAACAATCTCTAGATTTCTGAATCTCCTGTCTGAAGAGGTATGCCAGAGTGTATAAAATAAATAAACCATCTTTATGTTGATATGAAATTCACTACATGTGAATATATTGGGTACTTCTCAAAGCTTTTTAATTCTCTCTCTCCCCCTGCCGCCCCCCAAATGTGTTTAATCATGATTTATAAAATTGCAAAGTGTTCTCAGAAATGTCAGCTGCTACTCTGGTCGCAGAAATGGAGAGCAAAGCACAATATTTCAGCCACAAATTTGGAAAAAAAGTATTTATTTTTATTGCCCTCATGCTAGTGGCTCTAAACAGAGTTGTTCATAGAAAGCTCAGTAATCTGCAGGATTTTGAGAAAATGTGGTCTAATTTTGGACTGTGATTATGAAAGTGCTATTACTGATGCTAAGGATATGGATGAATATTGACCCTTTTTGCCTTATGAATCTTAGATAGATTTGCTTCTTCCTTTCTTATTCTTAATTCTTTTCTTACTGGCATGCTGTCTCTGAGGCTTCATTCTTTCTCTTGAGGATCACTTCCCTACAGTTGTACCTACTAGTTGTTCTTGCAAACTCTGGTCCAAAACTGAGATATCCAAAATCTGAATTTGGAGCTCTGGGTCCTGTTCATGGAGGCTCAACAACCCTTCCGTTCCCTGATGTGGCCCTTCCAGGTCAGAATTGAGGTAGCTGTAGGTAAAGCTTTTTCTGCTTGTAAGCATGTTGCTTGTGTGTATTTTTTGTGTGTAGAAGATTTCAGTATCCAAAAGTCTTAATCTGGCAAGTTTCATCAGCACTAAATTCACCATGAGTTTAGAATTGCTATCTGTAAATTAGTATAATGAAATCTCATTTAACTGAAACAGGGCCAGGTCCCCACTTACTGCTGACATAATTCGGTTTCAGATAATAAAGACATAATGCTTGGGAGAAGGAGCAGCAGAGAGGCTTCAAAAGCTGCCTGAAGCTGTGCTTGTGAGTAAGGCTAGAATTTTGTCACAAAGGTTTTGGAAATCATGGAATTCATGACTTCCAAAGATCTCTGGAGCTCCCAGCCAGGCCCCTGCAACTGCCTAGTGGCTCCCATTTTTTGATGGGTATTTTTAGTAAAAGTCAGGGACCGGTCACTAGCTTCCAGGAATTTTTCTTTATTGCCCTTCACCTGTCAGTGACTTTTACTAAAAAAAATATCAGTGAAAAAAATCTTAGCCTTACTTATGGATTACGGGGCTTGATCCGGTTCCATTCAAATAAGTAGGAAAATTTCCCATAGACTTGAATGGTGCAGGATTAAGCCCCGGGACACCTCCCATCTCCTTTGTCCCAGGTATGTACGCTTTCAGGAATCTCTGTCCTGAGCTGGCTGTTCATAGGCAGGGGAGCCAGCCAGATGGCTTTGGAGTCCTATGCTCGTGGCTGGTGAAACCCTATGCACAGATTTCAAAACCTGTTAAAACTTTACCCAAGTTTATTCCCTCTTGTGTGCTGAACTGGTATTTGCAGAAACATGATTTATTTTGGAGCTGCTAAATTCAGAATCACTGTGACATGCAATGTGTCTTGGCAATGGGAGGAAATTAGGAGAGGAGCATTTGCTGTTGTTCAAGAGCCCCAAGTGACAAATGTTTGTCACTGAACTGTTGCCTTTCCATAGTGAAGAACAGCAGTGTCCCCTTGTTTTGCTGCCACGCACCTGATGTTTGAGCTGTGTTTTTCCACTTGCAGAAGTGAATGCAATACCACAAATATCCCTTAAAGAAAAAATGCACTCATTTTCCTTGTTCTAACAGTCTGAAAGTTTACAAGGGCGGGAGTGCCTGCCATGATAGAACTATGTATGTATTACACTGAAGTTTAAAGGGACACCACAAACTTGAAATTAAAATTTTAAAAAAAAGTTATAAGTATTGTCTGTACCACACCTCCATCATTGATTGGTGTCCCTACCAATTTTGGGAGGGTTTACCATTATATTTTCCTTTTTAAAAAAAAATTGCAAAAACAAACTCACCTGATGCTGCATGCAAGACTCATGTGAACAACTCTGGAATCTGTCTAAAGTGTAGCCAATTGGTTGACTGTCCTTGTAATTCAATAATGAAAATGTTTTTGAGACCAGGTTACCAAGCTTAGGCAATTTACTGTGTAAAGATCAAGTAGTACAGTATGAAAAGGAGGCATACATACCACTCCTCCCAGGAAGTACTTCTCATGTAGTGTGTAGTTCAGCTTGCGCAGAAGGAGTGTTCCCCTATAGGCATTCAGAACCAGTCATATTTATACATTTCCTGAAAATAAATAAATTAAATAAATCTTGCAACTTTTTGGACAGTGGAAATGACATTTGGCAAGGAAAAGGCCCTCTTTGAGCAGTCCCCTTTTTGAGCAATCTGGTGAAAAAGTGGTTTGACACAGTAAGAGTTAGGTGCTGTGAAATTGCACTTTATATATGCATAATGTATTTTTTCGGGGAGGGAGAGAGGCCAGGCTTCAGAAGCACAGCATTGAGGCAGTGTTATGCATTGGTGAGTTGTCAATTTAGCTGCATAGTGAAAGCATACTGAAATTATGCTTTCATAAAGGATCATATACTATGGTATTTCTCATGTGAAACTTAAAACCATAATATTTTCCCTATAACCTCAGATATATGGATAGTATCTCTCAGTACTGTGTGTTAGTTTGTCTATATAGGTACATGACAGATGCTCTGTAAACTGATTCTGTGTTCAGGTAATCTGCTCCAAGTAGGATTCAGTTTATAATTTAAACGATTAATTCAGGGAGGGACCAAACTTTCTTGAGAAAGAGGATTTGCAAATGGTCAAGGAGCCGGTTAGGGACAGAGAGAATCTTCCAGGTGTGTGTTAAGCAAATTGAGGAGGGTCTGTTGCTTCTCTCACTGTGGAGAGAGAGGGCAGGTTGTATGGTACCAGAAATATATCTCCCAATATCAGTCATCTGATTTGTTGAGTTGCGGTCCAGATGTAGAATTTAACTTTTTGTATTAAGGCTCAATTCACACTATATTGTAGCTGTCAGATATGGCCAAAAGCTCTGCATGTCTTCTGAAATCTGAGAGTGCAGTGCTGTCTGGATTTCTGAGGATTCATAGATTCCAAGACCAGAAGGGACCATTGTGGTGGTTTTATTCTGACCTCCTGAATAACATAGGCCATAGAACTTCCCCAAAAAAATTCCTAGAGGGTATCTTTTAGAAAAACATCTTATCTTGATTTAAAAATGGCCAGTGATGGAGAGTCCACCATGACCCCCCCCCCCCCCCCCCCGGTAAATTGTTCCAATAGTTAATATCCCTCACTGTTACACACACACACACACACACACACACACACACACACACACACACACACACACACACACACACACACACACACCTTATTGCCACTCTGAATTTGTCTAGCTTTGACTTACAGCCACTGAAGAGCCCATTAAAATATTTGTTCCCCATATAGGTTTTTGACTGTGATCAATTAAGATTGAGCTCCTTGAGTCTATCCCTGTAAGACATGTTTTCTAATCCTTTAATCATTTTCAGGACTGTTCTCTGAACCCTCTCCAATTTATAAACATCATTCTTGAATTGTTGGCACCAGAACTAGATACAGTATTCCAGCAGCAGTCACACCAGTGCCCAATACAGCGGTAATATAACCTCTCTACTCCGGCTGTACATTCCCCTGTTTGTACATCCAAGGATCCCGTTAGCCCTTTTGGTGACAGCATTGCACTCGAAAGCTCATGTCCAGCTGATTCTCCACCACGACTCCCAAATCTTTTTCAGGGTCACTGCTTCCCGGGATTGAGTTCCCCATTCCATAAATATGGCCTGCATTCTTTGTTCCTAGATGTGTATGTTTACATTTAACCGTATTAAAATGCATATTGTTTGCATATTAAGTGCTTATCAAGCAGTCCAGATGACTCTATATTAGTGACCTTTCCTCTTAATTATTTACCACTCCCCCAATTTGTGTCCTCTGCAAACTATCAGTGATTTTTGCTTTCTTCTAAGTCATTGATAAAGTGTTAAATAGCATAGGGCCAAGAGCCAATCTCTGCTGACCCCCACTAGAATCACACCTGTTTGATTCTTTATTTAAAATTACTTTTTGAGATCTGTCACTTAGCCAGCTTTTTATCTATTTCATGTGAGCCATGTTAATTTTACACCTGTTCCAGTTTTATAGAAGTCAAGTATATTGCATCAACGTTATGATCTTTACCAACCAAAGGAGGAGAAAATAAACGTCAAAAGGTGTCCTTTTGGTAGGGCTTGGAAATCCATGTTATGCACTGAGTACTGCTTCCTGTCTTCTGCGGGTATCCTGTTGCTGTGCTTAGTTCAGTTACTGTACAGATGATGGATGGGGGAGAGTAATTAAGAGTGCAATTTACTGAGACTCCTGTGTGGTGAGCCCTTCTCTGGCTGGCTGAGAGAGCTGTTGCTGATGGCAGTCAAGGATTACTGTATTAAAGATATGGTGTTAACTTCTGTAGGACAGAGTGATAGAATATGTCTGTCTCTCTTGTGATGTAAAAAACTGGTATGTTGGTCAGCCAAGTAAGAACTTCATGAGGTAGTGGATAAAAGTGCAGGAAAAAAAACCCCAAACAAACCAAAAAAACCCCCAAACAAACACGTTATCCAGTATTTTCCTTCTGAATATAATAGAACTACTTTACTGCCTTTCCTCTCCTTGTAGTCCTTGCATCTAAGTGACCATCCGTTCAGCTGAGGAGGGATTCTCTTCACTCGAGTCTTTCATTGCTCAGGCAACAGGCTTGTGTGTGTTTGTGTTTAAAGGTCTCTCATTTGAACTAAGTTTTTACCAAAATTTCATAGTCTGTTCTCCTGTAGGAGGTTGTCTCTTTTTCATTTCTGAGTTTAGTCACATTGTGACCATCAAGTCAAGAATGTTAATGTCTGCCTTCTGACCTCTTCTGGTAGTTTTGCTTGTTTTTGTAAAGTTTGGATACCACAGCTGCTGACTAACATCCTCTCACCACTCTTGCCACGCACATTTTTGGTCTCAGCTATACTAAATAATGACTAATTGTTCCTGTTCTTTGAGCAAGTCATTCTCTGAACCAACACTTTTTCTCCTACAAATAATTTTCTTAAGTTTGGAGAAATTGTAGGTAAGCTTATGTATCTTAGGATATTAAGCATATTAAATTTACAGGGCTTATTTTGTTTAACCAGAACAGTTTCTTACGAATAAACATGGAGGTGAAACAAATGTGGAGACTAAAATTTGACGTTTTGGGCCACTTCTGCATCTAATGAGGGGAGACGGCTCAACTTGAAAGATGGGTCAAAAGTTTTATAGTGGGTTTTGAAGGCCCAAATATAGTGTGGTGACTGATATAAGAAAAGAGATTTATTTTGTGTGTATATATGTTCCGGTAGATTATTTCAGTTGTTTTTACAGTGCTTGCTGATTAAAAGTTACAAACTGGGTTCCTGTTTTGCTCGGGGAAATGGCATTGCTAATCTAATGATTGTCCAGTGTTATGTGCTAGTTTAAATTGGCCTGCAGCTTGTAGGTTTCTATTTGTAAGACTTCTCGTAGCTTTAAAAATTTGATCAGATTTAAAGCTTTACTCTTTCCTTTTTTTTCTTTTAACAGTAGTCGAATGGGGAGATGATGTTAAAGTGGTTTCAGAAGATGAAGCCATGATGTTGGTGAACCATCAAGCAACAGGAGATGTCTGCACGCTAATGATGTGCCTTCAGGATAAAGGCACGGTAGGCTATCATCAGGGAAATGGGCTATTCTTTGTGTATGCAGTTGTTGGTGAGGTGTATGTAACAATGAAACTGATAGGCAGCAGGTTTAAAACAAAAGGAAGTACTTCACACAATGCATAGTCAACCTGTGGAACTCCATGCCAGGAGAAGTTATAAAGGCCAAAAATATAACGGGGTTCAAAAAATAATTAGATAAGTTCATGGAGGACAGGTCCATCATTTGCTGTTAGCCAAGATGGTCAGGGATGCAACACCATGCTCAGGGTGTCCCCTAAGCCTCTGATTGCTAGTTTCTGAGACTGGACAGCAAGGGGATGGATCACTTGATAATTGCCTATTCTGTTCATTCACCTGAAGCATCTACTGTTGGCCACTGTTGGAAGACAGGATACTGGGCCATATGGACCACTGGTCTGACCCAATATGGGCATTCTTATGTTTTATGTATAAATCTGCCATTAATAACTTTTTCCTTTAGTATGTTACTCTCCTTTCCCCAGATGATTTTCCCCTCTCCTCTTCCCCGTGCCCCCCTCAAAAAAAACACCCCAACAACCCCACAACAAAACCCCACCCAACCCTGTATTAGGTTTTGGTTTTTTATGTGACAGCCAGTAGTTTAGAGCAAATTTCTGAGATTTTAAATATGGACTTCTTTAGAAGTGAGTTACAAGACAAAGGTATGAGGCCTAATGTATATGAATTGTGAAGAGGCAAGTCTTCATATAGTTAATATTGAAGCAAACAGTCAGTCATAAATGACTTTTTTTTTCTTTTTCTCTTTCATGCCACCACACTAAACTCATTCCAACTTTTCCCAAAATAAACCAATACATGTGAAATTTCACAGATATGTTTTTATGCCAGGAGAGAATTTTTTCCCAAAAAAGTGAGAAATAAATTGGATGAGGCATTTCGGAGAGATGAGAGTTCAGAAATTGAAAGTGATCTCTTGTGACCACTTTATTGATCCTGTTTAAGTTGTCAAAATTACTTGGCCTCATTCTAAATTAGGCTTAATATGTTGGACTTGGCAAGGGCTGGTACCTTTTTGGCAGTTTTGTTAGTAATAGTTGTCATTGCAAAGTTTTCACGTGCATTATGGGTAAGGCTACGTTTTAGCCACTGGTATTTTTAGTAAAAGTCACGCAGGAAATATAAATTCACAGCCCATGGCCTGTCCATGATTTGTACTATTTACCCATAACTAAAACTTGGGTCAGGGCCCCTGGGTGCTCGGGGGTGGTGGTGGTGGTGGTCTGGGGGGTGCCGTGGGTGTTGGGGAGGGTGGCCTGGGACCCCTGCTGATGCTGGGGAGGAGGTGGGGGACGGCGGTGTGAGACCATGGCTGGCTCTTGGGGGTGGAGGGGGTGCCCACCAGTGACACACAGATAGGGACCCCAGCTGGTGCTGGGGGGCACGGTTGGTGGGGCTGGTAGGCTCACTACCCAGCTCTGCGTGTCCCTGCAACTCCTAGGGGGAAGGAAGGCCAGGTGGGCTCCGCACACTGCCCCTGCCAAGCTCTGGTTCTGCAGCTCCCATTGGCCAGGAACCGCAGACTATGGGAGCTGCGGGGGCGGTGCCTGCAAGCAGGGACAGCGTGCAAAGCCCCCTGGCTGCTCTGCGTATGTCAGGAGTTGCTGGGTCATGCCGGCTGTTTCCAGGGAGCCTTCCCCTGCCTGCCCAGGTAAGTGCTGCCCTGCACCCCAACCCCCTGCCCTGAGCCCCCTCCCACACCCAAACTGCTGCTGGCCCAGGAGCTGCCAGAGTGTTCGGGTAGCCCCTCAGCCAGACACACCAGCTGCTGCAAAGGTCACGGAAAGTCACGGAATCCGTGACTTCCATGACAGACATGCAGCCTTAATTATGGGCTATGTAGAGTTCATAGAAGTCTACATGGCTCAGATGTTGGAGATCACAATGTGGGGAGTCCTATGAGGAAGGAGTATTCTGAGGGGTAAGCAGGAGAGAGTGCCATACATGGGTAGGCTAGGAAGAAAACGAGATGTACATAGCAGTTTAAGAGACGAGTAGTCCAAATATATTGAATCCACTCTACATTCTCTTCTGTCCCCGCCATCCTAATGAAGCTTTCACAATGGAGGGAAGGAGGAGGCATGAGAAACACCTTGCAGTCTTTCCCCAAAGTCTCTGCACACCTTGTACCTTCACAGGAAACCCTGACACTGAGCCATTCTTATATAATTTTTTTTCCCCCAAATAATGTAGGGAAATTCACAAGCATTTAAATTTGATTAAGATGGAGTTAAGATGTTACGTATACACACACACACACGTATCTATAAAAATAGGGGTGTCAAGCAATTAAAAAAATTAATTGTGCTCATAAACAATAATAGAATACCATTTATTTAAATATTTTTGGATGTTTTCTACATTTTCAAATATATTGATTTCAATTACAACACAGAATACAAAGTGTATAGTGCTCACTTTATATTTTTGATTACAAATATTTGCACTGTAAAAACAAAAGAAATAGTATTTTTCAATTCTCATATTACAAGTACATTAGTGCAATCTCTTTATCATGAAAGGTGAACTTACAAATGTAGAATTATGTACAAAAATAACTGCATTAAAAAAATTGTAAAACTATAGAGCCTTCAAGTCCATTCAGTCCTACTACTTGTTCAGTCAATCACTCAGACAAACAAGCGTGTTCACATTTGCGGGAGATAATGCTGCCTGCCTCTAATTTACGTCACCTGAAAGTGAGAACAGGCCTTTGCATGGCACTGTTGTAGCTGACGTAGCAAGATATTTATGTGCCAGATTCATATGTCCCTTCATGCTTCAACCACCATTCCAGAGGACATGTGTCCATGCTGATGACAGGTTCTGTTCAATAATGATCCAAAGCAGTACGGACTGATGCATGTTCGTTTTCATCATTTGAGTCACATGCCACCAGGATACGATTGATGTTCTTTTTTGGTGGTTCAGATTCTGTAGCTTCCCCGTCAGAGTGTTACTCTTTTAATACTTCTGAAAGCATGCTCCACACCTTGTCCCTCTCAGATTTTGGAAGGCACTTCAGATTCTTAAACCTTCAGTTGAGTGATGTCTCTATCTTTAAAAATTTCACATTAGTACCTTCTTTGCGTTTTGTCAAATCTGCTGTGAAAGTGTTCTGAAAATGAACATGTGCTGGGTCGTCATCACAGACTGCTATAACATGAAATATATGGCAGAATGCTGGTAAAACAGAGCAGGGGTTGTACAATTCTCCCCCAAGGAGTTTGTCACAAATTTAATTAACACATTTTTTAACGAGTGTCATCAGCACGGAAGCATGTCCTCTGGAGTAGTGGCCGAAGCATACAAATGCTTAGCATATCTGGCTCATAAATACCTTGCAATGTCTGCTACAAAAGTACCCTGTGGACCCCTATTCTCACTTTCAGGTGACATTGTAAATAACAAGCGGGCAGCATTATCTCCTGCAAATGTGAACACACTTGTTTGTGTTAGCGATTAGCTGAACAAGAAGTAGGACTGAGTGGACTTGTAGACTCTAAAGTTTTATTTTGTTTTTGGGTGCAGTTATGTAACACACAAAAATCTGCATTTGTAAGTTGCAATTTCACAATAAAAAGAATGCACTACAGTACTTATATGAGGTGAATTGAAAAATACTATTTTTTAACATTTTTAGTGTGCAAACATTTGTAATAAAAATTAATATAAAGTGAGCACTGTACACTTTGTATTCTATGTTGTAACTGAAATCCATATATTTGAAAATGTAGAAAAATATCCAAAAATATTTAATAAATTTCAATTGGTATTCTATTGTTTAACAAGGCTATTAAAGCCATGATTAATTGCAGTTAATCGCGTGAGTTAACTGTGATTAATCGACAGCCCTAATCTATAACCAGAGAGAGAAAGAGAAAATAAAAAAATCAGTGACTTAATGGGAAAAGCTTTTCAGAGACTTTCGTCATCCTCTGACGACAACAACATTGCCCTGGATATTCAAAGTTACGATTACATGGTATGCCTTCCCTCTCTCCCACAGCATTATAAAATATGGAAATGACCAATCAAGATTTACAGAATAACTTTAACCCCACCTCTGTGTCACAGGCCAGAAAACAAGTGAAAAACCATAGACTACATCATTCACAAACAAAGCACATTTAATGCACCAATTACTCTGAAAATTGAGGAAGTGATATATTTGGATTATTTTAATTTTGTTTGTACTCTGCTGTAACATTTAAACTGCATTGTACCTGTCTTTACAATGATAGAGTGAACGCTTCCTGCTTTCTTTAAGACCTTTGGGAATTTTCTAGAAATTTTACATTGCTTCACCAACTGTGACCACATTTAGGGCTGTTCATTTGGGACAGTTCCCCAGAGGCACTCTGTACAAGTGTAAATGTTGTGTCAATATGAGACTAAGTGTAGACATGTAACTACAGTGTCTTGTTTCAAACCTCTTAAAGATCAGACCAAGACTTAGATAGTTTACATTTTTGAGAAATCTCTTTAGTATCCTTGATAACATATAAAGAAAACCAAAGTTTCATACGTCCACGTTCTTTGACTCCATAGACATCCTTTATAAATAAAGTAGATTTAATGTATTAAAGATATCCACAGGCTTCAAACTTCTTTAGGTTCCTATAAAATCTTCCATCAGAATATCTCCATCTTACCCACAAGGTGTGATGAGTGCACAGAATGCTACAGAACAGAGGCAGAATTAAAGATTTTTTTAGAAGTCCTTCAGTATTTGTTTCCATTCTTTCTGATATTGGTTATTGTTTTCTTTTTAACCTTAAGTCTGAATTTCTAAGCTTTCTCAAGTCTGTGGGTTTTGAGAAAACTACAGCAAGCTACAATCCTTCACTCTTAGATATGCATAGGTCCAGAGCTTAAGTATTGAATTGCCTTTTTTAGTTTGCATTTTTTAAAAATGTAAAATCTTAGTATGTGTTGAAATATTGCATGATTCATATAAGTAATTATAATAATTATTTGGAAAATCAGTCTAGCTTATTCATAATAGAGTTGCTAAATCAAATGCTTTGAATTGCTTAAATCAGATCTCTAATCACTGTGAGAGTACAGTGTGACATTGGTCATTTCTTTTGAGCAGAAATCTGGAACACTGGAAAGGTAAAACAAATTGATATGGCCAAAAGAAATCATTGCATAACTACTACTGTTAAAGTGAGCTTAGGTTTTAAATATACCATTGAAATAGTCTTTTTTTTTTTTTTTTTTTTCCCCCTCTTTCTCTGGGCTTTGAGAACTTTCATACCATTGGTATTTGTCTGTTCTTAACAAATTGGTGGTGTCCCAGAAAGGTTTTTAGGTATTATTGTTTGTTGTTGTTGTTATTTATTATTAATCTAACTCTTATAGTGCTTTTCATCAGTAGATCTCAAAGCACTTCTCAAAGGAGGTAAATATCAGTATCCACATTTCACAGATGAGGAAACTGAGGCACAAAGGTGAAGTGACTTTTCCAAGGTCACCCAGCAGGCTAGTGGCTGAGCTAGGAATAGAACCCAGGTCTTCCGAGTCCCAATCATTTTTTAAATCAAATAGATTTGGTGGTCACTATCCATTCACAACACTTTTTAAAAAAGAGGAGGTAAATTCAGAATTCTGAACTGTCTGACTTACTGCTGAAGGTCAGGTTCTGCACATAGCAAGGGAGTGTGCTGCAGTGCTCTGAAAATTCACCAGCAGATTCTTGAGGGGCACATATTAGCAAAATGACAGTGTTTTAGAATCTATGACATACTGGAATGTTTGTTTATAAACAAAATATTCAAAAAACCCCCATCGATGTTAGCCTTCTCAAATTTAAATAGAAATGCTAATTAACTATAACACTTTGTGAAAACATTGTTCCAGATTTGCTTGCTTGAATTGGGGAAACATGGGTCTCCTGTGAAGGAAATATTCCTGTCAGTTGAAATTAAACTTTTATTCCATATAATATAAGGTCTGCAAGTTTTTCTCTTTAAAGACAAGTTTTACAGAGCAGGGTTTCTGCTTGTTGGAAATTGGATCTGAGGTGATCTGTTCAAGTTCACTGTCCTTTTTATATAGTTTTGAGAAGTTGAATTGGTGTCAACTATGAAGTATATTATCTCTTCAGCCAAGAAGGATAAGTTAAAATGCCTCAGTGGTAGTGTTGCCAGAGTAGTATCCATATGTTTGGTTATACTTCCTTGTGTAAAACAAGGATTCCAAAGAGCACTGTTTGAGAGAATGCAGTTGGGAAGAGAGACTGCTTTTTATCTTGCACCAGTGGTGGATTAATGATTTCGCTGCCCCTAGGCCCAGAAATAATTGCCCTCCCCCCCCCCCCCCCGCTCACCTCCACTCCCCCTCCGCCTCCTCCCTTGAGTGCGCTGCCGGGTCCTGCTTCTCCCTGCCAGTGCTTGTGCGCGAAACAGCTTTGCAAAGGAGGGGGGGAAAGGAGGGGAATGTGGCTTGCTCAGGAGAGGAGGAGGGGCTGGGGCAGGGATTTGGGGAAGGGGACCAATAGAGGTAGGGAGGAGGGGTGGAGAAGGGGTGGAGTTGGGGCGGGGCCAGGGGGGAGGGCATGAATCAGCACCGGGGGGAAGCAGCCTCTGGCTGCTATTATAAATTTGCTGCCCCTGCAAATTTTCTGCCCTCGGCCTAGGTGTTAATACGCCGCTGCCTTGCACTGCAAGTTTCAAGACTTGCTTTTCCCAGTTTCACTGTGCAATTACAGCAGCTGCTACAAGATCAAAGTCCATCTAACCAGATTGCACGATTCAAGAGCTGCTCAGAGTGAGATGAAGTCAGCACTGTGGAATAGGAAGCATCTGGGCTTGTAGTTTATCCTGGGAAATACTTTTCTTCACACTTCATCCTCATTCACTTTTAAAAAGAAAAGGAGTACTTGTGGCACCTCAGAGACTAACAAATTTATTTGAGCATAAGCTTTCGTGAGCTACAGCTCACTTCATCGGATGCATTTAGCGGAAAATCCACTGAATGCATCCGATGAAGTGAGCTGTAGCTCACGAAAGCTTATGTTCAAATAAATTTGTTAGTCTCTAAGGTACCACAAGTCCTCCTTTTCTTCTTGTGGATACAGACTAACACAGCTGCTACTCTGAAACCCTTCACTTTTAAGTGGGTAGGATAGAAAGCAAAAAGCAGTGCACCTCCTGAAACTGAATCAGAAAAAATAAATTCCTTGTGTATGTGTCAGTGTGGATCCCCGAGTGTGCATGTGTCTTATGCATGAGATATTGCAGGGGTGGCCAACCTGTGGCTCCAGAGCCGCATGTGGCTCTTCAGAGGTTAATATGCAGCTCCTTGCATAGGCGCTGACTCCGGGGCTGGAGCTACAGATGTTAACTTTCCAGTGTGCCGTGGGGGTGCTCACTGCTCAACCCCCTGCTCTGCCCCACGCCCTGCCCCCCTCCATCCCTTCCCCTGAGCCTGCCATGCCCTCACTCCTCCTCCCTTCCCCCCCAGAGCCTCCCGCACATGCGAAACAGCTGATTGTGGCAGGTGGGAGGTGCTGACTGGTGGGGCTGCTGGAGGGCGGGAGCTGATGGGGGGGGGGGGGGGCTGCTGATGTATTACTGTGGCTCTTTAGCAATGTACATTGGTAAATTCTGGCTCCTTCTCAGGCTCAGGTTGGCCACCCCTGTGATATTGGAATCTTTTGAATATTAGTATCTGCTGTACCATGAGTACTCATGTGTGTTCCCACCAAAGGGCATAAAGCCCAGAGCAGCCGTAGCTGTCCCTTGGTTCCTTCTTACAGCCTGTGATCATGAGACACAATGAGCGATGTCTACCACAGTCACAATGCACAGAGCTTCGTGGCTGCAGGCCTCTGGCATTCTGGGAGAAGTGCAGTGTCGAAATGATGATTTGCCCTTCTAGGGCAGACTGACTTAGTGCACACACGGTTGACCCACCATACTCTGTGAAGAACTCCCGGTCCACATTCTATTCATTTGGCATCCAAGCCACAGCCCCAAATGGGTGAACCCTCTAAATATCAGAGGTACTCCAGACAAAAGATACCTACTTTCAACCATGGTCTTCTAAGTACCCAAGAAAAAGACACGGTTCTCTTGGAGGTGGCCATCGTCTGCCTCAGTTGCTCATCACCCGTCATCTGCTTCCAGACAACAGGCTTGATGGATGGGTCAAGATCCATGTTTAACCACTCAAGTGCCAGCCCATACCCTCCCTTTGGAGACCAGCTTGAATCCCACCCTCCACCCCCAATTAGGCTTGGACTTCTATAACTGACAGATGAGTGCTGGACATTGTCTGCCATGGCTAGGTCTTGCAATTTCAGTTCTTTTCCCCACTCCCATTCCCTGTCCCTCTTCAGGGTCCCTTCAGCTAAGGAAGAAGTAGCTTCTGTGCTTTGCCTAGGAGCTATAGAGTGGATACCTCTTGGAGTAACAGGGAAGATGCTTCTACTGATAGTTCCTAGATCTGAGATAGGATGAAGATCCCCTTTTTCTCCAGGATAAGGAAGACTTAACAAATGTATATGCCGTCTCCCATTCAGGATGGTAATACTTGCTTCCATCATCTCTTTTTTTCAAGCTCAAGACAAGTTTCTTGTGTATGCATTTCTACCAATTCCTTTTTTTCTCAGATCAATTTGCAAAAATTGGACAGGATGCAGCCATTACTCATTCTGACAACTCCATATTAGCAGACACAATTCTGGCTAACACATCTCCTCAAGATGTCTATTGATCCTTCCATACCACTTCCAGATTTTACAGGGATACTATCACAGAATGAGGGTCAGATGTTTCATCCAGACCCAAGGTCATGTTGGCTGATTGAGCGTTACTGATGGACTGCTGCTTAAAAATACAAGAGAACTTCCTGCAAAGGCAAAAACTCTCCATTGTACCTCTAAATAGAAATGATTTTCAACTTGGTCAGCCTAACACAACCATGACACACTGAAGGCCCATTATACCAAAAGATCCCCTACCACATTCTAGATTTAAAACACTCTGGACTTCTTAGTTCTGCCTAAGTCCACCTTGCAGCAATCTCAGCAATAATAAATGCTCACCGATCAGAGAAGCCCTTCTTATGTGCAATCTTAATATTGCCCTTACAAGCCACCTGGAACCCCCTTTGGACCTCTCTGAATGCTCTCTATACCACTTTATTCTCAAAGTGGCTGCCTTAGTTGCCATTACATCATCCAGAAGGGTCAGTGAACTCCAACCTCTTTACCATAACATTCCATAGAGATAAGGGGGTGTTAAAACTTTACCCAAGTTTATTCCCTATATTGATTCAAACGAAAATCTGGCACAGTCTATTAGTTTATCCCCTTCCACCCTCCCCAACCCCAGTTCTCTTTGGGAGCGAAGAAATTCCCCACCGTGGACCCTTGCTTCAAGGGTCTTGGTATGTTATCTCAATAGGACATAGGTAAGGTTGCGAGTCTGTCACAGAAGTCATGGATTCTGTGACTTTCCAGGACCTCCGTGCCAGACTTGCAACCAGCAGGTGCGACTGACCCCAGGGCCACCCGAGCAGTTTGCGGGGGACTGCACCGGCCCCTCCCTGTAGCAGCAGTGGCCGCGGTTGGGGCCATCCCCTGCCAGCAGCGTCGGTAGCGGTCCCATGCCGCCCCTCCAGCATCAGCAGGCACCCCAGAGGGCCTGCCCCCTGGAGGCCCCTCTTCAGAGCAGCATCTGTGGCCCTGGGGGCTCCTCTCGAGAGCAGCAGCTGTGCACCTGGAGCCCCCTAGAACACCAGAAATTTAGTTGGGTATATAGTACAAGTCATGGACAGGTCATGGGGCCGTGAATTTTTGTTTATTGTCCAGGACTTTTACTAAAAATGCCCATGACTAAATCTTAGCCTTAGACATAGCCTGTGTCTATGCAGCAAAAGCTGTGCGTTGGCTAGCCTATCCAAAGTAGCTTGACTCAAGCTAGCACAAGTAATGCTAGCAGTGAAGACAGCGCAGGCTTCAGCATGGATAGTATAAGTCTAGCATGAACCTTGAGTACATTCTCGGCTCACTAGTCTGTACTGTGCTGACTTTGCTGCTGCTGTTACCCATGTTAGCTGGATTCACGCTAGCTCAGGTTGGCTAGCCTGTGCACAGTTTTTGCTGTATAGATATAACTAAAGCCTTTCAGACACACTCCATCTTTTGGTTGCCACCTCTGGTGCTTCAAAGGGTCAAGCCGTTTCCTCCCACAGAAGAGTAAAATTGATTTCATAGTGTATTTCAATCTGCTGTCATCTGTCAGCTACATCTTTTCCTCCAAATATTAAAGCTCACTCCACTAGAGCACAGGCTGCCCTTTCTGTATACTTCAGGAACATCGCTCTGTCTGAAATTTGCAAGGCAGCTCTGTGAAGTTAATTCCCTTACTTTGTCAAACACTATGCTCTTGGCATGGCTGCAAGATCAGATGTCAGATTTCATCAAGCAGTGTTTACAGTCGCTATCCAGTCAATGTCAATCAGGTCTTCTCAGTCTGACTTTCCAGACTGGACACTGCTTGTTAGTTACCTAGAGTGGGATCCACATGTGCACGTACTTGAAGAAAGAACAGTTATTTAATCTTTATAGTAAGTGTGATTGATTTTTTTTGGGATGTTGTCGTCCATATGGATCCCATGACCTTCCCTTTACCCTGCTTTTTCAGAGTCCTCTGGGATTCTGAATTAGTCAGGGAACGAAGGTATGGTTATGCCTGCTCTGCCTGTTATGTCCTCGGCGGGAGGGCACAGGGCATATGTGGCACAGGTATGGCTCAACTGACACTGTTGTTCAAAAGCTTTGATCTCATGGACATGGATGTATCCACATCTAAAGTGGGATCCGCATGGATTACAACGTCTCGAAGAACCATATTTACAGGTAGGTAATTGTTCTTCACCTGGAGATACACTATTTTATGTCAAATAACTTTTAAAGTCTGTTACCCACCACTTGCATTTTATTTTTGATGTTATTTTTTTATGGGAGACACAAAGTTGCTGAAGATTTAAAATCAAATAGATAGTTTCTCTAAAATTTAAACTGAGTACAGTTTGTGGATGAAGCTGTCTGATTTAAAATGGGGGTGGCATGTCAGAAGGGGGCTCTGATGGGATCCTTGGGGTGCAACCTTGGACTGTGGGACTACTGTGTCCCCTTAACTCACTATTCTGGGTTGTCTCTCACAATGCTTTGCTAGTGACAAGCAGCAAACTCCTCCAGGCTCTATCACGCAGCACACCTGCATGTGGAGCCCCACACCCAGCTAGATTGCATTAATGCTCCCAGAGCCACTCATGAATCACGCAGAGTAAGGCAAATTCTCTTCCTCCCTTCCCCCCCCACCCCCGGGCTGCCGCTCCCAGCCTTGTACTTCAGGAATATACCCGTCTTGCACTGCTCAAGACCCTTTCTTGAGCAAAGCAAGTTTATTAATTGGTTCACCACTTCATCAATGGAAAGTGGATATACACCAGCCTTTGCAAACTTGAGCAGATTTACCAAGCTCTTCAGGCAAACTCACTGGTGAAGAAAAACAGTAAAACAAATTTATTGATTACAAAATATGTATTTTTAAGTGATTATAAGTGATAGGCAAAAAATAAAATAAAATATATGCATGCAGGCTAGACTCTCAACCCTATTAGACTGGGCAACATCTAGGTTAAGCAGTTTTTCTCACCCTACTGGATATTGCAGTTTCACCCTTGAAACCTGGGCCAGACTCCTCTGTTAGTCTTCAGTCTTCTCAGTGCCTTTGTTGCTTGCAGCATAAGTGGGGGAAGGAGAAAGGCCAAACATGTGGCCACCCTGTTCTGTTTTATACCCTTAGTCCATGTGCTTGGAGAATACAAGTCCAGGCATGTCTGGTGGGCATTGCTGAGTCACAAGGTGAAGCAGTACCCCCTGTGTGTCTCCTGTGAGGGAGTCATTGTATTGTAAGGTTTCAGAGGAGCAGCCGTGTTAGTCTGTATTTGCAAAAAGAAAAGGAGTACTTGTGGCACTTTAGAGATTAACCAATGTATTTGAGCATCAGCTTTCGTGAGCTACAGCTCACTTCATCGGATGCATTCAGTGGAAAATACAGTGAGGAGATTTATATACACACCGAACATGAAAAAATGGGTGTTTATCATGCACACTGTAAGGAAAGTGATCACTTAAGTGATTTTTTTTCATGTTCTGTGTGTATATAAATCTCCTCACTGTATTTTCCACTGAATGCATCCGATGAAGTGAGCTGTAGCTCACGAAAGCTTATGCTCAAATAAATTGGTTCGTCTCTAAGGTGCCACAAGTCCTCCTTTTCTTTTTATTGTATTGTAACTCCTCTGCTGGACAATGACTGGTGATATATGTTCAACACCCACCTGGGCATTGGTTACCTCCCTTGTCGTTGTCTCTGGAGAGCTAGTATCTGTGCACTTCCCAAAACCACAGCATATTTTAGTGAAAACCATACAAGACCATTCTTATAATTTTATATGCATTAATGATGCACATATTTAGATAGAACAATGGCTTTCAGCAGATCATAACGTTTGCAAGGGTTGATACCTGACATGGCATGCTTCATATGAAATATCACAATTATATATGTGGTGAATATGGGGGTTACAGGGCGCTTCCCCAATGTATAGAGTGTCACAGGGGCATACAGTGTGCCTGTGTAAAGTTACACCATTTGAGTAGCAAGGTAAAATTGTTCGCTGACTTTAACGAGAGGGGTCATATTTGTTCCTAGAAAACAAAATGGCACCTGATCCACTTTTCACTTTTGAAGAGCTAATACTGTTTATGCGTTAGCTTGTGGGTTTGTTGTTGGTTTTTGAAAAGATGATCTCTCTGTCTGATTCTTTGCATACAGTATATACTTACAAGTCCTTTCCTAAACTTTCAGGTTGTCCGTCAGATGATGTGGCTGATGGATCATATTTTTAAGTATACAAACTTTGGGATTGTATCGCTGATCCACGGAGACTTCTTTATAAAACAGGTAAACAATAGACGTATGGTAGTGCCTTGATTTATCCTTGTAGTCAGTGCTCTGTTTTCTGTTAAGTTTTCTAGATCCAGAATTTCAGTGTGACCTTCTAGGGTTTATTTGTGTAATTTCTGTAGTGGGGATTACAAGGTGAAATCCTTGTGCTGAAATGTACTTGCTAGAGATAGATTTAATATAAAATAAATTAAAATATTTTAATTCGTTTTTAGTAATTGTATTACTTAACATTTATATGATGATAGAGGCCTCAACCAGGAGGAGTCCCATTGTGCTAGGCCACGGTACAATTAGACAGTCAATTACAGTCTTTGCTTCAGAGTTTACAATCTAACAGAGGTACATTGCCATAAATGTAGAATAATATAGTGCTGAATCAGGCCTGGAATACTGATAATGTGTAAACATCAGTGACTCTTGTTTGTTGGCTATATTATCCTAAAAGCTGACAGATAAATGCTTACTGAGATTTTCTGTATTACTTTTTTGTTTGTTACATGCAGAGCAAACCATCCTCCAAGAATAAGAAAATGTAAAAAAGGTTTGGTAGCTAACATTGATCTGATTCCAGTTATGCAAAGTATGACATTCAATATACACACTTCTTCCCCTCCACCCGCCTTATTTATTTGTCTGGGTTAGGAAGGGGGCAGGCAGGTGTAGGGTAACTGGGATATTGTAACTTTGAGGAAAGAGGCTAATCTGTATTTAAAATGGAGTGACTGAGGATCTGTTTGAAAAAATATAAATTTCAGATCAGATTTTCAGTTAGGAGATTACAGGGGTGCCTATCAAATTACAGGCACGATTACATAATAAAATAACCTCCAGTGGTGGGCCTACAGTGCTTTGTGGATGACCTTTGGTTACATGATAGTACTCTTTGTGCATCTGAGAGAAGAACTGAACCTGACACGTTTTAAAATATCGATCTTTCTATCGTATTTACTTACATTTAGCACACATACAAGACAAATACTGAGTTATGTATGCTAGAGGGCAGAGGCAGATTTGCTAATAGGTTATACATTTTAGGATATTTTTGGATGTTTTTGTTGCTCTTCCATCTACCTAATGTAACCAATGTATATCTGAAAGTAAATTGAAAAATTATTAAGCTGCAAAAACAATGTTTACCCTTGTAAAAGGGTATGGTACTGCAGACCTCAAATTTTCATTAATCAGAGAAGTATGCTATCTGGAATCTGAGTACAAACAGTGAAAGAGAAATGTATCTTTTTCTTCTGTAATTGTTTTTCTGATGGGCATATACATCACTGGCATACAATATTTTTCATTGCAAAAGTAGCTTCAAAAACCCCCTATAATCTTCTTTGAGCATTGATCATGGTATCATAATAAAAATGAACTCCCCTCCCTCCCTCTCATGAACAGGTTTACTTGCAGTAACTAGAGTATTTGTTTTTTTCAAAGGGGGTGACTAGTGCTCTTTTTTCACCTAATAACTGGCCTGCTATTAGTGTAAATTTCATTTTCTAACTTGTCTGCTCCTGGGATAGGAAGATGCATGGTGCCCTCAAGGAACTGTGACCCAATGGGTTTCTGTTACTCCCATGCTCTCCCTCCACAAAAGATCAAGACTATTGCTTGTGCTACAGAACTACTAGTCACCAGCTAGAAGAATGCAGATTCTAAAGCAACTGTCTAATCTTCGGTTTCAGAGTGGTAGCTGTGTTAGAATGAGGAATACTTGTGGCACCTTAGAGACTAACAAATTTATTTGAGCATAAGCTTTCGTGGGCTAAAACCCACTTTATGGGATGCATGCAGTGGAAAATACAGTAGGAAGATATATATACACACACACAGAGAACATGAAAAAATGACTGTTGCCATACACTAATGAGAGTGATCAATTAAGGTGAGCTATTATCAGCAGGAGAAAAAAACCTTTTGTAGTGATGATCAGGATGGCCAATTTCCAACAGTAGACAAGAAGGTGAGAGTTACGGGGCGGGAGGGAGAAATAAGCAAGGGGAAATAGTTTTACTTTGTGTAATGAGACATCCACTCCTAGTCTTTATTGAAGCCTAATTTAATGGTGTCCAGTTTGCAAATTAATTCCAATTCAGCAGTCTCTCGTTGGAGTCTGTTTTTTGACTTTTTTGTTGTAGTATTGTGACTTTTAGGTCTGTAATTGAGCAACCAGGGAGATTGAAGTGTTCTCAGACTGGTTTTTGAATGTTCTAATTCTTGACATCTGATTTGTGTCCATTTATTCTTTTACGTAGAGACTGTCCGGTTTGGCCAGTGTACATGGCAGAGGGGCATTGCTGGCACATGATGGCATATATCACATTGGTAGATGTGCAGGTGAACGAGCCTCTGATAGTGTGGGTGATGTTATTAGGCCCTGTGATGTTGTCCCCTGAATAGATATGTGGACAGAGTTGGCAATGGGCTTTGTTGCACGGATAGTTTCCTGGGTTAGTGTTTTTGTTGTGTATTGTGTGGTTGCTGGAGAGTATTTGCTTCAGGTTGGGGGCTGTCTGTAAGCAAGGAGTGGCCTGTCTCCCAAGGTCTGTGAGAGTGAGGGATCGTCCTTCAGAATAAGTTGTAGATCCTTGATGATGCGCTGGAGAGGTTTTAGTTGGGGGCTGAAGGTGACGGCTAGTAGCGTTCTGTTATTTTCTTTGTTGGGCCTGTCCTGTAGTAGGTGACTTCTGGGTACTCCTCTGCTCTGTCAATCTGTTTCTTCGCTTCAGCAGGTGGGTATTGTAGTTGTAAGAATGCTTGATAGAGATTTTATAGGTGTTTGTCTGAGGGGTTGGAGCAAATGCGGTTGTGTCATAGAACTTGGCTGTAGACAATGGATCGTGTGGTGTGGTCTGGATGAAAGCTGGAGGCATGTAGGTAAGCATAGTGGTCAGTAGGTTTCCGGTATAGGGTGGTGTATATGTGACCATCGCTTATTAGTACTGTAGTGTCCAGGAAGTGGATCTCTTGTGTGGACTGCTCCAGGCTGAGGTTGATGGTGGGATGGAAATTGTTGAAATCATGGTGGAATTCCTCCAGGGCTTCTTTTCCATGGGTCCAGATGATGAAGATGTCATCAATATAGAGCAAGTAGAGTAGGGCGTTAAGGGACGAGAGCTAAGGAAGCGTTGTTCTAAGTCAGCCATAAAAATGTTGGCATACCGTGGGGCCATGCAGGTACCCATAGCAATGCTGCTGACTTGAAGGTATACATTGTCCCCAAATGTGAAATACATGTGGGTGAGGACAAAGTCACAAAGTTCAGCCACCAGGTTTGCCGTGACATTATTGGGGATACTGTTCCTGATGGCTTGTAGTCCATCTTTGTGTGGAATGTTGGTATAGAGGGCTTCTACATCCATTGTGGCCAGGATGGTGTTTTCTGGGAGATCACCAATGGATTGTAGTAACTGTAATCAAGCATCAAGAATTATAACATTCAAAAACCGTTCGGAGAACACTTCAGTCTTCCTGGTCACTGAATTACAGACCTAAAAGTCGCAATATTACAACAAAAAAAGTCAAACAGACTCCAACGAGAGACTGCTGAATTGGAATTAATTTGCAAACTGGACACCTTTAAATTAGGCTTCAGTAAAGAGTGGAAGTGGATGGGTCATTACACAAAGTAAAACTATTTCCTCATGCTTATTCCCTCCCTTACTGTTACTTTCACCTTCTTGTCAACTGTTGGAAATGGGCCATCTTGATTATCACTACAAAAAGTTTTTTTTCTCCTGCTGATAATAGCTCACCTTAAAGGATCACTCTCTTTATAGTGTGTATGGCAACACCCATTTTTTTCATGGGGTGTGTGTGTGTGTGTATGTGTATCTTCCTACTGTATTTTCCACTGCATGCATCCCATGAAGTGGGTTTTAGCCCACAAAAGCTTATGCTCAAATAAATTTGTTAGTCTCTAAGGTGCCACAAGTACTCCTTTTCTTTTTGTCTAATCATGGTTCAGCTGTCATTTTAATGGCCTATCGGAAAAAGAAGGGTGTGTTTCAAGGTCTTTTGCTGCTTTGGTGGCCCTACCATCTGTTTACCTTCCTCTTCTTCTTATCCACTCCTTAACTCTTTCAAATGGTCCTCCCCAAATCACAACTTTTTCAGGCTGTCTAGTATGATGGTATCTGAGAGCATCCAGTGCTTGCTGGGTGTTGTTTCATCCATATCCTTGAGGGGTTGGAAAGATCTGACCTCTAAAATATGAAGTTCCTTGAATGCAATTCACTTTTGTTACCAGACTCATATGGGCCCATGTAAACTTTATGGAGTGTGTGTAGGGGCTTGGCAAATTAGGAGATAATCAACTGCTGCATACTTCCTGACCAATGCAGTATTTAAGAAGCAATCTGGTGAGTGTATCTTTAAAGTACAGACAAGTTTGGAAGCTTGTGATTTCAAAATCTGTGCAGAAATGTCTTTATAATAAGTCACCTTTCTCCATCCCGCCCCGTCACCATGCCTCAGTGGGTCACAGCTGAGGACATCAGATTCAAGACAAACTGCTGAGAAATAGGGCAGATTCACCCCAAAACTGGTGGTTATTCTATCATACGATGTACTAAGACAGTAACAAAAGTAAATTTCTGTCTTACCACACTGGTTAACAACAAGTTAAAAATGCTGTCGCCTAAGGCATTCCAGCCCTTATTTCATAGGTGCCGACTCCGTGGGTGCTCCGGGGCTGGAGCACCCCTGGGGAAAAATTAGCAGGTGCTCTGCACCCACCGGCAGCCAAGCTCCCCCCTCCTTTCCTCCCCCCCCCCCATAGCACCGAGTCCCCTCTCCTCCCCCTCCCTCCCAGCGCTTCCCGCCCCCCCCCCCCGCATGCCTAACAGCTGTTTGGCAGCACTTAGGACTTTCCCGGAGGGAAGGGGAGGAGTGGGGACGTGGCACGCTTAGGGGAAGAGGTGGGGCAGGGGTTGGGACTTGGAGGTAGATGGTGGAATAGGGGTGGGGACTTTTGGGGAACAAGTGGAATGGGGGTGGGGTGAGGGCGGTGTAGGGGCGGGAAGAGGCGTAGCTGGGGGGGGGGGGAGTTGAGCACCCACTGGGCAGAGGGGAAGTCTGCGCCTATGCCTTATTTCATCACCCAAACACTAGACTTTGTTATTGAAAACCAATGTTATCAAACAAAGGATTCTTCTGATCTCAAGAGGACAGTCACATAGCCAGGTCAATATATAACTCGGCTCTTACCCAATAAATACGCAGTTGCCAGTCCTTTAGTAACTAAAACATAAAGGTTTATTTATAAGGGAAAAGAGGAAGAGAATTAAAATGGTTAATAGATCATGAACATACAATCATTGCAAATTTCTTATCTTAGGTTTGTAGCAGTGATGGAACAAACTGCTGGCTTGTAAAGTCTCAGGTAACTTCCAAAAGATTGGAAGGTCCTCAGTCCATAGTCAATATGTTCCTTTCAGTTGTAAATCCACAGTCCAGAGAATCAAAGCAGGAAAGAGGCAGCATGGAGATGATTCAAGGTTTTTTTTTATACCCTCTGCCATTTGGATGGAATTTTACTGTCCCAAACAAAATACACAGCACAGGAAAAGTACAGGCAACAAGATGAAGTCCAGGGTCACATGAGCACATCACATGCCCTTCCATGGCTTGCTGACTCACAGGGACCAGCCATTGGCCACTTGGAGGCTAAGATGTCTGCAGGAAGAGCCGTCTGGATGGAATGAGTTTCTTTTATGGCCTCATTGTGAGAGTTAATTGCCTTTAATGGGCCACGAACACACAGCTGTCTGGCTTGAGTGTACCTGGTGGGTGTTACCCCAGGAACAAACATATTTGGGGGGTGTGTGTGTGTGTGTATAGTATTGAGACTGTATTAATATATCAAAAAGTAGTAGTAAAGGGAAGAAGCACAGTCATTTTTTATTTACCACTTAAGGTTTAATAACTACCAGAGTCCCCAGACTAGCTACCTTAGTGCCAACTTTTTACCCTTCTAATATCTTGTTGTCCTGAGTAATGCTTTGTGTTAATGGTGTAGTCTTTTTTTGGCACAAAAGGAATGACTCTTCTTAGATAGCTGCAAAGGTTAGCAAGGAATTTATTTAGAGCTGTTTACAAATCAGACTCTTGTCCTCTAAATAGAAGAGATAACAAAACATAATTTCAGAATCACACACCAAAAAATTAATCTGTGCCAGTAGCTGCCTACCTCTATAGAATGCCAGAATGTAGCCTGTGGTGCTTCTCTCTCATCTAACAGCAGTTTTGTTTAGAAACAATAATATGAATGTTTATGCTTGCTGGCCTGAATGTTTTTAGGGAATTCCTCCTAATTGAAATTTCTCATATAATCGCCATATTTTATATTATATAAATTAATTTCAGATTACTTATGATGATTCTTTTTAAGAAACGAACTCTCTTTTTCTTGGCAAACTTTTACTTTACTTAAGACAAAAACTAGATGTATTCATTTTATTTCTTCTTTCAGTTATCAAAAACCTACTTTATAAATGCTGAATGCTGGTACATATTGCAAACCTACTCTTTAAAACCATGACCAAGGGGGAAATGCCCTCATTTCTAACCCTATTTAAAAATAGTGTCGTCTTACAGAGAAGATCTTTCCCTGGTGTATTCATTGTCATAACTGCTAGCTTTGGCAAACAAATAAGTAATACATTCAGGTAGCCCCACTATGGGAGAATGGGAAGAGTTCTGTGTTTGGCTTGTATGCTATCAACAGAATTAAATTCTAGTCTCAGTTAAACCTTTGCAACCCCTACTGAAGGAAAGAGACCAGTACTGAAGAACTTGTCCCATTCCTTTGTATTGAAGATAATGGGATTGCACAAGGGTGAATGCAGTGAGAGCAGAGTTTTGTCTTGCAACCACTTTATTATGAGTGGTGTTGTGTAAACCATCTTGACTTTGGATTCTCGTTGGGTTTGCAGTTGCAATAAAAACTTTTTTTTTTAACATGTAAACTTGGGCAAATTTGATCAGAGGACCGTTAACAGATAGTGGTCTGGGGTTCCATATTTATTATGTCATACGGAATCCTTTTTAACGGTATAACTGCACTTTAAAGATTACACTTAAAAAAGAGAACTGGTCAGAATGGCAGTTTTACTCTCACTTTTGAAAACCTCTCTTCGTCCATTATGAGGGTGGCATTGAGTTGACCATCCGTGGTTGCTTTTGGGAAAATAGTATTTATGTTGGCATTGAAGGTTTATTATGTAGCATTCTGAGAAAAAACAGAGTTTAAACATTATTTTAATTGATCAGTTTTTAGGATTTTTAAAAACCTGCTTAGATTTTAAGACTACTTAAAATATTGCTAACCTTTCTCTCCTCCCCCTCCCAGGGAAAAGCTCACCGTGACCAGCAGCTTGTGCTCCTAAAGGAGCATCTAGACAAACATTACAGGAGCCGTGACCGGAAGTGGATTGTACTGTTTCCAGAGGGCGGCTTTCTTAGGAAAAGGAGGGAAACAAGCCAGGCATTTGCCAAGAAAAACAATTTGCCATTTCTTACACATGTCACCCTGCCGAGACTGGGAGCAACACAAGTTATTCTGAAATCACTCGTAGCTCAGCAAGAAAATGGAACCCCAGCAGGTGGAGATGCGATGGTAGCAGGTAGGAATTGTTGTTATGAAATTTCAAAATAGCTATTGTTCAACGTGAATACATAGTTACTAAATAAAACTTCATGATGCTTTGAGTTAGAGGTCTTTTTCCAGCCAGATCACTACCTGAATGTGTGAAATCTTGTTCAAAATATGCTGAAAATTCTAATTATAAGTATTGGTTGACTATAATATTTTTCAAAATTTCTTAGCATTTGCACTTTGGTTTCAGTCCTTTATTTTTGGAACTTGAAAGATATTTTTGGTTGTATTCTCTGACTTTCTGTTCTATTTAGATTTTTATACTCTGCACCCATCATAGTGGTATTGAATGACCAACCGGATGTATGGAGATTCACTCCACTAATTCCTTACTCAGAGATGAAACTATAGAGTCTGGTTTGGAATACGCAGACTAGTGGGTTCATGTGTGTCATAGATAATAGTACATAACATCTTTGGTATGTTGTATGCAAGTGGCTAATTTAAAATATTGTTAAGTAGGGAGTTTACAAGGGGCTTTAACAGATTGAAGAACCAAGATGCAGCAGCTCTGACACTCAGTATTCATGATAGAAGCCCGCTCAATATAGCGATCAGGAGGTGACTGGGAATCAGGACTTCTCTGTATAGTCATGGTTCTCTCTTCATATATAACTTTAAGTAGGATAATAGTAGCACTTCTGCAGCAAAATTGCTTCAAATCCTTCCATAGTGAATCATGCATGTTTAACTCTCATACCAAGTATCACACGATTCTAGAATCACCTAGCGGCTTTTAATTTTCATAGCGAACATCATGCATACCTAGAGGTGATTATAGAGGAAGCCTATACTCTGCAAACACTGAGATATAGGATCCATAAACATCACACTTTTACTGTTTACATTTATCAAAAACATGGCATCTTCCTTATCCCTAGAAAAAGAAAACTAGATAAGAGAGACAGGCCTGTAAATGGCTATGTTTTGAATAGCCATTAACAACCATCTTCTAATAAAAGAGACTTTCTAGGTTGAAATAATCTTTCTGCCTTAAGATTCCTCTTCTGATACCATCTGTCTATTTCCTCTCTGTGCTGTATTCAGAAACTTGAATGCAGAGCTTTTGTTCCAGAATACATGGATCTGACCCTTATAAATGAGACTGCTTCATTGGTTCCCTCCGTTAATAACTGATTTATTGGAGTAGTTTCCTTCCTTCGACTTTGTGTCGGGGAACTGAGTAATAGAAAAAATACTCTCTCTTCTCTCCACCCCTCTTATATAAAAGATCTCAAACACCTCTCCCCCAATCCCTTTCTCCTTCCCTCCACTGGCTGCCTTTTAAGAGTCTGGCTTTTTTTCCTCCTATTTCTGATAATACCACAGATGTCATACTTGCAATTTCCCCCATTCCGATAGGGAGATGCATTATGGGAATTTTATTGCAACATGCAATGTAGGCAGTCTATTTTTCCTTCGTCAGTGTGTGTTCATGAGTTAAGAATTTTCCTTTTCCCACTGAAACTGTGCTTTCTCCTCCTCCAAGTATTCCCAGGAAATTAATATTATTGTACTTTCCAATTTTCTCTCCTGGCTTTTATAACTTTTTATTGCAAAATTTATTATCTTATCATGTCATGTTTGTTTCATTTTGATCTTTGTCCAATGTTTTCTGCTTTAGCTCTACAGCTTTTACTGTATCCCGTACACTTTTGTGATTAAACTTTTCATTTTGAGTCTTGAGATGTGAAGGGTTGTTTCATATCTCTTTTATGATGGAGCAGTTCTAAGAAATCAATAATACTACTTTTTGTCCTGAAGTGTTTGCGTTGGAGAGGGAATAATGTGACCGTGTAACCCAGGGCCCTAGTGGTGGGGGTTGATAGTTGTGGCTTTAAATCTGTCTAGTCACTTAAGTTTTTTTTGCTTTTTGGCATTTTCAAACAGTCAGTGGGTTTAGATCTATCTTGACTATAATTATGGGATTTCCATCACTCATAGTAGAGGCAGTGGTCTTCTCCATATTGAAACTAGTGTTATGTGTAACTGTACCTAAAGAATTATACATCATAACTAAATTTGAGAGTAGGGATTCATCCTTTGCTTTATGAAAACCCGGCACATCAGTTATTGTTTTTTGTTCGTTTGTTTTTGTTTTGTTTTGTTTTCAAAACAGTGTGGGGATTGGTCTCCAAGTATATATGCAAAAGGATATATTGAAATAGATAGAGAAGACTGGGAGCAAACCCTATTGATGAAAGTAACCTTGCCTACCTAGGAAATGGGAAGAGATGGCCTACTGATAGGGGTTGATTTTTATTTTGGAGATAGTAGAAGTGTTCTGATTAAAATGAATTGCAAGTTGAGCTGTGTGAATTGCATCCCTTAATACTTGGCGTTCTTCTCTCCAACTACGTACAGAATGGAGACAGAATCAATTCTCTGAGATGATCTAAAGGAAAACCAATTTTTATTTAACAAACAATGTTATGGGGGGAAAGAGCATTCGCCTATGCTAAACTTTCCTAAAAGAAATTACAAACTCTCTTCTTTGGAAAGTGTAAAACTACAACTGACCAAATGCTAATAAATAAGCAACAGAGAATAATCCACCAGTGGCAGGAGCGTGGACTAAATGACCTGTTAGGTGCACTCTCTTTCTAGATTCTGTGAATAAAAGCTAGTAAGTGCTGCTTTATAACTTTGCTTACCAATGAGATATGCTTTTTTAGAACCGTGTTTTGTGGTATATGTAATTAGTATGATTTCCCCCTCCACCCCCCCCCCCCCCCGGTGGTGGCTGATTTCACCCTCACTCCTTGGCCACAAACACAGTTATGAAAAGCAAAAATCCTTGTATTGGTACATTTCCCCACCTGCTGCTATGCATCAAAATAAACAAGAAGATAAGACACCTTCAAGGCTCCCTTGTGTGATGCTTAAAAATAATCATGAATGCAGAAAAACATTCTAATGTTGTCTTTAGAATGTAAGCTTTCTTTTAAGAAAAATGAGTTTATATCCATTTCCTTTGTTGAGAGCCATTTGAGAAGGACAATGTGCTGTTGTCCTTTCTACCCAGCTTGTTAGAAAAGACTTCATAGTTTTGCTTCTGCTGTTATACATTTGAACTCACTTGTCTCCCTAGAGACTTGGCAGATAATTCACTGCTCGTTCTGGCCTCTTATAAGTTGTGATACAAGGTTAAAGATCTTACTAGGATTTTTTAATACGTTCATGTTTCTTACAGCTTTACAATCACATACATTACAACTAAAATAATGTATAACAGTGGACCGGAAAATCACTTGTGCAGTAAGGGCAATACCACAAAAATGGATAAACTTTCAGTCACCATCTTACTAACATATAAGGGCTAAGATCCCTAAAATTGAGACTAAACAAAATAGTAGAGGAATTTATCAGAAGGCTGTTTCACTACATTGAAACAGTCTTTTCACTCATGCTCTTTAAATTAAAAGTTTTGACTTTTTAAGTAAACATATCTATTTTATTACAGCTAGCTAAACCAAAAAAGACCACACATAACTCATCATCCCATGGCTAAAAAACAGCTCAGTACTTGCTTTCTAAAATAACCATCCACATCACTTTTGATTGTTTCTACTGCTTCTTATGAAATCTTTCAGACAACTCTGAGCATAACAAAAATGATCAGCTGTTAATTTTGAATACGGTTATTAAAGGAAACAATTATATATCAGCAAATGTTTGCCTTAATTTAAGTTCATCACTTGCAATTTCTATGAAGTGCTTTTAATACACACTTCGATTTGCAGGCAAGTTACTCTTAACAGTAGAATCACATAACTGGAGCTTCAATGCTAATATCATGGGTCTCAGCTGAATTAAACATCAGCAAGGCATGCATCTAGCGTTTTGGGGGGTTTTTTGTTTTTTTTTTTAAGACATTTATAGATAAGTATTTATGTGTGTGTGTCAGGTGAAAGCCTATTTCTAGTCTGATTTTGCAGCTCTTTGTTACTAAATGGGATTCGTTGGGGATAGTGACAGGTACTCCAGCTGAACTGTGAGGGTCTTCTTCTACCTCTGTTCTTGGTGATGATGGTTAGTCTTCCTGTTCCATCAGGCATGATGTCTTTGCTTGCTTCCTTCTTGGATCTGGTCAGGGGTTTTGTCTCGGGAAGCTTCACTGTTGGGAATGTCTTTATTTTATGACCTTTCAGACTTGGAGATGGCTCGCTGATGCTGTAAATCTATTCATTAGCTTACTCCCTAAATAGTGAGTTCTTGGATTAAATTGCCAGTTGTTAGGGGAAGCTTTGCAGATTCTCACTTCATGAGTTACCTGGTACTCTTTCCTCTGTTACTATAAGGTGGGTGCACAACTGGTTGGAAAACTACTCAGAGAGTAGTTATTAATGGTTGAGTCCAGCTGGAAAGGCATATTGAATGGGGTCCCAGAGGAATCTGTACTGGGTCCTGTTCTATTTGATATCTTAATAAACGATTAAGAAAATGGCATAGAGTGTACAAGTATAAAGTTTGTGGATGTTATCAAGCTGGTGTGGGGTGGAGGGCAGGATTAGAATTAAAAGGGATCTTGATAAATTGGAGAAATGGTCTGAAATAACTAGCTGAAGTTCAATAAGGACAAATGTAAAATGCTGTATTTAGGAAGGGCAAATCCATTTCACAAATACAAAATTGGAAATTACTTTCTAGGAAGGAGTACTGCATAAAAAGGATCTGGGGATTATAGTGGATCACAAACTAAATTAGTCAACTATGTAATACTGTTTCAAAAAAAAAAAAAGGTGTGTGTGTGGGGGGGGGGGGCGGAAACATCATTCTGGGATGTATTAGCAGGAGTGTTTTAAGCAAGATGTGAGAAGTAATTCTTCCGCTCTACTCCACAGTCATGAGGCATCAGCTAGAGTATTGTGTCCAGTTCTGGGCACAACAGTTTGGCAAAAATGTGGACAAATTGGGGAAAGTTCAGTGGAGAGCAGTAAAAATGATTAAAGGTCTAGAAATCATGACCTACAAGAAAAGACTGAAAAAATTCTGTTTGTTTAGTCTAGAGAAGACTGAGGCGGGGGTATAACTGTTGTCAAGTATATAAATGGTTGTAAAAAAAAGGAGGGTGATAAATTGTTCTCTTTATCCATTGAGGACAGGACAAGAAGTAATGGGCTTAAAGTGCAGCCAGGGAGATTTTAGGTCAGACCTTAGGGAAAACTTCCTAATTGTAAGGGTAGCTAAGCACTGGAACAAATTACGTAGGGAGGGTTTGACCATTGGAAGTTAAGAACAGGTTAGACAAACAACTGTCAGGGATGGTCTAGATTAGCGGTTCTCAAGCTGTGGGTTGGGACCCCAAAGTGGGTCACAACCCCGTTTTTGTGGGGTTGCCGGGGCTGGCCTAGACTTGCTGGGGCCCTGGGCCAAAGTCAGAACCCCACCACCCGGGACTGATGCCCAAGGACTTAAGCCCTGGGCGGCAGGGCTCAGGTTACAGGCCCTCTGCCTGGGGCTGAAGCCCTTGAGCTTTGGCTTTGCCTCCCCTCCGCCCAGGGTGGTGGGGCTTTGGCTTTGGCCCCGTCTCGCGGGGCTTGGGCAGGCTCAGGCTTCGGTCCCTGCTCCTGGGGTCATGTAGTAATTTTTGTTGTCAGAAAGGGGTTGTGGTGCAATGAAGTTTGAGAACCCCATGTCTAGATAATACTTAGTCCTGCCTCAGTGCGGAGGACTGGACAAAATGAGGTATTGCGTCCGGTCCAGTCCCACATTGCTATGATTCTGTAGATTACTTTATTGAATGTAACATTGCCAGCTAACTTATTTCAGTCTTTACTTTTCTGACTTTATATTTGAAGAGTGCTATTATCCATTGCTTACTCTGTTCTTAGGTTATTTTCGTAGACTGCTTAGTGCTAGTAGTTGTTAAGCAGATAAGTTATTAATAAGGAGGAGGAAGACTTTTGTTCTCAAACTTCTTTTCTAGTTCTGCAGCAGCGTACTTATGTTTGTATTATACTTTTAATTAACATAAAACAAAGAATATAGAAAACCCTGTAAACAGGAACACTGATTTACTTCTCACTCTGAAGTATGATTGCTAATATTTAGGTCTGTTATCTGTCTCAGAGAGGAGGTCTCTGAAAACGTTAAATGAACAGTTTTTTATTCGTAAATTTAACCCTTTCTGTTATTCCTACAAACATTCTTAATAGTTCAGCTAAACTGTACTTTACTTTTTATTTGGAACACTGTAGGATTTGATATAACTACTCAAACTGCTGATCTGTCAAGTAAACATCTTACCACTAGCCAGTACTAGATGTTTAGGGGAACATGGATTGAAATATAATGTATATAGGGTCTGACATTCAGTGTGGTTGAGCACCTGCAGCTCCCATTGACTAGTGGTTACTCCTCACACGTCTGAGAATAAGGCCACTTGCCAATTATGTAATGTTCTGTTTATAGAGTAGGATGGTTGGGGGCGGGGAGGGTGTTAATCAGCCATCCAGGTATTCCCAGATTCCCTTCTGCTGACCTGAGTTACTGGTGAAATGACATGTGCAGTGAATCACAGCCATAGTTTCCCACTGCTGGGGAACTGGGTGGAGGTTAGGATGTGAAGTGGAGATTAAGATTTTCCTTCATCCTTCCCACTTTGCATCCCCATCCAAGTGTGGTAGCCACAGTGTGCTATGTCTCTGTTATTCCTGCATGTGAACTGGAGAGATGTATGAGATGAAACTTGAACAAACGGGCTGGTCTGGTCCAGTGGCAACATACCTCAGTTCAGAACCAGACTTGTCGCTCATGCCTGCAGGGGCTTCTTGTATGACATAGTTAGTGTTCTCCCTTTTTCTGGGGGAAGATGTACATAGAGTAGCCAACTCAGGACACTCGAGGGCTTAAATTTTCTCCTCTTGATGTTAATAAAAGTTTTGCAATTAACTTAATTGGAAAACTAAATCTGTCCCTTTAAGAAAAAAGAAAAGGAGTACTAGTGGCACCCTTGAGACTAACCCATTTAATCTCACTGTATTTTCCACTGAATGCATCCGATGAAGTGAGCTGTAGCTTACAAAAGCTTATGCTCAAATAAATTGGTTAGTCTCTAAGGTGCCACAAGTCTTCCTGTTCTTTTTGCGAATACAGACTAACACGGCTGCTACTCTGAAACCTGTCCCTTTAAGAGCAGCATCAATAGAGCTCCAGAGAGATGAATGTCAGAGGAAGGGGTGTGTGTGTGTCCTTTTTGGGGAGAAGAGCAGAGTAATAGGGACAAACTAGTTGGAGGAATCCTTGAACAACATCCCTGTACCCCCCTCAACTGCCTCTGGAAACTTTTTAAGTGAAGGACAGTGGGAGGTGAAGAATATTTTTTACATTGATTTCCCTATTTGTTTCAGAGTGAAGGAGAATGAGTGGCAGAGGAAAAGGATATGTGGAGAGAGGAAAAGACAGAAATAAAGGAGGGGAGAACAGAAGCAATATCTGAATTTCATATTTTAGAAGATTATACATTAGGTATTTGTTTAAAAATTAAAAAAAAGAGAAAAGGGCTCATTTTATCTTTATGAAAGAAGTATGTGGGTTGGGGTGAAATTTCCCCTAAACTATATCCAGTATGAGAGGCTATTGTCTGGTTCACATTATTGTCGTCTAAATATCTGCCCATTTGAGTTATCCTATTAACTGGCAGGAGCCATCCTTCTGAAGAATGGAGAATATTTAGTTAAAAAGTGAACATTTAACATTACATTCTTAATGTGTTCTTGTAAATAAATATTACTCTTACAAGTAAACAAAAATCTTCTTTGCTTTCTTGCCTAGAGATCAATGGTCTTGTGTAATATTGAGGTTGCAGATCAAATCTAGAGGGAAAACTGACTTTCCAGTGACCCTAATGGAATTTCACCCATGTTAGGCTAGCTATTCATGCAGGGTCATCTGGTAATGTGACAACGTAATAATGGCATAACTCAAAATTAGATAAAATATAAATAATTTACAATCCAGTTGTTTAATAAGGAATTAGTCTAAACACTGTCTAGATTTTTTTTTTGGTAGATTTTAGAGGAAATATAAAAAAATAGATATATTAAGTGGTGGTATAATCTGCTTGTGTGTACAGAGTAAATGTTCTCAGAAATTTTAATATGAGTGGAGCACCAAGGAAGCTATCCAGTCCTTAATGTATGTTGTACACAGCTTACAAGAAATTGATTAATTGTGGAGTTATTGAGCAGCTGCCCCTGTATGCCTGGCCAATAACTATCATGCAATTAGTCATGTGTTAGTGTACAGGAATATAGTGTAAACCTAATATATGTTAAATTATAAACAGTGCATGAGGTACGCAGTGAGCCTTACCAGTTGTCTGGTGATAAAACAAATAGGATTTTTGTGACACTTTGGGACAGGCAGACTGGCTACAGGAACACTAGGTTGAAAGAAAGATGGACAAACAGCACCAGCTGGTGCATTATAGGATGATTTTAGTTCAGGTACGGCCACAGGGTTGGGCAGTTGAACCTGGCCCTGGTCCATCGAAAAGGGGGGTTGTTTCCACTCAGAAAATGCAACCTCTCTCTCTTCTTTTTTTTTTTTTTAATGGTGCAAATTCAGATTGAAGACAATGGATCCTATGGGACAATCTAAACATGTTTCTAACATTAGAGAACCAGACCTGCCACAGGCATATGGTGGACCTTGTGTCAAATTCAGCACAGGCATATATTTGTAGGCGATAGTCCAGCATATCTTCAGGTATTGTGGACACCTATCATCTTTTGGAATTTGAGGGAGTGAATGTGGAAGCTACTAAGGGCTTGTCTACACTGGCAGCGCTTTACACCCTCCTGAGCGCAGCAAACTTTCAGCACTGTAAAGCGCCAGTGGTGCTGGGAGCTACGCCCCTCATGGAGGTGGGTTTTTTAGAGCGCTGGGAGAGCTCTCTCCCAGTGCTGCGCTGTGACCACACAAGTCACGTGGCACCACTTTAACATTGCCAGTGTAGACTAGCCCTAAAATATACACATTACTTACAATGAAAGTAGTTACTTCTTGCAGTGTTTTCTTCCTACTATATCTTTATTCCTTTCTTTCTATGAAGATTCTGGACTTTGTAGTCACATTAATATTATAGACACTTGTTAAGAAATATTATGCACTGTCTAATAAGTCTGTATGTTGAGTTCCTTTTTATACAGTTAATCAGGTAAGAAACCAAATACTTTTTAAGGAAGTCTTTTGTACTGGCATACTTATATTTAAAGAACACAGCTGTTCGTTCTTTCTGGAAATATTTCTTTGGGATGAAATGTGACCTGATAAGTTTTAGGTTCAAGATCAGAACACTCCTAAGCTTTCTCTAGTGAATGTATTTTTTTATAAACTAACAAGGATGGGGGAGACTAGTACACCCAAATATCTTAAAATGCTATTAAGAGATGAATTTTAAATGGGAACAAGCCAGAAACTTCAAAACTGCATCAGTATCCTGGTTTCTACTGGGACAACAAGTGTTCCCTGTGCCTCTCGCATTGTCTGATCATGTGCAGGCAACAAGTTGCTACTAACAGGCCACAGTTACCTAGTTTTTAAACTTTTTCCTTTGCAATTAAGATTTGGTAGCTCAGACAAGCTGGCCTTGGTTAACAAAGAAAATATGCACAACATTCAGTATAATACTTTAACAACCAACACTGAAGTAACACTTCGTTTTTAATTAAAATTAAAGCTTGACATGGCTTTGCCAAATCCAAAGGGCTGCCTTAGGGCAGCATACTTTCTCTGTTTTTAAGGAAGACATGCTTAATTACCTGGGCAGTAATCCAAGTGTCAGATTTGTTGTTTTAAACTGCATGTGACTTTTCAAATGTTGCTATGTCATCATGTACAGGTATCAGCCTAAAGTAAAGGGAAGTAGGTGTTCTTTCCATTGTTACAGTATGAAATGAAGTTAGAGAGGTTACTGATTTGGCAAAGATCGTGTAAAAGGAAGAGTCCAGGGAATTCTGTTCTAATTAGTATCTACATGCTGTCTCCTGAATTTGTCACAGCTTGTCATATTTTGTAATTAACAGTCTCTCTAATAGATGTGGCCTAGTAAATGTAGTCCAGATCTGGAATAAAGGCAGCTAGCTCTACCCAAGTTTTTGCAGTAAAATTTCACAGACTGCTAAGCCTGGACATTAATTGGATAAATGTACCTACCTACATCGAAGAAAACATTACCTACTGCTGCGTAGGCATTTGACAGTCACAGCTAGACTTGGAAGGACCCCATTAAGAGGAATAAAGGAATCTTACCCACCTGACAGTAATATTGCTCAGGTTTGTCTGACTCAAGATTCACTGAGGGTCTGATCGTAAACCCACTGAAGTCCATAGGAGCCATTACACTGATTGACTGCAATTAATTTTGGATGAGGCTCTAAGACAGAAGTGGCTTTGTTAACATAGGAGAGACTACCTCATTAACAAGTACAGTTTCCCTCTTTCTTGAATGTCTTCATTCCATTTCAGACTCAATATGGCTAAAACAGAGTTGATCTTTCCTCAGTCCCCTGCTCTGTCACTGTCTTTCCCATCATTCAAGGTCACAATTATAGTTTCATCTTGCACTTTAATGATGGGCACTGTAGAAATACTTAGATTACGTAAATAGACCTGACTCCTTTTTGCCCCCACCCCCTTTTTTATCCTTACACCCAAGCAGTTACCGAAGCCTTCACTGCTTTCTCTACAGCATCTCTAAAATCTGTCCCTTCCTTTCAATCCTTATTGCTCATACTCTAGTCCACACCTGATAATTTCCTGTCTTGCAACCTGCCCCTTTGTTGGCCTTCCCATGTTAAGGGATAAAGGTCACCTAAATTAAACAAAAGCTTACAGGAATTTTTAATGTAGTACGGCAGCCTTTTGAAAAGTGTTTTTTTTTTTTTATTCACATTGCTTTAATATAAAAGACTTGACCCTGTCAGTAAGAGGAAGCTCCCATATGCCTTCCCACCAGTATCTCTGGTAGAAAGCTTTCTGACCAGTCTTGGGCAGGCAAATCTCTGGACAGGCAAATGTCAGTGATACTAAAAGCCCTGTATTGGCTGAGACAGGTATGTTTGGCTTTTTTTTGACCATGAAATGATCATTCCAAACCAGGTACCGCTCTACATCTGGAATCCTTCCTGACTCCAGGGTGGGTAGAGATTGAGACATGGATTTCCACTCTTGAGAACATCATGGGAGCCCTAGCAGGATTTGTATCTTTGAGAAAAGAAAATATCTTGTGCATCTTACCAGAAAACAAACCAAGATTACCACTCACTCACTGACCTCTCAGATTTTGGGAGGATTTTTCTTGATTTTTATAGTTCAAGTGGTTGTCATTGGGAGTTTGCCTCCCATTTGAAAAATAACCCCTGTGGAGTCTGAGGACAGTATAGGTACTGGTATCTGGTGAGGTACACCCCAATTACTTGACATGCTCAAAAACCTTAGAGCTATTGAAGTCCCTGGCTAGTCTTGGTCTAGCAGCATGGATCCAAGAGTGTTAATCTGATGAAATATATATCAGGGAAAAAGAACTACAGGAAAGCAATTTTCATAATGGAAAAAACAGTGGCAAACACTGAGTATGTTCACATTCAGTAAAATTATATCTCAATTCACATTAAATAGACTAATGATAGATGTAAATAATTGTGTGAATTATACATTGAATCAGATATGCTTGCTAGAAATCTCTAGATTTATTATAATTTTGTGTTCTGAGATTTTTTTTTTTTTTGTGATGGAATAGGGTACAATGTTATAGTAATTCAGATACTGAATCCATAGGATAGTCTCAATTTGTTAAGGAATTAATGGATTTATTAGGGGAAATGAAGCATTAATTACCCTGAAAACTTTGGATGTTTATGTAGTGTGTCAAAATTTTGATAAGTTAGTTATCTCTCTTCAATAAGTTTAGGTCACCTGCTTATTTACGAGTATAGGAATTGCTATACAGGATCAGACCAGCAGTCTGTCTAGTCATAGATTATACATTCAGAAGGAATGATTGTGATCAAGTCTGATCTCCTCAAGTCTGCTAGATGGAAAGCCCTTATGAAATTTTTCTTCTCCTTATAGACTGTGATCAGGACAACCCTTAGGGATTGTGTACACTGGCACTTACAGCGCTGCAGCTTTCTCGCTCAGGGGTATGAAAAAGCACACCCCTGAATGCTACAAGTTTCAGCGCTGTAAAGTGCCAGTGTAGCACGCTGATAGCTATTCCCCTTGTGGAGGTGCGTGGGTTTTTTTGTTTTTATAGTGCTGGGAGAGAGCTCTCCCAGCACTATGCCGCGACTACACAACCATGTTAAAGCACTGCCGAGGCCAGCTCTTTAACGGTGCTAGTGAGGACATGCCTTTAGCTTTCTCTTTGTTAAGATGAGTAGATTGAACTCCTTGTGCCTTTCAATATAAGGCATGTCTTTTCTAATCCTTTAATTATCCTCAAGGCTCTCCTTTGAACTCTCTCCAATTAATCAACATCCTTCTTGAATTGTGGACACCAGAACTGGACATGATATTTCAGTAGTGGCCACACCAGTCCCAAATGCAGAGGTAATATAACCTCTCTACTCTTATTTGATATTCCCCCGTTTATTCATCCAAGGGGATCACGTTAACCCTTCTGGCCACACTAGAAGTAGCACTGGGAACACATGTTTGGCTGATTATCCACTATGACCTTCCAAGTCCTTGTCAGAGACTCTGCTTCCCAGGATAGACTCCCTCCCATTCTGTAAGTATGGGCTACATTCTTTGTTCCTAGATGTATGACTTTATATTTCGGCATATTAAAATGCATATTGTTTGCTTGTGCTCAGTTTACTAAGCAATCCATATTGCTCTTTATCAGTATCATTTACCACACCCTCAATGTTTGTCATCTGCAAACTTGATTACTAATGATTTTGTTTTTCTTTCAGGTCACTTATAAAAATGATAAATAGTGTAGGGTTAAGAACCTATCCCTGCAGGACCCCAGTAGAGAAACATCCTGTTTGATGATGATTCCCTGTTCACAATTACATTTTAAGACCTAATAATCATCCAGTTTTAATCAATTCATTGTGGGCAGTGTTGATTGCATCATTCTAATTTTTCAATTCAAATGTTTTATGGTACTAAGTCAGATGTGTCTCAGACATCTATTTACATCAACACTATTATCTTTATCAACCAAACTTGTAATACCATAAAGTTATCAAGTTAGTTTGCCATCTATTTTTCCATAAGCCCATGTTGATTGGCATTAATTTTGCTCTTCTTTAAAACTCCATTATTTTGCCTGTAGTCAAGTATCCTGTCTATGACAGCAGTTGGAACCAGATGCTTCAGAGAAAGGTGTAAGAACCCACAGTGGGCAGATGTGGCATAATCTGCCCCACATGTAGGTCTCATCTGGTCTCTAATAGTTCGAGATTGGCTTAAACCCTGAAACTCAAGGTTTCAATACTTCTTCCAAAATGTTTATTGTCGTTAATTATAACAATTCTGGATATTCTTAGTATCTATGTAAATATCCAATCCCTTTTTTTGAGCCTTGTTAAGTTCTTGGCTTCAATGACATCCTATGGCAATGAGTTCCACAGTGTTGTTATACTTTATATTTCCTTTTTGTAAGGTTTGAATTTCCTACTTTTTAATTTGAGTGCCCTCGTTTTGTTGTGTTATGAGACAGGGAGAATAGAAGTTCCTGATCTATCCTCTCTCTACCATTCATTGTTTTATATACTTTTATCATATCCCCTTTTATTTATTTATCTTGCCAAGGTAAGGAATTTCACTTTTTTTATTTTCAATTTCTCTTCACGTGAACAGAATTTTTCTAGGTCTCTGATCATACTTCTTCTTCAGCCTGATCCAAGAACCTTAATCCTATAGCTGACATCTATGTAGAAATGTATCTTAGTTCCTTTAAGTACTAAATTATGTAAGTACAAGTGAGTTGTTCCTCTTGTACCTGTACTGCACTCTTTGGAGAAACTTTTTTTTTTTTTTAAATGAACCACATTGAAAGTACAGGACTTCTCTCCCAGGAGTGAAAAGGAAAAATGTTCAGTGAAATTGCTGCCAAGGCTTGATGGCTTGTTGTCCTTAAGAGTGAGAGCCCTTGATGCCAGAAAGGAAGTGCCATCTATCTGTCTGCATACAGAAAGATTTAAATGTTCATTTTGGCACCTGATAAAAGTAACCCTGCTGAGGAATCCAGAGTGTCCCACATCAGGATGCTGTACTTGGAGCTCTCTGCCCAGAGAGAGGAATCTGTAGAGAATAATAGGTAAAATACATGCTGCACATACACCAGTAATCTAATGCTCCATGGACTGATTTTCTTTCAGAGGAAACAAGTGCTTAAATGTATGCTCAAAGGGCCTATAAAAGTCCCTTTCAGATTGTGTCTCTGAACCGTTTGCAAAGCTATATTTCTCCAAGTAACTGGACTTGATTCTCTGACGGGTTTTAAAAACAGAAAAATGTTCTGGTAGAATTCAGGTTTGTTACTTTGTTTGGTTTAGAAGTCTCTGCATTTGAATATTACTAAGCAAAAGCTAGCAAGTCGTGGTGACTTGGATCCCATTGGTCACTGAAGATATACATTCCAGAGTTTAATTCAACCAACTTTACTTTGGTAAAATAAGACCGTGTTAGAATCCACTGTATAGCAGACTCTGATAACAGGCTTTTTTTATGCATTTGATTTTATCTTTGTTGAAGTCAGATCTTAGGGCCTTCAAATGTAGTCCAGTTCATCTTTATTACTTAACTTTCAGAAATGGCTTTATTAGAGAACTGCATGAATTCACTTTTCTCTTTTGAGGAGATAGACACTGTTGCACTGTTCTTTAATTCACTAATTTTTTAAAATATAATTTTCTGATACATATCTTTTAAATAATCTATTTTTTTTAAAAATCATTGGAAAGAAAAGCATTTTTATGGGCTTTTCTCTTCCTTGATGATTAAAAGGGGGTCTTTTCAGCAAGCCAGAGAGCAAAAACACCAAACCTTGGGCCCATCCCTCCATCCCCCTATCTTCCTCTATGTTCACACATCTGTTTTTCATTTGTGCTGCTGTCACAACCACAATTGCTGGTAAACAACCTCTTATCAGGCCTGGGGATGAGTGTGCACATTAGCTTTCTCAGAACTGGACATGTTGTCGACATACTAGTGCATAAGACGGGAAGTACAATTAACCATCAACAACACACTGAAACTTGTCTCTGTACATGGATGGTGGACTCTTTGCTTTTCAGATCAGAGCCCAGTGGTAGCATGTCACCGAACTCTGTCAGAGGCAGTCCCTCCCCTTCACATTCTGCTTTGTTGCTTTACCCTGTTCCCATGGCTGATGCTGATCATCTACTGGTGCACACGCATTCCAAGGGGTTCAAAATTCCCACTCCTGGTTAAGGCCAAATGACTCAAAGGAAAAAGGAGGGCCCAAAATTTGGTGGATCCAGATGGTCAGCCTGAGTCTAATAAGCTTTAAAACTCAACTAATAAGCATTTGGACTTGGCCAGCAGGGAGAATTTTGAACCCCACTGAATCTGTCTCATAGTAGCCAGTCAGTGTCCTCTATGGGAGGAAGATAGAGCAATAAAGGAGGGTCTTAAGGGGAGCCACTGTCGCAGGCCAAGTTTTGGGTACTACTCAGCACTGATATGAAGATCAAAGGACCCGCCCACCCTGATAGAATGAGAACAGGGAAGAAATAATTATGAAAATTCACCACTACCATTATTTCAGAAGAAAAAGTACACTAAGAGACTACTTAGTTTCTCCTTTGATTTGCTTTCCTGGCCAAACAAATATTCCCTTGATAGTTGATTATTCTTATTTTTGTGTGTGTGTCCAAGTACTCTGAAGAAACAATAGTGCATGGTATGTACCTCTCACAAGGTAGCCTACTTCTACATGGTTTGTGTAGAACTGTATGTGAATGGGATCCCTGCAGGCTATTTTGAACATTCATCCTCTATTAAAAGAGAAGGATCAGGGGGGTGAATGTTTCTGAATTATTCAAAGAGAAACTAAAAGATTAAAATAATATGGCTTACAGTAAAGTGTTTGTTTGGAAAGTAGCAGCCCAGGTGAAATCTCATAAGGAGAAAACACAAGACCCCAGTGAAGTCAGTTTCAAAGTTGTTGTAGCTAGCTGCTGCTTCAGAGAGCTCTCTGGTAGTCAGGCTGTTTGATATTTCCGCTTCTACCAAAAAGGCAGATTGAGAGAGTCTTTTAATAGAAATTGAAAGTTCAAACTAGCTTGGCTGCCAGGGATGGTTGTGGTTGCCCTGGTCACACCAGAGCTGGAGGGAGGGCTTCTTGAACAGACGCATGTAAAGCATGTTTACACTACAAATTGTCAGGACTCCAATTACAACAGTGCCCCATGTTTTTTACGTCCAAATGGGTGTGTAACTTTGAACTAGGTTAAAACGGAATTAAAATTATAGCCTGGTTATGCCCATCATAAAAGTGGGGCTGTGCATTTATTGTGTAGATATGTTGGATCATATTAAAGAAGTTCTGTATTAAAATCACAAATGAGTTTGATTCCCCAGAGTTTAAATTCCAGGGTATTACTAATTAAGAGGTCTCTTGGTTTTTGGTACTGTTTCTCTCCCTCTATGTGTGAAACTTGCAAGCTGCTAATTGTGTTAGTACATTCTAAGACAGAGTCTGTTCTCAAAGCAATTCACAGAGAGAGAGACTCAAAGCAATACTCTAACAACAGAAACAGCACCCAGAGACTCCCCGCCCTTTTGTTGTATTAAAAATTGTGATTAAAATAGAGATAGAGGATGTATGTGGATGGATGCTTGGTGTGGATAATAACTGAATGATCAGGGAGGTGCCAGCCTAAGAATCCAGTGTCCATCGGCTGAAGAAGGCGTCAAGTGGAAATAACCAGAGGACCCCACCCGGAGGGCAGACTGGAATCCACCCAACAGCCTCAAGAATGGGAGAACCAAAGAACAAGATAACATCTTGGAGCTGTCAGGAATGTGCTATCTGCTGATTGATTCAGCAACAGCATGATGAAGCAATTCCCATAGACTGGCATAGGAAGAAATTCCTATAAAAATAGACTCTAAAAAGTGAGAACTTTGGGGTCTGATTCTGCAAACCAACTTCCAGGAGCATCAGATGAGCATCTGACAAGGCCCTGCTCCCTCCTCATGTCCAGGCCACCTGGCCAGTGGCTTGGCATGGGCAACTCTAAGGCTGGTAACTATGATAACAACCTTGCAGAACCTGTGTGTGTGTGTGTGTGTGTGTGTTTGTATGAATGAATGTGAGAATAAATTTGAGATTGAATGGAATGTTATAACTATAACTAACTGCTTACTATGATTCTTTCTGTATTCACAATAAATGTGGTATTTTGCCTTTTTCCCTTTAATAAGATCCTGCTGGTTTTTATTTTATTGGTACAACAGATATGCCTTATCTATGTGTTAGGAAGTCCAATTGTCCTTCAACGATCAGGATTTTAAATTGTAGTGAAAATTGCCAAGACCTTTTTAAGCAAAACAGAACCATACTCTCCCTTATGTATGATGAACATTCAGTGCTATCTAAGAATGATTTTTCAATTCAAATTCATAACAAAACCAAGAGGGGCATGGTAAGCTTGAATTTTTATTTTTATTTTTTTATTTCAAAAAGATCAGTTTGCTGCTGTAGCAAATAGCATGCCCTGATTTTTTTTTTTTTTTTAAAATCATTTCTTGGGTTCAGAAGTCTTTTTGGATGGACCTGAGAGCAGCGCCATCAAACATGCTCAGGCGGGCACAGCCTGCTCTGTCTTCGTGCAACAGCCTGCTTCCTCTTGAGTTTCAGTATTAGCCCTAGCTTTCCTGTTATTGGAAACACTTTCTCAGGGAGAACATAAATAATGCAATTCAACAAAACCAGTGAAACTGACTATACATCCAGAAATGTACCAAAAGATAAATCTTTTTTCCATTCTAGCAATTGTAGGGGTTAATTGTAACATTGTAAACATTAGTAGGAATAAAATGTTGAGACAAAAATATGATTACTTGGTGAAAATGCTGACCTTTGTGTTGGTTTACATTTGTTGTGAACTCCTGTCTTATGCGACAATAAATTTTAATGACCAGAATATTGCGTCAAGTATTTGACTTTGCCAGCAACCGTACAAAGTGTCTACTGCCCTTGCTATTCTCCTTAAATTTCTGGCTTTTTTGATAGTAGATAGTTTTAGTTAATCACATTTATTAACATCGTACTTGTGGTTTTTTTTGTTTACTAAGGCATTTAAAAAATTTTTTTCTTATATAATTTTAGATATGCCAGTAAATAACATTTCATCAAGAAGCAATGTTTAACTCCTCTTTAACTAATAAATTAATGCTTTATTAGAAAACTGTTTCTGTTAGAAAACTATTAGAAAATTCAAGTTGACAGCGTCTGTAAGTTTTCAAATGAAAGAACAAGGTTGAAGTCATGGATTCCTTCACATTCCTGATTTAAAGAGTATCTATGACTTTGACAAGTTGGTATCTTTGTGGTAGGATGCGATAGTAACTAATTTAGTTAAGAGCTGCCATGTTAAAAGCTGAGGTCTGTGAAAGGCTGAAAGAGTGCAAGACCTTTTATAGTTAGGGCTAGTGGTTTGTCGCAGGACTCAGATCTGTGGTTTCTCTTTGTGTTGAGGTGGAGCTGATTGGAGGCATCCACACAGCACTGCACTGCAATTGCTACTAAGTTAGGGCAAGCAAGTAGGAAAGCAACACATAAGAGGGAGGGAGGCAGCAGTGGCCTTCCTGCAGTGATGGAGTCCGAACCATCAGGTGTTGAGACAGCAGTTTTAAACCACTACTCTTTTTTTTAAGTAACTTAGAACAATTTTTATTGTAAAATACAAAGATTTTGGTTAAAATATTATTTTGTATTCTTCTGGCACATCTTACTAGTGATTTGTGCTTCCCACCCCATAATAAGACTAATGTTAATAGTTCATTTTTATTTCACACTATGGAAAATAAAAAATTAATTATCTTTGTGTATTTCAGGTAAATGTGTGTATATATATGTAAAAAGAGAGAGAACTGCTTTGTCTTTGCTATGAATTACTTTAGCATTAGATTGAATTTAACACTGCTAACATTAAAAATATGACTTGAGTCATTCTTCTCATCTTTCTAAATTATGTCTTCATGTTATTCAGCTAATTACAGTGGCCACTGATATTTTGGTCAGAATTAAAATCAATATTTACTGATGCTGGTTGAAACTCTGAAATTCCTTTTTAAAAAACTGAATTGTTTTGCAGTAGATGTTTGCTGGGCTTTTTTACTAGTTTTATAGTGTGGATGAAATGTTTTGAAAATTCAAAAATATAAAAATTGTTTCATGAAAATGTTTTTAGGTTTTGAACCAAGTTTCCTATTATCTCATTAGTATGATAACACCTGCTTTTTTATTGTGCTTTTTTTTATTGTGTTTTTGAGTTTTAATTTAAAAATTTTGTTCACTCCAAGACACTTGGAGAAGGGAATGATCTTTCTCTTGGTCTCTTTTGCTTAAAATGCTGGATTGGGAATGTGCTATTCTGAGGCCTGCCACAAATTTCCATGTGATTTTAGGCAGGTCTCTTAATCTCTGTTGTTCCGTTTCTCTCTCTGTACAAAGAGGACAGTAATACTTCCCTACCTAAAAAGGGTGTCTTGAGGGTAAATTATTTATTTATGTATGTTCAGATAATACAGTGGTGAATGCGGTAGGAAAGCCAATAAATATATTAATCTAAAAAATAATTTAGGTTTCGGTGTTTTTTCCCCATCTTTTGGAGTAGTGTAGGGGAAGGAGCGCTTTTACAAAACCCTAATGCTAACAGAAATATTTCCCCTGACATGTTTTAAAAGAGATTAATTTTTAAAAACTTTTTGTATGTTTTTGTCTGCATTGTTTACAAACCAAATGTTGCAACTTTGTGCTCATGCATGAGAGAGCAGCAAATTAAACTGCCCAAACTGAATGAAATACAGAATGAACTGAAGGAAAAAGTAAACTGCAGAAATGGTTAAATGTGACTTGAGGTTTCTAAAAATCTATCAGTTTTTATAATCTATGGTGGCGTTCTTTAATAATGTAGGAAAGGGGACTTTTAACATTTTTTTAAAAATATTGTGGCTTTCTGTATAAATACATATAAAAAGCAGTGTATCAAAACAAAGAGAAACAGTGAGCATGCTGGGACACAAGTCATAGATCAGGGGTTGGCAACCTATGGCATGCGTGCCAAACACGGCAAGCGAGCCGATTTTTAATGGCATGCTGCTGCCTGCCGGGTCCCAGCCGCCGGCCCCACTCAGCCCTCTGCCAAACCCAGGCCAGGACCCCGGCAGGCAGTAGCATGCCATTAAAAATCCTGCCCACCCTGGCCTGCTCTTTGCCGCCGCCCCCACCGCGGGGGCAGGGTGAAGAAACTTGGTCCTGCTGGCTGCTGCTGCAGGGCAGACAAGGTTCCCCCCCCCCCCACCTCTTCCCCCAGCGTGCTGGGTTCCTGCGTTGCCTCTCCTCCTCTCCCTCACTGCCACCAATCAGCTGATGGCCCTTGAGTGGGAGGGGGAGAAGCCGAGCAGCTCACTGCTCCGGGGAGGAGGCGGAGAAGAGGTGGGGACGGGGCCTTGGGGAAGGGGGGTGGAATCAGGGCATATTCCCTCCAGCTCCCTGCCGTGAGCGGCTCTGGGCAGGGGGCTGGGAGCACCCCCATGACCCTAGCTCACACCCCCAGCCCCCCTGCCCTGACCCCTGCACCCCCTCACACACACCCAGTCCTCTGCCATGACTCCAACCCCCCCATGTCCTGACTCCTGCACCCCCTTCACATGCCCCCAGCCCTCTGCCCTAACTCCTGCACCCCCCACACCCTATGCCCGGACTCTTGCACCCCCCACATTCCCACCCCCACCCTGAGCACCAAACGGGAGCTCCTGCACACACACACCCACCTTCCCCCTTGCACCAAATGGGAGCTGCTCAGGTAAGCACTCCACACCCAAACCTCCTGCCCCAACCCTGAGTCCTCTCCCTCATTCTAGCTCTTGGCCAGGCCCTACACCCCAACCCCCAGCCTACTCCTTCACCCCCAGCCCTGTGCTCAGTGCACTCCCACCTTCAGCTCAGTGCAGAGAGAGAGAGAGGAAGAGAACGGGCTAGAACCAGGGAGAAGGTAGGTACCCACTCTATGTGGGCAGGGCCGAGATCCCAGACTGGCAGTAGGCTGAGCCACTCGGCCCACTGCCGGTCTGGGGTCCCGGCCGCTGGCCCTGCTCAGCCTGCTTCCGGTCTAGGGTTCTGGCTGCCAACCCCTTGCCAGCTGGGGTTCCAGCCGCAGGCCCCGCTCAGCCTGCTGCCGGCCTAGGTGAACGGAACCCCAGGCTGGCAGCGTGCTGAGCGGGCCGGCTGTGTAAGATCAGCATTTTAATTTAATTTTAAATGAAGCTTCTTAAACATTTTGAAAACCTTGTTTACTTTACATATGACAATAGTTTAGTTATATAATATATAGACTTATAGAGAGAGACCTTCTAAAAAATGTTAAAATGCATTACTGGCATGCGAAACCTTAAATTAAAGAGAATAAATGAAGACTCGGCACATCACTTCTGAAAAGTTGCTGACCCCTGCCATAGATCATGTCAATAAAAATTACACTAATTGTTAGACAGTTTAGTTATTACATTGAGATTTTGACCATATTTCTGAGGTTTTACGTAGAATGATATTCACCATGTCCTTAGTCTTTCTCTTGATCTACCTGATTTTTTGGGGGATTTTAAGTAATGTTTGTACAAATTAAGTGATATAATATTAAGGAAATGTAACACTAGAATGGATGTCAAGCCAATGGAATATAATTTGATCTAATTTTTAACACCCCATCTTCTTTCTTCCACTTTATTCGTAGAGAGCAAATCAAAAGGTCTTCAGTGGGTGATAGATACAACCATTGCTTACCCTAATGAAGAACCTATAGACATCCAGACCTGGATTCTTGGCTACAGACGACCGACTGTCACACATGTACATTACAGGTAGGAAATAAAGTTTTAGTACACAGCTGAAGTAAGGCCTAAAAATCAGTTTGAGTTCTGCACAGCACATTTCAGAATATTGGAGAGATGTAGTAAAATCTTTACTTTCTGTATTTAGAAGTGGTTTGTCTAGTTGGTTAGACACAGGACTTGGGAAGCTGTTATAGGTTTCCTAATAGTGTGATGTATTGTGCTCATTGACTGATTACACTCAACAACTATTAAAACAGTGTTCTACAGGATATGGGTTTTACCTCACTGTGTAGGTTTGTTTGCAGTTGCATTATAACTGGCTTCCCTTCTATGTTGCTCATTAAGTGTCACCTAAACTGAATTGTCATCTTAAAGGAGGTTATAACCAGTCAATTTGTTTTTTAAGTATACGATTCTTCCATTAAGTAAACTTGAATCTGGGTTTATTTTGCTTGAAAATTAATAGTTTATGGTCATACTCTGAATTTTTCCGCCCCCCTCCTCCACACTGTGAAACCCACGATGCTACTCAATGCTCACAGCAGGTGCTTTCGGCCAGGGAGCATTTGTCTTTGTTAGAAAAGTATGTAGTTGAAACAGTCTTGAGGAGTAGTGTTAACTAACTAGATGTGGACCATGACCTTGCAGTGAGGGTAGACAGGGAAAAATCATATTCAATATTCTGCTAGCTGGACCATCGATAAATCTCAGGGTTTACCCAGAACCAGCTGACATGGTGTTGAACACAGCTTGTGTCTGTGTATGCGAACTGCTCACACAGTCAACATTGTGATTGTTAACCTCGCTGCTGAAAGCTGAGTTCAGTTTCCATTTAATCTTTTAACCAAGACAACCCTTTTTTGGATAAAAAAGTGCTAAGGGAGCTAGCAGAGTAGCATTAGGGAAATGACAGCATCCCAGACGAACCTAGGTAGGGACATTGGTAAAAGAGAATTCCTCCTATGCTAGCCCCTTCTTGAAGGGACCAGCTCAGTGAATGAGGGAGGAAGTCTATCTGCTGGTGACTTGTCTGGATTTTTTTTTTCCCCAAGAGAGAGAAGTGATATAGTTCAATTTTAAGGGGGTGCACATGAAAGAGGAAAATTGAATAGTTTTATTTTAAGGTTGTTCACTTGGTCTGTTTGTCATGTGAGGCTCTTGGTTGGATAGCTCAGAAAAGAAACCTTCCCCCTAAAAGTTTTGCAGTGCACTTCCATCCCCTGATCGGGCGCATGCATGTACACTCACGCACAAAATGAAACCATTGACTTTGGAAGCACATAATGATAATGATTCTCCGACTTCTAAATCAATGAAGCAAAGCAGGGAATTTCACTAATGCTTGGTGTGGGGGAAAGAGGGGGCACAATTTTTCTGTGAATGGGTTCATTGGAAGGAAACTGTCAATAGTGTTGTGACTTAATGTTGGCTGTGAAAAAGCTATTAATCCCTGTTTCCCAGAAAACAGGTTGCATACGTATCATTGGGTAAACAGTTGACTACAGACCAGGTTGGCACCAGCCTTGAAATGATCCTTCAAATTAAAAAACGGAAAGGGGATGCCTTTTGTTTACTGTTTGTTCTAATCAGTGGAATAGGTTTCCTGAAAAATTAAATTGGCATTTATTAACTGTGTTATGTATTCAGTTAAATGCTGTCACTGGGCATGCCCTCTGTACTGAAAATACACATGTAGCTATTGTGGCAGTGTGGAGCAACTCACAGGCCCAAGGAAAGGAGAGGTGGGGCAGATATTTTTATAACAAGAAAAGTATCATTGTTGCTTGTGGTGGTCTTTCATGCACTATTCTAACAATATGTTCAATGTTAATGCATATTCAGGACATTTTAAATAAATATAGACTTGAAAAACAAAGCACTTAATATAAACTGTTAAATAAAAGCTACATTAGCAGAATGAGGCAAACTAGTTGCTTTTGAAGACCCCATAAGCAATAGAATTGAAATTTAGAAATGAGCTACATTAGTCTCATTGTAGTTAAATTTAGTTAATCTTGAACATTCATTTTATGTTCTTAATTTTCATACCATGAAACTAGATTGTAAGGAGACATAAAATTATGGTTGGCACGAACACTGATTGCACTATAATAATAATTTCTCTGTGCTCTATATTTTGGGTTGAAAAACAGTCAAGCAGTTATTCTTCTGATCTTGACTGTATTCCTTTGGTCTCATTATACTCTGAGGTTATGAAGTTTATTACCGGGAGGTGCTCAAAGGTTATGAGGAAGGGTCCATACAAAGTACCTACAGAGAGAGAGAGAGTGAGTTTAAATATCAACATTGTTGATTATTTTGCTTGTAATTATATCATCAGAAACATTCAATTTAACCATCTTACTTGGATGCGGTTGCAGAGGGAAATCAGTTAATTAAGTGTTGCTGGGGCAGGAAACCATTGTTTCCAGTTCCTGGGTTCTGGACATTTGCATAACTCTGAGCTATATTTGGCACAAAAAGTGGCGTGTTATCACCTTTGCTCTCCCTTGTTCTTGGGAATGTCAGGCCTGACTCTGCCTCTCGCCCCCCCCTCCCCCCCCCCGGCCGCAGATAATGTACAGTCATGTTAGGCTATTGTTAGCAGCTAGTAATTGTCCAGGGTTTGGGGGTGCCCTAACTAGGTCCCATTTTCTCGTGGCTCATTCCTCCTATACCAGGGCCCAGGAGATATTGGCATAGGAACTTTACAGCTGCACTATGCAACCAGAGGATTTCTCTACCTCGGGGAACTCCTCTCATGCTTTTGTTTTGTTAAAAGATGGGTTTAAGCCTGCTTTGAGCAGCAAACCTGAAGCTGCTATAGCAGGGCAGAGGATCTGGCCGTAGGAATACAGGTCCCTTCTCCCAAAAATATCTAGTCACCTGTGTCCCTGTCCACAACAGGAGAGAGAGGGAATGAATCCCATCCTCGGTGCCAAAAGCCTCTACATCCCACTCCTCCACAAATGCCAAAGGCTCCAGGTGTCTCCTATCCAGCTATCTAACCCTCTTTATTCCCACTTGATAACTTCCATAATGTACTTGCATGTTTAAATATAAAATTCCACAGCATACTGAAAATTTGGGGATGTGTAGAATTGTATTTAACATCAAAATAATAATCCAAAGTCTCCTATATAGATTATATTTATCAGTAAAAACTTCCATTTCCTAGTTAACCTGAAGTTGCTTGAGATTTTCCAGTTTGCCATACTGGAAAGAGAAAGTGTTATTTACTCCTTCATATAGCACAAGAACTAGGGGTCACCCAATGAAATTAATAGGCAGCAGGCTTAAAACAAACAAAAGGAAGTACTTCTTCACACAGCTCAGTCAGCCTGTGGAACTCGTTGCCAGGAGATGTTTCGAAGACCAAAACTATAACAAGGTTCCAAAAAGAATTAGCCATTTATGGACCTATCCTCCATAAACTTATTAGCCAAGATGGTCAGGGATGCAGCCCCATGCTCTGGTTGTGCCTACCCTCTGACTGCCAGAAGCTAGGAAGAGAACAGGGATTACTTGATGAGTGCCTGTTCTGTTCATTCCCTCTGAAGCACGTAACATACTTGGAAGACAGGGTAATGGGCTAGATGGACTGTTGATCTGATCCAGTAGGGTCGTTCTTAACTAGGGGGCCTTGCCACAGAATTTAGATCCAGCCTGCCACACAATAAACAAGGCCTTGACTATGTTTATGCTGTCAGCATCTCACTTTCAAGAACACAATATTTAAAGTAACATTTGATTTTGAAAGATACCTCATACAATTTCATGCAGTAGTTAGTTATCTAACCTGGAACACTGGTTAACTAACCCACTAGAAATACCAATAATACTATAGTTAAGGCTACAGTTTAGTCATGGGTATTTTTAGTAAAAGTCATATATAGGTCACGGGCAATAAAGAAAAATTCATGGCCTGTGATCTGTCCATGACTTACACCATAAATACCCCCTGACTAAATCTTGGGGGGGGGGAGCCCCCTGCTGGAGGGGAGCGGAGCCTGGGGTGAGGGAGCTGCCAGCGGCTGCTCCGGCCACCCCAGGACCACTACTTAGGCGGTCCCCAGGGCCTGCCGCATCGGCTGCTGCTTGGGTGGGCCCTGGGGCCAGCTACCTAGGGCCGCCTAAGCAGCAGCCTGTGTGGCTGGCCCAGGAGCCACTGTCCCATATGTCTTCTTGTAATGTGTGTAATTGCATTATAGGGAGCTGTAGCACTTCAGAAATGCCCCCAACTTTCCTTCTCACTTTCAGCACTGATTTAAAATGCATTTGTTCTGCACAATGATATCAGGTTAATAATATTAACTATTAACTTTTCTGAATCATAAATACACACATAAGAACAAATTAGTTATAGATTCAGAGATTCCAGGGCCAGAAGGACAACTGTGATCATCTAGTTTGATCTCCTTTATCACACAGCCCATAGGACTCTCTCTGCCCTCATAGATCTTAAAGCAGGTCTTTTAAAAAAACATCCCATCTTGATTTAAAAATTGCCAGTGATGGAGAACCCACCATGACCCCTAGTAAATTGTTCCAGTGGTTAATTACCCTCACTGTCAAAAATGTACACCTTATTTCCAGTCTGAGGGAACACCAATTTCATCCATTTTAGTCCGTGTCTTTTTCCCCTGGGGCATCCTCTGATCAGAGAACTGTCTCTCCACTTCTTATTTACCTCACTCTACCATAGTGGTTCCATGGAGTCAGACAATGTTGTTACATAATTGACTGCACGGTCAAAATGAGGGACTGGTACCTGCTTCTTTCTCCTCAGAATTAGAGTATGCAACCTCTCAGCCCCTATCAGCCTAGCATGGTTTTTGGCTGGATGTTGCACAGCTGCATTTCAATGACAACTCTTTTTTTTTTTTGACCGCTTGAAATCTTTTCTGGAACTGCAATTGTCAGAATTGTTGAGAACCTGTGGAGACAGAGAGAGAGAGAGGTGTGTGTAATAGAACAATAGATCACAGTTTAGAAAAACGGTTGTCATTGAGGCAGTTTGCAGTGTTAATGAAAATCTTAGTTCTACTGTCACAATGTTGGAACTGTTCCAGAAATGAGAATTCAGGTTAATTGAAGCCCAGTGAATTTGCATCGGTTTCTTTTGATTTTGTGTACTTGTTTTGAGATAGGCAGCTGGACCATTTAGACTGTTGCCAGATTGTATGCCTGTGGAGTGTTTCATACATATATTCTTCTAGCAGCCTTACTTGTCCAAAAATACAAAGGTTACAGCTGTCTTGTGTTCACTGTGTCAGTTCTTAACCAGAAACTGTTCTGAAACAGATTTAGACCCACTCACACTACTTTATTTTGCCCATTTCTGCCCACCCTTTAACAGCCAGCCTGAATGCTGTCACATTATTCCATCCCTGGTTGGAAAGGGGAAATATTACTTTCTATTGTACTAGATGAATCTCCCCACTGTATTTTCCACTGAATGCATCCGATGAAGTGAGCTGTAGCTCACGAAAGCTTATGCTCAAATAAATTGGTTAGTCTCTAAGGTGCCACAAGTACTCCTTTTCTTTTTGCGAATACAGACTAGCACAGCTACTCTGAAACAACCACCATGGTGGATAAAGAGAAGCAGTGGATAGAATTTGCTTAATCTTCAATAGAGCTGGTAAAAAAAAAAAAAAGTTTCAATAAAAGTTACCATTTTGAAGGGTTGGAAATGGAACAACTTACCTACGTTTTTCACAAATTTTTTTTTAATTTGAATTTTCCTGCCCTTTTTCCTTTATGCCACAAGGTGCAATAAAATATGAAGTCCAGCATTATTTATTTTCTTTTTTCCAATTTGTAAGATTTAAAAAATATCTCCATTTTATGAAAACTTAGAGTAGTGTGGTAAGTATTTTAATGCTGTAGAAGAGGGGGTGAATAGTGAGATGTAAAAAAGTTAATTTTCATATTTTCTTGGGTGGTAGGAGGAAAAGTGTGGTGGTGGTGCAGTTTGTTTCAGATGCATCTATTTCACAACTGTTCCCTCCATTTCCTTCCACTTCTCTCCCAAACAATCTTTATGGGCTTCATTATTCAAGAGACCATGATAAGAGCCTTTTTGCCAGTCCTGCTAGCTAGGAATGGGATCATTATTAAAGGCCAGCTGCTACATAGTTTGGTGTGATGGAGTTGCCTTAGCAGATTATTTGTATTGCTCAAAACTAAGGACAGTTCTAATCAGATTTTAATTCACTGTGCATCCAACAGGAATTTAACTAGTAACATAGTAAGGATTAATCTAGGAATCCTAATTAAGATAGCAAAAAGACTCCCAGTTTTGTTAAGGTATCTAGTCTTCATTATGGCATTCGTTCCTTAAGCTTTATATTACTAACAAGGTCTGCTATGCAAAACTCAGAATCAGCTTTATAAATTCTGCTCTTCTGATGCTGTTTGCAGAATGAATGTTTGTTTTTTAATTATTTTGAGAGGTTATTTGTTTGTGTAAATGAATGTAAACTAAGGCCTTATCTAAACTTACAGGGGGTTTGATGTCCGGCGATCAATGAGTCAGCAGGTGATTTAGTGGGTCTAGTGAAGACCCGCTAAATCAACCGCAGATCGCTCTCCCGTCGACTCCTGTACTCCACCTGAACAAGAAATGCAAGGGGAGTCGATGGGAGAGAGTCTCCAGTCGACGTCGCATAGTGTGGACCCCGTGGTAAGTAGATCTAAGTACGTCGACTTCAGCTACATTATTCACATAGCTGAAGTTGCGTAACTTAAATCGATCTCCCCCTGTAGTATGTAAAGAACCCAAGAGAGCCATTGTTAGCAAAGGAATATGATGTCACAAATTATAGTAAGCTGAAAACAGGTTGAAGTGTGGGGAGGGAGGGCAGTGAAATAAAAATGTGTAGTTCAATACATTTGTGTAATTGTATTCTTATAGCATAGTTTTAGGTGGTTTGTATTCCTTTTTTTGGGGTAATACTTTTGTATTACCATAGTGTTGTGGACTATGACCCCACTGTAGTAGGAGCTGTACAAACACAGAACAAAAAGATAGTCCTTGCCCCAAAGAGCTTATAGTCAATTATTTTATTATTTATTGGGATGCTTTTTAGACTTTGTGGTTTCAACTACCAGGAATATGGCAGAGAAGGAAAATGTCCCAGAATAACTCAAATCCCCCAGCCAGCAAGGATTTGCCTATCTCTTCACGGAGGACACTATGAGACAGAAAACATAGGTTGTGTTGAATCCACTACCATGTCAGGCCTTGTCTGACATCTTCACTGCCAACTGTATGTTCCACTCCATGCATCTGATGAAGTGGGTTTTAGCCCACGAAAGCTTATGCCCAAATAAATTCGTTAGTCTCTAAATTGCCACAAGGACTCCTCGTTGTTTTTACTGCCAACAATGAAGCTATCAACAAAAGGTTAGGTAACAGTATACAATAATCTCACACATTGGCTCCGGCAACAACAGGGTGAAGGTTCAGTGCCTTAAGTGTTATCTTAAGGATTGTATTTATTGTTCAGAGTTCCCCGGGCAAATTAATCCTTTAAAAACAGGACACAGTTAATACATCAGAAATGTTGTGTTGATTTAATGACCTTAGTTTGTATTTGGGCAAAAATCCTGAACTACACTTTTTTTAAATGGGTACCTGAAGTATTAGGATTATTGAATTTCCCTAAACTTTTGCACTTGCAATGGGTGACACTTTACCATTTATCCCAGTATAAGGACAAAAATGCATCAAAACCATTCTTATTTCCCGGCAACCCTTAATCTGAGAAATAATTCCAAGAGCATCAAACTCTAGAAGAAATTTTATACCAAAAATTAGTGAAGGTCTATCCAGATTAAGAACTGGTTAAAAAGAGAAACTGTTCTGGAAGTGAAAAAGACAAGACTGAGATGGAACTAAAAGCTGCTGTTTCCAGTTAAACTTAGTATATCATGGCAAGGTTCTATCACAGTCCCAAGTGTATACATATCCTTTGAATCAATATATAGTAGAATCAGTGAGCAGATCAAGGAAGCCAGTTCTCCCTAAGAATTTCTCATGCTTCCATTACTGTAGTATGTATTTGTCGTGTTCATTTATTAAAGATGTCAGGTACTCTCTATATCTAGGTTCAGTGGGTCATCTTGGAGGAAGAAAAACTTGTTACTGACACTTCTCAGAATTAAAACTTTGTTTAGAAACTTGAGGTTGTTCAAATCCAAGCTTTACAGAACATAATTGTAGGGATGGCATAGCCTCTCTACATCAAAAGCAGAAGTACTTTGGTGAGTAAGGATTCTATGTCATGGGCGGAATGTCTACTTACCATTTCTTATGGGATGTGACTAGATAACCTGTTCCGCCCCAGCTTTCATGTATCCAAGGAAATTATATGTTGATAAGAAGTAAATCTTCAGCAACATAAAATATCCTCAAATTATGTATCTTGGTTTGATTACTGAGCTTGAATTATTAGAATCCTGCTTAATTCTGGTCATCTCTCATATTGTTCCTAGTGTCAAAGTCAGATTCAAAAGCTCAAGCTAACTTATTTATACTGATAAGCCAAAGCCAATTTAACATAAGAGACAAAAGGAAGCAGAAACTGACAAATATACATACATATCTTATTTGCATACTAACATTTACCAATCTCCTAGCTCAGTAGAAGCTCTAAGTTAATTAGTTTGAGAACCCATTGTCCTTAATGTTTCTCTTCCTGACAACTATATTTCAACAAACCCACCAGATGCATTTCTTTAATGAATTATAATTTCAGTATAATTCATTCTACTTTAACATTAGGAAAGCTTATTTCATGTGAATATACAATTGCATGTTCTTCAATAATATGAACAATTGTTTAGGCCCAGGGAGAATGTATCATTAGTTTAGGCAACTATGTGGAGAAGGGGGATGTCAAAATTTGGTGAAAGCCTATAAAGATTTTCATATGCAATTTTTTTTACTATGCTTGTGAAAGTGATTGTTTTCATGGTTTGACAACTTCAAACTTTTATAAAAACTACTTTGAAACCAAGTTTTTCATTTATCCTTTCCATGCTTCTTTTGTAACAGATGATAGTTTTAAATGTTATTACTACTACTAATGCATAGCTCTTATATAGTGCTTTTCATCAGTAGATCTCAAAGTGCTTTACAAAGAGAATTTTGATTATCATTTTACTTGCAACCCATTTAATACATTTGGCCTATTCTTGCCATCTTAAAACTTGAATCAATGACCACTAAACTTAATGGAAGTGACTTCACTGTTAATGCAGACAAAACTCTCACTGAGTAACACAGAAGAGGCCTTCACTGGGAACACAGCCTGCATAAGGACTAAACCCACTGATGGCCAATAAATCTGTGACAATAAGAGAATTGGTATGTTTCCACTTAATGATTTTGACTTGAGAAAGAGGAACCCCTGGGAGGTTTTTGGGTAAAGCCACAAATTCTGACACTGATGTGATTCTGGATAGTTTTAATTCCTGTTACCATGGTTGTCTTCCGCTCCCCACTTGCCCCCCCACCCTCCCGCAATCCTAATCTTTAGACTAAAAATGACCAATTCTTTCAATCTTTCTTCATAGGTCATATCTTCTAACCCTCTTATTTTTGTTGCTCTCCTCTGAACTGCCTCCAGTTTGTCCACAACTTTTAGTGTGGTGCCAAAATCTGGACTCAGTATTCCAGCGGAGGCCTCACCAGTGCTCAGTAGAGCGGAACTATCTCCCATGTCTTACATAAGATATTCGTGCTAATACATCCCAGAATATTTCCCTTTTTTGGAACAGCATCACGCTGAGTCATAATCAGTTTGTGAACCACTATAACCCCCAGATCCTTGTCTGCAGTACTTCTGCCTTGCTGTCCCCCATTTTGTATTTGTATTTAATTTTTCCTTCCTAAGTGTAGTACCTTGCACTTGACTTTATTGAATTTATATTGATTTATCATTTTACATCATCTCACATCCTCCTATTGATTACTTTTCCCTGTTAAAATGTTTTGCTTCCTTCCCCTTAGCATGTAACTTATATCAATTTATGCTAATTTGCATGCATGTAACTTACACATGTAACCTTTGTGAATTTGGCCCACTATCTCCTGGTCTTACCATTTTTGTTGTTTTCCCCTGAACTTCCTTACGTGCAATACATCACCATCCTGTGGATAAAGTGCTGTCTAGAAATTACTGCTGTATTCCAGGTGCAGTCACACCAGAGCCATTTAACCAACTATGAGTTCCCTGCTACACAGCAAATGTTCTAAGTGTTGGAGGCCTGGCCAGTAGGTTCTCTGAACTGTGTAGATACACAGGCCAAAACTTGTGTAGGGAGTGGGTAGCAAGATGCATCCACTGTTTCAGCCTCCACAGAATGGCTGAGCATTGGCGTTTGCTGTACATCTTGTCTGAAATGGAGGTTGTGGGGAGGAGAGGAAGAAAACTTTACTTATGGGTGTGGAAGAGCATTTGGCACTTAATATGTGCATATGCATGCTTAAACTGTGGTTTTTGGGGGTGGGGGAAGTCTATCCAAATCTGTGAAAAGTATAAGTGCTTTCCACTTGACATAGCTGACTTTCTTGAATCCACAGTTGTTGACAGAGCATGCTGCCATTAAGACTATAACATTCTAAAATAGGACTGTTCATAAGAATCTCTAGCTTTCTCCCTCTTCCCCCAGCTTTTCCTATTTGGGCGTAAGAACACTATTCGGCATTGGGCAATTAGCTGCATTTCATTCATGTTCTGTATGTGTAATGGATAAGTGTGTGTTTAACGTTTTATTCTTCTGGCAGCCAAAGTGAAAATAATTATTTGATCTGGCATAAGTGACCATCTGTGTGATAAAATGAGATTGATTATATAATTACATAAAGACAACTTCACTGGACTCTTATTTCATGATTGCAGCCAAACTCCCAGGAAGGCAAAATTGTGTGACAAGGTTCTTGCTGCAATTAGTGAGATGGACTTTGATATTTCTTTACGAAAATGAAGGAAGTTGAACCTTAGTTAATTGTAAAAAGAAGAGGAGTACTTGTGGCACCTTAGAGACTAACCAATTTATGTGAGCATAAGTTTTCATGAGCTACAGCTCACTTCATCGGAGTGAAGTTCAAGTGAGCTGTAGCTCACGAAAGCTTATGCTCACATAAATTGGTTAGTCTCTAAGGTGCCACAAGTACTCCTTTTCTTTTTGTGAATACAGACTAACACGGCTGTTACTCTGAAACCTTTAGTTAATTGTGAGTCTCTAGTTTCTCTCAGCTGATTACTGATAAATAATGATGTAAAAAGAGGGGTAGGGTTTTATAGCAGAGCAGTTTTTCCCCCTGATAAAAAAGAAATCAAGAAAGAATTAAATTCCATTCTGCTTGAGCTTTTTAGTCTTGTTTGTTTCCTTCTATCGAAACCTATTAATCAGGAAATTGCAGTCCTGGGAAGAGAGATGCCAATCAGGTAAAACAAGATAAGGACAGTTTAAAAACAAAACAAAACTAGAAGGATGCCATTGCTAGGTAAGACTCAAAAAATGTGAGATGTTAAATCTCCCTTTGTTTCCAGTCATGACAGCTCACTACATTTGACTTCATGAGGAATTCAACAGAAGTTCAATTTTTAGTTCGCAGTCTCAATGCTGGTTATAGAAATATGAGTAAGAGCCAACCTGATCAATGGGGATAACGGCAGGTTTTGCAAATAGACAGGAGAGTAGCACAAGAAAGTAAATCCAGTTTAACATCAGTGCTGCACTAACTAGAGATGCCACAAAAAATGAGCAGTGTTTAGATAAGACCTACTGGAGTGCAGGGAAAAGACCATCTTTGGGTTCCTGTAACAATAGATTCTGAAGACTTTTACAGTTGAAGGACCACCCTACTGAAACAGAATGAGCCCATAGAATCCAAAAAAGGTAACAGTTTTAGAAGTATAAATTCTAGGGGAGCCACCTTGTGGACAAAAAAGATATTTGTGGCAGCATGTGATTTTTTTAAAAAAATAAATAAATAACCAATTTGAGCTGCAGCTCACAAGACACATTGCGGAGTTTGTTCCAGCTTTAAAAAAAAAAAAACTTAATAACTAATATTGTGTCTGTCAGATCACACCCATTAATCTGAAATAGTAAGAATAACTTTTATCTAGAAGATATTTGAAAATGTCAAAGTATACTAGAATGGATGGTTGCTACGATACCAAACAATGACATCCTATGTTGTTGGAGCCTGTGACGTTTCCCGGGGATGTGAGGCATGTTGCTAACCCCGAGGAAGCCTTGTCTGTGCCTGCTGAGGATCAGCTCTCCAACTTCACTGGCCAGGGGCATAAAGTTGCCGGGTGCCCAGTTTTCGACCAGCAAGTCCGATCAAAAAGGGTACCAGGCAGTATCTGGTCAGATTCACTCACCAGACACCAAAAGTCCGGTTACCATGGGTGGGGAGCTGTGGGAGGCGCTGGGTAATCAACGTTCAGCAGCCCCTGCTCAGCCAGAGCTGCCTCCTACCCGCATCTCCTGGGCGGGCAGGCTTTGCATCAGGCTGCAGCTCCGGAGCAGAGAGAGCTCAGTGAGGAGGGAGGTGGAGAGGATCCAGCTGTGAGGAAGGGGGACAGGAGCGAGTCGGGGATGGGGCCTTTGGGGAAGAGGTGGAGTGTGGGGCAGGAGCATCTGATTGTCAGCAGTTAAGAAGTTGGTAAATCTACATGGGCACCACAAGCACCGCACCCCCACCCTTAGAGGCCTACGCTGGTCCCACTGTCTTTACAGTTTAGCAATAGGCATGGTCCAACCCCTGTGTCCTCTGAGCATCTCCCTGGAGTATAAACGGAACACCCAGCTTACCAGTTCCTCCTCAGAATTCTGCTCTGTTTCACATACAGCACTTAGATGTGTTTTAGAGTGAAATCAAGAATAGGTTTATTTTAACAAAGAATAGAGATTCAAGTAATAGCAAGTAGAAGTATGGAAACAATTGTTACAAATAAAAATCATAACATGCATTCTAGAGCCTAGACTTAATTAACAAGGTACTATCCTATCTAATAAAGTATTGCTCACCAGTGCTTTACAGCTAGTTTGGCTGTGACCCCTCTTCCATGACACACAACATGCTGTCAGTTTGTGTCCCTCATGAAGGATCCAGTGTGTTTCCTTGCATTTGATCTTAGTTGTAAACAGGACATCCTGATGCTGATTGTTCGGGTTTTTTCTCTGTAGATTTTTTCTCTTGTAGATTTCACAAATCTTTCAACTGGTATCTGGCCCAGAATGCAAATAGGCATCCACTGTGAGGCATACAATACTCTCATGGCCAGAGATAAGCATCTTGTTACCGCCTGACTGAAAGGAACACATCTGAGATATGTTACCTCCTGGTGACCTGCCTTAACTCCCAGAATTTAAGTACATAATTTTTATTATAGCAATTAACTCAGAACAAATTAACTCAATTAAAAAAATTATTTGCAATTACTTGCAGTTTTAATCGCACTGTTAAACAATACTAGAATACCAATTTAAATTTATTATAAATATTTTGGATTTTTTCTTCATTTTCAAATATATTGATTTCAATTACAACACAGAATACAAAGTATACAGGGCTCACTTTATAGTTTTGGTTACAAATATTTGCCCTGTAAAAAAGATAAACAAAAGAAATAGTATTTTTTCAGGTTTCAGAGTCGCAGCCGTGTTAGTGTGTATCCGCAAAAAGAAAAGGAGGACTTGTGGCACCTTAGAGACTAACAAATTTATTTGAGCATAAGCTTTCGTGAGCTACAGCTCACTTCAGTTCACCTCATACAAATATTGTAGTGCAATCTCTATCACATAAGTGCAGTTTACAAATGACTTGTAGTCTCTAAAATTTTACGTTTTTATTTTTCAGTCCAGTTATGTAAAACAAATAATTCTACATTTGTAAATTGCACTTTCATGATTCAGAGATTACACTACAATACTTGTATGAGGTGAACTGAAAAATACTATTTTTTTGTTTCTTTTTTACAGTGCAAATATTTGTAATCAAAACTATAAAGTAAGCACTGTACACTTTGTATTCTGTGTTGTAATTGAAATCAATATATTTGAAAACGTCCAAATATATTTAAATAAATGGTATTCTATTGTTTAACAGTGCGATTAAAACGATAATTAATCGTGATTATTTTTAATCTCTCAGGATTAATTTTTTTAATCGTTTGACAGCCCTAATAGTTATATTACTCATTAAATATTATATGTATACACATTTCATGAAGATTATGACAACCTTGGTAGAAACCGCACGTCACTCTTTGGTGAACTATATGCATATATCAGACCCAGGCGGCCCCTGTAAATCGCTGTGCACCCCTGTGCCATTTTTCAGTTGGCACCGAGTCCCTGGTTTACAGAGCCTTAGTTCTTCTCTTGCCTGATTTAATATTGATTCAAAATTACTTTGATTGTTTAACTGATAAATTATTAAACTGTAACATTTATTGGATTGTGTCCAGTGATTAAGAAAGTCGGATACTGTGGTGATAGGGCCCACATAATCTAGATAGATTAAAGCAGGAAATTGATAATACAGCCTTCCTTAGGCCTCCCATAATACTAGTGTGATAGATGATACATTCTTTGGACATCACCAACAAAATGTAGGCTCAAAAACACTGTGATCTGTATGTCGGGGGAACACCCTACTCCCCCATGTTCATCTTTATAAAATTATTGTGTGGTATCCAATGCAAAGTTTGTCATATTGGGTGTCTTCAGAAAGCTCATGATGCACTGAGCATGGTTGTTATAGTAATGTTTTAGTAATTGTTACAGTAATGTTACAGGTTATAACTGAAAGTGTTAAAATCGGCTTAGAATGCATTTTGCTTTTATTTCATTTGACTATATCTGGCTTGTTATGCTTAGATTTTAAGTGATTTTAAATCCATCTTTATCATTAATAAATCTGTTTTGTTTATTCTACCTGAAGCAGTGTATTTGGTTTGAAGTGTGTCAGAGGCTCCCCTTGGGATAACAAGCCTGGTACATATCAATTTCTTGGTTAAATTGACAATCTCATATAAGTTTGCAGCATCCAGTAACTGGATACTGCAAGACGGAGGTTCCTAGGGTTGTGTCTGGGACCGGAGATACTGGCTAGTGTAATTCGGTTGCAAGTAGCTGGGAGCAGCTTACATGCCAGAGGCTGTGTGTGAACAGCCCAGGAGTGGGGGTTCTCACAGCAGAGCAGGGTAAGGCTGGCTCCCAGAGTCAAGGATTGGTGTGACCTAGCTGATCACCAGTCCAGATAACACCAGAGGGGAACACGAGATAAAACGCCCACTCTATTCACAAGCTATTTTCTTGTTGTTCTGAAAACCTTTTAACAAGAGGAACTAGGTACATGCTCTGAATATACCATGCTTAGCTGGGTTATTGAGCTAGAACCCTCAGGTAACCATGAGGAGTGAGGGTGGTGATAAAGCATGTCTTGAAGTAGAAATTAATAGTGAGGTATGCCTGGGTCTCTGTAGTTGATCCCCTCAATAACCAGGCTGTGCAGGACATTCAGCAAAGGAATGTGTTATCGAACACATGAAAGTTGATTTTTCTCTTTGAAAACTGAGCCCCTTTCAAATTTGAGCCAGCAAAGCATGTTGTCTTTTAAAAAATTTATTGCTCAAGAAACATAAGAATCATCACTCTCTTTGTTCGTGGCTTAAGTGTTGAGTGCTCATATCCTGAGACCAACTTAAAAAAAGAGAATGAAAATAGGGTCTTAGAGCCCCAATCATGGTTGGGGCCCTATTGTGCTAGACATCTCACACAAGACAATCACTGCCCCCATACAGCTTATACCTAGAGCTGATTTCTTTCTATACAGTTCTACTTTGATCTGTGTACTACATCTGAATTTAACTGAAGTCTGACCTAACCCCCTGCCATGCTGCCTACAGTTCTGTTTTGCTTTGTTTTTTATGGCTTGATCGGACAATCACTGCCTAGTGTACACATTTTATTTGACTAACAAATAATCTATAATCATTGCTTCGGGCCAAAGATCCTTTTTCTTCAGAAATGGCAGCTATAAGAAAATCATAGCTTAAATAAAGTGAGGGACATTAGTTACCTTTTTATTGTGACTGGCACTGATACAATGCAGATAAATGTACACTCGGCATTGTGGATGCAGGAAGATTATAGCAAAGGCTCCTGAAAAGTGCTGAGTGGAATAAATAGAATTGTAAATCCTATGTAGGTAGGAGGGGTAGGTCTAGTAATTCGTGTGTAGAGAGAACTAATATTAACCATCACGCAAGGTTGGGTATGTGTGGAATGATTATTAACTATATCAATATAATGTGATGGTGCTCAACATGCAATAAATTTTGCATCCTTGATAAATGCATCATAGGTTTTGCAAATTATCAAGCATCTTTGACCACTTCACCTTACCCTTGCTCACTAATTCATTTTACCCATCCTAGATTACAAATCTCAAAACAGCTTCATAAAGTTGCCATTATTTTTAAGTCAGCCTGTTACAGAGATGGTTTTTCCTTCTTTTCTTCCCCTTCAAGTATAGAATTGTCCCGCTCTGCTCCCCAAACTACGTTCACTCCAAGCCAAGAATTGGCAGTATTTAGTTCTGTGCCAGTGATAGGTTTGAGATCTGGTGTCTCTCAACCCTGCATAGGTAGAAATGGAACGTTTTATACCATTGGAAAAGGGAGATTTAAAGTTTTGACCTTTTAGTATAGAAAAATTGGTTTAACGTTATTTTAGAGATGTTTATGGCTCCTTCTGAGTCCTCTACAATTGGACTCATGGTAATAAGTAGAGCCCCATGTTTTTCATAAGTATGAAACACAAAATAAAGCTAAAAACAATAAAATTCACCCTGCAGCAGTGGCTCCTGTCCTGCCGGCCTGGGCCTGACTCCCTGCTCTGGGTGTTGCATCCTAGCATATGTGGTCGCAGAACTGCTCAGGTTTGGGCTAGCCACTTCGCTGTCATGGTGATGGGATGAGTGGGGAAATTTAAGTGAATGGCATTGCAACCTAGCACATGGCCCCTCACTCAAATTTGGCTCAGCCACCTCTGCATCATCACGGTGGAGGGGTGGCCAAGCCAAACCTAGTGGTGCTGCCACCCTGTGCACCAGATTGTAATGCCCAGAGCAGGGAGCCAGACCCATCCTGCAGGACAGGATCTGCCACTGCAGGGTGGGCTTGCTCTGCAACCCCCCACACCCCCTGAGGGATAAAATAGTTATTCCGTGTGGATAAAACTGGAAAACAAAACAATTCAAAATTCCCCAAAAATAGCACATGAAAATTATTTAAAAAATTTTCACAGGGTTCTAGTAATAAAGCAGAGGTTTTATAGGCAGAGGCATAAAAAAACCTCAAATGTTTTTAAAACGGACTAAAACACATTGACAGTATGCGGCATATACAGAATATGTGGTTCTGTGGTGTAAATTTTTTTTATCAGCATTCATTGGAATGACCTGCATAATTTACGAATGGTGCGGCCACAACCCCAAACTCATGCTGATAAAACTTTCATTACACACCTTGCAGGCATTCATGTATATCATATCGGTACTGATTCCTATCACTCTTACAGCTGTTTTTCTTGAGCTGGGAGTGTATTACTTTGAAACTTTCCTGGAGGTATGGTTTAGAAAGTTTTCTCTGAAGAAAAAGGTGCCCTGTCTGCTATTGTCCTGAAAGTTTGTTAGCCAGAATCATAGTTAAAGCTAGACTGCTTTATAGAACAGTGCTAATGGACTAGGAAGGTACCTACATTTGAGAAATAGCTGAATTTGGTATTGGGTTAGACACGAGCTGCCACAACCCTTCTCGTCCCTAAGATGGTATTAAATAGTCCTGTTAGTGTGGATGTGGTGAACAGATTTCAAAATTCATTGTGGCAAAGTGTGCCAATCAACTAATTTTGCCATGTCTGTTGTACTTTGCTATGATGAGTATTGAACTCTGACTCCCCTACACCCTAATGGAACAATCATTTAATATTCACTTTGGGGGAGAGCCAGGTGATGCTGTCATATTTGTCATTAGGTGTCAAATAGAGCAGGTTAATAGGGCCATAGCCAAGAAAGGGGCATGTAAAATTGTTTAAGATAGAGGGGAAACCATGCCAGTGAGAACAATACTTAAACATAAGGCTTCTTACTAATGGCCTTCTCTTTTTAATGTAGGTTAGACCTGCAGTCTGTATTCAGACTTTTCAGCTAGGCTCATTAACAATACCTTAAGTAACTTCTTTTCCATAAAATGCTCTTGTAAGCCTAGGTTATTAGTGCCTACATATTTTCCAGATCTCTGTTTTATCTGCAAAATATAGTCTTATGCAAATATAGCAGAGAACCTACCAGCTTGAAGAGAGCTCTGTGTAAGCTTGAAAGCTTGTCTCTTTCACCAACAGAAGTTGGTCTAATAAAAATATTACCTCACTCACCTTGTCCCGCCAGCTTTACTGGAAACTGTTTGAATAACTAATTTCATGCTTATTGATCCATTTTAGCTTTCTTAATATTTCTGCAAATACGGGGGTCAGTTGTATTTTCTTTTTCCGGGTAGCTTTTATTATACTTTTAATAGTGATACCATGTTTTTTCAAAGAGAAAACACTTTCCTTAGAAATATTGTCTGGAGTGAGTGGTCTTAAAATGTAGAGGCACAGGTAGAGCACAGCAGACAGACAAACTCCAAATAAATTTAACCATGTTGTAAGCAGGGGTAAAATTCTGGCCCTACTGAAGTCAATGGGTATTTTGGTGTTGACTTCAGTAGGACAAGGATTTCATCCCAGGTCTCTCTAAAGGACTTCCCTACACTAAAAGTAGAATTATGTAATGGGATGTAGTTACACCGGGGCTGCATTTGCATTGTCCAAGTCCTTAACATTATTCAAGGACCCAGATAATGTTCCATTTAACTGTAAAATGGAACTGTTGTAATCAGAACAGCAGACAACCATACTGCAACTTACTTTCTTATATTTTTATTTGTTCTGTAGACTGGCTTAAATTACTCTCCCCTGTACAGAAGGATAATCTAGTAAGAGAGTTAGGTCTAGTCTACGTGGACAAGTTACATGGCTGTGAAAAAAAACACCCGCACAATCAACGTAGCTATGCTGACAAAACTCCCAGTGTAGATGCAGCTGTGTGAACAGAAAAGAGCTTCCATCAACACACGTAATTTAGTTCAGGGAGATGGCATTCTGACACAGACAGAAACATTCATTCTATCAGTGTAAGTTGCATCTATGCTAAGGAGCTGTCCCAGTATAGTCTCTGTAGTGTAGGCATAACCTTAATAATGCTTCCTGTTGCTCCCTCACAGAAAAGCTTTATTACACCCAAAATCTAGGACTTTAGCACTTGAAGCTAAAGGGAGTCTTCTCATACTGTTCTTCTACCTTGGTGATTTTGTTATATTACAGCAGAATTGCTCACACTTGCTGCTGACTGACAATGGAAGCCATGTCAGGTTAAAAATCCTATTTTAAAAACTCTTGTGTTACAAAAAACATTCTTTTATTATCATGGGAACAATTTAATATATAACTTCCACTGTTAATGCTTTTTACTTTTTCTGTCTGTGATCTTAATGATTAGTTTCATGTCTCACTTTTTGATTCTCATATAATATCATAATACCATTTTAAATCATCTAAGAGCAGTCTTTAATATTACAGTTGTATAGCATAGTTCATCTGAGGATCTCTGGGTACATTGCAAACATTAATCCTGCAATTACCTGTTAGCCAGGGTAAATATTATCCCAGTTTTACAGGATGAGAAACAGATACACAGAGAGGTTAAAGACCTTATTTTCAGAAGTACTGAACACCGACTCCTCTGGTTGAAGTAGAGAAATAGCAGGCCCTAAGGTGACTTGCCCAAGGTCAAATATAGTCTGTGGAAGAACTGAGACTAGAACTTAGATCTCCTGACTCCCAGCCCTGTGCTTTAATTAGAAGACTGTGCTGCTGTACTGTGTAAGCATAAGGTACTACTGAAATGTAGCCACCTCTGGGTGTTTCTGATTATTTTTTTAACACTTTATCTGAGTCTGCTCTCAATAGAACAGCATCAATAGTTTTATCAGAGCAAACTATTTCTTTTGAGCCTTCTATACCTGATGGTTAACAAACTAGATGATTTTTGCATTAATAGCAGTTGTGAAGAGAAAACCCATGAAGAATTATGAAGCAATTTAAATATATGCTGGCTGATTGACATGCAGTGCTTTTTCTAAATATATTGACTTTTGTTTGTGCTATAATTACTTGGTAAAATTCATTTAACTAAGTACTAAAGAGAATTAAATGTTGCAGCTGGTAGATTCTAAAACAAGTTGCTGAGAATGTACTATACTTCATTTCCTATCAGGTTGGATAGTGTAGATTTCAGTTCACTGGAGTTCTGGCACTGTGGGAAAGAGGGAAACCAAAGAAAGCCTTATCAACCTGATACCACTGAGACAGCAGAGAGGAGTGTCTGTTTGGCAGTGTTTTGTTAGAGATACTCACTAGTGTTTTGATATTATGAGGAGACGTTGCAAGAGAGACTGTTATGGCTATTAGGAAAGGGGACAGGAGGGATACACTGCTACTAATAGCTTCAGTTTAGAATGTCTCAGATATGGAAATGTAGCATCCAAAAAAAGTGGTGTTTGGAATAATGAGAGGAACAAAATGCAGCAGCAGTGCATTCAGGGTCTGGGAAACTTCATGTTGGTTTTGTGACAATGAGGAGCTATTAAGCAGGGAGAATTGAGGAGGGAGAGAGGCATGAGTGACATAGCAAAGGAACAAGAGAAAATACAAGAATGAAAAAAGATCATTTTTAAAGAGTCGTTGCCTACCATTTCATAATGCTATTAGGACACCTTCCAACCTTCCCCAGAGGCCTATGTTGTTTAAAACATTACACAATTAGCCTTAGGTTGTTCTGTTACCTCAAATCCTTTTCAGCCTAATGAATTCCATGTTTAAATAGCAGTGAAAAGTCCACTGAAGAAAATAAATGCATAGCAAAGCGTGAGAACGACAAATGGAAGGTGCAGCAGAAAACACAATCTATTATAAAAATAATTTCACTTCAGACTGCCTTTTTCAGGCCACATAGATTCAGTTGTCTCTTGCATTTATTTGGGAGACCAAGGCACACGAAGCAGTCTTATATAAGAGAAGCCGAAAGGCACTTATATTAGAGAGTCCAGTAATGAGAGTGGAGAGCATTTGTTCCCTGACCTTTCTTTTCTTTTTTTCCCCAGGCTTGCTGAGGCTAAAACATGCTCTCTGAGAAAAGGAAAGTGATATAATGGGGATGGTAATTGGTATAGTGAAAAGGGTGGCTTTTTTTTATTCGCAAGATGTTTAATGAGCAAATTAGTTAGATAAGAGGCCAGATTTATGGGGAAATATGCATTCACTATGGAGCTTCACTGCCCTTTAGGCCATAGTTTAAAAGTTAGTGATCCTCTTCATACATTGGGGGAAATCTTTCTAAGAAGCGCTTCATAATAAGCCACCTCATTTTGACACTTTGACATGAGATTGGTTCTGTGGACCCACTTCTGTAGTTAAATGTTAAAAAATTACTGGAACATCTAGAATCCAACCTCGATATTCTGACAAAAGTACCAAAATCGGGAGGCCAAGCTTGAAACCCTGTAACAAGGTTACAAAGACATTGTAATTGTCACTCCCTTAGAAAATATAAAGAAAACTACCAATCCACTTACCTTGGCATCCTGAAAGTTCAGAAGGCAAGAAGTGTGCCTCCCCAGGAGTAAACAATGTAGGCTATATGGAAATAGTTTTAAATTTTAATTGATGTTTCTGAATATACTGCCGGCATTCTGGCTTAAAATAGTTAGATCGTTTGTGGCAGTTTGGGAAATCAGATTATATTGCTTTCAATACTGGTATAACAGTCTGGTAAAAAATCCAACTTTATTGCTTTATGTAGAATTGTTGTATGTGGTGTCCCATAATTATCATAAGAATCACTGGTTAACTTTCGCAAAAAGAAAAGGAGTACTTGTGGCACCTTAGAGACTAACCAATTTATTTGAGCATAAGCTTTCGTGAGCTACAGCTCACTTCATCGGATGCATACCGTGGAAACTGCAGAAGACATTATATACACAGAGACCATGAAACAATACCTCCTCCCACCCCACTCTCCTGCTGGTAATAGCTTATCTAAAGTGATCACTCTCCTTACAATGTGTATGATAATCAAGTTGGGCCATTTCCAGCACAACTTTAACTTTGTAAACAGTTGTGCCATAAAGTTCTCTGATTTTGCCCCTCTCCCCCACAAAAAAAAAAATTGTAAAAAGCAGTGCTTTTTAAATGGCTAGCCTACTATAATCTTAAAATTGTCCTTCATTTCTGGGTGCAGGTATGGATATTCTAAAGCACACCCACATATGCAACTATCTAACCCTGCTCAGGTGGGCAGGATTTGGCTTATATCATAAAACAAAACAAATGGTTTTAATGGTATCACTGGGTAATATCTTCTTGCCCTCCCCTCTATCTATCCCTGTTGTCATGTGATAGGCTCATCTTTAGATCTCTTTATACAGTGAGCTATTTTGTTTATATATAAATATTAATCAGATTTAGCTTATATTGTTGCTTGTTAAAATCTTGTAGCAATATTTCAGTATGCTTATACACTGAAGATAAAGCATTTGTGTAACCTGCTTTATAAATTCCAGACAGATAGAGCAGCTTCATTGTTGGGCATAAAGGGTGATTTGTTCTGAGACACAGAAGAGCTATTAATGCTAACTACATCCTTCACAAATCCTAAAATACCAAAGAATTTCCTTCCCAAAGAGGGTAGAAGAATCTTCTCAGAGTGTATGGTGTTGGGGTGGGTGAGTTTGTTTGTTTTTTTTATCCACCAATTCTATTGTCCATGGATCATTTTTATAGGAAAAATAGGCATGCATATCACATTACACTTTTTTTTTTATTTAAGCCTTTGTACACTGCAGAGGTGTGTGGGCTCTGTGCAGCCTTGATGATGGTCTGCAGTTGCTAGGTACTGATGATTCCTATGTCCTTAGCATTCATTTGACTGGTGATCTGAAATATTCCACTGTTTTGAAGGTTAAGTATTATTTGAGCTGTAAATGAGAGGGAACACAGACCAATTTAATAGTTTTATTCTGTTCTCGTGTATTTTTGAGGGAAAAGTGGGGGGCTTTCTTACATGTAGAATGACTTTAATAGATCCAGTCACATTGTTCTGTTCTTTCTTTTGGTAGGATTTTTCCAATTAAAGATGTACCTGCACAACCTGACGCCCTCACTGATTGGCTATATCAACGATTCATTGAAAAAGAGGATCTCTTGTCACATTTTTACAAAACAGGTAGCATGTTGTCTCCCCTAAGAGAACACTTAATAATGGTTTGCATTTCCATACTGGCTTTCATGCAAGGATCTCAGAATAATTTTAAGAACATTTAATTACTAGTCATAACACCATCATGAAATAGACATTTGTTATCCATGTTTTGTGTCTGGGGAAAGTATATAAAATAATGAATCATATACAGAGGAGAGATCAGGAGCTTCTGTTCTTCCTGCCTCAGAGCAGAGGTGAAATCAAAAGGTGACAAATGCAAAGCTGTTAAAAGAAAATCCCATTTTCACTCACCATATACTTAGACTGTGGAACTCATTGCCATAAGATGTCACTAAGAGCAAGAATTTAGCTCAAGATTCAAAGAGCGACTGGATCTTTATATGTATACCAAAAATACTAAGAGTTAATGCTTACAAGTTTTGGAAGTGATATAAAACTTCATGCTTCAGAGCTTAAAATTTTTAATGAATAGGGGTTAAGATGAGGCTTCTCTGGGGGACAAATTAAACCACATCTGTCCACTGTTCGTTCGTACACCTTCCTCTGATGTATCCGGTAACTGTCTACTGTTAGGGACAGGATAATGAACTAGATGGACAGTGAGTCAGAAAATGCCATATTGGATCACTGTGCCCATTAAACTGAAGCACAAAGAGGTTGTGACTTTCCCAAGGATTCACAGCAAATCAGTGTCATAGAACTCAGGAGTCCTAGTCCAAGCACCAGACCCCACACACTCCCTCAAAACGTGAAGGAATATTGTAAATACAACACAGCATACAATAAAGTATCCTAAACGAAGACAGATCACAGAGTTCTAAACAAATTATGGGACGCTGGTATATTGCTGAAGGGACACTGGCAAGTATCACACATTTTGTAACTTCATTTTTATATGCACTCTTCTTTGAAAATAAAGCTGGGGATACATTTTCTCAAGGTTTTTATCCTTTTCCATTTGACCAACATTGAAGTTTACCAGCTGTCCTCTAATAGCCCTGTGTTTTTGTACCATATAGAGAAAAGATAAATTAACCATGATAAGAAAAAAACAACAGTTTTGTTAGTTTTTATTTTGGGGGGCTTTTTGGTTTTTCCTTTACAAAACTGGATGAGTGAAAAACATTGAGTTTTTCATTTAGACGTTTATATGTAGGAAAGGAAATTTATTAGACGGTGATGTTACCTGATTAGAGTGACTGGGTTTGAAATACCGCAAATTATTTGCCTTTTTATAGGAAAACAAAGCTTCTTTGTTAAATTTCTTATGCTGTTGCCTAAAACAGTCATCCAGTCAGCCCACTCGGTTAAGTTCAACATTCCAAAGTGTGTCTATGTAAAAAGAGATTGGATTATTCATTGTTAATACTAATGGTTGATCATTTCATAAAACTTTAGAGATATTATTATAATTTGTAAATATGGTGGGTGCTTGAAATATTAATAAAATCTCAACATCCAACTACAATACGTCATGTGCACCTCACTTTGAGAAGAATAACTAGCCTTTTGCCATATCAGACTCATCTCACTCATCAAAATACTCAAATACAATGGGTCTTTATATCCAAAAACATCTTTATTGGGTCAGATCCTGTAATGTGTTGCATGTGGGCAGACCTTGCACAATTACAAAGTCTCTGACTTCATTGGAGCCCCATGTGGGTGAAGTACATTGCAAGATTGGGGCCTTAGGGATGTCTGCACAGCATTTTGTAGTGAATGGGAGCGAGTCTCCCAGCCCAGGTTAACAGACTCAGGGTAGCAGGGCTCATGCTGGTGTTCTAAAACCAGCTGTATAGACAGTGCTTTAAAATTGTGGCAGTGAAAAACCTAAATGATTTGATTAGCTAAGAATTCCAAGCAGCAAAATGAAAACCTCCTAATTCCTTGCTCAAAAACTACTAGTTCTAGGTACATTCATGTATGTAAACATCTGTTTTTCTAAGAGCTAGATTATAGTTTAATTGATGCTTAGTATATTGTCAATGGAAGTAGTCATAAATTAATACACCCTGGAGCAGACCCTTAGCTCGTCTAAATTAGCTTAGTTTAGTTATGACAGTTAACACAAGTGGAGGATTTGCTCCTATAATTTTACCCTGTGATATCTTATTGCAGAAGAGCTGCTCTCAATTCAGTGACAATACTGCCAGTAGGTCCTCAGGCTAAATGTGAAGGGAATGTCAGCGCTTTGGTGAAGCACTTGCTTTTTTTTTTGCTTTGCTGCCACATTATATATCACTGTGTCTGCTGCAACCACTACAGTTGTTTCATCACTTTCACTTACTTCGTAAATACTATTTTAGTGATTCATGTCTCAGCTTGTAAAGCTTTCCCCAGACTGAATTGTGGCATGCAGTAACTTTACTCAGAAGCAAGTTACTGTGCAGTATTAAAAACATAGTAGCCCAGTGAATGATCAGTGTTTGTTTAAAAAAAAAAACTTAGTTTGGGGTTTGTATGTAGTTTTGTTTTTAACTGCAGTAATATAATTCAAAAAGTTTAAAAATAAAGAGACAAACAATCTACAATATCTGCTCTCTGTTAGAATGTTTTTATTTGGAGAGAGCAGGTGAAATTAATCTTAAAAATAATTGAAAGCGCACACTTTTTTGCAAAACTTTCCTTTTTGCTGACTAGATATCAAGAACTCCCAAATTAGACTGGAGAAACTCTCTATCATATAACCCTGGAGCACTTTTAAAGAGACTTTGCTGAGAACTGGGGCAGGAGAGAGAATTGATTATTTGGGTGGGGATGAATAAGAATGAGCGAATGCAGTAGTGACGGGATAGATGTGCAAAGGGTGAATTGTGTGTGCGTAACCAAGTCTGAGTTGTTGGTGAATAAATGGGGTGGAGAGGCTGTCTTCTGAGAGAGAGAGAGAGAGAGAGAGATTCTCTCCTGGCTGGTGGGAGGTAATTTGTCAAAGTTTATATATGACGTAGTGTGTTCGTAGGGAGAGAGAGAAAAGCCTTGTCTACACTAAGTTTTTTTTCTTAAACATTTCTATGGGTGCAGTTCACCAGAGATAACAAATGTGGAAGCAATAATACGTATGTATAAACTCACTGCTATGTCTAAATCTATGCTGTTCGTAAATTCTAATGTGCAAAGGTAAAGTTGTACTGGTATGACTTTCGTCTAAAAGAAGTGGATGGATGGTAGAGGAAACTTAGTGGTGCTCCCATAATGCCCCTGCAAGCACTTCTAATTTGTTGTATCATGAGGAGGGTTTTTAATACCAGCTTTGCACATGAAAAATGGAAAAAACTGCTTCACAACTGCCAAGTTTTGTGCAGCTTTGACATTTTATGCAAATTTTTTAATGTAGTAAGTTGCATATTTGCAAATACTTTGCATATGACCATAAAGTTCAGTTTATGGTCAACTTTATCCTGCCCCAAGTTGTGGAAGGGGTAGGACACACAGCTGTGCAAAACTTGGCAGTTATAAGGCTTTAGGCATGCATAGGGTGGGCAAGTGGGACTGGAGTCTAGGGGTTCTGGGATAGGCTGCAGTCTGGAGTCTAGGATTGCTGAGTTATAGTTTGGTGTGGCGGTACCTGGGGTAGGTGGACAGATGCTGTCTGGGAGAGCAAGAGATCTGGCTAGGGTCTCACTGGGAGGCCCGGGGTCTGAGGTGTCTGAGTGTCTGGCTGGAAGAACCTGAGGGTAGTACTGAGTCCTCTCATCTTCTGTCCCTACTGGTCAGCCAACACCTGCTGATGTTCTGTCCCTACTCAGATCCAGCACTGGGAGTAGCCAGAGGAAAGACCAGCAGACCACTTGCTGGCCTGAATTCAGGCTCCATAGCAGCCTCTAGTAGGGTGATCAGATAGAAAGTGTGAAATATCAGGAGTAATAGGTGCCTATATAAGAAAAATTCCCAAATATCGGGACTGTCCCTAAAATCAGGACATCTGGTCATCGTAGCCTCTAGTGGCCATAGGCATATTTGCAACTCTTGTTTGCAGCACAAGCCCAACTCAGTGAGTGAGATTCTGGCTGAGATGTGGGCAGACACAGGATGCCAAATGCATGATTGTCACGTGAGATGACACTTTGCAGCCACTCTGGCTGGAGAACGTTCACACCGAGTGAAACTAAAGCAAAGTCTTAAATTCAAAGACTTAAAGAGATGTGTTTGAGATAATGATCAGGTTGGGGGAAAGCATTTTGACAAATAACAGCTAGGAAAATCCATGTTGGGCCCACCTAATTGTATTTGTTTTTACCACTATGGAAGGAACACTAATTTAACATTTTTTCCCACTTTGTAAAGACAGAAATTGTACTGTAGGAAATTATATTCTGAAAAATTACCACCCTAAGGCAGACAACCAACGGATTCCTTGTAACCACCGTCACTGTCAGCACAGGCAATGCTGCTAAAGAATAGTGCACTCGTAAACTATAGCTCCTATTGCAGAAGGATTAACAATGCTATTTCTTGTCTTCTAGGAGCTTTTCCTCCTCTTCAGGGTCAAGCAAAGGCTATTTCCCGAGAGATGACCCTCAACAACTTGTGGCTAATTGTCATACAGTCCCTTGCATTTTTGTCGGGCGTTATGTGGTACTACATCCTTCAGTATTTTTATCATTGCCTATTTTAGAAGTTGAAAGGGACCTGAGGACACTTTGAGAAGCCAGGCTCTTGCAAATCTGCATCATGTTTGTGTGCAAATGTGAATATACAAGAATAAAGGAAAATGCTGGATGGATTTTAACCCCTCTTAGGGGAGATTTTAAACTCCACTAAAAGTGAGGATCAGTAATATCGTGACCTGATGTATTTTAAGAACTGTCCATATTTTTAAAAGGTGGATACCCCCCACACTCTTAAGCAAATTCAGCATTTGGACAAGAGGTGCAATTGTACAACCACTGTAGAAGAAAGGCTGCAACAAAAAAGTTCTAACACCGCAGGTATTTCTCGGCATTGTAGTTAAAGCTCAGAAAATTCATCAATTTTGTTTCTCCAGTAGTCTGCACTACAAGTTGTGTGGTTAGAGATCCTTCATTTGCAAAAACTCAAGTTTTACTGCTGGGATCAGTTAAACATTCTGCAGAGCTGGTTACTGTATCTTAACTGCTCCTTGATCAGCCATTGTTGTATTAGACACACCATTCCTAAGGACAACACCCAAGTGACAGCCAGTGTCGGCAATGTTTTTTGGGAGAAAACAGTGCTCAGAAAGGTGTTTCAGTATCATAATGTGTTTAAAAATGATGTGCACCTGATAAATCAGCCCATTACCATTGAGTTCCATGTTCCAGTGTATTCCTTCTTGTGAGGGAACTTTAAAAAGTCACATCACTTGATTAGTTCCCTTTTGTGTTTAAAATGTGTTCCATAAATTGATTGTCTTTTTGCAAAATGCACTTTTAAAGATGAAAATACAGTGAAGGAAAGGTATATAGCTTACAGGAAAAAGCAAGCTTTATCTATAGCAACTTGGAATTTTAAGAGGCATTAACTCTTCCTGCTGCCCTTCTGTGTTGGATACCAAACTTTAGCCAATATGACGGTGTTATAGCTTAGAGACCTTTTTTCCATTTGTTGCAACAGCACTAAATACATTTGTGGCAGGGTTTAAGCAAATCAATGCCAAATCATCAATATTTTGCTTAGGAAGAATATTAGGAAGCTGGTGTCTTTTAAAAAAAAAAGTGGGTATAAGTGCTGGCCTAAAGCTATAGGAAAATGTTCAACCTATTTGTTGGGGGGGTGGGGGGGAAGGAATAACTATACAGAGAGCAGTATTAACCTGCCACCATGCTGAAAGTGTCAGTCTGACTAAAAGAAGAATTAAAAGGCAGCCTGGCACAAAACAGATTTTCCTATGTCTGGCTTACAAATCTTTTGATGGGAAGTCAGCGCTGTGGGTTCTCACTTCTGACAGGTTTAGTTGGCATCATGTTCATGTGATTACAGAGATAAAAAAGAACTATTCCTAGAATACCATTACTCTTTATAAGTACAGAACATGTAGTCAGAAGTTAGAGTTACTATGGTGTATTATCTTTCATGGATTGTAACTTTACTGAGAGCAAAGTAAGCCAACAGTAGTTGTATATGTTGAGTTTGTGGTATAGATTCCCTGTTTTTCCTTAAGCTCATGAGAACCAGTTTTGATAAGTAATGTACAGAATAAAAATACAAAACATAGCTTCATATTTTTCCTTTTGCTTTTTGGGGGAAAACCAAAAAAAGGGAAAGATGTGAATTTTCGTGGCTGATAACAAAATGATGCATTATAGAAGATCAACTGAAATACCTCATGGACTATTACGATACCACTACAGGTGAAATGCAGAAGACAGTGTTAACGTTTAGCTTAGTGTTCAGTATAAGCTGCAGTTTTCAAACTCAAACTTCCTGATAACTAACACCCACACACCCCCTACACACTGAGCTGAATTGTAGTGTAAGAACAAAATCAAACAAAATACTGCACAGGGAGGCCAGTTTGGAACATGAGAATTTTCCTTTACGCTTCAATCCATTCTTGTTAAACTATAACTGAAGTAAGCAATGCATTTCATCTGCCATATTTCAGGAGGGAAGTTCAATACCAACCATCATAAATGTGGCCGTAAATAGCAGGCCAGGTCTGAACAAGAGTGTACTGGAAATGATCTGCAGAGTGCAAGTGGCAGACTGTTTTTATTTGTCTTACTAACATATGATTTGGTTGGAACTATGTGGTTGTTACCCACATTCCAACGTTCCCAATTCAAAACAAAATAAGTTGAAGGGGTTGATATAGAAAGGGAAGATTGTGACTAAGCAAGTTGCACAACAGTAGCATGCATCAAACTACTGTTCATTATGAACCTGATACTGCATGCAAAGAGTATATTGCTTTTCTAATGCAGTATGTTGTTTCCAGTGACCTAGCGTGACACACTACGTACTCACATGCTGCCGAATGAAATAGTAGGAGTGAGCAGTAGTGTGCTGAGATGGGCATATGATTTACCCAGTTCGTTTGTTTGTTATTCAACCTGTTCCCTTTTTTTTAATATTGCAAAATATTTTTGTTTTAAGGCACTGATTGTAGTTTCAATGGGGAGATTAAGTCACATTAGATTGGTTCTCTCCTATCTGCACTGGAAGATGTGAAGAGAGTGTGTCGTGCATGGTTGAATTAGGTGACATTGGAAAGACACTGCTGTTAGGAATTCTGAGTAGAAGTACCATCCCATCGTGGACTTAGATGCTAGTTTATGAAGGAGAATAAAACAGGAGTGTTAAAAGGATTTTTTTTATTAAGGGAAAAAAACATATAAAATATAGGTAATATATAGGAAATATGGTAATTAAATACCCTGCTGGTCTAGACTGTTTGGAGATTAGCAGGCTATCTTGTAAAATATGCAACTCCTTTGAGTGATAGTTCAGTTACCTGCACCTGGTTCGTGATCATAGCAGTAGCGGACACTTTGCTGCAAGCTACCCAGGGGGTTTCTGTTTAGAACAGTTTTCTCTGGAGAGAAAGATGCATCTAGTAGAAAATTTAATTTAATGGTAAAAGTACCTGCCAAGTTGCAGTATAATTAATACAACTTTGAATTGATGGTGTAAGGAGCAGTATTGTGGGGGAATATCTAAAACAATGCAGGGTGAAAATATCTGCAGGACATTTAATTATACAGATTGTGGAACTGTTAATTTCTCTACTACTTTAGAACATGAGGAAGAACTAAAGAGAATTTTTTTAAAATTGCAAATGTTGGTTCCATGTTTTAGATCGTACATCTTTTTAAATTGGTTAATAACCACTTTGTGAACAAACAATATAGCTTAGTAGTTCAGAGTTGCTGCTTTTTGGATCCCATAAAAGATTAACATTGTACCATTCACAAATTATGGAACCGCTGTTTTTTTCCCTTTTGTGACTATCCTTTCCGTATAGGTCCTCTTGTAACTTACAAACCGTTCGACCAACTCTTTCAGTCATGATTTGTCTTGAAAGAGGGTTTTTTTAAGCTGCTTTAGTCATATTTAAAAAGCCAGGCTTTTATTTGTGTTTCTCAGTTAAAATAAATAAATAAATCTTTCTCTTCTAGAAGTCATCAGAAATAAGGTGCAACTTACTGCATCTAAAATATAACTACTGTTGGGGTGGTATTCATTATTCACAAAAAGATGGAGCGAACTGTCTTTTTTTGGTTTTTTCCCTCCCCTCATTGCCACAAGTGCTGTGAACCTTTACATCTGTTTGTAGAAAACAATAAAAATACCGAATACTGTGTGTGGCAGGTATTAGACTGGTCCACTTTACCTTGGCATAAAATTTACCTTGGGACCAAAGCTACTTAAATCTGGGATTTCCAAATTGCAAAACTGTTTGGGGGTTAAGGTTTGGGGTTTGGTTTTTTGGTAGTTGGCCTGAACTATTTTGTGCTGATATAACAAAATCAGATGGAATAAAGTAACTGTACGAATGAAGGTACTGTACTGTTTGGAAATAATGCAGCCATATGAAAGAAAATGTGGTATTTTGCAAAATTGCATGTGTGTTAATTTTTACATTTAATTGTTTTTAAAACAGTTGGAAAAGCAAAATTAAAAAAGAAAAACAACCTGTACTTGAGTTGCAAGGTCTGCACACATTATTAACATTGCTGAATTGTCTTATTTTTATTGTGTACAACTGTAGGCTACATGGCTGTGATACAGAGAAAAATCTTTAAAAGTAAGGAGTCTATGCATTTTACAGTTAAACTTTTTATTTTACCATTGGGTAATAAAACAATTATACATTGAACATCTGTTGTGTTAAAGTGAGTTGATTTCCTTTAAACTTATATCAAAAAGGTGTTTATTTTGTACAACGAAATTTAGTTTTCTTGATGCCATATTGTTAACGTTAGTCTCTCTGAATTTTCCCTCTCCCTGATGTGTATCTGCGTTTTGTTGTGTATGGTCAGAGTGAATGGAAACACTTGTAGTTAGTTACTAAAAGGGATTTTGCAAAGGGCTGGTCACACTTGGATTTATTTTACTTATTTCTTCCTTGGATATTTTTATCAAATCTTTGCAACAACCAAGACATTTTTCAGTAATTTAGATACAGATACCAAAAGAGATGTTTCTTTACAGAGACTAACAGGTGACTCTTTTTGTTTAAGTGTGACAAAATAAAGTTGATTTTTCACGATTCCATGGTTTTAACCCTTCATCGTTGATATTTTTGTTTGATGTGGAAGGGTAAGGTAGTACTAAATGTCCACTGTGGTTACCATGGAAACATCAAGTAGCAAAATTGTGTTTCTGCTCCCAGTGCAGTTTGGGTTTTAGTTAGTGCATATATGTTATTACTGTATTTCAGTATTTATTTAAAATTATAGATCGTTGCTGTTTCTGGAGACATGTCTTTCTGGGTCAGAACTGATTTTTGAACTAACAAAATAAAAAGGTGGGAAGAGGAAGAGCAACTTCTGCAACTCCTTTCTCCAGCAGAACTTTCTTTACATTCATTGGAAGCTTTGCTGGACTAAGGACTGCAGAATTTGGCCCAAAGATTGTAGAGCCAAGCCATGCATTCTTTCTACATCTAAAATCCTCCTTGAAGGTGATGGAAGTTCAGAGCATGTAAAGAATACAGAATCTGGGCCCTAAGTAAGCCATGGACTGCCTTCAAGCTAGAAAGATGGGAATTCAGTTTTTTCCTAGAAAGTGTTGCCATTTTGTATGTTTCTGATGTGTGAAGCGCTCTAATTTTAAACAACTTCAGCTAGGCAAAGCAGTATAAGCTGCACCATACATTCCGTGGCCCTGGACTATATCTCTTAACAGTAGCACTTACCAAGTGTCATTTTTAGTGCTGTTAAGTTAACGTTTTAACAAATAATATTGTACACAGTAATAGGTAACAGAAAAATGGAACTCTTTGGAGTACACTGAGGCATCTTGCATAATCGGTAGAACAGTGCAATGGTTGTAGTTATGGCTACCTCTTCATTTCCCTTCTGGGTTTTGTTTGTGTTTTTCTGTGAAAAAAGTGTATAGAAAAAAGGGGGTGAGCGGAAACGTGAAAGCTGAATTTAAAGCACTATGAGATCCAGTGCTGACCAGCCCTGTTCTAATGTGTTGAAAAAAGCCATTGTTTTTAATTCCTGCTTAATATGAAAATGTTTGGGGTTTAAAACAAAAAAACAAAGTTCCTTCCTGCTGGAAAAAAATGTATTTTAAAAAGGACAAAAAAAATCCCTCTTTGGCTATGAGAACGTCAGCTGTATGAGCAGGTGTGACCATATCATAACATGCTGATCAGATATAAATAAATTTTTACCTCTCAGGACTCTGATAATCTTGTACTTCGCTTTTCTGGTGATCTATTAATTTGTCTGGTGGATTCCTGGCTTAGCAAACACCAAGAATTTCAGCTGAGGCAGAAAACAACAAAGGTGACTTGAGTGACACGTGTGCACACACACACACGTTAAGCTTATAAAGGAATATGGCAACAAATCATGTACAGTGTGAAACTGACTCAAAAACATAGTCCTTTCTGTGGCTGGTTCAGTGGTGATACTGGGATGCAAGAGACACGGGATTCAATTTCCAGTCCCAAGTTTGTTTCTCTCTCACTCCCTGGTTCTTTTCATCTGCCACCCCAAGCTGATGAGGGCTCAGAATGCTGTAAATATAGTGCATTTAACCCATTTATAGGAGAGACAAAGTCAGTGCCCAGCAATGCATTTCTCAACTGCTACCTCTCCATCTCATTGAGTGTAGGCTTCTTTTAAAGGGAGCCATGGCTTCATGTCCATCTTAAGCCTGGTGGCCACAATGCTGGGACCATGAGTTGGAGGTAAAAACGAATACCTGTAAGAGCCTGACAAACACTGAGAGCTTGTAACGGGATCCACTCACCACTCCAGCGCCTCCTCACGGCCAATATGGGAATAAGCTCTGGTAACCAGTGTGCTTTGCCCTGGTGATGCTCTGCCCGTCACCTCCTCCATTCCTGGAACCACATCCCTCCAAGGACCGTGACATACTCTTCATGACACAGCCCTCCAGCTTTGTCGCACTCTGTGCTCCCCCCGTTCTGGAGGAATGTACTGCAGTCCAACGGTCCAGCCACTGCCCTCAGTGGCAACTGCAACCCAATGTCTGGCCACTTCCTCAGTGGTGAGGGAGGAGAGAGATCCAGGCCTGCCCAGGGACCCTGTGCGTGGCCAGCACTTGCTGCTTCCCCTCCGACTCCTCAGTATATCTCCCTGGGCCACTTCCCTGAGGCCCCAGCACCCTCTTTGCCCTTGCCTCAGGGCCTCAGCCTGCAGCCCTCCAGGAGCTGTCTTTAGCCCTCTGGGTCTCTGCCTGCAGCACTGCTCTGTCCATGGTGTTTGCTGCCTTCAGCCTGCAAGGCAGCTGGTCTTCCCTCCTCAAGCTCCAGGGAGTGACTGAAGCTGCTCTGCTCTGCAGCCCTTTTTTATATGGGCCGGGCCAGCCCAGCCCTGATTGGCTGCTCCTTGCAGCCCCTCTCGGGAGAAGCCACCCAAGGGCTCTCTTAACCCCTTTGAGTCCAGTGTGGGGCAGGTGCTCCTTCACAGAGCCCAATTGTAGGGAAAATGTGTGACCCTGAAAAGGTCAGCATGGCTTCAACCATTGCAGGTTCAAAGGAGAGAACACGCTACTCGCTGTTCCTGGGAAGGGGCCCTGTTACTAATATCCCTGTGTAGATGCACCCCTTTAGGGGTCTTCAGCCCCAACCCTGCATAAATTGACAACTGAATCCATTCTGGTTCTTCATGCATTTCTGTTTCATCTCTATTTTCATACCTAGCTAGCTGGCTGATGTGATTAAGACCTGCTCATGAGAGTGGGGCTGTGATGTTCCATGGAACCTCAAAGATAACTGGCTCTAAAATCTTAAGAGATCACTAGAAAATGCTTATTTAATAACATTCTTAAACATTATTAACTGAATTTTTGAAACACTCCTTGGAAATACCTGTCAGTTTGAATATTAGACAGACAAGGTGGATGAGGTAATATCTTTAGTGGACCAATTTTTGTTAGTGAGAGAGACAAGCTTTTGAGCTTACACAGAGCTCTTCTTTAGGACCGGGATGGGAAATGTACTCGGAATGTCACGTCTAAATACAAATGGAACAGATTGTTTCACGTAAGTAAACAACATATTTCAAGGGACCATTCAAGTTGAAGTGCCTTGTTAACACCTTCTGGGGGGGAAAAAGGGGAGAAGGCAGCTGTTGGGGGGTTGTTAGTGGGTTATAGATTGTTGTAATAAGCCATAAATCCAGTCCATGATTTTTAGTGTCTAGCAAAATTATGAATTTCAGCTCCCAGGCTCATCTTTTGAAGGTGTTTTGCTGTTTTCCTTTTAGGATGAGGACCGAGAGGTCAGAAATGGAGAGATCACTTTGTGAAAAATGTTCACCCACAGGTGATGTGGTGTTTTTGTCTTTTATCATTTTCCTGTGTGAATTAATTCAATAATATAGTGATTGTCTCATTTCACCCACATAGTTATTGGGGCATTTAGTGCACTGGATGAAGTACACCACATGTTGTGATAGGCATTTGTAGGACCCGTGGATATTATTTGAATATTAAACATTTTTAAATTGGCAGGAACAGCCAACTTGCACCCAAGAGTATTGAAAGAATTGGCAGAGGTGCTCACTGAACCATTAATATTGATTTTTGATAAATTTTGGAATACTAGGGAAATTTGAAAGGACTGGAAAAAAGTTAATATTGTGCCAATATTTAAAAAGAGTAAATGGGACAACTCAGATAATTATACACCAGTTAGTCTAAGCCATCACTAAATAATTAGAAGATGGTAGCATAATTAAGGCCAACCAACATAGTGCTATGTGGGGGAGGAAAAAAGTCTTGTCAAACCACCTTGATACTGTGTTTTGATGGGATTACAAGTTTGGCTGACAAAGGTAACTATGTTGATGATGATATACCTAGGCTTCTGTACGTATTTGCCTTATTTCTGTATGGTCTGATTTTTTTAAAAAAAAAAGCACTATACAAAAATCGATGTAGCACATATGAAATGGATTAAAAACTGGTTAACTGATAAATCTCAAAAACTAATTTTAAATAAAGAATCATCATCTTGTGAGGTACCTCCATGGATCTCTTCTAAGCCCAATGCTATTCCAGATAATTATCAATTATCTGGAAGAAAATATGAAATCCCTGCTGGTAAAATTTGCAGATGACACACACAACTGGTACAGGGTAAATGACGGGGACAGGTCAGTTATGTAGACCAACCTGGATCACTTGTTAAGATAGGCTCATTTGAACAACATAATTCAGCCAAATGCAAGGTCCTCCATCTAGGAACACAGAATTGAGGTCACAATTAAAAAATGAGGGACTACATTTACAAGCAGTTACTCTGAAAAGGATTTAGGGGTCATGGTAGGTAATCTGTTGAACAGGAGCTCCCAGGGCCGTACTGTGGCTAAGAGTGAGAACATGATCCTTGAATGCATACAAGGGTATATAACAAGTTGGGGTAGGGTGGTGGTATTAGAGAAACTTTTACTGCACTACTGTCTCCAGTTCTGTGGTCCTTGCTTCAAAAAGGATGTTGACAAATTGGAAAGGGATCAGTAAAAATACCCACAAGAATAATTCCAGATCTCCAAAACCTGCCTTACAGTGAGACTAAAATCTCAATCTAGTTTCTCCAAGAGAAGGTTAAGAGGTGACATGACCACAGGCTACAGGGAGAAGAGATTGCTGATACTAGACAGCTCTGTAATCTAGCAGGAAATGGCATAACTAGATTCAATGGTTGGAAGCTGACCCTAAACAAATTGAATAGAAATAAGGCACACTTTTAACAGTGAGGGCAATTAACCCTTGGGCTCCCATTTCATTGTTATATCCCAGCAGCAAGTTCAGTCAATAGACATGTTATTGTCCGTTCCATGCACATGTGCTCCTTTGTATTGAGGGGGTGACAGATACACAAAGGAGGAGCCCAAATGGCATCATCCTTCCCCAGATTCTGCAAATGCTGCTTTTTGAGGATACGGGCTGTAGTGTGACTGCTCTACATACCACCATCTCCTCCAAATTTGCTGACACAGGTGTGGCTAGTCAACAAGCACTCAGTGGTAAGAGCCCAAATTATAGCAAAGCTGCCCTGCTGCACAGACTTCCTGAGATGCATGCGATCTTGGGGCTGTGCCCCTGGCTTTTGCATGAGACAGAGAACCCTTCCCCCTGGATGGGGTGATGGCTCACATGCAGCCACCCTGGCCAGTTTAGAACCTCTCTTTCACCACTGATGCACCTTCACTGGGGGTAGCAGGGCTTGGATATTCAGACCACCTCATAACTCTACTCGGAGGCTGGTTAAAGCACTTGAGCCTTGAATATGCTGAGTCTGCACTGCTGCCACCACTGGTGAAGCTGCAGTGATCGTAAATCACGGATCTTAAATTTTGCCAGGGTAGGCCCGACCCTCCAGAGCTCAGAGCTGAACCTCATGGAACTTCCTAAGGGAATGTTTACAATGCAGTCCAAGGCATGATTGCAGCAAGGATAGCCCTAGCATGGCTAAAATAGCAGTGTAGACATGGCAGCACAAACTTCAATGTGGACTAGACAGTCAGTCTAGGGACCCTGGGTACACATGTGCATTGATAGCCCACCCTGAATCCCATAGCCCTGCAGCTACACTGCTCTTTTTAGCTGTTAGTGCAGATAAAGGTAGCTTGGGTCTCATACCGCGGCCACACCTCAGACTGTAGTGCAGACATACCCTTAGGGCTAAGTCTACACTGCAGCTGGGAGTGAGCTTCCCAGCCCTGGTAGACACACTTGTTGCATTAGCATGCTAAAAACAGCAGTGTGGACATTGTGTCTTGGGTGGCAGTTTAGACCTGGGGGTGGGGTGGGCTTGACAGCCTGAAGTGGGATGGCTAGCCCAAGTCCCCACTCGACCTCCAACGTCCACCCTGCTATTTTTATCACACTCGCTCAAGCTCTGCTAGCACCATTCTGTCTACCCAGGCGATGACCTTTGTTTTTGCTGGTGAGTGCTCCTTTGTTGGATCATATGAAAGAAGTTCTGTATTAAAATCACAAATGAGTTTGATTCCCCATAGTTTCAATTCCAGGGTATTACTAATTAAGAGGTCTCTTGGTTTTTGGTACTGTTTCTCTCCCTCTGTGTGTGAAACTTGCAAGCTGCTAATTGCGTTAGTACATTCTAAGACAGAGTCTGTTCTCAAAGCAATTCACAGAGAGAGAGACTCAAAGCAATACTCTAACAGAAACAGCACCCAGAGACTGCCCGCCCTTTTGTTGTATTAACAATTGTGATTAAAATAGAGATAGAGGATGGATGTGGATGGATGCTTGGTGTGGATAATAACTGAATGATCAGGGAGGTGCCAGCCTAAGAACCCAGTGTCCATCGGCTGAAGGACGTCAAGAAGGCGTCAAGTGGAAATAACCAGAGGAGCCCCCCACCCCACCCCCCGGAGGGCAGACTGGAATCCACTCAACAGCCTCAAGAATGGGAGAACCAAAGAACAAGATAACATCTAGCAGCATGGAGCCGTCAGGAATGTGCTATCTGCTGATTGATTCAGCAACAGCATGATGAAGCAATTCCCATAGACTAGCATAGGAAGAAATTCCTATAAAAATAGACTCTAAAAAGTGAGAACTTCAAGGTCTGATTCTGCAAACCAACTCCCAGGAGCATCAGATGAGCATCTGACAAGGCCCTGCTCCCTCCTCATGTCCAGGCCACCTGGCCAGTGGCTTGGCATGAACAACTCTAAGGCTGGTAACTATGATGACAACCTTGCAGAACCTGTGTGTGTGTGTGTATGAATGAATGTGTGAATAAATAAGAGATTGAATGGAATGTTACAGCTGTAACTAACTGCTTACTATGATTCTTTCTGTATTCACAATAAATGTGGTATTTTGCCTTTTTCCCTTTAAGATCCTGCTGGTTTTTATTTTATTGGTACAACACTCTCCACCCCCTGACCCCAATGCAAGCGGCAGGCGGAGCCTCCAGGGGAAGAGCTTGAGTGGGGGCAGGTCCTCGGGGCAGAGCAGGGGGCGGGGCCATGGTCTGGGCACGCAGGACCCACAAAAGATTAATCCAGCCCTGTGGGCGTGGAGCACTTCCTTTTTTTTTTTTTTTTTCCAGTGGGTGCTTGAGCCCCAGAGGATCCGTGGAATCGGCACCTATGCTCCCAGCTGCAGTGTAGACGTACCATAATTGGCACATCCCCTCCCATGAGGAAGCAGACAGTCTGGGCCACCACTGGTGATAAAGAAAAAACTAATTAGCAACTGAGTGGGAGAGCAAATGGGGCACAGCTGGAGGCTGTCACAACTGTTTAAAGGAAAGTTCTAATAGTACTTGACAAAACATGCAGTAAATGATCTACCATATTCATAGCTAAACCAATGTTGGATTAAGAAGCAGCATTTTCCAATAGAACTTGACCCAGCTTCTCTCACTGATTCAAATGTGGAGCACTGCTTCCTTGTACAGACTCCTGGGTTTCCTGTCTCTAGCCATTCTTGTTATATTAATTTAAAAGGCATTGGTATGTTCTCGCCATTATTGTAAAGGAAGAGATCGTAAAAATATAAGTTGCAGTTTTCATTTTTCACTCACCTTTTTTTCAGACTGCCAGCCAAAACAATGCTTAGGAAGGGGTGTCCCTAGGCTACAAATGGTTGTTATGGTATCTGGAGCCAAGACGGGAAAGCCCTCCAGTAAGTGTGATCATGGTGAAAAAGGGAGCTACCTAAAATGCAATTTAACACCGAGTCCCTATATCTTTGAGTCAAATCTGCATGCTTCAGTGAATAAAACAAGTTATTTAATTTTGTTAGCACTGCCAATTCAATATAACTGTGGGATTGTGACCACAATTCTATTTTGCCTTGTGCATTGCAGACAGCAGTCAGCTAGGTCCTGATGGCAGAATCAGCTTCGGAGGCAGACAGAGCTCACCTTGGTTTTCTAACACCAGCTGCAGTTGGAAGAATCTCTTTGACTTGTACACTGAGAATAGTTAATATGAAAGTCTTCAACAGGATGTACTGGCCCTGTAAGCGTAGAGGGGCCAGAAGACACTGTTCCAGGGAGTTGGACAGAACAAAGGCCAAGGAAATGGCTTGGTAGCAGAAGAGAGGAAGCCACCCTATAGAATTAGGAGCTGGATGGGGGGGGGGGGGAAAACGTCAGGACTGTTCTTTTAAGGGCCCAGGATTAGGAATGCTGTGGTGGATCAGGGCTCCCCTCTCTTCCAGCCAATTGGCAGGAGCTCTCTGGAGGAGAGCAGCGGATAGACTGCCTTCTCCCTCAGCACAAGAGAGACCCTGAAAGTGAAGGAAGCCAGGGCTAGAGGGCTGAGCTCCTGTCAGAAAGGTCTGGGACTGGAGGCTTCGGGTGGAGCACACTGACAGAGAAGGAGCTCTGGGTGTGGCAGAAGAACTGGAGTAAAGTATGAGCTGTTGGAGTAGAATTATGGACTTTGTCACCTGAGGATTTTTTGGATTGTTTAGTGATTAAGGCCTCTGAGGGTTGTATGAACTTATTTGATATTAAACCAGCCATAGGTAGTGGTGCTGTGATCTACAACAGAGACTGTGGAGTGCTAAGGAGCCCACACAAGGAGGCTAATGGCCAGGGTGCCTGCAAAGCAAGCCATGGCCACAAGGGGGACTTGGATAGCGACCACCCTATTACAAAACCATCTGGGGAGAATGAGGGGCCTGCTCAATAAGAGGCTAGGTTAGAGGTCCCCAAACAGTGGGGTGCGCTCCCCTAGGGGAATGCAGAGGACCATTCGGGGGGAACCTGGGCTTGCCCCCACGGGGGTTGGGGAGAGATCGTCACCCAGCTCCCCTCCTGGTCCCAGCTACAGGGCCCTGGGCCCCGGCTGCTGGCCTCGGCCCCCAGCTTCTGGTCCGCTCCTAGTTCTTCCCCTGCCCCTTACCCCAGCCTTGGCCCCTTTAGCCCGTCCGCATCCCCCGGAACTAGAGGCCCAGTCCCAGCTCGGGGCCTGAGGGGGGGTGGCACGAGATAAAAAGTTGGGGACCCCTGGGCTAGGGTGTGTATCCTGTGGCAGAATAAGGCCCAAATTATGGAATTCATAGAGCCCCTTTCTTGTTTACAGCCATACTCTGATTCTTTGGTTTTCTGGAGGTGCTTATGGTAATGAATTTTTTTAATAAACACACATATAACATAAATGATACATTACGTTATTTTTATCTGTTACTCGTCCAACTTCAAAATCAGCCTTTTCTTTTGAAGGTTGAATGTATCATACTCTTGATATAAGTGACCTTCAAAATATTTCCCCTTTTGTTTTGAATCTCAATACCTTCCAAACAGCAGCTTAGAAACACATTAGAAATCTGAGAGCAGATCAGAAAGGGCAGGACAGCTCAGACGGCTGGGAGAAGCCAGGACATGTAAATTGTATAAATGGGACAGTGCTTGGCATTACAGAGAGCTATTTTAAACTCCTTAGTCATGGCCATGATGTCATGGGGCAAGAAGGGCTGTGGAGAACTTACACAAAAATAAACCTGGTATTTTGGAGCTGTTACTAGCCACTATACTGCGTAAATCATTTGGATGTTCTGAGCAGATGAATGGTCGGATGCATACTCCTGCAGCAGGAGGAGTTGAGAGGTTGCCCCTTCTGTCATTGGCAAGGTGACTTAGCTACATTTCCAACAAGGTTTTAAATTTGACCTAGGCCCCACTCCATTCTGCAAGGCAGGTATTAGTGAACACCTTAAAGGTAAAATATGGGCAAACTGAACTCTGCTTTGTTAAGGTTGCTAGCTATTCTTTTTTTAGTTTTGTATTAATTTAAAGGGATAAATTCCATTAGCAGAACTCTAATTTCTAGGATTTAATTTATACTCTAATTCTCACAAGAGGAAGAATGTTGACCAAACTGGAAAGAGCACAGAAAAGAGTTACAAGAATAACAGGGGTCTGGAAAACATCCCTTCCAGTTAGACTAAAGAAGCTCAATCTGTTTAATCAAAGAGCAAGTTAAGAGGTAACTTGATCATGGTCTACAAGTTCCTGCTTGGGGACGAGAGTTCCTGGAGTAGACAGCTCTTGAACCTATTAGAAAAAGACCTAACGAGATCCAATGGTTGGAAGTTGAAGCTAGACACGTTCAGACTAGAAATAAGGGCACAGCTTATCTAGGGATGTGACGGTTTCTCCCTGGTTAGGGGAGGATTTTTAGGAGCTGTACAATCCAGTCACGGCAAGCTGCTGCAGCAGTACTTGAACACTCCTGAGCAGACTGGATGGAGAAACGAGATGCAAAGTGGGGGCGGGGGCAGAAGGATTTGAAGGAGAGTAAGGTTCTTATGTGCACTGGAACAGGCAGCAGCAGATAAAATATTAAATAGTTATAAAAATTATTCATTTGATATTGGATGCATTAGACTTTGGGAATAACTCTTAACAATAGATCGGCTCCATTATGTAGACATAGGAACTGCCAGACTGAATCACACCTGTTTGGTTCTTGTTGTCAGGCATCCTGTCACTAACAATGGCCTGAACCAGATGCTTCAGAGAAAAGTGCAAGGAGTCCTGAAGTGAGAAACTACACAATAACATGCTTACAGAGGAAGTTCCTAATCCCTTCTATTAGAGGTTGGCCTATGTCCTGACGTCTGAGGGTTTATAGTCCTTGTGTTTTTTATTCTATTTGATGTAACTAGGAATATTCTCATTATCAATATAAATTTACAGTCTTTTTATGAATCCTACCAAGCTTTTGGCCTCAAGGATACTTTGTGAGTTCATGTGCTAGTCATGCCCTATGTTTTTTGTTTTTTTTTTTTTTAAATTTGCTCAGTTTTAAATGCACTGCCTTTCAGTTTCATTGGCTGTTTCTTTGTTCTTGTATTATGAGACTGGCACAGAGAAGGAGCTCCTGTTTAACCTTTCATTGCTTTACATACCTCTATCGTTTCCAGCCTTTCTAGGCTTCCCCTGAATTCACCAATCCTAATTGTTTCACTCTCTCTTCATGCCTCTAATCACTTTCATCACCCATAGCTTAACCCCTCTACTTCTGCTGTATCGGCATTACATTCAAATCCCAAAGAAAATGAGTAACTTGCTAAGGAAATAAACTGTACAGCTAGAATACAGCCTGTGGCAAGCCTCCAATTTAATGTTAAAGGTTATCCTTGGCCTCCGTCATGAGTGATGTCTTGGCTCTGACTAAACAGGTATGAATAAAATGGTAAATATATATTTAATGGATAAAGCAAAAATCCCATTGACAGTTAAAAAACAGAAAAGCACATCTCTTGAGTCCTGCTGAAACAACATAAATGTCAAGTGTGAGAGTAACACTAGACAACTTTTACAGCACTTTAAGCAAATGCCTGATGGTGTAGAAATAGATTAACAACTATTAACCATCATTATTTAATCACGTATAGTGCTTCCCAGTATCTGACAATGAGTGGTGTATACTGTGGGAGGGACAGGAGAACTCCTGTAATGCACTTTGTTCAAAAGCATTTTTCTTCTGCCAAATCTTTAATAAATCAAATTATAAAAATAACCCTACAGGAGGGCAGAGGGTTTTCCGTGATCTGAGATCTCATTTAAGCACTAATCCATTTGTCTTTCATGCATCATTCATACAGTTTCTTTCCATTATTGCCAGCTATCAAAAATATTTTACTTCATTAGTGGTTTCCTTCTGCAATATGCAATAACTATGTTCTTCTCTTTCTTCCCTCCCTCCCCCACTCCTCTATGCATCTCCCCCCACAAGTGAAGTCCTATTACTGAGTTATTGATATCATAGTCTTCTTTATGGCAGTAGTTCAATAATGCTCTCACACACACACGGTTATGACTTCACTGCATGATCAAAGAAAAGGAGAAGATAGTCAAAGGGAGAAATGTCTGAGTAAGCAGAAAATTGCTTCCTTTCTCCTTACCCTTTCTTATCTATTGAGGAGCTGATATAGCAGAGCACTTAAATACGTTTAACTTTAAGCTTGTGCTTGTAGCCCATTGAAGTCAAAGGGCCATAACCACATGTTTAGAATTAAATACATGTTTGAGTGCTAACAGTGAAGCAAGGCCATTGACTGAAAGCTCTTTGGGGCAGGCTCTGTTTCTTACTGTGTTTGTACAACAACCAGCACAGTGAGGCACCTCTGGGCATTGCTGTAATTCAAACAACATGTCTGAAATCTTTATCTGTTAAGCAACAGTAGAAGAATGCGGAAAATTGCAGGTAAGTATTGCAAAAGGCTACTGCCCTATTTTCCAGCCCACATGCCACTCTCTCAAGGACACTTTGCTGTGTAAGAAGATACTGTACACACTTCATCAGGCAATGCAGGGAAACCCAAACCTAGCAAGGTAGATGTCAGAGGGGCCAATCACACTAATTAGTGCAATCCTAGCTAAGACTACAGTTCTACCTCTTTACCTTTAATGAGCACAAGGCTTACAGGGATTTAAATAGAACAATTGTCCATTTTTCTCTTCTGTGTTTTGTCAGCTCAGAAGAGGAGCAAATAGGAAGCTGTGAAGTTAGCACGGCAAAAGTCCTAGTTAGATGGACAACAAAATTACTGGCACAAAACAACTGCTCATTTGTCTTCCGCTGTCACCAGCAGCATGTGCTAAACTGGTTTGAATGAGATGGGCTGAGGGGAAGACTTTGTTATCATGAGGACTGAGCTTTTACCCACCAGTTTTAAAAGTGATCTGCCAGGGAAAGAAAACAGGGTTTGTGCCTTGTTTGGTCCATTGGGGTGCAGGAGGTAGGCCTTGAAAGATGAGCTTTTTCTCTTTTAAAAAGTAAGCAGATTCTTTTAAAGAAATCTAGATCTTGTCTGCATTCGTTTTTTTCTCTAGCGGACTCTGTGGGTCCCTGGAAAACCCCAAGTTATGACAGTGGTTCTCACATCCTTTTCTATACCAGAAACTCCCTCCCATTTAGTAATGTTGGAAGGGCAATGCAGTCACAATCCCCTGGCGTCTTTTGGGATGCAACCCCCAGATTGAAATGCCTTGGTTTATGGGGGAGTGAAGTTTAAGAGAGAGGGAGGGGATTTTTAATCTGGGTACTGGCAATCAGTGGGAGAAAGAAGAACTCTTGCTAAATCTTTAAACAGTCCTGTCCCTTCAATTAAGGGCCGAGAGTGCTCCCAGTTCTCAGTGCTGCATTCTCAGTAAAAAATGCTCTGGCAAAACAGGAAAGACCAGACTTGATATTTCTAAGGTTAATGGGGAGGGAGCGTGGAATCTGCCTGTTTTTTAACCAACCCGGCCTTCGCTGTATACTGTAAAGCAGCAAAAATAGCAGAAACCCATTGTTTTCACCTCTTCAGGGCAGGCCTTCTTTAAAGGTGGTTCACTGTAGTTCTACCAGTTATTGCCTAGTGCACATCAGATTGGAGGGTTTTCTAAAGCATTGGTTAATATGTGTCTAGATCATGCATATAGTGAAATCCTGCTCAATTACTTCATTGACCTCTTTTATATAGATGAGGCCCAAACAAAAATTGCAACCCCTTCCATCTGAACTCTGGCATTGGTGGCATGAGGATCTAAGATGGATCTGGATCTGAGCTGAATTGTGCTGCTCACCCCTATCCATATAGTGGTTTGAACTAAAACCCCAAATCCAAACACTGTCGGATTTAATATCCGGATCCCAGCTTCATAGCTCAGGCTCATCTGTACCCTTTGATGTAAGCAGCCCGGTAGCTTAGTCAGAAACTGAATGTTAAAGAAAAACCTGCTTTGTTTTGGCTGCACTTGAGATTCTGGCGCACCCACTGCCTCTTGTTTGTTCTTCATATTCCAAACACAGTTGACAGAAACATAATTGTACAGGCCAGACCGTGGGAGGGCCTCTGACTTCTGGCAAACTCTTTTTAGAATTCCTTTAAGATGCTAATGGTCTCAGCTAAGCACTTTCCAAAGGTCAAGTCCTTCTGAAAATCACCTGCCATATCTCCCCATTCTTCACTAAGGGTCAGGGACTGGCTCGGAAATGAAAACTCTGTTGCCGTGTGTCTAGATCACTTAACACCTTGTCCTTCAGCTACTGCAGAATCATGTAGTGCTGTGCATAAAACCAGCGTTTGGGCTGCTCTAATGCGACTGGGCATCTATTGCCTCAGCCCTGCAAGGGGCTGAGCACCTTTCACTTCCATTGAAGTTGAGAATGTTTAGGAGCTTGCAGCAGTGGGCCACGCTGTGTGGCGGGGATAGGAGGGGGGTTATAATACCCATGCTGGGATTTCAGATGGACTAGTTTTGATGTTTGAAAATCTGGAGGGTTTTAGAGTTATACCAAATTGCTTCCATTGATTTTCCTCTGGTAATCAGTGGACTCTGCATCACAGCTAATTTACCTACTCCTAAGCTATCAACTGGATGTGATATAAGAAAAGGAGGACTTGTGGCACCTTAGAGACTAACCAATTTATTTGAGCATAAGCTTTCGTGAGCTACAGCTCACTTCATCGGATGCATACTGTGGAAAGTAAAAGGGGAGAAAACCTGGATTTGTGCTGGAAATGGCCCAACTTGATTATCATACACATTGTAAGGAGAGTGATCACTTTAGATAAGCTATTACCAGCAGGAGAGTGGGGTGGGGGGAGAGAAAACCTTTTGTAGTGGTAAACACCCATTTTTTCATGCTTTGTGTGTATAAAAAGATCTTCTATACTTTCCACAGTATGCATCCGATGAAGTGAGCTGTAGCTCACGAAAGCTCATGCTCAGATAAATTGGTTAGTCTCTAAGGTGCCACAAGTACTCCTTTTCTTTTTGCGAATACAGACTAACACGGCTGCTCCTCTGAAAGCTGGCTGTGATATGGAGTCCTTATCTTCTGTATTATTGTCTTAGCACCACTAGTGCTTGCTGTCATCTGTGTTTCTAACAGCCCAGATGGAAACCTCTAAGACAAGGGTTGGTACAAGTGTATGGGATATAGACAAGGCCTTTGTATTTGCTGATGATGACTGAATAAACAGCTAACCTTTCCTGCTAAGTGGCCAAGGGAAAACTGCTTTTTCACTGTCCCAGCTCCCCACCTGTGTCTGTACTTTCCCAGTGCTGTGGGAGGACGCTGTTTCTAAAATCTTATTCACCAGGATTTTAGTCAGTAGTGGCTGTAACAGGACAGTTGCCCCTTAAATGAAATTGGACCCAAGGTGCCTGTTCCAGACCAGGTGTGCCCTAGTTTGGTGCAATGAGAAGAGTAGGGTGGCCCCAGGAGCTATAAATGAGAGAGAGCCCAAAGGTGTGCAGATGTCCAGGGCAACAGAGAAGGGGAAGAGCTGGTGGTTTCTAGGGAAGTAAAGAGGAAGAGGAGAGCTGGGCTGAGAGCTTCAGGGAGGAGATGTCCCAGAGGAAGAGCAGTGAGAGTTCCCTAATGAGCCATGGAGCGAGACCAGGCTGCTGAAAGCAGAAGGTATTTGGGGGTCACATGCAAACTTCTCCAGGCCAGAGAGGGCTGAAGGCTGAGAACAGCAGGGAGACACCGGCTGGCTCTCTGAGCCAGAGAGCTGAAGCTGGGAAGTGATGAAGGGGTGAGCTCACTAATGTCTCTGGGCAAGAGCGAGAACCATACCTGAGAATGAAACAGGGCAGAGAAGCCCTCCAGCTAGAGGGGAGGTGTGAATGAGAGATGCTGGAGCCCTTCCTGAGCATCTAAAGAGAGACCCTGGAGTTGGACTTGGTGTGTTGACAGAATATTGGGACTGGAAAGGTAGTGAATGTACTGTTTGGAAATTGAAGCAGGGGACACTTGCAGGAACACCCTGAGGCCATGTGGGAGTTCGGGAGTGCAGTTGTCCTAGACCAGCAGTCATTGGCTACAGCTAGTTTTTATCATTGGTTGTTGCCCAGATCACAGGGGAACCATACAGTGAAGAGGGAGGGTGAGAGGGGAAGATTTTCCTCACCAGCGATGTGCGGCGTGGCTAGAAACACAACAAAAACACCTGAGGTTATAAAATATTAAAACAAATGTAAGGGGTTAGCGACAATAAAAGAGAGCAAGAAAAAAAGAGGAGGGGGACTATCATCAGTGCAGGGGTGGCCATACTTAAAACCAAACGCTCTCTGAAAATAGAAGTTGTAACATGATGGTTAAAAGTGGGGTAGGAGTGACTGAGAAGGGTGGCCAGGGAATGAATTGCAGAGTACAAGCTGGTGGGATAACTGGCTGCCTCCCTCCGGTGGAACCCCTCATGGAGAGATGCTGCATGAACTCAGCTGGCCTTCGAGCAGCATATCTACGGGCAGCCAGGGTTTCTACAACTAAGGCATTAAAAACCAGCTTGAAATCAGCACGTGCACACACACCCCTTCCCAATTGGGCACAGCTGATGTAAAGAACAGTCCCTGAAGTGACAATGCTCCTTTAGACTGTATTGTGCTAGCTTTCCCCACCCAAGTTACCCACTAGTGGGCACATTGTACATCTGTGTTTCTGACACCTTGCCATCCAACCCAGCTCAGAGCAGATCTAGACAAATAGGTGAGTAAAGCGCCCACTGCCTTGTCTGCACCCGTGCTCTTCTCATTGCTACCACAAATGGAGTTGCGGCAGCATTAGCATCAGTGGGAAATGTTAGGGATGCAAGGCCATGATAAGCTCTCTAATGGCTTCTCTTCACTAGTAAATTCACCTGCGTTATGGCACAAGAGTTCTCATTGAACGGTGCATTTGGACTCTGATTTGGCCGGAGGGCCAAACTGGATGTGATACGGAGTCCTTATCTTCTGTGTTATTGGTGTAACTGCTAGCGCTTGCTGTAATCTGCGTTTCCAACAGCCCAGATGGAAACCTATAAGACAAGAGTTTGTACAAGTGTGTGGGATGCAGACAAGGCCTTTGTATTTGCTGCTGATGATTGAAAGCTCTTACAATAAACATCTAACTGGAGAAGATCCACCAAGGTCAGTTGGCAGCTTGCAGGGGGCACCAGAGGTGAGAAAAGAACTGTGATCTCATACCCTATTATACCTTCCCACAATCCTCTAGCACCCCACCCCATTGTGTGTCACATGACTGAGCATGTTACAGCAACCGCCATGCAACTCAAGTGTTTTCGTGCAGCACGGGTGCATTCTCTCGTGCGAGGAAGTGACTGAAGGTTGATGTGCTTGAGCGAATGCTATAGTGTGGACACACCATGTATCTTTGAGGAGGACCTAGAATTCCAGGCATAGGCAAGTGCCCATGGATAACTGAGGTGAATGATTTAAACAGCGATCCAAACTTGGCAGTGCTGGTATCAAGCATTCAGCCAATTCCTCTGCCCTACCCTCTTGCATGCTCTTCTTTATCATGGGACATGCAGTACTGGTAGCGAGTGTTACCTCAGCATTATTATTGCTGTTGCGTTCAATGCTCACTCTTCACTTCTGGGTTCTCTTTGCCAGGGATTCCAAGAAAACCCGTCTGTCTTCACTGGTGTAATTTACTCAGGCTTAGTTTAGGCAAAAAAGTTAGGTCAACTCAGCTATGTTGCTCAAGGGTGTGAAAAATTCATACCCATGAGCAATGTAGTTAAGCCAACCTAACCCCCTCTGTAAACAGCGTTAGCTACCAACTCTCAGGAAGGTGGGTTACCTGCCCCGATGGGAGAACCCCCTCCTGTCAGCACAGGTAGTGTCTACATTGAATCACTATAGCCCCGCACAGCAGTGCTGCTGTAGCATTTCAAAGGTTGACAAGCCTGTAGATGTTAGAGTTTGGGAAGCTGCTGCTTAGGGGTTGTCTACACACAAGTTGAACTAAACTGCTGCAAAGCCCTGGTGTAGACACTGGGAATTTGCTTTAAGAGGCCCATTTGAGTTTAACAAACTGTTTCTTACTGACTGAAGCAAAACTGAAATAAGTCTGGTTTAAAATGTAGCCCTTTGCACCAGTTTAACTACAGTGGTTTAAAATCACACCTTTCAGTTCAACTGGTGCAACTCTGCATGTAGACCAGCATCCACTTCCCCTCCCCGGCCCTCCTTAGTAGTGCAGCAGCAACACAAAGAGGAATGCTTCCTCTGACAAGTTGTATTGTGCTTTGAAATTTGCTTAGCACAAGGAGATAGGGAGGATCCCTTTTTACCTGAAGTCAATCTGAATTGTTTCTCAAGAAAGGGAGGTCAGCTGATTCTAAATAAAACCAGCCACCTTGCACCCATTGTCTCAGAGAGACCTTTTTCACGCCATCAGCATATTGCATTTTTCTGTGTATAAATAGGAACGCCCATCCCTGAAATGTCTCTTGCTCCTTCCCTGACCACTGCACACTAATGGTTATTGTTGATGAAGCATTGTAATTTAATTGTGCTTATGTTACAGCCAGTGAAACCTTAGACCCTCATGATATAACATCCTGTATTAAAGAAGGAAGCAGCTTTGTCCTAAGTATCATAGTCAATGTGAGCACAGCTGAGGCATTGTTGCTCCAGGAAATTTTATGCCACAGCGGGTTATTTTTTATTATTTTAAGTCCTGTAACTTGTGTGTGTGTGGTTTTTTTTTTTTAAAAAAGGACATCTGAAACTACCAAAGCTTCAAGCCCAATGATCTGTAACTTAAGGTCAGTATTGGACAGCTACAGCCATATTTATATAATATACTGCAACTTTGAATATTCAGACCTCAATTACCCAAACCTCCCTGTTGTGTTTTTTAAAAGGGTCATGTCCCCTGATGTCTACTAATTAAAAATTAAAGTGCTTTCATTTTTCTGAAGCCTCAAACTTATTAAATATCCCTGCTGAGAGAGACTGAAAATGTGACACATAATGAGAATTCATCCGGGTCATCAGGCTACTATTGATCTTGACTTTGAAATCACAGAGACTACTCACATGCTTACAGTTACATGTGAGGCCTAGTGGATAGAGCACTACACTGGGACTCAGGAGACGTGGGTTCTGTTGCTGCTTCTAGGTGACGGGGCAAGTCATTTTGCTGTTCTGTGCCGGTTTCCCTTTCCTATAAAAATGATACTGAGCTCCCTTGTAAAGTGCTTTGAGATCTATGGATGAAAAACCGCCACGAAAGCTTATACTCAAATAAATTTGTTAGTCTCTAAGGTGCCACAAGTCCTCCTGTTCTTTTTGCTGATACAGACTAACACGGCTGCTACTCTGAAACATGCAAGAACTAGGTATTAATTAATGTGCTTAAATACCTTGCTGAATCTGGGACTTAGGTTTAAACTCTCAGGAGAAGCAAAGAACTTTCTCTTCTCCCCATAGATAAACCTGTTTCCTTTTGTTCTCTCCGCCCTACACTGTGGTCTTATACCCTCCTGCTGCCTTACTCCTTTTTGAAATTAGGGTCCCGAGCTTTAAAAAAAAAAATTTAATGATTGTCCCTGTGCCACACCCATCTCACCTAAATCACGAGCTGTTTCCTTCCAACACACACTCTCCCTTTGCTGCAAATTCACCTCTCGCTTGTCAAACACAGATGAACTGTCCTTCCTTTTAAACCCACCTTTAAACACCTTTACTTACATCCAAAATGTCACCGCATCACCTGAAGTTGTTCACTAGGAAATGTTAGTTATATTTCAGGCCTTGTCTACGCACACCAGCTTCATGGGTTTAAGTTAACTGGGATTTAATGAGACTGGTGTGTGTGTCTGCATGGACCCTCCTAGTTCAGTTTGAGTGGTTTATTTTAGGTTAGTTTAAACCAATTCCTAATCAATTTAAAATTAACTGAAATAAACTCAGTTTAAAATGATTTTAAATTCATGCAACTTTCAAGCACAGACAAGCCCTCAGACACTGTCTGATTGCTGCACTATTTCTCCCGTGTCCTTCATTTAGGGTTTGTCCCATCACATATCATCTGTTTGGAGATCTGTTTCTATCTCCTTGGTATTGACCTAATCCTGCCAGATGCTGAGGAGCCCTTGACTCCCTCTGACTTTAGTGGGAGTTGAGGGTGCTAAAGGAGTGGGGTCAGGGCCTTGTGCTCACTTTCCACAGAGCTGCCATGCTTTGATTAGCACTGGGTCATCATGGGGTGATGCTGTTGCAATGCAGAGCTGTGTTCTGTGGATCTCCACGAAGGGACCTCCATCACTAAGAGTGAGGGGGTTTTAATATTTTCAATGTGAGATTTTTTACTTGGGTAAGGTTTTTTGTTGGTTTTTCCCATCCTTCTCAGGTTCCATAGAACATTCCCTAAGCAGAGTGGATTTCTCCCACGGGGTAAGCAGAAATTTTACAATGCACTTTCATTTGGTTTGTTTCTTTTAAAAAAAGTCTCCTCAAGTAGCTTGGCAAGTACGTGAGGACAAAGGGCTCTCTGCCACTGGTGGTTTCATCAGACAGCTGACACAGAAACTGCTTCAGCTAAGTTTGTTTTTACTTAAGGGATCAAAGCCTTTAGGGAGCTGTTCCATATGCAAACACTGAGCTGGCAATGTGAGTCCTAGATGTCAGGTTTGTTTGCCAGGAGCCCTGTGGTATTGAGTTATCCAGAACACTGAGTGGCACATCGGCAGATGTAAATAGTGCCTGTAGATTAAAGAGGGCTACTCTTCTTAGTGCAGTGTTTTGCATGCAAAGCACTTCATTCACGGTAACTTGTTATCTCTATAGAAGGCTAAAGCAGAACCAAATTGTATTGCTTTAATATGTGAGGGGATTTCTAAATCATAGATGCACATAGCTCTTTGCTGATCAGCTGGAACATACAAGTAGTATAAAACTTATGACCAGAAACATGAACACTGCTTCTTTCATAGTGTAAAGACACAACTTTGGCAGATTTAACAATATTCTAAAGATTAATATTGTTTCGTATTAATAATTACCTTCATATAATGTTGAGAATCTGTTTTTTATTTTGTCCCAACCTTTCCCACTCTGTCTCTAGGTTCTCACACTTTAAAGTCCATCAGAAACACTGGTAAAAGCAGCAGATCCTGCTGGGTAAGCAGGGCAGCTAGAGCTGGCCTGCTCTCGAAGGTGAATGAACCCTGCAGAAGTCGGGGAGGGCAAGATTGTCAAGTATGTTGGAGAATGGTGGTCCCGCACCAAATCCCTGAGAAAGCACTTTGACTTGCTAATGGGCATGTTTGCTCTGGGGACTGAGATGAAGTTTTATGACATCTTACTGCTTAAATTCTTAATTAAAAAAAACTCTTCCCTACTTCTGAATGGTTCCATCCTCTCTACCCAACTTGGGCAGCTGAAACAGCAGACTGAAGTAGAGAGCAGCCCCAGGAGAAGGAGAAGAAAGCAAAGAGCTTGTGCAGATCTAGGGCTCCCCTTCCCTTGAGAAAACAGTCCTATTTCTTTAGCAGCATCTGTCCTGTTTTCTCCTAAGCTCCTCTGTTTTCTCCCTGTTTCTGTGCCTGGGTCTGCAGATTTAGTGTGGGAGCCCCAGAACAGGCCATCTGGCTCCAGGGAACTCCTTACTCACACCTGTTCTTTTACTCTCACCCACCCTTCTGGCAGCAAGAGAGAGCATTCCAGCATGCATTTCCATTCCATTCCATTGGCAGTGCTCTGCACAGGCAACGCAACCCTGCTCAAAAGTTTTGAATTCATATATTTTCTGTGGGAAAGGATCAATTCCGTATTTTCTGCAAAAGCCCCAAAATGGCCCAGCTTAGATTAGCGCTTGTAGCCTCAACATGTGGGAGAGGGGTAGGATAAGTAGATGGCCTAGGGCTAGGCTTCAAGATACCAGAGGCCAAGAAGGCTCTGCAAAGAAAGTGAAGTGAGAAGAGGCTTTGAGAGATTGGGGAAGGCTTGGTGGGCAGTTGGAGGGAGAAGAGATGAAGACCTCAGAGGTAGCAAGAAGAGGGAAGAAAGAAAAGGTATGGAGATCAGAAAGAGAACAGACCTGAAGTCAATGAGACTATTCCTGTGCTTAAAGATATGCATGTGCTTAAGTGCCTTGCTAAATTGGGGCCTAAAATAGATATAAAAGCAATGCCCCATGAGGAAGGGGAAGAATGGGATAGTCAATAAAAACTGCTAGTCTCCTGCTTGTGCTGCCCTGGTGGCACACAATGCGGGGGTGTCTGTGTACACCTCCGCTGGCAAGATGTAGTTTTTGAAGAACTATTTATTCATTGAATTCTCACCTTTCTTGGGACCTTCCTGGGACACACTGTATCTCAGGGGAACTCCCTGCACCCCCATGTTCATCCTTACAATATGATTGTGTGATATCCAATGCAAAGTTTGTCATGTTGGGTGTCTTCAGAAGGCTCATGATGCACTGAGCATGGTTGTTGTTAGTAATGTTATAAGTTGTAATTTCATGTATATAGTTATGAGGCTGAAAATGTGTCCTTGTCACTTAGAACAAGTCCAGGCAAAACTCTGGGAACAAAGGGGCAATTCACACCTCATCAGGGCATGTATGGGACAATCCCAGCCCAGCCTCACAGGAATAAAGGATACTGGCCTAGGCAACAAAAAAGGATCTGTTGGACTCTCGAATGAGTCACCCCCCTTCCCTGGGTCAGTCAGGGACTATGATGAGGTAATGTTCACCAGACCCTGAAAGAGGAGGGCAAAGCTAAGAGGAAAGAAAGAACATGATAAACGGGAAAGACGTTTGCCATGATTTCTCTCTTCCACCTCCATCTACAGACATCACCACCAAGTGACTGAAGCACTGGTCAAAGGGAGAGCCTGGCTGAAGGGCAGCCAGCCAGCCTGTGGTGAGAAGCATCTAAGTTTGTAAGGGCATGGAAAGTGTTAAGAGCAGCTTAGAATGTTTCGGTTTTATTTCATTTGACCAAATCTGTCTTATCACTTAAAATCTATCTTTTGTAGCTAATAAATGTGTGTGTTTATTTTACTTAAGTAGTGCATTTTGTTTGAAGCATGTCAGATAACAGGGCTTGGAATAACAAGCTTGGTACATATCAATTTCTTTGTTAAATTGACAAACTCATATAAGTTTGCAGTGTCCAGTGGGTATAAGTAGACACTGAAAGACAGAGGTTCCTAGGGTTGTGTCTGGGACTGGAGATATCAGCTAGTGTCATTTAGTTGCACAATCCAAGCAGCAGCTGGCCAAGAGCAGTTTACATACTAGAGGCTGTGTGTGAACAGCTCAGGAATGGGGGTTCTCACAGCAGAGCAGGGTAAGGCTGGCTCCCAGAGTCAAGGATTGGAGTGACCTAGCAACTCACCACTCCAGATAACACCAGGGGAATGTCACACTTCCTGCAGGAAGAGTCCTCCCCAGCACCCACGTGTACACTGTGGCCTCCTCACATAGCAGCTCATAGGCCCCTGGAAGGGCTGTGTTTTCAAAGAACAACTCCCATTTTCAGAGATTTCCAGGCCAGAAAGGACCATTGTGGTCATCTAATCCTGTTTAGCACAGGCCCTGGCTCTTCCCCCCCCCACCACAACCAAACAATTCCAAGAATGGAGCTTTCAGAACAGCCATTCTCTCCTTACATGATATGTATAGCTAATAAGTTACTAATTAAATCCATTTCCAAAAACTCCATGCCTAACATGTTAGGGCAGAGCTGCTGGGGTGTATGAAATCATCTTGCTCTTGACTGGCTGCAATCTGGATTTGTATAAACCCCACTAATGCACTGAAAGCGCAAACGTTTCATGGATTATTACTACTAGTTTACAATGAACTATCTCCCAGAACTTGCTGTAAGTGAGTAATCGCCCCAGAAAGCAGAGATACCAGCTCAATAAAGAAGATAGTTTCTTCACTGGAAAGAAGCAATTTGATGCACTTCACGTTTCTATTAGCCTTGAAAATGGAGAATGTGCAGCACACACAGTAAGTGCAGGTATTTTTAAAGTTGAGAGGAGAATTCAGTGTACCAACCTAGAATCATAGGACTGGAAGGGACCTTGAGAGGTCATCTAGTCCAGTCCCCTGCACTCATGGCAGGACTAGGTATTATCTTGACCATTCCTGAGAGTCTGAGAATATGCCAAGTAATATGGTAGTGTCAAAGTTTGAGTCAGACTCACAATTTATCAGACCACTCTGTTTTATTAGCAAAGCTGCTCTGCTAATACATTTAGAAGTGAGCCCCCCTGAGTGGGGCTTGTGTCTTTTAATTTATACAGTTTTTTGGAGAACAAGTTACAGACAAAAGAAGAAAAAGATTTTAGTCACCACCCTTCGAGATCCCTGAGACCAGTCACGTATCAATTACCTGTCACCCTTAACAATCTCCTTTAACAGCTTCCAGTTAACTTAACTAATTGCCCTTCACACCTTCCATTCTGATGCCTGCTTCTTAGACGTGCTGGCTCTATCTTAATTGCTTCTCCGTTCAAAAGTTAACTGTCCCTATGTGTGCTCCCTCAGATACTCTGTAACATGTTTTGGCATGCCCTCTCATATATAATGTATCCAGCATGTCCCCTTATACAATGTTATACTTCCACAGTAGCTTAATGCTTTGAACCTGAAGTTACCAAGTATTTGCTCACATTTTAACAGAGAGCATTTCTTATGAACCACCATCTGTTAGGGTGACCAAGTGTGTGGTTTTCAACTGGAACACCTGGTTGAAAAGGGACCCTAGTGGCTCCAGTCAGCACTGCTGACTAGGCCATTAAAAGTCTGGTTGGTTTAGTACTGTGGGGCTAAGTCAGGCTAGTCCCTACCTATCCTGGCACTGTGCTGCACCCTGGAAGCAGGTCTGGCTCCTAGGTGGGGGGCCACAGGGCTCTGTGCACTGCCCCTGCCCTCAGCACTAGCTCTGCACTCCCATTGGCTGAGAACCACTGGTGGGGGGCGGTGCCTGCTGGTGAGAGCAGCATGCAGAGCCTCATCCTGTCCCACCTAGGGCCCAGATCTGCTGACTGCTTCTGGAGCACACCATGATGCTAGGACAGGCAGGAAGCCTGCCTTATCCCCACTGGACTGCTGACTGGGAGCCACCTGAGGTAAGCCTGTGCCCCAACCCTGATCTCCAAACCTGGAGCTCCCCCCTGTACCCCAAACCCTCATCCCTGGCCCCACCCTAGAGCCCACACCCCCAGCCCAGAGCACTCACCCCACTGCAGCCCAGCCTAGAGGGCCCTCCCACACCCTGAACCCCTCATCCCTGGCCCCACCCCAGAGCTCACCCCCTCCTGCACCCCAGTCCCCTGCCTCAACCCAGTCCTCACCTGCACTCTGAATCCCTTGGTCCAGCTCCCCAGACTGGAGCCCCCTCCTGTACCCCAAATCCCTCATCCCTGGCCCCAGCCCAGAGCCTCCTCCCATGCCCTGAACTCCTCCTTTCTGGCCCCACCCCACAGCCCTCACACACCACAACCGTCTGCCCCAGCCCAGTGAAAGTGACCGAAGGTAGGGGTGAGCGAGCCACTAAGGCAGTGGGAATGTAGTGAGCAGGAGAGGGGCTTTAGGGAAGGGGCGGGGCTAGGGTGTTCAGGTTTGTGCGATTAGAAAGTTGGCAACCCTAATCTCAGTAGAGTGAATAATAGTCCAATGACAACTTCAGCATCTGTTTACTTGGAAAAGAAAATTAATGCATTTGTAGGTTCCTTTCATACAGTTTGGGAAGGGGGGAAATCCACCATCATCAGACCACCTGGCAGTACTCTCAGGAGCCCAGGTTAGGCCTCAACGTAAAGAAATTTGACTCTTAGCAGAGATTCTAGAGAATGATATGAATGCAGAAAAGATACAAGGGTGACCTGTATCCACAAAGGCCTGGAGAGAGACCTCTAAACCCATTTTCACTTGTGCCCTCAGACTTGTTTTCCTGAGGTGAAAGTCTGGTGAATTAAACTCTCTCCATGCTTTCACTCTTATCTAGACGATTAAATGCTGACACTGAGTGGCAGCCAAGAGAGGATAACCTTTATAATTATTACCCTTTCACAGTGCCATTGCTTTCTGATACCACCTGTAGCTTTAGGTGCTGCTTGTTCTCTTCACTATCTTCGGCAGGAAAATATCTTTGCTATTAAACTTGTTTGAATGGAGCTAGGAACTGGTGATGGATAGTTCAGACCCTTAGAGAGACCTATGCTCACCTCCCAACCCAGCACCAATGCTAGCATGCTCCATATAAATGCACTGTAGCACCATAATCATAAAATGCTAAGGTTATATATTTAATGAGGTACCTGTAGGAATGTGGCCACAACTGCCATGCACTTGGTAAACACACGAGGCACTGCTGACAAGCTGAACGGGAGGACTGAACTGGTAGTGTTTGTTGCTCACCACAAACCTGAGGTACCTTCTGTGGGACGGTGTAATTGCTATATGAAAGTATGCGTCCTTCAAGTCGAGGGCGACATACCAGTCCTCTGGATCCAAGGAAGGGATGATGGAGACCATGCGAAACTTCAGTTTCTTCATGAATCTGTTGAGCTCTCGCAGGTCTAGGATGGGTCAGAGGCCACCTTTGGCTTTCGGTATTAGGAAATACTGGGAATAGAAGTCCTTGCCCTTCAGCTCCTGAGGAACCTTTTCCACTGCTCCCAGCGAGAGGCGTGATTGCACCTCATATATGAGGAGTTGTTCATGAGAAGGGTCCCTGAAGAGGGATGGGGAAGGGGGGTGGAAGGAGTATCCCCTTTCAACGGTGCAGATCATGCAGAGGTCTGATGTGATATGGGTCCATGCAGGGTAGAAAGGGAATATTTGGGATGAGAAGGTAAGGTGGGTTGGATTCAGTCCAAGTGCTGGTGCACTGTCCTTGTTCACACCTTTAGAATGCCTGCTTCTGGCCGTATGAAGGTTTGGATGGGCCAGAGCCCTGGCTTGAGGACAGATGCAGCCTCTTCCTGCCACTCCTTTTTTTCCTCCGTGAGCTGTCCTGTGGTTGGTAGAACCATGGAGGAGGTTGTGGCCTAAAATGCCTCTGCTGTGTGGTGGGGGTGTGGAGGCCCAGTGATTTGAGGGTGGCTTGAGTCTTTTAGACTATGTAGTCTTATCAGTCTTTTTGGAAAATTTAGGGGGTGACTAAGGGGAGATCCTGAATGGTCTGCCGGACCTTGTATGGCAGACCTGATACCTGGAGTCCCTTTTCATGGCAATCCCAGTAGACATCACCCAAGTGGCCGTAACAGCCCCATCCAGAGTGGCCTGTAGTGAAGCTCAGGAAATGAGCTTGCTCTCTTCCACCAGGGCCAAGAATTCAGCACAGAAGTCCTGCGGCAGCAGCTCTGCAAACTTTGCCATTGTCCCGCATGTATTGTAGCGGTATCTGCTGACAATGGCCTGCTGATGAGAAATGTGGTGCTGCAAGCAGCCAGTGGAGTAAACCTTTCTCCCAAAAAGGTTGAGTTGTTTCGCCTCCCAATTCTTTGGGAAAGGGCCTTGGTAGCTCTGGCACTCACTTTGGTTCGCAGCATCCACAACCAAGGAATCTGGTGGAAGATGGGTATACAAGTGCTCTTAGCCCTGGGACTGCACAAAATAGAGTCTTTCATTGCACTTAGCTGTAGGGGGCAACAAAGCTGGGTCTGCCACAAGATTTCTGTGGTGTCAGCAATGGCCTGTATGAGAGGCAGAGTGATGTGTAGGTCAAGAGGGGGTGAGGATATCCACCATTGGATCTGTGTCCTCCACTACTTCCTCCACCTGAATGCCCTGGGCAACCCTCTTCAGCAATTGCTGTAGGACCCTGTTGTCCTCCAGGGCCGGGGCTACCGTAGTGCTTCATCTGGAGGAGAAGGAGGAAGAGAGCCTCGCAAAGAGTGGCTGCTCTCTTCCCTCCACGCCCAAGGGGTTCCGCAGCGCTTGGGGATCCTGGGCTGGAGCTGATGTGAACGGTGCCGTGGCCCTCGGTGCCAGAGCTGTATATGTTGATGCCGAGGCCGCTGGTGCTGAAGTCGTTGAAGCTGGAACGGATGGTGTTGGGGCTGTCGGTACCAAGGACATTGGCGCTGATCCGCTGGGGCTGGCATAGATGGTGCCAGTACCACAGGGGTTGGGATGGTGGTGTCAGGGAGTAAGTGGAGGGTGCAGGTACCGAGGGCAGAGAGGACTAATTTACCATGGTTCAAGGGCATCTTGTGGGGTGGAATGGAATAATATTGGGAAAGGAAAAAATCTTTGGCTGAATATCTGAAACTATTTCTAAACACTGAGCTCTATTAAACTGGGATGATCTCCCACAGGAAGCAATGGATACTGCATTGTTTGGGCAATTTCAAACTAGAGTGCATTTAAGAAAATATAACCATAAGCTCTTCAGACAGGAAATGTTAACATTCCTGCACAGGTTGCCTGCTGTAAATTGTTGTGTACACTTAGAGTTACCTAGATCATAATGCGTTAGTGTGTAGTGTCTTGCAGCAGAGAGACTGGACTTAATAATGAATAAAAGGGGAGTTGTTACTGAGGCTGCTGGAAACAGACAGACCCTACTGTATATTTCTTCCTGGCTACCCAGCTGTCACAGTCTCCTTAAGCCTGGGTCTGCAATAGGAAGTCACTGAATAAACTACTCACTATACTACACTTGGATGATATTTGGAAAATGTCTTAAAATAGAGGGCTCTGGAAGTTTTAATTATGGTTATAATTATTGGAATGATTCTGCATCAGCAGGGTACAGACAAGATTACCTAATGGGGCTTTCCCCATCTCTAGGTTGTGTTAATACCTCAGGAACAGAAGATACACACAAGCTGAATTTAAGAGCTAGGGAACAGACCTACCTCTCACCCTCCCATTGACTGTGCAGTCCATGTTCTAGTTGTACAAGGAATGCAGGATCAGGCTCAAAAGTTATGCCCCCAAAATGTTCATGTTTTGAACAAAATCTGAAGGCCGAGGCGGAACTCCACACCTGTAATGGCTGTTTCAATCTTGCAATGGCTGCCACCAACAGTCATTGGCATATTCTACTAATTAACCTGACTGCATTGTGCCCAACATTTCCCTTAATGATTTCTGCTGAAATGTTATGATTAAACTCCATGCTCCTTAGACTGGAGGTCATGTTAATCTAATTATGTCTCTTCCTGGAAGCCTCCTACATTAATGAGACTTAAGGAGAGAGAGAGGAAAGTAGGGTGGCCAGCTGGCACTTTTGGGGTTTGTGTCTATGTACTAACTCCGCTGGTGATTTCGAAGTGAAAAGTCAATTGTAAAAAATTATATTAGGAGGAGTTTGATTCTTTCTATGATGCCTGTGCTAGCTACCTGTAAAGCAGCATGCATAACAAGGACAAGTTCCTGCCCCAAGAATGGGGCAAGCTAAGGCCTTGATTCTGCAAAAAGAGGACATCTGAGCACTCACTCTGCACAGGGGGTCTACATTCTTTCAGGCCAGATCCTGTAAAGGGTTAACTACCATTCACCTCAATGGGAGCTGAGGGTACTACGCATCTTACAGATAAGACACCCCCCTTGCCCCCGAGAGATTGTAATTGTTTTGTGAGCACAACAATGATGCCTTCCTCACAGGTATCAATGGATTTAGCCTTCCAACATACCTGTGAGGCAGGGAAGTAGAATGATCCTCATTTACAGATGGTGAAACTGAGCCACAGAGTGGCTTTGCATTTGGGGGAGTGTGTGGGGGGGTGCTTAGCTTTTGGGTGCCACACTTGAAACACCTGACGTATGATGTGGTAATCGGCATGTGCAACTCCAGCTGAATCAGTGGGAGCTGCAGATGCTCAGAACTTCTGAAATTAAGGCCCTGTTTTTGGGCATCCACTGTCAGGGATCACTGTTCTATTTCAGCCTAAGACACAGGAATTCTGGTCAAGATCACACAGGAAGTGTGGGGCAGAATCTGGTCTAGATGCCGGGTGTTCTGAGCCTGTGCCTTATCCATATGACCATCCTTCCTTCCTGATCAGCTACATCAGACAACTATTATTCTCAGCCTCTTTACTCATTTCAAGTTTCTGGAAGTGGCCATGGTTTTCCCCTCTTAATTCAAAGAGAGGGGAAAGGACTCAGTTATTGCAAATGTACCATATATGCAAAAATGTAATTAGTGGCATGGTTCATTTGCAACTGACACCACCATCTGCTCTGCCTCAGTGATGAATGTGAAGTGCAGGCCAAATCCTGGCACCCTTTAGATTTAAAGGCTGCTTTACCTGTATATTCTGCCCAGTCCAGAAGGGATCACAAATCACATGTGTGCAGATTACCGCAGCTCCTGTCAGGAGTAATACGTGTCAGGGGGAGTGATGACTATAGGGACTACAAGCACAGTGGGGATGTGTTAAAATGCACAAATCACATACTGTTGCCTGTGCCAGGAATGCCACAGATGCTCTTAAACAGCTCAACCCACAGAGTGCCCACCCTGAACTTTGACCAGCCCTTTCCCTCTAGAAGCCAAGTTTTGCCTTCCAATTTCACTCAGTAATGGCTTTTTGGATGTACATATACAAGAGAGATTTGGGCCAAAGAACTTATTCCACCATTACTGCAATAATTTGCCCTCGGGGCTGAACTCCTTCAAAAAAGGGCAACAAATAAGATTTCTATTTTGATCACATTTCAGATGCAAGAAACTTCACTCTAGAGAGTAGGCCCCATGCTGCTCCAATTGGGTGTTTTGCTATGAATGTCAGTGCAAGCCAACAATAATGCTCCCAACAGCAGTCTTCACTCTAAAGGTGTCATGTCAATATGTGGGGACAGTCCTTGGATTTGCTGATAGGCTTAGTGTTTTGGTGAGGAAAGGCACATTTGAAAACAGCCCTGGCCTGGGAAGCTGGAGCTTAAAAACAAAACCAAACCGCACACCCAGGGGAAAAATGCAAGCAGCTGAAAGTGAATACACATAGTACAAAATGTCAGTATTTGGAGTCCTAGCTTCTATTGCAAAAGGATTTAAGATCTAAATGCAACTATGTTTGCTCAAATGAGTTCAATGACTGAATCTGTGGATGTTCAAAGTAAACTGCAAAGTTTTAATTTTAAATCCCCCAGGAACTCTTGTAATAAGAATTTTGCACTTGTTGTGCATTCATAGACCTCAAAGCACTTTCCAAAGCTAGATACTGGTATGTGACATTAGCCTCATTATACAGGTAGGTAACTGATGCACAGAAGGAAGTGGCTTTTTCTTCGCTATACAGCCAATGAGTTGTAGAGTCAAGACTAGAACCCAAAATGTCTCACCCCCCACGCTCTTCCAGAAGTCATTAATCTACCTTTGGACTTTGTGCACACTAGCAGCTTTTATCTAAGGAGCTCGTGAGTGTTTTCCAGATGTCCATTGATCACACATCCTTGTGAGGAGCTATTTTTGCAATTTTCAGGTGTGTAAAATGAGATCTGGAAAGGTAAGTGACTTGACCAATGTCACCCAGCAAGTCTGGTAGAGCTGAGAACAAAACCTGGATCCCATTCATGTGCTCTAACCACTAGTCCTCATCTATGGGATCCCAAAACAAGAAAATGGTTGATTATGGTTTAAAAAGGGATTAGTGTTGTGTGTTGAGACAATCTCCATCTCCAAGATCATGGGTCACTTGAGCTACAGCCTCCCTTGTTTCTCTGCCAGCATGAGTGAAACCCCAACTGCCATAAATAAATGAAAAAACCTGCCCATTCCCTGCTCAACCCATGTTTTCATTCCCTCTGCTTATGGTATTGTAGCTGTGATGTCACTTGTTATGGTAGGAAAAAAAAGGCAGGAAATAGTTAGCTAAGATTTCTCAGGATCATACTTTTGTTATGAAAACATCAGCTATAGACTATGATATCCCAGAATAATGCATTCTGAGGCAGTTTAGCATATACAGCAGAGCAGGGGAATTTCAGAGGGGAAAGCAAATGCCAGAAAGGGTTAGCTAGATTTTTGTTGTAAAGGCTCCTCACAGCCTGACCATGGGAATGTGAAGCACAGAAACCAATCGAAACTGAGTGAAGCCTAAGGCAAAACAAAGCCTAGATTCTCCCCAGATGGTGTTTCTCCCAGGACTAACTCTTGTTTTCCTCCTAACCACCCCACTCATGCAAAGACAACCCCTCACACCTGTCCAGCCCCCAGGACTGTTTTCGTCCTCTCACTCCTAAATTCTTGATCTTCCTGATGAGCGAGGATGACCACTCCAGCAGCTAGTCTGCATCTTTCCTCTCCAGGCTGTACTGCTCTCCGCAGGTTGGCCTGTTGGTCCCTGCTCGGACCAGGCCTCCTCAGATTGTAAGGCTTGGAGCCCAACAACCCTGTCTTAATCTGCTCTTGAATTCACCTTTAAGACTCCAAGGGCATGTAAGGCCTCTGCTGGAAAATAGGATGTACTGCTATAAGAGCTGATTGGAGACTGAGGGTTTGTCTACATGGTACAGCAATATGCACTAGACACAGGATTTCTCAAGCACACCAATGTGCTGTGCACTAACTGGTCTGTGTAGACCCTCCCGGCATACACTAAAAGTTCAGTGGGTGTTAACATAGTGCCATTGAAATAGCTCTATGTTGATGCACAGTATGGAACTTTAGTGTGTGCCAGAAGGGTATACTTGGGCCAATTAATGTGAAACATATTGATGCACTTTAGAAATCACACCCCTCTAGTATGCATTGCTGTGCTATGTAGACAAGCCCTGAGATTCAGAGCAGTGCCTGGTGCAGTAATTGTCTTTCCAACTGGTGGTGACTATCCATAGAGGACCCAGTTTATCAGGAAATCCTCTAATTTAAAGGGAATCAATAGATTTCCTAAATTAGGGTTATCATAGTATCTGAGGGCCTATCAGGGCATTGCCCTGGGGCCTCTGGAACTTAGTACGTGAGCCAGAAGCCAACTGTCTCTTAAATGAGTCTGCTTTACAGCCTTAGTAACTCTCTAAGTGGTCTTTAGAGTAGCAGCCGTGTTAGTCTGTATTCGCAAAAAGAAAAGGAGGACTTGTGGCACCTTAGACTAACCAAGTCTAAGGTGCCACAAGTACTCCTTTTCTTTTTAAGTGGTCTTTGTGTCACTAGTGGGACTGAACACTGCACCCAGAAGGTGTGGGGGTTACACAAACTAACATTCCATGCAAAAGTCTTGGGAATAGGTACTCTACGTATAGGGAAATAGTTAAATGCAGGAAAACTTATCAAAACAGACTGGACTTCTACATAGATTGGTTCTGTTGACATGCATGGGCTGAAATTGTGGAAAAGCAGCATCACTTGCCCCATAACCTCAGCTGTGTTGAGCACAATGCCATCAACAGCCTCAGGAACAACTTTGACATTATAATCAAAAAGGCTGACAAAGGAGGTGCTGTTGTCATCATGAATAAGTTAGAATATGAACAAGAGGCTGCTAGGCAGGTCTCTAACTCCACATTCTACAGACCATTATCCTCTGATCCCATTAAGGATTACCAAAAGAAACTACACCATCCGCTCAAAAAACTCCCTGAAAAAGCACAGGAACAGATCTGTGCAGATACATGCCTAGAACCCTGTCCAGGGGTATTCTATTTGCTACCCAAGACCCATAAACCTGGAAATCCTGGATGACCCATCATCTCACACATTGGCACCCTAACAGCAGGATTGTCTGGCTATGTAGACTCTCTCCTCAGGCCCTATGCTACCAGCACTCTCAGCTATCTTTGAGACACCACTGACTTCCTGAGGAAGCTGCAATCCATTGCTCATTTTCCAGAAAACACCATCCTGGCCACTATGAATGTAGAAGCCCTCTACACCAACATTCCACACAAAGATGGACTACAAGCCGTCAGGAACAGTATCCCCAATAATGTCATGGCAAACCTGATGGCTGACCCTTGTGACTGTCCTCACCCACAACTATTTCACATTTGGGGACAATATATACACCTTCAAGTCAGTGGCACTGCTATGGGTACCCACATGGCCCCACAGTATGCAAACATTTTTATGGCTGACTTAGAATGCTTCCTTCGCTCTTGTCCCCTAATGCCCCTACTCTACTTGCGCTATATTGACATCATCATCATCTGGACCCATGGAAAAGAAGCCCTTGAGGAATTCCACCATGATTGCAACAATTTCCATCCCACCAACCTCAGCCTAGACCAATACACACAAGTGGTCCATTTCCTGGACACTACTGTGCTAATAAGCAATGATCACAAACACCATCCTATACTGGAAACCTACTGACCGCTATACTTACCTACATGCCTCCAGCTTCCATCCAGGACACCACACGATCCATTGTCTACAGCCAAGCTTTAAGATACAACTGCATTTGCTCCAACCCCTGAGACAGAGACAAACACCTACAAGATCTCTATCAAGCATTCTTAAAACTACAATACCCACCTGCTGAAGTGAAAAAAAAAAAAAAAAAAAACTGACAGAGCCAGAAGAATACGCAGAAGTCACCTACTACAGAACAGGCCCAACAAAGAAAATAACAGAATGCCACTAGCCGTCACCTTCAGCCCCCCAACTAAAACCTCTCCAGCGCATCAAAGATTTACAACCTATCCTGAAAATGACAGGTTTCAGAGTAACAGCCATGTTAGTCTGTATTTGCAAAACGAAAAGGAGTACTTGTGGCACCTTAGAGACTAACCAATTTATTTGCGCATAAGCTTTTGTGAGCTACAGCTCACTTCATCAGATGATAAATTGGTTAGTTTCTAAGGTGCCACAAGTACTCCTTTTCTTTATCCTGAAAAAGAATCTCACTCAGATCTTGGGAGACAGACAGCCCCCCAACCTGAAGTAAGTACTCTCCAGCAACCACACAACAAAAACCATTAACCCAGGAACCTATCCTTGCAACAAAGCCTGATGCAAACTCTGTCCACATATTTATTCAAGTGACACCATCATAGGACCTAATCACATTAGCCACACCATCAGGGGCTCATTCACCTGCACATCTACCAATGTGATATATGCCATCATGTGCCAGCAATGCCCCTCTGCCATGTTCATTGGCCAAACCAGACAGTCTCTACGCAAAAGAGTAAATGGACACAAATCTGACATCAGGAATCAATACATTCAAAAACTGGTAGGAGAACACTTCAACCTCTCTGGCCACTCGGTAAAAGATTTAAAGGTGGCAATTTTGCAACAGAAAAGCTTCAAAAACAGACTCCAGTGAGAAACTGCTGAGCTTGGATTAATATGCAAGTTAGATACCATTAACTTGGGTTTGAATAGAGACTGGGAGAGGCTGGGTCATTACACATGTTGAATCTATTTCCCTATGTTAAGTATCCTCACACCTTCTTGTGAACTGTCTAAATGGGCCATCTTGATTATCACTACTAAAGTTTTTCTTCTGCTGATAATAGCTCATCTTTATTAGCCTCTTCCAGTTTGTATGGCAACTCCCACCTTCTCTCGATATATCTTCTTACTATATGTTCCATTCTATGCATCCAATGAAGTGAGCTTATGCGCCAATAAATTTATTAGTTTAAGGTGCCACAAGTACTCCTGTTCTTTTTATCCTTCTCTGTTTGTCACTGAAGAAGCAAAGCACAGGGAGCTAAATCTTGCCTCTACATTTGTAGAGCCAGAAGGGTGTTGGCAGGCTCAAAATCCTGCACAAGCAGCACTGCATGCAATTTCCAAAGAGCGCCAGGATTTGAATATGGTCAGCCACCTAAGGTATGGCCTGTGGGGAGGGTAGAGGGCATGGCTGTCCTCCAGACCTATGAATGCTCATGTAGCTATCAGAGGCACATGAGGCTGGCATGTTATTGCTGATCTGCAAGCAGCAGAGACTACCCCAAAATGTATAAAACAGGCCTGCCATTTGAAATCCTGTTCTGCCTTTTCAGACGGGATTGCTTGTAAACCAGGAGACATTTGGCAGATTTCGGCTTCCTCCCTTTGTACACAGATACGAACGGACTCATTGTAAGACTGAGCTGCCAGACAGTTCTTAGGTGCATAGATCGTGGAGTGATTGGGAAAAGACTTTGTATAAATATTATAGATATTATTTGTGATTACTACATTAATCATTTTCCAATATGGTTTTCTTGCATTCAGAAAGCAAGAGAGGGAAACTCTCCACTGGTTTTCAGGAAGTGAGTGAATGAGCATCCACATGTTAGCAAATGAATGAATGGCCTGATGAAGAAAGTGTCTGCAACAGCAGTGCATTTTGATCCTGTGACATTGTCCTTTGGTAACATTTCTATTAACTTGTTTGAAGTGACTGCAAGTACAGATTAATGAATGAAAAATAAAATTAAACTTTCACATTATGAAAAAGAATTTTTGTTAAAGAAGTGGCACATATAGGTCAGTCATATAAACAATAAGATGTACTGAATTAAAGCACCTTTCTGCCAAGGATCTTGAGATGCTTTCAGACAAGTTAGTTGCGTCTCATGACACCCCTGATGCAAGTTCATTATTATGCCCATCTTACCAGTGGTGAAACTGAGGCAAAGAGTGACTTGCCTACTGGAGTGAGTCAGAGGCAGAGCCAAGAAAGAACCCATGAGTTCTTATGTAGTGTCTCTTGTTTAAAGCCCTGATCCTACAAGGTGTTAATTCCCTCAGCTCCTATTGACTTTGGGAGTTGAGGGTATCTGGCATCTGAGCTCTCAGCAATTCAGGCTCTCCGCCACTACAGTTGGGACCAAAACCCCACATTTTAAAGAGTACCCTCAATGGTTAATTCAAGGTGCCCTCAGTCTGTATGGTAAATATTCATTTTCAGAATTAGCATGTGTACCATGGACATGTAGAGACAGGGTCACTGGGATTCACTGGGTAAATAATCATGCACACTCCAGAGTGGATAGCTGGACATTTAAAACACTTTATATTATATTTAGCTAGCTAAATATAATATAAAGTATAGAAAGATCAAATTTGGCTTCAGAGTTGCATGCTGCCATACCTGTAGAGAGAAATTGGTCTTGTATTTTTTACATCTTTCTCAGTAGTTCCTGTATTCTTAGTTGTGTTTCCTTCTTCCAGAATCTCATATGGAAACTTAGCCTGCCACTAGCTTTGCTTTCATACATGTGATCCTGTATTTCCTCACTCCTAATGGTTGGTATTTTGAAGCTAAAGGTGTGGCTGCCACAACTAGTTCCCCTTTCAAGGCTCATGTTTGCTGCACATGTTTGTCGGTTTCCAAATTGGCTTGGCATATTACAGTTAAAAACTGACTGTTGAAGAAAATGAAATGTAGGTGTTTTAATCCCCATAATTAATACTTCTAAATTTAGTTCTTCTCTGTCCTGCCTTATGCAAAAATCCCTTCAATGAAACTGACCTTGATTTTTTTCAATAAAGCGTTTCAGAAAACTAGGAAGTTTGAATCTCTGGTACTTGAGCATTCAGTCGTATTTAACAGCATGTCAGTGTATCCTGCATGCCAAATGTGGCCCACAGAATTCTAAACTGCTGTCCACATCTTTAAAATGAATGTGCAGCCCATGTAGACGGTAGATTTTCTAAAGCAACTAATGATTGATTATCTTGATTTTTGTGGGCCCAAATTGAAATACCTTCAAGTGTCTGATTTTTGGAGAGCCAATAGTCAGCACTTCCTGAAAATCACAGCCCATTAAAGTATCTCAAGTTGGGCACCAAAAAAACATAGGCACTCCAAATCAAATCATTTTAGAAATCCTTGGCCTACAAGAGTCCCAGCATGCAATGCTCCATCTGGAGTTAAACTGGGAGATTTACACAAAGGTGGAACCGCAGCCCAACACGGTAGCATTTAATTTCAGAAAGGGGGACTACAGAAAAAAATGAGGAAGTTAAACAGTTATTAAAAGGTACACTGCCAAAAGTGAAATCCCTGAAAGCTGCATGGAAATTTTTTAAAGACACTACAATAGACTCAACTTAAATGTACACCCCAAATTAAAAAAATATAGTAAGAGAACCAAAAAGGTGCCACTGTGGTGAAACAAAGAAAAGCAGCAGTAAGGCAAAAAGGCATCCTTTAAAAACAGTTTACCATGCTAGTGGGTAGTATGGGGTAATGTGAGCCCTGAAACAGAATGTAATAAAATCTTTAGATGTGGATTTTGAATGAGAGAGCCAGCCACCAGAAAATTAGGTACAGAAATCATGACATCTGTTTATGGTACTTTTAGGGAAACGTGAGATACTGTACACAAACAATACAGAGGAAAAACAGTGAGGACCTAAATACACAGCATAAAATCTATATACACCTTAGTACAGACACAAGTCATTTATCTGTTGAAATGGAAGCAAAATAAAATGCCTGGGCCCTTTACCAATCCTTCTGGACATAGAAAGATTACTTTAAATGTGCTTTTAAAAGAAGTCTGCTTCACTTCTTTTACCTTATAAATACAAGGTCCTGAATGCCTCCTTCTGACCCAGACTCTCCACACCATTCTCTCTGAATTGCTGGCAAACACTGAACCTTCGGAGGGCACACTGCTCATCTGGGGACTCCACCTGGTCACTGTGGGGATTAGCTCTTGAGGGCAACACCCACTTCCACAGCTGTGGCCAGCTGTCTCACAAACAGGTCTACAGCCCCTCACTGGTCCCAGGAACTGCAGCTTCCTCTTCATGGCTCAGCCCCCTGGCTAGATCACTCAGTGTTCCCCCCTTCTGGGATAGCAAAGTCCCTTCTCCCTAACAGTTCTAGGCAGTCTTCCCTCTGGCTGCCCTATGGTGCTACTCTCTGTGGCTTGTATGGGAACCCAGACCCACCCTCTGCTCCAGGTTCTAGTCCAAGGACCTTCAGCCCAGCAGTTCTGGGCCTTCCTCTCTCAGCCCTTACTGCTCTTTCCCTGGCCTGCTTCCTACCACACCTTGTTCCCCTTCTCTCAGGGTGTACCAGCTCCAAAGCCCTCTTCCCAGGGAGTGACTACTTCCTACAGCCTTTTCCAGTAGCCCTGCTTGTTACTGCACAGCTGAACCTGCTTCTAATTAGTCCCCTGATCACTTGCTCTTCCTCTAGGTGCAGCATGTGAAGTGAATTGGCCTGCCCAGCCACTTTTACCTCTTTCAGTTCTGTATTGGGTGGTCACCCCACAACACATTAATTTCTTAAATAGTATTTTTAAACTATATATTAACTAAGTAAGTGTGCTGGGCTGGACTCTCTCAGCAAAGTCTAATCCAATTGGTTGTTTGAGCTGTATGTTATTGGGTCTGTCATGTTATCTGTTTCCAGGTTCAAAAGAACCTGATTAACTGGTGAATATAGTGGACTCCTCTCTTTATTTTTTTTTCCCCCTGAGTCTGAAATTTTGTCACTAGGCCCTTGACTATAGAAACAGGAATACCTTAGGACATCAGTGGCACGTGAGAGTCAAATCACCTTACAGATTTGGTGGGCGAGAAATGCACAGAGCAGGGGAAGTGCAAATATTAACTTCTCTTTAAATTTTGCAAAACTATTGGGAAATGTGACGAACACTGACGCACAATAATATCAGAAAACTGTTAATAAAACAGGCTCTTAATACTGCTTAGCAGTTTTCCAGGACTTGAAACACTAAGGCAGGTCAGTACAAGTCTTCTCACAACTAGGAAACTTTTTCTAAGGATTGGCTGTGGATTAGTGATCAGAAAGGAAAAAACCTATACCTAGAGTGAGCCATTTCAAACTTCTGATCAGTGGAAGATTTGGGTGCTCAGACACTATATTGATAAGGGTCAGATAGAGAAAAATGGAGTAGATATTCAATTCTTTAATGATCATTGTTAGAATTTTTCCCCTCAAATTGCAGAGCTACTAAAAATCTCTAAATGTTATCAGAGCTAAAGCTAGCTTTTGGAGGATGACATTTTATATGTACTTTGGCTCAACCTGCACCACTTAAGAAAGCTGCAAAAAATCAGTCCCCAGATCCTACACGATACTAAAAGGCTGATCTAATTGCTATTGAATTATAAATAGAAAGGATTGTGACCTACTGCTAGTTTGAGATGAGAAGTGTGGAACAGATATTTTTGAACCTAAAAGTTAAGTTTAGAGCCCTCCTAGTTCATATTGTAGCTTTGGTATTTTTATTGCCTCATGACATTACCTATTTATGATGCTAATTTACTGTACAGCAAGAGGATCTTAATTGTATTAAAGTCATTAAAATCAGAATCACCAATGATTCATCAGTAACAGCAAAACCACAATGTTTTTACATGGTATTAGTGGTGTTGTAGCCAGGTTTGTCTTGTGATATTAGGACCTGAAGAGCTCTGTGTAAGCTTGTCTCCCTCACCAACAGAAGTTGGTCCAATAAAAGATTACCTCATGCAGCTTGCCTCTTTACATGGTATTATTCATTTGCTCATTTTTTTCTTATGGGTGCAGAGATAAGTGGTTTGTGCCTTGCTTTCTCCTCACTGTGAAAATGAAGTTAAAGGCTGAGCTTTTCAAAGGAGAGTAAGGGCGTTAAGCACCCAACTGCTGTTGAAAGTCAGTAACATTTGGGCACCCAAGCCTGTTTGAAGATCCCTGACAAAATGATTAATGGGACAATGCTGAGTGGAGAAATTATAATGACATTTGAGAAACTACTCTTGTCTCTAGAGACAATCTCTAGGCCAGAATAGGTGGCTATATCTACACTGCAATCACATGTGTGACTGCGACACAGGTAGCTATAACCTGACATAGCCACAGCTTCACTGCTATCATTTGATCTAGCAAGCTCCAATAAGCTAGCTCTGGTATGTCTACATGTGCTGCAGTCACATCTCTGATTGCAGCATAAAAATCCCCATAGTGCTGATGCAATCCAGTCAGTCTGAGATACGTGTCGCCTTTTGTGTCCAATCCACAGAGGATATGGGTCTGTTATAGCTCTCATCTAAATATTAAAATTATTTCTGCCTTACATCAATTCTAACATGTACATGATTTAATTTTAATCTGAAACTCACAGGTATCGCATGTCTTAAAAACCCACTATTAGGCTTATGCAGATAGACAGTGTTGGTAGCACTGGAGAAAGACACTAATGTGATATCTAAGATGAGCATCTAGACTTTCTGCTTGACAACACCCAGAGTAGAACTACGGTTGATGTCCTGCTATTTGACTACTATGGTATATCGCAGTGTTTGTCAACATTTTGAATGAAAGAAGGTGAATACTTTCTATCTGACTCACCTTGAGGAGTGATAGTCAAGTGCCATCCAGTGGAAATTTGGTATAGCTGCAACACAACGTCGTACTGCCTGGGTAAGCTTTGAGAATCTGCTTCAAGCCATTGTGTTTAGCACCTGTGGCTAAGATGTTCTGAAATAAATGTCTTAAGTTAGGCTCTTAAATGGTCTGATTTTCAAAAGAATGGAGCACCCTTGAAGTCATGGCAACTGCTGGGTGCTCAATGCTTTTAAAAGCATGGCCACTTAAGGTGACTAAACATGGTTTAGGCACCTGATTTTAGGCACTCATTTTTTAAAATCTTGGTATTTAACTTTAATGACCAATGGCCTAGTATAATACCAACCGAAGTTAATTGGAGTCATTCCATTGCCTTCAGCTGACATTGGATAAGTCTCCAAATTCTGCCCCCAGTTGCATTTGTACAATTTAAAGAGACACTGTCAGGCCAAATTTGTCCTCCTATTTATGAAGCCTAAGATCAATATGAATGTTTCCATTAATTTTTAAAAAATACAATGAAGCCAGTTTTTAACAATTATAATACCTGGCTCTCATAGTCTTTTCATCAATAGATCTCAGAGAGCTTTACAAAGGAGGTCAATATCATTATCCCCATGTTAAACAAATCAGACTGAAAGAAATCTTTCACTTTTAATAATCAAAGGCATTATTTTTAACATACATATACTTCTATGAAAAATATTTGGCCAAGTTCTGCTCTCAGTAATAGTTGATCTAGCAGTGTCCCTTTAAAGCCACTTGCAATCGCCTATAACTTTGGGCATTCTTTATTTTTGGTGCCCAATGTAGAAAAGAGGAAGGTGGAACTGCAATGATGGGGCAGTGCAGAGCGCATTAGGAGATGATCAACCGGAGCAGAACAGATCCACTGAAGCCATCAAATAATTGTTCTATTTGTCCTCCTTTCTTTCAAATGTGGTTTTGCTTTTTCCTTTGTTTAATTTCTGCTTCAAGTGAAAAAGGAACTTTTCTTCCTGAATATAAATTCAGAAGATCTGAGACAGCTCCTGTGGAGGCAAAGTGTGGGAGTTCTGCTCCATGGAGCATTTTGAGCACTGAGCAGTGCTTTGTCATGTGCTATACATCTATATGGTAGATATAGATGTATATATGGGATCTATGTTATAGATATTGTTTCAGTAATTAGATTTTATGAAACTTTATATTCTAAATTTAAATAATATTTATAGTGGGGACTAAAGTAAGATAGAAGCTTAGATACTAAGCAGCTGACAACTTAGAAATATTTAAAGAATATTCTGACTTTTAAAGACCTATCTGGGTATAAAATAAAAGTGCTTGTTGTGGCTTATCATTCTGCACTAAGTCTAGGTATTTTGTTACAGCTTAAGGCCTAATTGTTGGCTATACTGAGTACCTGAAATTCCTCTTTGAGTCTGTAGGAGTTGCAGGTGGTCAGAAGTTTGCAGTATCAGACCCTTTGTGTAATAGGCTTGCAGGGCTGAATGACTTTTGTGACAAAGCTCTAACCTTGTCTCAGTAGGTCCCACACTTCCAGGCAGATTACCCTAGCCTCAGAGGCTCACTAGGACCATCCACATAGCCCTTCTCTCTAGAGAGAAGGGCCACAGCCGACATAGCCATTTTCATCATAAACCAGCAAGGGAGGTAGGAAGAAGCAACCCTCTCTCACACAGTCTCTGTTGTCTCACAGTCTGATTAATCATGGAGAGTGGAGGAACCCAAGCCCACCCTCTACTCCAGGCTCCAGCCCAGAGACCCTTAACAGCTATTGGTAGCTGACCTTTTGAAACAGGACAAGTACAATTCCCTGGGCCACTTCTCCCCAGTAGCCCCCACTTACTTAATTACTTCACCCTTACCTCAAGGCCTCCTTCCTTGTGCCTAATAGGGTTGGTACTGTCCAGTTTCTCCAGCAACAGAGCTTCCTTCTACATGTATCTCACTGACTACCTGGGAGGCTTTTAACCAGTTCCAGCCAGCCCTTGATTGGCTTCAGTTGTCCCAATCAACCTAGCTATCTCCACTGCTTTCTGTTTCAAAAAAAAAAAAAAAAAAAAAAAAAGGATCTTAATTGGCCCCAGGTGACTTGATTAACCTGGAGCAAATGCCATTTGGTTACCAGGGTAACAGGGATTTGTTTAGTCTGTTCCTTACTACTTTCCTATAGCCATCTGGCCTTGTAATGAAAATAGCACATACATATTAACATGTATCACCTAACTGCTCCAAACTCATCAAGAATAAGGTAAACAAATTGTAATTAGCCAACAACTGAACTTTCTGTTGTTATTTCTATAGTGCCATAGGTGTGCAGGAGAGTGCCATCAATTCCTGGAGACAGTGTGACAGCAGAGTTGGCAGAATAAGGGGGCAAGAGGTGATTGGTCAAGCTCTTGGGTTGTTCTGTTTACTGTATATTGGATCTGAATCTCCTCTCATTGACATGGGTGTAAGTCAGGAAGTACTCCACTGCAATCACTGGAGTTATACTGGTGTAAGAAAGGTGGTAGGGGGGAAAGGTCAGTGGTGGGCTGTGACCATTGGGACAGAGATGGGTGTGACCCTGGGGACAAAGCTGTGTGTGTATGTACGTGTGTGTGTGGGTGTTAGTGGTTGGTCTGGTCCTGGGGCAGCTTTAGCATGGATGCCTGGGTTCATCTGCACCCACAAAAATCATAAAACCAAGGGTGCACAAACAAGTAAACATACACCTCATTCAGCCTACATGGGAGACCCTGAGGTGGGGGTCAATGTTCCCTCTAATTTTTAACAGTCCGTGTGTGCAAAAAATTTCTTCTGTGCCACCATCGAAGCAAACAAACAAACAAAAAAGCCAGAGTGCCACTGCCGACGCGGAAAAAAAAGCCATTGCCGAAGCCGGAGTGCTCGCGGGGTTTCGCCGTGTGTGTGGGGTTTAAGATCTGTGTGCACACGCACAGCTTAGAGGGAACAGTGGTAGGGGTCATGGTGTGTTGGAGAGCTAGGCCTGCCCCACAGTCACCCGGCTGTAGTGGTTCCTATCCTGTGCAGCTGGGCCCAACTCCCAGCTCCAGGTGTTGCACCAGGTTGCAACACCACTCAGTCAAATTTGGCCTGACCAGGCCAAACCTGAGCAGTGTTTTCACCCCGTGTGACAGGTCGCAATGCTTGGAGCAGGGAGTTGGGCCCTGCCCCTGTGGAGAGCCACTGCTGCCATGGGCTATCAGAAGACCTGCTGTTTTCTATTCCTGGCTTTGGGACCATGAGCAAGTCTCTTCACTGCTGCGTGCCTCAGTTTCCCCAACTATCAAATAGAGCTAATCAAGGGTTTGTTTGTTCTCCCCATTTAACAGGGTGGGAAACTGAGACACAGTTGGGACTTGTCTACACTACAGGTCTGTAGTGCATTTGTAAGCTTCTGACCCCCACATGTTGTTCAGAGCCTATGGACAACACAGCTCCTCAAGGTGTGTTTGTTCTGTGCTTACCCCTATGTACCAGCAGAGCTGGATGGCCTTTTCTCACTGTTCTGTGGGGGGCAGATCCTGGGTACTAAAGGTCTGAAGAAGCTCTCAAGGACTAATTTTTTTAAATAATTTTTTATCAATGAATTGGGAGCAAACATACAATCACTGCTGATAAGATTGGTGAGTGACAAAATAGTGGCAGCGTGGTAATTACTGATGAGGAGAGGGCAGTGATACAGAGTGAGCTGGCTTATTCGGCAAGCTGGACCCATTCAAAGAAAACAAGTTTGACCAGAGCCAAATGCAAGGTCCTATACCTAGCAACAAGCATGCCATCTACACCTCAGATTGGGGAAGTGTATCCAGGAAAATGTTATACCAATAAAATAAAAACCAGCAGGATCTTATTAAAGGGGAAAAGGCAAAATGCCACATTTATTGTGAATACAGAAAGAATCATAGTAAGCAGTTAGTTATAGCTATAACATTCCATTCAATTTCATATTTATTCACACATTCATTCATACACACACACACACAGGTTCTGCAAGGTTGTTATCATAGTTACCAGCCTTAGAGTTGCTCATACCAAGCCACTGGCCAGGTGGCCTGGACATGAGGAGGGAGCAGGGCCTTGTCAGATGCTCATCTGATGCTCCTGGAAGTTGGTTTGCAGAATCAGACCCCAAAGTTCTCACTTTCTAAACTCCATTTTTATAGGAATTTCTTCCTATGCCAGTCTATGGGAATTGCTTCATCATGCTGCTGCCGAATCAGTCAGCAAATAGCACATTCCTGATGGCTCCATGCTGCCAGATGTTATCTTGTTCTTTGGTTCTCCCATCCTTGAGGCTGTTGGGTGAATTCCAGTCCGCCCTCTGGGGGTCCTCTGGTTATTTCCACTTGATGCCTTCTTCAGCCGATGGACACGGGATTCTTAGGCTGGCACCTCCCTGATCATTCAGTTATTATCCACACCAAGCATCCATCCATATACATCCTCTATCTCTATTTTAATCACAATTGTTAACAAAGCGAGATGAATACAACAAAAGGGCGGGGAGTCTCTGGCTGCTGAGTCTGTTGTTACAGAGTATTGCTTTGAGTCTCTCTCTCTCTGAGTCGTTGTTGTTACAAAGAATTGCTTTGAGAACAGACTATGTCTTAGAATGTACTAACACAATTAGCAGCTTGCAAATTTCACACATAGAGGGAGAGAAACAGTACCAAAACCCAAGAGACCTCTTAATTAGTAATACCCTGGAATTTAAACTATTGGGAATCAAACTCATTTGTGATTTTAAAACAGAACTTCTTTAATATGATCCAACAAAAACAGTGACTATGAAAAGGATTTATAGGTCATAGTGGAGAAGCCACTCAACATGAGCTCCCTGTGTGATGCTGTGGTGAACAGAGCTAAAGCCATCCTTAGACGTAGGAGCAGAGCCATGAGTAGGATAGGGAGATGACACAGCATCAGCGAGACTGATATTGGAATATGGCCTCCAGTTTTGGTGTCCTCATTTGAAAAAGATGTTGAGAAATTGGAGGTGGGGCAGCAAAGACAAGATGTTCTGAGGGCTGGAGAAAAATGCCTTCTAGTGAGCTATTGAAAGAGGTCAACCTGTTTAGCTTATCAAAAGAAGATTGAAAGGCAACTTCATTGAAGTGTTGAAGTGGCTTAATGGAGAGAAAATCTTGGGTATTAATGGCTCTTTAATCTATCAGAAAGTCATAACAAGACCCAATGGCAGGAGGGTGAAAAGAGACAAATTCTTATTAGAAATAAGGCACAAATATTCAACAGCGAGGATGATTCATCACAGGAACAAGCTACCAAGGAAAATGGTGGATTCTCCATCTCTTGATGTCATTTAATGAAGACTAGATGCCTTTCTGGAATGTGTTTGCCCAAAAAGTAGCTATTGTGGTATACAGGAGGCCTGTGATATGCAGGAGGTCAGCTTAGATGCTCTAATGGTCTCTTCTGGCCATAAAGTCTACTAATTTCTGAAAAACTGAGTGTAGCATTGGGAGCAACCTCTGATGTTTTACTGTCTAGCCGGCTTGCTTCCTAGAATGAACACTCATTGAGTGGAGTGATCCACAGGGGTAGCTCAAACTTCCAATGGGTCTGGCCAGTGGAAGGACATTAGCACTGCAGGGGAGGGGTGGTGTGGCAGTGGCATCACAAAGGCCTTTTGCAGGACCTCAGCCTATTGGTCAAAGGTGGTGGGGAGGCGGTGACCTCACAGGGAGACGCGGACATCAGCCAGGCAGGACAGGGGCGCAGGGCCAGGAAAACCTCAGAGACCCCTGTGGCTTTGCTTCAGCAAGTCTCTTTCTCGAGGTTTCTCTTTGAGGACTGAGAGAGTATTAGGGTTCACGTACGTGAGCGCAAGGAGGAACCTCTTCCGAGTTTTCTCCTTTCCTTTTCCTGATTTTACTAGAAAACCGATGTCCCTGTTTACAAAGTAAGAGCCCCCAAGAGGTTTGGAACCTGTTCAGTCTGATCCATCTGGTGCCAGCTGAATTCTAGGCATGGAAAATAAAAGCTTAAGGTGACAGAATTTTATTCCCCACCTTTGATTTTGTCCCTTAGCATCACTGGGGACATTGGGGTTTGTTCTTTTTGTTTTACCTTTTCCTCCATCTCTCACTCCTTTCGCTTCATCTCTTACTTCTTTTGTCCTTTCCCCTGTTCCCCTCCCACCACCAGGAGGCGTGTGTGTGCGTATGTGTGTGTCATGGGGGGTTCTCTGCAGCTCCCGTTGTGGGAGGTCCACCCAAAAATGTGGGGCTGAAATAGTGCTTGGACAGTGATCTCCACCCGTGACCTGGACCATCTTTTGGGCTCTCTGGTGAGAACCCACACCCTCCCGCCCCTCAGTCTCTACCCTGGCTGGCTGAGCAGGGGGGTTATTGACAGGGAGGAGACTCAGGTCCTTGTTGCTCTCTTTTAAGACCAAGTAAATAAGTCATAACCGGTCATATGTTTGACGAATTTTGCTGCTTCTCTGCATTAATTGTCTCTGAGCAGTTCATGATTCTCTCTAACATTCCAGTTCTCCTAAAACACTTGCTGAATAATTACTATGAACTGTTGTTGGTCTGGAGCTCATTTGAGAGCACTTTAATCACATCATTCAAAGTATGAAATTCAAGATCCGATGGTTAGTTTGAAAGTCAGGGCTCTTGGGTCCATTTCCCAGCTCTGCCACTGACTGGCTGAGAGACCTAAAACAAGTCAATTCTCCTTTCTCAGCCTTAGCGTCTCCCTTTTTCAAGTAGGGATAACAATCCGCTCCTACCTACCTCACGGTGGGTGGAGGATGGGGACCCACTGGAGAGTGCACTAGGAGGAGTGCAGAATATGAGGTCCTATCACGTTTCCTCAGATCCCTTCCAACCCTGATATTCTATGAAATCAGATTATGACATCATAGAATAGCTGAAGTATTCTATTTTATTTGTATGTTATTATTTTGAAATTGTTAAGAGCAGCAACTACTTAGCTCAGATTGAAGCGTTTTATCTAATTTTCGAGATCGAAGTGTCTCCTCTTTGTGTGCGATGAGACAATTTAACACAGTGTGACAAACAGGAGATGCTTTTGTTTTGCAACAAAATATTTTTGCAAAGCATTTTCATCCCACTTGTTATGATTTCAAGAAACAAACTGGTTTAGTCTGAATGGGATTTTCTGACAGAAACAGTTTCAATGTAATTTCCCGGCCATCTCGATTCCTGGGCTCTATGCCTGCCTCTGGGGGATTTCTTGTCTGTTAGAACAGGAGTCAGGACTGGTGGCTTCTCTTTCTGGCTCTGCCACCACCTTGCTGTGTAGGCCCTTGGGTAGGTCACTTCCCTTCTCTGAACCTCAGGCTCCCCATCTGTCCAATGGGAAGAGGGAAAATTCTCGAACTCTGGGCAGCCATCATCCTGGGTGAGATAAGGGCCGTTAAAGCCCTTTGTGAAGGAGAAAGGGGAGTTTTACGGTGTTGAGCACCAAGGAATTCTAAACTTTGCTAAAATGACTCATCTGTGGAAACAAGAAATGGTTGGGGCCAAATGTTAACCATTGTCTTTTTTAAAGCCCATTCAGGGATGTGAGTCCCACTCTTTTAGGTACCTGGGGTTCTTTGCCAGGAGGAGAGAAGAGGTTCCTGCCTCCATTTTTGTGGTCTTAACAAACCAGGTGCTGTGTCCCAGTTCTCTTCTGAGATCCCTGAAAAAGAACATCTTCCCATCCATTAACAAGACAGTACCTATCTTTAAAAGGGGAACAAAGAGAACCCTGGGACTTACAGACTAGCCAGCCTCACTTCCATCCCTGGAAAGATACTGGAACACATTATTAAATAATCAGTTTGTCAGCACCTACAGGATAATTTGGGTCTTAGGACTAGTGAACATGGATTTGTCAAGAACAAATCATTCCAAACCAATCCTATTTCCTTCTTTGACAGGGTTATGGGCCTAGTGGAGGTGGGTAAACAGGAGTTGTGATCTGTCTTGGTGTTAAGAAGGCTTTTGACACAGTCCCATCGGACAGTCTCACAAGCAAACTAGGGAAATGTGGTCTCGATGCAATTAGTATAATGTGGGTGCACAGCTGGTTGAAAGCCCATACTCCAAGAGTCCTTCTCCATGTTTGGCTGTCCAGCTGAGAGGGTGTACCTAGTGGGTCCAGCAGGGATCAGTTCGGGGTCCGGAACTATTCAATATTTTCATTAATGATTTGGAAAATGGAGTGGAGAGTATGCTTCTAAAATTTGCAGATGACACCAAGCACTTGGGAGCACAGGGTTGGAATTCCAAACGCCCTTAACAAATTGAAGAATTGGTCTACTTGAGCCAAACTCCATGGCTGGGCCCCTGGCTAGAGACTGGGCCGAAGTGAAACCCCAGAGCCAAACACTCCTCCTCCTGGGCAGTGCACACTGACCTTTATTTGTCAGATGCTGCTTAGCACTGTCAGAGCAGCTTTTTTCTCCCAGCACTTTCCCATAATGGGAAAGTAGGAAATCCCCATTTGACTGCTGGGGACAGAGTCATAGAGTGGGGAGCAACTTGCCCAAAGTCCCACAGGTCAATAGGAAAACCAGCAATGGAACCCAGGAGTCCTGACTCCCAACCCCCTGGTCCAGTCTCTACAACAGAGCACACTCCCCCTCAAAGGCAGGGGGACTGGACATGAGGGCCTGGTTGTAATTGCCAGCTGTGGGAGGGAGTGTGCAGCAGTGGTTAGTGAAGGGGCCTGGAAATAAGGACTGCTGGGTCCCATCCATGGCTCTGACACTTGGTGTGACCCTGAGCCAGTAGCTTCCCCTCGCCAGGCCTGTTTCTCATCAGTAGGGTTGGGGTCGCAGTCCCTACAGCCCAGGGGTGTTGGGAGGCTCCAGGAAGGTGTGTAAAGTGCTGGGATGTCAGGAGCTGGGAGGCGCCATCACCCCTGCACTAGGGCAGTGTTCTGCACCCCCTGCTGCTGGCTGAGTTTCTCCGTCCCTTGGCAATAAGACAGACTCTTCTTTTCACAGCCAGTCGATTGCCCAGTGTTTTCACCCTGCCTGCTGGCTGGGCAGGGTAACTCCTCAGGTCACCACCCTCTCCAGCCTGCCTTGGGCTTGGAGAGCGAGGAGGAGGGCAAGCGACAGCAGGTGACCCTGAACATCCGCCATCCATCACTCCATCACCTAGAGCAAGTGAGTGGCATTAGGGTTCCTCTGTGGTGTCCCCTGTCTCTCTGGGGAGAGGCAGAAAGAGGAGGAGAGAATCTCTCCCAAAGGAGATTGGATTTGCAAACCGACCCCAGGAGCCCCTCACTCTCAGACCGGGGAGGGCCTTCTCCAGAGCTGTCTCCAGTGTGTTTGGAAAGGTCCCAGCAATGGGGCTCACAGCCCTTCCTTTGTGGGAGACTGTTCCCCAGGCTGAGAGTCTCTGAGCTGGGCCAGACCCTGTGAGCGGCTGAGCATGGAAATCAATGGGAAACGAGGGGGCCCTGGGCTTACTATGCCTAGGGACTTTGACGTGGGGAATGGTTTCCCAGGAGAAGTCCACACTCCTGGGTTCTGTTCCTTCTCTAGCCTGGGGGGGAATGTGCCCTGGGATGGCAGGAGTGAGCTGCTTGTCCAAAGTGACTGATGGTCTTTGTGACTGACCCCAGTGCTCGAAAAGGAGGAGACTCCCCGGGTGTTGCAGCACCAGGGATGGCGAGGGGGAACGTTGGGAGCAGATCATGCAATGAGCTCCTGCCAGCGTGTGGAGATTACACTCCCTGCACCCCTGTGGGGGGAGGAGGAGCTGCTCTGGCTGGGGCAGGGATGGGCAGGGACCAAAAAGGCTGGTTAGTGAGAGGCTGCCTTGACCCCAGACTCACGCCTGCTCCCCGCTCGGTTCCAGGATGGCCAGGCTCCTGAGGATGTTCAGGAAGAAGGTGGCCCTAGAGCCTGAGGGAAGCAGCTGCCATCTTCCCCAGGAGCAGAGCGGCCCCTCCCTCCCAGCTGGTGTGGAAGGAGCCCCTGGCTGGGCCAGGAGGTGGAAGTGCCCAGCCTTCTGGCAGAGGAAACCCACTCCCAGCACAGGCGCCAAGGTGGGAGAGCCACCGGCCAGGCCGAAATGGAGCTGGCCCAGGATGCGACTGGGCAGGCAGGACCCAGCCCAGGAGGGGAACCGGGCAGGGTGGCTCTGGGACTTGTTGTGTGGGAAGCACTGGCCCCAGGAACCCAGCCCTGATTCCCAGCAGGAGGCATCGCCCTGCCCGGTCACTGAGGACCTTCCAGCCTCCCCAGGGCAGGAGGTGGAGTATCCCTGTCCCAGCACCAGCAGCTCGGTCTGCTCCCCATGGGACAGCAGCAGGACCTATGACTCGGGCAGCAGCGAGGCCGATGGGCGCCGCTGCTTTGTTCCAGGTGAGGATCCAGGCTGGGCTCAGGGAGGGGTGAGGAGGGGGCTGTGAACACCTTGGGTCCAGGCCCTCGACCAGTGCTATGGGGGTGGGTCCCCAGCCCAGGTGTCTGGCCTGAGCCACATGAACCCCACTGACACTAGATGCTGGCACTTTGGTCCTTGGTGCTCCAGTTGTGGGGTAGGGGGGCAGGCACCTCCCAGGGAGTCCAGGACAGTGTCGGGGGGTCGCCTTCCTATGGGCTCCTGAAGGAGTTGGGGGTTGAAGGCATCACTGAGAGAGAGGGGGGAGTGTGGGGCCTCATCTGCCTGGGTCCTAGAGTTGGGAAGGGGACACATTGCCCCACCATGCCTCCGTCCTTTCCCCGAGTGGCAGCAGGCGTAATCCTGTCCCCTTCTCTCCCTGGTGCAGGGACCCCCAGGGACTCAGAGGAGGAGGAGGAGGAGGAGGAGGAGGAGGAATGGGTGGATGTGGCCACAGAGGAGGCTGCTCTCTAGAACATCCAAGAGCAGCTCCAGGGCCGAGAAAAGGTACAAACGTTCCCCAGCTACATCAGATAGCAGTTTTTAGCAAATTAGGACAAGTCAGCAGATAAGAACAACCTTATGTTCTTGGTGGTGATGGGGGACTTAAGCTACTCAGCCATCTGTTGGGAAAATAACACAGCAGGGCACAGATTATCCAACAAGTTCTTGGAATGTATTGGAGACCATTTTTTATTGCAGAAGGTGGAGAAAGCTATTAAGGGAGAGGCTGTTCTAGATTTCATTTTGACAAATAGGGAGGAACTGGTTGAGAATTTGAAAGTGTAAAGCAGCTTTGCTGGAAGTGATCATAAAATGATAGAGTTTGTGATTCTGAGGAATGGTAGGAGGGAGAACAGCAAAATAAAGATAATGGATTTGAAGAAGGCAGACTTCAGCAAATTTAGGGAGTTGGTAGGTAAGGTCCCATGGGAAGCAAGTCTAAGGGGAAAAACAATTGAAGACAGTTGGCAGTTTTTCAAAGAGACATTGTTAAGGGTGCAAGAGCAAACTATCCCACTGCATATGAAAGATAGGAAGTATGGCAAGAGCCCACCCTGACTTAACCATGAGATCTTCAGTGATCTGAATATCAAAGAAGAGTCCTACAAAAAGTGGAAACTAGGTCAAGTTACAAAGGATGACTATAAACAAATAACACAGGTATGTACGGACAAAATTAGAAAGGCCAAGGCACAAAACGAGATCAAACTAGCTAGAGACATAAAGGGTAACAAGAAAACATTCTACAAATACATTAGAAGCAAGAGGAAGACCAAGGACAGGGTAGGCCTCTTACGCAATGAGGGGGTCGGGGGGAAAACAATAACAGAAAATGTGGAAATGGCAGGGGTGCTTAATGACTTCTTCATTTCAGTTGGTGGTGATTGGATGTCTAATGTAGTGCATGCCAGTAAAAATGAGGTAGGATTAGAAGCAAAAATAGGAAAAGAACAAGTTAAAAATTATTTTGACAAATTAGATGTCTTCACGTCACCAGGGTCTGACGAAATGCATCCTAGGATACTTAAGGAGCTGACTGAGGAGATATCTGGGCCATTAGCAATTATCTTTAAAAAGTCATGGAAGATGGGAGAGATTCCAGAAGACTGGAAAAGGGCAATTATAGTGCCAATCTACAAAAATGGAAATAAGGACAACCCGGGAAATTACAGACCAGTCAGCTTAACTTTTGTACCCAGAAAGATAATGGAGCAAATAATTAAGCAATCAGATTGTAAACATCTAGAAGAAAATAAGGTGATGAATAACAGTCAGCATGGATTTTTCAAGAACAAATAGTGTCAAACCAACCTGATAGCTTTCTTTGACAGGGTAACAAGCCTTGTGGATGTGGGGAAAGTGGTAGATGTGGTATATCTTGACTTTAGTAAAATTTTTGACACTGTCTCGCATGACCTTCTCATAAACAAACTAGGGAAATGCAACCTAGATGGAGCTACAATAAAGTGGGTGCAAAAGTGATTGGAAAACCATCCCCAGAGAGTAGTTATCACTCCACAGTCATGCTGGAAGGGCATAACAAGAGGGGTCCCACAGGGATCTGTTCTGGGTCCGGTTCTGTTCAATATCTTCATCAATGATTTAGATAATGGCATAGACAGTACACTTATAAAGTTTGCGGACGATACCAAGCTGGGAGGGGTTGCAAGTGGTTTGGAGGATAGGATTAAAATTCAAAATGATCTGGACAAACTGGAGAAATTATCTGAAGTAAGTAGGATGAAATTCAATAAAGACAAATGCAAAGTATTCCACTTAGGAAGGAACAATCAGTTGCACACATACAAAATAGGAAATGACTTCCTAGAAAGGAGTACTGCAGAAAGGAATCTGGGGGTTATAGTGGATCACAAGCCAAGTATGAGTCAACAGTATAACTCTGCTGCAAAAAAAGCAAACATCATTCTGGAATGTATTAGCAGGAGTGTTGTAAGCAAGACACAAGAAGTAAGTCTTCTGCTCTACTCCATGCTGATTAGGCCTCAACTGGAGTATTGTGTCCAGTTCTGGGGGCCACATTTCAGGAAAGATGTGGACAAATTAAAGAAGGTCTGGAGACGAGCAACAAAAATGATTAAAGGTCTAGAAACCATGACCTGTGAGGGAAGGTTAAACACGGTAACAGTTTTCAAGTACATAAAAGGTTGTTAGAAGGAGTAGGAAGAAAAATTGTTCTTCTTAACGTCTGAGGATAGGACAAGAAGCAATGGGCTTAAATAGCAGCAAGGGAGCTTTAGGTTGGACATTAGGAGGGACGATCAGCGAGTTATCTCAAGTGGCTATACACAAATGCAAGAAGCCTGGGAAACAAGCAGGGAGAACTGGAAGTCCTGGCACAGTCAAGGAATTATGATGTGATTGGAATAACAGAGACTTGGTGGGATAACTCACATCACTGGAGTACTGTCATGGATGGATATAAACTGTTCAGGAAGGACAGGCAGGGCAGAAAAGGTGGGAGAGTTGCATTGTATGTAAGAGAGCAGTACGACTGCTCAGAGCTCAAGTATGAAACTGCAGGAAAACCTGAGTGTCTCTGGATTAAGTTTAGAAGTGTGAGCAACAAGGGTGATGTCATGGTGGGAGTCTGCTATAGACCACCGGACCAGGGAGATGAAGTGGACGAGGCTTTCTTCCGGCAACTCACGGAAGTTACTAGATCGCAGACCCTGGTTCTCATGGGAGACTTCAATCACCCTGATATCTGCTGGGAGAGCAATACAGCGGTGCACAGACAATCCAAGACGTTTTTGGAAAGGGTACGAGACAATTTCCTGGTACAAGTGCTGGAGGAACCAACTAGGGGCAGAGCTCTTCTTGACCTGCTGCTCACAAACCGGGAAGAATTAGTAGGGGAAGCTAAAGTGGATGGGAACCTGGGAGGCAGTGACCATGAGATGGTTGAGTTCAGGATCCTGACACAGGGAAGAAAGAAGAGCAGCAGAATACAGACCCTGGACTTCAGAAAAGCAGACTTTGACTCCCTCAGGGAACTAATGGGCAGGATCCCCTGGGAGAATAACACGAGGGGGAAAGGAGTCCAGGAGAGCTGGCTGTATTTTAAAGAACCTTTATTGAGGTTACAGGGACAAACCATCCCGATGTGTAGAAAGAATAGTAATTATGGCAGGCGACCAGCTTGGCTTAACAGTGAAATCCTTGCTGATCTTGAACACAAAAAAGAAGCTTACAAGAAGTGGAAGATTGGACAAATGACCAGGGAAGAGTATAAAAATATTGCTCGGGGATGCAGGAGTGAAATCAGGAAGGCCAAATCACACCTGGAGTTGCAGCTAGCAAGAGATGTTAAGAGTAACAAGCAGGGTTTCTTCAGGTATGTTAGCAACAAGAAGAAAGTCAAGGAAAGTGTGGGCCCCTTACTGAATGATGGAGGCAACCTAGTGACAGAGGTTGTGGAAGAAGCTGATGTACTCAATGCTTTTTATGCCTCTGTCTTCACGAACAAAGTCAGCTACCAGACTACTGCACTGGGCAGCACAGCATGGGGAGGAGGTGACCAGCCCTCTGTGGAGAAAGAAGTGGTTCGGGACTATTTAGAAAAGCTGGACGAGCACAAGTCCATGGGGCTGGATGCGCTGCATCCGAGAGTGCTAAAGGAGTTGGCGGATGTGATTGCAGAGCCATTGGCCATTATCTTTGAAAACTCATGGCGATCCGGGGAAGTCCCGGACGACTGGAAAAAGGCTAATGTAGTGCCCATCTTTAAAAAAGGGAAGAAGGAGGATCCTGGGAACTACAGGCCAGTCAGCCTCACCTCAGTCCCTGGAAAAATCATGGAGCAGGTCCTCAAGGAATCAATACTGAAGCACTTGCATGAGAGGAAAGTGATCAGCAACAGTCAGCATGGATTCACCAAGGGCAAGTCATGCCTGACTAATCTAATTGCCTTCTATGACGAGATAACTGGCTCTGTGGATGAGGGGAAAGCGGTGGACGTGTTGTTCCTTGACTTTAGCAAAGCTTTTGACACAGTTTCCCACAGTATTCTTGCCAGCAAGTTAAAGAAGTATGGGCTGGATGAATGGACGATAACGTGGATAGAAAGTTGGACAGATTGTCGGGCTCAACGGGTAGTGATCAATGGCTCCATGTCTAGTTGGCAGCCGGTATCAAGTGGAGTGCCCCAAGGGTCGGTCCTTGGGCCGGTTTTGTTCAATATCTTCATAAATGATCTGGAGGATGGTGTGGATTGCACCCTCAGCAAGTTTGCAGATGACACTAAACTGGGAGGAGAGGTAGATACGCTGGAGGGTAGGGATAGGATACAGAGGGACCTAGACAAATTAGAGGATTGGGCCAAAAGAAATCTGATGAGGTTCTATAAGGACAAGTGCAGAGTCCTGCACTTAGGATGGAAGAACCCCATGCACCGCTACAGACTAGGGACAGAATGGCTCGGCAGCAGTTCTGCAGAAAAGGACCTAGGGACGAGAAGCTGGATATGAGTCAACAATGCGCTGTTGTTGCCAAGAAGGCCAATGGCATTTTGGGATGTATACGTAGGGGCATTGCCAGCAGATCGAGGGACATGATCGTTCCCCTCTATTTGACATTGGTGAGGCCACATCTGGAGTACTGTGTCCAGTTTTGAGCCCCAGACTACAAGAAGGATGTGGATAAATTGGAAAGAGTCCAGCGGAGGGCAACAAAAATGATTAGGGGACTGGAACACATGACTTATGAGGAGAGGCTGAGGGAGCTGGGATTGTTTAGTCTGCGGAAGAGAAGAATGAGGGGGGATTTGATAGCTGCTTTCAACTACCTGAAAAGGGGTTCCAAAGAGGATGGGTCTAGACTGTTCTCAGTGGTAGCAGATGACAGAACAAGGAGTAATGGTCTCAAGTTGCAGTGGGGGAGGTTTAGGTTGGATATTAGAAAAAAACTTTTTCACTGGGAGGGTGGTGAAACACTGGAATGCGTTACCTAGGGTGGTGGTGGAATCTCCTTCCTTAGAAGTTTTTAAAGTCAGGCTTGACAAAGCCCTGGCTGGGATGATTTAGTTGGGGATTGGTCCTGCTTTGAGCAGGGGGTTGGACTAGATGACCTTCAGGGGTCCCTTCCAACCCTGATATTCTATGATTCTATGCAATACCCCTGCGAATCACCAGAGTAAATTGCCTAGGGAGGTTGTGGAATCTCCATCATGGGCGATTTTTAAGAGCAGGTTAGACAAACACCTGTCAGGGATTGTTTAGATAATACTTAGTTCTGCCATGAGTGCCGGGGAGACTACAAGAGTGCAGGGGACAAACTGCTATCTGTAGGAATTTGCTTCATCAGGCAGCAGTTTTCTACAATGGGGGTAACACATCAGTAACTGCTACAGGCAGCACATTGCTCCAGGGAGCAGGTTCCTGCCCTACACTCCCTGGATGGGCCTTGTCCGCCTGCTCCGAAGAGGAGGGGGCGGTGCCCGCGGAGAGACGCAAAAAGGGGGTGGAGCTAAGTCTTCGGATCCCTCCTGGCGTCGCGCCACGCCTCGCGCCGCCCTGGTTGCCTAGCAGTGGTAACGGCCGTTACGCGGCGTGCATTGTTTACAGGAGAGTAGCCAATGGGAGGGCAGCTGGGGCTGCGGCGCCGGGCCAATGGGCGGCGGGGGCGGCGCGTTTAAACGACGGCGACAGGTAGCTGCGTAGTCGCTGTTCTGTTGGCTGCGCTTCAACGTGTCGCGGCGCCATGCCGAGCCGGCCCGAGGACTACGAGGTGCTGCTCACCATCGGCGCCGGCTCCTACGGCAAGTGCCAGAAGGTGCGGCGCCGGGCGGACGGCAAGGTGAGCGGTCTGGGGCCGCGCGCGGGCCCCGGCGCTGCGGGCTCCGATGGCCCCGCACCTCTCTGCTGCCCGGGGCGGTTATCTCGCCTCGGCGGCGGCTCCGGCTGGTCGCTGTCTGACGGCGGGCCAGCCCCCTGCTGCCTCTGGCGGCGCCCGGCAGCGGCGCTTCCCCCGCGGGCGGGCGGGCGGGCTCTGGAGGGCTGGCTGGGGCTGCGCTCCCCGGGCTCGGCCCCTGCGGGTCCGGGGGCTCGCTGCTGGCCCCCCGTGGGTTAGGGGTGAGGCGGATCCGCTGGAGCGGGGACACGCAGCACCCCAGGGGCCGGCTCGTGGGAGGTGGGTCGGGGCGGCTGCTCTGCAATGTGAAGCTGCCCGTCGCTCGGCCGGGCTGGGACAGGGGCCGCCCCGTGTTCGTCTCCGCCGGCTCGTCAAGCGCTGCTAGCTGGACAGTTAGCTTGTGTCTCGGCTTGACCAGCTGTCCCTAGTGGGAGCATCCGTGTTTTGTCCGCTAGTCGCGGTGTGCACTGTCTTTCAGGTCTTAGTTTGGAAAGAGCTTGACTATGGCTCTATGACCGAAGCCGAGAAACAAATGCTTGTTTCGGAAGTGAATTTACTCCGGGAGCTGAAACACCCAAACATTGTCCGGTATTATGATCGCATCATTGACAGAACTAACACAACCCTGTACATCGTGATGGAGTATTGTGAAGGAGGTGACCTGGCTAGTCTAATTGCAAGATGTACAAAGGAAAGGCATGTGAAATCTGTTTATGGGGATCTCATGCTCTCCCATCTAAATAACCGGAGCATTTACCAGGATTAAGCTAAATCAAAATGCATCTCTTTGTAATCCATTAGAAACTTGGGTTTGATACACTTAATCACCTCAGACTTCTAAATACTCTCAAGTCTCTCCTTAAAGTATAAGAAGGTATACTTTTTTAAAAGGTATAATTTAGTAGAAGTTGTGTTAAACTGACTTCTGTTGATAAAATACAGAAAAACTGAGGTACCACACGCACACTGGAATAGTCACTATTGCAGGGATTTAAAGTAAAACTAAGAAGAAATTTGGTAAACTGTCTTAAAAGCAAGTTCAAATATATTAAACCTGCCTCAAAGCCCCTTTCCTGTCTTGTGGGTTTTAGAATGTGCTTTAATTTTTTTCTCTTGAGTCCACTTGCCCCTAGATGTGAGAACTATCTATAAGAGAAGTGGTGAAACTATCCTAACAGAACTTACTGCTTCAGCTCAAACAGAATCCTAATATAATTTTGTCTGACTTGGCTCTAACCATACAAGTCCCAGAGCACTTTAGAGTGGGTGACCTTGACAGCTCCTCCATGCTGTCTGTTAAATGTCCCAGGATGCAAAACTAAAATCACAAATTGAGCCTTTGAGATAAATCACTTGAATTGTTCTACATAACAATGCTCTGGGCCAATTATCTTCTAGGTTTTGCTGTGTGATACTTACAAAGGGGGAAGAAAGGAATGGATTTTCTGATCCAAAAATGGGATGGCTGTGGGGCCCACTTCCATATGGGATTAGGTGACCCCAGAGTCTGACCCTCTATGGGAAATGCTGCCCAACTGTCATCTTTGAAAAGGCCTTTCCATCATAAGAATGGCTATCAACACTGATTCTCTTGTGTCCAGTATATACCACTAAAAAAAAAAAGGAAATTAATGCCTTAAAACAAAATCCCTGTACACTGTGTGGCATTTTTAATTCCCAAAAGGTGCCAAAATGTCATGAAGTCCACTAGTTGCTCTGAGTTTAATCCCCAAGGCCAATATTTTGGTGCTACTGAGGTCTTCAAAACCCCTATTCAGCTGCTGCCTAAAGCCCCAAGACGTCTAAGTTTTTCTGCCAGTGAGCATGCTCACAGTTGTATTGTTCTAAGGTATAAGACCAGTGTTTAAGTGCCAAGCCCTGAAGCATTGCCCTGCATATCTTGTCGGCAGCACCTAATTCATAGGTGTGCTCTGAGGTTGCTTAAACTCCCACACCATAGTTGAGAGGTGGCCTCCATTAACCCAGGGATGAGATTTGGGTTCAATTCCCCCTCTGCCTGATGTGGAGAAGGGATTTGAACTTGGGTTTCCCACCTCTCAGGGGAGTGCCCTAACCACTGGACTAGTCATTCTCTCTGGCCCAATGAATATTTAATTGTTTATATACGGTGGACTGCTTCAATAGGAGAGAGAGCAACCCACACCAGCATAGCCCAGTGGTTTGGACACTCACCTGAGAGGTGGGAGTTCAAACTTCCTCTTCACATAATGGAAGGTCTCCCACATCCCAGGTGAATGCTCTAACGAGTGGGCTAAATACTATAAGGGAAGTTCACTCCCCTTTCCCTGGCATTTCTTGGGTGTGTGTTTTAAAAAAAAAAAAAAAACTCCAGGAGAGAGCTCACTGCTGAGAATCCCAAGCAGAGATGGACATTTCCCTCTTGGATAGAGTTAGACACCTAAATCCCTTTGAGGAGTGTGGATTAAGACTCACCCCTCTCCTCAGCTTAAGCAGTTCCAACAGGTAATGCTATCTCTGCCCAATGTGCTGGCTTTTTTTGTAAATCCTATTCTTGGGTATCTAACTCTCTCCATGCAGTGGGAGCATAGGTGCCTAACTTGAGGTTGTGGATTCCACTGGATGGGAATGTACATAAAAGTTAGCACTGTTGCAATACTCGCATTACTTTGTGGATCTAGCCCTCTGTGTTACTGCTATTTGCTTTGCATGGTAGATGTTAGGATACTATTGCCATGGGTGGTAGTACAAAACCCTAAGATGGGAACAAATAGTTAATTAGAGGGTGACTTGTATACTTTCTCTATTTACTGTATTTACAAGATCTATAAAAAGAAAAGGAGTACTTGTGGTACGTTAGAGACTAACAAATTTATTTGAGCATAAGCTTTCACCGTCACTCTGGTTACAGTGTGTATGGTAATACCCATTGTTTCATGTTCTGTGTATATAAAATCTCCCCACTGTATTTTCCACTGCATGCATCTGATGAAGTGAGCTGTAGCTCATGAAAGCTTATGCTCAAATAAATTTGTTAGTCTCGAAGGTGCCACTAGTACTCCTTTTCTTTTTGTGGATACAGCCTAACGCAGCTGCTACTCTGAAACCTTACAAGATCTATATTACTCTAAATTAACTTCTTCTCCTTTCCTAGACACTACTTAGAGGAAGACTTTGTTCTCCGCATGTTGACTCAGTTGACCCTGGCCTTGAAAGAATGTCATAGACGGAGTGATGGTGGCCACACTGTGTTGCACCGTGACCTAAAACCAGCAAATATTTTTCTAGATAGCAAGCACAATGTGAAACTTGGAGACTTTGGATTGGCTAGGATATTGCACCATGATACCAGTTTTGCTAAAACATTTGTTGGCACTCCATATTACATGTCTCCAGTAAGTGTTCCAAGATCCTGGTTTCTTCTGCAACACCTGGCTTTTTAACAGAATTCCTCAACGTCTTTAAAAGTTTTTAGTTAATGAAACCTATAACTAAATCTTAATTCCTGTAGCCAACCCCTTTTTAACTAGGGACAGACCTTTAAAACTTGTGTTTGGGGGAGGGAGGGGGGAACTTGCCTGCAACAATTCTGTGTCATATATCAGAATGGTCTTGTATATGACTGACTTTTGGGTTTGATATGACTTAAGCATCAAGTTTTTTGGACTGTAAAATTTCATAAATTAAGTGTTGTACTGTTTCTGGTGTGTTAGCTATAGGATGGGTTCTCAACCTGGGGGTTGTGGACTTCCCCGCCATCTGAACTGGGTTGAAAATGTGCTCAGGATCTGTGTTCATTCTCTCTGTCTCTCCTCTGTGTAGGGAGGGTAGTGATGGGGAGTTCCAAAACTGTTTTTCTGTTACATGGAGTCATGGTATAATTAATTAGCCTCTTACAGTTTGTATGGCAACTTCCACCAGGTGTGTGTAATCTTACGATATGTTCCAGTCTGTGCATCTGATGAAGTGGACTATAGCCCACAAAAGCTTATGCTCTAATAAATTTGTTAGTCTAAGGTGCCACAAGTACTCCTGTTCTTTTTGTGGTATAGAACAAGTTGAGGACCACTGCCATCAGACTATTGTGCATACTTAATAAATCCACAACCTTTCTCTCAAATCCATGTGTTCAAAGAGAACATCTGTAGAATTCTTGTTCCTATTTCTTTCTCAGAATGAGGCTGGAATAGCTCCCTTGCCTCCTGATATTTTACTTTTGAAGGCTGCTGTTCCTGAGTCCAGCACAAATTAGAACTGTGCACTAGTCATCGCTCACCATCCTAAGTAGATCCTTTCAAAGACAGCATTCTTAGTTCTTGACTACAGTTGATGTGAAGCTCTTAAGAACCTCCATCATGGCTACTGCTCCAGCTCTTCTCCCTGGGAGAACAGACCTCTTACGAGGTATTGTTTGTTAGTACCATCCTTGTCTTGTTAGGTCTACCCCCTGCAAGTCACATTTCTGAAGTATCTGCCTTGGTATCTTGGCACTGACTTTTACTTGATTCTTGTCTTCTCACATCTGCATAGTAGTGCTGCAGTGATGGAGTAGGGTACTCTACCTTCTTCAAATGATTGATCTACAAGGGTTCTCGTCCTCTGTGGTGCATAGACTTGGGAGTGAAAATCCTGCAAGGTCATGTCAAAGCTCACTACTTCTCTTTTGCTTCTGTGCTCTATGTGCAGACTCTAATGGAAGTTTGTTTTCCCTGTATAATGTCTTGAATTTGTACTGATCAAAAAACTGATGCAGTTTGAATAAAGCTTTGCTCCAGCTCAGTTATTGCTGTAATATCTTCTATATTCTGAATTGTACTAGCTTGAAGTAGCTATTGTGAATTAAACTGCAAACTCACCAGTGATAATTTAGTAGGTTGCACAACTATTAGCTGATCCTTCATGGAGAACTTGGTTCTGCTGCATTATTGTAAATGAATTGCTGTACACCTTCCTGATAACACATTTTAAATAAAGGCTTCTCTTTCTTAGGAACAAATGAACCGCATGTCATATAACGAAAAATCAGACATCTGGTCTCTAGGATGCTTGCTATACGAGCTATGTGCACTCTCGTAAGTATAAAGATAAATGATGTGAGACTACTTACACTTCAGTTATAGTATGTGACTAAACTGTAAACAGGTGAAGACCAAAGTTTGTCTAAAATCTTAATCCGACAAACTGTTTTGTTTTCAAAATATTTTAAAAATCAAAAACCAGCTCTCTTCTAGACACTAGAAGAACCTTGATTGAAGTGGTAAATGGAGATTTTCCTCAAACACAATGAAAACCCTTTAACACCTTTCCAGTTAAACAGTGAAAAGAGCCTTTAAGAAAATACATCTCTTCTTCAGGCCTCCATTTACAGCTTATAACCAAAAGGAGTTGGCAGAGAAGATAAAAGAAGGGAAGTTCAGACGAATACCCTATCGTTATTCAGATCAGTTGAATGAACTTCTTAAAAAGATGCTGAATTTAAAGGTAGGAATTGACTGCTGTTTTCACTAATACTTCAATCTTAAAGTACTTAAAGCATTTCAGAGCTTTAATTTTGCTGTAGGATGGAACTTGTGCAGTTTTTCCTCCATTAAGAAGGGAATTGGTGTCCTAAACTTCTTAAACTGACACTGTCACACTCTTTCCTTGGCTTGTTTCTTTTAAGGACTACTGTCGACCCTCTGTTGAAGAAATTCTACAGAATCCCTTGATAGCTGACTTGGTGGTAGAAGAGCAGAGAAACCTCTCTGAGAGGAGAGGACGAAGGTCAACAGAGCCAGAAAGGCTGCAGCATTCAGGCACTGCAGTAAATGAGCTAAAACTGAAGGAACAACAGTTGCAGGAGAGAGAACGAGCCATAAAAGAGAGAGAGCAACAACTGGAACGTATGAAATTCCATTCTGGGAGTGGGGAGGTTAATCAGACTGGTCTGAAAGCCTATGAGGGGGTAGTCCAGATTGTAGGTGCAGCCTGTCAGATTTTTAAAACTACCATTTTCTCTTTTGAATTTAATTAAACCTTACCTGGTGGTCTAATCCAGGAGTAGAAACCTAGGTTGGGATTGTGGGGGATGGAGAAGGCTGTTCATAGCAAGCAAAGGTTACCAAAACCTACAGAACGTGGGGCCTGAATCTGCTGTCCTGAACAATGTGTAGCCATACAGGGTAAAATGCATGGAATGCTACCAAATCAAAATGGTAGCATTTTACTCTGTACTGGCTCTATACTGTGAATATGCAGTTGCCCAACAGATTTGGATCCTTACTCTGTATAAATGCACAATTAGTGTTGGCTACAATCTATGAAAATTATTGGAGGTTGTGATGTGGCACAACTTAAAAGGGTGTGTGTGTCTTTGGAGACTGTCCATTGGAGGAATATCCAAAACTGTTACAAAACAGCAATTGTCAATAGAGCTCATAGCAGTGGAGCTATATGGTCAGTTCTTTAACTAATTGGATTTATGTAATGGATAACACTTGAGTTGTACTTGCCATCTTTAGCTGCATGCAGTTAACTTATATTGTGCCACAATGGGAACATCTATTTTGAAAATCAAGCCCTGCATATGGCACAGCTAAAATAAAGTGTCTGTGCAAAATGGCAGGACTGAACACTAGTATAGCTTCAGCCAGCCATGCATGATTAGACTAGAAAACAAGACTCTCTCAGAGCATGATTGATATTTTAAAGCAGTATGAGGATTCCATGATGAAAGAACATTATGCATCACTTAAACTCCTTCGTGTCCAGTCACTGCCATATCTCATGAAGAGCATGGGCTGAGAGAACCTGTCTCTCTACACAGCAATGTACTACTTTGCTACCTAGAGCAACAAAGCAGAAATTTAGGGGCTTGACACTTCAGTGATTACCTGCTTTTCTACATGAAAATCTGTCTTGGGACCAGGCCTCTCCTGTTTGGAAAACACCAGAAATCTGTGTTAACTTTCTTCATATGCTTACTTCCAGAGAGGGAGCGGGAGCTATGTGTTCGTGAGAGACTGGCAGAAGATAAACTTGCTAGGTATTACAGTGTAACCTAGGTTAAACTTTAAGATTGTTTGCTGTAGAAATGGTTTATTAACTTATCTCATTTCAAAACAGGGCTGAAAACTTGATGAAAAACTACAACCTATTCAAGGAACAGAGGATATTGGCAGGTGCAAAAAGCCCAGGTATGAGAATAAACAGACAGCCACTTGAACTAGTAAACACAGATTGGCACAGCCATGAGGATGCCCTTGACATTCTGCATGCCATAAAAAGTCCCATCTTACCAAACAAACTACATAAACTTCTGTAATGGTTTTGAACAGAAACTTGACCACTTTTTTTAAAGTGTCACATGGAATGAAGAAAAACTGCTGTACAAGGAGATCACATCTGCTGCTGTCAATATTTATTGAACCTGAACATCAGAAATGATAAGGGAAGGGTGTTAGTATGAATTTACTTTCTCTAGCTAGTTCTAGGTTTCAAACATTAGTAATTTGTGAAATCAGATCCATGTAATTATGATCTAGCTTTAAAATTTTAGTCTTCAATAAAACGTAAGGCATGTCTTATGACCACTCAGCCTTCACTTCATGGATGGCTTTAAAAGAAAAGGCAGATTTACACTACCTTTTTTCCACTGATCTTAAGGGTGGCTCATAGTTCACATAGTCTAACATACACTGAACTTGCAACCAAATGAGTCAAATTATACTTGGTAGAAACCTCAGCTGATTTAGAACAAAAAGCAGTAATTTTCCAAATCCAATCTAAAAAACAGACATGGTACAATACCTTGCATAACAACTTAAAGCTAGATTGTGGAATTTAGGCACCTAAATCAATTTTCTGAATCAGGCACTGTTGTGGTTCAGAGACCTGTAAGCTCCCCCTTCATTCTGTAGGCACCTAAATTTTTTGCCATAAGTTCGCTAGGTGCCTATGTTCTGTCTCTGGGCATGTGCTTTGCAGCAGCATACCTGGATGCCGAAGCCCCAGTGTGTGGTGCACAAACCAGGAAAAGATAGGTATTCTTCCACCTAAGTCACTTATGCAGGGCCTGATCCTCTAACTATGGCCTAAAGAAAAGGAGTACTTGTGGCACCTTAGAGACTAACCAATTTATTTGAGCATAAGCTTTCGTGAGCTACAGATCGCTTAATCGGATGCATACTGTGGAAAGTGTAGAAGATCTTTTTATACACAGACACACCATGAAAAAATACCTCCTCCCACCCCACTCTCCTGCTGGTAATAGCTTATCTAAAGTGATCACTCTCCTTACAATGTGTATGATAATCAAGGTGAGCCATTTCCAGCACAAATCCAGGGTTTAACAAGAACGTCGGGGGGGGAGGTAGGAAAAAACAAGGGGAAATAGATTACCTTGCATAATGACTTAGCCACTCCCAGTCTCTATTCAGTCTCTCTGTTCTAAATCAGCCATAAAAATGTTGGCATACTGTGGGGCCATGCGGGTACCCATAGCAGTGCCACTGATCTGAAGGTCTACATTGTCCCCAAATGTAAAATAGTTATGGGTAAGGACAAAGTCACAAAGTTCAGCCACCAGGTTAGCCGTGACATTATCGGGGATAGTGTTCTTGACGGCTTGTAGTCCATCTTTGTGTGGAATGTTGGTGTAGAGGGTTTCTACATCCATAGTGATCAGTGGCACTGCTATGGGTACCTGCATGGCACCACAGTATGCCAACATTTTTATGGCTGACTTAGAACAACGCTTCCTCAGCTCTTGTCCCTTAACGCTCCTACTCTACTTGTGCTATATTGATGTCTTCATCATCTGGACTCATGGAAAAGAAGCCCTTGAGGAATTCCACCATGATTTCAACAATTTCCATCCCACCATCAACCTCAGCCTGGTCCAGTCCACACAAGAGATCCACTTCCTGGACACTACAGTGCTAATAAACAATGGTCACATAAACACCACCCTATGCCGGAAACCTACTGACCGCTATTCCTACCTACATGCCTCCAGCTTTCACCCTGACCACACCACACGATCCATCGGCTACAGCCAAGCTCTGCGATACAACTGCATTTGCTCCAACCCCTCAGACAGAGACAAACACCTACAAGATCTCCTCTCTCAAGCATTCTTACAACTACAATACCCACCTGTGGAAGTGAAGAAACAGATTGATAGAGCCAGAAGAGTTCCCAGAAGTCACCTACTACAGGACAGGCCTAACAAAGAAAATAACAGAACGCCACTAGCCGTCACCTTCAGCCTCCAATGCATTATTAAGGATCTACAACCTATCCTGAAGGATGACCCAACACTCTCACAAATCTTGGGAGACAGGCCAGTCCTTGCCTACAGACAGCCCCCCAACCTGAAGCAAATACTCACCAGCAACCACATACCATACAACAGAACCACTAACCCAGGAACCTATCCTTGCAACAAAGCCCATTGCCAACTGTGCCCACATCTATTCAGGGGACACCATCACAGGGCCTAATAACATCAGCCACACCATCAGAGGCTCGTTCACCTGCACATCCACCAATGTGATATATGCCATCATGTGCCAGCAATGCCCCTCTGCCATGTACATTGGTCAAACTGGACAGTCTCTACATAAAAGAATAAATGGACACCAATCAGATGTCAAGAATTAGAACATTCATAAACCCGTCGGAGAACACTTCAATCTCTCTGGTCACGCGATTACAGACATGAAAGTTGCTATATTACAACAAAAAAACTTCAAATCCAGACTCCAGCAAGAAACTGTTGAATTGGAATTCATTTGCAACTTGGATACAATTAACTTAGGTTACCTTGCATAATGACTTAGGCTTGAATAGAGACTGGGAGTGGCTATTTCCCCCTGTTTTTTCCTACCACCCCCCCCCCCCCCCCGACGTTCTTGTTAAACCCTGGATTTGTGCTGGAAATGGCCCACCTTGATTATCATACACATTGTAAGGAGAGTGATCACTTTAGATAAGCTATTACCAGCAGGAGAGTGGGGTGGGAGGAGGTATACTTTCATGCTTTGTGTGTATATAAAAAGATCTTCTACACTTTCCACAGTATGCATCCCATGAAGTGATCTGTAGCTCACAAAAGCTTATGCTCAAATTGGTTAGTCTCTAAGGTGCTACAAGTACTCCTTTTCTTTTTGCGAATACAGACTAACACGGCTGTTACTCTGAAACCTAACTGTGGTCTGTTTGCTCTCCAGATTGGGTCCCCATAAGCAAGCTTACAGAAAATAGCTGGGGGCGTGGAAGGGGCAGGAGGAGGATTACCTCCCTCAAACTCCTAGCCAAGTTCTTTAGAGTATTCACTTGGGATATAGGAGACATTGATCCAATGCCCACACCATCATTCCACATGAAGTAGTCTTCTACAAGCCTGGTTCTAGCTGTCATATGCTGCTTCAGCTTAATCACTAAAAATAGCATTGTTTTAATGTCTAATTGTCTGCCTATTAATCCCTTGCCTCTTGCAATATTACTACTTTCTGACGCTCTCCCTTTCCTGATATAACTGTGGAAGAAGTCTGCAAGAGGTGTCCTGCTTCTCTTTTGTCCCCCCCATCCTCCTCTTTGTAATCATTCAGGTTTACTTATGCTATAATGTGACAATTCCTAATTTAATATCCTCTGCATTTTTCATGGTTTTTAACTTTCTCTTATAAAGAGTTTGCTTGCTGTAGAACAGACCTAGTTAGAAGGCAGCACCCAGGTCTCTACCTTCCCTATCTCACTAAGCTCAGCTTTATTACTCTTACAAAGGGCCTAGTTTTACATCAATCACAGAAAAATCAGAGTAACATTGAAACTCTGTTCCAGTTACCTCACACTACCAGATAAATTAATCACTGTTCTCTTATAGCTCTACTAACTTGCATGGGTTTTAACTTTAAGAAAAATGCTAACTAGGAGGTTTTCCCCCTATTAAGTCCACTAGTATTTTCTTTCAGGACTAAATTCAATTGTTGCGATTACCACTAGGCTTCTGCACTGGCGGAGGCTCCCTGCAGAATCCATCATGTTTAGGCAGGTTGCTTACTAAGACCTTCTCGCTCCCTGTGGTTTGAGAATCAAACAAGTTTTCTGAAAAACTGTACAGAGCTGGGACTTTATTATGGAAGCATGGCTGAGCAAAATTGAGTTCTTGAAACACTGCATTAAAACTGAACTGCTGCTAGTGTAAAATGGTCAAATGTGAACTCTGCCCTCGTTCTCGGGAAGCCTGCAAGCTATGCTATCATTTAAAGACAAATGTGTACAGGTACACATGGCTTACCTGCACCAGGGAAAAACATCCCTTACATTTTCAGAAGATACTGAGTACTCCTCGGTGACTTTTTTTCTGAAATAGCATGTCATTTGTTGTGGCATAGAGGGGTAGGTAAAGTGTTCTCAGTACATTAATATTGACTAGGCCTGATTCAACTAGTGTCAGTACATAGGTCAGGCCTCTGGGTTATGTAGCTGTTTTATCCTATACTTCACTGCAACACTCAAGCCATCAAGAGTTTCTATAATTGAGTGCTGAACTTGGAAACTAAACATCTTTCACTATCCAGCACCCTCCACCTTTATTTTGACTCATTGTATCACTGCTATCTGTATCCTTGCTCTTCTGCAAAATAAAGGTACTCTCCTCTTGTGTGCTCGTTGTAAAGAGATGACTAAACGAAACAAAAGTAAGTCTCTACAGCCCTTTCTATCTTAGGTCTTAAGTAAAATTACAACCTCCAGTAACCTATAGCACTGTCATGTTAAACAGAGCTTTTGTATCCTATATAACTGTCCCCTAAATAAGCTGGGTGGGTGGGGAGGCAAAGGATGGCATTAGTTGGAAACTCAAAAGTGTGAATTACATATGAACAGCATTTGACTCTATTGATTCAAATAAAGCTGCTTGGCAGTTACTCTACTTAATACATGTGTTAACTTAGATCCAGATTAGGTTCCCCTCTGCAAAGTGACTGGCACTGATATGAATGAATAAACTAATATTGAGGAACACTCATTCAATGAAAGTCAAAAGCCCTTTTCTTCACTGTTTCTGTCTTTAAGATGAAGTGCTACTTCCCTCTTCAGCAAGAAAGAAGGTTCACTTTGGTGCAAGTAAAGAGAATGCTATATCCAATGATTTGGAGAATTATCCTCTCCCAAAAGAAAAATGCTCTGAGCTGAAGAAACGCCTTTATGCTGCTAACCTGCGGGCTCAAGCATTGTGCGAACTGGAAAAAAATTATCAACTAAAAAGCAGGCAAATTCTGGGCATGCGCTGAAACTGTGTACAGTATTTAACATTTTAATGTCACTTAAGAATGTATAGGTACAACTATTGTGCTCCTTTTGTCTTGATTTTATTTTTTTACCATCATCTCAATCCTGTTTTGTTTTAGCAGAGATGCTACCATTTTAACTTTCTTTTACATAAAAGAAGTTATGTATGTGTTTCCCTTTTCTATGAATTTTCCATCATAGACTGTCCATGCTTGAAAGGACACTTCAGAGGAACAGAAGGATAGCTTTGATAAATAGTCAAACATGAAAATACTTGTTTGACGTAGAGAGAGAAAGTGGCTAAGTTGAGAGAATGAAGGATGTCTATAAATTAAGAATTAATTCTGAAACTACATAAGTGATGCAGGTAGCTTTTTTAATTTAAAAAAGTGTCTTGATGTGATAGATGTATTTTTCTTTCAGTTGAAAAGTTCTATGAAAACCTTTAAAAAAATTAGTGTGTAAATTTACCTGTTGTACAATTATTTTACACCATTTCCTTTTTTAGATCAAAGAAATCTTGTATCCTTTTGTTGCCACCTTATACTTTTTAATTTTAAAAGTATTTTCTGTAATATTGTAAACATACAACTGCTTGTAGCTATTCTTGTTTCATATGACAGCAAGAGCAAAGATGTGAAAAGGTTGCTATTCTACCCCCTTTCACCAATTAACTGATCTACCCATAACTGAAGGTAGACATAATGTACTAAAATAAAAATCTATTTTCCAGCATCCATTTGCAGGTTCCTAATAATGGAGCTGTGTGTTTTCTCTTGTGTGGCTGATTCATCCCAAATCTGGGGGTAGGCGGGGGGCAAGAAGGGAGAGTAGGTAGATATCCATATATTTACCAAAGACTCACAATTCTAACCTAGATTTGAAGCTGTGCAGGTGTAACAGCTATTTATAGCTTGACAGTGGTGATGTGTAAGGAAAGGCCTAATAATTTTAGAGTGAAATATCATAATTAAATCCCCCCTAAGTGTTTTTTAATTAATACTATAGGTTTTTTTTGGGCGGGGGGGGGGGTGTAGATTCTCAGCCTGAAGTAGGTTAGGCTCATAATCTGACCTCCCTTAGCGTTGTTTATAACTAAGGAAGTACGTCTTATCAGGGTGGATAAAAATCAATGAAATTGGATTTTTTTGATCAAATGCTTTTTCCTCACAAAAAAATCTATCTAAAGATACATTATAGCTTAAAGAGATCTCATCGTGGAATAGGGATTATTAATTCTGTAGTATGAGAATATATTCATGTAATGTTTAAGAAAAGTTTTGTAAATGAGTTCCAATAGTTCATGGATTAGGGACCCAATTTTATGCAGTTCCAGGGGCTTCTGTATAGATTTAGATTAATCTAAATCTATCTACCCAATGGGACTCGGTGCTCAGTCTAGAAGATACCATCAGAGATGCCTAGTTTTGAAGTTTTCAAACTGAATTTCTCTCTCCAGCGATAACATGCTTGTTAACAGCAAAAATGTTTTTAAATAAACAGAGGTGAGAAATAACAGACTTCAACCCTATTGTCCCTCTGCAAATCTGTGTATACAGAATCAATCCCTTACCTCTCTCTGAAAGTGCAAAGTTTCAGAAAGTTCAATGAATAGAAGAGTGTTAGGGGCAGCATAGACCTGGACAAGCAGAAGAAGCCTGGAGATAAATGTGAGAAGGGAGGGACAGGCAGTAGAAACAAAAGTGAAACTGTTTGAGCAGCATATTCCAGAAGTCTTGAGGCCTTTCTGAGTGTAGCCTTCATTGATTTGAAATCTACCATACCATTCTCTTACTAGAAGGGAAAACCTATAATGGCAGCAGGCTGTAAAAGAGACCCAGTTTGGGAATATTTTAATGAAGTTCCTCTACCTGTGGGTCAGAACACATGTGTGCAAAATGCAAACAGTGCAACAAAGAAATGCAAGGCCTGGTTGCCCAAATGAAACAACATCGTGAGAAGTGTTCCTTCTCGGGAGGAAGCTGCATTGAAGATGATGAAAGGAACATGTCTGAATATGCAGGATCTTCAGGTTGGTAAACTTTTTAATTTCATATTTCTTAAGGACTGCCTGTATTCCTTCTGGACTATTCTTGAATTGTCATGTTTGCAGAAAAAAATATAGTTATTCTGTGGTACTATCATTTTAGATGCAGTTGTGATAAAAAATAGCTAAAATAGGCAGATTTTCCTTTTTACAATTTCATCTTTAAAAGTGGTACTGAGTGTCAGTGAATGCAATGAGTAATATTAAATGAGCAATATGGTAATAATAATTAAATAACTGCATTGACTTATTTTGTTTAGGAGAATCCATCCTCAACAGACAAGATTCTGAAGACTATCCACCTTCAAGATCACCATCAGTTTCTATAGTTTCAGAGTTATCTGCCAATTAGTGTTTCAGTCACATGTGTGTCACATAGCCACAGTATATTACCTGTAGCAAAAAGGAAAAAAAAATCTCCATCCAGAAACAACCAGAGAGAGATTTGTGATAAGAACCAGCAGATTACAAAAAGAGGTAATTGATGAAAAAATTGCCTGGTTTGTTTATGCAACAAACTCTCCTTTCCGAATGATTGAGAGCCCACACTTTATTAACATGGTTCAGTCATTAAGACCAGGATACAGTCCACTCAACAGAGCAGATATCGCAGGCAAATTTCTGGATAAAGTGTATGAAAGAGAAATTGAGCAGTGTGCAAAAGGTCTAGAGGGTGAAATTGTTAACCTGAGTCTTGATGGGTGGAGCAATGTCCAAAATGATCCTGTTGTATGTGCTTGTGTGACAACAGAAGAAGGGAATGTCTTCCTTACAGAAACAATTGATACATCAGGAAATGCACACACAGCAGAATACTTACAAGAACTAGCAGTAAAAGCTATAACAACAGGGTGGGGGGGAATTCAAATGTCTTGTACGCTGCTTGGTCACAGACAATGCTGCAAATGTATCCCTGATGAGAAGAAATTTAGAAGGGAGTGAAGAGCATCCCAAGCTAATAACATATGGTTGCAGTGCTCATATGATGCACCTCCTAGCCAAAGACTTCAGTGTTCCAGAAATAAAGGCTAATGTTGTTGAAATTGCAAAATACTTCCGTAACAACCACTTTGCAGCAGCTGCTCTGAAAAAAGTGGGAGGAACCAAGCTAACTCTCCCACAAGACATGCGATGGAACTCAGTAGTGGACTGTTTTGAGCACTATATCGAGAACCGGCCTAATCTGATGACAGTTTGTGAACAAAATTGTGAAAAAATAGATGGCACTGTCCCAACCAAAGTTCTCAACATTGGGCTTAAGAGAAATGTTGAACACATGCTGAGTACCCTGAAGCCTATTTCTGTAGCCTTGAACAAAATGCAGGGAAATAGCCGTTTTATTGCTGACGCTGTTGAAATTTGGAAGGAACTGAGAGATCTTAAAAAGAGAAATGTGCAATGACAGAGATAAATTACAAGCATTAAAAAAGCAAATGGGATGAGTACCATCTCCGGCTCATTTTCTTGCAAATATTCTCAATACTCGGTACTAGGGTCAAACCTTAACTGCTGAAGAAGAAGAGTTGGCTATGACATGGACATCCAGCAATCATCCCTCCATAATGCCAACTATAAGAAACTTCAGAGCTAAGGGTGAACCATTCAAGAAATATATGTTTACTGATGATGATTTAAAGAAAGTCCCACCAGTTCACTGGTGGAAGTCACTTAAGCACTTGGATTCAGAGACTGTTGAAGTGATAATCTCACTTCTGATGGTGTAGAAAGAATATTTTCTTCCTTTGGACTAATTCATTCCAAATTGAGAAATCGTTTGGGACTTGAAAAAGCGGAAAAGCTTGTTTTTCTTTTCCAGATTATGAACAAACAGAAACTGAAGGTGAAGATGACTGAGTTAGCTGCAGAAGCCAATATTTTAAGTTTCTCATGTTGACCTGGCTGACATAGTCTATTTAATTTTTTTGTTTTTTAAATTTAATTTAACTATTTTAGTTAACACAATGTTAACAAAAACAAACTGATTTTAAAAAACTTGAATGTTTAAAATCAAAAGTTCATATGCTTGTTTTGTTAAAATATTATGTTTTCTGTTGAAGAAAAAAATTCAGAATACATAATGTTGTTGTTTTAGTTAAATAAAATAATTTAAATGTCTGTTTGGTGATGTTCTCCTCCTAATACAGCATGGCAAGAAAACCCTCCAAATATTAACGATTAACCTGTTGCATTGGAGATAGTTCACCTCCCAATGACTTCATACATATCTGCTTCAATTACCTTTGGTAAATGAAATAATCAAATCATCATTCATTTTCTGATATAGCTGTAAAACTAATCTGAAAAGTTTTCAAAATAAATCACTTTAAAAATGTATAGTGGGTACCTTCTAAAAATGAAACCTACATCTATCTCTGAGTTTTGAAGAATATGTATTAAGGTTATAACAACCAACAAGAATGCACTTTTATGTAGAAATCTATGATTAAATAGTCTTCCTGACTAGTGATTTAAATAATTATTTAAATCAATTTGATTTAAATCAAATCCACCCTGCCTCTTATAGATTTAAAACAGCTATATGTGATGGTAATTTGCTATTTGGCCAGAGGTGGTGATTTTAATAGTGTTGAGCTCTGCTGCTTTCTTCCCATGTGGGAATAAGAGAGAAGTTTCAAGAACCTTTTGTGTGGAGTTGGAAGTGTGCTTCCTCTCCTCTCAATTTTGAAATGACAAGCCTAGCATAAAGAATACAAATTCTCCGTGTTCTCAGTTCGTTCTGTCTCTATATGGGCCCAAGGCTGATCTCACACAGATGTAACTTCATTGACTTGAATGGAGCTACTGTTGTTGTAAGTGAAATCAGGCTTGGATCCATTGTCTTTAAGCTCACATCTGTTTATATGTAAGTGATTTTACTGTAGTTAATACTACTATTCATGTCAATCAGATGAGATTGAGGCTAGGATTCACATTTTCCCTGTCTCACTTGAGAGGATTTTAGCAGTCTGTAATCTTGAGAGCCATTAGGTCTGGAAATCTGGATTGAATAGTACATTTATCACTCCTTAGTGGTATATGAAATTCCAACCATTAAACTGAGCTTGGAATTGAAAGGAGAGTGGATGCAAGAGCGTAATAATGATATACTGCAAGTGTCAGAGTTTCAGGGCTAGCTGTTCCAGTATTCTCTGAGTGGTCCCTTGAGAGCATTCATTTAAGGTTTCTAGCTCCTAGCCATCGCCTCTCTTCACTGGATACCTATACCTCTTTCCCTCCAGACTGGGGTTTTAGGCTAATAGTCCTTCCACGCCTCACTGATTTCCCAAGCAGGTCTCACCAAGGTTCAGCACGCGTGGTTAACTTTCTCCAGGGACTACAACAGTATACACTAGTTGCCAACCAACCTTCACAAAGCAAAACATATTTATTCTTAGGGCAAATGCATTTCAGAGAAAGCGTAAAAAACAAAAAACATTCCTATATGCATGCAAAAACCTTACTAGAGGTCATCCATCAGTCTTATGGTGCTCAAGTAAACCGAAGTCTTTCCAATCCTTCCACAATGGTTCGGGATCCCCCTTGGACAGAAGATCCTGTAAGCTTGTTAAATCAAAAGGAAGACCACAAGAGTGTGTAAACTTAGCTGGTTATATCAAGAGTCTTTTCTTTGTTGGTCTCATGAAACCCATTTTGAACCAGCATATGCAATCATCTCTGAAGGTGTTTACAGTCTGAGTGATTTGCCTTGATCCGCCCCTTACCCCATTGTTTTTAGTTCCTGGAGGAGCTATAGTAACCCTTTCCCACCCCCTGGAGTTGCATACAATCCTTAGCCCAGAATGATACAGAGACAATAAAATATAGTCCCCAAAGATACTGTGCACAACTGGAATATCTGTCTCAATAAGGTCATATCTATGAACTGCTGAGGTAAGAAAAAGTGGTGAGCCAGTATAAATGATCTTCTTCGAGTGCTTGTTAATGTCCATTCCACATTAGGTGTGCACGCGCCACATGCATGAGCGTCGGAAACTTTTTCCCTTAGCAGCTCCCATTGGGCTGGTGGGCCCCCCAGGTGGCGCCACTGCGCCCCGCATATATACCCCCGCCGGCCCAACACCCTACAGTTCCTTCTTACCGTCCGTGGTGGTGTTGGAACAATCTCTCTCTCTTGTAGAAGAGCAGTCCCTTAGCCTTTATAGTAGCTGTTATGAGTTGTTTACATATAGATTGTGAACACTTAAGTGATTAGGTGCTTGGAGGCCTCCAGCACCGGCCCCGGGCTGCAGGGCATGCTGCAGGTCCACGGCTTCAAGGCTTGCGCCACATGCCGCAAACCTATGCCAGTTAGTGACCCCCACAACTCGTGATCTACGTTGCCTGGGGGACGGACATCAAACTGAAAGGTGTAGGATTTGCAAGGTGTTCAACCCAAGGACAAGGAAAGAAAGAGACTTTCGCCTAAAGCAACTGTTGATGGAGGCTGCATTGAATTGCAGCTGCCGGGACCAGAGCACCCGATGCCGGCTCAGGCTTCCTCTGTGCGTAGTGCCCCGGAGCCATCAGGAGACCCGGCACCGGCGAAGCACCGTAAACTGTCAGCCCCAGAGCGCCAGGCTAGGCCCCGGCACCGATCGTCCTCCCCAGTGCTGCCCCCGGCACAGCCTAAAGGAAGGCATGGTCGTTCCCCACAAAGGAGGCTGGCGCCTCCCAAGGCACCGAGCACCGACAAGAGCAAAAAGGCCACGGCGCTGACACAGGCGGGCCCAGCGGCACAAGCCCCACCGAGCCCAGACCTAAATGAGCTCAGTGCGGACGATGGGCTCGAGGGCATAACGGATCATCCCTCTACGCCTGGCACCTTTGAGGCTGCAAAGGACCTCATCGAGCTGTCAGCGGCGAGCCCCTCCTGTATGGGGAGAACCCTCCGGCACCCATGCCTCAGGCGCCATCGAGGGGTAAGCTGGCAATGGTGTGCCGCGCGAAGACACTGTCCCGGCACCTCTCCCGGAGTTGGTCCCGGTTGAGCTCCGACTCTGCAGACTCACACTTGCCAGCGGCCCAAGGAGTTTGCGGCACCAGCAGCGGGTCGACGCGAAGAAGCGCCAGAAAGGGCACACCGCTCTCCAGCACCGCCCAGAGACCGGCACCGGGAGGACTTGAGACAGCCCTCGCCAGAGGTCTCCCGCAGACGGTCCCAGTCCAGGGAATGCTGGCACAGCTCCTGGTCCCAGTCCCGGTCAAGATCCCGGTCCCGCTCAGCCAGGAGCTGCTTGTTCTCCAACCGGTGCAGATCATTGGCACTGCCATGGCCTTCGCAATCGGCGTCGCCGCAGTCCGCGCCGGCTATAGCTACCCGCACCAGGGCCCGGACAGCAGGGACCCTCAGGGGAACTGGCAACCTCCGTGGGGGCCACCAGGTCATTGGCCCTTCTGGAACCCTTAGGCCTATCAGGAGCGCGAAGGGGCCCCGTCTAGGGCAAGTTACTCGGTGCAGCGGTCCTGGTCCCTGCACCCACACCAGACGGTGCCGGAGGCAACAGTATCCAGGCTTCCAGCATCCCCCCAGCATAGACCGGAGAGTCCGGCACCGAGCCCGGTGCTGTCCCATGGACTCCCGCCCCGGCCTGAGCCGGGGGCCCCTACTAGGGGAGATGGGGAGCAGGAGGACCAACCAGAGGGGGTCAAGCAGCAGCTAACCTCCTAGTCTTCCCCCGATGAGGCGGTGGCGGGTACAGAGGTATCCAGCCCTCCACCAATAGACCATAGAGCCCACCAGGAACTGCTGCGTAGAGTTGCCCAAAATTTGGGGTTGCAGGCCGAAGAGACAGTTGAGTAGGAGGACCCCATGGTGAACATTTTGAGCCCCAAAGGTCCATCCAGAATAGTGCTCCCGCTCATTAAGACCATTCAGTCTAACTATAAGACTATATGGCAGACCCCAGCCTCCAGCGCTCCAATGGCTAAAGGAGTGGAGTGTAAATACTTTGCCCCATCTAAGGGCTATGAGTTCCTATTCTTCCACCCGAGTCCATGCTCCCTAGTGGTTTCGGCGCTGAACGAAAGGGAGTGCCATGGACAGCAGGCCCTGGCCCCTAAGGCCAAGGAGGCGAAACACCTGAACCTTTTTGGTAGAAAGGTGTACTCATCCAGGGGTCTTCAGCTGAGGATTGCAAACCAGCAGGTCATCTTCAACAGGAACAATTTCAACTCCTGGGCAGCGGTGGGGAAGTTTAAGGACAACCTCCCGCAAGGTTCCCAACAGGAGTTCACGGCCTTGGTGGACGAGGGCAAGGCAGTAGCCAAGACCTCTCTCCAGGCCTCCCTGGATTCGGCAGACGCTGCAGCTAGAACAATCATGTTGGGGTGGTCATGAGGCTCTCGGCCTGGCTCCAGGAGTCAGGCCTGCCCCCCGAGGTACAGAATACGCTCCAGACCCTTCGAAGGGTCCGGGCTCTTCTCGGACCATACAGAAGCGAGGCTGCATAGCCTCAAGGATTCACGGGCTACGCTCAAGTTGCTGGGTAAGCACATCCTGGTGACCCAGAAGAAGCCCTTTAAGCTGCAGCCTCCCCCTCAACGCCAGTACCAGCCTCGCCATAGGCATGAGCCTTACTGTAGGCGAGGCAGGGATAACAGGTGACGGTGCAACAACAATAATAACAATAATGCACTGGGCCAGAACCAAGGCCAGCACAAACCCCAGCCATGCACTAAGCCAGGCTTTTGAAGGTGCGCTCGAGGACAGCATACCAGACCAGCCACCAGATCTGTCCCTTTGTTTCCTGAACCTCCCGTCCCGTTTCTCCTGTGTGTGGTCGACCATTACGTCGGACCTTTGGGTTTTACGCACGGTGCGGAATGGGTACTCGCTGCAGTTGGTCTCCCCCCATCTTACCCCCTCTTCCCCGTCCCTCTTCAGGGACCCCTCTCACGAGCATCTCCTAGAGGAGGAAGTCGGCTTGCTGCTACAGGCGGGGGCAGTAAAGGCGCTGCCTCACGGCCTAAGGGGAAAAGGGTTCTACTCCTGGTACTTCCTCATCCCCAAGGCCAAAGGGGGCCTTCGCCCAATCCTAGACCTGTCCAGGCTCAACAAATTCCTGGTCAAGACCCAGTTCCGCATGGTCTCTCTGGGCACCATCATCCCTTCCCTGGATCTGGGGGACTGGTACGCTGCCCTTGACATGAAGGATGCATACTTTCATATCGCCATTTTCCCAGCACATCGGTGGTTCCTACACTTCACCCTGGGGTGAGAACATTATCAGTTTGCGGTTCTCCCGTTCGGTCTAGCCATGGCCCCAAGGAAGTTCATGAAGTGCATGGTGGTGCTGGTGGCCTTCTTATGGAGGCAGAGAATCCAGGTGTACCCGTACCTTGACGACTGGCTCCTGGCGGGCCAATCCGAGGCGGAGGTGCAGGTCCATTTGGAGGTGGCCCTGAGATTGTTCTGCGAGCTGGGGCTCCTGGTCAACGTCCCCAAGTCCACACTCATACCCACGCAGAGAGTGGAATTCATAGGGGCGGTCCTGGACGCGGTGCAGGCCAGGGCAAGCCTTCTGGTATCCCGATTCCGGGCTATCCAACAAGCAGTGGCCTCCCTGCGCCAGTTTTCAACAACAATGGCTAGGTGCTGCCTGCGGCTGCTGGGCCACATGGTAGCATGCATGCATGTGGTCAGGCATGCCAGACTGAGACTCAGGATTCTGCAGACGTGGCTCGCTCAGGTGTACTGCCCAGGCAGGGACCTCCTGGACTTGGTAGTGACAGCCCCAAGGACTGTGCTGGACTCCCTGCTGTGGTGGCAGTCCCAGCCTGTGGTTTGTGAAGGCATCCCTTTTGCTGCCCCACTTCCAGACCTGATGCTGGTGACGGACGTGTCAGACCACGGATGGGGGGCTCACCTGGGGGACCTCATGACACAGGGGTTGTGGTCCAGAGCAGAGCGGTCACTCCATATCAACGTGAAGGAGCTCAGGGCAGTTCATCTCGCCTGCCAGACCTTTCACGCCACTCTGAGTGGTCACAGCGTGACAGTTCTGACAGAGAACGCTACTGCCATGTTTTATATAAACAAGCAGGGCGGGGCTCATTCCTTGCCACTCTGTCGCGAGGCTCTCCTCCTCTGGGACCTTTACATAGCCCATGCGATTCACCTCGAGGTGTTCTATTTCCCAGGGGTGCGGAAAGAGCTGGCAGACTCCCTCAGCAGGTCGTACCACATGCATGAGTGGATGCTCAGGGTGGACGTCGTACTTTCGCTCTTCTGCAGGTGGGGGTTTCCCTGGGTAGATCTGTTTGCCACCAGGGCCAATGCCCAGTGCCCGCGGTTCTGCTCATTCCAGGGCTGCAGCCCGGGCTCATCGGGGATGCGTTTGCAATCCCATGGAGAGGGGGCTTGATGTATGCCTTCCCCCCGCTCCCCTTGCTGCACAAGGTCCTGCTCAAGGTGCACAGGGACAGGGCGGCAGTGATCCTCATCGTCCCAGCCTGGGCCGGCCAACACTGGTACACATCACTCCTAGAGCTGTCGGTGGAGGCCCCAGTAGTCCTGCCCCTACACAGGGACCTCATTACAGAGGATGGCAGGCGGCTTCTCCACCCCGTCCTGCAGTCACTGCACCTGATGGCTTGGAGGCTGTGTGGCTAAATGCCCTGGAGAGCCAGTGCTCCCTTCCTGTGCAGCAGATTCTGCTTGGCAGTGGAAAGCCCTCTACCAGGGTGGCCTATATGGCCAAGTGAAAAAGGTTCTCGTGTTGGTGTGAACCCCGACAGGTGCGGCTGGGCCAGGCCCTGGTGCAGGCCATTCTGGAGTACCTCCTGCACCTCAAGCAGCAAGGGCTAGCCCCGTCCGCACTCAGAGCGCACCTGGCGGCCATCTCCGCCTTCCATCCGGGGTTCTCAGGAGGCTCGGTGTTTTCCCACCCAATGGTGAGGCGGTTCCTTAAAGGGTTGGAGGGGGTGTTCCCAAACTCCTGCTCCCCAGTCCCTCCATGGAACCTTAACCTGGTCCTTTCTAAACTCATGGGACTCCCTTTCGAGCCCCTCACTACCCGTTGTCTCCTCCACCTTTCCTGGAAGGTGGCGTTTCTGGTTGTCATTACCTTGGCCAGAAGGATGTCTGAGCTGAGGGCTCTCACCTCTGAGCCACCAAATAGTGTTTCACAAGGACAAGGTGCAGCTCCGGCCGCACCCCAAGTTCCTCCCTAAGGTGGTGTCCCAATTCCATCTGGGACAGGACACTTGTCTTCCGGTGTTCTTCCCGAAACCCCATATGACCCGAGTCACCGCAGCTTGCGCACCCTGGATGTGCGTCGAGCGCTGGCGTTCTATTTGGAGCGCACCAAGCCCTTTCGCAAATCCGCACAGCTGTTTGTGGCTGTGGCTGAGAGGTTAAAAGGCCTCCCAGTGTCGGTGCAGCGGATTTTGTCTTGGATTACAAGCTGCATCTGGGTGTGCTATGAGCTCACAGGTTTTCCAGCCCCGGCGGTCATGGCCCACTAGACCAGGGCGCAGGCGACTTCCACGGTGTTCCTGGCACAGGTCCTGATCCAGGAGATCTGCAGAGCAGCCACCTGGTCCTCGGTGCACACCTTCACGACCCACTATGCGGTCAACCAGCAGGCCAGAGAGGATGCAGCAGTTGGCAGAGCGGTCCTCTGAGCAGTTGTTCCGTGACTCCTACCCTCCTCCAGAGGTAAGCTTGTAATTCACCTAATGTGGAATGGACGTGAACAAGCACTCAAAGAAAAAAACGGTTACTTACTTTCTCATAACTGTTGTTCTTTGAGATGTGTTGTTCACGTCCATTCCACCCCCCCCCCAACCCTCTGTTGGAGTCGCTGGCAAGAAGGAACTGGAGGGGGTCAGGCTGGCGGGGGTATATATGTGGGGTGCAGTGGCGCCACTCGGGGGGCCCGCCGGCCCGCTGGGAGCCACTAAGGGAAAAAGTTTCCCACGCTCGTGCATACGGCACGCACGCACCTAATGTGGAATGGATGTGAACAACACATCTCAAAGAACAACTGTTATGAGAAAGTAAGTAACCATTTTTTTTCAAGAGCAGTAAAGCTACAAGCACTGGTTCTTCTTCTAGTGCTTGCTCATGTCCATTCCATATTAGGTGGGTGTGCTCACCACATACACCAGTGCCAGAAGTTTTTCCCTCAGCAGTATCCTCTGGAGTGGTGCCACATGGTGTGGTATAAGGGGCACTGCCAGCTCTCCCCACCCTCAGTTCCTTCTTGCCGCCAGTGATGGTGCTGGAACATGTGCTGCTTCGGCTAGCGTTGTCTTGTTCTTTGTTCGTACGAACTCTGTAGAACTTGTAGTATAGTTGTAGATAGTTGTTGTTACAAGTTAGTTACCCTCAGTAGTAGCTTTGAAGTTCTCATAGTCCCAAGTGGGACTCAGCTGGGGGATGGGGTATGCCCTAATCCCCACGCTTTAAACCCTGCGACCACTGCAAATGGCCTATGCCTGTCAGCGATCTACATACCAGCTGCCTAAGGTGCTTAGGCGAGGGGCAAATAAGCGACAAGTGTCCTATCTTCAAGTCCTTCAAACCTAGGATGAAGAAGGAGTGTGATATCCCTCTAAAAGTGCTCCTAATGGAATCGGCACTCCAGCACCGGAGCAGCGGTCCAACTCCGCACTGAGCACTGTGGCCTCCGTGCGCAGTGCTCTGGTGGCACCATCCATGAGCTGGCACCAGTCCCCCTCCACAGCTCCAGTCAAGAAGCCAAAAAAGACTGTGAGGGGAAGATCTGCCTCCCAGAAGGAGAGGGCTGGGAGAAAGCCAAGATCCGTACCAGAAAGTTCAACGCCCTCTTTGGGAAGTAGGGCCCCAGCTCAGGTCGAGCAATGCAGCCCATCCCATACTTTGCCTGCAACTCTAGATAGCGGTGCTGGCCCCAGCCAGCTTCAGGTGCCGTCAATGCGGGAAGCCTTTCAAGCAGCTCAGGAGATCCTGATATTCCCAGTGGCACCCGCACCGGGTCCAGCGGTACCCTGGTCTTGGGGAAAGCCTGCATTGGGACCTATGCATATGTCCCTGCCTCAGTGGCACCGTTCCCCATTGAGGGGGACGTCCTCTCATCGCTCGCCAGTCCAAAGCTGTCAAGCCTCAGGACTGGACAGGCATGCTCAGTGGAGCCCACTTCAGTCTCTGCAGCAGGGGCACCAATCGAGGGACCTGAGGTATACCTCGCTGGTGGATTGGCGCAGACCCTCTGAGGCATGTGCCACCTGGCAAGAACACTGGGACTGGCCCTGACCATCTCTAAAGGCCCAGTGCTGTTCACGGGACTGATCAGGGATCAGAGACCACTGATCACCAGGCCGTTGTTGCCCATCTCCAAGAAGTAGGTTGCCCTACTCAGGAAGGTCTTTCTGGCAACTGGCCCATAGTAGCTTCCAGTTCGACGTCCCAGTAGTGGTCGAGTAGCTTGAGGCATGGCTCGCTGGGTGTCCGACGCAGATCCGCTGCATGCCATCAGTCCCCAAGACCCTGACTAAGACGCCAGCCTCACTTGGACAAGTTGGCTTCGGGACGCAGTGACTGGCACCAGTCAGACAAGAGCCGTCGCTCCACCCGAGACTGGTTGCCTGGTACTGACTGCTCCGCTTATAGCTCCTGCATGGAACGAGGCTCCCTGACTGCAGGACAAGCCCTGGTACCTATGGTGCCACCTACATCATCAGCACCGACGCCTGTCCCATGGCCCCAGGTGCAGTGGCCGGTGCCATGGCAACCTTTCCAGGCTGCTCAGTCGGTATTGGGAGCCTCAGAGAGGCCAGTGGTATCAGTGTCCCATCCTGCTCCGGTGCTTGAGGATCAAGGGAAGCAAGCTGCTGGGCCACCAATGGATGTGGGGGTTCCCGCGGCACCAGTATTATCCTTGTTGTCGCCAGATGAGGCTATCACGGGGCCCTCTCACCAAAAACACCAAATGGATGACACCAAAGCACACCAGGAACTTTTGAAGAGGGTTGCTTTCAACCTGGAGCTTCAGGCAGAGGAATTGGAAGAGCCCTCGGACTCTCTGTTTGACATCCTCTGTGCCTCGGCTCCTGCCAGGGTGGCCCTACTCGTTCATGAAGGGGTTTCCAAAATCACTAATGCCCTGTGGCAGACCCCTTCTTCCCTGGCCCCTATCTCTAAGAAGGCTGAATGCAAGTACTTCATGCCAACCAAGGGGCATGAGTACTTATACTCCCACCCAGCCCCCAATTCCCTTGTAGTCGAGGTGGTTAACCACAAGGAGAGGCAGGGACAACCCAGGGCCACCCCCAAAAATAAAGACTTGAGGAGGCTGGATCTCTTTGGACGTAAGATTTATTTGTCTTCCAGCCTTCAGCTGAGAGTGGCCAACCACCAAGCCCTTCTTGGCCAGTATGACTTCAATATGTGGCAAGCCATGGCCAAGTTCGAAGGGTCACTTCCCAAGGCTTCTAAGAAGGAATTCAGAGCAATCCTCAATGAGGGCACGAACGCAGCCAGGGCAGCCCTCCAGGTGGCATCAGATGTTGCTGCTGCTGCTGCCTGCACCATGGCTTCCGCTATCTCCATGCAGCAAGCCTCCTGGCTGCTCCTCTCTGGCTTGTCCAATGCAGGACTTGTGCTTCGATGGCTGGGCCACAGCAGCCTCAGGGCCTGGGGAGCCAGCCTTGGCATGACCAGCCCCACAAACAAGCCAAGGGCTACAAGCACTGCCCGAGCTACCTGCCTCCATCCTCTGCCCTGTGCTCAATCTGTACCAAACAAGGGGCCAAACAGTCCCTCAGAGGGTGTGCCAGATGGTGACCGACTAGACTATTCCCCCGATCCATCTTTCCCAGTGTTCTCCAACTGCCTTTCCCCTTTCCTCCCTGTATGGATGGCTAATACTTCCTCAGCACAGTGGAGCAGGGTTATACTCTCCAGTTCCTTTCCTGGTCAACTTCCCTTACCCTTTTCGGAGAGCTGGAGTACCGGGGTCAATTGGAGAGCTCTCTGCCATCGATTTAGCAGGTCTTCACTAGACCCGCTAAATTGATTTCTGCTGCATCAATCGCAGCAGAGTCAATCTCCCTATAGTGAAGACCAGCCCAGAGATGGAACGCTTGGTGTGATGTCAAGCTCCCAAATTAACTCAGTCACTTAAGTTAGTTAAAAAGACCTTTGGAACTGGTATTTCTAAGTGATGCTGTGATGTTACCTGTAAAGGTTCCCTAGCTAACGGCTGGAATTCAAAATACCATCACCGGTGATCACTTCACATACCAATGAAAAGCAGCTGGTCTTCAAAATAATTCCTTTGCAATTGCCTTTTGTTTAATATTATCTGCTAGAATGCTAAGTCTTGAAGGGAGAGCATCAGTCGAAACACAATTTGGTGTTAACTCAGTTCCCAGTGGTCAATAACTCCTGTCACAAATATTGACATTGAAATGGAGACTTATTTTCATCCAGAAGCTAGACCAGTGGTTCTCAGCCCACGGCTGCTTGCAGCCCAATCAGCACACTGCTGCAGCCCATGTGACATTCTCAGGGCCATGCAGGTAGTGTATATATTGTATGGATGTGGTCCACATAACGCACAGAGAGCTGCATATGCGGCCCACAGGGGTATATTCGGTTGAGAATCACTGAGTTGGACCCTGGCTTGAATGGACAATAGAAAATGAACAAGAGTTGTGTCAAGATTAGAGTGATCAGATAGAAAGTGTGAAAAATCAGGACACTTGTTTTTTGGGGGGGCAGGATGGGAAGAGGGGTATAGATGCATATATAAGACAAAACCCCGAATATCAGGATGGTCCTCATAATGTTGGGACATCTGGTCATCCTAGTCAAGGTCAGGGTTGAAACATTGGCAGGGGATGCAGACAGGCCTGCCGATGGGGGGGCAAAGGCGGCAATTGCCCAGGGGCCCAGTTTTGCATGCCTAGGAGCCCTGCAGCCCTTTAAAAATCACCCGGGCAGGCCGCAGGGCTCCTAGGCATGCACAACTGCTCTGGGCCCCACGCTTTGGGGGGCCTTGTGGGCCAGCACAATTGGTCAGCGCAGTCAGCCCCGGAAGTGATGGGCGGTCCCGAAAGTGACGGATTCATCACTTCTGCCTTGGGCTTCCCCCCTGCCCCTCCCCAGGGACGGCCCTGACCCTGTGGCCCAGAATTGCTGTCAGCAGGCCTGGATGCAGGGTAGAAAGGGGGAGTTTGCAATGTCAATATTTGTGCTGAGAATAAATACAATATATGGGGCTCCAGAGCTGTAAATCTAGGACCTTTTAAAATTATTATTTAAGGTTTCCATATTTACCCTGAACATGAAATCTTCCCTTTGCTCCCTATATTTTTGTGTTCACATTTTTCAGTTACACAGCCTCTGCTCCTAACTAGGGCAAAAATTCTCCTCTCTGATCTGCAGTGCAGATCTATTACCCTTTACCCAGATCTTCACTGCATATAGCAAAAATACAACACAAGCAGAGATAAGGATAAGATTTTGTCATGGATATTTTTAGTAAAAGTCACGGACAGGTCATGGGCAAAAAAGAAAAATTCATGGAAGCCGTGACCTGTCCGTGACTTTTACTAAAAATATCCGTGACAAAATATTGATCTGCAGGTCCCCACATGGCCTGAAATGGGGCATCCCCGCAGGGGGTAGGAGCTTCCTGCAGCAGCTGGGGGCTGCGGGATACCCCTGCTGCCTGCAGCTCTGGGGGTCCCCTGCTGTCCATGGGGGCTGGGAGCTGTGGGGTGCCCCCACCTCTTGTGTCAACCAGGAGCTGCGAGGTACTCCTGTCACCCACAGCTCCAGGGGACTGCAACTGTGGCAAGCTTGGGTGTTCCCCCATGGCCCCAGTGCCTGGGAGCTTTGTGGGGTGCCCCTACCACCCACAGCAGCGGGGAGCGGCAGGGTACCCTGCTACCTGTGGCAGCTTGGAGCTCCGGGGGCTGCCAGAAACAGCAGGGGTACCCCACAGCTCCCTGCCCTTGCAGGTGGCGAGGGACCCTGCAGTTCCCGACCACTGCAGACTGAAGTCATGAAGGTCACTGGAACTCATGGATTTCGTGACTTCCATGACCTCTGAGACATAAACGTAACCTAAGTATAGAATATGCAATAACATTCCACAGTTCTGAAAAGACTCACCAGATGTGAATGAACGGGGAGAATTTTGCTAGATGTCTCCAGATATCACCAATGCAGACTCTGAGCACTAATTAATCAAAGGAAGAAATCAGGAAATTACAAATAATAAAAAAAATGAAATTAGAAATCAGAAGAACCCACCAAGAACTGTACTGAAAAGTGATAGCTGTTTATAAATGTGTGTTTTAACCAAAGGCAAAATAAGAACACAAATGGACAATCAGTTTTCTCTTGAAATACAGGGATAAAACAAATCTCTCTTTGCTGTCAAAGATAAAACGTCATTGGTTTGTAGGCCAAACCAAATTTTTACCCATTTCTTTAATTCTCTGCTGGCCTCAAGATGGTGCTGCTGTTCTTTGAGTGTTGTTAATGCTCTCTGTCTTGATATTTGCTAATAAATACAGAGTTCAAGAGTTGGTTAAACTGTATCTTTTCTTTCTCATGTGTCCCTTTAGAAAAGTATAAACACATAGTGTTGCAACTTGCTAGTTTTATTTTTTCTAGGATACAGATCCCATAGAAATCAATGTGAGTTTCGCAATTGATTTCAATGGGCACAAACACTAGTTTCTGGTTTGGGGCCTGTGATTTGTGTTGCGAGGCGACCAGTTTTCGACTGGAATGCCTGGTCGAAAAGGGATCCTGCCAGGTTCGGTCAGGGCAAGGGTGTTCCATTTTCTGCATTCGGAAAGTTGGCAACCCTAGTTACAATGAAAGTCAACTTGAAACCCTAATTAACAATTGCATTCAGACGGGAAGATGTGGATTGACAGTACTGCTACCCTTGGTGGTACAGTAGCATAGCTTCAGTGACGTAGCTCTGCTGCTATAGTGTCTGTGGTGCAGACCAGTGGTTTTCAACCTTTTTTCGTGTGCAGATCCCTACGATTTTTCGAATGGAGTTGCAGACCCCTTTGGAAATCTCAGACATAGTCTGTGGACCCCCGGGATCCACGGACCACAGGTTGGAAGCTACTCTTCTATGGTAATGACAACCATCTGCAGACCCCTTAGACATAGTCTGCAGACCCCCAGAGGTCTCCAGACCCCTGATTGAAAACCACTGGCCTAGACAAAGGTTGAGTCCAGCTGTTTCAGCTGCATTACCCAAGGTGCCCACTTGAGGCACTGCTATTTTAATACACTAACCAGAATGGTCTTGAGGATATTTTTAGAATGCTAACTGCACAGCAATGAATAATCAAGGGTAGGGAGCTCAGCTACATTATCCTGCAGGTCTTTGGCTTTGGAATTCTGCTGAACTTTGCATTTTCCTACAAAGGCTAAACATAAGTGATTTTTTTAGATCTCACACACAGCACTGAGGATAACATTCAGGTCCTCGCTTTCAAATATTTTTGGCAAATGAGACTGAGTGTTCATAGACAATAGTAACTGCTTACAAGGTGCTTGTAGCATAACATCATCATACGTGGGTACTGATGTGTGTATGGGAGAGTGTATACATACACTCTCCTGCCCAAGGAAGTGGTAACGGAGTGCTTTCTCCACATACTGCATTTATAAAAGTTAGTGGTCAGCCCACAGAAGGGAAGGTTGTTTTTGAGGCTAAACTAATTAGCCTGTGAGTCAGTCGACAAGATTCTAGTTTTGTCATTTATTTGCTGTGTAACCCTGAGCTAAGTCACTTATTCTCCGATCGCTCCGTTTTCTGCATCTGTAAAATGGGGATAATAATAGTGATGTACCTTATAACTAGTAGTGAGGATAAATTCACTAATGTTTATAAAATGGCTTAAGAGTCCTGGGTACCACGCACTTTAATTATCTATATCTATATATCTGTCTATCTATATAATCTCCCACTGGACATCATGGAACTTGCACATACTGATAGCAGAATTTGGCTTGAAGACAGAAGATCTTAATGTTTTTTTGTTTTGTTGGCAGTAAGATCCCTCTGCTGCCCTTATTTATACAGGGGTGAAGGTCACCCTCTTTGCACAAAGCCTGATTAGCTGAGATGAAGGATGGTCCAGTGTTTAGGTTACTTTGCAAATGAATTGGTTCATGTCCCTGCGTCATCACAGACCTTGGACACTTATCTTCTTGATGTCTCTGTTGCTATTTGTAAAACAGGGACCATAGTACTTTCTTACCTCATGAGGTGTTGGGAAGATACATACATTAAAAACTGTGAGGTGCTCAGATACAGTAGTAATGGGGACCTTAGTGAGGCTACTTGGGCTTTGGGTGGAGGACTGTGCAGAGACCAGGTGGCTATGGAATTCACTCCCAGCCTATGGGTGGGCTGTAGGGCTATTTAAGGCCTACTTGTGAGCAGTATGGACAACCCCTCTGCAGCCATGTTGGAGAGGCCATTCCATCTGACCACAGGGTTTATATGGCATGGAAGACCTTGTCACAGTTCAGGAAAGCTGCACCTGTGTTTCCCCTCAGCAGGCCAGCAAAGGCACCCACTCTCAGGCTTCCTCCCTCCCTTCTGACAGGGGTATTTCCAGGCTGAACAGTTTCCTACCTTCCCTGTGTTATTCCCAGCACAGACAGACTGCCCAAGTGCAGCTGCTTATTTCCCCTTCAGAGATGGTTAACTGTGTGAATGCCCACATCTATAGATAGCACACAGCTCTTTTTCTGCTAGCTTATTTTATTGTTAAGGTTAAAGCACCACAGAGAAAACATTAAAACAATCAGAGAACCTACACACTTGCTAATAAGCTTATCAGACGTCACCCCAGCTCTAACATGGACTCTGGCAGAAGCAGCCCTTCAAAACTCCACAAAGGGGGTTCTCTTCTATGGTCACAAGTTCAAAACAGCCTCAGCTCAGAGCTTGCACCCAATCTCATGGACCTCAGTAGCCAAGTCCTTCCAATCTTTCCCTAAGGATTGGGGCCTGCTGTGGACCAGGGGGCCTGTTCATTTGCCAGATCAGGAAGAAAGCCCTGAGAGTTTTTAAGTAGGCTACTTACCCTAAAATCCTTTCTTTGTCTATTGGAACCTGGAGAATCGAGTTCTGAAGTCGTATATGGGGACTTCTCTAGTAGGGAGGCTTCAAAGGGCTGATAATGGAGGAATTACATTAGCATCGCCCTTCCACTATAGGAGGCACATACAATACAATAAGACACACACAACTGCATTTTTAATACAACATACCCCAAATGTATTAAACCTAATTGAATAAGGTTTAAATAATTCAGTAAAGTTTATTTTAATTCCATAAGATTTATCCAGGATATTACAGGATATTGTCAGTCTCTTCACAGGCCTTATGCAGGCATTTTGTATCTGGAGGAATTTGACCTGTAAAGGAATCTAAATTGTAGCCAATGGTTTTAGTTTATTATCCATTTGTTGTGTGATATTATGATTAATCAATATGTTATATTACATATATTAATTGTATGGTCATTAGAGTTAATTTGTAGGATTATAAAAGTATAAGACTGATCAGTATTTAGAGGAACCAAGTATTAGACATGAGTAAGACAAGCTGAAATGCAAGAATCTGTGGGTTGACGCCTGCAAGACTTTAGCTTAGGTATTTTAGGCCTTGGAGACAAAAAATGATGACATAAGTGATTGGAAAATAACCCGATGCACTAAGATTGTGGGAAAAGAGGTAACAAGTGGTAATATTGTGCAAAATTACCCAGGAGATTAATATTAGATCATAAAAATACTGTAAAGGCACATTTGTCTCCGACGTGTCTTAACCACAGGATACAGGTTATGCATCAATGCTAATGAGAATAAAGGGAACTTATACAACCTAGGTAAAATTGGGGTCCCTTAAGTTTCCTGGGGACACAGATCAATAAGAGAAAAGAGGGTTGATACTTTTACAGACATGCGCAGAATGTAGGTACACACAGAATCACATTATGAAAAGGGGATGCCCAGAACAGGAAAATTGAACTCCCTATGGGAGACTCCAGCAGGAACCATCCCTCCACTGATGATCAAGCCATGGGAGACCCATCAGACCCTAACACTGTTGTTAAGGATGGGAGTATAACTATATTTGTAATTTGCGCATAGGTCTGTATAGAATTTCTATATGCTTGGGTAATCATAACTTTAATTGTAACTTTAATAAAACTTGTAAAATAGTCTAGACCTTGTACTTGTGAATATCTGTATGTGTTGGTCTTTATGTGTTGCAGCGACGCTAACTCTGAAGCAAGTAGCAGAGGTGACTTTCACTCTGTTAAGCTTGAAACTGTAGCTGCCAGAGCCAAACCCACGAATTACTAAATTACTAAATTCACTTTAAATAAAACAAAAGGCTACAAAATACTGAGCTAAAAATGCAGGGCCACTAATTCCCTTTCTAAACATAAAGACTGCCGGACTAGAAAAGACCTACGGGCCACTTCATCTGAATCCCATCCCTGATTGTAGCCAGTACTGGAGTAAAATCCTTATAGGGTAGCTAATCATCTAATTCTCTACCATGGTGAAATACACAGCCCTGCCTACATCTTGGCGAGTAAGCGAGGAAATAATTTTCAAGAGGTGCCAAATTCTGGCAGATGCTGTACATGGGAGCCCACCAGAAAAATACCCTGCAGGTACAAAAGGCAGGGCAAAGCAGAACAGATGCTTCCTGCCACCATTTTTGCTGCCCTAAACCATGAATGGAGGCTGTTCCTTCCATAAAGCCCATTGCAGAAAGAGCATTGGAATTCAGGGCCTAAGCACAGCCTGCATGATTGTCTGTTTCCTAATGCACCAGTGGGCAGCAACTATGATCCTACCCATGCAGGTTATTCTCCTAGAACTCATAAATTAGTGGGAGGCAGGGCCTGTTCAGCCAGAATAATAAGGGACTTAATGATGTTGTTTTTTACAGTGTGGGCCTGATTCTCCACTCTGGGTATGCTGCTATTACCCCATGTAAGTCCTCTGAAGCCAATGGAGGTCTAGCACCAGAAAACTGGTGTAATGGAATGAAAAATCAAACTCCATATGGGACCTAGTTGGCAGGCATTTCTGCAGGGAGGAATAATTTGGCCTTACATATGCGCTGGCTAAGTTTACATACACTATAACCCTCATTTGGGGTTGGAAATAGTTATTTATGTACTTTAAAAGGTCTTTTGGGCCACCTTAAAAACCTAGGCCAAGATTAATCTTTACAACTAATCAGCCTGCCAGGCTTTGGAATCTTACTAATATGTATTGTTACACTGCTTTTTCAATTAATCTTCTTTTTAGTCTGATCAGCAATGCTAAAAAGTTACTAAACCAGACATAAAGATGCCTTTATCTAAGATTATATCACACTGAAAGCAAAGTGCACACATGGGAATTAGTGCATCACAGGAAGGTAATATTTTTTCGAAGAAAACTCTGCAGTCTTTAGAAATGAGCTCATGCCACTAAATTTGGATCTAGATTTCAAACACCTCAAAGGTTCGATAATTCAGATCTAAAATTTTGGTTTGTCCTGTTGTGAAGATAAGGGGACACTGAGCAGATACATAATGAGCAATTTATATATTTTCAGAATGAAAGTGAGTGACTCGCTCTCCTCTCTGATATGGAATGTACAGGGTCATATAGTTCCATGATAGAACCATAAGAGAAACGCCACAGAAATTCCATGAGGAGTTAACAGAGCCATTGGGGGTGAATAGCACTAGTTCTGAATTCAATCTCTTTTTTGGTTAAAGAATCATTCGTAAATGGATCCTGATTTTCTTCAGAGGTGTTTGTCACTTGTAAATATTCACTGAATAGTTTGGATAATTAATTTTCAGCCTGTCGGCAGTTCTCCAACTGTTCACTGCAACTCTGGAGCACTTGTGAGGATTGTATAGGGAAGTTGAGTGATGCTGGTTTATTTGGTTTGAGCTTAGGTAATTGACAGATCTGTTTGTTTATTAGCATATTCTTTTATTTTAAAGTAATTAAAATCTAAATAAATGAATAAAATAAACTATTCACTATTAATATTGGCTGGTTATTTAAGTCACATGCTATTGTTTCTGTTCCTGAGTGGAAAACTTTGAAGGGGAGATGATGAATAGTGAATAATGCAGTTTCCAGCATGAATTGTCACACATGTATTTGTCCTAAAACACATGAAATTTTTGGTACTTTTGCGCATTTCATAAATATTCAACAGCTGTCTGAATAATTAGGAACAACTAATAATATGATTCCATGATTTGCAGTGACCTGAACTCAATATTTTTACTTGCAAAAATATCTGCTAATCAGTTTTTTTTTATTATTTCACCTGTTCTTCCAGCAGGTAACTACGGTCTGGGTACTGTAAAGGCAATGGAATTGCTCTCATGTGGAAACTGTTCCACTGTTCATAAATAAGGCTGCAAGTCTGTCACGGAGGTCACAGAAGTTATGGATTCCGGGACTTTCTGGGATCTCCTGGACTTCTGCAGCGGCCAATGTGGTTGACCCCAGGGCCTCCCAGGAGCAGCAGCAGGGCCACAGGCCACCCTCCCCCTCCAGAGCAGCAGTGGGGCTCCAGGTCTCCCTCTCCCCCCCAGACTGCCTACCTCCGGAGTCCTCACCCCCAGCAGCAGCAACAGTGCCCGGGGTCCCTGGAGAACCTAAGATTTAGTCAGGGGTATTTATAGTGAAAGTCATGGACAGGTCAAGGCCGTGAGTTTTTGTTTATTACTCGTGACCTGTCCACGACTTTTACTGAAACTACCCATGACTAAATTGTAGCCTTATGTATAAATAATTAATGAGTCACTGTTGTAGAGAGAAAGAGCAAGTGAACAGTCCAGTGTTTACAGCACCCATATCAGAGAAACAGGGTCCAGTCCTCCTTCTCCAATGACTCTTCATTGATCCTGAATAGATTAGCTTCAACAGGGGAGACTGAGGGACCCCCATGTCAGAATATCCCATAGCTGAGTGGATAGAGCAGCCTCCTGAGAGGTGGGAGATCCCCCTTCAAATCCTTTCTCCAACTCTGGCAGAGAGGGGGTAATGGAATGTGGGTCTTCCAAGTGAGTGCTCTAACCACTGGGATAAAAGTTAGAAGGTGGGCACCACCACTCCTGATTTTGAATGTGACCCATCTTCTGGTTGGCTGTCTCTAAGCATGCAAGATAGGCAGGCAAACACCTATTTTCCCCTGGATTGTGGGTCACTCTGGGGCCTAGGCAGGGAATAAGTGAGGCAGCAATGCACATGCCCATAAGAACGGCCGTACTGGGTCAGACCAAAGGTCCATCTAGCCCAGTATCCTGTCTTCCGACAGTGGCCAATGCCTGGTGCCCCAGAGGGAATGAACAGAACACATAATCATCAGGTGATCCATCCACAGTCGCTCATTCCCAGCTTCTAAAAAACAGAGGCAAGGGACAGCACCATTACCCATCCTGGCTAACAGCCATTGATGGACCTATCCTCTGTGAACTTACCTAGTTCTTTGTTGAATAGTCTTGGTCTTCACAACATCCTCTGGCAAGGAGTTCCACAGGTTGACTGCATTGTGTGAAAAAATACTTCCTTTTGTTTGTTTTAAACCTGCTGCCTATTCATTTCATTTGATGACCCCTAGTTCTTGTGTTATGAGGAGGAGTAAATAACAGTTCCTTATTTATTTTCTCTACACCAGTCATGATTTTATAGACCTCAGTCATATCCCCACTTAGTCCTACAATTTCCAAGCTGAAAAGTCCCAGTCTTCTTAATCTCTCCTCATATGGAAACTGTTCCATACCCCTAATCATTTTTGTTTCCCTTTGCTGAATCTTTTCCAATTCCAATATCTCTTTTTTGAGATAGGGCAACCACATCTGCACGCAGTATTCAAGATGTGGGCTTATATAGAGGCAATATGATATTTTCTGTCTTATTATTTATCCCTTTCTTAATGATTCCCTACATTCTGTTTGCTTTTTTGACTGCCGCTGCACATTGAGTGGATATTTTCAGAGAACTATCCACAATGACTCCAAGATCTCTTTTTTGAGTGGTAACAGCTAATTTAGACCCCATCATTTTAGATGTATAGTTGGGATTATGTTTTCTAGTGTGCATTACTTTCCATTTATCAACATTGAATTTCATCTGCCATTTTGTTGCCCAGTCACCCAGTTTGATGAGATCCTTTTGTAGCTCTTCACAGTCTGCTTGGGACTGAACTATCTTGAGTATTTTTGTATCATCTGCAAATTTTGCCACCTCACTATTTACCCTTTTCCCAAATCATTTATGAATATGTTGAACAGCACTGGTCTTAGTGCAGACTCCTGCGGGGGACACACACCACTATTTACGTCTCGCCGTTTTGAAAACTGACCATTTATTCCCACCCTTTGTTTCCTATCTTTTAACCAGTTATCAGTCCACAAGAGGATCTTCCCTCTTATCCCATGACAACTTACTTTGCTTAAGAGCCTTTGGTGAGGGACCTTGTCAAAGACTTTCTGAAAATCTAAGTACACTGTATCCACTGGATCTCCCATATCCACATGCTTGTTGACCCTCTCAAAGAATTCTAGTAGATTGGTGAGGCATGATTTTCCCTTTACAAAAACCATGTTGACTCTTCCTCAAATTACGTTCATCTATGTGTCTGACAGTGTTGTTCTTTACTATAGTGTTAACCAGTTTGCCCAGTACTGAAGTCAGGCATATTGATCTGTAATTGCCGGGCTCAACTCTGAAGCCCTTTTTTAAAATTGTCATCACATTAGCTATCCTGCAGTCACTTGGTACAGAAGCTGATTTAAATGATAGGTTACAAACTACAGTTAGTAGTTCTGCAATTCCACATTTGAGTTCCTTCAGAACTCTTGGCTGAATACCATCTAGTCCTGGTGACTTATTACTGTTTAGTTTATCAATTTGTTCCAAAACCTCCTCTAATGACACATCAGTCTGGGACAGTTCCTCAGCTTTGTCACCTAAAAGGGATGGCTGAGGTTTGGGAAACATGAGGCAGACATAGATGACTAGGAATTTTTTTACCCTGAAAATGTAGGCACTGAGTTTAGGTGCATAACGGTATGGTGGGAGTTTTGTGGATTGCAGTGGAGCCTAAAACAGGGACTTAGGTGCCTAAACTAAATACCTAAATACTTTTGTGGTTTGGGATCTCAGTTCATCTGTGAAGTCTGGCAAATCCTGACACAGACACACGTGTCAGAGTCACTGGCCTACTTATGTGCTAATTGCTATTAAAAATCTTGTCTGAACAGTCTTACTCAATATTTCGATACCATTAGGGAAAGAGGATATAGGCTTTCTGAGGCTCAAACAGTAATATAAACAAGTCCATAAAGATGGTAGATCATTACAGATAATGATTTCCTGAGGGGTGAAACGAAGACATCATATGGCAGTGACCTCGGTAATTAGCTAGACCTCAGACATAAGTACTTTGTTGTTAAAACTAGAAGTGGAAGGAGGACGTGTTGGGGTGTCTCTGAAGGAAAATGGCATTATCAAGGCAGGGTGCACTTTAATTAAACATCAATCTATATTTAGGAGGGTTATTACATAGCTTCCCCCAAAGAAGAGAAAAATGTTTTTCCTTATAGGAACTGAAAGGTTAAAAATATGTTGTCACTATCATTAGAGACAGGTGTGGTTAGAAAGGCAAAGCTAATGCTGTTTGAGGCTCTGAGCATATCAGCCATGCTCTGAGACAGGTAGCAGTGCCTGATTCTAATTGTGCTTGATAGTCTTACACCAATTTTAATTCAATTACCTTCAGTGGTGTTACTCCTTTAAGTGGATTAGAATCATGACCAGAATCCCTGTTCTGTAACCAAGAATGTGTACAGTGTTACCGAATTTCCCTTAGTAATGAGTCAAAGCTCTCATTCCCTATTGTATAACATTATATAATCTTACTTGGAAGCCATATCTAGGTATTTTGTGTAACCCATGTCTGTCTTAATTTGGTGTTTGGGGCCCATTTTTGCAACTGATATCTATAGGTGGACACTCACACCTGCACAACAGCCCAGTTGTATCTATCAATTACAGGAGTAAGGCCTTGGAGGGTAAACTGTATTGTAAGCCTGGGATTAGACCCAGGTTTGAGACCAAGCTGTCCACACACAAATCTTTCTGGCTCAGGTCAGCAAGATCTCAGGATCTGGGTCCTAGGAACACTCCAGGGGTATATGTGTTTGAGCCCAGGTCTAAATCCCATCATTCTGCAGTGTGGATACAGTTCAAGCCTGGGTCCCCATGTCTGGAGAGTTTGCCAACACTATCCAACAATCCCCTGGGTCTGTGTTTCTTGACCCTGGAATCCCCAGAGCTCCCATTCAATTCCCAGGAACTAGAAACAACCCCACTTGTCTGAGTACAGCTGCTCAGCATTTAACTCTTCCTTTCCATGCTGACTGCTCACCTGGAAAGACATTTGACAGTCTCCAATGACAGCTATGGCCACCAGTGGGAAGAAGCCCTACCCACAGAGTGCTGCTTAGCTGGCTAGAGGAACACAGCTCAATTCTGGTTAATCTCTGCTGTGAGGCAAGCAAGTAACTCAGCTTTGGTAAGAGTGCAAGGAATGATCATGTCTACAAAGAAATGGAGAAGAAACTTGCAGTGTTTGGGTGCCATCAGATCACCTATCAGTGCAATGATTGAGTCAAGTGCCTGAAGACCAACTACCCGAAGGTCAGGGAGAGTAATGACACCTCTCAGAACTCCCTGTCTACCTGCCACTTCTATGAACAATTTGACCAGGTGCTGGGGGCTTCAATGAGCACTGAGCCCACAGTGATGCATGAAAATCTGCTGAGCAGGGATGGCACCTTTATAACCCTGAGACACAGGCATCACCAGAGGAGACCCCGCATGGATGAAAGTGAGGAAGTGGCCCTGGCTCTCATACTGGTCACTGAGAAGGTGATGTCCCAGAGCTACTACAGCACGTCCTAGTTCACAGTTGGAGGAGCTGTCTGGGAGGGAGGAGCTGTCTGGGAGGGGGTAGCTGCGCTGGAACTGGCGGGAGAAACAGAGATAACAGTGGAATCTAGAGCTGGAGCTGGAGCCAGGTATTCTGCTACCTCCATATGTTTGGTTATTAGAATCATAGAATCATAGAATCTCAGGGTTGGAAGGGACCCCAGAAGGTCATCTAGTCCAACCCCCTGCTCAAAGCAGGACCAATTCCCAGTTAAATCATCCCAGCCAGGGCTTTGTCAAGCCTGACCTTAAAAACCTCTAAGGAAGGAGATTCTACCACCTCCCTAGGTAACGCATTCCAGTGTTTCACCACCCTCTTAATGAAAAAGTTTTTCCTAATATCCAATCTAAACCTCCCCCACTGCAACTTGAGACCATTACTCCTTGTTCTGTCATCTGCTACCACTGAGAACAGTCTAGAGCCATCCTCTTTGGAACCCCCTTTCAGGTAGTTGAAAGCAGCTATCAAATCCCCCCTTATTCTTCTCTTCTGCAGGCTAAACAATCCCAGCTCCCTCAGCCTCTCCTCATAAGTCATGTGTTCTAGACCCCTAATAATTTTTGTTGCCCTTCGCTGGACTCTCTCCAATTTATCCACATCCTTCTTGTAGTGTGGGGCCCAAAACTGGACACAGTACTCCAGATGAGGCCTCACCAATGTCGAATAGAGGGGAACGATCACGTCCCTCGATCTGCTCGCTATGCCCCTACTTATACATCCCAAAATGCCATTGGCCTTCTTGGCAACAAGGGCACACTGCTCCCCTTTTCAGGAGACTGACTCATATCCAGCTTCTCATCCACTGTCACCCCTAGGTCCTTTTCCGCAGAACTGCTGCCTAGCCATTCGGTCCCTAGTCTGTAGCGGTGCATTGGATTCTTCCATCCTAAGTGCAGGACCCTGCACTTATCCTTATTGAACCTCATCAGATTTCTTTTGGCCCAATCCTCCAATTTGTCTAGGTCCTTCTGTATCCTATCCCTCCCCTCCAGTGTATCTACCACTCCTCCCAGTTTAGTATCATCCGCAAATTTGCTGAGAGTGCAATCCACACCATCCTCCAGATCATTTATGAAGATATTGAACAAAACCGGCCCCAGGACCGACCCTTGGGGCACTCCACTTGATACCGGCTGCCAACTAGACATGGAGCCATTGATCACTACCCGTTGAGCCCGACAATCTAGCCAGCTTTCTACCCACCTTATAGTGCATTCATCCAGCCCATACTTCCGTAACTTGCTGACAAGAATACTGTGGGAGACTGTGTCAAAAGCTTTGCTAAAGTCAAGAAACAATACATCCACTGCTTTCCCTTCATCCACAGAACCAGTAATCTCATCATAGAAGGCGATTAGATTAGTCAGGCATGACCTTCCCTTGGTGAATCCATGCTGGCTGTTCCTGATCACTTTCCTCTCATGCAAGTGCTTCAGGATTGATTCTTTGAGGACCTGCTCCATGATTTTTCCAGGGACTGAGGTGAGGCTGACTGGCCTGTAGTTCCCTGGATCCTCCTTCTTCCCTTTTTTAAAGATTGGCACTACATTAGCCTTTTTCCAGTCATCCAGGACTTCCCCCGTTCGCCACGAGTTTTCAAAGATAATGGCCAATGGCTCTGCAATCACAGCCGCCAATTCCTTCAGCACTCTCGGATGCAACTCGTCCGGCCCCATGGACTTGTGCACGTCCAGCTTTTCTAAATAGTCCCTAACCACCTCTATCTCCACAGAGGGCTGGCCATCTCTTCCCCATTTTGTGATGCCCAGCGCAGCAGTCTGGGAGCTGACCTTGTTCGTGAAGACAGAGGCAAAAAAAGCATTGAGTACATTAGCTTTTTCCACATCCTCTGTCACTAGGTTGCCTCCCTCATTCAGTAAGGGGCCCACACTTTCCTTGGCTTTCTTCTTGTTGCCAACATACCTGAAGAAACCCTTCTTGTTACTCTTGACATCTCTTGCTAGCTGCAGCTCCAGGTGCGATTTGGCCCTCCTGATATCATTCCTACATGCCCGAGCAATATTTTTATACTCTTCCCTGGTCATATGTCCAACCTTCCACTTCTTGTAAGCTTCTTTTTTATGTTTAAGATCCGCTAGGATTTCACCATTAAGCCAAGCTGGTCGCCTGCCATATTTACTATTCTTTTGACTCATTGGGATGGTTTGTCCCTGTAACCTCAACAGGGATTCCTTGAAATACAGCCAGCTCTCCTGGACTCCTTTCCCCTTCAAGTTAGTCCCCCAGGGGATCCTGGCCATCCGTTCCCTGAGGGAGTCGAAGTCTGCTTTCCTGAAGTCCAGGGTCCGTATCCTGCTGCTTACCTTTCTTCCCTGCGTCAGGATCCTGAACTCAACCAACTCATGGTCACTGCCTCCCAGATTCCCATCCACTTTTGTTTCCCCCACTAATTCTACCCGGTTTGTGAGCAGCAGGTCAAGAAAAGCGCCCCCCCTAGTTGGCTCCTCTAGCACTTGCGCCAGGAAATTGTCCCCTACGCTTTCCAAAAACTTCCTGGATTGTCTATGCACCACTGTATTGCTCTCCCAGCAGATATCAGGAAAATTAAAGTCACCCATGAGAATCAGGGCATGTGATCTAGTAGCTTCCGTGAGCTGCCGGAAGAAAGCCTCATCTACCTCATCCCCCTGCTCCGGTGGTCTATAGCAGACTCCTACCACTACATCACTCTTGTTGCACACACTTCTAAACTTAATCCAGAGACACTCAGGTTTTTCTACAGTTTCGTACCGGAGCTCTGAGCAGTCATACTGCTCCCTTACATACAGTGCTACTCCCCCACCTTTTCTGCCCTGCCTGTCCTTCCTGAACAGTTTATAACCATCCATGACAGTACTCCAGTCATGTGAGTTATCCCACCAAGTCTCTGTTATTCCAATCACGTCATAGTTCTTTGACATCACCAGGACCTCCAGTTCTCCCTGCTTGTTACCAAGGCTTTGTGCATTTGTATATAAGCACTTGAGATAACCTGTTGATCGCCCCTCATTCCCAGTATGAGGCAGGAGCCCTCCCCTCACAGACATTCCTGCCTGTGCTTCCTCCCGGTATCCCGCTTTCCCACTTACCTCAGGGCTTTGGTCTCCTTCCCCCGGTGAACCTAGTTTAAAGCCCTCCTCACTAGGTTAGCCAGCCTGCTGGCAAAGATGCTCTTCCCTCTCTTCGTAAGATGGAGCCCGTCTCTGCCCAGCACTCCTCCTTCATGGAACACCATCCCATGGTCAAAGAATCCAAAGCCTTCTCTCTGCCTCTCAACCTGCGTAGCCATTCGTTGACTTCCACGATTCGACGGTCCCTACCCAGGCCTTTTCCTTCCACGGGGAGGATGGACGAGAACACCACTTGCGCCTCCAACTCCTTTATCCTTCTTCCCAGAGCCACGTAGTCCGCAGTGATCCGCTCAAAGTCATTCTTGGCAGTATCATTGGTGCCCACGTGGAGAAGCAGGAAGGGGTAGCGATCCGAGGGCTTGATGAGTCTCGCCATTAATATGCAAATGGGTGGGATTTCTGGCTTAACACCCAATAAAATTATTATTACTCGTGGGGGGTTGTAGCCATTAATAGTGGAGCTGTCACTGAATACGCCCAAGGGTCATGGAGAGGTTCACCTCTTCCACGCCACCAGCACTTTTCCCTTCGTAGTAGACATCTTCAGGCCACTCAGCATCATCTCCTCCCTGGGCTATAAACTGACAAACCTTTAATTCTCTGGAATAAAAGGGCTTTAGAGAATTAATATGGTACACCTTAGGCTTTTGGTTGGAGGTGGGGAATGCTATGAGATAATTAACAGCTCCCAGGCGCTCCTGGACTGTGAATGGCCCTTCCCACGACACTTCCATTTTATGGGCCTGGAGCGCCTTTAAGACCCTGACCTGGTCTCCTACATGCTCTCTGGCATGTTTATCATACCAGGCTTTTTGCTCTTTTTGTGCATCCTGTAGGTTTTCTTCAGCAAGGGCTGGAGAGGTTTGGAGGGTGTTTTGTAGGTTGGTTACAAAGTCCAGAATGTTAGTTCCTGGAGAAGGTGTAAATCCCTCCCATTGCTGCTTCACCAACTGTAATGGCCCCTTAACCTCGCGGCCATATACAAGTTCAAATGGTAAAAACCGTAAACTTGGATGTGGTACAGCTCTGTAGGCAAAGAGCAACTGCTGCAACACTAGGTCCCAATCACTGGAGTGCTCATTTACGAATTTACGTATCATGGCCCCCAAAGTTCCATTAAACTTCTCCACCATGCCATTTGTTTGATGGTGGTAAGGAGTGGAAACCAAGTGATTTACCCCATGAGCTTCCCAAAGGCTTTCCATAGTTCCTGCCAGGAAATTAGTTCCTGCATCTGTGAGGATGTTGGAGGGCCAACCTACCCTGGCAAAAATGTCTGCTAGTGACTGGCACACACTTTTAGCCCTGGTGTGGCTTAGAGCTACTGCTTCCGGCCATCGGGTGGCAAAATCCATGAAAGTCAGTATGTACTGCTTTCCTCTGGGTGTCTTTTTCGGAAAAGGACCCAGAATATCCACAGCTACTCGCTGAAATGGAACTTCAATGATGGGGAGTGGCTGGAGAGGGGCTTTGACCTGGTCTTGGGATTTTCCCACTTTTTGGCATACTTCTCAAGACCGGACATAGGTAGAAACATCCTTGCCCATTCCCTCCCAGTGGAATGACCTCCCCAAACAGTCTTTGGTCCTGTTCACCCCAGCATGGCCACTAGGATGATCGTGGGCTTAGCTCAAGAGCTTGACCCGGTACTTCGTTGGAACTACCAACTGTCTCTAAGGATGCCAGTCTTCCTGGTGTCCACCAGAGTTTCCTTGTGTAAAAGTCCTCTTTCTACAACAAACCTGGATCGATTAGAAGAGCTGAGAGGCGGTGGGTTGCTCCATGCCACCATCCAAGCTCTCTGGAGGCTTTCATCTACTTCCTGTTTGGTCTGGAACTGTTCCCTTGATGCTGGAGACATCAGTTCCTCATTGGATTGTGGACCTATGCTTGGTCCCTCTGGAAACGATATAGGGGATGGAGCTGTTTCTATTGACTGTGAACCGCTCTCTGCTGGTGCACTATGTTGGGGTTCAGGCTGCGGCTGAGCCTCTTGTGTAGAGTTATTGGCTGCTGCCGGTTCAGGTTCGGTGGGGCCCTCTGGTGTTGGGGTTGCAAGTACTGGGTTCAGTGCTGGCAATGGGTCTGGTGCTAGTTGTTCCTCCAGTTCCGGTTCATGGACTGGCTCTGTCTGGGTCTCTGGGACTGGATCCACTACTGCTGTTGCAGACATTGGCCTGGGGTCCTGGTCCATCACCTCTGACCAGGTCCTGGTAGAAGTTTCCAGAACAGAGCTAGGCGTGACAGCTGGTTTAGCCTGGCTGCGGGTGACCATTCCCACCCTCTTGGCTGACTTCACACGATTGGCCAAGTCTTTCCCCAGCAGTATGGGGATGGGATAATCATCATAGACTGCAAAAGTCCACGTTCCTGACCAGCCCTTGTACTGGACAGGCAACTTGGCTGTAGGCAAATTGAAAGAGTTGGACTTGAAGGGTTGAATCATCACTTGGATCTCTGGGTTGATTAAATTGGGGTCCACTAAGGAAGCATGGATAGCTGAGACTTGTGCTCCTGTGTCCCTCCACGCGGTGACCTTCTTCCTGCCCACACTCACAGTTTCCCTCTGCTCCAAGGGTATCTGGGAGGTATCTGGGCCTGAGGACCTCTGGTGTGATTCTGGTGCAATGAACTGTAATCTGTTGGGGTTCTTGGGGCAGTTGGCCTTTACATGCCCCGTCTCGTTTCATTTAAAACATCGTCCAGCTGACGGGTCACTGGGGTGAGGTGGGTTGCTGGAGAATGGTGTGGCGGGACGATAAGGTGTCTGGAGGGTTCCTTGGGTGGTAGTTGGGGCCTTGGGCGGCCCCTGGTAGTAGGGGGTGGTCTGAGCTTGTCCCTTCTGGTATCCGCTCCAACTGCTACCAGTTTTTTTCTTTTCTGCCACCTCCACCCATTTGGCTCCAATCTCCCCTGCCTCGATTACAGTTTTGGGCTTCCCATCTAGGATGTATCTTTCTATTTCCTCAGGAACACCCTCTAGGAACTGCTCCATTTGCATTGGGAAGGGCAAATCTTCTGGAGATTTAACACTTGCTCCTGATATCCAGGCATCCCAATGTTTCGCAATGTGGTAGGCATATCGGGTAAATGACACGTCTGGTTTCCACCTTAGGGCTCTGAACCGCTGATGGGAATGCTTGGGTGTTAGCCCCATTCTGACTTTCGCCTTGGTTTTAAACAGTTCATACTGGTTCATGTGTTCCTTAGGCATTTCAGCCGCCACCTCAGCTAAGGGTCCACTGAGCTGCGGCCTCAGCCTACCATGTATTGGTCTGTGGAGATGCTGTACCCAAGGCAGGCCCTTTCAAAGTTTTCTAAGAAGGCCTCGGTATCATCGCCTGCCTTGTAGGTGGGGAACTTTCTGGGATGGGAAGTTGTACCTGGAGAAGGATTGTTAGGGTTTGTTGGTATATTCTGCTGAGCCTTTGCCTTCTCCATCTCCAGTGCATGCTTCCTCTCTTTTTCTTTCTCCTCCATCTCCATCCGTCTGAGTTCTACCTGTCTTTCATGTTCCTTTTGTTTTTCCTCAGCCTCAAATCTGGCTAATTCCAGCTTTTGTTGAACCGTGGAGTCTGTCATCCTAACCTCTCTGTTTTTAACTAACTTTACACCCGGGAGTTAGAAAGAAAACAAAAAAAACCCTTGCCTTGTAAAATTTTGCTGTGCTGTAATATGATACCTATATTCTCTGATAATGATTGTCAGCCTACAGAGAAATCCTAAAAAAAAAAAAAAAAAAAAAAGAAAAAAACCCCTAACACCTTTGTCTCCAGGCAAATAGGCAGAAAACCCCTCTAGTTGCTCTTAGGAAAAAAAAAACTTCAGGTCTGTGAAGACTTGTGAATTTCCCTGCAGGAGGTTAACTACCCTGCCTTTAGGTAGAGAAAACTCCAGCTCACAAAAGACAATTCCCTTTTGTCTCTGCTCTGGCCCCAAAGCAGAAAAAAAAAACACCTCTAACTGCTTTCAGTTTAACCTGCTTTCCAGCAGCCCAAAGGAAAAAAAAATTCCTTTTCAAATCTGTGCTTCTGGTTCAAAAAATCTCAAAGTTGAGATTTCAAGTTGATCCCACCGCTCCCACCATGTCAAGGTTCCTTCCCCACTCTGAACTCTAGGGTTCAGAAGTGGGGACCTGCATGAAAATCTCCTAAGCTTACTTTTACCAGTTTAGGTTAAAACTTCCCCAAGGTACAAACTATTTTACCTTTTGCTCTTGGACTTTCGCTGCCACCACCAAATGTCTAACCGGTTTTATTTTATTAGGAAAGAGCCCGTTTGGAAAAGTCTTTCCCCCCAAAATCCTCACCAAAACCTTGCACCCCCCTTCCTGGGGAAGGTTTGATAAAAATCCTCACCAATTTGCATAGGTGACCACAGACCCAAACCCTTGAATCTTAAGAACAATGAAAAAGCATTCAGTTTCTGAAAAGAAGAATTTTTATAGAAGAAAAAGTAAAAAGAATCACCTTTGTAAAATCAGGATGGTAAATACCTTACAGGGTAATTAGATTCAAAACATAGAGAATCCCTCTAGGCAAAACCTTAAGTTACAAAAAGACACAAAGACAGGAATATCCATTCCATTCAGCACAGCTTATTTTCTCAGCCATTTAAACAAACAGAATCTAACGCATATCTAGCTAGATTACTCACTAAATTCTAAGACTCCATTCCTGTTCTGTCCCTGGCAAAAGCATCACACAGACAGACTCAGACCCTTTGTTTCTCCCCCCCTCCACCTTTGAAAGTATCGTGTCTCCTCATTGGTCATTTGGTCAGCGAGGTTATCCTAGCTTTTTAACCCTTTACAGGTGAAAGGGCTTTTCCTCTGGCCAGGAGGGATTTTAAAGGGGTTTACCCTTCCCTTTATATTTATGACAGCACAGTTCAGATCAACTGCAGCTTTATCTCCCACTTGTGGTCCAGCAAGGTCATCCACTCTAGGCTCCCGGCTCCTCAGCAGTCACCTCTCTTGGGCAGAGACCCACAGCTCTCTCCCTCCTGATCGGGGTTTCTCCAGGCTGTGCAGTTCCTTGCCTACACTGTGAGTTCCCCAGGAAGCCGGCCGGCCTAGCCGGCCAGCGTCTCCATATTCTTTTCTCCTCAGAGTCTATAAATAGCAAAATAGCAGTTATCTCTCAGCCTTTTACAAGCAAGCATATTTATTCTTAAGGTGGAGTAATGCCAGAGAAAATATATTAAAAACAATAAAAGAACTGACACACGCTAATAGACTTAGCAGAAATCATCGCAACACCAGCAAGGGCTCTGGCAGGTGATCAGTCCTTCACACCCCACCAAGGGGTTTTTCTGTGGTTACAAGTTCGTAACAGCTTTAAGCTCAGAACAAGCACACTCATGAATCCATGAGTCACTCCTTTATGCAGTTTGAGCCTTTCATCTTGGGATTCTGGGAACAGGTAATCAGCAGACAATCACTCTCTCCTCTGGGTGTATCTTCAAAGGGCTGGGGTTTGGCATAATTGGAGGGAGGGGGGAATTACCATTCACCTTCCCCTAGATATTTCTCAGGAAATCCACTTCATACATTGTCCCAAAAGCTCATTCTTGTCTGCCACATTGCTCACTAGAGTCCTTTGATCAGCCAGGCCCACACTAATACATAATGGCATTATATCCACAGCTACTTAAACTTAATTCAGTAAGAGCTCCCAGAGATGTTGCAGGAAATTGCCATATCTGTCATTGCTTGCTCCTGTGTAGAATGGGGATGGTGATTCTTACCCACACTGGTAAAGTGCTTTGAGATCAATGGATGAAAAAGCAATTTATAAGTGCTGAATATTCTAACTGCTATGATTTATTATTATTATAACATTTTTAATACTGGGCCACTTTTAGCTTTGGAGTTATTGGTAGATTTGCTGAAGATATCTGTCCAACCAAGTAGATATTGGTACTTATGTGGGATAATATAATATAATTAATTAATTTAATTAATATCTCTCTTTAGCGCGCCTATTGTGAAACTTTTTTCTTCTGCAAAAGACAGAGCAGCAATGAAAAGTAATTGGGAAAAAATCAGTTCACTTTAAAGGAAGTGGTAATAGTCTGACCTCCTGTCTATTGCAGGGCACCACCTGCCCCCAACACTTGTGCACTAAACCCAACATCCACATGACACTGATGTATTACAGCCATAGGAGACTAGACTATTGTGTACCGCAGGCAGATAACAGGAGGGACCAAGATGCAGGGAAATAATTAAGTGAGAAATACCCAGATAATCCTGACAAATGACCCACACCCACACACTGAAGAAGAAGGTGAAAAAACCTCAAAGTCACTGCCAGTCTGACCTGTGGAAAAAATTCCTTTCCAACCCCACATATGGACTGTGGTGGGCTGGACCCCTTGGGAAGTCACCTGATGTGCTGAGATACCACTGAGTCTACCTGTTCTGCCAGCATGGGCCCCATTTTACCTGTCTTGTTGAGCCAGGCTCTTAAAACCTCATCTAACACACACACAGGAAGGGCCACACCCAGCTGCAGTTCAGCTCTGGGAAGATGCAGTTTAAGGGACTTGCTCCAGCACTCAGATGTCCACCTCCCTTGGACAGGGCCAGATTAACTCTCCTGTGGGCCCAGGGCTATTAGATTTTGTGGGGCCCCCTGTATATATGTCTTTTTCCTGAGAGGGAGTTTGGTGCAGGAGGGGGAGCGGGGTTTGGGAGGGAGACTGGTGCAGGAGGGGACTGGGGCACGGGGTTGGGGTCCAGGAGGGGGGGCAGGGTCTGGGAGGGAGTTTGGGTGCAGAAGGGGGCTCCAGGCTGGGGCAGAGTGTTGGGGTGCAGGAGAGGGTGAGGGGTGCAGGGTCTGGAAGGGAGTTTGGGTGCAGGAGGGGGCTCAGGGCTGGGGCAGGGGATTGGGGTGCAGGAGAGGGTGGGGGGTGCGGGGTCTGGGAGGGAGTTTGGATGCAGGAAGGGATTCTGACCTGGGGTAGGGGTTGGGGTGTGGGAGGGTGTGCGAGGTGCAGGCTCCAGCTAGGAGGCGCTTGCCACAGGCGGCTCCCAGCCGGCGATGCAGCAGGGCTCAGGTGCTGGGGTGGGGGCAGCATGCAGAGCCACCTCCAACGCTCTACCCCTGCCAGGGGCCGCAGAGATGTGCCAGCAGCTGGTCATTTCCGGGAGCAGCATGGGGCCAGGGCAGCCAGGCAGCCTGAGAGCACCTTTTAGCATCCCGGAGACTGCTGCCTGTGATTTATTTTTGCGGGGCCGCCCTGGAGCTGGGGCCTGAGGCTGCAGCCCCTAAAGCCCCTGCCTTAATCTGGCCCTGCCCTTGGAGTACAGACCCAAAGATATACCATATTCGCCTCTTCCTTCAATGTGGAAGAGGGAATACACAATTTCTCGCCCCCCCCACAGTTAGAAATCACAAAAACTGGGTTATATTATAAACCAGAAACGAATTTATTAACTATAACAGGTGTACTTTAAGTAGTTAAGGAGGTAGCAGACAGAACAAGGCAGATTTCTAAGAAAATAAAATGGAGCATGCAAACTAAGCTTAGTACACTAAAGAAACCAGTTACATGTAAGTTCTCACCCTAAATGTAGTTCTACTAATCTTCTTCACAGGCCAGATGCCCTTCCAGCATGGGCCCAGTTCTTTCGCCCTGTTCAGTCTTAGTTGTTTCCAGCAGTTTTAGTTGTTTCCAGCAGTCATCTTGGGTGGGGTAGCAGAGAGAACTGAAGACCTGGATTACCTCACTCCCCACCCTTAAACAGGATTTGCATGAGGCAGGAGTCCTTTGTTTCCTAGTTTGACCCCCCCCCCTTCCCTTACAGTGCCCATTAATTTCATTTGGTGGCCCCTAGTTCTTATATTATGGGAACAAGTAAATAACTTTTCCTTATTCACTTTCTCCACACGACTCATGATTTTATATACCTCTTTCATATCCCCCCCTTAGTCTCCTGTTTTCCAAGCTGAAAAGTCCTAGCCTCTTTAATCTTTCCTTGTATGGGACCCATTCCAAACCCCAAATCATTTTAGTTACCCTTTTCTGAACCTTTTCTAATGCCAGTATATATTTTTTGAGATGAGGCGACCACATCTGTTCGCAATATTCAAGATGTGGGCGTACCATGGATTTATATAAGGGCAACAAGATATTCCCCGTCTTATTCTCTATCTCTTTTTTAATGATTCCTAACATCCTGTTTGCTTTTTTGACTGCCCCTGCACACTGCGTGGACGTCTTCAGAGAACTATCCATGATGACTCCAAGATCTTTCTCCTGATTAGTTGTAGCTAAATTAGCCCCTATCATATTGTATGTATAGTTGGGGTTATTTTTTCCAATGTGCATTACTTTACATTTATCCTCATTAAATTTCATTTGCCATTTTATTGCCCAATCACTTAGTTTTGTGAGATCTTTTTGAAGTTCTTCAGTCTGCTTTGGTCTTAACTATCTTGAGCAGTTTAGTATTGTCTGCAAACTTTGCCACCTCACTGTTTACCCCTTTCTCCAGATCATTTATGAATAATTTTACTAGGATTGGTCACAGGACTGACTCTTGGGGAACACCACTAGTTACCCCTCTGCATTCTGAAAATTTATCATTTATTCCTACCCTTTGTTCCCTGTCTTTTAACCAGTTCTCAGTCCATGAAAGGATCTTCTCTCTTATCCCATGACAACTTAATTTACATAAGAGCCTTTGGTGAGGGACCTTGTCAAAGGCTTTCTGAAAATCTAAGTACACTATGTCCACTGGATCCCCCTTGTCCATGTGTTTGTTGGCCCCTTCAAAGAACTCTAATAGATTAGTAAGACATGATCTCCCTTTACAGAAACTATGTTGACCTTTGCGCAACAATTTATTTTCTTCTATGTGTCCGACAATTTTATTCTTTACTATTGTTTCAACTAATTTGCCCGGTATTGATGTTAGACTTACTGGTCTGTAATTGCCAGGATCACCTCTAGAGCCCTTTTTAAATATTGGCATTACATTAGCTATCTTCTAGTCATTGGGTATAGAAGCTGATTTAAAGGACAGGTTACAAACCACAGTTAATAGTTCTGCAATGAAAAGGCAGTGGGAGACACACCTAAACCCCTGGGACAAGGGTAACAGGATTAAGAAAATTCCCCTAGCCTCATTTGCTTCAAAGATGGGACAGGGAGGCATCTCCATTAGCATACAGAATGGAGAATAGAGATTCCAAGGCAAGAACCGCACGGAACTCTGGGACCAGAAAAACAAGAAAGCACTGCATGATGGGAGTCTCTGCTCCAGATGTTAATGAACCCACGCCTGCACACACCCAGCTCAGTAGCTTTCAGACCAATTCTAGTAATGAATCCTTTATTGGTATCCAAAATAGTTAAGCTCCCTAATTGCATTGTGAGCTCCCTCCAAGGAACACCGCCCATAGCTAGGAATTATCAGTTCTTATTGTCTAGCCTGAACAAAACAACTTTGATATACTTCCTTGAGCCATCTGTTTACCCATAAACAAATCTAGTGTTCTCCCTTGAACCATTGTTGTTTCCCTGCAAAAACTCCTACCCATGCTCAAGTATGTGTTCTGATGCCTGGATCCAAAATCTGCATCAGTACCATTGGGACTTCATCTTCTCCTGACTGATCGTGCTGGGGGCTCTGCCTGTCTCCTGCACTCTGGACCCTCAGCTACCACCACTACCTGGGACCTCTGATCGATTCAGGCTTCACGGAGTAGTGAGAACCCAGCTCTCTCTCTGTCTTGCTCTCTCTCTAGGTATAGCCTTCTGACCCTGACTTGTGTGATCAGTTATAGTTTTCTAAACTTTAAATTTAAAAGTAGCCATACTTCAACAAAAAAACTTCAAAAACAGACTTCAAGGAGAAACTGCAGAGCTACAATTCATTTGCAAATTTAACACCATTAATTTGGGCTTGAATAGGGACTGGGAGTGGCTGGCTCACTACAAAAGCAATTTTCCCTCTCTTGATATTGACACCTCCTCATCAATTATTGGGAGTGGACCACATCCACCCTGATTGAATTGGTCCTGTCAACACTGGTTCTCAACTTGTGAGGTAACTCCCTTCTCTTCATGTGTCAGTATAATAATGCCTGCATCTGTAATTTTCACTCCATGAAGTGAGGTTTTTTACCCACAAAAGCTTATGCCCAAATAAATCTGTTAGTCTTCAAGGTGCTACCGGACTCCTCGTAGTTTTCTAAACCTGCCTTTTAAAATCAAATTTAAGTTAGATTTAATATTATCACTGTTTTGTTTGTTTGGCTCCCCTACGGTTATTACCTGGCAATAAATAACTTTAATGGTTAAGCTGGTTGCTTCTCTCTCTCCCCCCCCCATGGGTGTGTTTGGGCTTCCGCATTCGCTCTGCAGCAACGCTCCTCGTACCTAAGCTAAAAGATCCCTGCAGTGCCCAAAAATCCTGTGGGGTTTGCTCATCAAGTGGGTTACTACCAGAACAATTGTAACATGAAAGTGGGGATAGGGACATGCTGAACCTGGGACATATGAGGGTGGCAGCTTGGAAGTGCTGTTTGACCTAGCCCTCTGAGTCCAGGGACATATAAGGGGTCAGCTTGGGAGTGCTGATTAACCCGGTCCTCTCAGACATGCTCTGTTAATATGTGTGTGTGTGTGTTCATCTGATTCTGCGACTGGAAGAACCTAGCCCTGGGGAACCTAGATCCTGCAGGAGAGCTCCATTGGGAGGGAACTTGCAGAAGGGAGAAGTAGAACTTTGTATGAGAACCCAAATGATACAAGCAGTACATTGATTGAATTACAGAAGGCTCCCTCTTCCCCCCCTCCCCCCCCCGGAATAAAATATCCCTTTTCCATTCTGGAGCCACAAGAATTCTTATGTCCTCCAAAACATGGAATGCCCGAAATGATAGAAAGGGCTTATATAGGAAGATGCGGGCCACACCCCACCCCAAACCCTAAGGATTCCCAGCAAGTGGAAAGCACAGGCAGGCTGCAGAGCTTGAGGAGAGAATTGTGGTGCAGGAGGAGACACTAGCATTGCAGTGGAACAGGAATGTTGGTTGAGGGAGGAACATAGAGTGCAACAGAAAGGCCTGTTTGAACAGCTGCTTTCACTAAGGGCTGCTAGACTGCAAGCTCCTGCTGCACCCACTCCATAGCTTGAGTCCCCTCCACAGTACCATGTGATGCAGACAGGAACACTTTGGACAATTCCATGGTTGGGTGGCCCATGCAACTGGAACTTAATTAGGCTTTGTCGACACTACACAGCCTCTAGCGACATGGCTGTGTCGACACGGCCATGTCGCTAAAAGTCGGGCAGTGTAAACACTGTTTGTTGGCACTTCTGCCGTCAGAATACTTCCACCTCCTACGAGTGGGGTTCGCGCTGCCAACAGGAGAGCACTCTTGCTGAGAACGAGCTGTTTACACTACCACTTGCCACAGCAAAACTTTTGTCTTTCAGACAAGGGAAGGCACCTGTGAACGACAAACCTTTTGTTGTTCAATTGGCAGTGTAGACAAAGCCTTAACAGCATCTGGACATGAAAAATCTACCTCCCCCAGTCCAGGCTTCCTTCACCCTGCTGCTGAACCCCTTTCCCAGCAGGCATCCGCACCCATGCAGCCACACCAAGTGCAAGCACAAAAAAGGGAAAGGAGAACATGCCAAAAAACATACAAAATTAGAGGATTGCTTTGATGGCACTGTTTTCACCATTCACTGTCCGGTTTATGCACTTTGTTTTATTACTGGTTTTGGTGTTGGTTTATTAGTGTGTTTAGATGTTCTAATGGCAGCTGGCCTGCCTGGGAATGCTTGAATATTTTTTTTAGTAATACAGCCAAATAAGAGCTTTTATTAATTAAGAACATTTACTGCCATCACTACCTCACATCATACAATGTGTATTTTGAATAAATAAAGATAAACACATGGTACAGCACAACAGGGACAATGTATCCAAATACAATCTCTCAAAATATTTCCTTACCACAATCCACAATGTAAATGCACAGCTCCTCACCTTTCATAAACAGTCATCCCCCACAGTACCCCCCCACGTCCATTGGATGATGTGACTGTACCTCATGTACTGTAAGTACTGCTGTACAAAAACAATCATAAATGTACTATTCTCCCTCTTTCATTGGTTCATCCAAGTCCACAATGTGGGAGCACAGAATATTCCTGATTTCTGTTGCCCAGGTGCATCCTGCTCCAGCTCTGATTGGTGCACTTTCTGGCTCAGTATACCAGTTCAGCAATCCATTACTGGAATGGGTCCATTCAGGAGCAAATGACTTACCTTTGGCCTCACAAAAATTGTGAAGAGTACAGCAAGCCACAGTAACGCAGACAGCATTGATGACACTGAAATCAAAATGGGTCTGTAGACAGCACCAGCGGGATTTCAGTCTGCCAGATGTACATTGGACCACCATTCTGCACCTCCTGAGTATGTAGCGAAACATTTTTTACCAGGGCCTCTGAGATCAGGGTATGGTTTCATAAGCCAAGGCAAAAGATTGTATGTAGGGTCCCCAGAGTAACAATGGGGACAGTAATTCTGTTTATGACAATGTCATTTGGTGAGAATAGTGTCCCAGACTGTCTATGAATGTGGAGTCCTGACCAGTGGAAAACCCTGGCATCATGAATTTTTCTGGTGCAGCCCACAATGGCATCCATACGTTGGCCTCTCTGGTCCCCGAGGGCTTGCATAACAACAGAGTACCCTTTGTGGTATATGTATACTCGTGCTTCTCGAGGAAGGCAAACTATGGGCACATGAGAGCCATCAATGGCCCTGACACAGTTTGGAAACCTCATTCTCTCAAAATGAGAGAATTTTGAGAACCTCATTCTCTCAGTTACTTCAGGGATATTGTTTACACCCACCACCTTTGGGTAAATCACCTGCCTGGCGGCCTCACAAACATCCACAACCACTTTACCCACAGTTTTACTATTGACTTGGGTGGGGTCAGGATTTCACTCCAGGTGTTTTTTGTTTCTGTTTTTCCCCCAAGCGTTATTTATTGTAATAAACCCAAGTCTGGAGAGGCCGTGTGATTCAGTGGACAGAGCACTGGGCTGTGACTTAGAAGGCCGGGATTCAGCTCCACTACTGACCGGCTGTGTGGCTGTATGCCTTTTTTCTCTTCCTAGCCTTCTTCTGTCTAGTCCATTCTGTCCGTAAACTCTTCTCCTACTGTTCATACAGTGCCTAGCGCAATGGGGCTCCATTCTCTTTGGGGCTCTGGTCCTGATTTGGGAAAGCACTTAACTGTGAATATAAATCTCTCCCTTTTCAGCAAAGCACTTAAGCACATCCTTAGAATTAAGCATCTGCTTAAATCCTTTGCTGAAAAGAGATTTTCTTTCTGAAATGGGGCCTCTAAATGCTACTATAATAGAAATAAGAAATAATAATAATACCAATAAACCTTTCAATCTAAAGGGAAGTTTATGTTATTTAATGGGGACTCCTCCTACTCCCCCAAGACAAGCAAAGCTGGAAGAGGTAGGTAGAAATCTTGGCTACAGTAGGAATTGTCTTTGTTGTTTTCCTTTGAGTTTTGTCTGTGTCTCTGCTCCATTGTGTGTTTTATCCATTTCCTCTGTATTTATTTTTCACTCTGCTTATTTTTCAGCACTTTGTTTTTTTTCACAGGATTTTTTCTCTCTCTGCTGCATTCTGCTCCTTTTCACACAGTCCGGGAAGAAGACAATTGTGTGTGCAAATAGCTGCCTATGTAATCGCCCAATTTGTGCATGCAAATGTATGTTTATGATGTACAAATGGCTCTATGTGTACGTTTTGTGACACAGTTTTGAAATTTTGCTCCCAAAAAGGAATAGTTTCAACCCACCTTGGAAATACAGCCACCTCCAAGAGCAAAAGCAGCTTTTTGTCCCAGCAACAATAGATCAGAGTGTTTTTAGGACTGACTTACTTAATTGGAAGTATTAGGAATGTAGAATGTAGCACTGAAAATAGCATACTAAGTGAGACCTAGTATTTAACTTGGGTGTCTGAATAATCCTTTGATATAAAGGAGAGCTGTATTCTTCCTAATAGTTTGCTATGAAAGCATTTTTCTAGCAGCGAAACTAAAAAACTAGGTTTAATTATCAGCTCCATTGCCAGCACACCGAGTTCAGCAGGCTGCTCATGTCCTCCAGAGATAACGATGCTCTGCCACACCCAAAGGCTTGCACACAAAGATGCTCATTACAGTGGAAAGATTTGGGTGTACATTTCTCTTTATAGGGCTGTGTCTAACTGAGATAAACCCATGTTTGGGAGTCGGGGTGGGGGGACCTTTGCAAACCAAACTTTGGGAACTGCCGCAGCTTGTTGTATCCCTCTTGCTGGGAAGAGCAGTCTTAATGCTCTCAGTATCCAAGCAATCCCAGAGAGGAAGGATCTATGCCTTTTTTATTTATTGGGCTTTCTGGGTGGAGCACTGAATGTGAAACATGAAACTGTCCTGCATCCAAGCATAGGTTTAAATTAGGACATGTCAGTAAGTGGATTTCTGCTCTGAGTCGAAACACCACAACCGGCTGTGCTTTGTTCATTGTCAGGAATCTAAGGACGGAATAGGGCTATATCCTCCTGGTGGCGAATCTGTAGGGGGATTTCTCAAAGTTCAGCAGGTCACTGGGCAACATTTCTAATCCCCTTCTATCTGCCAGGCTGGTTTGGTGTTTGTGACTCTGGTTGGTGGAAGGCTGTGATAAGGCTGGTAAGCATTCAGACACATTTATTATCATTATTATTTGTATTATTGTAATCATGGACCGGGACCCTAATGTGTTTGGTAGTATACACACACAACAAAGTGTCAGTCTCTGCCCCAAAGAGCTTACAATCTAAGACAAGAGACAACAGCTGGGGAATGCAAGGAAACAAAGAGACATACTGGTCAGCATGATAGGTGGTGGTCTGTACAGTACACACCAGCAGCCTAACGTCTCTCCCTATATGTTGGTTAGATGGCATATGTGTTACTGGGACAAGATGCTGTGTTTTGGCTGGCAAATAAAGACCTGAAGAAAAACTCTGTGTACGCTTGAGAGCTTGTTTCTTTCACCAACAGAAGTTGGGCCAATAAAAGTTATTACCTCACCCACCTTGTCTCTCAAATAAAGACCTCACTCCCCAGTCTCCACCATCACCAGTGTGTACAAAGATGATCATCCTGACATAAACAGACTGAGTCGGTTACGATACACAGGAACTCTGCACTTAATGTTGTAGTTATGTTTCTGAAAAATGCGACTTTAAGGGAAACAATGTTAAGCGAATCCAATTTCCCCATAAAAATGAATGTAAATGAGGGGGTTAGGTTCCACGGAAATTTTTTTCACCAGACAAAAGACTATATATATGTAAGCAGTGTCAGGATGAGCTCCACCCTGACATCTGGTGGTGAGGTGTGGCAAGTTGTGGAAAAGAACTTCAGGGGCTGATCTCATTTGCATAGGCACACCCACCCCGCCTAGAATGAGGCCATAGATGCCCAAATGGTCACTTTGGCTGCTGTGGGATCCCCAGTGTCTCTGTTATTGGGGCAGGAAGAATAAATTGTTATTACCCTGATTATGGGAACTGTGCTTGGAACTGTACGTGGCCTTTTGTTATGATGGAGGGATTCACCATCAACTAAGTAGCACTCGCTAGGCAAGGGTCATGGGTTCCAAAACTGTGAATTGACAGAGAGGCTGGGGAGAAGTATTAATACTTGGTGGCATGGGCCCCCTGGTGAGGGTCTTACATGCTAATTGCACTTTCTGCTCTCTCTATTGTGTAATATCAGAGCTAATTTTGATTCTGTTAGGAGTCTAGTTAAAGGCTGCTGAGCTCGCTTTGGGCTAATGGTGCACCAGCACTGAGGCTCCCCTACTACAAGCGGAATTCACCAAAGAGCTGAACTGACTAAGAGCTGAAATCACTGAGTGTTGTGTTAAGTAGTGGGGGAGCCTGAAGATATATTGTGGAGCGGGACGGCTGGAGTGCCTTGTAGATAGGCTGGTGGAGCAGTTTGTGGGACGGTGGGAGCTGCTTGTGGGCCGCAGAGCGGAACTGAGCAAAGCAGTTTGTGGGGCGGCTGGTGCAGCGGAGCGGAGCAAAGGCCTATGGAGCTGTGGGGCGGTCAGCTTCAGATCAAGTAAGGTGCCCCTTACCTCTCTCTCCCCCCTTCCTTCCCCCCCCATCTCCACCCAGGTTGGGAGGTAAAGCTCTGCAGATAAGCTTTCTAACTCTGGGGCTGCCCTGACCAGGGACAGAGACTTTTGGGTCATTGGACTTTTGGGACTTTGGGTGATTTGGGGTTGCTGGACTCAAGAACCAAAGGGAAAGGCATGCCCCAAATTTGCTTGGGGTGGGTTTTTGCTCATGGGTTGTGAATCCTGTTGGTGGTGTTTCCCCAACATAATGCCACATTGTTTCTCTCTGTTATTAAAAGGCTTTTTGCTACACTCAGACTATGTGCTTGCGAGAGGGGAAGTATCGCCTCTTGGAGGCGCCCAGCGGGGGTGGTATATATTTGTCCCAGGTCACGGGGTGGGGGCTCGAGTCGGTTTGCATTGTGTTATTGGAATGGATCCCCTAGATATTGAACCCGGCCCTTGTTGCTGCCAACTCTGATGGGCAGAAGGATTACATATATATACACACACACAGAATATAAGTTTTAAACAAACAGTTTAATACTGGTACACAGTGATGATGATTGTGACGCTTGGTTGAGGTGGAGGAGTCAGAGGGTGGGATATTTCCCAGGGAATGCCTTACTGCCAAATGAACTAGCAATTGACTGAGCCCCCAAGGGTTAACTCGCACACTCTACAAGGCAACAGGAAAGGAGGGAGGGCAGATAGAGACACAGACACATACCCTGGGTGTGAGAGAAAAAATGCACATTTCCCCTTTAAGTAGCTGACCCCAGGCTTAAGTACACTGCCTTGTTAATTAAATCAGCTTGCTCAGACTTGAGACCATAGCTACTGCCTAGAAGCTCCCTCAGTAGTGTGTCCCCCCTGCTCTATGGAAGATGGGGTAAGCGGGGTGCAGGAGCAGGGGGGAGGGGGAGGCACCCTGACATTAGCCCCCGTCTTCCCTCCTGCCCCATACAGCAAGCAGGAGTCTCTGGGAGCAGCTCCAAGGCAGAGGGCAGGAGCAGCACATGGCAGTGGGGGAAGGGACAGCTGCTGCACAGGGAACTTAGGGGAGTGGGGAGCTGATAGGGGGCTGCTGGTCCACCCTAGTTCCAACCACCCACCAGCTAGCTGCAATGGGCTGCTCTTCCTGCAAGCAGTGGACAAAACAGGTGGCTGCCAGATGTTAGAAGGGAGCATTTCACAACTTTAAACCAGCATGTTCCCTAACTGATCAGCAACTTAACATCGAAACAACGTTAACCAGGATGACTTTAAGTGAGGAGTTCCTGCATGTGTGTGTGATGAACTATAGTCACTCTTTTGACATTAGAGAGGGAAAAGAGAAAAGCAAGCAGGGGAGTAGAAACCCGGGGGCTCCAGGTTTTCCCAGAAGGCTGGTAGTGCAAAAGCCTGAGAGAGGCAGAGTAGGAAAAGGCTCAGGGAAATAGCAACAAAGTGGGATGATGCAGGCCTTGATTAGAAGAAGGTCCTTGAGCTGGAAGCTGGAGTAGAGAGTGGGCCTGGGTTCCCCTACCAACCGCTGGGGAAGTGGCACAGTCAGGGCAGTGGATTTGAAAACCTCCAAGGACAATTCTTTCTGTGGGAGTTTGATAACCCAAAAGGGGGGAAACCCATAGTAAGCTGGCTGGAGGACCAAGTCATGAAGACTGAGCACATCAAGAGCGAGAGAGGCTGTGGCAAGAGCAAATGATGGAAGGGGGCGTGAGACCTAGACAGAGCTAATCCCCGAGCAGACAGGAGGAAGTGGCCTGACAGTAAGTAATGGATCCCTTTACAGTGTGCTTAAATAAAAGGGTCAGAAGGGAAAGCATGGCTATGAGGCCATCATTAATCTTCTCAGTAAGCAGAACCTAATCATGTCCTATAGCAGACAACCTAGAGCATCACATAACAAGTTTGCAGGACTGTCCAACAAGTCCTGATCATTGATACTAACAGTTTAGACCCCATACCAGGATAATACTACACATAATTACAGTGTGACAAGTCTCTATTAAAACAGAATGGAGAACCACAGCAACAGCTATAACCCATCCCTTGTTATCCTGCATCTCTTAATAAAGTAGAATTGAGTAAGGGTTCAATAACATCCAACATTTCATGCCTTTGACTCCATTAATAACACATCCTAGAGGACAACTCAGTGGCAGTTGCCACATGTCCCCAAATATAGCACTAAGTTGTCACACAAATGACTATAACAAACGTTCTTGACCCATTTCATTGTAATGTGGATGCACAGTCACTTAGTGATGCAGTCATTTTCAACTGTGTTTCTGGGTGCCTACATGCTGGAATGTGAGACTCCAGAAGTTCTGAGTATCATGTGGGATGGATCACATATTTCACAAGCTGCCACCCTGATTACATGGAGACTCTGTGGACACGTCCTTCCAGGAGTGGCTACAATCAATTCCATATTCTTGATGGCTAATGTTGGTCTTGTAATCTTAACAGTGGCTGTGTTGTTGTACAGATGGCTTCACTCAGTTGCATCTTCAGAGGGTGTTGAGCAGTAATTAATCCTTGAGTAGGATGGAGGATCTTTTCTGCAACACGTAGTCTGTGTTTTCACAAATGGTGAGATAGGAGAGTCTATATGGGTGCTGCGATGTGCTAAAAATGCCCCTTTTGGGGGATCCTTTTGAGCTAAAGCAGATGTGTTGTGCCAGGTTCAGAAATCCCTTCTGGGTGTACAGATGCCTCTGGAAAAGCCATATTTTCACATTGCAACCCAGGAAAACAGATGTATCTGGTTCTTATCCCAGATCTACCATGCAGACCTCATGGATGTATATGGTTTACTATTTAACTAAGGTAGATATAAAGTAGGGAAACACAAGTTGTGCTCCCAGGTACATGCCACTCACAATCACCATTTTATCATATGAATGACTTAATGAACTGTATAGAATAACAGCATGAGAGGTTTGGACCAAGAGTTTTAAAACTGGGTGCCTAAAGTTAGGCTTCTAAATCCTCATTTAGGTGCCTAAATAAATGGCCTGATTTTCCAAAGGGTTGAGCACCCGGCAGTTCCCATTTACTGCTATTTATTTAGGCAACTAAATTTGGATTTAGGGGCCTAACTTTATGCACCTGTTTTTGACAATCTTGGTTCTGGTTTAGTGGTGTGAGGATTGGAATGGGAGGAAGGACCACTGAGTTTTACTTCTGGCTCTGACACACTCTCTGTGGCCTTGGGAAAGTCACTTAGGCTCAGATCCTCAAAGGTGTTTAGGTGCCTAACTACCCAGGCCTGTGGAGTGCCATTTAAAGTGGGCTGAGGATTTAGCTTTGCCTGCCCACCTGAACCTCTTCTTTCTCTCGCAGGTGCCCCCCCTCAGCACTCTGACCTTCCCTAGTCCATGAGCACCTATGCCATTCCCCTTCCAAATTTAAGTGAGTGGTGTTGCACTCTGACACATGGGGTCACTGTGCCACTCATGTTTGGCCCGGCCAAAAAATGGTTGGATCATGGGCTGGGTGGCCCCCGGGCAGCTCCAAAGCTTATGTTCCTATTGATTTCCATCAGAATTAGGTGCCTAAATACAAATACCTTTGAGAATCTGGGCCTTAACCCCTCTATCTCAGTTAACCCTGACTGGAAAATGATGATGATAACAACACTTACTTGTCTAACTCCAAGAGCTGTTGTGAAGATTAACTGGTCATCTGGTTGAGGGATTTAAAGGTAGAACACTTCAATTCTGCAAGATGTTAAAACCCCTCTTTCCCCACTGAAGGCCATAGGAATTGAGGGTACTCAGCACTTTGTAGGACTAGGTCTGAAAAGCATCAAATACCATTGTCCCTTCCAACAGAAAAGCAGTTTTTAAAATGTAATTAGATTTAACACACATACTGGCTGATCATTCATTTGAATCCCTGTCCTAATTTAGAAAGTATGTTTAGCATACAAGGAAAGCAATAGAATGCACAAGAGCTCAGAGTCAGGAATGCAGCGTGAGCCAAACCATGGAACAGGACAGCTGGCAGGTCCAGGTAAATGTTGGTATTAGATGACTTAAAAGGAGCAGTGTTGGCAGACAATAAAACGTACCTTTGCCTCCTGGTGAAACTGGTGTTTCAAGAGAACCAAAAGCAGGTATTGAAAGAAAATGTTTATTGTGACTGTGTAGATCCGATTGTGACTGTGTAGATTTGATTGCCCAATATTTCATGCCACAATAGGACATTTCTTTTGTGGCAGCATTTACATATTTAATAATGTCACACAATTAGGGTCTGTTTCCCCATTGCATGTGTTAACTAATTTTAACTAAAAGTGGTGTCTTTTCAAATGACAGATGTGCACACTCATCATTTCCCCAAAGCATTCATTTTTATAAGTGTCATAGTATTTCATGTGTATCAAGCATCTTGCCTTCTGATGGATTTCTTCACAAACCCTACAAAATGCATCACTGAAATTCAGTTGCATATTGAAATAATTGCCCCAGGTTCCTTAAGACATGAATTCTCAACCTGGGAATTTCAGAGTAACAGCCGTGTTAGTCTGTATTCGCAAAAAGAAAAGGAGTACTTGTGGCACCTTAGAGACTAACCAATTTATTTGAGCATAAGCTTTCGTGAGCTGTAGCTCACGAAAGCTTATGCTCAAATAAATTGGTTAGTCTCTAAGGTGCCACAAGTACTCCTTTTCTTTTTGAAAACCTGGGGATTGCAATTCTCAGGATGGTCATGAACAAGTGTCAGAGGATCATGGCCACCCTTATCCTTTCCTTATTGCTAACTGGGAGGGGGCTCACAGTGGAGTCTTGGTATGAAAAAGCAGGTCCTAGTGTAGGAAAAGTTGAAAACTACTGCAATGAGAGATTGGGGGAAGGGCAGGGGAGGCCCTTGCTCTAAACACACAACACAAGAATGAGAGGAAAGCCCTGCTCTTACAAAAGCACCATGGGATCTTTAATGTCAGCACAGAGCAGACGGGACCTACGTCCACAATTTTCAAACTTGAGTGCCTAAGTTTGGCACCTAAATATGTGGCTTGGTTTTTCAGTAGTGCTGGGCATTTGCAACTGCCTTTTGTTTCAATGAGTGTGCTCAGAATCTCTGAAATTCAGGCTATGGGCCTAAATATGGATTCAGATGCCTAGCTCTAAGGGCCAAAGTTTGAATATATTGGCCTTAGTTTTTAAGGTTTCTTCCGAAAGACACTTACAGTGCAAATGTCTCTGCACTTACTTTACCTACTGTGCATCAGAGACTGATGAACTGAACTTGCTGGGATCTGAACCTGTGGTTCTAGGGAACATAAGCATGCCTAATAAGCTGTTTAGATCAGTAAGCCACTCCTATTGGTGATAGAGCTATATCTCTTAGGTTCTTTTTAAAGATAAACAATATGTAGTCTCAGCAAGAATTATGATTTGACAATGTGATTTATTAAAAATATCACATAAAGGACTATTCACTTCAGCAATAAGATACAAGTATTCCCCACCAATCACTTGAAAGATAGTTTTTCCTTCCATGGGTTCAATATTTATAGACTTTCCCCCCTCTCTGTTGAATCATTATTACTTGTCTTTCCAGCAGAGAACAGATGATAGTCTGGAAATGTGCATGACATTCAAAGTAATTTTTTCTAGAAGGTGATTAATACAGTGGTGAATATTTTTCAGTTTAGAATCTAATTCAGAATGCATGAGAGCCCAAACTGCTACAGAAAAAAGTGTTAGCTCAAATAATTTTGGAAAGATTCTGAACTTCATAGCTGACCAAAGCAAGAGTTTTTGCCTGTTTACATGTGAATTTGGAGAAAATGTCTGTCTGAAACTTAAATTAGATCAAATGGTAATTAAAGCAGCCAGGAAATCCGTTGGAAGTTCAAAGGAAAGTACACATTCAATGGAAAGAGTCATAGATAGGGTCTGTATTTAATTATGGCAGATGGTCTGGAGGTGTTGCCGAATGTCATGCAACTTAATCAAATGAATAGATTGCTAGCAGGAACACAAACTGGTTAAATCTAATCAAGAAGGGAAGGCTCAAAAGTTGGTGGGAATGGGTCATTTCCCCCTACCTTGCAAGGGTTAGGTAAAAAAAAAGGGGGGGGGTGGTGAAATCCTGTTCCCATTCAAGTCAGCGAGAGTTTTGCCACTGATTTGAATGGGGGCAGAATTTCACCCAATGTCTCCTTGGAAGAAGAAGTATCTTTGCTTTCCCGAGTGATAAGATGCTCTTCATGTCTTATCTCTAGGCTGATAACAGCAATATGTTTTCGTCTTAAAACCACAGTTCAAGAAATCACTTAAGCACATGCTTTAGTCGATCCCTATTCAAGAAAGCACTTACACAGCTCTACGCACATGCTTAAGCACTTTCTTGAACAGGGATGCTTTTGTGAATTAGAGCCTCAGATTGAACTGAAATAGGGCTATATATGTAGCTGATTTACTTTTCATTTGTATTGTTTCTATCACAATACATAAACTTGTTTGTGTAGACAACTGTAGAGTAAATGCTGTTGTTATTGCTGACTGGATGTAATCTGAAGGTACATTTTAAGGAGAGCTAACTGACAGAGACATTGCCTACTAGAATCACAATCTAAAATGAACACAGTCTCTGTAGGCTTGAGAGCTACAGTCTCTGAATTGGAACAGACTGACAGAGTCACGCTCGCCAAACAGAGTCCAAAAAGCCTCTCTTAGAAGCAAAGACAGCTCTGGTGACTGTACAGAAGAGGAACAAGTTAAGGGTCCATAGAAGTCAGACTGCACTGTGAGGGCCAGTGTTGACAGAGCATAGAAGAATGGATGATCATGAGAACGATCTCTGGGATTACCGGTCTGTCATTATAGCATCTGAGCACATCCCAAAGTCCCCGGGTGAAATGCTGGCCTCACTGAAGTCAGTGGGAATTTTGCCATTGACTTCAGTGAGGCCAGGATTTTACCACAAATGTCTGATTACTGCATAAAACACAACGAAATGTAAGTAAGCTTTGTTTTTAAACAAAAAGAAAAAAAAGAGGGGCAGGGGGAACTTCAGCAATGTAATTGCAAACTACAACCCACAAGAGGAATTTTGTGTGTGACTGCTCTACAGGTTTATGGATAAAGTTTTACCTTTTCCTGTGGGAATGCCATGGAGTGATGCAATGTCCTAGATGGCTGGAGTCTTGGCACATATGACTTGTGATTTGGCACACACATTCAGAGGAAAAGAAGTGACTTTATTTACACAGCAAACATGCAATAGTTCTTTTCTTTCCACAGCTCTCAGCTGCTTTTAGATATTGACTGAAAGATCACTCTTTCAATGGAATTCAGCGCAAAGCACTTTGCAAAGTAACTGGCCATGGAAAGAAGCTCTTTGGCAAGATCATAGAATCATAGAATATCAGGGTTGGAAGGGACCCCAGAAGGTCATCTAGTCCAACCCCCTGCTCAAAGCAGGACCAATTCCCAGTTAAATCATCCCAGCCAGGGCTTTGTCAAGCCTGACCTTAAAAACCTCTAAGGAAGGAGATTCTACCACCTCCCTAGGTAACGCATTCCAGTGTTTCACCACCCTCTTAGTGAAAAAGTTTTTCCTAATATCCAATCTAAACCTCCCCCACTGCAACTTGAGACCATTACTCCTCGTTCTGTCATCTGCTACCATTGAGAACAGTCTAGAGCCATCCTCTTTGGAACCCCCTTTCAGGTAGTTGAAAGCAGCTATCAAATCCCCCCTCATTCTTCTCTTCTGCAGGCTAAACAAGCCCAGCTCCCTCAGCCTCTCCTCATAACTCATGTGTTCCAGTCCCCTAATCATTTTTGTTGCCCTTCGCTGGACTCTCTCCAATTTATCCACATCCTTCTTGAAGTGTGGGGCCCAAAACTGGACACAGTACTCCAGATGAGGCCTCACCAATGTCGAATAGAGGGGGACGATCACGTCCCTCGATCTGCTCGCTATGCCCCTTCTTATACATCCCAAAATGCCATTGGCCTTCTTGGCAACAAGGGCACACTGCTGACTCATATCCAGCTTCTTGTCCACTGTCACCCCTAGGTCCTTTTCCGCAGAACTGCTGCCTAGCCATTCGGTCCCTAGTCTGTAGCTGTGCATTGGGTTAAGATATAAAGAGACTAGACTATGTCCAGGCAGTAACAAACCCTAGATGGGAGATTCAGAATTATTCTCCTCTTGAAACACAGATAAAGTGACTGAATACATTTGAAAACTCTTCTTCACACATGTGGACAGGAAGCAAACTCTATAGAAGAATCAGAGGAGCCATTAACGATGCCTGGAAGCCTTTAAAAAACAGTCCTGACTGCTCTAGAGGTATGGTACTCAAGGAGTTAATTCAAGTTGGGACAAAATGATCCCTTATAAGCATACCTGCATATGGCTTAAATCTGTGCATTCCTACTTAGCCTGCATTTTATGAGGCAGTCCCATGGATTTGTCCAATGACCTACAAATCCCCAACTTTGGGTCTACTCCTGTTCTATTGAAATTAATGGGAATTTGGAGTCATATTACAATAGAAATGTGTGGGAATGGCAGTATATGGCAACCTAGTTTAGTGGGAATGACACTGGGGTATGGTCAAGGAGATGCAATAGTGTGAGGACAGGAGGACGTGGCAGCACACTGAGCATGGTAGATACATTTGCCTGGCATCTTTGAGTAGGGTAGGATCTTCCTTAGTTGAGACATTTGAGATCATGTAACTTGGGGGCGGGAGAGAACCAAACCAATCAGGCCTTCTTTACACTTCAGAAAGGAGCAAAGAAAGGGCTTAAGTCATAGGATCATAGAGTTTAAGACCATAAGGGACCACCAGATCATCTAGACTGACCTGCTGTTTATCACAAGCCAATAAATGCTACCCAGCCACCTCTCACACCAACCAGAATTAGACTAGCTCTCAGGAGACTAAACTTCTGTGTGCCACAGGCAGAGGAAAGCTAAGGTACACCCATGTCCAAGTCCCCTGCAATGGTAGGGAATTGATTAAGTGAGATACAATCAGAGAGCCGCTCCCACACTTTTCCCCTTCCTTCCAAATTACCTTTAAGAACTAATAATGAAATAAACCTGGGTCTTTTAGCATTTTTTTTCTAGTGGGGGCCCAAGTCTCCGAAGTGAAATAAAATAAGGGCTTAGTGATCATAAATTATTGTGGTTTAAGCTGTATTGATTAAACTGATATTACTATATTGATACTTTATATGACTGAGGAGAGAGCCCAGTACTTTCAATCATCAATGAAATCCTTCAGTGAGAGAGATGGGGAAAACAACTAACATCCCTGTCAATAATAGCAGCTGTAATGCAATAAATGACAGAGTTTAGAGTCCTGGGCCTCCAAAATGTCTCCTGTCCTACAAGTAAAATTCCACTGGATAACACAGAGTTCTTATAAAATTAAGACCCTCTCTTCCTGTAGGACAGGAGGGATTTTAAAGAGTGAAAGACATATTACCTATTTTGTCCCCAGTTTCCAGTTTATGAATAATGCTTCCTTATTAACTCATACTTTGATATAGAAGATGGTGGTGATAATGGGGAACATGGAAATGCTCCATGTCAGTATAATTGGTCACCAACTTCCTGCTTATGTATAATGATGTATAATGTATCATTAAATCATATTTTGATACAGAGGGAGTGGGATGTTTGGGAAAACATTTCAGCAGTCTAATTATCAACTCTATTATAATGCCTCTCTTTATGAAACTCATTAAAGCATTCCATGCAGTTTTCTCCAGCAGAACAATTAAAAAACAAACAAACAAACAAGACCTAGATTTTTACATATAAACAGATGCAGACAAAATGAGGTTCAAGAAACTGTATATAGGTTAGTATAACTGGAGTTACTTGTACTGCCTGGGCAGTCTGAGTAATATGAGGAAGATGATCTAGCAGGAGGGAGGAAGAGGACATACAAGATGGCATGTAGGATCAGGTTAATCTGGATGATGATAATAAGGGAGTCATTAGACTATGAAGTGCTTGGCTGAGGTTGGTGAAAGCCAGTGTTAAACTGCTGGGCCTGGTTATGCTGCTTGGATATTTCTCACAGGAGTAGGAACCTCTTCAGTAATCTTATAAATGCACTGGGCCTGGTTTTCAATCTCAATCTGTCTGAAACATATCGTATGCTCATGTAGCACGATGCCTTTGATATTTCTACCTGTAGACTCAGTCTCTTGTCCTCCTATTGTATTCTCTTCTCATGTTCTTTCTGCATTCTCTCAATTTCCCAACTGTCTCTGCTGCCTCTGCTTATATTCATCTGAATTAGTTACAGCTTCAGTTCCCTCCCTCTTCACCTCACACTATCGCTCCTCCAAGCATATTTCATTCCTTGATACTTTTTTTTTATTTGCTATCCAGTGTTTGTTCTCTTTTGGCCTCTGAGAACACCACAGGTGAGGCAGGAAAAATATCTCTGGAGCTCATCTAGACCTTTCTCATTCATTGTGAAATTCATCTCAGTACAGAGGGCCCAAGCAAGGTTTCATGTAAATCCAATCTAGAGCTGGCCAAAAAATAGGGAAAATGATTTAATGAAAAAAAATTGAAATTTCAAAGTTGTTTCTATTTCACATGATTTGAAAGAGAATAACTGGTCATGTTTTTCTACATTTTTCTGATTTTGTTAAAGATATTTCAAAATTTGGGTTTTCCCCTTTCTCTCTCTTCTCTTCTTCCCCCGACCCAACCCTTTCCCACACTGAATACAAAGGTGCTGGAACTGGTTGAAATGGTTTCCATTATATACAGGGTTTACAGTTTGGTTCACTGGCTCTTAGCACCCCCGCTATACAAATTGTTCCAGCACTCTTGACTGAATATATAAAATGAATGATGTCTAGTGTAGTAATGGTGATGATTGGGGTTCTTTTACTCTTTTAATTTATTATTTATTATGGTACATGGTAACTTTCCCAAACTTTCTCAAGTTTGGAAAAGTTATAGAATGGCAAAAGGAAAAGAGAAAAAAGGAGGATGAAAAAGTAAAAATACCCCGTTTCTCTCCCCCAGAACTAGACAATTCATTTTGTTGTATTCAGTAGCAAAAAGAAATAAAGAGAAAAATGGGGAGGAAGGGTGGGGAAACAAACAAAACATTGAAACTTCAAAATTCAGAATTCAAAAACTTCAAAATTTGAAATTCCAAAAATGTTGGTTTCAACAAAAAATAAAAAAATTGGAAAAACGTAACCCTTTTGTGAAAATTTTTGGTTAAAAGGTTATTTTTCATCAAATAAAAGTCTAAAATGAATTTTTTTTTACACAGTTCTAATCTAAACTGCCATGGAAGGAGCATGGCAGTATTAATGGCATGCAAGGAACAGATGCTTTGGCTCATAACTTGGTTGCAGAGCTGAAGAAGATGACCAAAATATTTGTCACGTTAGTGGGGGAATTAGAAAAAGATTACATCTAGAATCAACTTTTATCTGGATTAAGTATCTTTCCCAGTCACAGTTACCCTTCCCCACAAGTCTCATTACACTGGTTAGATTGTATTGGCTGGGCCACTGATGCTATGTAAGACTTGGTGCAATAAACAGATGCAGCTTCTTTTTCATGTTCATATTCATGTTTCCTATTCAATCTTCTTAAAATCCATAGAATTTGGTCACCACTTCAGGGCATTCCCCAATGTGGGGCCAGCTAATGGAAGTGGAGTTCTGCCCTGACAATGGGATATATATGCTATAAAAATAATTATTATTATGCCCAGGAACTGATTTTTCAAGGTGGTGAGATAACTGGACTACAGAGGCGGTAGGGTGGTGATGAGGAAGGACCGAAGATTCACAACATTAATGTAATTTTCTGGGGAAATTCTTGTTCACTCATGCTCCTCTCTGAGTAAAGGTCAGTCCTGTTAAACCTCCTCTAGACCAACAGTGCTCAACCAGGGGTCCGGGGCTTCCTGGGGTCCCATGAGCAGGTTACGGGGGGGAGGGGTCTGCCAAAATAAATTGGGTTTCAGTCCAGGTAGTGGGGGGCTTGGGCTTCAGCCCGGGTGGGACTTGGGGAGGGAGTGCCACTTCCACCCCCTGACTCACTTCAGTGGGCCACCCAGACTGTCCGGGTTGGGGAGGGGGCTCAACCAAAAACTGCAGAATCACTGGAGAAGAGAGATCTCCCCCTGCCATTAGAAGGGGTTGCCACACAGCCATTGACTCCATGAGCAGGCAGCAGCTAGCCAAGGAGATATACCACTGCTCTGCACTTCACGGAGCAGGGCCAAATGGAAGGCAGAAATCTTGAGGAGGGGGGCATGTGAGGACACATGACCCCCATATGTCACCTCTGATTGGGGGTCTACAGGCGTGTCTATTTAAGTTTAGGGGCCACGAGTAAAAAAAAAGGTAGATAACCACTGCTCTGGACAACAGGAAAATAGGAATAGCTATTATGTTTATCTGTCTAAACATAACAATAATGGTTATTCTGTAGCTATAGGAATGGTCACATAGCAACAGTGGCAATAAGTGATGTCTTCCATCTCCAGCTTGCCAGGAAACCACCTGTTTCATTTCATGTACCTAAGACTGAAAAGTTGGAGACAACATTGGCTCCTGCTTTGCTTCCAATGTCAATTCAAAGCATTGGTCTCAGTCATGAAGGCTGTGAATGGGTTAAAGTCTGGCTATATCAGAGACTACTTCTCCATTTATGATCCACCCAAAAAGGGTCAGTCCTTGGGGGTAATGCAGCAAAACATGACCACAGTGAATCTATAGAGTGCCAGAGATTTTCTGTTAATGTCCCTTGTCTGTGGAGTGAATTACCAGAGGAGATAGGACTTAACTTAAAACTCAGTCATTCCTTAAATTTTACATATCACTAAATAACCACCATAATTGGTTCCCTTGTGTGCAGTCTTAGTAGATGCAAAGGGAAACTGTCTATTCATTTCAAGAAAGGTTCCTGCCAAAACATTTTACATCCCATATTTTCCAGGATCCTCCCTATTTCATTAGTGTGATTCTATTTCCTCTCATCATGGTGCTAGGATGTTTGCAGCAAGAGGATGGGGGACATGAAAGATTGTTATATAATGTTTTGATGCAATGCGATAACTCTTTCAGTCTATGAGTTTCAGCCTATGTGACTGAATGCTACTGGCCAGGCCAAGAATCCAATGGAGCTTGGCCAGTCCCAAGCCATGTCTAATTACTATTTTCATCATAACTGCAGCATCCAGAATAGGCAGTCCCTGAGGGTCCAGTCTTATGGTTGAGCTGAGGTCATGGGAGGAGGAGAAACTTTGCATGTGGAAAGAAAGTAGTCACAGGGTGATATTATTTTCCTCACTGCTGCTATTGAAGTGGTGAGCAGAATGGTTTGGAGGATACCCCTTTAACAAGAGAATGGATGAAATGCTGGAATCAGAAAATTTCATGGCAGTTGGGGGCTTGGCAATTGGGAATGACTGTTGAGTTGGCTATTGGGAGTAACACTGAAGGTTGGCTGTCAGATCTGGCAGGTGGAAGATTGGCTAGTGGATTTGGTAGTTGCAGGAATGGCCATTGGAACCAACAGTTTGAGGGTTGGTTGGTGGCACCATCTGGCTGAGGAGAGCTGCTCTCATTATGAGGTCCTTCTGGTGGAACAGAAGAGCTGCTGATGGTTAAAGTAATAAGTAGCATGTCTCAGTGTCTTATGACACTATATTCTATGACCGTGTCTCTCTATCTCCCAGCTGAATCCAGCACAGCTGACTACAACAACACTGCAAACCAGTGTCTTATAAGTGTGAGAGTTTTAAGAAAAGGAAATATTGCAAAATAGTTAATGGTCAAAGGAGAGGGAGAGAATAAGATTTTTATAGAACAGGGAAAGAATTATAGGAAAGATTTATGGTGACTAGGGACCAAGAGACACATTTCTGTGGCACTTCCAGTCTTCTGCCTTCTCCAGTGCAGCTCTAGTTAAGTCTCAAACATACATACCCTATCAACCTCTGTACCCAGACATCCAGTTGTTGTGTATGAGAACCTCAAATGAGGAAAGGATGCATAACGGTAACTGTGGGATGATGAGACTGAAAAGTCTTTAGCTACAATTAAGACAAAACACTTTGCAGTCTATGTACTAGGAAAGCATGGAGTGTTTTGTATTATTTTTAACTTGTTTATGATTCCCAGTTCTTTTTTACTCATTGTAGAAACATTTGATTTAACAAACATCTGGTTAAGAATCTGATATTGATTTAGGATACAGTGATCATTATGGATAACTTCTAGTCCAGGTCTGCCCAGCTGACGGTCAATAAAGCAAAAACTTAATGTTTCCCTCCTTTCCTCTCCCATTCCTAACTTTGATGCTTACTGTGGGCAGGTGCTATTGGTTTACATAAGCATTATCCTGGCATGACCTACTGGCAACTCCAGTGCTTTACACAGCAGCACTAAAATTAACTTTCAAAATGTTGCAGAGAAGAAAAAATGTTTCTCTGATGAGTAATGATTATCTTGAAACTAAACAAGCTGCTATGATTCTGGTGCTATTTCTGCAGGCTGGCCTGAGTAGCCTGACCAGATAGCAAGTGTGAAAAATCGGGATGGGGCGGGGAGTAAAAGGAGCCTATATTGAAAAAGCCCCAACTACCGGGACTGTCCCTATAAAATCGAAGTATCTGATCACCCTAGGTCTGAGCCACCTGTGGCAGTATCCCATTGAAGGGGGTGTTACTTGTGCAGTCTTGTGGGAGATGTAAGGGCCCCTCATTCTGCTGTTTGCGGTGCAGCCCTGCAGGGGTGCTGGCCCCAGTTAGGGGCTTAGGAGGCGGAGGGGACTCCGTGGGAGCAGGACTCACTTTAATGGGTTCAGAGGACCGAAGGTGGGTGTTCAGACAGCTGTGTATTTGCTGCTACGGGTGCAGGCCGCCTCTGCAGCGCCCCTAGGGCCCCCTTACAAGAGAGGTGGCTGGCGGGTGCCCGTGTCTCCTAGAGGGGCTCGGCCCCCCGCGGTGCGGTTTGTTTGGGGGTGCCCAAGTCCCGGCGCGGGCGGGGAGCTGCAGACAAGTGATGCCTGGGGGGGGGCGGGGGGGCTCACTTCGAAGCCCGAGATGTCTGGGGGGTGCCCTTTGCCCACCCCCTGGCGCTGCTCTCATGGCGCGGGGGGGGGGGTATTTCCGTGCTCAAAGGGACCCGGGCCCCCCCCGGCCGGCCGGCCCCAGTGCCGCGGGGCTGCCGCCGCTCGGGAGGGGCGGCTCCGTGCAGACGCTCCCTGGGTGGGGCGAGTTCCCAGCCCAGCAGTGGCGCCGGGCAGGCAGCGAGCAGCCGCCCTCGCCCTCAGGCCCGACCGGGCCGTGTGGAGAGCGGGCGCGGCAGGACGGTACTCGCCCCTCGTAACCCCCTTTTGCACCAGTCCCGCAAACGGCCTCTCGGAGGGGGCGGGGCTAAGGGGACACCGCAAGAGCGACAGGGAGAAGCGTCCAATCGGCTTCCTCGCCCCGCCTCATTGGCCTACTCCCCGCTTCTGGCCCGGGAGAGGTGGCGGCCGGAGCCTATGGGCGCCGCGTTGGGGGCGCGGCCAAGCGCTTGTCGTGAGGGTTGCGGGCCAATCGGGGAGAAGATGTGAGGCAGCCCCGCCCCGCCACCGCTGGGGCCGCAGCCAATAAGACGCGCGGGGGGGAGGCGGTGAGCTGGGGTTCCGTGTGGAAAGAACAGGGGGCTCGGGTGCAAAGTTTCGTTTCAAACCGTCTGCAAAGAGCGGCCGAGGCGGGGGAGTTGGAGACCGACGCCCCACGCCCCGCGCCCCGCTCAGCCCGGCTCGTGCCGCCGCCGCCTCTCGCTTTTCCTTCGCGGCGCTCCTTGCCCGGCCAGGTGAGTGCGGAGCTCGCCGCCGCCGCCCCGTCCCCTCGCAGCGCCCCGCCCTCCCGCGGGCTCACCCCGCAGCCGGCAGCGCCGAGACCCGGGTCCTCTCAGCCTCCCTCCCCTCCCCGCCGGGGCGGAGCGCGAGGATGGCGGACAACGGGGCGGGCGAGCCCCGGCAGCCCCGCTACCGCCGGGTGCGGCTGATGTGCATGCTGGCGCTCACTTTCCTCTTCTTCGTGGTGGAGGTGGTGGTGAGCCGGGTCACCGCCTCGCTGGCCATGCTCTCGGACTCCTTCCACATGCTGTCCGACGTCATGGCCCTGGTGGTGGCCCTGGTGGCCGTGCGCTTCGCCCAGCGCACCCGCGCCACCCACAAGAACACCTTCGGCTGGGTGCGGGCCGAGGTGATGGGCGCCTTGGTCAACGCCGTCTTCCTCACCGCCCTCTGCTTCACCATCCTGCTGGAGGCCATCGAGCGCTTCACCGAGCCCCACGAGATCCAGCAGCCGCTCGTGGTGATTGGGGTGGGGGCCGCCGGGCTGCTCGTCAATCTGCTGGGGCTCTGCCTCTTCCACCAGCACGGAGGCGGCGGGCACGGGCACTCGCATGGGGGGAGCCAGCACCACCGCAGCGGCAGCCGCGCCAAATTGGAGCGATCTTCCGGGGAAGGGGATGCTGTGCTGCGCAAGGAGGAGACCAACACGCTGGTGGAGAATTGCAGCAGCAGCACCAATGGGGTCAACCAGGAGAAGCTAGGTAAGCAGTACTGCCTCCGGGAGGAGCCCTCCCTTAGCCTGCGGTCTGGAGGAGGCGGGGGGGAAATCTCTCCTAGCAAATTTAGGAAGGAGGGGGGCTGGTAGACACTCCAGTGTCAGACTGGAAGGTGGGTAGGGGAGAGGTTCGCTTCCTCATTCTCAGAGGAGATGAAGTAGGACAAAGTAAGGGAGATAAGACTTTGTCAAGTAACCTGGTAGAGGGCAGTGGATTTTGGAGGCCACCTGCATGCTGGTGGAAGAAAGGTAAGAGACTCCCCCGTTAGATAGTTGTTTATGTAGTAATATATCGGCAACAGTTTCTGTTCCTATATTAGCCGGTCAGGCGATCCACAGGTACTCAGTACACTCATGCACGCTCTTTCTCTGACAACTTGCTTTCTGCATTGTGCCCTTATTTGGCAATCCAGCAGACTTCAGTGTGGGTTGGGGGGAAATGCTTCTCTGCCAGACACCTGTCAGGTAAACAATGAATTACTTTACAGATTCTTGTTCTCTAAGTGTCTAGCGTAACATAAAATCAATCCACTAATCATTGTGTACTTGGGCTGTATGTTGATTTTTAAAAGATGGGCTTTATGACAATATAGGAAGGTTGCTCTAGTACCTTAAGCATTAACTTGACCACTTAATAAGCCTTAGTGTTATTTCACTTCCTAGGTAAGTATCCTAGTTTCAACATAAGTAACTCACTGAGTTAGAGCAACAAGGTTGGTAAGGTAATATCTTTTTATTGGGCCAATTTCTGTTGGTTTGAGAGACAAGCTTACACAGAGGTATTCTGTTACACAGAGCTGTACTTCAGGTCTGGGAAAGCTCAGAAACTTGTCTCTCTGACCGTTGGAAATTGGTCCAATAAAGATATTACCTCCTTGTCTCTGTAAAAATCCTTAGGCCGTTAAAGTTAAGTATATCTGACAGAACCTCATTAGATCAGAAAATGCAGAGTTAAATTTCCATGAAAAATACTAATTCTCTCTTGTCATACCTGAACACCATATACCTCTGAAATTTGTAGTATCCACTACATGCCTGCTATACTGTCATAGGTCTCTTCTACACTAGAAAACATTATATAAATATTGGGGTTAAGCATGACCACCTGATAAACTTAAAATGTGGTACTACTCTGCATAGACAAGGGCTAACATCTGTCTAACATTGTGTTAGTTAACATGTGTTTTAACACTGTCCTATCCTAGTGCAGACGAGCACTAACAATCTACATTCTAATTTCCTAACCAACTACCCTCTATGTATGAGCCATCTGTCTGTCTCTTCATCTAGTTCTTCTGTGGTCCCCATTTTCTGAGTACCTTCCAAAATTATAAAATGTACATATGAGTATATTTCTCTCTCTTCTGATCAGCAGTGGCCAGCAGACTTTCTTTCCTAGTTATTGTGGAAGTGGTAGACTGGCTGGCTTGCTTTTTGTGCATTTTGCTCTGAAAGTAGAGCAGTTTATAGTGTCCTCACTCAGTTGAACCTCTTTGGGTATGTCTACACTACCTGCCAGATCGGCGGGCAGCGATCAACTTCTGTACTCCAGCGCTGTGAGAGGCGCAGGCAGAGTCAACGGGGGAGCGGCAGTAGTCGATTCACTGTGGTGAAGACACCACACACCACAGTAAGTCGATCTAAGTAAGTCAACTTCAGCTAAATTATCCATGAAGTTGCATAACTTAGATCGATTTCCCCCCCCCCCCCACACACACACCTCCCTAATGTGTAGACCAGGCCTTTGAATAAACTACAACATCTTTTCTCTTACCTGTTTTATACAGACTTGTGCTTTCTATAGTAGAATAAGAAAGGGACAACAGTTTCACAACTTACTCTGTACAGATAATCAATAAATACACTTCTCCATCCACTGTTCTGCTACAAGAACACAAATTGAATTGCTGGGGTATAACTGTAGCTGAATTGTGCCGTGGTAGAGGTTTTAAAAAACAAAAACCTAAATGAAGTCACTTTGCTACAATATTTCACTGTAGTAATGTGGTTTCTAAACTTACTGTGAGTTAATACCATGATATAGTAAAATGTTTCTAGTATCTAATATTGTGATGTAGCATGTAACTGTTTTACTGTTTTCTTTGCAGGTGATGGCAAGGCAGAACTACAAGCGAATGGGAGCATTGGCCCTAACTCTCTGGACGTTGAGGTCGAAGAAGATTCCAGTGGACAGCTTAACATGCGTGGAGTTTTTCTGCATGTGCTTGGAGATGCCTTGGGTTCAGTGATTGTGGTGGTGAATGCCTCAGTCTTTTACTTTTCTTGGAATCCATGCCCCAAAGATGGGTCCTGTTTTAATCCATGTATTGATAGCCATTGCATAGAAAATGCTACTGTAGCCCCACTGCTTGACAGTGCTGATCTGCTCACACAAGAGGGTATTCATGTAGCTGGTCCCTGCTGGGTGCTGTATTTAGATCCCTCTCTTTGTCTGATAATGGTTTGTATACTCCTTTACACAACTTATCCATTACTTAAGGAATCTGCCCTTATCCTTTTGCAAACTGTTCCCAAACAAATTGATATTTATTCTCTGAACTTGAAACTACGTAAACTTGAAGGAGTTGAAGCAGTCCATGAACTACATGTTTGGCAGCTGGCAGGCAGCAGGATCATTGGTACTGCTCACATAAAATGTCATGACCCTGCATCATACATGAAAGTGGCAAAGCACATTAAGGAGATTTTTCATGATGAAGGGATCCATGCCACTACAATTCAGCCTGAGTTTGCCAGTGTAGGCTCTGAATCAGGTGTTGGCAAATGTGAGTTTCCCTGCAGAACTCAGTGTGCTCTGAAGCAGTGTTGTGGGACAGCAGAAGGCAGTACTGAAAAGAAGACCGCAAAGACCTCTTCAATTGCTATTTCATGCTCAGAAATAATCATTGACTCTCCACACCATAAAACTAGGAGGACTAAATCTGAAAGTATACCTGCTGTTAGGCTAGAGGCAGATGATGACCCAGACACGCAATTTGAATCATCTTTGTAATTCCCAAAGTTGTGCTGTTTGAGTTTTGATGGCTTCTACTACAGCTTTATTGCAAGAGGAAGAGTAATATTTGAGATGCAAGTTTGTCAAGCAGTGTAATTGCGGAAGTCCCTGTTCTTGTCACATTGCTAAATCTAGGATGCTTGTTTTAAAGAACATATTAGCATTGTCATGACACAATGTGTTTGTGTTGACTTTGTAATAAGTGGCACTGAAAGTGTGCCAATGCTGTAAAAAAATTTGGAAAACTAGTTTGCTTCAAATTAAAATATTTTCTCCCCTGAAAAGCTGCTTGAGGGATAAGTAAATTGGAACTCAGTTTGTGTTAGACTTCTCATTGGGGCTACTCTTTTCCCTTAATATTTGATTTGTAGATATTTTAATATATTATTTGTAACCCATATGAAAACCAAAGTTCATAGAATGTTTTTATGGAAATAACATCAAACTAAAACCGCTTTGTCAGTTTCACACTTTTTTCCTTACACTTATACAGTGAACTATGTGAGTGCTTTTTTTGGTGGATTTATTGCATAGCATAAATAGTAGCATATTTTAAAGGAAACATATCACATGATTGATAGAAAACTGTCTAGTTTTTTTCCCCACTGGGGCTATGGGGTAATTAAAATTGGCTGTAAAAATTATCGGTTGTGAAAGTTATGTTCTGTTAAAATGTAAGTTCAACCTGCTGTATGCTCCTTTGATCAGACTGAGAGATGAAGTGACTGATAAAGTAACTAATTGTTGGCTAATTCATAAAATATGCATTCAGTGTTCTTCCTTCTTCACAAGTTCAGTTGCACTCTTGATTTCATTAGATCATTATGTAAATGTAAGAATTTGCTAGAACCTTTAAGTTCCAGTGCTGTAACATTGGAGTTGGAACCTTTATTTAAAGGAGTTAGTATTTATCATTGTAATGCCAACCAGCATTGTTAAAGTGGAGCATCTGTCAACATTGGCATTCTATTTCCTGGGTTTCAAGGGTTTAAATTATAACTGTAGTAAAAATTCACTTGGATGAAATTTTGCTGATAGTCTCAATGCAGCAGTAAGTACTTTTTACAGTAGGTGAGATCCTGGCTCCATTGAAGACAACTGAAGCTTTGCCACTGATATCAGTGGGGCCAGGATTTCATCCAATATATTTTACCCTTTTTAAAGTAATGTGTGTCAAAGAATTTTACCTATTGAATTTGTAAATATTCAGTTTAAAAATGTTTAACTCAACTAAATAGACTAGCTCTGAAGAAGCTGTTACAGTGTGCCATCAACTCATACTTTCTCAAGAATTGGGTTATTGACTCTGAGTCAGCAGGGTATTGGGGAGAACAGAAGGCAATATAAAAGAGGACACTAAGGGACTTTGGTCCCATGCTGAGAATTGTGTTCCAGGCCAAAATGTACCCTTAAATCCACCTTTGGAATTGCATATTTACAACGAGAAACAATGATTGGTAATTAAGCATGGGACTGAGAGTTGGAAGGACTGAGTTCTTTTCCCAGCTCTGCCACTTACATTGTGTGACCTTGGGCTAGTCGCTTAACCTTTCTTGGCCTCATTTTACCCATTTTTAAAATGCAGATAATACCTACCTCATGGGGTATTGAGGCTTAATACATTAGTTTCTAAAGACCTTTTGAGATCTTCTGATGAAGGCCCTATAGAGGTGCACAATTGTAAAATGGCTTGTTTTCCAACAGTGGCTCCTTTTACATATGTGCTGCAATAGCCAGGCACAACAGGATTATTTAAGGACCGTTTTGGCCTTATTTATGGATTTACTGCATACTGTGTTTTTAAGGCCTTAAACAGTATTTAAATTTAATATATTTTGTATTAAAATGTTTTGGTTAGTGAAGGAAATGTAGGTTTTTTCCCCCCTCTTCAATATAGAGCTCTTCACTAATTTGCACATCTCTAATTCATGTTCCCTATAATACCCACTCTTAAGTGGTTCACAACTGACTGGTGCCCTTCCAGAGGGGGACCAGGCCTGTTTGTGACAGTGGGCTTCCTCAGCTTCTCAGCAAAGCATTATAATGAGGTTTTACATTAAGATTGTTTGCAAAATATACTACCATATATTCACTAATGTGCAATGAATGAAACATTGTCAAACTGCACCTCTGACATGAACAAAGTGCACTTGAAATAGATAACCTTGCTTTTTTTTTACTGTAAGCTGTTTGACTAGTATGGTTAATAGTTTGTATTTGGTCTCCCAGTCACTAGTGGGAATTGGCAAGTTCCTGCTGTATAACTATCGCTAACAAAATATAAAACAGTTTATTGCCAAAAATATAGTAGTACTGAAAGTCACGACTACTCGTTTTCCTTTTGCTTTTTATAGAGAGGCTACTAGTCCTGACATGATTGTCCTTTTTAGGTAACAGTCACAGATAAATACATTTGAATAGGTCTAGAAATGTAGACACTCATTCCATTGTAAATTTTTAATCTGTTTGTGCCAGAAGTCATATTTTTCTAGTGCTATGTCCATTGCAGGCAATGGCTATCTTTAAATAAAAGGAAAAAAAACTTTTCCCTCCTCGGACTTGAGTACAGTATATATTTCATTTTAGGCCCAAAGTGGGAGTTGTACAGCAGTGGCAGTATGATTTGTACATTCATGTTGCTGTAATTAGCCCAAACTGTAACCTGATAACTTGCAATACATCTCAATCTTTTAATCTGATTTATGCAGACTTGATTTAATTCTGAAGACCGTAATTCCAGAATACTGGTAGCTTTCTCGAATTATTGCATAAATCGTTTTTTAAAGCATGAAATTAGTGACTCTCATATGAGTAAGCACTTTACCAGGTGGAACAGGAAAGCAGCTAATTGTCTGCATTGTGCATTCCTGGGTGTGGGGTGTTTTTTATTTTTATTTTTTTATTATAAATTAAAACATGGAACACTGATTTTTAGGAAAAAGGAAAGTATACTCCAGTGTCTGTTTTTGTTTGCTTCCCATTAAATGTTACTTGGTAGAGTATCTTATATCTGGTAAAATGTTTCATTCATAAATATACTTACTTTAGAGTCCACTTCCTAGAGGTGTGTAGTAAACAAGTAGAAGTAGATCAAAATTGAGACAGCCTGAGGAAAACTATGTAGGGGCTTGATACTGCAAACATTTATATTCCTGAGTAGTCCTATTGAACTCAGAGGGAATACTTGTGTGAGTGAAGTTACTTGCCTGTGAATAAGTGTTTGCAGGATTGGACCCTAAATATGCAATGGGGGGGGGGGGAGAGGGCTCTATGGCTTTTCAAAAGAAGCCTCAAAAGCTAGGTGCTGATTTTTAGTGATGATTATTTTAAAATCCAATATAAAATGAAATGGGTGGTAATAGAGAGTTTTTCCCATCAAAATTATGTTACATAAGTAGTACTGGCTTTTAACTGAACTTTTAACTCTTGGTCTGACTTTTTTTCAAAGGCGTTGAGCACCAATGCTCTTATTGACTTCAGTTGGAATTGGTGTTACTTAGCACCTTTGAAAAGTAGGCAATCAAGTAACTCAATGGGTAGTTAAGAGGGAAACAACATTTCTTTCTAGAATGCACATGCTAACCTATTCTGCCATAGGGAACTTTTTTCCTGAATTTTTATATCTAGACATGCTGATTTTTCATGTGATGAAATGCTCTATTTAAGGGTATTTAAAACAGCATATTAAAACATTGGGTTTATTTCATAACACAGCATCAGTTATTTAGCCTTCTTAGAATTCTGATTTTTATGTTGCTTACTCAATTCTGTGGTGACTGATTTAGCCTTCTACTTGAACCTTTTATTTCTCCTCATGGATGGAAAGGAGGGGTTCTTCGTGTGCCTGAATTGAGACAGTCCTGAAAGCTTTCCAGGCCTGATGCAGCCTTACTGATAAGGTCTGATTCTTCCTTATGACCTTTAGTTTGTGAAATTAATTGCCTATATGGGATACCTTTCGATATTGTATAAATGTGAGCCTGATACCTTTTCCATTCGTATATCTGAGTATTCATTTAAAAAAACGCAACACAACACCTTTAGGTTATATTAGGATTCTTTTCTCACACCATGAGTTTAATTTTGTAACCATCGTTGAGGGGACCTACTTGACATGTCTGTACCTATTGTCTAGACTTCATCAGTGGAAAAACTGGGTTTGGCTTCTATTAAACCAACATTAAAAGAAACAGCATATTAGTCCTGTGAGAAAACGTATCTATTTAATGAGAAGCACTTAAATAATCTTGCTGTTCTGCTTACAAGTTCAGCTGCCTGACCACTAGCAGTATACTCTTACATGCATTCAGTCTTTTTAAAGATACGAATATTGTAAGTAGAAACAAAGTTGGGAAGTGAGTTGTAAAACCAAATTATCGTACCTCCTGTCATGGTTTCTGGTGCAAATATATGAATACTTACTGAGTTTGTGTCATCTTTCACCATTTTTTAAAGAGGTAGTCAGTATTTGAATAAATCTTTGAATATCAATCACCCCACATCACTGCATAACGGTAATTAAACTTTTAACATGTAGGTCTCTCAAATTTAAGGTAGGTTTGCTAAATCTATGACATACACTTTTCACTTTGCTTTCAGAGTTTGTAGACTTTAACTACTTAAAACATTGTTTTGTGTTCTATAGTTTAAATTTTCAATCCAAAAACATTGCAGTCCTAAGGAGTTGTTGCTAGAAAAGGGACTGCAGCAAAGTATATGTAAGGTTCTTTAATAAGTCATAGGACAAGAATGCTCTTAAGTTAACAGCACACTGACGTGCATCAGTGTGTTCTTCATGAAGCCCTTATTTTATGTAACTTTCGCGTTTGCCTGGGGAAAAAGTGATGCAGTTTTATGCGGTTGTCATCTTCCTACCTGCAGATCTGTATGTTTGGGTTCTTTTACTTTAAAACATTGTAATGTCTATGAATATATGTAATGTACATCATTTTACAAAGCTGTTTCTACCTCAGTATGAGGCTTTGTGAACTGTTCATGTATTATAAATGTTCTATGAGACATGCTACTGTGTTTATTTTTTTGTTTAAAGTTCAGTGAGTGGTGGGAAGCTGTAACTAATTTTGTAGTTCTGTGGGTATGGTTCTTTCGTCCCTACACAGATACTTTAATTACTTTATTACAGAAATACAAGGCCCCAGATGTCAGCATTGTCCCCTAGGAAAACTACATGTAATGTATCTCTCTGTCTGAGTTGCTTCAATGTTACATTACTGGTGGTTGTTGTCAAAGTGCTGCCTCAAAGCCTCCCTCATTCGAATAGCTCCTCTCTGACCTCCTCTAACAGCCCTGGTATCAGTGGCCAAACAGTCTGCCTCATAACTCCACCCTGAGCAAACCTTTCATCTTTAGCTTCACAGAGATAATGCAATGTACAGCATGTAGCTATGACCATAGTAATGTTATCCTTAGTGAGATCTAACCTGCCATAAAGGCATTGCCAGTGCACCTTAAATCTGCCAAAGGCCCATTCAGCTGTCATCTGGCACCTACTGAGCCTGTTGTTGAACCGCTCCTTACTGCTGTCCAGGTGTCCCATGTAAGGTTTCATGAGCACATTTTCCCAGGGTCCTGGTCCTTCGTAGCAGGATGTGATTTATTGCCCTGCACACTTGCATTAGCGCAGCCCTAGCGGTCAACTTCCCCACTCCAAATTGATTCGCAACTGATCAGTAGCAGTCTGGATTTGCCAGCTTCCATTCAGCAATTGCCACACGCTTCTCTACTGAGAGGGCAGCTCTCATTCTAGTGTCCTTGTACTGCAGGTTTGGGGCGAGCTCCGCGCACAGTTCCAGAAAGGTGGCTTTCAACATCCAAAAGTTCTATAGCCACCGCTGTTCATCCCACACCTGCATGATGATACGATCCCACCATTCAGTGTTTGTTTCACGAGCTCAAAAGCGATGGTCTACCATATGCAACTCTGTGAATGCCAAAAGCAACCTAAAGTTGCTCCTATCCATAGCGTGTAGAATGTCGGGTGCCTGCGAGTCTTCTTCAGTTAGGAACTTCATGATTAACTGCACTGCCATCTGTGATGTTTTCCTGACAGTTAACAGAGCATAGGAGAGCAGTGCAGGATCCATCCCTTCCCACAAAGATGCCAGGGTGCACAGTAAAGAAGGGCCATTGAAAAAACGCCAAAGAATGGAAAGAAAGCTGGAAGCCCATGGAGTGATGGGACAGAAAGCAATGATCATGGGCACTGTCCCCAGATGCGCTGTGATCTGCTCCGTCATCCCACAACACCTAGCGAGAGACGGACTGTGGGATAGGTACAACGATCTTCAGAAGTTCAAGAGCCGGGGCACACGTGCTGGGAGTCCAGGCTTCAGCACCTCAGGAAGTGCTTGCTGGGGCTTGGGTTTCAGCCTTGCTCCTGCTGAAGCCCCGAGGTCCCCCTCCCACTGGGCAGAAGCCCCTACTTCACCACCCCACCACAAGGCAGAGGTCCCGAGCTCTTGCGCCCTAGTCTGGTAGGTGGGGAATTGGGGGCGGGAGGCTCCAAAAGCAAGAGTCACATGTGGCTCACAAGTCACCGTTTGTCCACCCCTGATCTAGACCATCCCTGACACATGTTTGTCTGACCTGTTCTTAGAAACCTCTGATGAGGGAGACTCCACAACCTCCCTAGGCAATTTCTTCCAGTGCTTAATTACCCTGACAGGAAAAATTGCTAAATCTCCCTGCCTGCAATTTAAGCCCATTACTTCTTGTCCTATCCTCTGGTTAAGAACAACATTTTATTATTATCTTCTCTTTAATAACCTTTTACATACATGAAGACTGTACTGTACCCTCCCTCCCCTTCTTCTCCAGACTAAACAAACTCTTCATAGGTCATGTTTTCTAGACCTTTAGTCATTTTTGTTGCTCTCCTCTGGACTTTTTTCCAATTTCTACACCTCTTTCCTGAAGTGTGGTACCTAGAACTGGACAGAATACTCCAGTTGAGGCCTTAGCCGTGCTGAGTAGAATGGAAGAATTATTTCTCGTGTCTTGCTTAGAACACTCATAGTACATCCCAGAATGTTCACTTTTTTTGCAATAGTATTACACTGTTGACCTATATTTAGTTTGTGATCCACTATAACCCTCAGATCCTTTTTGGAAGTACTCCTTCCTGGGAAGTAATTTCCCATTTTGTATTTGTGCAATTGATTATTCCTTCCTAAGTGTAGTACTTTGCATTTATCCTTACTGAATTTCATCCTATTTAATTTAGACTATTTTTCCAGTTTGTCAAGATCATTTTGAATTCTAATCCTGTCCTCCAAAATGCTTGCAACCTCTACTGGCTTGGTATCATCTGCAAATTTATAAGTGTAGTCTGTATGCTATTATACAAATTATTTATGAAGATATAGACCAGACCAGACCCAAGGCAGGACCCCACTCAATATACCCTTCCAGTTTGACTGTGAACCACTGTTAGCTATAGTTGAGTACGGTTTTCCAGCCAGTTGTGAATCCACCTTATAGTAGGTTCATTTAGGCTATATTTCACTAGTTTGAGAATTTGATGTGAAATGCCCTTCATATTCCAAATGATGTCTCTCTACATCAGTGACAATCTTTATCTGTGCTGCAATGAGACAACTGTGCTTTTCTGGGCAATAAACGTCCTGGATGAAGTGAGTGTGAGAACCTGGGATGAGTGAGGGAATACATTCCTGGTTGAGATAGATCAGGCTGGGGAATGAACTCCCAGGGGAGGTCAGACTAATTCAATGTCTTTAGCTCTTGTTGAGAGCTTTTCCATGATAAAGCCAAGCAGAATCTCTCCTAACCAGGGAAAAGGGAAGAGCAGATATCTCCATGAAGTTCACTAGGGCCCTTCCTTTGTAGAGCTAAGCCCTTCCCAAGTAAATTAGATACTATGGTAGCAGGTCCTATAGAAAGATTTCAATACATTTTTCCATTTCACATGGATCTAACACGGCATTTCTCAAATGCAGCCACCAGGGGCTTTTCTTGCAGCCACAGCCTGCTGGGAGGTGACTGGGAGAGAGAAAGCAGCGGCCCCTCCCCCAGGGCCACCAGCAGTAGTTGGGCCCTGCCACTTCCCCCACCCCCACCCCCCCGGAGGCACAAAAAGCTGGAGGAGCAGGCAGCCAGTGAACTCCCCACCTTCCCGGGGGCAGTGAGGTCAGGCTTCAGCCCGGAGGTGGTGCGTGGCAGGCTCCAGCCATGGGGCTTCAGGCTCTGTTCCCCAGCCTTTTCGTGGCAGGCTCTGGCTCTGAGCTCACTGCTCCCCAATCACTCCTGGCACCCACTGCCTCCCCCCAGTGCCCCATCATGTCCTGACCCCTACTGCCTCCATACCCACCTCCTCATTCAGGACTTAATTTGTCCCCAGGCTTGCCAGGGCTGAGTAAGTCTGCTGTGAAGTGATATTTATTTGTATGTTAATAGTACTTTTCACAGCAGATTTAGTAGCTGGGAAGTCTTAAAAAAAAAAAAAAAAAGCAACCAAAAAAAGCAAAAGAAACAAGAAAAAAAGACAACAAGCACCTTATTTGTGTTTCTATTCTGTTTAGGTCCAGTAAAGCATGGCAACAGCTGTACATTATTTTTATTATTGAGTCTGCAAAAAAACCCAAAAAACCCAAACCACCCTACATAAATAAATTACAATGATTCGGACATGTATATATGTATATTTATTTGTTTTCCCCAAAGTTAATTAAGTATTTTAGGAAAAAGTGTCAGAGCGGCCGCACTCTGAGGCCACCAAAAAATTTGTTGTGAGAACCCCTGATCTAACATATCTTGCATGGATTAAGGGCTCAGGCGCCCGTTAGAGTTTAAAAAAAAGGGGCATTTTGTGTTCTCTTTGGTGTATAAGTTTACAATGGGATGCAAAGAAGTACTTCATTTAGGAAGGAACAGTCAATTGCAGACATACAAAATGGGAAATGACTGGCTCGGAAGGAGCCCTGCGGAAAGGGATCTGGGGGTCACAGTGGATCACAAACTATATATGAGCCAATAGTGTGACACTGTTACAAAAAAAGCAAACATCATACTGGGATGTGTCCAGGGGTGAAAGTAACATAAAAGACTTACTGGTATGGGGGCCCAGAGCTGGGCCCCTGGAAGGGGCAGGGCCTGAGGCAGAAGGGGCAGGACTGGGGGGAAAGCCTCCCCCAGCTAACCCTTCCACGCTGTCCAGCCCACGCTGCCTGGAGCTCTGACAGCCGGGAGCCCCGGGCCCTTTTAAATCCCGAAGCAGCTGCCCCTTTTGCCACCCCCCATCAGCGGCCCTCAGGGGAGGCAAAAGGGGCAGCGACGTTAAAGCACTGCCCCAGCAGTGTACAGGCCAGTACTGATTGCCACATCTTACCAGTACACCGTACTGGCCCACTTTCGCCTCTGGATGTATCAGCAGGAGCGTTGCAAGCAAGAGACAAGAAGGAATTCTTCTGCTCTACTCTGTGCTGGTAAGGCCTCTACAGGAGTATTGTGTCCCGTTCTGGGCACCACATTTCAGGAAAGATGTGGACAAATTGAAGAAAGTGCAGAGGACAGCAACAAAAATGATTAAAAGGTCTAGAAACTGTGACCTATGAAGAAAGATTGAAAAAAATGGGTTTGTTTAGAGAAGAGTGAAGGGGGGGACATAGCAGTTTTAAAGTACATAAAAAGGTTGTTACAGGGAGGAGGGTGGAAAATTGTTCTTGTTATCTCTGAGGATAGGACAAGAAGCATTGGGCCTAAATTGGAGCAAGGGAGGTTTAGGTTGGATATTTGGAAAAACTTCCTAACTGGCAGAGTAGTTAAGCACGTGAACAAATTGCCTAGGGAGGTTGTGAAATCTCTGTCATTGGAGGTTTTTTTAACAGGTTAGATGAACCCCTGTCAGAAATGGTCTAGTTATTACTTAGTCCTGCCTTGGGTGCCTGGGACTGGACCAAATGACCTTTTGAGGTCCCTTCCAGTCCTACCTTTCTATGATTCCCCACTATTGAAATATCAGTCTGAGGATGGAGCTCCCTGGGGACCATTTGTGAATGGTGACATATCTTCTGAGAAATCTAAATTGTTGGCCCCTGGAAGATGAAAAGCAATTGGAGTTATACCAATATAAGACTGATTGATTGCCTCTTGGCACAGAAGGGGTAAATGGGCACCTCCCTGCTTGTTTACCATAATACATCATAGATGTGTAAGTTTGTAAGTATGTGTATAATGAAATTCTTTAAAGTTGAGAGGAATTCTTTGTTTGTCCAGAGTTCTAGGATGTGTATGGAAAGACTCATTTCCTTCTGAGACCATATCCCATGTATCTGAAGATGGTCCAGGTGAGCATGGATTCCCAAACTGTTCCTGATCAGCATCTTTGTAGGCAGGTGTGTGGAGAAGGATATTCTTTTCCCAACGTTCTGAGCATCTATCTACCATTTCAGTGACAATAGGATATGAGCTGGGACCGAGGAACATGTCCGTTCAGTGTTTCACAGATTGATACAGTGACTCAGACAGCCCTGTAAGAGATGTAGGTTAAGTCCGGCTAGAAGTGCCACATAAGTGAAAGCTGATGTGTGGCCTGACATATTTGAGACAGGTTCATACTGTGATAGATTTATCTTGATACTGTAGAAGATTGTCTGGATAGACAGAAGAGCATGTAGTTCCACCCACCAGACTCACATACTGGTAGACTGAAATCTGTCCTTGGGAAGGTATGCCTTTACTGATTCAGAGTCTATATGTGCTCCTCTTAATTCTGTTGTGTGCAGTGAATTACAGGGACTTCCTGTGGGACAGATGGATCACAGTCTGGAAGTATGCATCTTGGAGGTCAAGCCAAAAACCGGTCTTGAGCCTGTGAGGAAGGGATGATAGAGACTAACATTACTATCTTGAATCTGAGACTACACACATATTTTTTCAGTCTTTTTTTCCTTTAGAGTAAGAAAATATTAGGAGTAGAAACCTCTTCCCTTGAATTTCTTAGGTTCCAAGGTGAAGCAGGGGGGTAACTTCTTTCAGTTGGCTTTCATGAGAAGGGCCTCTGAACAGGGATGAAGAGGGGCTTGGTTACGAGGCAGGGACTGGAATTTAATGGTGTGTCCATGGTAGGGGATTTCTCATACACATTTGTTGGTGACTATTCCAACCCAAGCCTCATAGACTAGGGAAAGATGGCTTCTGAAGACAGGGTTTGGGGATAGCTCTAGTCTGACTAGGTTGTTACTCAGACATGATGGTTGAAACCCGCTTTCTTGATGATGTAGGTTGGCTACTGACTGTAGAAGATGGAGGCCACCTTCGAGAGATCCTGAATTCCTGTGAGCGTAAGTAGGAAGTTGTTGAGAGTAGGTGAGTGCTTTGTTTGGTCTGAGATTGGTGTCTGAAAAGCTTCCATCTTGAAGCTGGGATATAAATACTCAGAGATCTCAAAGTGGCTCTGGAGTTTTTCAAGGAGCTGTTAAATAGGTAACCAAGTCTGTGCTCTCAAAAGGCAAGTCATCTATGGTGCTCTGAATCTCCTTTTGGGATAGCTGATACTTGTCACCACTAAGCCTTCCCTCCCTGAAACTTCTGTGGGCATGGAACGAACTGTATCTCAGACATGTCTATGGCTGCTTGTAACAACGTTTTCCACCAGTTGCCCTTCAGAGATCAGGTTTTTAATTCCTCTCTGGCACCTGGAGGAAGCTTGTTCACAAAGGGAGATTTTTTTTATCATGCTTGGTACTTTGCTATGTGTAGATGGTGTGAAGCAAAGGAGTAAGATTTACTTCCAAAGGGATCCAGCTTTTTGTAGTCTTTATCTTTGGTTGTAGACTTTGGTATGTCAGACCGTCTAGCTTTCTCCTGAATCACAGAGACCACCAGAGATCCAGAGACCTTGTAGGTGGGCACTCGCTCTGGTCTGAGATTAGTGTCTGAAAGACTTCTGCCTTGAGGCTGGGGTTTAAATTGCAAAGTGGCTCTGGAGTCTTTCACGGAGCGTAAGGTCTCATCTGTTAAATGAATGTAGAATTGTTTGAAACCCTTCTGAGGCATTACACATCTTTTTTACTACTCTCTTTGCCGTTGGGGCTAAGGTAACAGGGGTCAGCCAGAGATCTTTGACTGGGTCCAAGATGCCTTCCTTTGTTTATAGGTTCTGTTCAATGGCTTCATCAATGATTTAGATAATGGCATAGAGTGTACACTTATAAAGTTTGCTGATGATACCAAGCTGGGAGGGGTTGCAAGTGTTTTGGAGGACAGGATTAAAATTCAAAATGATTTGGACAAACTGGAGAAATGGTCTGAAGAAAATAGGATGAAATTCAATTAAGGACAAATGCAAAGTACTTCACTTAGGACGGAACAATCAGCTGAACACATACAAAATGGAAAATGACTGCCTAGGAAGGAGTACTGCAGAAAGGGATCTGGGGGTTAAAGTGGATCACAAGCTAAATATGAATGAACAGTGTAACACTGTTGCAAAAAAAAGCAAACATAATTCTGGGATGCATTAACAGGAGTGTTATAAGCAAGACATGAGAAGTAATTCTTCCGCTCTACTCCTCACTGATTAGGCCTCAACTGGAGTATTGTGTCCAGTTCTAGGTTCCACATTTCAGGAAGGATGTGGAAAAATCGGAGAAAGTCCAGAGAAGCACAACCAAAATGATTAAAGATCTAGCAAACATGACCTATGAGGCATGGGTGGTGGGTGAAGCTTCCCCTTGGGGAAGCTAGCCCCCTCCCCGCTTCTTCCCACCGAGGCACTGTGCTTGTTCTAGTTTTCTGATCTACCTCTTGGTGTAGAGGAGAACTAATTTTTGGTGCTGGAGCAGCCATCAGTGCTGAGCTGGTCTGTGGTGTGTCATTGCTTCTGGCCTATTGGTGCTGGGTCAGACTTCTTACTGGCCTTGGGAGTCACGTTCTGATTGACGAGCACTGACAGACTAGGACTTAGATGTGGAAAGTCCTGTCTTGAACTTCTGTGCCCATTCTTCTGGGTCCAAAGTACCCCTCACAGACTGCTGCAGAAGATACACAGCTAAAAGTCTGTCTTTAGATTGTCTCTTTTAAGGAGAACAACTGGGAGACAGAGCAACAGTCAAGTATATAACCCTTGCTGAGACAAAACAACTGCTTATGACCATCTGTAAGGGAAACGAGGCCATCATAAGATGGACAGCATTTGAAGCCTGAAGGCTTTGAACCTGCTGTTGGAGTGCTTGTGGTGCAGAGCCTGAGAGAAATGCTTTTAAAAGGAGTAAATTTAAAGGAAAAAGGGTGGAAATGTCTATGTAATTAACCTTAACTATCTGGATCTAGAACAGGTTTTGAGAATGTGCTAAGAGGTACCAGGCAGATACAGCCTGGTTCCATCTCACTGCTGTGGATGGTAAGCATGAACTGAGGGAAAGTAGTGACTGCTCTGCCCTGGGCTGGGAGTGAGGGGGCAAGGACCTGCAGGGTGCAGGTGTGGCCCGGTGAACACTATGCAAAGAATCAAGTCTTGTGCTCATAGGATATGTGCACACTGGGTGGGATCCACATGGACACATACTCTAAGAAGAATCTAGTTTTCCTTCATGAAGCATTACCATGGATGGAAATGAGAATTGCCTGTGTAATAGAATTGATAAAAGATGTGTGCAAATTATATAAATTGTTTATAAATTGTTAAAGTCTGCATGTTCACTCTTCTGAAACCACTAAAATGCTGATCCTTAATGTATTTTATTATTGGCTTTTCTATGGTGCTCATCACTGTAGTGTCCAAATGCTTCACAAACATTAGTTAGTTTAGCCTCACAACATCTCAGATATAGAGCAGTACTATTATCCCTGTTTTCCAGATGTGGACTCTGACCCAGCAAAATAAAATGGATTACCTATGGCCACACTGTGTGGCAAAATCTGAACTACAACCCTGGTCTCCTGGGTGAAAGTCTTGTATCTTAAGCATAAGATCATCTTTCTGCTGTCAAAGACCATGAAAAATCTGTGTACGCTAGCAGTAAATGGGAAATCTGGCTGTTAATGAAAAAGTTCCACTTCCTCACTGGTGATGATGGCTGAATGCATATGCTCCTCCTCGGTGGTGTCCTATCCCTTTAAATCAGTCTAGTACTGCCTGCTCATTGCACTGTTTAATTACTCTTAAAGTCACCACCCGAAAGTGATGAAACCTTGGTTATGATCATCGTGCTCAGGTGTTTATTTCATTCCTGTAATATTATGCAGTGTAAATGGTTATGTCTGTTTGAGGTGAGGAATACAGCTTTAATTTAGCTGTGTGAAGATTTACACACATCTCATTAACATAAATGACAGGTGAAACTGGAGAGACAAGGTGAGGTAATATCTTTTGTTGGATTGACTTTTGTTGGTGAAAGAGACAAAGTCTGAAGCGTACACAGAGCTCTTCTTCAGGTCTGTGTAAGCGCGAAAGCTTGCCTCTTCCACCCACAGAAGATGGTCCAATAAAAGATAATACTTCACCCACCTTGTCTCTCTAATATCCTGGGATGGTGACGACGACATTGCAAACAGGTGAAATTGCAGATTCTGCAATGCGCTGAGACAGTACCTCTGAGTTGTGCAATAGGAGACTGTAACCAGTTTATCTGTTACCACAAATGCTAACACTCCGGAAGCATTTACACTGAACCCTATGTTTTGGTTTTGAGGGAGTGTATTAACTTAATTTTTAAAATCTGCTTTTCAGGAGTTTGTAACTCCAGTAACCAGTTCACTCTGAATTCTGCCCTCAAATTATTAGAATTACTAGAACCAGAGGTGCCGACTTCTCCAGTTCCTGGGGGGTGGTCGACTCCCACTCCGCCCCAGATCCCTCCACTAGTCCTCACCTTCCCCCAAGCCCATCCCTCCCCCCACCTCTTCGTGCCCTTCCCCCCCATCTCTTCCTGGTCCAGCTCCTCCCCCTTCCCTCAAGCATCTCCTGAAGGCCGCTGAATAGCTGATTGCGGCGGGTGGGAGATGCTGGGGGGGGGAGGGGAAGGAGCTGATCAGCAGGGCCCTCCAGTGAGTGCTGAGCACCCCCTATTTTTTTCCATGGGTGCTGCAGCCCTGAAGCACCCACGGAGTTGGCGCCTATGACTAGAACACCTTCGGGCTTCTTAAAATTAGAGCTAGAATTACAATGGAATTATGATCTGATGGAAAATAGTTTCCACAAAATTGAAAACTTTGATTTTTGCTGAAAATCATGTTTTCCATTGGGAAAAATCTAAATGAAATGTTTTGGTTTGGGTCAATTTGACCCAAATCAAAATATTTAATTTTTGCTGAACTGACCCAAAATGTTTAGTTTCAAATCAGTTCAACAAAATATTAAACTACATTTCCTCATCAGTGCATGCCTTGTGGGAATTGTAGTTCAAGCCCCCATTCTCTCTTATAGGCTGGGGTACCTGGAGGACTTCATCTCCCATAACGCAATATGGATTTCCCTCTTATTGAGTTGTGTGGAGCATCATGGAACACACATGACTTCTTTTCAGCTGAAAATGTTTAACAAAACATTTTGATGTTTCTAAATCTAAACTGTTCAGAATTTCTGTTCTGCTAAAAGTTTCAAACTTTCAGCTTTTTGTCCCAATCTGTGATGAAACAAACATTGAAATGTCAAACTATCCCAGGGGATGGAAATTCCCAGTTTCATTGAGCTCTGCTTAAAATGTATAGAAATGGGTCTCCAAAGTGTGGTGTCTGGAGCACTTGCTAGCTGCGCACATGGGGCAGGCTCTCCTTATTTCCAGCTGAGATCCTGATACTGTTTTGCCAAGTAGACGATAGCTGCAGAAGCCATAGCATGAGAGGCGGTGGCCTATATAAGAGACAACCACCTACTCTTGGGACAGTAGGACCCACGTCGTGTCTCCTTTCCCTCCACCCCTCTCAGCCACAGACTCCAGAAGATAGGAGAAGAAGCTACCAAAGCTGGGATTGCTGCACTGGAGGAAGAGGGTAAAATGGGTCCCAGCCAGGGCCACCCCTCCTCTGAGAACTTCTCAGCCCAGAACTGTGTAGGAAAGACCCTCCACATATTGGGGTACTAGGACCCAGGTATTGTCTCCCTCTTTCCCCCAAGTCCCCATGCGGAGGAGGTGACTGCACAGAGGAGCCATCCAGAGACTCCAGTTGGTAGGACCAAGAGAGAAATTCCTGTACTTTTGACTGGACTTTCTCTGTCCTGTGCCGATTGGCTGTTTGCTCCAACCTTCTCACTCCCTCACAGTCTCTTCACCTCCGCTTCATTCCATCCCACTGCCTCTCTTACCATTTTCTCCCCTTCCCTTGACCCCTCCTCACCCCCTCCTTCCCTTTTCTTTCCACTTGGCTTATCCCCTGCTAAATTCCCCCCACAAATATGGAACTAGCTTGTTTGCTGCCATCGCCTTGTTAATTTGCCTGTCTCCCCTACCCTGTGTCTGTCCTGGCTAGGACTCTGCAACAACTGAAGCAGAGAGAGCTGCCTATAGAACTGATGCTTGGGTTTAGCTGAGATCCAGGACATGCTGGGATTGGTGGGGTTTAATTAGTTGTATATAACTATGCACCCTGAGCAGCTGGGATGCATGAATAAAGCTTGAAATTAGTTGCTTAAATACTGAATCTATGGGCCTGATAAAAGCCCATTGAAATCAATGGGAGTCTTTTCACTGATTTCAGTGGGCTTTTGGATCCAACTCATAAGAGTTGTCTACCCTTTAAATGTTACAATGCCACCGTAGCTCTTCAGTGTAGACATTACCTACACCAGTGGGAGAGGGTCTCCTGTCGGTGTAATCAACCACCTCCCCAAGAGGCGGTAGTTAGGTCCATGGAAGAATTCCTCTTTTAACCTAGCGCTAAGTTGGGGGTTAGGTCAATTTAATTATGCTTCTGAGTGAATAGTTGAGCCAACTTAATTTCTGAGTGTAGACCAGGCCTTAGTGTATTAAATTAGGAGTTGAACTCCTAAGAAATCGGAGTCCCGCATGTATGTTAAAAAAAAAATTTAAAAAAAAGTTAGGCTAATATCTTGGGCTAGTTTTCTTTCCTTTTCCACCTATCTCAATCCTCCGAACATGCCTCTTTGCTCTACATTGAGGCTCTATATTGAGGCTTGTCTGAATTTGATTTTTATTTTTGTATAATTTTGATGGATAATATCGATGTTTATTTTTAAGCATGTCTATTTTTATCTATTTACATTTTCACAGTTGTGGGAAACTGGAGGGGTCAGACAGTTGGGGAAGTCAGATAATTATTTAATAACTGCAGACACGGAGATTCAAAAAGTTAAAGCTTTATAACCGCTAAAACACAAACTGTCAGCATCACATGTTACAATATACAAAGTAAATATCCTTAAATCAAACTCTAAGTTCTCACGCAGCTGCATTTTCTTTACTTTGCCTATTTGTAAATGTTTATCATCAATGGAATACATTTTCATTGGTTTGTGAATGTGAAATTCATAGAATCATAGAATATCAGGGTTGGAAGGGACCTCAGGAGGTCATCTAGTCCAACCCCCTGCTCAAAGCAGGACCAATCTCCAATTAAATCATCCCAGCCAGGGCTTTGTCAAGCCTGACCTTAAAAACTTCTAAGGAAGGAGATTCTACCACCTCCCTAGGTAACGCATTCCAGTGTTTCACCACCCTCCTAGTGAAAAAGTTTTTCCTAATATCCAACCTAAACCTCCCCCACTGCAACTTGAGACCATTACTCCTTGTCCTGTCCTCTTCTACCACTGAGAATAGTCTAGAACCATCCTCTCTGGAACCACCTCTCAGGTAGTTGAAAGCAGCTATCAAATCCCCCCTCATTCTTCTCTTCTGCAGACTAAACAATCCCAGTTCCCTCAGCCTCTCCTCATAAGTCATGTGTTCCAGACCCCTAATCATTTTTGTTGCCCTTCGCTGGACTCTCTCCAATTTATCCACATCCTTCTTGTAGTGTGGGGTCCAAAACTGGACACAGTACTCCAGATGAGGCCTCACCAATGTCGAATAGAGGGGGACGATCACGTCCCTCGATCTGCTCGCTATGCTCCTACTTATACATCCCAAAATGCCATTGGCCTTCTTGGCAACAAGGGCACACTGCTGACTCATATCCAGCTTCTTGTCCACTGTCACCCCTAGGTCCTTTTCCGCAGAACTGCTGCCTAGCCATTCGGTCCCTAGTCTGTAGCTGTGCATTGGGTTCTTCCATCCTAAGTGCAGGACCCTGCACTTATCCTTATTGAACCTCATCAGATTTCTTTTGGCCCAATCCTCCAATTTGTCTAGGTCCCTCTGTATCCTATCCCTGCCCTCCAGCGTATCTACCACTCCTCCTAGTTTAGTATCATCCGCAAATTTGCTGAGAGTGCAATCCACACCATCCTCCAGATCATTTATGAAGATATTGCATAAAACCGGCCCCAGGACCGACCCCTGGGGCACTCCAGTTGACACCGGCTGCCAACTAGACATGGAGCCATTGATCACTACCCGTTGAGCCTGACAATCTAGCCAACTTTCTACCCACCTTATAGTGCATTCATCCAGCCCATACTTCTTTAACTTGCTGACAAGAATACTGTGGGAGACCGTGTCAAAAGCTTTGCTAAAGTCAAGAAACAATACATCCACTGCTTTCCCTTCATCCACAGAACCAGTAATCTCATCATAGAAGGCGATTAGATTAGTCAGGCATGACCTTCCCTTGGTGAATCCATGCTGACTGTTCCTGATCACTTTCCTCTCCTCTAAATGCTTCAGGATTGATTCTTTGAGGACCTGCTCCATGATTTTTCCAGGGACTGAGGTGAGGCTGACTGGCCTGTAGTTCCCTGGATCCTCCTTCTTCCCTTTTTTAAAGATTGGCACTACATTAGCCTTTTTCCAGTCATCCGGGACTTCCCCCATTCGCCACGAGTTTTCAAAGATAATGGCCAATGGCTCTGCAATCACAGCCGCCAATTCCTTTAGCACTCTCGGATGCAACTTGTCCGGCCCCATGGACTTGTGCACGTCCAGCTTTTCTAAATAGTCCGTAACCACCTCTTTCTCCACAGAGGGCTGGCCATCTATTCCCCATGTTGTGATGCCCAGTGCAGCAGTCTGGGAGCTGACCTTGTTAGTGAAGACAGAGGCGAAAAAAGCATTGAGTACATTAGCTTTTTCCACATCTTCTGTCACTAGGTTGCCTCCCTCATTCATTAAGGGGCCCACACTTTCCTTGGCTTTCTTCTTGTTGCCAACATACCTGAAGAAACCCTTCTTGTTACTCTTGACATCTCTCGGTAGCTGCAGCTCCAGGTGCAGTTTGGCCCTCCTGATTTCATTCCTACATGCCCGAGCAATATTTTTATACTCTTCCCTGGTCATATGTCCAACCTTCCACTTCTTGTAAGCTTCTTTTTTATGTTTAAGATCCGCTAGGATTTCACCGTTAAGCCAAGCTGATCGCCTGCCATATTTACTATTCTTTCGACTCATTGGGATGGTTTGTCCCTGTAACCTCAACAGGGATTCCTTGAAATACAGCCAATAAATTCAGCCAGTAAATTGATGTTTACCAACATTTATTGATAAAAATCTAATCCTTCCAAGCCTAACTACATCCTATCTCTTACATGGAGGAGTGTCAGTCTGTTGTGCTTTCATTAAAATTACATAGGTGCACAATGAGTGTGTTTATTGATTTTATTTGATTTTGGCAAATTTGTGAATGTTAGAAATTGAAAGTTGCATGAACATGGCATAGCTTCCAGCAAAATTGTAGAAATGCTATATTCTGCCACTAAGGCCTTGTGTGTACTAGAAGTCTAATGAATTAGATTTTTTTAAACCTATCTAGTTAAACCAGCACAAAACCCGAACACACATACACTTAAAACGGTTTAACTGTTGGTTATATGGATCTAGCTTATGTAAATTACTGATTTTAAAAGAAATTGATATAAGCAAGAGTTAAACTGGTTTGTGTGTCTAAGTGAAGAGTTTGGAATGGTTGAACGAGATTGATTTGAAACTACTGCACTTTTTGAGAATAGATAAGGTCTAATTTTGACTTTCAAATCTATCTTTCATATATCGTAAATTCCAGGGAGTGAGAAACTTGAGGGAAATAACTGCCTTAGGAACTGAGCAGTGAAACAACCAATTTAGGTTATACAGTATAAAGAGTCCTGTGACTAAGGCTACTAATTGGTTTGGACATCTCTGAATTGTTCACACAGCTAGCGTGTATTAAAAAATTCTCTTACTGCCACTGCGTCTTCCCTCCCCACTCCAGCCTTTTTGTCTCACCCACCTGTTACATCTTGTCTTTCAGACTGTAAGTGCTTTGGGGCCAGGCTATATCTCTTATTTGTACAATGGAACTCCAACTTGGTGGAGGCCTCCAGGTGCTATCCTAATACAGATGAACACTAGTGAAAAGTCTAGTTCTACCAGACACTGGAGGTAGTTTACAAACTACTTACTAAATGAACAGTGCCAACTTGTAAGTCATGACAAAGCCATGGTATCCATGACTGTAAAATGACATCAGCACTGACCTTCTGTGCAACATTATAATGTGTCACTTAGATGCCAGAAAAAGATAAACCTATGCTGCTTTTTGTGTGTGTGTGTAGTAAGACTATACTGCAACATCCAGGCAGAAAAATAGGGCAGAACAAATGTAGCTTCCCTTGGTAATGGAAGTCAAGCTGGCATGGAGGGAAGAGAGTTTATAAACTATTTTTTTTTCTTTACATAACTTCTTATTAGAGTGACAGAAACAGACTTCTGTTCTTAACTGTTGGTTATTAAAAACAAAAAAGTCTTGGAAAGAAGTTGGTGTCTGAGGACACAGCAGGGTTGCAGGACGCTTAATAAATACCCTGTTGTTATAATAGCCCTCATTTTAGCATTTACAGCCTCATGACTTTAGTTGTCTCATGATCACAGCTATGTTCTGTAGATTAGGGGAGAGAGAGATTGCTAGACTTTTCAAGTAAAAGCTTTCTGCACAGCAGGGTGCTTTAACCTCTCACATCCTGAATGCTATTGTAAAGCAAGCGGGCTGAAAGGGATATTGAAGACGACTGCCATGCCAACAGAGCAGGAGGGAAGCTGAAGCAGTTGGGCTCTGCATGGTTTGGGTTTTCTTTGATGCCCAGAGAAGCTGGCAGAGTCAAAATAACAGGAGTTCTTTTATTCTCATTTTACTAAAATTGGATTCTCCCAGAAGCAGGGCCGACTCTACCTTTTTTGCCGCCCCAAGCAGCGAAGCAAAAAAAAAAAAAAAGCAGCCACCGAAGAAGAAAAAAATAAAAAAGCTGCCCATTCTGATTTGCCGACCCAGGCACCAGCTTCCTTAGCTGATGCCTAGATCTGGCCCTGCCCAGAGGTTCTCCCTAGGGAGAACATTCTACCTGGAGAGGAGATTTCCTAAAAAGGCTCAAGAAAATGGACATTCTGGACCATATTTCTGCTGCTGTTGATTGGTATAGTGCCATTCAATTCAATGGAGCAGCACCAATCTGCAGCAGCAGGAAATTTGCTCCAATACCTTTATTCACTATAAAACAATGCTACTAAAACTCTTCAGATGGACCAGAACCAACTGCATAAACATGAAGTCCTGAACAGCTACCCCACATCACCTCCTTTGGTGCTCTCATGCACCTCCCTTGCATAAAGATATTTTCCTTTCTAGAGGAGAGAGATTTTTCCATATCACTTGTAATTCTTCAGTTTTGTTTTTAATCTTAGAAGGTGCTCCTAGGAAGCAATTTCTGCCATGTACACATATTTTTAATTTAATTTTTAAATTTTCAATTTAATTTTTGTATTTTGGCCTCAGTGACCTGAAAGCTGTTTGCAAATCATATATATGATACCACTGCAATGCATGGACTGCTGATACACAGCCTGTTAGATAACAGAGGGAGGAAAGGATATAGTAGTCATTGCTAAGGCAAACCCCTTCTCTTAGGGAAAATCTCATGGGACCTTTACTGTGTATGCAGAACAGACAGGACCCATGTTTTGAAAGTCTCACCTGAGAGATCCACACCTAGTTAATTGCATAGTGCTCAGTTTAATTCCCTTAGGATGACGAACAGATAAGTCTTCAAATATGTTAAAGGCAGTTATAAAGAGGACAGTGATCAATTTTTCTCCATGTTCACTGAAGGTAGGACAAGCAGTAATGGGCTTAATCTTCAGCAAAGGAGATTTAGTTTAGTTAGAAAGTTTCCCCTCATATGTATAAGGGACATTAAACTCTGGAATAGGCTTCCAAGGAAGGTTGAGAGATCCCCGTCACTGGAGGTTTTTAAGAACAGGTTGGACAAACACCTGTCCAGGCGGGTCTAGGTTTACCTGGTCCTGCCTCAGCACTGGGGGCTGGATTTGATGACTTCTTGAGGTTCCTTCCAGCCCTACATTTTTATGAGTCTATGAAACTCTGTTCAATCGTGCTGAGAATCTAATGCAGGGATTGGCAACCTTTGGCATGCGGCTTGTCAGGGAAATCTGCTGGTGCGCCAGGACGGTTTCTTTACCTGCAGCATCCGTGGAAAGATGCAGATAGATGCCTAGCAGGATTTGCAGAAGGGTCTTAGATGGTTAGGTATCATGGGAGTTAAGCATCTGACCTGCTAAGGCTCTTTTGAAAACCCCATTAGATGCCTATCTGCTTCTTTAGGAGCCTAAATACCTTTGTAAATCTGGCCTATATAACCTGTAGGAGCTTAAGTCCAGTTGACTTTCAATGGGAATTAGACTCTTTTCTAAATTTTATTCCTCATGCTAAAAGGAAACAGACTTGAAAACTGCTTTAATGTGCTTGCAACTTCTATGACTGTTAATGAAATGAGGGCAGATGGAACACAGAGAATGGAACCCTAGCTATGTATTTCAGTAGTAGCACTAAGATCTTACAGTTAGGGCTGGGGTGTAATAACTCAAATTATTTTTTAGAATAAACATTGAACTAAATGATTATCTAATGCTTCAGACAAACACTATCCCGTAGTGCTCACAGCGGTTCTCAAACTTCATTGCACCATGACCCCCTTCTGACAACAAAAATGACTACATGACCCCTGGAGGGGAGACCAAAGCCTGAGCATCACTGCCCCGGGCGGGGCGGAGGGGGTTGGGGTGGGGCTGGGGCTGTAACCTGAGGCCTGTCACCTGAAACTGAAGCCTGAGGCCCACTGCCCAGGGCTGAAGCCCTCAGGGTTTGGCCCCAGCTCCAGGCCCCAGCAAGTCTAACACCAGCCCTGGCGACCCCATTAAAACAGAGTCGTGACCCACTTTGTGGTCCCAATCCACAGTTTGAGAACCGCTGTTAGGCTGACAAAACAAAGATTTTCTTTTTTAAACTAAAACAAAACAAAGCTGGCTAGGACCAACCAAAGCATCAATTTTCAATTGAGAAACCATGTTAATTTCTCTTTTTAAAATTTTCTCTTTAAGAAAAGAAAGTAAGCAAAATTCAACATAAAAACACCCTGCTGACGCCTGCCAATTTTTCAAACTTTAATTAGGAAAATCACAGTGGTGCCAATCAAAATGTCTTAGATACTATGGCAATGGGTGCTCTAGAAAGGTCAGAGAGTATGTTAGATGCATGGCCTTTTCTGGTTGGATACATACTTGTAGTGCACATCTAGTGGCATTCCTTTCAGTGTACTCAGCAAATAACTAGGTTCCAGTGGTATGGACTTGAGTGCCTTATAAGCTTGTGTTGTTCACTAGCATATCTGTATGTTGAGGTGTCCACGTGCAGCTTCTCTGTTGTGTAAGTGGTGTCGTAGGGCAGATCTCTCTCGAGTTGCTTTACAGATGATTAGACTGTACGTAGAGTAGGAGGGGTGGGTTGATTGCCAGGTGATTGGAGTTCAGGAGATTGCAGCAAGCAGCTGGAAAGAGGGCAACTAAGTAGAAGCACTGGCAGCTGAGGGCAGGGAGGAAAGCAGCATCATGAGAGTGAAACTGAGCTTGAAGTCTGCAAGTTGGTGGGTGTACCTGGCTAGACGTTGGTGGGCCAGGAGAGTTGAAACTCTGAAAGGGGTATGTGGAAGGTAGGTTTCCTGCAGCAGGAGGGACTCCATTTTGATGGGGCTGTTCTTTATAGAGGATCCCCAGAATATTTTGCATGACAAAGAAGTTTGCCTTGGAGGAAGAGATCATTCTGGAATGAAGATACATTTATATTAAGGTAGCGCCCAAAGGGTGCTAGGCACTCTGCATACAAATACAAGGAGACCCTAAAGAGCTTTAAATGCTGATGTTTCAAGTCCAGGACACTGAGAGCAGCTGGAGCAAAGGGAGGCAAGTGAGAGCCCTTTTGTTTGGGCATCAGGAAGGCAGTGGTACCTGAGAGAGAAGCTCGGAGAACAAGTGTCTGGATTTCAGCAGAGTGCTGGCACCTCAGTGGGCCTGGCCAGTAACAGAAGTTCAAAGGATGAACTGGAAAGGGGAACAGGCTGGAACGTTGATATTTGGGGGTTGGAAGGGTTGTGGAAGCTCAGTAGGGGAATTTGTGATTGGGAATAAATCAGCTGCTGAGGTGGGAGGGGAAATTGTCCTTGCGCTCTGTAGCTGGGTGGGACTCACCCCTGCGGCACCGCCTGCTGGTCATCCAGGGAATTAGTGTTTCCAGTCTCTGGAGCACCCTCTGCAGGCTGGTGTCCCACTTGCCTCTGGGCCCGAGTCCCTCCTGGACCCCGTTACCCCTTGCAGGCCAGGGTACTGCCCCTGGCAGTACCCCCACAGATCTGGGTCTCCCCTCCCCAGGGAACCTCCACCCTCTATCCCCACCTCGCCTCAGTCTTTGGCCACTGCCAGTCACCAACTAGCCCCCATTCCCTGGGGCAGACTGCAGCGTAAGTGCCACTCATCACCGGCAAGGGGGGTTTGGACCTGCTGCCTCTGCCTACCCTTGGGCTACCCTCTGCAACCCCAGTACCTTTCTTTGGCCTTTAACAAGGTCTGCAGCCTGGGGGGTTTCCAGGCCAAAGCTCCCCAGCTCCTGTCCCTGGAAAAATCATGGAGCAGGTCCTCAAAGAATCAATCCTGATGCACTTGCATGAGAGGAAAGTGATCAGGAACAGCCAGCATGGATTCACCAAGGGAAGGTCATGCCTGACTAATCTAATCGCCTTTTATGATGAGATTACTGGTTCTGTGGATGAAGGGAAAGCAGTGGATGTATTGTTTCTTGACTTTAGCAAAGCTTTTGACACGGTCTCCCACAGTATTCTTGTCAGCAAGTTAAGGAAGTATGGGCTGGATGAATGCACTATAAGGTGGGTAGAAAGCTGGCTAGATTGTCGGGCTCAACGGGTAGTGATCAATGGCTCCATGTCTAGTTGGCAGCCGGTATCAAGTGGAGTGCCCCAGGGGTCAGTCCTGGGGCCGGTTTTGTTCAATATCTTCATAAATGATCTGGAGGATGGTGTGGATTGCACTCTCAGCAAATTTGCGGATGATTCTAAACTGGGAGGAGTGGTAGATACGCTGGAGGGGAGGGATAGGATACAGAAGGACCTAGACAAATTGGAGGATTGGGCCTAAAGAAATCTGATGAGGTTCAATAAGGATAAGTGCAGGGTCCTGCACTTAGGACGGAAGAACCCAATGCACAGCTACAGACTAGGGACCGAATGGCTAGGCAGCAGTTCTGCGGAAAAGGACCTAGGGGTGACAGTGGACGAGAAGCTGGATACGAGTCAGCAGTGTGCCCTTGTTGCCAAGAAGGCCAATGGCATTTTGGGATGTATAAGTAGGGGCATAGCGAGCAGATCGAGGGACGTGATCGTTCCCCTCTATTCGACATTGGTGAGGCCTCATCTGGAGTACTGTGTCCAGTTCTGGGCCCCACACTACAAGAAAGATGTGGATAAATTGGAGAGAGTCCAGCGAAGGGCAACAAAAATGATTAGGGGTCTAGAACACATGACTTATGAGGAGAGGCTGAGGGAGCTGGGATTGTTTAGCCTTCAGAAGAGAAGAATGAGGGGGGATTTGATAGCTGCTTTCAACTACCTGAAAGGGGGTTCCAAAGAGGATGGCTCTAGACTGTTCTCAATGGTAGCAGATGACAGAACGAGGAGTAATGGTGTCAAGTTGCAGTGGGGGAGGTTTAGATTGGATATTAGGAAAAACTTTTTCACTAAGAGGGTGGTGAAACACTGGAATGCGTTACCTAGGGAGGTGGTAGAATCTCCTTCCTTAGAGGTTTTTAAGGTCAGGCTTGACAAAGCCCTGGCTGGGATGATTTAACTGGGAATTGGTCCTGCTTCGAGCAGGGGGTTGGACTAGATGACCTTCTGGGGTCCCTTCCAACCCTGAGATTCTATGATCCTCTGGCCTTCCCCCAGCCCTGCTCTAGTCTTCATACCCTGCTTAGCTCCTAGCAGCCAGGCCCATCCCTCTCCACATCTAAAGTGAGAGTGAGTGTTTGCACCTGTCCCACTGCCCTCTTGTAAGGGCCAGCTGGGCCCTGATTGGGGTATGGCCGCATCTGTGGCTGGTTCCTCAATCAGCCGAGGCTTGCTGCTTTTCCTAGCAGCAGCCCTTTCACCACCTCAGCCCTCTCCCATGGCTGATTTCAAGCCCTTCAGGGCAGGAGGGGGTGGCCACCCCGCTACACGCTCTGACATTGGAGAGGTGGAAGACAGTAGGAGGACTGGACTGGCTGCTGGTGTGTGCAGGGGTTGGATGGGGTAGAGGCAGCTCACTGGGAGAAATGGGCTAGAGCAGTGGTTCCCAAACCTGTTCCGCCACTTGTGCGGGGAAAGGCCCTGCTGGGCCGGGCCGGTTTGTTTACCTGCCGCGTCCGCAGGTTCGGCCGATCATGGCTCGCAGTGGCCGCGGTTTGCTGCTCCAGGCCAATGGGAGCTGCTGGAAGTGGCGCGGGCCGAGGGATGTGCTGGCCGCTGCTTCCATCAGCCCCCATTGGCCTGGAGCAGCGAACTGCTGGGAGCCGCGATTGGCCAAACCTGCAGACGCGGCTGGTAAACAAACCGGCCCGGCCCGCCAGGGGCTTTTCCTCCACAAGCGGCGGAACAAGTTTGGAAACCACTGGGCTGGAGAACTTATATACCGAGAGATTTGCAGCTCAGAGAAGGAGCTGGATCAGAGCACTGATGTGTAAGGGTTAGGAAGGTGTTGGCAGGGGAAATGGGCTCGTGTTACAAAGGTTTAGACGTAAGGATAGGTATCAACTTAGCTTATGGCAGTGACTATGCTAATGCCTGTGCTAAACCTCTGGGCATGCTGGGTGTGAGCTGGATGGTTCCTGGAACCTGGCCAGGCACTGACTTGCTAAGTGTTCACTTAGTTAGTAGAAAAATGCTGTACTCTCCCTCTGCCTCCAGCATGTTTTTAAATGTTACAGGGAGGGGAGTGGCAGCTTGGGGTGAGATGTGGCTGTTGTGTTGTTTAGGGACGGTAAGTCTAGGTTCAGCATGGGGGAGTTATCCTGCTTGGGCACTAGTATGGACATGCCAGTTGAGCAGTCCCACCCGGACATGACCTGTACTTGCAAATAATATCAACCTTTTACTCCAACAGTGGCTTGTCTCCTCCTGGAACGGCCCAGTGAGCACCCCAGAAAACACAAGTCACCCCAGTGGAACCCTCCCATACCAGAGTTCTTCAGATAGCCAATGTCTTTGAGAACAATTGCTATCATGGAGGTGGAGCTTACAAACAAACAGAGCTGTAGGGCTTGTCTACACGATGGGGTCATGTGGTCTATGGGGGTGTGATTTTTAAGGCACACTACTGTGGTGCACATTAATTGGTCTATGCAGACCCTGCTGGTGCACTTTAACATAGTGCTGTTTGAAACAGTACTCCATGAAAGCACACTAGGGAGCACCATGAAAGTACTGGAGATTGCAGCAAGCTCATAAGCTCATAAGTACATAAGCACACTCCATGAAAGCACACTTTAGTGCACACCAGCAGGGTTTACACAGACTGATACCACTTTGTGTAGCTAAGCCTGTTGTCAGGCTCATCAAGGTTTCATCTGTTCTTTTGAGAGGAAAATGGCCCAACAGCAAACCTGTTACTCTAGCAGTTGCCGAAATGCTATAAATTGCCCTTTGCAGAAATGAAACCACTATTGCCAAACACATCCCTCTAGAATATCTGAGCAGCACAATAGGCATTGTTAGCAGGAGAAAACTGACAGCACCAATTTCCAATGCAATTAATTTTTACCAAATCAGCAAATAGGTCCATAATCTTCTACCCAATTTTTAGGGCAGTGGTGGGAGGTAGCTTTCCTGTCAGGCAAGCCCTAGCAGTGAAATAAAGGGATCCAAACCCCCATGAATTGTGGGAAAGTTCAGAACAGATCTGCATCTGAACTCTTCATGTCAAGACCACCAGTACTAAGAATGACACTGGCTATTGAAGAGACTGGATCAGTTAGTGCCAGTGCTCCAGGGAGCTGTCCTCATTTATTTATGGCTACAATATTCGCTGAGACAAGGGCGATGTGTCATGGGTTTCTGCAGGAAGGTGATAAGGCATTTAGAAGTAGATGGAAAGGTGTTCACCAAATAAATTAAAAGGAAGAGGCAGTGGTGCAAAATTTCTCATGTTACCAAAGCATGCAACAGTGCATGGAAGAGAAACTGGATGAGAAATGACATGACATGGAAGTAAAGTGACAAGCCACATCTGAGCTGCTTTCTGTGTTCCCAATGCTTTTTGTTCTGCCTGTAGCAGGACAATCAATATCCCTTTGTCACCATTTAATGTTCCATCCCTGAAAATGATGATGTATTCACAGGATAGGGAAAATTAAGTAAGGGTGACTGTAGTCTTTTATCAGGGCTGGCTCGGAGGTTCTTACCTGCATTATACAAACAGGAAAGTTAGAGATGGGCCTGAACCAGAATGTCTGCTGGGAACACCTTTGAATCACAGGAAAGGCTGGATCTGGCTTCGTGCCCAAGCTTAAACTGGCCCCTGTTCTTTGCTGGGCCTAAGCAAAATCCTAGATTTGAACTCACAGAGACTTTGAGGAAGTAACACTTGGGCTGAGCTTTGCCTGTTGAGCTCATCTTGCCGGGAAACATTTGACTCACAGACAGATATGTACACACTAAACACCCTGCTGCCTCTCTTATTGCATCACCCTAGTTCCTCATGGAAAGAGTCCTCTTGAATAGTGATTCACCCAATAGGCTTATAGAAAAAATATTCTAAAATCCTGTATATTTTAGAGAATAGTTTTACTTAACTCACTTATAGAATTCCACAGCAGGGATATTATCTCTTAAATTATACTGAATGAACTTGCCCCAAAAATCTAGAGTTAGGTTCTGATTTTCTCTTCAGTTCTGTAGGACTTTTCCATAAGAGGTTATTTGCAAGTGTGCTGAACCTTCTGCTTCAGCAAAGATACCCAGGGACCCATTAGGATAATCTAGAAGGTGATTGAATCCACACATACCCTACCTTCCAACATAGGGGAGAGAGAGTGAGGTAGCATGCCCATAAGACTGTGTCTGAGTACTCAGTGTGGTCATGTGGTAATCAGTAAAGAGGATGTGGGGGTTGACAAGGGGAGGCAAGATAAGTGAGGAAACCTCTGGAAGACAGGGGAGGCAGACGGAAGACAGGAGGAAGTCTATACATTTACTAGTGCAGCTGGTAGCGGCTCTGAGAAACTTGTATTGGCTGGAATGGATATGATAGAAACAGCTGGAGAACGTGCAGCACTTCGCAGGTGAGGTTTTCAGAAGCACTCAGCACTGGCCGAGCTGCCCCCATAGAAATCAACGAGAGTTTTACTGTTGATTTTAGTGGGAGCGGAGGCAGGTCAGTGATGAATGCTTTTGGAAGCCCACCCTACAGGGAACTGCAGTTTGCTGTAGGGGCACATCTGCAGGTGCAGGTGACTCTCATCTGAAATTCCAGCTTCTTCAAAGATGTGGAGTGACAGAGTTCCACGTGGCAGGCAAAATAGTTTGCCTTGGAGGCCTGACAATAGCATGCTATGCAAGGTGTGAGATATGGGGTCAGAGAGAGGCTCCCCTATTACTCCCTGTATTAGTAGGCAAGAAGGGACTGTGGAATGAATTTCCTCAGCAAAACAGATAAGAACAGGTCCCTTTCTGACTAATGACCTGCTGGGTGGCTGCTCCCACCATGGCTAGAGAATGGGTGTTGATCTTCAAAGACAAAGCACTTTTGTGGGAAACAAAGAGCTTTTTATTCTATTGTGTAATCCTGATATGCATATAGGGAAGGACAGCAGCACGGCTCTGGCTTAACACTCTTCATATGGAGATGAAGTCGTTAGCCAAATTTAGCCTTGTCCTAGGCAGTCACTACTCCCATTAAATTCAGCGGGAGCTGAGCCTGTCTACGCAAGGATGTATTTGGTCTTGTGTGCCTAATAGGAAAAGGAACTTGCTTGAAAGGAAGAGGAGAAGTAAGATAGGGTAAAATTAAAGGATTTATGCAATTGGCTACATGGAATGCTCTGATGCTGTGAAAAAGGAAGAGGTGCTTCCAGATTAAGGGCCTGATTCCCAGGTCTCTTACTGAGAGGGGTATATTGTCTTTTCCCTGTGAATACTCTACTTGGGCAACCTAATATCATAGAATATCAGGGTTGGAAGGGACCTCAAGAGGTCATCTAGTCCAACCCCCTACTCAAAGCAGGACCAATCCCCAATTTTTGTCCCCAATGCCTAAATGGTCCCTTCAGGGATTGAACTCACAACCATGGGTTTAACAGGCCAATGCTCAAACCACTGAGCTATCCCTCTCCCTCATGTTGAAAAATAATCAGGCATTGTCTATTTGGGGATTTTGCAATCGTCTGGTGTACACTGGGGCATAAATTTGGGGCTGCTGTGAACTTTCACGGCAGTAAGCGCTGTTTGCCCAGTGGAAGCATTGCAAGATGCATTACAAACATCACTGTGCTGGAGCAAGCCAGCAGGTTATAGGAGGCATTTCCAATGACTGAGAGCTTTTTAGCATGCATTGATGAAAGACTTAAGGATCTGATCTTCTTTGATCTTCTAACTCCTGGCTGTTAATAAAATGTTGTGTCTTTATCTTGGCATGTTTTAAAAAAACAAACAATTTTTCTTAAATGCCCTACTGAGAAAAACATCAGTTAGCGTCACAGATTCCTAGGAGTTAGAGCAATTTGCCAGAGTAAGAATTGCAGGATTATTATGTGCTATATTTGTAAAAATGTTTTTTTTTTTTTTTAAAGGAAAGAGCTAAGTTCACATTGTCCAGGAACCCCCATGCAGAAATATTCCCTCCATTATTTTTCTTAAAAACTCTCTCTGGTCGAGTTTTAAACGACTCAGACCAGAACTATCAGGTCAAATGAGTGAGTAATTAGATCCTGTAACTGAATGGAAGCTATGTCTCCATTGCCTTTGGTAACTATTATGAGCGTGACAGTCTCAAGGACATACTATTAAGATATAATACAACTGGGAAAAGGCAACTGGACAGTTCTGATTAATTGTGATTAATTTTTATTTGTAAGAGAATGTGGTGCTTTACGAAATCTAATAAGCCCAGATCCCCGCTGCAAATAATTTACACTCTAACACAGAGTAATATAATTTAATGGGAATGAAATGCTATTATTTAATATAGCATAACATTCCTTGTACCTTTTTATGTAAAACTGTTGGATTTGGAGTTATTGTTAAGAGTCTGGAGACAAATTAGAGTGCGTGCACACACGTGTTTGTTGGGGCTGACTTCCTTTTCTGAATGGTAAAATCAATTGCTTAATTAAAATGACATGGCCCCGCTGTCATTGAAGGCAATGGTAAAACTCCCATTGACTTTAATGAGGAAGGAGCAAACCCTTACCTTTTAAATTGCTTGGGACAAGGACCAACTTCTGTGTTTTGCCCTGTGCTCACTAATGATGATAACAGCAGCAGGAAGAGTTGCTATTTCTGGCCCAACTACCAGAAAGCCTGTTCTTACCAGACTTTCCATCCAGGGTTGCAGATGTAAAATTCTTCGGTGGAATATCAGGGTACACATCTGAGCTGAATCACTTAGGCTCGGTCAGCAGCTCATAGTTTCCTAATTCGAACACACAGGGCTGAGAAACACATAATCTCCTATATGTTTCCAACATGGGGGTGCTGAGAGAATGGAAAAGTCATTTGGAATGATGCCTGGTCACGAGCGCTCATATTTAGAAATACAAATAGTTCCCGTGTAATCCTCCAGGAGTTTTGCTGCTATATGTCAGTTGACTCTTCTTCCTATAGAATGTATGTGGCGCCTCATAATCCCATTCTGTGATACTGAAACCCTCCTGACTTAACTACACATTTCTAATGTGCTGATGGAGCAATGGCCAATTTCTCAGACAGCGAGTCTGTCAGGCTGGGGGTGGGGGTTGTTTTTTTTTCTTCTTCTTTCAATCCCATAGGTAAGGATCAAGTGGCTTCCATTTACTTTAATCCAGATTGCAGGCATCTCGGTGTCTTTCATTCCCTGAGTTTAGTGGTGGAGACTGGTTTAGATCAAATCTCCAGCCCAAAACGCTCTGGTCTTGTCTAAATTATAAAGCGGAACCGTTAATGTTAACATCATTCACAGTGCTGAGCATCATTCAGCGGTAAGTGTAGACAAAGATAACCGTGTCCAGCACCATATTAGCTAAATGTTGCTGCTGTTAACTCTTGGTCGAAAGTGAGATTAACAACATTTAGCTGACATAATGATGAGCATGTTCGCCTGCAGTCAGTATTAATAACTGTTGTCAGCAATAGTGATAGGTTGTGGTATAGACAAGGCCACTGGGAGAGGTCAGTGCTGACTCCAAACACAATTAGAACCAGATCCAATACCCATTGAATTCAATAGGGTTGTTTCTATTGGAATAAGCATTGGACTGGGCCATTGGAGAAGAAGGGTAAAAATTTAAAAACTGTCTGAGCCCTGGTGTACACCACAGAATTACTTCGGTACAACGTGGCTCAGGATGTGTATCATCCACCCCTCTGAGCGATGTAGCTATACTCACCTAAGCGCTTGTGTAGACAGTGCTATGTCAGCGGCAGAACCTCGCCCACCAACATAGCTACTGCTTCTCACAGAGGTGAATGAACTAAGCCAGTGGGAGAAACTGTCTCCTGTCAGCTTAGAGAGCCTTCGTCAAAGTGCTACTGCAGCACAGCTGCCTCGGTGCAGCTGCACCAATACGGCGTCCGATGTATAGACCTGCCTGTAGCGGATTTATATCTTCCATGAAAATTAAATACGAAAGGAGATGCCTGAATGTCTTAGATCAGTGGTGGGCAGCCCACGGGCCGCACACGGCCTGTCAGGGTAATCCGCTGGCAGGCCGTGAGACAGTTTGTTTACATTTCAGAGTAGCAGCCGTGTTAGTCTGTATTCGCAAAAAGAAAAGGAGTACTTGTGGCACCTCAGAGACTAACCAATTTATTTGAGCGTAAGCTTTCGTGAGCTACAGCTCACTTCATCGGATGCAGTGATGCAGAGCTGTAGCTCACGAAAGCTTATGCTCAAATAAATTGGTTAGTCTCTAAGGTGCCACAAGTACTCCTTTTCTTTTTGTTTACATTGACAGCAGGCAATGGCCCCTGTTGGCACGGCCCCCTGCAGCTCCCAGTGGCTGCGGTTCACTGTTCCCAGCCAATGGGAGCTGCAGGAAGTGGCGGCCAGCACGTCTCTGCAGCCCAAACCTCAACCCAAATGGCTGCATAAGATCCCAGAATCTTCTCTTCTCCCTTCTTCTACTGTAAGGATCAAGAGTTTTGTAAGTGCTCAAGTCTGATAGATGACCTGTATGCAATCACAGCTGAAATATTTCCCTGGTGTGTTGATCCCTGGCTATTTCCATCAGAACATTTTAATTACTACATCCAGTCTGCAAGTTACATTAGTATCTGTCTTTAGCATTTCCTGTTCTTGGGGTGGAATTTTCACCTGTGCCTTTCCTGGTTTCATACATTGAGGAAAATAATTGTGTGTTTGAGATTGAAAAGTGGGACCTAAAACACTATCTAATGGGCTGTTAAACTCTGAGTTCTCTTGTATGGATAGGGGAAAATGGGAATCCCTCCTCTCCCTTTATTCTTTCGTTCTGTGTTATTTTTGTTTCTGACTCAATGAAATTCTCCAAACCAGAGAAATGTATGCAGCAGGGCAAGGAAAGTATGTGGTTTGGATGCTGGGGGAGAAGTGTAAAATGCTGACAGTACAGTAGGAATAATCAGAGAAACATGCTGACCAATACAGACTCTTTTATGTATGATTGCTTATAGCCATGTGACCGCTAATGTACAAGAAAGGGCTTCCTTAAAAGGAATCGTCATAAGGTTTCATTTCCCGACAGCAAATTCACATGATATCAGAATGTTTCTGCTCTTCCCCATTGCATGTGTGCCTGCAGTGCTGATGGTTTTAAGCACACTGTCTGGATTGTGCAGCCAGTTAGCTGATGCTAAAGTTTTCCTAAGCCAAAAGCCTGTGGACTTAGCGTGAACAGTTATGTGGAATCATTCCAGAAAATGTATTAAATAAAGCTAAATACACAGAGCAGTGCTTGAGTCTGCGGAACCAGAACACTTCGCTCAGTTCTGAAATCTATGCAGTCAGTTGTGGGCGCTTAATTAATAACAACCCATGCATGGAGCATTTCCTGAGAAGTGATGATTTCTGGAAGGATATGGAGACTAGGTTCAGTGACTGATCTAATAGTGCTTGGCACTTAGGAGCCGAAATATCTTTGTGCATCTGGGCCTAAGCCTCAAAGCTACAACTGTCTGTCCCTCCTCTCTGGAGGGAAGGTGCTGAAATGGGATTGGGGAATCAGCTGTAACAAGGAATGAAAAAAGAGTTAAAGCAAACCACAATCAAGGCAGAGGAGAAAGCTCACATTGGTTTTCCATGGGGACCCTTGTTTTAATAAGTTATCTTTTTCATAAACACAAGGAAAAAACCCAATAGATGTATTTAACCTCCTATGTCGAGAAATTTGTTTGTTCAGCCTGAGCTAATCTTGCCCTTTGTTTCCTGGAGCCATTAGAACCCTCCCAGGCAACATACTATCCCAGGAGGTAAGATGTAAAGACAATCCCTAGCCACTCACCTCTCCTACAATCAGCAGAACTTTGAACTCTGTTCTCCTGTTAGTTATAGTGACTGAGGTGTTGAAGGTGATAGTTAAAGCTGGACTGCCCAGATTTCGTGTGATTTCACAAATGGAAAAAATAGATATAATTATCACCGATTAAACTTTTTACACAATTACATTTTCCTTAAGGGCCTGAGGTGTCTGAGCTGTAAACTTCCTGGTTTCTCTGCGAAGGTCAATGACTCCATGGTTACTGCCAGTATGGGGAGGTTGAAAGAAAATCTTCATTTCAGTTTCTTTTGCCTATGTTAGTTACTCATTCTGACAAAGAAACCAGGGAGGGTGCATCTCAGATTTTGGGGATCTTTGAACTGTAATATTGTTAAAGTGCAAAAGATACTTTTCATTGAACTCTTTGGGGGTGGGGACTGTCTTTTTGATCATGTGTTTGTACTGACCCAAGCACAACAGGGTCCTGGTTTTGACTTGGGCTCCTAGGCACTACAATAATACAAATAATAGTTACAGCCATATACTTTCCCCCTCTTCTTGAGTCTGACTGACAAGTTGTATAACTTTGTGCCAAGCCTGTGCAGTTTATCGCTACAGTTAGAACCTCACTTCCATTATAGCATGACACTTTGGGCTGGTCTTCACTATGGAGCAAAATTGGCGCTGCTGCAATCGATGAAGCGGCATTGATTTAGCAGGTCTAGTGAAGACATGCTCAATCAATGGGCAAGTGCTCTCCCATTGATTTCTGTACTCCACATCAACAAGATGCAGAAGCAATGTCGGCAGGAGAGCGTCTCCCGTCGACATAGCATAGCATGGACCCCGTGGTAAGTAGATCTAAACTACGTTGACTTGAGTTACGCTACTAACATAATACAAATTGCCAAGCTTAAATCAACCAGCAGCTGTAGTGTAAATAAGCCCTTTGTGACTTAAACACCAGGCTGGCTGTTGGGGTAGCTCAGATCTGTTCCTGGTTTTGCCATATCCTTCCTGTGTGCCCTCATCCACTTCGCTGTGCCTCAGTTTCCTACCTTATAAAATGAGAAGACCAAAACTAATTTTACCCAGTGGGGTGTTGTGAGGCTGAATTAATTTAATGTTACATTCTCTGAGGTGTTTGGACAAAAGTAACCACAGAACTACAAAATATGACTCTTCTTGAACCTCCTTATCAGCTGCTCATAAATTCATGAAAAAATATTAATTTCTGTTTGATGTAGGTTTTTATACTGCTCCCATCGGCTCCTGTAATTGTCAAAGGTTGTGTATTTGTAGGGCTCAAAATGTATGTCCTTTTATTAGCCCAACGGTTAATTTGTGTTTTTTGAAGCTTGAGAAAAATCTATTCAGTCATTTTTGAGTTAGGTGAGTGAGAAAACAAATATAGAAGTTGTGGTGGAAGAACAAGGCGTTTGAGCGGGAGATACTTCTGAAGCTAAAATGTCAAGTTCTGGGGCAGTTTGAAACATTTGTCAATCATCTGTTAACTGATAAATATTTTATTTTCCAGAATTGGTTCTATTTTTTTAATCTCTGTCCATTGCAGTTGACAAGGGCGTAACATCACTAGGAGAATGGGAGGAAGCAGAATTCCATGAGAGGCATAATTATTAGTTACATAATGCTGTAGGTGTGCAAGAAATAGTTTAGAAGGAATGAGAGGAGCTGGCAACTGTTGCAAACGTCTGAGCGCACCAGCTGATTCTGGCAGGCCTACAACAGCCCAAGGATTAGAATACAAAACTTCCCTTTGAGGGAAAGAGTTACACCCCCAGAAATGCAATTTACAAATGGGATTGAGGTTCAAAATTGAAGAAGTCTCTAGAGGTTACTGCTGTGACATCTTCAAAAGTTTCCGTCTGATCAACTGGTTTTGAGTCAGCATTCTTTGCTCTTCACTTGTTATATGCCAATGCCATCCTAAAGCAATTGGACTTAATGGATGTCAATGTTTTATCCTGCTGACCTAAATGTTGTTGATTTCATTGGCTGGGTCCCATATTACTATACAGCAAATGCCCTCGTATAAACACAGTACTGCTGACAAAAAAAGTTTTTTTGTCAGCTTACTCCATTTGGGGAACTGGAATAAACTACACTGGGAAAGACACTCTATAGTTGGTATAAACTGTGTCTTCCACTAGGTGGATTTGCCATGTTGCTAAGCTGGTATATCTATACTGGCAAACCCTTTCCAGTGTAGACAGGGCCTTCGATAAAGGGCTACTGAAAGCAGAATGAGGTGACCTATTAGGCTATCTAACCTACACACCCATAACACTGCAAGATTGTTCCTCAGATTGTGTGAGTGTGTGTGTGTGTCTCTGTTTGGGGAACTCGTTTAAGTTACACACTGACAGTCTGAGGAATAATCTTGTAGTGTTAAGGGTGTGTAGGTTAGATAGCCTAATAAGCCACTTCAGTCTGTTGTCAGGAGCGCTTTATCTAAGGCCTTGTCTACACTGGAAAGGGTTTGCCAGTATAGATATACCAGCATAGCTACATAGCAAATCCACCCAGTGGAGACACAGCTTATACCAACAATAGAGTACCTTTGCTGGTGTAGTTTATACCAGCTCCCCAAATGGAGTAAGCTGTACTGCCAAAAGAACTTTTTTTGTCAACATAACTGTGTGTATGAGGACTTTTGCCAGTATAGCTTAGTTAGTCAGGAAGAGGGGGAAATCACACCCCTAACCAATATAGCTATGCCAGCAAAACTTCAAGTGCAGATCAGGCTTAAGAATCACTTACCTTTGTAAACAAATTACAAACACCTTCAAAATCTGTTCATTAGAATCCTGGCCCTTCGAAATTCTAACTGTCCTGCAGAAAGGCAGTGTCAGGTTGCAGAAATTCAGTGTGATTCAATGGACTTCTTCACCCTGTAGTGCAGGAGGAATTTGAAAGGTTCGAGGATTGCACCTATATTCAAAGGCCAGATTCACAGTTGCTGGTGCAAAAGGTCCATGGGGCAGGTGTAAAAGACTCCCAGGAAATATTCCTAGCACAGAAGGCTAATGTGCTGTGCTCAGAGCTGTCTCTGTGCCGCAGCAGCAGCAGCTGCAGGTTCAGGGGCTGGGCCATTGTGCTGTGGGCATGACCAGAAGGGAGGCGGAGCATGCACTGACTCCAGGAGGGAAGGGGATGTGCTGATAGTGGAGGGTGGATCTTGGCTCTTGGAGATTCTGTGCTCCTGCTGTGGCCCATAGGGCGGTCCTAGTCTGTGCTGGGGGCTGATCCAGTCCCTTCAGCCTCTGAACAGGGAAGCTCCAGTCCCAACGCAGGGATGTGTATCTCCACTGAAGAGTCTTCCCAAGCCCCCTTGGCGCTATCTCCTATTTGCCAACTGTTCACATTTTTCTAAAGCTTTTTCCTAACAGTCATCCTCCATCTCCCCTCTTACCACTCAAATCCCACTATTACTACTTCTTCTGCTCTTGCTGGCTACTGAGAGTAATTGACCTCAGCCTTATTTAGACTCATGCTTTCTTCCAGATGGACAATGCTAATATCTCCCCTCTGCTCTAGCTCTAGTCTAGAGCATGAATTCTTCCTTAGCTTTTCCTTAAGGTTCCTGATTATCATTTGCTAACATTTCTAAGTGGAGTGGGGGGGGAGTTGGGTCTCTTGTTCCCTGCATTCATCTGCATGACTCTCATTGGTTTCAAATGAGGTTTTATGTGGGTGTCAAGGGCGAGAGTAAAACCCATGGGAAAGAAGAGCTAAAAGTTACCAACAGTGAGGACTCAGACAGACCAGGGTAAAGAGAAAACACAATTTGCCATTCAAACGTTCCTGTTACTTTAAATTACAAAATATATTGCTAAACAAACATGTGGAGGCTGCAGTGTATCCGAGCTGAAGGCTTCTAAGCTGTGAATAAAAGGGAGCTGAGTCATAGATTCCAAGGCCAGAAGGGACCACTGTGGTCATCTAGTCTGCCCTCCTGTGTAGCACAGGCTATAGAACTGCCCCCAGAATAATCCCTGGAGCATAACTTTTAGAAAAACATCCAATCTTGATTAAAGTTGCCAGTGATGGATAAAAAGTCTTTGGTGAGATCAGCTGGTCTTGCAAGATTTCTGATGGTGTCTGAAATGAAACTGGAAAATAGGCCCCTTCACTATTGGATTCTGCCCAGAATGAGGCTTTGGTTCAGGAAATACAGATTCAAACATCTTCCTTCCCCTTACTCTGAAGGGGGTTCAGATTTGAAGTTCTGTTCTGGTTTTGACCCACTCTGCCACAGAAACACTTTAAACCAACTTTTAGAGCAGAATTCTCAATCTCTTCCATGGTGGGCCCCCTCACTGAGGAATATGGAAGGTCAGGATGGTCATGACCCTCTAACAAGGGGTTGCTTACAAACCCTAGGTTGAAAACCTGTATCTTAGAGAGCCAGATGGCAAAGGAATAGAGAAGAGCAGATCACCTTTTTTAATTATAATCTGTTATGCACTGTTATTCTCTCAAATTGTCTGTATTACCTCCTTATTCTGCACTAACCTTGAGCACTAACCTTCCATAGGAGGCAGGGTGAACACCAAAGACTCTGTATTAACTTCCTCTGCTCTCTAAAATTAGAAACCCTTAGTTTTGGTACACCCATCGAATAGCTAAAGGACACTCCAAGCAGCATCACACCTGACCTATGAGGGTTGTCCTTCAAGGCACCTCACATCTTTCTACAACAGTAATTTTCAGTGATCAGCATCAGACATTGCTATATACAAGTATGTCTACAACAGTGGCCTATTTCCTAATATATCTGCAGTCATGTTGACAATGCTGGGATGGATACACGGAAGCTGATGTAAGGAGGTATAATCACACTTCCATGAACTACCCAGGTTTGGAACTAGGAGTGTGTGTGTGGAAGGGTGCTGCCATGCCCTCTGACTTGAAGTGGAATCCATTATATACAGGGTTTACAGTTTGGTTCAATGGCTCTCAGCACTTCCCACTATAAAAATTGTTCCAGCATCCCTGCTATGCTGAAGCAAGGATTCCCCCAGGCAGTGTTCCTACCACCATCCCTTTGGGTTCCCAGCATAGAGAGCAGCTTTAACTCCCAATGGGAGCACGACATTCTCTGAGCGGGCCCCATTCATGGTCAGGACTAGCTATTTTTTGTCTGCCTGCAAAAGAGACTCGGGAATTACTCTATCCTCTTAAACCTAAAACTTGTAAGGAGTGGTTGACAACTGCACCTTCCTCTTTCCTCTCCTGTCTGATCTGTCCAAAAATCCATCATGTCCACAAAGGGATTTGTTTAGCAATAGTCCTAGTGTCACGTTGTAAATTTCCTTGGGATTCCAAAGTTTGTCCGAGATGGGAATTCAAACAGGAGGGCAATTAAATAAGCTACAGGTTATCAAGGCATTAGGTTTCTATTTGTCCTAGCAAAATGAAAATTATTTTAATAAATTATTGTATGTAACTAATCTGTCGCACTTTGAGTTTTGTGACATTTTCATAAAAGATCAACTAATGATTGAATAACTAGCTATCAAACGTTTACGCCTCTGGCAAAAAAGTTAGAAAATAAATGGATTTCAGGATTGCCCTTTCTCCGAGAAAATATAAGATTAACTCTTTTCTTCCTCCTACAATACTGGATAATGACATCCTGAGATATCATGGTACAGGGTAATAACAATAGCTGTATCCTAGAAATTATGTCTTCTTGTTGTAGCAAGTATTGGAAAAGGGACAACGCTGTTCACTTGAATTGTTTTAAATTGATAATTTTTTTAAAAATTCCAGGTTCTCGCAGAGTGAGCTCTTTCAACAGGATGTGCTGACATTTTTAAAAAATTTCTTAACTTTTTATAACAAGCGGTTCTGCTTCCTTGCTGATGTTTACAAGGGTCTTTTTGGAAAGAAGAGGCTGATCAAAGTGTGAATCCTGCAACTACCTGTATGCGGGTACATCCTCCAGCTTCACAGAGCCACGTTAGAGTTGATGGGTCATATAGACACAAAGGTGCATATGTATGCAGTTAGTTGTAGGATTGGGGCCTGAAGAGCTGATCCTCCAAAGACTTGTGCACATGCTTAGCTTTCAGCACTGTGCTTCACTTTACACTTGTTGAGTTCAATGGAGCTATGTATGTGTGTGACATTGCACTCCATATGATTTTATGAAAATATGCTAATAAGTGTGAATATAATGTAACTGGAATATGCTTCATGCAAAAGGTATCATTACAAAGCTTAGAATCTACTGAGTGTGGTCATCCTATTTGTATAAATGTATCACTCTTGTATCTGAAACTAGAAATATGAACTATAACTCTGGGGTCCTATTGTAATTATGCTAAATGTGGGCCATTCATGGTGGTTTGGAATCATGATGGCTCCCATCAACTAGGACAATTGACTGTAGATGGCTCTGTTTACTTGTAAGTCTTCCTGTGTACATGTGTACTGGCAAGTGGGTAATGAAGTCTTACAGTGACATGTGATCATGTCACCTGAACTGGAATCCATCTTTAACCTGGTGCTTTTCCATTTAGAAGGAGGTGTGGGAACCCAGAGAGGGACAAAGGATTCCCACCTTGTGCAAAAGGGGGTGGAACAGAACAAAGGGGGGGGCAGTCATGAGAAATCCCCTAGCTACCACCTGAGCTGGAACAAGGACTGTACCAGGGGAAATGATTGTGCCCAGACTAGGAAGGCATCCAGTTTGTGAAAGAAGCTTATTGAAACATCTCTGAGGGTGAGATTTTATCTGTATTCAGTTTTCTTACTGTATTAGGCTTAGACTTGCGTGTTTTATTTTATTTTGCTTGGTAATTCACTTTGTTCTGTCTGTTATTACTTGGAACCACTTAAATCCTACTTTTTGTAGTTAATAAAATCACTGTTTACTGATTCATAGATTCATAGATATTTAGGTCAGAAGGGACCATTATGATCATCTAGTCTGACCTCCTGCACAACACAGACCACAGAATTTCACCCACCCACTCCTGCGAAAAAAACCTCTCACCTATATCTGTGCTATTGAAGTCCTCAAATCGTGGTTTAAAGACTTCAAGGAGCAGAGAATCCTCCAGCAAGTGACCCATGCCCCATGCTACAGAGGAAAGTGAAAAACCTCCAGGGCCTCTTCCAATCTGCCCTGGAGGAAAATTCCTTCCCAACCCCAAATATGGCGATCAGCTAAACCCTGAGCATATGGGCAAGATTCATCAGCCAGATACTACAGAAAATTCTTTCCTGGGTAACTCGGATCTCACCCCGTCTAATAGCCCATCACAGGCCATTGGGCCTATTTATGAATATTTAATTACCAAAACCATGTTATCCCATCATACCATCTGCTCCATAAACTTATCGAGTTTAATCTTAAAGCCAGACAGATCTTTTGCCCCCACTGCTTCCCTTGGAAGGCTATTCCAAAACTTCACTCCTCTGATGTTTAGAAACCTTCGTCTAATTTCAAGTCTAAACTTCCTGATGGACAGTTTATATCCATTTGTTCTTGTGTCCATATTGGTACTAAGCTTAAATAATTCCTCTCCCTCTCTGGTATTTATTCCTCTGATATATTTATAGAGAGCAATCATATCTCCCCTCAGCCTTCTTTTGGTTAGGCTAAACAAGCCAAGCTCCCTGAGTCTCCTTTCATAAGACAAGTTTTCCATTCCGTAGATCATCCTAGTAGCCCTTCTCTGTACCTGTCCCAATTTGAATTCATCCTTCTTAAACATGGGAGACCAGAACTGCACACAGTATTCCAGGTGAGGTCTCACCAGTGCCTTGTATAACGGTACTAAAGCCTCCTTATCCCTACTGGAAATACCTCTCCTGATGCATCCCAAGACCGCATTAACTTTTTTCACAGCCATATCACATTGATGGCTCATAGTCATCCTATGATCAACCAATACTCCAAGGTCCTTTTCCTCCTCCGTTACTTCTAATTGAAGCGTCCCTAGCTTATAACTAAAATTCTTGATATTAATCCCTAAATGCATGACCTTACACTTCTCACTATTAAATTTCATCCTATTACTATTACTCCAGTTTACAAGGTCATCCAGATCCTCCTGTAGGGTATCCCTGTCCTTCTCTAAATTGGCAATACCTCCCAGCTTTGTATTATCCGCAAACTTTATTAGCACACTCTCACTTTTTGTGCCAAGGTCAGTAATAAAAAGATTAAATAAGATTGGTCCCAAAACCGATCCTTGAGAAACTCCACCGGTAACCTCCCTCCAGCCTGACAGTAGGACCCGTTGTAGTCTCCCCTTTAACCAATTCCTTATCCACCTTTCAATTTTCCTATTGATCCCCATCTTATCCAATTTAACTAATAATTCCCCATGTGGCACGGTATCAAATGCCTTACTAAAATCTAGGTAAATTAGATCCACTGCGTTTCCTTTGTCTAAAAAATCTGTTACTTTCTCAAAGAAGGAGATCAGGTTGGTTTGGCACGATCTACCTTTTGTAAAACCGTGTTGTATTTTGTCCCATTTACCACTGACTTCAATGTCCTTAACTATCTTCTCCTTCAAAATTTTTTCGAAGACCTTGCATACTGCAGATGTCAAACTAACAGGCCTATAATTACCCGGATCACTTTTTTTCCCCTTTCTTAAAAATAGGAACTATGTTAGCAATTCTCCAATCATACGGTACAACCCCTGAGTTTACAGATTCATTAAAAATTCTTGCTAATGGGCTTGCAATTTCTTGTGCCAATTCCTTTAATATTCTTGGATGAAGATTATCTGGGCCCCCCAATTTAGTCCCATTAAGCTGTTTGAGTTTTGCTTCTACCTCAAATATGGTGATGTCTACCTCCATATCCTCATTCCCATTTGTCATGCTACCATTATCCCTAAGATCCTCTTTAGTCTTATTAAAGACTGAGGCCAAGTATTTGTTTAGATATTGGGCCATGCCTAGATTATCCTTGACCTCCACTCCATCCTCAGTGTTTAGCGGTCCCACTTCTTTTTTCTTTGTTTTCTTCTTATTTATATGACTATAGAACCTTTTACTATTGGTTTTAATTCCCTTTGCAAGGTCCAACTCTACTTGACTTTTAGCCTATCTCACTTTATCCCTACATGTTCTGACCTCAATAAGGTAGCTTTCCTTGCTGATCCCTCCCTTCTTCCACTCCCTATATGCTTTTTGCTTTTTCTTAATCATCTCTCTGAGATGCTTGCTCATCCAGCTTGGTCTACAACTCCTGCCTATGATTTTTTTCCCCTTACTTGGGATGCAGGCTTCCGATAGCTTCTGCAGCTTTGATTTAAAATAGTCCCAGGCCTCCTCTATCTTTAGATCCGTAAATTCTTTAGTCCAATCCACTTCCCTAACTAATTTCCTTAATTTTTGAAAGTCAGCCCTTTTGAAATCAAAAACCCTAGCTGCAGATTTATTTTTATTAATCCTTCCGTTCAGTTTGAACTGAATTAGATCATGATCACTTGAGCCAAGATTATCCCCGACAACCATTTCTTCTATGAGGTCCTCACTACTCACCAAAACCAAATCTAAAATGGCATCCCCTCTAGTCGGTTCAGCAACTACTTGATGAAGGAATCCATCAGCTATCGCATCTAGGAAAATCTGAGCCCTATTATTATTACTAGCACTCGTCCTCCAGTCTTTATCTGGGAAGTTAAAGTCTCCCATGATCACGCAGTTTCCATTAGTATTTACTTCATTAAAAACATTAAAAAGGGCTCTATCCATATCCAGATTAGATCCCAGCGGTCTCTAGCACACCCCAAGCACTATCCCAGGGGAGGCTCTAATAGTTTTCTTCCCCAATTTAATTTTTGCCCAGACGGACTCAGTCACATCCATTTCATCGCTTCTTATTTCTTTACATTCTACCTCATCATTGATATACAATGCTACTCCACCACCTTTATCTTTATTTCTGTCTTTCCTAAACAGCACATACCCTTCAATACCCGTACTCCAGTCATGACGACTATTCCACCATGTTTCTGTTTTCCCTCTAATATCTGGTTTCGCTTCCTGCACCAGTAGCTCTAGTTCCTCCATTTTGTTACCTTGGCTCCTCGCATTAGTGTACAAACATCTTAATTTTTGCTGTTTGGCCTCACTCACATTCTGTACCCTATTAGGCACGGTCATTTTACTACCAGTATAACCTATTAGACTTGTATCTACACTGCCCTTCCTCCTACCCACGGCTGTATCCACTCTTACTTCATTTTCTTTCCTCTCAGTGCTAAATTCTGGTGTGGAGATTACCTGGACATCTCCCAACCATCTCCCTCAAATTCCTAGTTTAAAGCTCTCTTAATCAGTTGTGCCAGCCTCCATCCTAGAAGTCTATTTCCTTCCCTACTCAGATGAAGTCCATCCCGAGAGAACTGTCATCTATCCATGAATGCCCCCCAGTGGCCATACATCCCAAAGCCCTCCTTATAGCACCACTGCCTAAGCCATCTGTTGATAGTCATAATCTTGTCACACCTTTGTTGCCCTTCTCTAGGAACAGGCAGAATCCCACTAAAGATCACCTGAGCCTCAATTTCCTTAAGTGTCTTCCCCAGCCTAGCATAGTCTCCCTTAATACTTTCCAGCGAGAATCTAGCCGTATCATTTGTTCCCACATGAAGGATAATTAGGGGATTCTTTCCCACTCCCTTTAGAATCCTTTTCAACCTCAGGTCTACATCCCGTATCTTAGCACCTGGAAGACAGGACACCCTCCTATTCTTCGGATCAGCTCTGATTACAGGCCTATCTATTCTTTTCAGTAAAGAGTCTCCAATCACATAGACCTGTCTTTTCCTAGTGACGGTGCTATTCTCCAGTCTATCCCGTTCCCTCTGGCTGCAAGTTCTTTCCATTTCTATTCTCCCTTGTAATCCTCTTTAACCCATCCTGTATCCTCCTGGGGCTCATATTTGGTGTAATCTCCATTAACTCTTCCCCTTTTCCTATAGGACTAGCTGCTCTTCTCTTCTTCCTTGCCCTTCCACCTTCAGTGACTACCTGCTGAGCCCCTTCTTCATTTTCCAGTTCTGCATACCTATTCCTAAGCTCTATTTCTCCTTCACTAGCCCGTCTTTTCCTCTGCCTGGTTCTTTTAGTCACATGCTTCCAATGACCACTTTCCTCACCCAGTCTCCCCTCAGAATTCCCCAGTCCTGCTTTCATCTGCAAGTCTGAGCTTTTCCCTTCAGATACCTCATGTCTTTGCTCCATAATCTGCTCAAACCCCTTTCTAAACTCTACCAGACTTTCCACCTGCATCTCCAAACCTCGGATCTTTTCCTCCATCAGCTCTATCAGACGGCACTTCATACAGACAAAACTCTTACCAGGTGCCCCCTCCAGGATCATGTACATACCACAGCTTCCACATCCAGTCATCTTCATTGTGTCTTCCGCTACATGGGTCACTCCCACTGCTGCCTCTGTATCTGTCATTGCCTTCCCACTTAAATCCTGTTAATCTGGGAAACACAAACCACACCAAAACACCAGCACCCACAGCAAAAAAACAAGCACCACGAGACAAACTCCCACTCAAACTCCCCTGTTTACAGCTCTGTTTGCTAGCTTCTGTGCCGCTGCCTGACTGGCTGCTACCTTTTAGGACCCCTAGTCAGAGAAGCCCTGCCCCCTAATCAGGGCTCAGCTTCTCTCCCAGCACAAAGCCCCTACAAGCCTCTCCACATACAAATTCTACCAATACAAAACCAAACACAAATACCTTCTCCTCCAACAGAACTCCCAGAGTGTGTATTAATACTGGGGGCGGGGGGAACAGCTGTGCATATCTCTCTATCAGTGTTATAGAGGGCGAACAATTTATGAGTTTATCCTGTATACGCTTTATACAGGGTAAAACGGATTTATTTGGGGTTTGGACCCCATTGAGAGCTGGGTATCTGAGTGCTGGAGACAGGAGCACTTCTTAAGCTGTTTTCAGTTAAGCCTGCAGCTTGTGGGGGGATGTGATTGAGACTTGGGTCTGTGTTTGCAGTAGGCAAGAGTGTCTGGCTCAAACAAGGCAAGGCACTGAGATCCCAAGCTGGCAGGGAAAACAGGCTCAGAGGTAGTCTAGACACACCAGGTGGCAGTCCCAAAGGGGTTTCTGTGACCCAATCCGTCATAATGTGCATGTGTGTAAGGCTCTGCAGGGACAATGCCTCCCTGACTGGATGCAAAGAACTGTCAAGTGCACAACATAAACAAGCTGGAAAAAAACAGGGAAAATATTTGTCCTTACTAACTTCTTCAGTTAGAGTAATCTTAGGGGTCATGTCAATCAGTGTAACGTTTTCAGACAGAAATGTGATTTCCAGTCAAAGTTTTCCCTTTAATAAAGTTTTTAAAAAATCTATACTGCAATTCAACAGGAGAGAGGGATGTTAGGCCCCAATCCTGCAATTCACTGCCTGGATGCAAGGAAGATTTCAACAGTGCTCATGCAGTCACAGCAGTCCTTCAGCACATAAGTTGCAGGAGAGGGCCCCTAACTGGTAGTAAATGGCCTCAAATGTAGCACAATAGGGATTCAAACCTTTTCTTGCCCCGCCCCCCCCCCCGATCTGTTAAGTGCTGATGCTGAAACATCATCTCAAACCAAATTTTATGTTTATTTTTTATTGAATAAATACTTGGACCCCTAACAAAAGGCACAAGAATGGGGCCTTTTGCTATATGGAGGTAGGTGCAGCCAGAGACTCAGGGCTCCTGCTCTCCAAGCTTTGAAAGGTGTCTGGCTGGAATTACAAAGTCCTATTCTACCATTAAACTTTTCTGAGGGCATAGTCCTCTTTCCCTGCACTAAGCTGAAATCAATCTTTTTAGTGCTCTGTACTGCTGACCTCAGTGATAACATGACTAATGGAAAAAGACTAACTCTGTGCTGGCTTGCATATGTAGGTGTTAGGGCAAATGTTTATCCAATTCCCGCTCATGTGGGGTCACACCCTAAGTGAGGAGCATGCGTGCTGCTGTTCTTGGACCTGAGTTTAGGTGAGGGCTGGGATCTGCTAGCTTCATTGTGAGTGGCGCTGAATGCAACACGCAGTCAGGCAGCAGCAGGCTGCTTCCCAAGCTCAGGAGGGGTAACAGGCCTGCCTTTGAATCTCCTGGTAACTGAGGAGGAGTTGGAGGTCGAGAGCATATGGAAAATGTAATGGAGCAAGCTTTAAAACGGCCAGGAGAGGAGGAAAGTGGGATCAAGGTACAGAGCAGGTAAAGGAGCTTAGAAATGGGTGAAGGAAAAATGGGGAAAGCAAAGTGAGAAGACGTGCTAAAAATGGAGGGAAAGGAGAGGCAATGGAAAAACAGGAGGGACAAAAGCATAGAAAAAGCCAAAACCCCAGAAGGATAAGCTGGGGAGATGATGGTGTGTGTTTGTGGGGGGGGAGGGGTGGGTTTGAATGTCTGGCTTCTACATTTACCCTTTGTCCTGTAAATCCTGGCCGTAGCCCTCTTTGTACTCCCTGAGTCTCACTTTGATTCTTTTTTTTAATCAGACCCCAAGATCTCCAAGTGAAACTTCATTCAGCCCTCCAATTTTGGGCCCAAACTATGTGAAACCCTTTGAGTTTTGGTGTTCTCACTCCAAAACCATAATTATGGCCACAGCCCCTCAGAAGTGGCCTGCACCTGCCTTTAGGCTCATGAAATTAGTCCATATTTGGGGTTTGCAATAAAACCAGGTGAGAGCTCAGTCTGGCCTGCGGTTTCAATAGCAAGGTTTTACAGAGTTATAATAAGCGCCCTTGACATGAAACTTGGACACTCAGCCAACACTGTTAATTTAAATGGGCCAGTCACATAACATCACTTTCTGGATGATGGTATCTTTTAAGTTGCTTTTAGGAAGTGGGTCAGAGATAAATAGGGGACTGTTTACTTAGCACCCCTCACCCCACCCCTCCGTCCAAGATTATTATTATTATTATCATAATTAATAATAATTAATAATAAGCAGTGCTCACCTATGTTTGCCAGGGGTATTTCTTACTGCTTTTTGTATCACTCAGCATCTCCCAATAGTGTTGTATGAGAAGAAAAAATAAGGGATTGTTGGCAACCCTAGTCAGAGAGGAGGATGACTGTGTCCTGTAGTGTTACACAAGCCTTGGAAAGGCTTAGGAAATCATTTGTTTTTAACCAGAGTAAGATAATCCTTTATGAATAATGAGTCTCAGTGTAGTGGGATCTCTTGGATTCTCTTGAGACTTGACATTGAGATACATGGATTGTGTCTGCACTTCATAAAGTAGACACAGAGCACTGGTTAAACTACCTGGGCCAAATACATCCCTGGTGTAATTCCACTAAGGTCAATGGAAATACATCCAGGAAGAATTAGGCCCCAGCCTCCTGTCCCATCATGCACTGGACAATCTTCTCTATGGCAGTGTGCTGGTCTAACATATTTTTAGAGGACATTTAAGAATGCACACAATATCTGCAGTTCTCCAGGCCCCCACCCTGGGCTCCCACTGTTCATTCATCACTGCTATTCACTTTTCTTCTCAGATTTACAAGAGATTATATTGGCTCCACTCCCAGCCCCTGTGCTTTAGCCAAAGATGGAATGCCCTGGGCAAGGGATAGCCATTGCGACAGGAATGGCAATTTCCTGGAATGTCCTGGACAAACCCTGTTGAACTACGTTTAATGATCTGAGGACTTCATTGTACTAAAAACTCAAGTGTTTGTGTATTATTGTGGAGTCTGAACGACTGAGTCCTACCAGAGCTTTTGTTGGAGTTGGCATGACCTCTAGTAAGCTTATCAGCATGTGTGTAGGTTCTGTTATCATTTGAATATGTTTTCCACATAATGCTTTCACCTTACAAATAAATGTGCTTGCTTAGCAAGGGCTGTGTGTTAATTTTTAACTGTGGGCAATTACGCTGTTTGTAGCCTGTAAAGAGAAAGCAAAGCAGGCCTGCTTAGGTCATCTGACTTGCTGGGGAACTCTCAGTGTAGGCAGGGAGCTCTGCAGCCTGGAAATATCCCAGTCAGGAGGGAGAGAGAGATGCAGGTCTCTATCCAAGAGAGGTGATGGCTGAAGAGCCAGGAGCCTAAAGTGAGCACCCTTGCTGGACCACGAGGAGGACGTACAGGTACAGTGCCATGAACTGTGACAGCCATGTTCAGTACGGCTGTTGGCATGTCCCTAGGACTAGCTCTGCTCTTCGCTTATTCCAGGTTCTGGTCAGGACTATGGAGGGAGATCTCCCCAGGACAGGCAAATAACAGTCTCATCTGGTATGCTTGTCTTGGGAAATAATCCCTTCCATAAAGACAGGCATAGTAGCGCTAGCTTGAAAGGCCAGTTCGAGGGACAGGTGAGCAGTATGGTCGCCTTGGGTGCCAACTTCCAGGAGCACCGTACCACTGTTCCACTTGGCTTTAAAAAAATAGTTTTTTGGCTCAGTTTGATGGGGGGGGGGTGGCACAAAAATGTTTTCCACCTTGGCTAGCAAAACTGCTAAGGCTGCTCCTGCTGGCTTGGCAGAGTTTATGGAGCCATACTTCACTGTTGGGGTCACCTTCTTTCAGGGTTATTCCTGAGTCACAATAAAGCTGCCTGAATTGAGGCAATGTTTACACTCCGCAAAGTGATTAGCCACAATAGGTGGACAGCGCCCAGAAGTCCCTGTGCATATGGAACAATTCAAACCTCCCAGAGTCAGCAAAATTTAGCTGGAAATCAAGGCCCCAGTTAATCAAAACACTTAAACACAAGTTTAACTTTAAATTAAATTTAATGTTGTACTTCAGTGGGATTTAAGCACATGCTTAACATTGAGCATGTGCTTAAATGCTTTGCTGAATGGGAATGGGATTATTCAAATGCTTAAGGTTAAGCATGTGCTTACATGCTTTGCTGAATCAGATCCAAATGGAGTCAACTTTTCTAATGTGAATTCCTGTGCTTGTCATTTCCACATAGTCCAGGGGTATAGTTATTGTTTATCATTTGTATTGAGGTACCAGGATGGGGGGCTTGTTGTGCTAGGTGCTCTACCCATACCTCTGTCTTGTACCGTTCAATCACTTCTGTTTATTACCCCTATTGAAACTAAGAAGTGTGCATTAAAATAACAACAGTGTTTTAAAAAAAAAGGCAATTGAACACTTTTGAACCTCAGGAAAGCTTTTCAGTGTGGGTTTGATTTGAGTTTTAGGAGAAGATTCAAGTACGCATTGTCGCTAAACTAATTTACTATCCCCAGAAGACGTGGTGTCACTTCATAATGTAGGACCATCATTCCCTGATGCAATATTCTACCTGATTGTTTCACATTGCACATGCTGATCTTACAGGATCCTGTGAAACTGTGGAGCATCTGGAAATTTTTTTTGCATAGTGGCGACTCTGTGTTGTCCTGCGTGTGGCCTGGTTGTGGAAGTATACTACAGGCATCTCATGAGATGGGCTTAAATTGGCATAACACAAAGGAAACAGCACTCAGCCCTTGATGGAGTGGAGAAGGGCAGGGGCTATCTGTCCAGTGAGCATTTCTTATACTTCTAAATATTTTGGAGGTAGAATATGATTGTAATCGCACTGAATTCTCTCTGGGGCCTTTGGTGTTGTATAGTTAATCACGGATGTCGTCCTAAGAGAATTGCTGATGGGATCTGGTAACAAGAAAGAAGAGACTGATTTGCTTAACCAGTTTGCTTAGGGTGCCATGGTTTAATCACAATGCACCTGCTGGTGGAATATAGTCTGTCAAGAATGTATTTCCCAGTGCACTTGATTGTCCATGTGGATAATTTCGGGACTTTTTTTTACTTGAAAATTGGCAATTTTTTTGTAAAATAAAATAAAAATTAGATCTCAGAAACAAAATATTCCTCTCTCACCATTCATTAGATCTCTCAAAGCAGTTAGCTCTAACCAGAAGATCTTATGGACTTTGACCATGTTGGGACCATGTTCCTTTAGGAATTAGCATCCTTTCTATGCTTTGGATTCCTACTAAACATATGGCTCATCAGCATGCCCAAGCACCTCCTCTAAATTCTGCGTCCCAGTAGGTTCCTTCCTTTGACTATGGCAGTGGTTTAGTTTTCCTCTGAACACAGGATTGGGGAGCGAGAAACCCCTGACTTCTAAACTTTGCTTTGACATGGACCCCCTGCTGCAAGTCCCTGTACAGGATTCAGTAACACGGTGCTGAGCTGGAGAGCTTTCTCTGAGGGTATGTCTCCTAGCTTTACGAACACTGGTGCAAGAGCATTGCTATTAGCAATGGTTGGAATGTTTTGTAAATATTTCCTAGCGCAGACGAGGCCAAAAGGGCAAATCCAGCTTGCATTTAATCTGTGTAACTTCACTAATATCAGTGGGGTTGCAATTAAGAACAGAATTTGGCCATTAACCTCTCTGGCCATGCTCTTCAAATCTTGGGGCTTCTAATTAGTTGCTGCTAAATAAGTGACCAGATTTTCAAAAGTTCTGAGCACCCATTGACTTCAATGGGAGCTATCAGAGATCAGTTCCATGAAAGGACTCAGGAGCCTAATTTAGACACCCATGTTTGACAATCTAGGCTTCTGCCTCAGTTTCTCCTCATAAGGCTTGCCCACTAACAGGGAAGTTGTGAGGGTTCATTTGTTAACATTTGCAAGTCCTTTGCAGATTGGAAGTGCTAAGTCTCAATGTTCTTCCTTCCACTTGAGCCACCAAGATCCCATTTTTTGCCATGATTCCTCCTTTTCCCTAAGGCTGCAATCTCTCAGACCAAATCATTGATCTCCACAGGCATTGCAATAAGCCTACCAAAAAAAAATGCTTTGAGTAGTGCCACAAGGGATGATGATGCCTGGGAGATTCAATGATGGTGGTAACGTTTGTTAGGCAAGCAGAGTTAAGTGTCACACACTTTGATAACCTGCGTGTGTCAAATATTGTGAGGTTCTGGCCACATCCTTCAGCATGATGGTGAACACTAGCAGAGCTGAGGAGGCTCTAGTTCAGCTGTAGGCTGATGGCTGATAATGATGAAGCATGGCTAACAGCTTCTATCATATAAATACCCAGGTGTTTGTCATGTATGTCACAGCATAAAACTTTGAATTGCCTGGGACATTTCTTACAGTTACTGATAGGAGCTATACATCACCCATCCATCCCTCCACCCATTCCTCACTGAGTACATTTCCCTGTGCTATGAATCCTTTACAAAAGTCTGCCTTACTCTCCTCTGCAGATTTTTTGTGGTACTATCAACTTCTCTGCATTTTGCTCCTTATTATGCTAAGAGGTCAGTGGCGAGGCAGATCGGCCCCACACTGGTACGGAGGGGGTTAATCCTTCCCTCCTAGCAGAGGAAGCCCCACCCCTGAGGCTCTGCTGGGCATGTGCCACCTGGAAGTCAGGTATAAAAGCCTGCAGAGCTGCTCAGTCAGAGTGGACTGCTGAGGAGGAAGGACAGTTGGCAGGGGCTTCAGCCCAGGAGCTGTTACAGCCCTTACCTATGGGGGCGGAAGAGCCAGAAACCTGGACAAGAGGCCTGTCGCTATCAGAACCCCAGGGAGTGTCTGGTGCTGAGGAGCCTGGGGACTGTAATACCATAAGGACCACTGCTGCAGGAAAGCTGGTAGGAAGTGACCCAGGGTGGCTAAGGGAGTGGTACCTCCCACCCTTATGAGGTCAGCGTGTTTCAGTAGGATTCCCCACTGACCCTGTGGCAGACCACGCCACTGCTGACAGGGCTCTGGGTTGGGGCCCAGTGGAGGCTGGTGGGCCCAAGCCCCCCCTAATGGGGACTCTGGCCACTAGGCTGTGCTACCCCATTAGGGAAAGGGGAATTAGGTGACCTCTGGCCATTGGACTGCCCTACCCTACGGGCACATTGAATGGACTCTGGCTACTAGGCTGCATTACCCTAATCAGGAAGAGGCAGTAGATTGACCCTGGCCATTGGGCCACACTGTGCTGACTACCAGGGATGGGTTTAGAAAACAGATGTAGGCATAGTGAGGTGGGGTTACCTCCTGCCCCCCTGACTTAAGGGATTGATGAGGTACAAAGCCCACCACAAGGTCTCTTTATGAATGTAGTGTGAATCGTGCTGCCTACTGACATGCAGTGTGGCTTCTGTGACCTTTATTACCCCACTCTTTGTATACAGTACAAATTAAGGTGTTGGAAAAAGTAACCATGACGCTTATTCTGTGAGGTGCTCAGCACCACCTGTGAGGTATGGAGACCCTCCTCTAACTAGCTGATAGGAGTTGAAGTTGAGGGGAGCTGAGCTTCACTCCCCAATTCATAGGAGGTTCAGCACTTGACAGTAGTGGGAACGCACCTTTGCAAATGGACTATATTTAACAAGGTGAAAATAACACATTTATTTCCTCTTGCCATCACACTAAATGGAATTGACTTGATTGATAAGCATTAGAGATGGGCCAGAAGTTGAAACCCATCAGACAGCTCCTTTGGGGACTTTTGGCAAGTTTGAATCTGTATTCAAAGCCACAGCTGGCTCCTTGTCAGTTTAATGGGCTGATGGAAAACCCAAGATGTGAACACTCTTGAACCTTCATAAAGCTGAGATCCAGTCTGAGATCTTAATATACACTTGACTGCTTGGAACCATCCCAAGTATCCATGGTTTTGCTTAGGCAGTGGTCCAGCAAGGAGCTGGCTGGCTCAGGCTTCTGGCTCTCCTCTTTCCAGCTGCTAAATGGCACTAAAAGAAGTTAAAACACATTGACTATTTCCCTAACATTCGGTTTCCATGTAAGCAATAGATGTAGTTTTCCCAGGATGCTGCAAGATCACAAATGCGAAGGGAGTTGGTCTGCATGCTGGCAAATGAGAGGAAGTGGTCCATAGCTTATTTTCCCCCCCCCCACCTCCCCCTCCAGCAAAATATTTTTATGGACTTCCCCCTTAGCAAACACTTACAAGATGAACTACTCTACTTATTTTTATTTTGTTTCTTTATGAATTGTATATACCTTTATCCTTAATAATTTTAAAATTGATGCTATGAAAAGATTTGAGACTCCCTGTGCTAAGGGATGGGCAAACTGGCCTGGAAAACTTAAGAGCTAGCCTTGACCAAAAACCACAAGGTGAGATTATTTTTGAGTCTAAACATACTGGATTACTTTATTGCATGTGTTGTATTATTTTTTGGCAGCTCTGCAACTCCTGGCCCTTGTTGGGACTAGTGAAGGAATATCCTTTGCTGTTTCTGGTGCCACAGGAGGCAGGGCATGCCAGAAATCTCACAAGAGAATCTGCTCTTGTGAAATAACCACCCTCATTTTGCAGACTGACGCGGTCCTGATCATTTGGCTAAATGACATCAGAAACACAGGATTTACCATACCACAGCCTTGCCAAATTCTGCCCACACGCTTGTCCTAGGTGATTAGCTTTTTGATGAGTGAGTAAAATGTGTGTAGTTTTTTTCCCTTATCCCCCAGTTGTGGGTGAATAACTTTTTGTGCTTGGGCTGGTAAATGTTTGTGACAATTATGAGCAGCTGCCAGATTGGGTCAGAGCAATTAATTTGTCAAGTCTGGTATCCTGCCTCTAGGAGTGGCCAATAGCAGATGATTCAGAGGAAAGCAAAATCCCTTCAGAGGACCCTTGGCCTATAGTGTGTGTGTATAAGGAATAGAAAGGGGAAGTTCCTTTCTCATCCCTCTAAGTTTTTGCCCCAAAGCAGGAGGTTGATTACCCCTTTAAGGACAAATATTGTAATAGTTCATAAACGTATCCAGCCCCTTTATACAATACAATTCATCTGGTATTTGTGGTCAATCCTGACATAAGGCTACACGTCCATATATGGCTGCTCAAAAGGCCACAGCCAGGAAGGGCAGTGTAGGATGCATCTTATGCCCAGATCCTGACTCTGTCCAAGCCAGTGGAGTTCACATGACTAAGCTAATGTCTGTGCACTAGAACATTGCTAGAGGCTAATCATCACCTGTTGCTACATTAATGCATTGGCATTTATGGAGACTTGATGTGAAGCTGAGACATTCATTCTCCAAGCAGGAGATTCTCATCCTGAGACAGTACCCTAGGCTTTATTTCTCTTCTACCAAATGATAGATGTTGATGCAAACACAGCTGTACACTAGAAACTGACTGTCAGGATGCATGATGGCATTCCATGTTTATGCTGCAAGCTCTTCAGGACAGGCAATATCTCCTAGCATTTCCCTCTGCACTAGGCCCAGCATGGAGCAGCAACCTGTCCCCAACCTGCTTGGACCTGTAGGTGTTCTTGCAATATGAATAATAATTGGTATTCTCTCTTGGTGGTTCCAGATCAGATTTGCTCAGTTTACAAGGTTTGTAGCCACCCACTAGGCCATCCACAATGTGGTGGGTGGCACACTTCAACAGATTTGATATTCTATCCAGCAGAGGGCAGTGGTAGACATGTGCACTGACCAGTAAGGTGTAACACTTAACTCCCATTGATATGCATGGTAATTATATGCATATGTAGGGTGACCAGAAAGCAATTGTGAAAAAACAGGCCGGGGTGGGGGGGTAATCGGCGCCTATATAAGAAAATACCAAAAAATAGGTCTGTCCCTATAAAAATGGAACATCTGGTCACCCTATGCATATGGGAAACAGCCGAATAGACACCTGATCTAAAGGAGGATTAGGATGAACTGCTCTGGGACACCACAGGCCTAAATACTAGGGATTGGTATTCTCAGAAGAGAGAACATCCATGGCGAATGGAAGTGAATACTCCTGTGTTTACATCCTGGCATTCCTTGGAGGGCAGGGTAGGGAGAGAGCGTCCTGGTTAATTATTAAAGTCTTATACATAAAGGGGGAAAACAGCAATATGCTAAGGGCTATTTCATCATTTTCAGGAGAGTACAAAGGCTGTGATTTCATATTAACCATCCTATCTTCTAAAAACACCTCTGCCATGATGCCTTCAAATAGCTACCAGATGACATTGGCCAGGAAAGTGATGAACTGAGACTTCTGGGTTTATGCTAAACTCTGTTTAATTATTTGTTTAATTGTTACCTCATACTTCCAGCCCTCTCAGCCCAGGCCCATGAGTTTGTTTTATCTATCTGTTTTGTACCGTCTTAGGCCTCTGGGGCAGGGATTGTTGTCTTTGTTATCTGTAGAGCTGATTGCAATTTTTCCAGTCACAGAATCATAGAAATATAGGGCTGGAAGGGACCTCAAGAGGTTTCCAGTCCAGCCTCCTGCACTGACCTAGACCATCCCTGACAGGTATTTGTCTAACCTGTTTTTAAATCCTCCAATGAAGGGATTCTACAACCTCCTTGGGTAACCTGTTCCAGGACTTAACCTTATAGTTAGAAAGCTTTTTTCCTAATATCTAACCTAAATCATGCTTGTTTCAAACTAAGCTGATTACTACTTGTCCTACCCTCAGTGGACATGGAGAACAATTGAATGCCTTCCTCTTCATAACACTTTATGTATTTGAAGACGGTTATCATGTCCCCCCTCAGTCTTCTCTTTTCTAGATGAAATGTGCCCAGTTCTTTCAACTTTTCCTCACAGATCATGTTTTCCAACCCTCTGCAATTCACTGTGCTTATCCCAGCAAGGCTGATTTTAGTCCAGTGCCTGCAGTTCTGCTCTCTGCCAGGGGCAATGAGTGGTTACCAGTGACCAGCCAGCTTTCACAAAGCACAGTATGTTTATTTTTAGGATGAAAGCATTAAAGAGACAATATATAATAAAAGAAAAGTCTACATGAATGCTGGCTTACTAGGTGTCATCTATCTTGTGCATGAAGACCCTGGCAGGTTCCAGTCCTTCATGTACTTTCAACAGGGTTTTGCCCTCTTGGTTACAATCTCATGCCAGTTTTTGGATCACAATGAAGGAACTCGGTCAGTTTAGGCTGACCCATTATAGCACAAGTCCTTCCTTTGTCTGAGTTGCCTGAACCTGGTCTGAGCTGATATATGAAATTCACCACAGTTTGGGGCAACTGAACCTGGTATTCTCCCTCCATGGTCCTGCAAGGGTGCCTACTCAGTGCTCCAGGATCCTCAGCAGTCACTTCTCTTGAGTAGAGACCCATATCTCTTGTCCTCCTGACTGGGGTTTTTGCAGGCTGCACAGTTCACCACCTCCACTGCATTATTCTCAGCAAGCCAGATTGCCTAGACAGGCCAATGTCTGCACTTTGCTTTCTCCTGAGAGGCAATGAACTGGTTAATTTCCAGTAGTGTTAAGTTATCACCCAGCCCTTTACATTTGTTCTTAAGGTGAAAGTATTACAGCAAAAACATATTAAAATGATAAAAGAACCGACCCACATGCTAATAAGCTTACCAGACATCACCCACCATCTCCAGCAAGGGCTCTGGCAGGTGATCAGTCCTTCAGAAAACCCCCTTGGTGGAATTTGTGGTTTCAAATTCATCACAGCTGTTGGCTTAGAACAAGCACACTCATGAATCTTTTTTCAGAGTAACAACCATGTTAGTCTGTATTCGCAAAAAGAAAAGGAGTACTTGTGGCACCTTAGAGACTAACCAATTTATTTGAGCATAAGCCTTTGTGAGCTACAGCTCACTTCATCAGATGCATGAATCTGTAAGTCACTCCTTTATACAGTTGGGCCTTTAATCTTGGAACCCTGGGAATGGGTAATCAGGGGACCTTTGTCTGCTGCTCAGGGAAGCTGCAAAAGGCTGAGTTCTTGCATAACCACAGGTGGTATATTAGCATTCACCTTCCACTAGCAATTTCCTTGGAAAGTCACCTAATTCTGTGTGTCCCATACGTTTATTCTTCTCTCACATTGTTTCAAATAGTCCTCTGAAGTTCATAATGCTTCCTGGGGTTTACCTGGGTCACATCTTCCCCCTATAGAAGTTACATAAACTCTGCATTTATAGTACAATGGACTCCAAGGCTATTTAAACTTAATTCACAAGGTCTCCCAAAGATACTGCAGTATCTGTCACAGATGGTACATCTCTAGAGTAGTTTATTTATCTTGGGATCTGAAGTAATAACATAAAGTGGCTATTCCAAGTCACATCTAGCCTCATCCTGTCTTCCCACAGTGGGAATGAACAGAACATGGCAGCTTATCAAGTGATCCATCCCCTATTGCCCAGTCCCAGCTTCTGGCAGTCAGAGATCTAGGGACATCCAGAGCACAGAGTTACACATCCCTGACCGTCTTGGCTAATAGCCATTGATGGCCCTATTCTCCATGAATTTACCTAATTCTTTTTGGAACCCAGTTATACTTTTGGCCTTCACAACATCCCCTGGCAACAAGTTCCACAGGTTAACTGTGCATTGTGTGAAGTAGCACTTCTGTTAGTTTGTTTTTAAACCTGCTGCATATTAATTACATTGGGTGAAGGGATAAATAACACTTTTTCTCCACGCCAGTCATGATTTTCTAGACCTTGCTCATACCCCCCCTTAGTTGTCTCTTTTCTTAGTCCCAGTGTTTTTAACCTCTCTTCATATGGGAGCTGTTTCATACCACTAATCTTTTTTGTTGCCCTTCTCTGTACTTTTTCCAATTCTAATATGATTTTTTTTTTTTTGAGATGAGGCGACAAGACCTGCATGCAGTTTTGAAGGTGCAGGCATACAATGGATTTATATTTTCTGTCTGTCTTTTTTGCTAATAAGTCCTAATATTCTGATATCTCTTTTTGACTGCCACTGCAGATACTGTCAGAGAACTAGCCATGATGACTCCCATATCTCTTGAGTTGTAATAGCTAATTTAGACTCATCCTTTTGTATGTGGAGTTGGGATTATGTTTTGCAAAGTGCATTACTTTGCATTTATCAACACTGAATTTCATCTGCCATTTTGTTGCACAGTCACCCAGTTTTGTTAAATCCTTTTGTAGCTCTTCCACTAGTTTTAGTTCCTGGAGGAAGCTACGTAACCCTTCCCCAAGGGGCTAGAATACAATCCCTAGCTCAGAGATACATGTAACATTTTATAGGTACACAAGTTTGACTAATCCTTCAACCCATAGTCTGGCATATCTCAGTATAATAGTCATTTGAAGTTTCAATGCTTCCAAGATCTCACATCTGTCACATTATAGGTTTGCAGAGATTAAGACAGACTTTTTCTTAGTCTCTGATTACTGCAAGAATGCATTTGAATTTATATCACTTCCCCCCCCCCCTCAGAGGGGTTCAGACTATATAGCATATTTTCTTTCTCTCCTTTATTTTTGTGCTCTTCAATTTCTCTCCCTCCCTCCCCACCCCCCCACTTTTTTTGGTACCTGTTCCTCTGGGGCAGTGCCATTGAAATACAGCACAGAGTTTTTAATGAGAATAGTGTTGATGCAAAGCATCGATGTGATGCTAATTATACAACCAATATGTTATTTAAGGGATTTCTTTTTCCAGGGATAGATTAATTGTGCATGGGGAAGGCGAATTGAACATTCCCCCGATTTGCCCTTCCCTTCAATATGAAGATGCCTGAAAGCCTTGGTCTAAATCAGATCTGGATTCTTCAGCTGTGGATGTTTCACCTCTAACCCATTGACACTGATGTGCCTTTGTAGGTTGAGAGTCTGATCTGTTCAACGAATAGCCGGAGGACTTGAAACCTAACTGCCTCTGAAGCCTCATATTCCAGCAGTCTCTGATCCCAGCTGGGCAGAAAGGGAGGATTTTAATGTATCACCAGTGGTTTTCTACTCATGCAATTTGTTTCTTTTCACTAGCCCTGGCTATATCCTCACGGATGGATAAGATAAACAGCATGCAGTAAAGAACCGAATGGAGTATGATCTTGGATAGAGTGTTGTGGTTAACTCCCATGAAGTTTCTCCTAACTTGGAGCAGGAGGGGATCTGCTCATTAGCACATTTGTAGCTGCTGGAAAAAAGTGGGAAACAAAATGTTAATAGTCAGACTGGTAAAAGTATCACCATGGGATACCAATAGTAATCTGCTATTGAGCCTTCAGATTCAAATAGTCTAGGTCATTTGTGATTAAATGTTGTCACCAAATCATGGCAGTTAGATCTTGTGAAATGCATCGGTCTAGCTCTTGTACCAAATGGGTGAATGTCACACCACAGTTGGCAGTCTCAGCAGCAATATCAAGGACTGAAGGGATATTTGAAGCTGAATGCCCTGCTCATTCCTAGAGGTGGTCCCTCCTAAACAGAGTTGAGGCATATTGGTGGACAAGCTATACTTGTCCTGTGGGTGAATAAGTGACTTGAAACTCCAGGGATGTCAACTGATGTCTTTCATGACTACTAAATTCACTAACTTTGGGATACTGTTCTGTACCTTTAAGGGATGAAAAGGTCAATAACTTGTCCCCTGTTATTTCAGGAAGTCATCAGTTGAGCCGCTGAACTTTTGTATGAACTTTTTATTTAGCAGGTGACTTAGTTGGTTCCATAAGGTTCTATTCTGCCCTTAATTATGGTCCTCAGATCTGACTTCTATTTCATTTGGACACAAGTGTTGCCAAGTGCCTTTGTGATTCAAATCCAATGAAGTTGGCATTCTCTCTGCTAGACTCTGGAAGTGTGCCCATTGTGCATGCCTGGAGGTGACAGAGTGGAAGGAGTGGATGGTATATTTCCCAAGACAGGTTGAAAAAGGTGGAGGGACTGGCCTGGCCCACACAAACAAGTAGAGTTACACTTCATTTCTTCCTTTAAATTCCTAGAATTCAGAGATTATGCATAACTGATGGGGGGCACAATTTAAAGGTTCTGGTGGTAATACAGCATGGTACAGGGCAGGGATGTAAACCTTGGCAGAAATCAGGGGGGCCATGCCCCCCAGCGCATTGCCTGTGCCAGAGTTCCAGACTAAACTGGGTGTGTAAATTTATTCCAGCAAGCCTCAGGCAGGTTTCATTTTATGCAGCCAGTTTTGCTCAGCAAATCAGTGGCCTAACACTCACTGGTCTTGGCAGTGTTTGGAAAATAAACTCTTTAGAAATCTCCACCACTCAAACAAGCTTTTCTGCAGCATCAGGCATTTACATGTACTACTTTCAAATACATATGTTGGGTGGCAATTGAATAGGTGAAACTTGATCAGCTGCGGATGGCTGAGTTCCTTCTAGGGGTTTAATAAGAGCAGATGAGCCTTAAAAGTTGGTGTGCTCAGGAGGAAAGAGCACAGGGGGAAGCACCAGATAATCCTGTGTTCTAATCCTGGCTCTCACTGTGTGTCTTTACACCTTGCCAAGATTCTCTTTCCTTTCTCCATGTATCCTAATAGGAGAATAGTGACACCCCAGCCCTTGTGAGAATTAATTAGATAATGACAGTATGGTGATTTAAACATGTAAATATGCTCTTATTATCCTTCCCTCACTAAGAGGGAAACTGATCTGAGTGAGGTTAAGTATCCTGCCTGTCTAGTCACTCCCATTCTGGTGCCCTGTCAGCTAGACCAGGGGTTTTCAAATTTTTTTTTCCTGGGGACCCAGTTGAAGAAAATTGATGCCCGCAACCCAACAGAGCTGGGGATGAGGGGTTTGGGGTGTGGGAGGGGCTCAGGACTGGGGCAGAGGGTTGGAGTGCAGGGGTGAAGCCTGCAGGGTGGGGCCAGGAATGAGGGGTTCAGGGTGTGGGAGGGGGCTCTGGGCTGGTGCAGGACGGGGGCAGGGCTCTGGGTTGGGGGTGCAGGCTCTTGGCTGGGGATGAGGAGTTTGGGGTGCAGGATGGGCTGCAAGTTTGGGGAGGCTCAGGGCTGGGGTTGGGGGGCGGGGTTGGGGGGCAGGGTTGGGGCACGGGGTTGGGACACAGACTTATCTCTAGTGGCTCCTGGTCAGCAGTGCAGCCAGGGCACAGAGGCAGGCTTCCCACCTGTCCTGGCACCACAGATCGTGCTGTACCCCAGAAGAAGCCAGCAGCATGTCTGGCTCCTAGGAGGAGGTGCACAAGCAGCTTCACGTGACTCTCGCCTGCAGGCACTGCCCCCCTCCTGTTCCCAGTGGCTGGTTCCTGGCCAATGGGACTGCAGAGCCGGTGCTTGGGGCAGGGGCAGTGTGCAGAGCCCTGTGATTCCCCCTGCCTAGAAGCCAGTCCTGCTGCTGGCCGCTTCCAGGGTGCAGCGCAGTGTCCAAACAGGTAGGCACTAGCCTGCCTTAGCTGGGCAGCACTGCTGACAAGACTTCTAACGTCCTAGTCGGCAGTGCTGACCAGAGCAACCTAGTGCCTGACAGGCTACGACCCAGTACTGGGTTGCAACCTGAAGTTTGAAAAATGCTGAGCTAGACCACACTGTCTTCTCGTTTCCTTCTCGCTCAGGATAGGCAAGAAATACAAAAGCTTGCTCTGTAGTCATGCTTTTTAGGTCCTGTGTTAGAGCCCTCATGGAAATGCCAGTGCCCACAGCAACTAGCAGATAGTGTGGTTTCTTTTTTTTTTGTAGTCTGAAGGAATGACTGGAGAGACCCAGCCTGGAGAGACTGTTGGTGTGTAGAGAGACCCAGAATGTGCCATCCCGTTCTCTCAATAGCCTAGCAACAGGAGACGTGTGGGCAGCAACTTTCTGGTCTTCATGAAGTAGCTAGAGATGGGCCTGAAGCAAAACCTGAGAAGCCCCTGCTAACTCTGGAGAAGAAGAGGCATCTGGATCTAGATCAGGTCCCACGCAAAGAGGAGCTCCATTTGCAGGTAGAGTTTGCTGAAGCAGGTTTCCCACTCATTTCCTAAGGATTCAGTATGCTTCCCATGTGACGTTGCAGTGAGGAGGCATGACATCCCTCAGTGTGACAGGAGGGACCACAACACACCCCCTGGTGGGCCGAACCAGGAAAGTCACATCCGCCCCGTGAAGCAGAAGGGCAGCACAGGAAGGGGAAGTACAAAGGGCAGGTCCGGCAGCTCAGTTGTGGTGGAGCCACCACAGGAGATGGACATGTCCCGCCTGCTGCTGGAGCCTGCGGAGGAGCTGCCTTCTGGGAACTAGCCAGAGCTCTCAGGACCATTGGCCGACCAAGATGCTGCAGAGCTGCCAGGGCTGCTGCCTGAGGACTGGCCAGATCTCCCCGGGCTGCCAGCTGACCAAGATGCTGAGAAGCTGCCACGTGGGCAGGGTCCCCCCGAGATGATGGACTCAAGTACGCCTGAGGGGGAGAGTAGGAAGCAGCCCAGGGAAACCAGGCAACTGTCTCGTAGGTAGCTGACCTGATAAAGGTCAGCGTGTTGCAGGCGGATCCCTGCTGACCCAGTGGTGGCCATTCTGCCACTGTTGGGGCCCTGAGCTGGGATGTGGTGGAGTTGGGCAGGCCTGCATCCCCCCCGCACCACCCTACCCTGGGGGTCACAGTACTCCCCCCTCCTTAGGCCAGGAGGCCTGCTCTCCTCAGGCAACCCTACCCGAGTCCCATAGACTGTTGTTGGTGCTCAACCCTGCCTGAGCCTTTAGACTTTACTGATGCTGACCCCTATCGGGGCTCATAGACTGCTTAGCTGCTCAGCCCTGATTGCAGGCCAGAGCCTACCCATTGCTTTGCTGCCCTGCCCTGACTGGGCCTAGCGCTCATAGACTGCTGTACTGTTCTGCCTGGCTGGAGGGCCGGAGCACTAGGTAAAGCTAATTCCTCCCCCCCCTTGAGATCACCTTTACAAGTATGCAACAGCAAGCAGGTGTGGCCTCCCTCAGACTGACGGAGGGATGGCCACGCAGCCTACAGATGTGAACTGGGAGCAAAGTTATAGTACACAGTGAACCAGCCTCCTGGGTCGACAATTCAAGATGTGCTGCTATTTTCTGTACAACTGAGGTGCATGTGCCTTGGGTGTGCAAGCCATGATTGGGATAACAGAGGCCGTTTGGGCTGCATTTACAGCCTCTTGTGGCTCCAGCACCCTCAGTCCCTTTTGGTCGCTGTGGCACTATCAGCATCCAGACTCTACCATTTCCTAGTCAGCACCTAGTCAGTTAGTTGGTTGTGTGTTTTTTTTTTTCTGAAAAAGGAATGTTATGCTGTAGCTAGGGCTCCACAAGCCACGCAAGAAGCAGCATGGTCTAGTGGAGAGGGCACTGGACTGGGCCACGGGAGAGATGCTGTTCTCTGTTCTGCCACTGATCTGCTGAGTGACGTTGGGCAAGTCGCATCCCCTCTCTATGCCTCTGTTTACCTTCCCACCCTTCATTTGCCTTCTCTATTTAGATTGTAAGTTCTTTGGGACAGGGACCACCTCTTACTATGTGTGTGCACAGTGCCTAGCCCAACCTTTGTTAGGGCCTTTCGACAGTATTGTAATGTAAACAATAGTGCCAAGAATGGTGCCAGCTGATCATTGTTTGAAATACCCTATCTTAAAGAGTAAGGGGAGAAGAGGTTTATTTTCTGGTGTTCCGTGACTGGACTCTTTATGGATGTTTGCGGCTCTAGAAGCAGAATGTAATGAGTGGTCATTGACCTCATTCCATCAGGAATCCATAGCTACTGCATGCCCATCAGAACTAAAAAAGAGATGCATTGCATTTGTTAACTGTCCTTAGCACCACCAAGCAGTTACTCTTGAGGAACAGCTGCAGTAACAGGCTCTGCATAAACTCATGTCGTCGTCATTCCTTCAGGGCAGAAAAAAGGGTTTTTATTAATACAAATAGACTTGTTTTGTTCTCCTGGTCTACCTATTGAACTGCCTGAACCACCCTCTGCACATGATGCCAAAGTTTCATGACTCGCACAGGTGTAATCATCTTAATTTATTTGTAGCAGATAGATGAAGCTGTATTGCTTCTGCATAAAAGGATTGTGGGGCAACATGGATAGAATGGTAGTGATGTATGAGGACTCTAAATCTACGTAAAAGGCCAGAGCAAAACTTAGAGCAGCATTGAGCCATGCCAAAGGTATACACCTTCTTTAAAAACAACGATCAGTGTGTGTGTGAGACCATACTTAAGCAATGAAGTCTGAGACTTTGTTATTTTATTAATAATAATTATTAGCATGTATTCTCTGTATTACAGTTGCCTAGAGGTCCCATGCAGGTTGGGGCCCATTGTGCTAAGAACTGTACAGGATATAGTAAAAGATGACAACATTAGTTTAAGACAGTACATTGCAGAAGGATGAAATAAATGACTAGGTTGGGAGGTAGTGATGTGGGAGGAAAGCTGGCGTAGCATTAAGACGTTTTTTCACCGACCAACTGTGTGCTCAGTTTATAGGTGTGGTGGTTTTGTTGGTGTTAGTGCTTGTCTTGTGTAGGCATTGTGGCAGAAGTGAAGCTTCAGGAGGGATTTAGAGGAAGATAAGGTCGTGGCTTTACAGATTTTTGACAGGGCAGGCATTCCACACAGAAGGGACAGCATGGAAGAAAGTGCAAAGGTGTTTGTGGGAGAACGTGCTGAAGGTGTTTGTGGGAGAATCCAGTGGGCAATGGAGGATCCGACTGCGATGGGGTTGAGGGTAGGTCATTTATGCAGGGAGGTTAAATGCTCTTTTGAATAGAGGAATTGAATTGTTCTTTTCCTGGTTTCAGAGTAGCAGCCGTGTTAGTCTGTATTCACAAAAAGAAAAGGAGTACCTGTGGCACCTTGGAGACAAACCAATTTGAGCATAAGCTTTCATGAGCTACTGTAGCTCACGAAAGCTTATGCTCAAATAAATTGGTTAGTCTCTAAGGTGCCACAGGTACTCCTTTTTCTGTCATTTTAGTTTGTGTTTGTGTGGAGCACTTTTAAAGCAAACATCCTCTACAGATCATAGATTCTGTCATGTTAGAACTATTCAGCCCCAGGTATAACTGATAACAGGATGTCAGCAAAGAGCTTCATGTGTGATCCACCATGCTTATTTCTTTTTAACAACAAGTGAACTCCAGCCCCTGAGGTTTCACTGAGTCCCACAGCCTGTATTGCAAACCTAGCACATTCCGTTCCACACCACTAGATGTCACTGCTGCTTAGAATTCAAAGCAGTGATTGCAGGTCAGATGAGAAGGCTTGATCCTGAAATTGTAGGGGGCTGCAGAGGTCAGTTGTGGAGCAGACGAGCCTCAGTAGATCTGGAAAGGGACGGTTCAGTCCCAAGAAACACCCTAAATTGGGAATCCTTTCCCAAACCTTAGGGATCTGTGGAATTATCCCAGAAATCTCATGGAGATCAGGCTTTCCCAGCAGATTTCCTTTGTTTCCTGGCTCTTGGCAGTGCCAGCCTTGGTTCTATGTGGCCAAATAGGGCCCTACCATTCCAAGGGTCTGCACGCTGTGCATGCATCCTGTCTTGATTGCCTAGGTGTGGACCTGTCTGACACACCACCGCCGTAGCGGAGACTGAACCCCCTAGTGCACACCCTTATTGGAGTAGAACAACTGTGAATAGCAAAAAAATCTGCAAATGTCTCCATCGGTCTACAGACCACTGGCCAACAGGGGATATCCTTCACATATCTGGTATATGAATAGCCCAAGCAGCTCTGCTCAGCAGTGAGTACTATGTGGGCCCAAAGGGAGCTGTCAGAGGTGTGGGCAGACTGTAGGAGGTGGATATGGGAGGAAATGACAGCAGGGCTGTGCTATAGGTCTGGATTTCTGTTTGACTTTGTTATATTATTGATTTTTCACTTATGCCCTATTGTGGGGTTTAGAACAACTTCCAAACTGAGCTCTAATTGCTATAAACACACACAAATTCCTTCCTCTCCCTTTCTGTTGTGCTTGCTGTGCCTCTCACATGAACTTACCTCATTTTAGTCCCAAGACGCCTTACATTTTGGACAAATTTGCTGTGCCCTCACATTGACTGACAGTTATTTACATCAGAAACAAAAAATCATGACATGGTTCTTGAAGGAGCTATTTATTTGCAAGGAAAGATCCCATCGCATTTTAAGTTTCCTGCCTGAGTATTTGTGTATGCAATATTGTTGTAGCCATGTTGGTACCAGGATAGTAGAGAGAACAGTTGGTCCAATAAAAGATATTAGCTCACTTACCTTGTCTCTTTTTTTTTTGCCCTTCTTTTTGGGTCTTGTCATGCCTTGCATCTTTCTTTTGGGCCTTGGCAGACTGAGATGTACATGCCTGAGTACTACTTTCTCAGAGTACTGTCTTTCTACAGGACTCAGACTTGGAGAGATCTGTTTTGGAATGAAGCCACTGTTGAAAGAAACACAATTTCATGATCCCTTCCCATTGCATGTGACAGTCACTCACATGCTGAATATGGTGAACTTTCATCTTCCTGCCAGAGCCAGTTCAGCATGGTGACTGTTTGTTTCCAGAGCTGAGCCCTTTGTCCTGTCAAGCACATCTCATGCAGTAACCCCTCTCTCGCATAGTTCAGAGGCTGAGCTCTGACCAGATCCTGTTAGTTTCAGTTTCTTGTTTTCTCTACTTCCCCTGAATTCAGAATTTCATCAGATCATTACAAAACCTGATGCTGGTTTCCTCTACAGGCTGTCTAAATCACCAGATGTAAAACAGGACGCCAGACCGGATTTCATGTAATGGGCATGCTCTGAACCAAAGCACTCGCAGCCACACAGATACGGACAAGAAAGATTTGGAAGAGGTGGCCCAATACCTTCCTAGCATATCAATATTCAGCACCTACATAACTGTGTGTGTTCAAATCACTTTGCACATACAGAGTCACACGACTTGGATGGTCTGCAAAACCTTAGTGATGGGGAAACCCCCCTGGATTGGAGGCACAGTGGTGCAATCAGCTTGCAATTCCAGCTCAGCTGGAGTCCTGGAGCTGGCCAGTGCTGCCTGGTGTCCCTGAACAGCCAGAGTGGGAGCAGTGCCAGGGCACCTGGGAAATGGGTTTGTGCCAGCAAGTTTCTTAAGTCCTATCTGGAGTTCAAGGCTGCCCTCCCTTGGTAAAGGAATCAAGAGCTGCCAATTATCATGCAGCTCACATGACACTCATGCATCTGGCAGCATTGCCATGCATTCCTGCAGCTTAGCTAGGTCCTTGCTCATCCAGCTGGCCTGCAAGCACCATTTGCAGCTCCTACTGCCAGCTGCTAATGTCTGCTATAGCTGCATGCTACTTCTCTGTGCTTTTGTGCCCAGCCAGCACAGAGCCCCAAAGAGGAGGAGATGGTGGCAGCAGGGGTAGGCCAAGAAGGGGCCTAAATAGAGGCTGTGAAGCAGGAGAGACTAGGACAGGGGCTGAAAAGAAATAGGAAAAGAATGGGGGGTGAATAGTGAGGAGACTGCCTGCCCCAGGCTTAGTATCATCCACTTCCCTAGGGAAGTGCAAAGTAGATTCCCCAATTGTCTATCAGACTTTAGGGCTGGTGACTGGTGTGCAAACATCTTCACCCAGTTAAGGCCAGATTCTGCCCCCTTTGCTCGCACTTAGTGGTACCTTGCCCTGTGAGGAGTGCCATTCGTTCTAATGGGGCTCTTCACAGGGAACAATATTACTTAAAGTCTCACATAATTGGGTGTTTACTTAAAGCCCCAGCTCCTGGAGTCATGGGGTTATGTGAGGGGGGGAAAAAAATTTCCTGCCCTCATGGTTGCAGAGAAGAGCTTGAAAATGTTACCTAAGTGCTCCCTGAAAGGCTCAAAATCCAAAAGGCAAATAAACTCCACATTTATTAAAAATTCTTGTGTTTTTTTTAAGCCAATTTCATGATTTGGGGGGGCCGGACTCTTGCTCTTCCAAGAGTGTCACAGCAGCTTAAATGAAATTGACTGTATTTGACTCAGAAAAACAGCATCTGAAGAAACAGAACCCCACTTCTCCTGTGTAAGACCCACTCATAGGATAGGTAGAAAAGAAATCTCATCCTAGAGAAATATAGAACAGTCCTTGCTCAGGTAGGACTGCTGCCGTCCTGAGTGGGAACTGCAGCCTTAGATTCCTAGGGTGAAATCTGGGACCCACTGAAGTCAATGAGAGTTTCCCCATTGACTTCAATGGGGCCAGGATTGCACCCATAGAGCATAACTGAGTCCTACATGAGACAGGTCCAAGACACAAAGATCAGAGGTGTTCACATCAGGGATTTTGGCTCATCTCATTACAGAGATATGGCTACAGTCTCCAAATTCAAATCTGGAGCAGAACTTCACCAGAGTCTGGGACTTTTCATCTCTGAGGGTTTGGTCTGGATCCAGCCCTTGTTCAAACCTTAATGCTGGAGTGTCTTCTATTTAGCTGTTGAACTCATTGCTTTTTTATGATAACGCATATGTTCTGTATTCTTCAGTTAGATATGTAGGGCCTGATTCTGATCTCATATACACTGGTGAGGCTCAGGAGAGAGGAAGGATGGTCCTTGGGTTAAAACACTGGTCTGAAACTTGGGAGCTCTAGCTTCAATTCCTGCCTCTGCCACAGACTTCCTGTGTGACCCTGGGCAAGTCCCCTAGGGGTGGGATTCACAAGAGGGATTTAGGCAGAGCATTATAGCGTCTAAGGCTATGTCTACACTAGCACTTTTGTCAGTAAAATGTATGTCACTCAGGGGGTTGGAAAAAAAAAAAAAAACCACACTCCCCTAAGTGACGTAAGTTACACTGACGGAAGTGCTGGTGTGGACAGCGCTATGTTGGTGAAAGAAACTCTCCTGCCAATGTAGCTACCACAGCTCATTTGTGGGTGAGCTTTATGTTGATGGGAGAGTTCTCTCCCATTGGCATAGAGCAGCTACATGCGAGATCTTACTATAAGATCTTGCTATACGGTCTCTAATGTAGACATAGCCTAACTTTTAGATGCTCTGCCATCTAGTGGAATTCATATAACCCCAAGTTACATACCCAAGCTCTCCATACGATGCGTGGGGAGAGGTAGGCACCTAAAAAGGGGATTTACGGAAGTCAGCACGCTGAGCAGAGAGCCACCTAAACCAATAAGAAATGCCCAGGAGAGGAGCCTGGTGCAGAGGAGGAGAAAATAACTGCAGTACACATTTGGGAACATTAGAGGGAGGTTAGGGAAGTGAAGGGGACACAAGAAGTGGAGAGGTGGACAATGATAAGACATTGGGGCTATAACATTTGCCAGTCTGCTTGAATAAGGTATCCACTTCAACCTTCTTAACTACATGATCGTGTTCAAGGCCCTTTGCTGGCACATTAGAGCTAAACTGATGGGCAAGAACCCCTGATTCGTATGGTAGGACTGCACTGAATTCTGGTTCATTGTGTGACAGTATTAGCTGATTACAAAAACCTTTTGATCACTGGGAGGCTCCTAACTGGCCAGGTACTGCCAGTAGTCAATTAAACCTTGTCTTGAGGCTAGCCAGGGGAAGCCTAGCAGGAAGGAAGCATCTGGCTGCTGGGACTCTAAGCCCGCCCACAACAGAGCTCCACATCAGGCGAAGGTCCCTTCGACATGGAACTCCTAAATTCTGCTATGGGGGCTCCTTAGATGGCTGCCTCCCCCTGCTTCCTTCAACACTGCGCTTCAGGTCAAGATCCTCACAGGTATTTGTGCACCTAACTCCTATTGATTTCCGAGGGAGTGAGACGCTTCAATATCTCGGAGGATCTGGGCCTCAGCTCCCGCTGCACCTCCTGCTGTGGCCTGATCCTTTCTCCCTCACCCCCAGCGCCACGCTATCCCCATCCTGCAAAGTTCCTGCAAATGGCAGGGGACAAGCTGAGGAGTTGGCAGGAAACAGACACATTTTGGATTGCTGCAGCATGAACTGAGGTTTGTGAGACTTCTGGATGACAAGTAAATTATGCAGCCATTTGTGAAGTCACATAACTGCCTTCCACAAGGCCCTGTTCACTTCAGTCGATGGCAGCAGGGCCGTTCCCCCATGGAGAAATCACTAGATATTTGTGGGATTTAATATAGGTTGGCTAGCCTCTGAAAGCCTGGCCCTCTAAGAACAAGGATGTGTGGACAGGGTATGGCCTTGTAAAATGTGGCCACTTCCTAAATTATTTATGCATATAAGGAAATTGGAAACCAGAGTGTTTATAATTGGCCAGAGTGACACATCTCAGGTCCTGGAAGTATCAGGTTTTGCCATGCAGCTTTGGCTCAAACCACACGCACACAGCTGTTCAGAGTGACTGTTCCTGTGCTGTCCGGTGGTGTCACCCTGTTCACTTCCTAAAGAGGATCCACATTAACGGGCAAGTAATTCACATAATGCTGCTCCCAGTGCAAATGAAGGGAGATCAGAGTTAATCCGGCAGAAGGCTGGGAGGGCATGCTCTGTGTGGGAAGGGGGGGAGGGGTGCAAGGGAAAGATTTGATGAAAGAGAACAGTTAACAGGATTAGAGCAGATCAAAGGACAGCAGGACAGAACAATGTGCCTGTTTCCCAGTCGTCATACACCATACTGTGGAATAGCAGGGAGGGGGATTATCAAGCAATCACTATAATGAAGCTTTCTGAAGGGTCATGCCTTAACAGCAAATCTCACCACGAAAGGATGGCATCTAGAAACCACATACAGGCTCATCTTTTGCTGTTGCAGTTGAATGCACTGCTTCTTTTCCCCTCTGCTGGGCTTCACCCCTCTTTGTGAGGTGAGTTCTTCCAGCAGGTTTGTCTCATGAAACTATAAGTAACTCCAGAACAGCTAGAGAGACACCAGCAGCTCGAGCATGCTAAGGGTGCTAAGACTGCTCTTTTCTTAATAGCAGAAATTATTGTTTAAATCAGTGGTTTTCAACCTGTGCGGTCCTCTGGGGTCCGCACCTCCATTTGAAAGCTTTTAGGGGTCCGCACATGAAAAAAGGTTGAAGACCACTGGTTTAAATACAATAGGAAAAAATACTGAAAAAGAAAAGACAGAGACGGAGAAAGGGGGAACAGATGATCTGAGCATGTTTTCCCTTCAGTACAGCAGCCCTTGCCATGTCTTCTCCACATGTGATTATAATTATTATTTGTATTCCGGGCACACCTACATGCTTGAGCTGAGATCACAGCACCATTGTGCTAGGTGCTGTACAAACATGGAGTAGGAGACAGTCCCTGTCTCCAGAACTTGAAAGTCTAAATAGGCAAGACAATTTCTTCTTATTGTGTCCTCATACTGCTTTCCACAACAGCTGTGCAGATGCGATTGCCCATCATTGCACTCTGCCAAGTCACTGGAAGTGCATTCATGTTCAAGCATGGCATCATAGGAGGCTGTCTACCACAGTCACAGGTATTGAGACCAGTGATGTAGCTCCATTTGATCATCATGTCTTTAGATGGGCCAACTCCAGTGTGGCATCAATTAAGGCAATGCCATGTAGGCCAGGGCTTTTCTGCACTGGGTGGTAGGTGCTTGACTGGTGGGAGCTGGAACTCCCAGGCTGCAGGGTTGTTCTCTACTCTTTTTTTGCCATAACTGAACCTTTGTCTGTTTGGGTGACAATGTTTGGGGTTTAACAGTGGCAAGAAAACTTTATTATGACTTCACTAACACTCAATGTCAGTGTTCTATCATATAGCGGGTGTCTTGGATCTGTGCACTGTCTTATGCACTCGACTCTGCTAGCAACTTCCTGGGGTATAAGCAATACCTGGAAGGACGTAGAGACTGTTGACATGGGTGGGCTTAAGGCATGCTGTCATTTACCAGCAGGAGGTGTTAAGTTCAAGGTCTAGCTTCTTCGCATGAGGGAGTCACGCCCACACTGCAGAGGCGTATTCAGCAGAGGAGTAGCACAGTGCCCGTGCTGTTGATCTCAGAGTGAATGGGTCTGCACCCCACTGTAATGTAACCAGCTTGCTGAGACTGTTGTTTCGTATGCTAAACATGGCTCTAGATTTCTCGATGTGGGTGGTAAAGGAGAGCGGGTGGTTGACAGTAACACTAAGGCATATGGGATTTATGGAATCAACAAATTTTGCCCCCAAGCCTGCTGCTGTTGAGTTTGGGTTTGGCCCCTCAGTTTTTGAGATAGGATGCACTGACTTGCGCCTTCGCTGGGTCTGCATGCGGTTGGTTGGCTGCATAGTACTTGTCCTCGGTGCTAAGTGCGTTCACCAGAGTACTCTCTTATGGCAAACCCCTTGTGCTGGGTGGTGACGCACAGACCATCTGCATAGGTAAAGCACCTTGTGCCAGGACACTTCGGCTGGTGGTTTGTGTAGATGTTGAGTAATGTGGGTGCTAAGACTCTGCCTTGCGGGAGGCCATTCTTCTGTTGTCGCCATCAGATCCGTTTGCCACAAAAGTTCACAAAGAATCTTCTGTTCCTCCAGTATGGTCTGAATTAAGTTTGTGGTGGTTCTTCATTCTCATTAGCACTTTGGCAAGGAGCCTGCGATGATTGACCATATCATAGGCAGCTGAGAGATCAACAAACACCGCTCTTGTAATCAATACTCTTTCATATCCATCTTTCAATTTGTTGTGTCAAGTTCAGAAGCTGTCAAGTGGATGACCAACCCGGGCAAACATGGCCTGTTTGTTGATAAGAAGTGGTTCAATAACTGGTGTAAGTCAGTGATCAAACAATTTTACGCTATCACACAAAAGTGAGCTAGGTTGAAAGTTTTTTTTTTTTTTGAGTTGGATAGTTCCTTACCAGGCTTTGACAGGGCCACTACCGTGGCTTGTCGCCAGATTTTCAATATCTTGAGCTGGATGAGACAGGTATTGAACATACTCAGGCCCCTCTACTGTGTGTGGGGGCTGACATTTTTGATATGCTCAGTTCGGATGTTAGCTAGGCCTGCTGCTTTCCCTATTTTCAGAGCATTGATTCTGGCAGCCAATTCCTCCATGGAGAAGGGTGCTGTAAGATCTAGCTTGATGGATGCAAATACCAAATAAATGGATGCAAATATTCTCTGCTAGGAGAAACATACCTTATAGTTATTGGACAGAATATCCCCCCTGGCCTAACACCCCAGTCAGCCATACTTCATGAGGCTTTCAGGTGAAAATTCCAAGAAGACCCCTTTGGAGATGACACAATAGCCACTGGTGAACATCTACTGTTGGAAATAGTTTGAGAATACTTAAAATCCTGGCAGAACTTGATAGAATCCTTGGATATGACCCATAACCGCAAAAAAGCAGGTCACCCATACATAAACTCTCTGACAATACAAAGATAAGTGGACATTTCAACATCTCAGCTGATCAGATTGCCCACCAAATGCTATTCAATGAGAAGGTTAAATACCAACTGGTCATCACTGCTTCAAATAAAGGGTAAAGAGAGGCATGGAATGAAGAATTGACTTGGCTCAGGTCACACAGCAAGGACTAGAACCCAAGTCTCCTGAGTCCTGCTTCAATGTTCCAGCCCCTGGCCCTTTACAGACATACATGAGCTGCTAATTTTGAAGGAGTTTGGTCTAATGTGTAGCTGTGTCCCAGTTCAGGCTAGATTCTAATCTCTTGTCAAATAGTAGTCTCATCTTCCTGCTCCCTGAGTCCCCCCCATACAGTGTTTGACAGGTACTGATTAGTGTGTGATCTATGGACCTTAATCTCCACAAATGCTGTTTCTGAAGAATTAAGATCAGGCTTGGATTAACACAGGGCCATGTGATCAGGAAGGGAGTGGGCAATGGGAAAGGAAAATAAATCCTATCAAAAACATACAAGATTGCTATTAATCATTAACAATTGATTTATTAATAAGCATGCCAGCCACCCCCTTGCAAATTGCTTGTGATGTTGTGCAACACCCTAAAACTTACTTCCTCTAAAAGCTTTAACAAATTAAACCCGTACAGGGATAGTCTGAATCAAAGAAGGGAAAGTGGAATTGGTTGGATTGATAAGTTAATTGAATAGCAGTTTTAAGAGTGGGGGAGATCATTCGAGATTAATGAAGTGGGGGAGCAGGTTGTGCATCCTATGATCAAGTACAGCAATGACCCAATCAGCTGCTGATTTAAGACCCGTGGTAGGAATCCAAAAGCAGTGGATGGCGTCTGAGTGCAGATACTCATCTGGACACGGCTCTCCAAAGATGTCCTGAATATTGGCAAGGGCTACAACATTAAAGGCTTTCCAAGTCAACGCTGTCAGCTCAAAGTCAAATCCCTCTCTATATAAGGCAGTTAGTGTGAAGAATGCAGGTGCTCATAATATGCACGATAGCTCAAGCCAGGGAGCAAATGTGCCGCTTCATTCTGCGCAAGCTGGAAGTGTCGTTGAAGCTAGGCGGTAAGCCCTGCTCAGAGGGAATTACAGTAAGCAGGCCTTGTGGTCATGAAGGCATGTATTTCTGCTGTGAGATCTTGATACGATAAATAAGGGCACAGCCTACGCAAATTGAACAGCTGACCATAAATCCACCTTTGAACCATATCTGGATACATGGGGCTTTCCAAGGAAAGAATGTGGTTGAAAAAGAACACCATGATTTGCAAACTGACACTGTCCCTTGAACTAGCCCTCTCCAATGGGGGCCTGAAGGATGGGAAGGATTCTTCATTATGATGGCTTCTACCAAGCATCAAGACTTCTGTGTACTCGGTCTTGAAGACAAGCAAACTCTGCTTCCTCCTCAAGGTCAAAAACTGAGCCATCCATAATTATTAGTCACTGTTGCAAATCTTGGCTTTAATTTAGCATGAGAGGAATGAAAGTCTGTTTGTTTGCATTGAAGCAACTCTACAGCTTCACTGCAGTATAAGCAGAGTTGCACTTTGTCAGATTCTGTTATAAGCAGGTCCCACTCGATAGAGATTACATTGCACAAGCCAATTTTTGCCCATAATAACATACCCAACAAACAAAACCGAAAACAAAACACAGCAATACTGAATCGTGCTATTATCACCACATGCACTGGTTTTCTGTATACATTTTTGGTCATTTTAATTTTTCATAGTCATACATTTTAATGCCAAAAGGGACCATTAGATCACCTTGTCTGACCTCCTGTATATCACAGGCCACAGAATTTCATCCACTTACTCCGGTATTGAGCCCAATAACTTCTGTTTGGCTAAAGGCATCCTGTCTTGATTTGAAGATATCAAGAGATGGAGAACCCAACAACTTCCCTTGGTAGTTTGTTCCAATGGTCAGTCACCCTCATTTTTGCCTTATTTCTAATGTGAATTTGTCTGCCTTTAACTGAAATTAAGCTTAATTAAAAGGTATTCATTAATATGCAAACCCAGCTAAATGCACGCTCATTGTACCATGTATTGTTAGAAGTACTTCCTTTTATTATCATGTTCACCAACAATCAATAAAAGTTTACAGTTTAAAATCTAAATTAAAATATAAATGTTCTCCATTGGTTATGATTAAAACATGTTCGCAGGCATGTGTGCACACACACACACAGTGATTTTCTCTTTGTTCTACCTTTCCTGAGTGCATCCCACTATCTGAAATGAGAACAGGGCTAGTCAGTTAACTAAGTATTATCCTACAATTCAGAATAATGATGCTAAAAATGAAACATAAAATTAGGCTGTCATTTTTCTGTCGCTCACTCAAGATATTAAATGTCCTCCTGTAACGCTCTTAATTTCCATTAGAATACCTTGCTGACAAACGCGTATCATTTCAGAAATTCCCAGAACCCCACTGCAGTTTGGGTGCTGACTGCAACATTCTCTTTGTTGCACCCCACAGATATATGGTCACTCTACTCACTGTTCATTTGAAGGAAAACTCCACTTCTCCCACCACAGGTGCAGAGCTCTTCTTGGAGCAGAACAAGTGTAGTTGCCCTGCTGAGAGGACACAGGATTTCAGGAGGCTGTGTTATGGGTTGCCTACACCCAGTACGACAAGTGTCCAGCTATAGAGAAGTTCCCTGTGTGGCCACAGGCAAGGGGTTTGGGGTCAGGCAGGGTTAGGGCTGATGGATTCACTGCTATATGGATCATCCAGTCCATCTCACCCGTGGGAGAGTGTTAGGGCTCCAGAGGTTACCCCAGCTATTCCATTATGCGGGAGTAGCCTCCAATGTGGCACTGGGAATGAACATGTCCTGCCGGTCACACCGCTCCGAAATCCACAGTACCTGGGCTGTGGGTGGATTTCCCCTGGAGGAAGATGCTTTAGCAATTTGCTTATTATGCTGCTGCTCTAAGCCACTGAAGTTTGTTAGCCAGCAGTGATTCAGTAACAACTGAGGTGCAATTTGAAAACCTTGGGGGCAGGATCTGTTTGGCTCAGCAAAGGAGGGGCTCAGCAGGGACCTGGTTATGGCCCTGCAGTTCTCTGCCCCAGTGGAAAGCAGTGCTGCTTCAGCTATGCTCCCCTCTCATTCTTGGCAGGCCCCTTATGCTGGGACTATGCTGGGGCTGGCATAAGTGACTGATTTTACACAAACTAAAAATTCCCACTTGCTGTGGGATGTCTCAGCTGGCTAAAGACAAGCAGTTCTGCATGGTGCTGAGCAGCATCAAAAAGTTGGAAGGAGGAAGAAAATCTGGCCTGTGATTTCAGTTTATGCAATCTGGATGCATCCATCCTGGCAACAATCCCATGTGCCATACAGCACCACCCCATGGTTCCATCTGTGGAAGCTGTTGTGTAGGCAGAATTCAGACATTTTGACCACAGTAGCATCTAGCATAGATAGAGCTTCAATCCCTGTGCCCTGCCTAGCACCAAAGGAGCAGTACAGTGACACAAGATACGGAGTCTTGCACGGTGTGGATGCAGTCCTTCATTTGTGTATGCAGATGATGGAATTTACCTGCCCACAGCTCACGCAAATTCATAGAATCTCAGGGTTGGAAGGGACCTCAGGAGGTCTTCTAGTCCAACCCCCTGCTCAAAGCAGGACCAATCCCCAATTTTTGCCCCAGATCCCTAAATGGCCCCCACAAGGATTGAACTCACAACCCTGGGTTTAGCAGGCCAACACTGAAACCACTGAGCTATCCCTCCTCTAAATTGAACACCAGTGAACACAAGTGAATTGAACACATGTAAATTCCATCTCGTCTGCGCACAAGGGAATGCAAAAACAACACAAGCTAGCAACTTTGCATGCAGATAAATCTCTGCTGATGCCACTTTGAAAGTCTGGCCCTAGGTATTTATACTTCAGGTGATCTGTCAAATTTGATCAGTGTTTTCATCTGAGTTAAGGTGGTTGGTGTTTTTCCCGTGTGGATAGAATTCAAATTTGGCTGCTCTTGGTGACTGAGACAAATGTGTCTGTCCTGATTCATTAGGAGCTTTCTTAGGCAGGTCAGCTAATACTTCAAGTCCAGATCTGTAAACAGCAGCAACATCTTGAGTTAAAGCCTGTGTTCTCACTTTGATTATCTATTCCAGTCTGTTTGGAAATCAGCCACATCAGATTAATTAAACAAAAATGCTTGCCTGTTTTTTCCCTCCTGGTGATTTGTTTGCATTGCACTTTAATATATCTTTTAACATTTACATTTGAACCATGATGGTTAAATGGAGCAAGGGAGGGAAATTTATATTTTTATTAATTTTTTGTTTCTAGTTTTATCTGGAGAACGCTTTTTGTATGTCTCACATTTCAATCCAAAGCCCTTTGAAGCCCTTCACTCAATATAGATTCATGGATTTTAAATCTTAAATGAAAGACCATTATGATAATCTACTCTGACCACTTGCAAAACCCAGGCCATAGAACTTCACCCAATAATTCCTGCACCAAGCCCATATCTTGTGGCTGAACTAGACCATATTTTTTAGAAAGACAGGCAGTGGATCTAATCTTCACCTCTAGAAAGGGTCAAACTGAAATCCTAGATCCAAATTTAACTGGCCCCCTCTTGGATTGTCAGCGAGGGACCTTCAGTGCTGAAAGCGTAAGACTGCACCACTTGAACTGAAGGACTGAGACCCATAGCCAATATCTGTAGCATACTCATTAACCTCTCATGCAGCCCCAACACTATACAGAGACAAAGACTCGCACTTTCCTAGAAACACCATTGAACTTTGAATCTGAACTTTGCATCTCAGGCCAACTCTAAACTACCACCTTCACGAGCCCCAAATTCACTCACAAATTTTAAACATATACAAATTATATCATAGCAAAAAACAAAAACAAAGAACTCAAGAGTGAAATTAATCTTGCTGACCATTTTGACTCCAAACAGTTCCTATGCACATGGCTGCACTCATGATCCAGTGGGAATAATGGTGAAATTTCCTAATGATAGACCAGCTCCTAGTCCCATTGAAGTCAATTAGAATTTTACCACTAATTTCAATGGGAGCAGGATCAGACCCTTGCTGTAACTAAGAGGCATTCAGGGACATGTCCCTGGTGGTCTGTCGCCTATACAGACATGTTCAAGCATAGCTGCAGCCTAGTAATGAGTATTTGAGCGCTATGCTATTACTAGTTCAAGCTTCATGTTCAATGAACGTGTCTGTTCCTAATGATGCTTACAATAAGTGCAGAAGGAGTGGTGAACAATAGAGTGAAAAAGGACACGTGAGGAAGGATTTTCTTGAGAACCAGGCTGGTGTTTGTAAAAGTCCTAACAATGGCGAATGAATTGTGGAAACTTTCCAGTGGCTCACAGTCTGTTCATCTATTGTGTGAAGTTCTCAGCTATAAAGCTGAACCATCTTTTAGGAAATATACCTCTAGTTCTAACAGCATCATATATGTTTGTGTTTGCTTAAAAACTGTGTGATTTTGGTGCTTCTGATAGTGAACAGCTTCTGGTTTTACCAGTGCACCTTGTTTTTGATCTGTAATATTCTTGCTAGTCTCATCCTGGTTTTTTTTTTCCAGCAGAAATTGTCAATCAGGTTCAATTATTTGAAGATTTTATGCTATAATTAGATAACAACCACTACGGACTGAGGCTACTTACCTCATTGTCATCTCTAACATGGGTTTCCTCAAGGCAGAATGCTCTCTTGTGAATTCTCTCTGGTGCTTGGCCAATTCCCAAGTTCCTGGAAGAGATAGTCAAGAGGGGCTCGTAAATGGTGCTATAACTGGGATTTAGAGATGGGCCCAAGCTGAGAAATTTGAATCCAAACTTCCCCAAGCGTGGCGGAGTTCAGAATCCATTTGGTTTGGAGCCTCTCTCCTTTCAAATGGACTCTAGGTATTCCAAACCAAAGGCTTGTGCCATTAACTTGACAAAGCCCTTAAAATGTAATTTTCAGTTACTTTTATGTCTGGCCATAGAATAAAAATGATTTCTTTTACAATTCCACTCCAGGCCGCCCTGAAACCTTAGCTAGATTTTCATGGTACTGACACTCTGATGTTACGTATGACTGTGACGTGCCTAATCCACCAAGTAAGGGAGCCCAGAATCAGAGCCAGGCATATGAGACTCTTCAGCCAGCCTATCTCAAGCTTCCAAAGAAGAAAAATGACTCATTCCCCCTTCATTCTGCTTCTGACACCTCCACACACCTGCTTGTGTTTTTAGATTTGTGTGCCGGTGATGATAACAGTTTGTTTAAGTGAGGCAAAGCAGGGTTTGGGGCATTTCTGCCACTGATTAATAACATTCATGTGTTCCTAGGGCATATGAAATCATTTTGACATTGTCAGTAGTATTTTAAAGGGGAAACTGTCAGGTAATTTAGGCCCAATATTACAGGATACATTCAGTAGGCTAAATTCAGACCTCAGTTGCACCACACAGCAGACATTACTGAAGTCAATGGGTTGCACAGAGGCAGAATGGGTCTAGCTGATAGACACAACACAGACAGGTTCATCAGAACAAATTCAGAAAAGTGGGTGCACTGACTTCAGTGGAGATATACCATTTAAAACCAGAGATGAATTCTGCTCTCAATTATAGGAGAGTAAAGCTAGAGTCACTCATTTGAAGCTAGTGGGTTTAAGATCAATGTGAAAACAGGGGTTGGTCCCGCATGATAACTTCTCTGAACTGACACCGCACTCCCCAGGTGGGGAGGTGTATGAGTATGCACCTTATTCAAAGACCATTTAAGTCAATGGGCATCTTTCTATTGACTTCAGTGAGCAATGGATAAAGCCCTACCAAGCACCTTCACTTCAGAGTCAGTTACTTGCTAGTTTCAGGTTTCCTAATTAGACATTTTTTCAGATCAGGTATTTGTGGCCTTTAAATCTGTGAGGGTCTCCTCCCTTAAATGTAGATGCTAAACATCTGTTCAGAAAAAACAAGGATTTGTATTTTTAACATCTCAGTGTTTGTGAGGGGCAGCTATAGAATGCAGTAGAAAACCTTCAGTTTTCTGGTATTTCCTTTATTTTCAGGTAAGGTTATCCCAGGCCATACCCTACAGGGGTTCACAATCATTATAACAATGTTGTAATCTGTAATGTTTACAGCAACTCAATCTATGTAATTTCTTATTTGCTGGCCCAACAGACTCACAGCCTACATGAATTGGTGTCTTTATCTCCAGTTCATACATAATTCATGCAGTATAGTTCCTGACTCCCAGGCTACCTGAAACACAGTTTATCCCAGGGATAGCTCATTACAATAAAGTCTTATTTCTCAGCCCAAAGCCTTACTTAGATGAGAGCTACAACTATAGAGTCAGCTCCCAAAATGTATCATATAGGAACTGTTTATATGCCACCCTTCTTTCCTAGATATGATCATCATGAAACCATTCCAAACTGTTAAAAGGCACAGTACATATTTTCATTTACTATAGCGCAATCATTCATTACAAGTTCCAAAGCTAACATTCTGAGAAACCACTTACTAAGCAATAGACCGGGTGTAGAATGGGGAAAATGTCATCTCTATTGTTGCACATCTTTTGATATCTGCTGTTTGACCCGTGCCAAATATCTATATATACCAGCAGCGGCACCAAGTTTGGTTGTATAAAGGGACACAGTACACTCGGTCAAGTTGTACTGCTCCTATTAATTGCAGAACCAGAGAAGTGACATATGGGGCCAGATCCTCAGCTGGTGTAAATCATTGTAGTTCTGTTGACCTAAATGGAGCTACATTGATTTATACCAGTGAAGGATCTTTCCCATTAACTAGGCTGACAGTCTCAGTCTTGTTCCTCTTGGCTAGGTGTCTGCATGGCAACTGCCACTTATTTGCACCATTGTTGGCAGTCAGGCGGAGAGGTCAAGGACTTAGTGTCAATGGTAACTGAATGACGATGCTCTTTCCTCCACAGGTGGTCCCTCCTAGTCAGGGTTGAGGCACATGGTAAGAGTAGGAGTTGTCCATACTGGACCTGTTCTTTGAATAAAAAGAGGACTGGTCTTCAGAATGATTAAACCTTTCATGATCACTATAATAATAAAGCACGCACAAGGCACCTATTGGCTCAAACAGCAAGAAAGTTTCTTAAAAATGAAGTCCTCAGCTAGATCCTGTCACAGAATTCACTTGAATTATGGAACCTCCAAATCCCTGGGAAATTTAACCAGCAGTGTTTCTGCTGAAGGTGGCATTCCTATTTCTTATTAGGATTCCATTTAATTTGCTATTGTCACTCAGAAATCCACTTATCCCGCCTTTTGTCTGTCAGAGACCAGTATACCTTGACATGAAAATAAAATGCTATTCTGTGAGCACAGTGAACTCCTCCACTCAATGAAACCTCATGTTTTCTTCATGTTGCTGCTGTTTTGAGTGTTGAACCTTGTCTTTTAAAAGATACAATAGTGTCACAGCATCAACCTGTTGGCTTCTTTTCTACATTTTTAGTACTTTACAACAAAGGACTCAGTCAAAGCTGGTAGGTTTAGGAAGACCAATAACTCTCCCACACTAAATGATGTCCACTGCCTTCAAACTGACTCCCTATGACACTGCTGGAATAGGAAACAGTGCACACAACTGCACGTATGTAACCAGCCCAGCTTGAGCTGACTGCGGAATTGAACCCAGCACTTGCAGTGCTAAAAGCTTGTACCACAACCACTTGTGTTAAAGGTCTGAGAATATGAGTCAGTGCTCATTGAACTCCATGGAGAGCCTTCCACTGACTTCAATGGGCCTCATATCCAGACCTTAAATAGAAAAGTCTATACTTTATTCCTGCTGTTCTCAGCCCTGGTACTTCAGCTGCCAAAAAGGCACCATAGATTTTAAGGAGCATTGCATGTGATCACATATTTAGTGCATTTCTAGAAAGGGTGCTTCTAGTTGCTCTTTGTCTATTTCACACGTGTGGGCAGCGGCCAGTTCTCTCCCTGAGGGATACAAGTAACTCCCATTTGACTCCAAGAATTGAGCCCCATGATTCAGTGTGACATTCAGTGTGCCTCTTCCAAATCCACAACAAAGCATTTCAGTAGAGTTAATGAAATGTTGTTCTGCAAAGCATTGTGCAGTTTCTGGAACACTGGACTCAGACATTACAGAGCTAATCCTCCTATAGCTCTCTACTCTATCACTAAGAATACATGAGCAGTTGTCTCTGTCAGCGTCTTAGTATCTGATCTACTGTGCGGGATTCTTTCATTCGCTGACTCGTGTTTCATGACTCATGACAAACCCCTCCGTAGAGATGATCATTCTAATCTTCTATTATTGTCTCCTGAAGCATTAGGTTTGCACTGGATAAATGTTTACAACAGAGAATGGGCCGACCTCCAGATCCCAATCTCCCCAAAGTTCAAAGGAGTTAAATCTTGGTGTTCCAGTTTGGGCTCATCTCTAGTCTACAGTTTACCTGGGATTATGACGGACACAAATGACTAGGTGAGGGGGTAGGCAGGGGTGAAATGGAGGCAAGGAAGAGAAGGCATAGAGCAAAGATAACCCTGAAGTATGCATTGTGACACAGATTCTTAGGTGATGTGAATCCACTTAAGTCAATGGAGCTGCACTGGTTTATACCAACTGAGGATTTGGCCCATGACATAGAAAGTTATCAGATAAAATCCACACCAATCAGAAATGTACTGCATCAAAAGAACTAGATAATTCAGTTATATATACCAAAGTCACCCCGTTTAGAACTGCCTTGACTTTCAGGGATGAATCTCACACACACACACACGTTTTGTCTCATACCAAATCACTAACTACAGATGACTCCTGCCTTGTGTATTCTGGAGTGTCAGCTCATATTTAATTACTAGCTTGCCAGAAAATATTAACAAGGACTCACAGCTCATCCTTGTGTATATTTGAGGGCAGTCCTCAGATTTCACTTTTGTTTTGAAGTTCATTTTATTCTCATTAGGATTTTGGACCAAAACAAGAAAAGGAACAGAAACCTCCATATCCAAGCACAGTGCCAATCATTTACAGAGAATCAGAAGAGCCTCAACTTCCAGACAGCCAAGCAGAAAGACCACAGAGTGTTTGAAGAGCAATATTGCTTAGGCAGAGTGTAAGTCTGGAAACTGGTATTTATAAGAAAAAGTGGCCAAATTGTGACTGCCTTTTGTACATAAGCACCTGGCAGAAAAACATGCCAAGAGGGGCAGTGAAGGAGTGTAGCCAGACAGTCAGCCCCCCCCCCCTCAGACCAGCATTGCTGGAAACACAGGAGGAAGCAGGAACAGGGCACTTAACATATATTCCAGCACAGCCTTTGAAGCTGTGAAAGCACAGGTGTGCTGCTACAATGTGCCTCTGGGAACAGATACAAGGATTAAGCTCACAGCAGGCAGAGGCCCTGTGACAGACATGGCTCTTAGCCCCAACTAAATAGCATGATGCACACACACCAACATCCTAGGTGGGAAAATATTTACCCTGATAAAAGTAATGTCCAGTAGTCGAAACTTATTGTTTCTCTCCCTTGCAAGTGTAAACTACTCTTGCAAAAGCTGGCGTCACCCCGACAGACCAGCCTCAATTTGGCATAAGAAATGAGAAAGAGAATAAAGGAGTACAGAGGTATAAGTAGGGGACCTACAGCACCATGATTTTTGAGTGCTTTTCACTATCTATCTGCTGGTCAGATAAGTGACAGCCTCCCAAGGCTTCTGCAGCTAAGAGGGTCCCTACGCCTTGTCCCTTATTCGTCTTTCCGCGGAATTGAGTGACCGATCCTGGCTTGGCACCGCTGGAATCGAGAGATGCAAGGAGGGTAAGAAGCACCCACACCTGATCTCCTATCTTTAGTGTACACATATTTTGAAATAGAGCTCTATACTTTGTTTTCTTTCTTTGGGATTGTGGCTTCAGTTTTGTAACTTGTTTGTGTGTGTAACATCTCTACATTTAAATAAGTAGGCACTAGCAATTTTGTAACCACATGATTAGAATCTAGCTTAATAAATTTTGGTAACCATTTATGCATAAGCCTGACTTGTTTTCTCTGGTTTACTGTAAAGCAGCCAACACAATTAAAGAACCTCAGCCGTTTTGGCTCTAAAGCCTGGCCATTAGGTGAGAGTACTAAGAGCCTAGCGTTGAGTTGTGCCGCCTCCACGGGGCAAACTCTTGGGGCACCTGTCAGTCAATCCTGGCTGCCCGCTGCGAAGGAGCTCTGAGCTCTAGCAGTTAAAGTCACGGGTGTGGAGAGGCTCTTAGTGCTGCCATTGGGGCACCTGTCAGTCAGTATTGACTGCCCGCTGCGAAGGAGCTCTGAGCTCTAGCAGTTAAAGTCACGGGTGGTTAGGACCTTGGGGCATCCGTCAGCCTAGCCCGGGCTGCCCGCCGCGAAGGGACAGTGCGTCCTAGCGGTTAAAGTCACGGATGGTATAAACGGGCATAGCTGGCACCTCACCAAACATCCTTGGCCGTCGGCTAACAAGGAGCTAATTTTTGGCCTCCCCTCCCCCCAGTTCTGGCTCTCCCCAGTACATACAGAGAAGCCACTGGAAGGCTCTCTGTCAAAGGAATCACATAAGGACATTATGGGGCAGAGCTCAGTACTAGGAGCCAGGTGGTACAGTCTGTTTGTTACTGCTAGAAGTGTAGTAAGCCTGGCAGTAGCACCTGCTGCAGTTTTGACCAAGAGGGGCGATATTAGGGCCCGCTGCTGCATCGCAGCTAGGAAAGGAATCTGACGCCATGTTGGCAGCACATTGTACTGGAAGCACTGCACTAACGGACTCTTGAGACAGCTCACAAACTGTAGGACATGGACAATGTGATAATGTGCACATCTGCTCTTTGGTGACAGGTCATTTTGCCCTTAGCTGTCGGCAGCTGTAAGGGGAACTGGCCATTTTTTTGCCTCTGTTATTTCCACGGGGCACTCTCTCTGTTCTAGGTCAGGTGTTATTGGTGCTGGTAAAAGCTGTGCCCGCAGAGAGCTAGAGCCTGAGCTCAGCAACACCTAAATACCTTTCAAGATTTGGACCATTATTCTTATTATTTTCAAAAGGCTTGGTCATTCATGCTTTTGTCACATCACTATTAATGGGTTGTCTACAAGGGGAAATTGACCAGGATAGCTATTGCACTCAGGGAGCTCTCTTGGAATTCCACAATAGCTGTTCTGGTCATTTTTCCCATGTAGACTAGCCCTAAGGTGCTTTGCAAGCAGAGAGTTGCTGTTTTTTAAGAGCGCTTGTATTCGGGAGGGATGAAGGTGGGTTATTTTTTATAATCAGTCCCCCACCTCACGTATTTACTCAGAGAAATCCTGCTCAGTGACAGTGAGCTCCTGACGGTCTCTGTTCAATTCAGCTGTGATTTTAAAAAAATGGTGTGAATTTAGTGCTTGCACATGGTGCCAGACTGTCCGCCCTGGGAAGCCTCTCTCTATCCTCTGAGCAGACACCACACAGGCAGTGGGCGGTATAAGCTTCTCTGTACGCTACTCCCTCATAGTGTTTCAAGCCTGACCTGGAGGAGTCACCTTAAAACTCTCCCCTTGGGTATTTTCAAAGCAGCACCAGCTGACACTGGTGAGGCAAGGGGTGAGCTGATTGTATTCACTCACTTTACTGTTGCCTCGACCCCTGTTATGTCTCATCCATCTGTTATGTTCTAAGAGATTGTGAACTTTTTGGGGCAGGGACTGTCTTTTTACAGTAAATTGTCCTCCAGGTAGCAGCAAACGTGCACTCAGTATTTTTTGCTAACCCCCACAGCGTAATTATTGGTTTGTTTTTTCTCTACGGGTATGGGAACCTGAAACAAAGGTCTTATGCAAGAAGGATGACAGCTTTTTACCTCTGAAAAGAACCTCTCTTACTAGACATTTGCTATCCAGACAGAATCTGCTTCAGCTCTCAGTACTATCTGATCATCCAACTCTTCCGGGTTTGAGCAATCCAAGTACCTTCACTTGAATAGGAACATTTGATCTGATCTACTGGGTTAATGTGATCCACAATGCGGCTGATGCTATGCAGTGCTCCTCAGATCTGTGATCTCTTGACAGGAAAGGTACACATGAAATTCAGTAGTAGTACCTTGCAGAATCAGGTCCTAAAAGCTCTGGGCTTTCTCCCTGAGATAATACCAGATAAAGGAAACAAAAGCCTCTTGTCTGGCCCAGCTGGCACCAACATATTTATAAAGTCAGTATTCTCTCAAGTTTTTTTCTCTCTAAGCTGGTACAGATAAGCCTGAAACAAATCTTTCTTGTCATGAAGAATTTTCAAACGCATCATATCTGCATCTGGGCAAGATTCCTGTCATGTAAGCTACCAGTGCAGGCTTGGTGTATAGAGATCTGACTGGCTGGCCTTGCAGTGACTATGGACTCTGACTGACAGCACCTGGCAAAAATGCTCCTCACCATACTGTTGATATATGCAGTTCCTACAAAGTAGGTGACCTAGAATGGATTTCCTCCAGCTTGACTGCTGTGGATATGTCTATTGAGATAATGTGGCTTGGGGATGGCAAATCTTAATCACATGGAAGCCAAATTCTGCTCTCAGTTAAGTGCAGGCACCCCATTAAACTCAGTGGTGTTCCATGGGTGTAACTGAGGGCAGAATTTGGCCTACACAGAGCTAAGTTTTACCACGGCTAATTAACAGACAAAGAGAGGTAATGTTGTTGTCTAGTGATTAGAACAGCGACTGGGTAGTTAGGCTATGTTACCTTGGACAAGTCATTTACGGTAGCCTCTCGGTGCCTCATATGAGCTACTTCTAAAATGGGGATGATGATAATAATGATGCTAATACCACCTTTGGTGGGGAATGGGAATTCATTTTGTTTGAAAAAGTCTTTTAAATCTTGAGCGAAAGGTGCTATATAAATACCAGCTAGAGAGAAGATGGTCTTGTGGTTAAGACACAGACACAGGCCTCAGAAAATCTGGGGTCAATTTCCATTTCTGTACAAACTTCCTGTGTTACCCTGGGCAAGTCACTTAATCTCTCTGTGCCTCAATTTTCCACCTGTAAAATGAGGATAACAATAGTTCCTTTATATTTAGATTGTACGTTCTTTTCAACAGGGACAGTTTTTTACTATGCATCTGTCCAGTGCCCCCCTAGATATGACTGTCAGACAAATAACATTTTTATTATTATTATTTTTCCAATTTTGCCATGTGGCACAGTATCCGATCCATAGGGGAGTGTGTAAGGCCCAAGTGAGTTGTGCCATCATTTCAAATATAGCTTATATTAAAACTCCCATAGAGCGGTTGGCAAAATGCACATAGATTTTTTTCTGGCTATGCTTTCTTCATGCCTTAGTAGCAGCTAGGCCAGTGGTGGGCAAACTTTTTGGACCGAGGGCCACATCTGGGTATGGAAATTGTATGGCAGGCCATGAATGCTCATGAAATTGGGGGTTGGGATGTGGGAGGGGGTGAGGGCTGCAGCTGGGGGGGGGGTGCAGGCTCTGTGGGGGGTCCACAAATGAGGAATTCAGTGTACGGGAGGGGACTCCAGGCTGGGGTAGGGGGTTGGGGTGCGGGGGGGGGTGAGAGCTCTGGCTGGGGGTGCAGGCTCTGTGGTGGGGCTGGGGATGAAGGTTTGCGGTGCAGGAGGGTGTTCCGGGCTGGGACCAAGGGGTTAGGAGGGCAGGAGGGGGATCAGGGCTGGGGCACAGGGTTGGGGCATGGGAGGGGGTCAGGGGTGCAGGCTTACCTCAAGCAGTTCCCAGAAACAGCTGCATGTCCCCTCTCCAGCTCCTACACAGAGGCACAGCCAGGAAGCTCTGCACACTGCTCCGTCCGCAGACGCCGCCTCTGCAGCTCTCGTTGGCCGTGGTTCCTGGCCCATGGGAGCTGTGGGGGCGGTGCTTGGGGCGGGGGCAGCGTGCCAAGCCCTTTGGCTGCCCCTACATATAGGACCAGAGGGGGGACGTGCCGCTGCTTCTGGGAGCCACGCAGAGCCATGGTTCACGCTGAGCGGGGCAAGCCCCTCACCCTGCTCACCAACTGGAGTGCCGAAGCGGGGCAAGCCCTGGACCCTGCTCCCTGGCAGGAGCTCAAAGGCTAGATTAAAGTGTCTGAAGGCCTGGATGCAGCCCCTAGGCCGTAGTTTGCCCACCCCTGAGCTAGGCTATGGTGACCTTCTGAAGAATGATCACACTAGCTACTAACACATGTTTAAAAGGGTTACACGACAGCCCGTTTTCTACATTGACTCAAGTCCATAATGGCAGCACAATGACTCTCTGTTCTTGACCTTTTCTCTCTCTCTTTTAATAACTGGAAAATAACATCAAAAGAACTACCCAGTTTGTTGAGAGGGGAAATGAAAAACTGCACTCTATATTCTATATCTTACCAAGAGAGCTGACAACCCCCCATAGCAGTTTCAGCAGGGTTAGGGGGAAAGCTCTGCAAGCTGGCTTCTGATATGTGCCATTCAATGTTCTCTACTCATTTACATCACCTTTATATCTGTGTGACTCCACTGACTCCCAAAAACTGGTGTAAAGGTGGGGGGGAATCAGTACCTTTGGTATAACTTTTATGATGAAAGCAGGATTCTCATTCAGTGACAAAAAGAGACCTTCCAGTTTACTGCTTTAAACTCCGTTTCAGGAAAGATCTCCAGTACATACTTAAGTGCCCAAGTAGGAGTAAGGGTGCAGGAGTTGGTCCTTTACTCAGCACAGCTTGTTTCACAATTATATAAACTTGCTGAATCTTTCCCAAGGAAAGAGAGGTCTAAAAAGGCACTTCACCTACAATGGGCTCTGCAAAGTAAAGTGGGGACGTGCCTTTCTTTTTGACATATATCAATAAGAGAAACCAGAGCACTGAACAGAATAGAAGAAAATAATTTAAGAGAATTGTATTTGGAAGCACTAATGTACATTTTGAACAGTTACATCTCTGCTCAAAACAAGAGCGTTTCAGAAAGTTGCCAAGCAACACAAAAGCCATATATTGTGAGCACTATACAACCCAGACACTTGTGTCTAAAAAAAAAATAAAACTCTGAAGGCCAAACTGGAAAAAATATCTCCTTTGTGAGCCTTTGTTGTAGTTTCCTCTCTCACACACTTTCCCCACCCCCAGGTTCATTTCCTGAGCTATGTACAAAGAAAAGCATTATCCAAGGAACAGCAGCAAAAAGAATGGTACGGACAATGTACACTCAATACTATGATACTGCAGCTCGCTAATAAGGAAATGCCAACTACGTTAGGCACTAGTAATCCAGTATGGACCAAACAGTGTTGCCAAATAAGTCTTGATATATACACAATGGGTGAAATTCTTCCCTTCGCAGAGGGACAGCACAGGCCCTTCGAGCCATTTATGTCCCTCTGAGCCCAGGAGGCGCAAAGGTAGGAGCTACACTCCTCGGGAGAATTGTAGCTATCAGAGCGGGGGCATTACTGGATTTGGTGAGGGGACCAGTGTATGTATGGGAGCATGGACAGAAGGATATCGTGGGAGGGGGAAGGGAGTATACTGTAGTCTCAGCTAGCATTTTACAACTGGATTGCCCGCTGAAGAAATACAGATTTCCCAGGGGGAATATGGGAACATGGTTGGAGGGGAATTTCTGGGCAGGGAGGAATCTAAGGGGGACATTGCTGAAAGTAGGAGTTTAATGCTACCTTTGCACCTCCTGCTGCTTCTGGTCGTACTTTGCTGGCTGATTGGGAGCACTATCAAAGATGACAGCTGCCAGAGTTGACTGCACTGTGTTGCATACCCATTCCCACACAATCAATTGAGGCTTTACTCCTACAAGCTCTCAGGGTAACTTCAATCAATTGTGTGGCCTGCCTATCAATCAACTGGGGTACATTTACGTGTGGACACAAGGTGAATTTCAATCTATCGAAGGCCATTACAATTGATTGATCTCTCTGAGGTGAACAAGGCCTAGTTCAGGTGAAGAAAAGCAGCATAAGTACAGCCTTACGGCGGGGGGGATTCAGATGCATCCAACTGAAATAGAGGGTTAGTTACCAGCTCCCCTCTGTAGTATAACCTGTCCAGTCGAGTTTGTAAAGGGCAGTGGTGTACAAAAATACGAGTCAGTTCATTACTGCACATGTGAGTGTGAGGAAAAGTGGCAGGTGGTTCCTTGAAATCCTTCCACTTTTCCACCATGTTCCCACAGCAGCACACACACTGAGTAATTACCTGGCTCGTATGTCTGTGTCACCTCTTCCCTACACTGGATGCAAATGGAACTGCTCAACTGTGTGTCATAGTCCCTGTATGCCTAATAGAATCATGTATGCAGTGTTGTAGCTGTGTTGGTCCCAGGATATTAGAAAGACAAGGTTGGTGAGGTCATCTCTTTTATTACAAGGGTTCTCAACCTTTTTGTTGCCCCCCTCAGCATGCTATAAGAATACCAGGCCTCTGGGCTGGGGCGGGGAGACATAGGTGTAGTTTTGGGTATAGGTGTAGTTTTACTTCTATTTGGGGGGGCCCAAGGGCTGGCGGGGCTCTAGCCAGTTCCGCACAGCAGGGTCCAAGGACAGCACGCCACCTCCACCTCCGACTCACTCAAGAGGCCACCCAACCTGTCTGGGCTGTGGGGGGATGCAACCAAAAAATATAACTCACGGGGGGCACTCAATTCAAAAAGTTTGAAAACTGCTCAGAGTGCAGGGAGGGGTTAGCTAGGGGCTGTGTGAGGTGAGGGGAGTAGCTCAGGGTGCAGGGAGGGGGTAGCTAGCGGCTGTGTGCGAACAGGGGGGTAGCTCAGGGTGCAGGGAGGGGATAGCTAGGGGTTGTGTGCAGGCAGGGGAGTAGCTCTGGGTGCAAGCAGGGGAGTAGCTAGGGGCTGTGTACGGGCAGGGGGGGCTCCCAGTGCAGCTCCCAGCTTCAGCAGAGGGGAGCACTGGGGCTCCCAGCTTCAGCCCTGCGCTGCTCCTGGCTTGTGGGGAGAGGTTTGCCGGCTTCAGCCCCATGCTGCTCCCAGTTGGGGCGGGGGGGCTGCCGGCTTCATCTCCTGGCTGGGGGGAGGGGGGCACCCGCTTCAGTCCTGCGCAGCTCCTGGCTTCAGCACTGGGGCTCGGGACACCAGGTTTCAGTTGCGGGGCTCCGCGGACCCCCTGAAAGGGCTCATGGACCCCCGGGGGGCCATGGACCCCCAGTTGAGAACTGCTGTTTTATTAGACCAACTTCTGTTGGTGAGAGAGACAAGCTTTCGAGCTACACAGAGCTCAAAAGCTCTGTGACCTGAAAAAGAGCTCTGTGTAGCTTGAAAGCTTGTCTCTCCTATGAACAGAAGCTGGGCCAGTAAAAGATATTCCCTTACCCCCTTGGTCTGTCTAATAGGCTAGTGAACAGCCATTCTCCTCTAGCTCAAGCAGCAGGGAGCCTTTGCTTCAGGAGCAGGAGGGTCAGTTCGATCCCTGCTGCTCCTGTGGGGTTCTGAGCAGTCATGGTGAGTAGCATGGCTAATGACAGCCAAAGAGTTCCTGTATGCCTGTGGATTTGTTACAGTATCAAGACTGACCCGCCTGGAGAGCACACTGTCTTATGGATTGAAATGGCAGCTTCAAGCATTATCTATCCCTCTTCCTGACCCAAAGGCAATAGTCTTCTCAATAAACAAAAAATTCCAGGAACCTGGGTATTACACTGCCCCTCTAAAAACGGAGTGCAAGAGAAGAGCAGTTTCTCCTCACCCCAGGAGCTCCCTTTCTCAAGGAATCCCTTCTGCTCTCACCTCCTCGCCTAACAGGCTTTTTTGAAAGTAAAGTTCCCTCCATTAAGGTGAACTGACAGCTAGGCACCTATGTCTCTCCAACCCCATGTTCCCTTTTGCCAGGCCTCAGTAGAGTTGCTACCATCTCTCTCTCTCCTCTTTTTAGCTTTCTTTTTCTCTGGATGGCTGCCCCCTCTATCTTGCCTTCGCAAGCCCTTGTGGCTCCATCCCACTCTCTCACATCATCAGTTGACAACATGTTGCTCAGGGGTGCGGCGGTCCCATGGCCAAGGACAAGAGAAGAGAAGTTTGGGCTGCCAGACTGCTGCCTAAGCCTGTAGTCCTGTAGATGTGAAATGCTCATGTGGCCAACTGCATTAAGGGTTGCTGTGCAAATGAAGGAAAGGCTTTAAAGGAGACACCTGGCACTTTTATATATAACTTTGGGAGTACATGTGTTGTGTGTGTGTAGGGGGGAGAGAGGGGTTGATCTAGGGTCATATAGCTTGCACCTTCCCCACTACTCCTCCCTAGACTGATCTCCAAGTGGAGAAACACCATCTGAAGTTCTCTTACATCACAACTGCTAGTAACTGTTAACTGAGACCTCTCCATTCTTCTGCTGGCAGTTACAAGTGGTCACATATCCTATATTTTTGCAAACTTTACTTGCTGTATATCAACTGAAGTGCCAGAAGAAGAAAGTTGAAAAATCATTAAGCTGCTAAATGTTGTTAATCTTCAGACAAATACCCTCTGAACAGCTCACAAGTTGTCTTGTGATTATACTGTAAACAGTCTGTCAGTTGGCTTCTGTGGGTAATCACTGATTTTTCCGAGATTAGAGCTTAAGCAACACTCTAATTTAACTGCATACCTTAGTCCTAACCATATTACAGAACAGCAGATTACTGTTACTGGTATATAGCTTGTTTAACCATTTAGAATGGCAACAGATTTCAGAAAGCTGCTACGATACAGTGACAATAGCAAATGGGCAGTTACCTCCCAAATAGTTTTTCTTGAGTTAGAATGTAAACATTTCCTCGTCAGATTGAAGGGTTACATCATATAGAATAGAGGGTAATATGGCAGATGAACTGCAAAATATTTAATGCAGAAGAGGATCTCTACTAGGCAGAGCCTGAATTATCCCAAATATAGCTTTGACAGTTGCCGATCAACAGCTGTTGTATATTCTGCTTCCATTTTCAGCCTTCACACTGCATGTGTGTAACTTTACATTCCAATGGTGCAGCAAGTAATCACACAATGTGATGCCACCCATACCTGCATGTAAAGCTTCAGAACAAATGAATGATTGCACCCTGCTGTAGGGAATACAGTTTGCCACAGGCATTTGCTTCCATAAATCATTGTCTGCTTATGAAACTGGGAGGGGATGTCATTGCTGAATAATTGTTTTTAACTTCACCGGTGCAGCCTTTTTGGGGCATCCAATGATGTTTCACTGGACTGTTGGGTAATGGGTACATGGGACAGCACAGCAGATGTGACTTGGCCTAGAGAAAGAAGAAATTGTTTAACTCAATTTAGAACCCAGCCAAAAATCACAGGTTCTAACTTTAGAATAAAGCTCAGAATTTTGGGAACCAGAGTTTTAAATATGACTTCCCTTTTTGCGGTTGCATAAATTGGTCCATGAGTAACTGATTTATGCCTGCAAACCAAGTAGAAATTCCACTACACTCCATCAGCATGTGTTTCAATTGGAGGAAATGCAGCTCTGGAAACTAGTAGATCCATAGCTGTTGCTATGTTACCAAAACCTAGCTGAACAATTAGAACCAGTCACAAATCCTCACCTGGAATTTCTACTAGGATAGACATCTAAATGGAAAGAAGAGAAGTCAAGTTGAGGTCTAAACATAAGTTTTCAGGCCCAGATCCTCAAAGGTATTAAAGTGCCGAACTCCCATTGATTTTAATAGAAGTTTGACACCTAAATACTTTTAAGTATGTGGGCCTCAGTTCCTGCTGACTCTGGCAAGAGACAAAGTCAGGGCCACTCCTGCAGATTTTTAGGTTTATTCCCCTGGTGGTGCAGAAAGCAGGGTGAAAATGCCTTTCAGACAAGGATTTTTCATGTTTGCCAAGTACAGGCTTCTTTATAGGTAGAAATACCAGAATATGGGGTTCTAGCATTACATTCCCTTTGAAAAATAATGGCTTTAACAGCAGGGAAATTTGTTCCTTGAAATTCAAAGTGCAACAAAGGCCACACTTTTAAAAAGCAAGTTTGAGCGGGCTTGAAAAACCCAAAGCACCCTCATCCCTAGCTTTGCCTCAGGATGCTGACTCATTAGGGCTAGATTGTGACTTCACACAGACGACCCTCTGCAGGCTACCCAGACCTTGGGTGCACAGTAAGAAGATGCTGAACGATCAGTTCATGCCTCATACAGCAGGTGAGCAGGGAATGGACAGAGCCTTGGCTGTTGGCTCCATCCCCTACTTTTGCCCACACAGCTAAGCCATTGTTCTAATTTGTTTCTGGTAGAGGCCAGCTGAAAATGTCTACCCCCATACCCACAGCAGGAGCAAGTGTGAATCAGCAAGGGAGTGGTTCTGAGGCACAATGCCTTCCACGGCTGGTCCATGGGTGGCACAGTTTACGTTCACCCTTTCTTCAGAGCTGTGCCTGAAGGTGCAATCTAGGCCTTAGGCAACATTCAGAGGCCTGGGAGTGTGTGTGGGGGGGGACGCAATGCGGGATTGTACCTCAAGTGATTATGTTAAACTCCGTTTACAGTCCATTGCTTTCCAAGTGCTGACTCAGAGAATGTGTGCCATGGGAATAACACTGGTGGCATAAACAGTATCCCAAAGGTCTTGATCTGAAGGGCTGCTGAGCACCACTCAGGATCAGGCCCAAAGTAGGCTCCCTCTGTGCATCTGAACATTGGACTTTCAGGACCTTTTATTCTTCTGCAGTTATTGTCAATGGGAAAGTGTGACACTTCCTGGGGGTACCCAGGGTTGTGAGGCACCTTCCTACACTTGCCCTTAGCATCAGAAGCCTCGTCTGTGCCTGCTAGGGAATAGGGTTGCTAATTTTCTAATCCTACAAAACCAAAAACCATAGCCCTGCCCCTTCCCCGAGGCCCTGCCCCGCCGCTTCCCCGAGGTCCTGCTCACTACATTCCCCCTCCCGCTGTGGCTCTCTGTCCCCCACCCTCACTCACTTTCACTGGGCTGGGGCAGGCGGTGGGTGAGGGCTCTAACTGGGGGTGTGGGCTCCGGGGTGGGGCCAGAAATGAGGGGTTCAGGGTGTTGGAGGAGGCTCTGGTTTGGGGTGTGGGAGGGGGTGAGGGCTCGTCTGGTGGTGTGAGCTCTGGGGTGGAGCCGGGGATAAGGGGTTTGGCATGCAGGAGGGAGCTCCAGGCTGGTGAGTGGGGCAGAGGGGTTCAGGGTGTGGGAGGGGGCTCTGGGCTGGGGCAGGGGTTTGGGGTGCAGGGGGATGAGGGCTCCATCTGGGGTTGCAGGCTCTGGGGTGGGGCCAGGTATGAGGGGTTTGGAGTGCAGGAGGGAGCTCTGGTTTTGGGGGGGCTCAGGGCTGGGGCACAGGCTTACCTCCAGCAGCTCCCAGTCGGTGGCACAGCGGGTGGGCTAAGGCAGGCTTCCTGTCCTGGCACCCTAACCCTAACCCTAACCCAGCAGGTCCGCCTCCTAGATGGAGGTGCATCAGGTGGCTCTGCATGCTGTTCTTGCATGCAGGCACCGCCCCCGCAGCTCCCATTGGCCATGGTTCCCAGCCAATGGGAGTGCGGAGCTGGTGTTTGGGGTGGGGGCAGCACACAGAGCCCTGTGGCCCCCCCACCTAGGAGCCAGACTTGCTGGTAGGTCTAGCCTGCCTTAGCTTCCACAGCACCACCAACCAGACTTTTAATGGCCCAGTCAGCAGTACTGACCGGAGCTGCCAGGGTCCCTTTTTGACCAGGTGTTTCGGTCGAAAACCAGACACCTGGTTACCTTACTGGGGAGTCAGCTCCCCAAATCCACCAGCTGCAGGCAACACAAGCACTGCCCCCCTAGACCTATATAGGCTCTGCTGTCTCTCTACAGATTAGTGATGGGCACACTCCAACCCTCAAACCCTTGGAGCGTCTCCCTGGACTGTCCACTGGACACTCACAGTATTTCCAGATTCGCTGCTTACCATTTCCACCTCAGATCATTGCTCCGCTGAACACACAGCACTTAGATATGTTTATAGTGGAAACAAGTAAAATTTGATTTACCGTACCATAGAGATTCTATTGATAGCAAATAGAAGTATTGGAAACAAATGGTTACATATAAAATAAAATCATAACACTCAGTCTAGAACCTAGACTTACTTACCTAAATAATCTCCTGTCTTACAGAGCAAGGCTCACCCAAAGTCCTTCCAGCATTTTATGGCCAGGCTTGGCTGTGATCTTCCATTCATGAGACATGTCACGTTGTCAGCTTGCCTCCTCGGTGAAAGATTCAGGATGTCTCTTGGTACCCTTAGATATATCAGGAGAGTCCTTTATTCATTTCCATAAGCAGCACACTTCCTGCTGATTGTTCTTTCCTGCGGCTTCCCTCACTTGTTGATTTTGAAAACTTTTGCTTAGCATCAGGCTTAGTATGCAAATAGACCACCGCTGTGAATTGGACAATACACAATAACCAGACAGGGAGATAAGCATCTGTTTGTACCCTCTATCTGAAAGGATCCTGTTTGAGACATTTCACTCTCCTGGTTACCTGTTTTAAAACCATAATTTTCAGTTTAGACATATAACTCCTTAAATATTATCTGTACACACATTTTGCAATGATTGTGTTGACCAGTGGGCTACTGGCTCTCGGTAGAGACCTCGCCTATCACTCTCTGGTGCATTATGCTTATATCTGACTATGGGGATTCCTATAAAACTCTATGTACCCCCTGTGCCCTCTGCCAATTGGCACCAAGAGGTTCCTGGGGTACAGAAAGTCATGCGTCTACCCATTTGACTTCAGCCTCACTCCCTGTCATTTTGTCACTAGACTTGAAAATCCTACATTTGCTTACAGTACATCCTCTAAAAAAGACCCCCTATAACCTTTTGGAAATACAGGGCGTATTTGGGTTTGCAGTGGGAGAGGAGAACTTCAGTTATCCTGACATGTGCTATTTCTTAACTGCAATCCTCATGGGGACTCTTGAACGCTATGAAGGAGAACTTTATGACCCAGAAGCAAAAGCCACCAACTGGGAGAAGAGAAGCTATCCAGAGGGAAGCAATGCTGAGAATGTGAGAGTATGAGGGAAACTTGGCACCAAGAATTATGAACTAAATGAATTTTGAAGGAGGCTGTGTTCATGTACACAGTACTATGGTGGCAACCAGTTAAAGGAACAAGTTTTGAGGCGTTTGGAAAACTAATAGCCAGGGTCCAATGGGTAGAAGTATTAAAATCTTATGCTCCTGAATTGGATCTCTGAGACTTGTCCAGATACATTCCATCCTCACTTTTCCCTGGTCTAATGGTCAGTAGTACATGACCAGCATTGTTAGTTTTTCCTTTGTTTTGCTTTGTTCTTGATTCCTGAATCAGAGGATTTCTCCACTGGTGCCTCCTCCAGTCTCATATCCCATGTTACTGCTTTCATAAATACCTTTGCTTCTTTTCCCACCAGTCTCTCTTATAAGGACCATATTTGTTAATGTTGTTATTCCTGATGTAGTACATCCTATAAAGTTTCAGTGATATGATTAGCTTGCACTCTCCATGTGCAGCAGCAATTATATTCCCCATATGCCTTGCATTTGTATAAATAGAAACTACAGCATTATCACATTCTTTTCCTTGTAAAGTTCCTTTTCCTTTTGTTTTGTGGGCCATCCCCAACTTCATTAAGTACCGGATCCAAAGTCGACTGAAGTCAATAGGAGTCTTTCTGTTTGACTTCAGCAGGTTATGGATCAAGATCTAACAGGGCAAAATTCTGTTTCTATGGAAATCAACGGCAACACTCCTGCTGAATTTCATTGAGACAGAATTTGGCCCTATAGGAATGATCCAAAGCCCACTGAAGCCAATGGGAGTGTGTCCACTGATGTCATTAGCGTTTGGATCACGGTCTATAAGTGCAGACTCAAATATGTAGACAAGTGCATATCTGGGCAAGAGGTAGAAAAAAGCTTGCAAGTTTTATGCTGAAGGAAAGAACGTGAGTGCCTAATATTCAAGGAATATTCTCATTATCCAAAGAGACGTCATACTAGTGAAATTATGACCCCCCATAAGGCCGACATTATGGGTTGTGATGTAGGTTCATTTTCAAAGTCAACAACCTTGAGGGTCCTTTTGAAATTTTTTTTTAAATAGCTTATATTAGAAAATCTGGAATCATGCAATCATAAAGAATGCAATTAAGCACATAATCTTGGTTATTTTTGACATCTGTGTACAGTTAGAGTCCATGGCAATTTTTTGCATCTCCCCACCCTGCAGCCTAGTGTCTTCAATTAATTTATCAAGCACCATCTGTGCTGTAATATTTGCTGCTCTGTTTGTGTTTCTGCATCTGTGTTGTTGCTGAATATTCCATGACACTTGGCCATTTTCATTGATGCTGAAAAAAAGCATGGAACGAATAGTTGCTTAAGATAATTATCAAGTACCAATAAGCAACTAAACAGAATTACATTTGCAGTCAACAGATACTAAAATCCCACTGAATGACTGTTTAGAAGGTGAATAGAAACATGGAAAAGAAATGCTGATAATTTTAAAATTGCACACCAGATTCTCTGGTAAAGATATAGCACCTTTGTGGAGCTTTGGTCATTCACAGGGGCAGAAAGCCACAGGATGTTCCCAGCTGAAGATTTCACCCAGCTCCTACACCGCCCACTCTGCAGCCCTCAGGACAGAGGGTAAGTTGGGGAAGGAGGGGCATTACCTGTGCTCTGGTTATTCTCCACAAGCATAAGGGTTCTTTGAGGCCATGGCTAACCAGCATACATTAGAGCAGTCCCAGGTTGCTATAAAGCAGGGATCTCAAAGTCCCGGTCTGTGGGCCATCTGCAGTCTGAGAACCTCCCCAGTGTGGCCCATGGAGGAGAGACCCCTGCAGCCATGCTGCTGGCTCTGTCTGCTGCAGGCCCCGCCCCACACAGTGGCTGGGAGAGAGGGACAGAGATATCATCACTAGTTGCCGGGCAGAGTCAGCCAAGGAGGCAGGGTCACTTTTTTCCACAATAAATGTAAACAAGTCAAAATACCAAACACAACTTACCTTGCTGCAATCCTGAAGGTTTCAACTGCTCAGTCACTGAGGCCAAACATCAACAAATTGACAGAACTGAAGCATTGCCAGGTGTCTGGCCAACACTAAAAACTCCCTGGCAGGCAAAGAATTGTATAAAGTTGTATGACACTTTTATTATTTCTAAGAAATTCGAAATAAAAAATACAATATAAACGTTTTCTTTTCTGAACACCATCTTCAGTGACATTATTGGCCCGCTGGGAGGATTTGGCCCGCTGGCACTGGCCCTAAGGTAAACTGAGTTTGAGACCCCTGCTCTAAAGCACAGCAGGGTCAATGTATAGCCAACTCCTTCCCCCCACCAGTTGTGCTCAGGCTGCTCTAAAGTATGCCAGGGTCAACATACAGTTAGCACTAGCTGGGCTCAGCAGACAATGGATGCAGCTAAGAATGCCTTGTGTATTTTTAATTCCTGGCATCACAGATGTTAAAGAGAGAAACTCCAGTTAAGTCATCCAGCTCATCCCCCTGCAGGGAAGCTCTTTTCTCCACCAGACATTTTTTTAGTGTTTTGACAGGACCTGCATGAATGGGACTTCTTCGCTTGGAAAACTGTTCCCCAGTCATGTAAATCTCATTGTCTGAAACCTTATCCTGATATCTGCTACAGTCCTTAATTTCCTTAATTTAATTTGGTTACTCTGAGTTATACCCTTTGTATTATGCTACATAATCCCTCTCCATCCTTGACATTTCAGGCTCTTGTTTTTTGTGGGTCCATCCTAACAATCTCACTAATTCTAAATTGGAGCAGGAATAAGCCATACAGACATTGCTGGAGATGGGAGAAACAGTAGTTGGTTTTTCAAGACCTCCCTTGTTTAGTTAGCCAAAGACCCTATTGTTTTCTCCTAAGAAAAGACAAAAAAAGGAAGAATAGAGAGGAAAGGCATAACTTGTGCATACCAGGACATAATAGCATGTCTATTCCTCTTCCTCTGTCAGCTGAAAGGGTAGTAGAAAGAGGGGAATTCACCCACTTTGGAGGGCTCCTCTTTCAAGGACAAAAGAATATGCTTATTTGAAGACAAAAATCCCATACGGGGCATATCTCTCTACCTTTAACACGTCCCCAGCTCTCTGTTTAACAGGTTTTTCTGAGGTGGTCCATTCTTCAGTCCTTCCTCCAACTCCGCCAGAATGTGAGGTCCCATTGAAAGTCTCTTTTGTCATAGTCAGTTATATGAGACAGTGACTCCTTTCTGAGCTGATGTTTCTCTGCATCATCTAAAATGCATGGATTTTTTCTCTTTGCTGATAGTGTACTTTTGCATGGGCAGACTGACTGGATTTGAACCAATTAACAGGAAGAAACACTTCTCTGTGACTGAAAAGACAACTTTACTGAGAGAAAATAAATGCTACAAAAATACAGCTATGGATTTGGCATCTTTCGCAACCATAGGGCTTTGAACTTCGAAAACAGTAATGTTGTCCCAGTCCTACTTTTTCTTTCAGCAGGGTCTATTATATTTGCCTAGTAGAGCACACATCATTAATTTAGCCAAAAAAACCCAACCAACGGGCCAAATTTTGTTCTGACTTGTAAACCCAGTGTAATGTAATGTAATGTAATGTACTGGCTTTGTGTGAGTGAGCGAGTGAGTGAGGTTGCCCTTTTGTGGCTGGGCCCACAAAGAAGATAAAGAACCTACTATTGCTTCTAGTTGAGGGAATCATTCTTTACCTCCAGTGTCCAAGGCCTATGTTCTTAGAGCTGAAAGACCAAGGTTCTATTTTTAACTCCACAAGGATGTGGTTGTGATTTATGTAGTAACTGTGTCTGGATTTATTCCAGTGAGTGAGTGCAGACTTTGGTGTGCTTCTAAACAAACCAGCTAAAACAACTCTACATCTATATAACTGTGAACAGTACAGTGAAAGTACTTGCACAAGATGCCACCTCTTCTCTTAAGAGATTGCTTCAACATATCTTCAAAAATGTACTGAGTACAATTGTGCCCCATCTCTGTTAGAACGAAGAACATCTCCATTAAGCAACTGATTGCTGTTTCTCTTGAATGGTTGTTTAAGAAAGTTTCAATATAATCTGAAAATAGCATGCCTTAGATTTCACCTGCTGGGGTGATTTTAGGAGATTTGAATGATTTTTCTATTATGAGGCCCCATATATTCCCCCCAAAAGTCATAAATTGTTCCTTAGTCATAAATCTTTGCGATTCATTGCAGGTCATTCCTGAGAATACAGCATGTTCAAAGTATAGTAACTAATTTACTAGGCACTTAGAGGTTCCCAGCTAGGGTTTGTTCTGCAGTAGAGATGCAGTTAGAGATAGTTATTTTTGAAAGAAATTTTTGTGGATGTGAACCTAAAGGACTTTAGCCATCTATAGTGATGTTTGCATTAAATTAAAACCCCACAATCCTGTGCTGGATAGAGCATATGCTGAATGTTGTTATAAATCGCTGTAAACCGGGGAATCTGCTGGACTAGAGTTGAGGTTGAGGACAGATACATAATCCTCCCTGATTAATTAGAGCAGAAGACTCTGCTAATCTCTGTGTTAGTCTGCTTGTGGTATTCGATCTAATAATAAACAGCATTTAATAAAAAAACCTCATCATGTTTTTAATTTCATCTGTAATATATATTGTTACAGGGCTCAACCAGGGGACTGCCTAGCTGGTCTGCTCTGAACCTTTGGCCATCCAGTCTCTTTCTTTTGCTTTATTCATATCCTCAGAACCACTTCCCTGTAGTGATATATACATTGGGCCAAATCTCCACTGGGCACTTTGCCTGAGTAAGTACTACGTAGATAATGAGTAAGGACTTCACAATTTGGGCCCTGATTCAGGAAAGCACTTAAGCACGTGCTTAAATCCATCCCTGTTCAAGACAGCACATAAGCATATGCTTAAAGTCAGGCACATGTTTAAGTCTCACATATGCTTAAATGATATCCTGAACAGGGATGCTCTCCTGAATCAGGGCCTTGGCTCAGTGATTATTTGGCCTGGTGTGGCTCCCTATGAAGTCAATGGGAGTTTGGCCACTGACTTCAGTGGTTTCAGAGTATTAGTTAGTCTGTATTCGCAAAAAGAAAAGGAGTACTAGTGGGACCTTAGAGACTAACCAATTTATTTGAGCATAAGCTTTCGTGAGCTACAACTCACTTCATCAGATGCATTCAGTGGAAAATACAGTGAGGAGATTTATATACACACAGAACATGAAAAAATGGGTGTTATCATACACACTGTAAGGAGAGTGATCACTTAAGATGAGCTATTACCAGCAGGAGAGCGGGCGGGGCGGGTACGGGGGGGGGACCCCGAAAAGGACTGGATCCTTAATTAATTTTCAGTCTGCTGTGTGATGCCATAAATCGTCTGTGGCATAGAGAAGGTGAGAGCTAATCTGCATGGGATGGTGACAAGCCATATTCTTCTCCCTTTGTTTCATATTTACCTATTGTGCCTTCCCTGCACACAGTACAAGGTGCTTGATGATGATTAATAGACTCTTGTTCTCATCTGACTCCACTGAGAACTCCACTCTTTTTCCACCTTGATTGAATTGGCCTCGTTAACACTGGATCCCCACTTGGTAAGGCAACTCCCATCTTTTCATATGCTGTAATATATATACTGCTTACTGTATTTTTCACTCCATGCATCTGATGAAGTGGGTTTTTACCCACAAAAGCTTATGCCCAAATAAATTAGTTAGTCTCTAAGTGACACAAAGACTCCTAGACCTGGTCTACAGTACGTGGTTATTTCGGAATTAGCCGAGTTACTTCGAAATAAAACTGATTCCGTCCACACGACCAAACCAGTTTTTTCGATTTAAAGGGTTCTTTAATCCGATTTATGTACTCCACCTTGGCAAGTGGAGTAGCGCTACAATTGAGATCGCAGCTCCAGGTTGCAACTACTGTGGACGCAATTCGACGTTATTGGCCTCTGGGAGCTATCCCAGACTGCTCCCTTGTGACCGCTCTGGACAACACTCTCAACTCCGATGCACTAGCCAGGTAGGCAGTAAAAGCCCCGGGAACTTCTGAATTTCATTCCCTGTTTGGTCACCATCAGCATAGGTGACCATCAGCACAGTCCACCATCACAAGACACCACGCAGTCCCGGATTTGCAGACGAGCTCCAGCATGGTCCGAACGGGAGGTACTGGATCTCATCACATGTTGGGGAGACGAATCTGTTATGGCAGAACTACATTCCAAAAAAAGAAACGCAAATACGTACGCTAAAGTCTCCAGGACGATGACGGAAAGAGGCTACTCCAGGGACACAGAGCAGTGTCGTACAAAAATCAAGGAGCTCAGGCAAGCATACCAAAAAGCCAGGGAGGCGAACGGGTGCTCTGGGTCACAGTCCCATACATGCTGCTTCTACTGTGACCTGCATGCAATTATGGGGGGGTGGCACCACCACTATCCCACAACTGTCTGTGGACACATGCAAGGGGGGAGTTGCACAAAGTGAGGAGGATGAGCTTTTGGAGGACGAAGAGGAGGAGGAGGACAGTGCACAGGCGGCAAGTGCGGAATCTGTTTTCCCCCCTAGCCACGAACTATTCTTAACGGTGGAGTCAATAGCCTCCTCCCACTCCCAAGGCAGGCTCCCGGACCATGACCTTGGAGAAGGCACTTCTGGTGGGTGAGAGCTTGATCAGAGAAACGTGGTGGGGCGTGGGGGAAAACCCAGCCATGCTGGGCTGTTCGTGTTAAGTTTAAAGGGCTCATCCCTGCTCAGAGCCTCATCGGAGCCATGCGGTGGGTGTTGGGGGAAGGTGTTGTGTGAAGCGATCATCCCAGAAAGCCCGCAGGCCCTCCTTTTATATGGCAAACCCACCAGGCATTGCTTGCTATGGGAAAGGGGGCCCAGCAGTTTGAAAGCATTGAAAAGAATGTGGAAGAAGCAGAACCCTGCGTGCCCCTAGGGCTTACCATGCCTGCCTGCAAGCTAAATTCTGTTGCCCGGCCACATGTGATGGCTTACTCACACCAAAGTGGCAGGCACTTCAGTATAAGAGGCAAAATGCGACCTTGTACAGAAAGAACATGTGCTGTGTACTATGAATTGCCTGTTTCACTGAGAAAGAGTGTCCCCTTTGTTCTCTAAAATGTATCTTTTAAAATTACCCTCCCTTTTTCTCCTCCCACAGGTGCAAATGTTTCAATGCAGTGTTTCATGTCCCAGAGGCTGGTCCAGAATAGAAAGCGGAAAAAAAGAACTCAGGATGACATGTTCGCCAAGCTCATATAGTCCTCCCATACTGATAGGACCCAGCTGAATGCGTGGAGGCAAACAATTGCGGAGTACCGTAAAGCATTACATGAATACGAAGAGAGGAGGGATGTGCGCTATGAGAGCAGGCAGGATGCTATGGTCAAGCTCATGGGGGAGCAAACTGACATGCTCTGCTGTATGGTGGATCTAATGCGGGAAAGGCAGCAAGTCCACTGACTGCTGCTGCAGCCCCTGTATAACCGCCCTCCCTCCTCCCCAAGTTCCATAACCTCCTCACCCAGACGCCCAAGAACACAGGGGTGGGAGGGGAGGCTACGGGGACCCACACACTCAAATCCAGAGGATTGCACAAGCAGCAGAAAGCTGGCATATCCGAAATTTTGATTTGGTTTCTAGACTTGTCCTTCCCTCCTCCTTCACCCCCCTAACCCAATACCCGGCCCCCTCCCCCCCGGTCTACCTTCTAATTTCTCTCAATGTTTTGTGCAACAAATAATAAAGAACAGTTTTAAAACAATTGTGACTTTATTTCCTTTCATTTATAAAAAGGGCAGGTAACCTCAAGAGAAACAAACACAACTGTCACACCGTACTCTGGCCAGTCATGAAACTGGCTTTCAAAGCTTCTCTGATGCGCAGCGGACCCTGCTGCGCTCTTCTAATCGCCCTGTTGTCTGGCTGTGCGAAACTGGCCGCCAGGCGAGTTGCCTCAACTCCCACCCCACCATAAACGTCTCCCCCTTACTCTCACAGATATTGTGGAGCACACAACAAGCAGCAATTACAATTGGAATATTGGTTGTGCTGAAATCTAACCGAGTCAGTAAACTGCGCCAGCGCGCTTTCTAACGTCCAAAAGCACATTCTACCACCATTCTGCACTTGCTCAGCCTGTAGTTGAACTGCTCCTTACTACTGTCCAGAGTGCCTGTGTATGGCTTCATAAACCATGGCATTAAGGGGTAGGCTGGGTCCCCGAGGATAACTATAGGCATTTCAACATCCCCAACAGTAATTTTCTGGTCTGGGAAGTAAGTCCCTTCCTGCAGCTGTTCAAACAGACCAGACTTCCTGAAGACGCGAACGTCATGCACCTTTCCCAGCCATCCCACGCTGATGTCGGTGAAACGTCCCTTGTGATCCACCAGTGCTTGCAGCACCATGGAAAAGTACCCCTTGCGGTTTATGTACTGGCCGCCCCAGTGTTCTGGGGCCAAGATACGGATTTGCATTCCATCTATCGCCCTGCCGCAGTTAGGGAACCCCAGCGCATTAAAGCCATCCACAATGGTCTGCACATTTCCCAAAGTCACTACCCTTGATAGCAGCTGGTCAATGATTGCGTTGGCTACTTGCAGCACAGCAGTCCCCACAGTAGATTTGCCCACTCCAAACTGATTCCCGACTGACTGGTAGCTGTTGGGCGTTGCAAGCTTCCACAGGGGTATGGCCACTCGCTTCTCAACTGTGAGGGCTGCTCTCATTTTGGTGTCTTTGCGTTTCAGGGCAGGGGACAGCAAGTCACAAAGTTCCATGAAAGTAGCCCTATGCATACGAAAGTTTTGCAGCCACTGGGAATCATCCCATACCTGCAATACTATGCGGTCCCACCAGTCTGTGCTTGTTTCCCAGACCCAGAATCGGTGTTCCACAGCATGAACCTGGCCCAATGCCACCATGATCTCCCAATCGCTACATGCCATGCTTCTAGGAATGTCTGTGTCCATGTCCTCATCAGTATAGTGATCGTGCTGTTGTCGCTTCCTCGCCTGGTTTTGCAGGTACTGCACATACTGCTGGATAATGCTCGAGGTATTTACAATGGTCAAAACTGCAGTGGAGATCTGAGCAGGCTCCATGCTTGCCACGCTATGGCGCCTGCATGGATAATCCTGGAAAAGGGGCATGAAACATAGGGGAGAGCAGAGTGGCAGTGGAAGAGGTGCTGTTCGGTTCACAGTAGCTGAAAAAAGGCGGGAAATGCTTGTCTTCTGTAGCTTTCACAGAGGCGGGACCCCAGGATAGACAACATGGAGAAGCTCGGTAGTGCAGCAAGAGTAGGAGAGCAGAGTTGACGGCGGAAGCTGTGCTGCTCGGTTCACGATGGCCGAGCAGAGTTGACGGCGGAAGCGGTCGATGAGGAAGAGAAAGAGTAGATACTTATAGAGATTATATAGAAAGACGAGAGGAAATGCAAGGTGGATTCATAGTATTAGGAGAGAAGCGGTGCACCATCTGCTGAAAGCACTATGGCGTCTGCACGCCAAAAAGGCGCGAAATGATTGTCTGCCGTAGCTTTCACGGCGGGAGGAGCAACTGATGACACATGCCCAGAAACACCCGTGAGAATGTTTTTGCCCCACCATGCACTGGGAGCTTAACCCAGAATTCCAATGGACGGCGGGGACTGCGGGAACTGTGGGATAGCTACTCACAGTGCACCGCTCTGACATTTGATGCTAGCCTCGGAACTGTGGACGCACTCCGCTGAATTCACGTGCTCTAGTGGGGACACAGAAGACCGAATGTATAAAATCGCTTCCGAAAATTCGAATAGAATAATTTCAAAATAATTTCATACTGTAGACATACTCCTACATACTTGTTTTTATTCTTTTTCCTGACTCCCAGGCAATCTCAGTTTCACCTTTGACTCCTCTCTCCTGCCCCCATAGTTGGTTTTCTGCTAAATCTGGTCACTTCTTTTTAGGATTTCCCTAATCTACACGTCCCTTACTTTCCCCACTGCTCTTCTACCTTTTCCACATTTTGGTCACCTCTCATCTTGATTACTGCCTGTCCCTCACTCTCCCACCACTACTGCCTAAGTCACCTTTCCTCTCTTTGCACTCTGACTATATCACCACCCTCCACTCCATGAAACCCTCCATTGGTTTCCCATCTCCAACCACATCAGATTCCAGCACCTTGTACTCAGCTACTAGGCCCTATGTTATCTTCCCCACACTCTCACCTCTGCTGTCATTCCTCCACTTCCCTTCTCTCTTCCAATCCTCTTGCCTTATTGCCTTCTTCCTCTCCATTTCCCACTCCCTCCTTCTGTATCATGCTGCCCTTTGCCAGGAACAGCCTCACTGCTTTCATCTGCCATGCACCTTTAATTTCACCTTCCATCTTCAAGAAACCACCTTCATCTCATCAGTTATCCTGAGATTCTCCCTATTTTGAACTGTTGCTCTGTCTCTTGCCTGTGTTTGTTTTAGCCAGTTCTTTGGGGCAGAGAAGTATTTGTTTCTATGAGCCAGATTCAACCTGGCTCCAGCATGGGGGAGTAAGCAAGAGGGACACAAAGATCCTCTTCCCACCCTGAGTAAATGTACAGTGATACAGAAATGTTTTATCTAATCATAATCATTTAGATGTCATTGTCCATTTCCCCCATCCCTTCCAGACACACCCGCCTTTCCAGGCCATCATCCCTCAACCTCTGTGCCTCTCAACCATCCCTACCAGCCCATCCCTTCTCTGTCCCCAGGACCCACCACCAATAAAAGATTTGTACTAACTGCTGTGACCTGACAGGGCTGCATTTCGCACAGCTGTAGCTGTGTGTTATTAAACACCCTGGATTCAAAATGGTATCAATTTACTCTGAAAAATTGCAGATTCCATGCCCCAGAGTTTATCACTGTATATTGAAGCTCCAGCTGCGGGGCCTGACTTATTAAGACTACGCTGGCGATGCAGACTTCATGCCAAGGTAACCGGTGCCTTAGCAATTTGGCAACACAGATGGTAACAAAATAAATTAGCGTCTCTTCCTCCCAGACTGCTGGGGAATTTAGAGATGGTCTCAAACCAAACCCCCTGGCTCTGAGCATTTCCAGACTTCGGGAGTGCTTGGATGCAGACGCGAACTTTACACATGGTCCCATGGGCTGACCCGAGCCGCTGGACCCGGACCCCTAACCGTCGCGTCCAGGCCTAGGAGGGCGCTGCGCTGTGGGGACGAGACCACCGAGGAGTCTTGCGAGGCGGGTGGCCGCAGAGCGAGTAACGCCAAGCCGGGACGGCGATTGCAGCGGCTCCGGGGAAGCGGCGCGCGGGCCCCCGCTCTCAGGGCCACGTGGCACCGAGGCGAGCTGTCAGATCAGAAGCTGGCGGGACCCACGTGGGGCAGGACTGGGGGCCCGCACCCTGACAGCCAGTGGAGCAGGTGGCCCCGCGCTCCCGCGAGCTCGGCCTCACCCCCATGCCCCGCCCCGCCCCGCGGCTCCTCCCGGCCCAGCCCCGCTCTCAGCCACCTCGGCTTAGCTCGGTCTCTATGGCAACCGCCGCTCAGGAGCTGGGGGCCGGGCGCTCAGCGGAGGCGGATCCCGCCGGCCGCGGCGACCCGGCAGCGCCTGCCGCCTGTCCCGCTGCCCCGCCTGTCACTTCGGAGTCTGCCGCCGGGCGCCGCGCCGCGCCCCTGGCCCCCGGGCTTCCCGCCGCGCGGCTCCGGGCGCCCCCGCTCCTCGCCCGAGTCCCGCCGCGGCCCGGCCCGGGTAAGGAGCGCGGCGGGGCGCGTGCCGGCGGGGCAGAGTCCCGGGACCGGGACGGTGCGTCCAGCCTGCCGACGCGCGCGGCGGGGGTGCCCACCGGCCTGCCCTGCCCAGCGCCCGGCTCTCGCTGGCGTGCCCGGGGCTAGCCCGCCTTGCCGGAGGTCGCGGCTGGGGGCAGCCCGGGCACTGTCCCCCGCGGGCCGTGTCCTCCGGGGAGCGCCCGGCGGAGCGGCCCTGCCCGGCTCCCGGCCATCGCTCCCCAACTTCTCGGCGGGTGCCAGCCCGGGCACATGCCTCGGGCGGGGCTGGGTCCCCTCCGCGGTGGCCGCCCGGGGACTGCAGCGGCAGGCAGCGCAGGGGCGGCGGTGGGACCCAGGGGGGCGGCGGCTGGGGTTGGGCAGGTGCCAGGGGCGGGGAAGCTGGAGCGCTTCTAAAAGGCGGCCCGTCCCCGGCAGGCAGCACAACCCAGTGGAGCGGTGGGAGCTGGCCCCAGAGGCCGGGCTGGTCTCCAGGTGTCCGGGCTGGGTGCTGCCGCGTGTTCCGCGCACGGGAGCTCGGTTCGGGCGCTGGACGGAGCCTGCGGGGCTTTTCCTTTGCCCGGAGCGCGGGGACCCGGTCTGCTCTGGTTGGAGGTATGTTCCTCTCTTGCTCCCCCTCAGCCGCCTTTAGGAGTTTCGAAATTGGCGGTCAGTATTTACCACTGACTTGGCATAGAAAGTGCCCGGAGTAGGTTCGTTTGTATTTGACTTTCCACCTTCCAAGGAATAAACGAGCACAAACAAGTGACTCGAGACTACTGCAGTCTTGAAATCAAGCAAAGTTACATTTAACTGAGGGAATTCTACCAGGAAAATGAGTTAGAATTCACTGGGCAGCCTCTGTCACAGACCATCCATTGACTGTTGTGACAGTCATTACAAGGGGTCATGCATCCACATGAAATCAAATCTTGGTATACCACTGTGCTTGTTTTGGTCGTTTCCCCGGATGCTGTGCTTATTTAAAACACAATTTAAAAACTAGGAGGCTGATTCCTTTCCCAGTAACTCCAGTTTTACGCATGGATAACTCAACCAGACTCTGTGGCAATGACTACACCTGTAAAACTGGAGTGACACGTGAAGAATTAGGTCCTAAAATATTTGTTGTGCTGTCACTTAGTGAGATGAGGGTAATAAAATATCATATGCTTTTATGCTTTTTTTTAAACTAACCCTCGGCTGTTTTTAAAATGAAAGTATATGTCTGTCTATCTAGGACTTATATGTGCTTCATCATAGTATCTTATATCATCCTCTAATTGAAAATTAAAAAAACAGAGTTCTCTGTCCATAAAAACTGTAGGTCTGATCCAAAGCCCTTAAAAGTAATGTGAATAATTCCACTGATTTTAATAAGGATTGGATCAGGCCCTGTGATCTTCTGGTATTTTCAGAAGAACATCGGTTACCAGCTCAGATGTTATAATTGAACTTAATTTAAATAGTGGTCACTAAGATGGTGGTTTAAGCATGAGGTAACAGGGTACATATAAAGAAAAGGAACACAAGAGAAAAGCAATGTTAGCTTCTAAGTATTGTTCAGATCAAGATATTTGTGCGGAATTGTAAGCAGCTGGTATTTTTTACACACTCCCAGAACAAATTCTGCTCTCAATTACATCTGGGTAAATCCAGAATAATTCCACTGAAATCAGTTGTGTTATTCTGCGTTTATTCCAGTGTAGTGGAGGCACACATTCTGCTCTCAGTGCTAATTAACGCAATTTAGTTTCAGCAAAGGTTGGTAATGACCAAGAGCAGTTACCTCCTGGAAGGCTGCTTGGAGTCTCAGTGGACAGGTACGGCTGTCCTAATGGGCATTATTGATAGGCTTCTCTGCAGAGAAGCTCGGGACTAAATGGGTTTTGCAGAGTAAGGGAAGCTTGCCTGCTTTTGTCTTTTCTGTACTTGTTCTATGGAGAGAGGAGTTCAGTTTTCAGTGCTGGAAAACTGGCATTGTTGTCATGAGCACTAATTTCATATCAATACGTATTTTTAAGCAGCTACTGTGCTACACCAAACTTTGAGACTGAGCCCAATATCCTGCAATATTTACACAGGCAAAATTCCCATGTAGTAATCTAGGAGTTTTGCCTGTGTGGGAGTGAGTGAGATCTTCAGGATTTAGCCCACAGTAAATATTTTCAGTAGGAATTTTATTAGTTTCATGATGGTGGCTCTGTTGTACACAGATACACATGCTCCTGTGAATATATATTCCCACCATATGCCACTATGGTATCTGTTGTGAATAAAATATCCCTTCAAAACTTTCCAGATGATGGATTGGTTATAGAGTTCATGCCATCCCATCTGCATATTCTGGTTTATGATGGGAATATAGAAATAATATAGGAAACTCTAAAGACTAACAGATTTATTTGGGCATAAGCTTTTGTGGGCTAGAACCCACTTCATTGGATGCATGGAGTGAAAATTACAGATGCAGGCTTTATTATACTGACACATGAAGAGAAGGGAGTTACCTCACAAATTGAACCAGTGTTGACAGGGCCAATTCAATCCGGGTGGATGTAGTCCACTCCCAATAATAGATGAGGAAGTGTCAATTCCAGGAGAGGCAAAGCTGCTCTTGCAATGAGCCAGCCATTCTCAGTCCGTATTCAGGCCCAAATTAATGGTGTTAAATTTGCAAATGAATTTTAGTTCTGCTGTTTCTCTTTGAAGTCTGTTTCTGAAGTTTTTTTGTTCAAGTATAGCTACTTTTAAATCTGTTATAGTGTCCAGGTAGATTGAAGTGTTCTCCTATTGGCTTTTGTATGTTACCATTCCTGATGTCCGATTTGTGTCCATTTATTCTTTTACATAGGGACTGTCCAGTTTGGTCAATGTATATGGCAGAGGGGCATTGCTGGCACATGATGGCATATGTAACATTAGTAGACGTGCAGATGAATGAGCCTCTGATGGTGTGGCTGATGTGGTTGGGTCCTCTCACCTCCACGTCTACTAATGTTAGCATCTGTAATTTTCACTCCATGCATCTAATGAAGTGGGTTCTAGCCCACGAAAGCTTATGCCCAAATAAATCTGTTAGTCTTTAAGGTGCCACCGGACTCCTTGTTGTTTTTGTGGATACAGACTAACACCGCTACCCCTGATAGGAAACTCTGTTAACCTTAACAGATCCATTGATATAAGAATTTGTAATTCGAGGCCACAGCGCATGAGCAATAACTCTGTTCATTTAATATGAAGATAATGTGTTGTGTTTAAATAAGCCTGTGGTATAAACCACAATGCAAGGGATTCCTGAGCTGAAGTTACATCCTTGACTCACCCTTTTGTGGCTAAGGAATACTGTTACAATAACTAAGGATTAACAATGGGTGAGTCAGGGATATATATTTAGTTTTAATTCTGAAATCCTTTTGTATTGTGGATTTACACCAGATCCTTAACATTATTTGAACATATCTTTAAAATTAGATAAGCTACAAAATGACAGGAAAGAGATGTTGCTAATGGTATGTGTTCCAGCGGGATTCCTTTCTACCTCTTTTCAGAGTAGCAGCCGTGTTAATCTGTATTCGCAAAAAGAAAAGGAGTATTTGTGGCATCTTAGAGACTAACAAATTTATTTGAGCATAAGCTTTCGTGAGCTACAGCTCTCTTCATCGGATGCATTCAGTGGAAAATACAGTGAGGAGATTTATATACATAGAGAACATGAAACAATCAATCACTTAAGGTGAGCTATTACCAGCAGGAGAGGGGGGAAGGGGGAACCTTTTGTAGTGATAATCAGCAGTTAACAAGAACGGCTGAGGAATGGTGGTGGGGGGGTAAACATGGGGAAATAGTTTTACTTTGTGTAATGACCCACCCACTCCCAGTCTCTATTCAAGCCTAAGTTAATTGTATCCAGTTTGCAAATTAATTCCAATTCAGCAGTCTCTCTTTGGAGTCTGTTTTTGAAGTTTTTTTGTTGAAGAATTGCTACTTTTAGGTCTGTAATCGAGTGACCAGAGAGATTGAAGTGTTCTTCAACTGGTTTTTGAATGTTATAATTCTTGACATCTGATTTGTGTCCATTTTTTCTTTTACGTAGAGACTGTCCAGTTTGACCAATGTACATGGCAGAGGGGCATTGCTGGCATATGATGGCATATATCACATTGGTAGATGTGCAGGTGAACAAGCCTCTGATATTGTGGCTGATGTGATTAGGCCCTGTGATGGTATCCCCTGAGTAGATATGTGGACACAGTTGGCAACGGGCTTTGTTTACCTCTTATTTACGGCATAACTGGGTGCAATTTGATAGTCTGTATTATGCAGGAAGACAGACTACATGATCTTTTCTGGACTTAAGATATATGAATCTAGTGATTACCTGCTCCATCCCAGACATGCAGCCACTTCTTGGGTAAAATATGGCAGCCCTGAAGCAGCAAACATCAACATTATACAATTGGCCCAGGAGGCTGAATTAAGGAAAGGGTGTTTGTCTTAATTCTGAACTTCCTGACTTATTAGGTTTAAACCACTCCACTGATATCATTTGTATTATTTATTTATTTGTTTATTGTGGTTTGCATTAGAAAATGTTTAGTGCTTGAAGTCTGTGTGGGAAATTGGCATGAAAATAGTTCTGGGTCTTGGCAGATGAACCTGATTTGCTCTGATAGGTAGGCAGACTGAAATGCTATTATGCATTTGAAGCAAATTGTGAAAAACAAAACAAAAACCCTTTTGCTTCTGCAGATAACATAAAGGTTAGCTTTTGTGGAGATTCCTAGCCATAGTTAGGGATCTACTCTGTTGGCTTTTTTTATTTGACATATAAAGGTCAGCTGCCGTAAATCAACATAACTCTTGGCTTCATTTGAATTATGTGGATTTACACAATGTAGTTCCATTAAAGTCAATGGAACTATGGCTCTTACATCAGCTGTAGATCTGGAGTAGATATTTTTTTTCTGCTTAGTAGCACATGGTCCTTGTTATATTTTCTCATAATCAGCCAAAACACATGCTTTCTCTATAACTTCTGATCATGACCGTTGCAGTGTTCATGTCACAGTCCATGTCATGTTCCTTTACTCTCTTGTAATTAAAGTGTATGTTGAAAACACATTGAAAAAAGTTTTTCTTTTATAACAACAAATCTCTAGGAATCAAAATATTTCAGAAATTATACAATCATACGGAAGGTCATGTGCTTTTAATTTTATAAAAAGGTTTCTTACATAATCTTGTGGGTGCCATTAAATGTAGAAAATGCAACACTTTTGTAGTATGCATCTTGGAAGAAATTATGATGTTTTTATATCCCCTGATTTGTGTTTAGCCTTTTATCTCACAGCACCTTGTGTAAGATTTTCTTGTTCTCCCTTAAATTACCCTTTAAGCGGTACAATATACACTGGGCCAGGTCCTCTGCTCAGTGTATGTACATCTACTCCATAATATAAAATACAAAAATGATATGCTGTACTTGGAGCTAAAAATGTACTCATCACATGCCGCTGAAAGTTACTGTCAGTCATGTCACATCTCTATCAAAAGCAACCTAATATAATGGCAGGGCCCAATCCTGACGTTGACTTGTTCCATTGATGTTACTGACTACTTGAGTCAGTAAGCTCTACTCATGTAAGAAAGGGATGGGAGGATAGGGCCTTACCTGGAAGTCGACTGCTAGCATTCCAAACTGTCACCTTCGAATTAGCTCATCCCTAGAAATCATGTCAGACTATTTACAGCCCTGCAAAGCCTATAGCCAGGAAGACTGACAATAAATACGTTTCACTTAGACCTGGTCTACACTTAAGATTGACTTAGCTATATCAAATGTGAAAAATCCACACCCTTGAATGCCAAAGTTAACCTGACCTAAGCCGCAGTATAGATACGGTTAGGTCTACAGAAGAATTCTTTCATCAACCGAGCTACCGCCACTCTGGGAGGTGAATTAACTACAGTGATGGAAAACCCCTTTCCACCAATGTAGGAAGCCTCTACAATATGGACCTACAGCAACACAGCTGCAGCACTACAACTGTGTGACTGTAGCACCCTTAGTGTAGACATGGCCTTACAGTGTTACACTTACAGGTACCTCAGTTATCCAAACCTCCCTGGTATTTGAAACAGGGTCATGTCCTCTGACATCTGTTAATTACTTTGACAATTCCCTTTGTATCCCATATCTTGTTTCCTCCATAACACTTGGATAGTCCAGCTTGTAAAGCAAAACAAACAATATTTTGTCCACTGTGGTACAAAACAGAATAACTGAAATGTGCGCAAGAATTATGCCTTTTAATTCCACTTGTCGGGAAGAAGAAAGATGTTGCATAACTCATTATATTTGTCCTGCTTTGTAGGTGAGACGGTCAATGTGCTTGACGGCACTAACGAATTAAGCCTCACAACATCCCTGTGGGATAGATACATGTGATTATGCCCATTTTACCAATGAGGAAACAGAGAGGTTAAGCAACTAGTCCAAAATCACACAGGAAGTCTGTGGCACAGCGAGGAATATAACCCAGGTTTCCTGACTTCCAATCTTGCCTCTTAAGTACAAGACTTTCCTTCCATTTTTATGGTTTATTACATAGATTGGCTTCTCAAACTGCGGTCATGACCTCCAAGGTGGTTGCAAATAGGTATCAGGAGGTCATAATCACTTTGCCCTTCCCCTATTGCTAAGTATAAAGGTGGGAGGATCTTGGCTAGATGGGAAGGGGTGGTGGTGCTGGGGGCCCTGGTATGGAAAAAGAGGTCCCCGTATGGAAAAAGTGGAAAACTTTTGATGTAGTTCATTCTACTGAAAACTATGGGAGGAAGAAAGCAGATATTTTTATTACAATTGTATGGCATGTTATATAATTAATATTACAGAGGCGTCAGTAGCAACTTCATAATTAGGGCTGTGCTGAGCTTTTCACTTAAAGCAGGATTAAAACTCCCATTTGAGATGTCAGTGATTGAATTTAGTCTCCAGATTTAACACAGTTGCTGTTCAGAGGACAGTTGGATTGATGATCACAGAATCATAGAATATCAGGGTTGGAAGGGACCTTAGGAGGTCATCTAGCTCAAAGCAGGACCAATCCCCAACTAAATCATCCCAACCAGGGCTTTGTCAAGCCTGACCTTAAAACCCTCAAAGGAAGGAGATTCCACCACCTCCCTAAGTAATGCATTCCAGTGCTTCACCACCCTCCTAGTGAAAAAGTTTTTCCTAATATCCAACCTAAACCTCCCCCACTGCAACTTGAGATCATTGCTCCTTGTTCTGTCATCTGCTACCACTGAGAACAGTCTAGATCCATTCTCTTTAGAACCCCCTTTCAGGTAGTTGAAAGCAGCAATCAATAGAACTCTATAGTAAGTTTGACAGTGTGCCCCTCCAAGATCCAAACCCTGCTTTTCAACCCAATTTGACTGCCAGTCTCTCCTTCTGCCTCCTCCCTCCATTTTGTTTGTTGCTGTCTTCTTGTTAGTGTATGTACAACGTGCCTCAGGTGGCATGTGATCAGGATTCATCACCAAATTTGGTCTGCTGGTTAGATGATTAGCTTTCCTGTCCCAGGCCAGGTAGTGACCGGGAGTGTGACCTGAACACTGATTCATGCCCCCTTTTGTTGGTGTTGTAGGCAAGGACATGGTGTCAGGGAGAAAGGGAGAACTTTGCTTGCTGAACTCTTCTTTCTGCCATGGAAGCACATTCTCCAACTGATAAACCTCCTGTGATTCACAACACAGCAGACATCTTCTAACAAAACTTAGCAAGTTTGTCAGACTGGGTTGAGCATGACTGATCTCTAGGACCCTGAAGGGGATCAGGGTCTGTCTGTCTATATGTGCAGCCTGCAGTCAGAATAGCCTCCTAGCTAGTCAAAGAAATGTATACCACAGCTCAGTAGTGGGTCTGGGGGAAGGGTAGGTAGCTGACCTAGGAAGCCACAACTAGGGTTGCCAACTTTCTACTTGCACAAAACTGAACACCCTTGCCCTGCCCCGCCCCTCCTCTGAGGCCCTACCCATTCCCTGCCCCTTCTCCAAGGCCCTACACCCTGCTCACTACATCCCTCCTCCCTCTGTTGCTCACTCTCCCCAACCTCACTAACTCGCTCGTTTTCAATGGGCTGGCTTGGGGCTCGGATGCTGGAGGGGGTGAGGGCTCTGGCTGGGGGTGCGGGCTCTGGGGTAGGGCCAGAGATGCAGGGCTTGGGGTACTGGAGGAGGCGCTGCTCCCATTGGCTGCGGTTCCCAGCCAATGGGATCTGCGGGGATGGCACTGGGGGCGGGGGCAACGTGCAAAACCCCTGGCTGCCCCTACGTCTAGGAGCTGGAGGGAGGACATGCCTGCTGCTTCCTGGGAGCTGCGCGGCATGGCGGCTAGCAGGGAGCCTGTCAGACCTGCTGCATGGCACTGCCAACTGGACAGTCAACAGCCCGGTCAGCGGTGCTGACTGGAGCTAACAGGATCCCTTTCTAACCAGGTGTTCCAGTAGAAAACTGAACACCTGGTCACCCTAGCCACAACACACATAGGCTTGGTACTTTCCTGGCTCCTCAGTTCATTGTCTGCATTAGCTCCCCTATTGATTTCCTCCCTTCCTGGCTCTTCCTCTTCTATATCTTTATATTTATAAATGTTTAAGGGTGGAACAGGGAGCCAGAGACAAAGAGCACAAGGGGGAACATTGAGGGAGTCAAGGGAGGCAGACTTGGAAGAGGAATGGAGGCAATCACAGGGAGCTGGTGGAGATACAGGGGATGGAGTGGGGAAAGGATGGGGAGAGAGGCCTGGAACATATAGAAGCAGGACACAAGAGGGTGGGGGGGAAAGAAATCCAGGGGCAGTTGGTGAGTCAGAGCACATAAGTGGTGTTGAGAGGCAGGTTAGGAGACTTCATTTTATTTATCATTAACAATACAAGGAAATTCCTACACAGAAAGAGCTGTTAGTTTACAGCTAAGGTTACTCAATGGCATTTCCTCTGAATGCAATCACTGACAATTAAGGAAACACCCATTAGGCCAACATTAACATCCAGCAATGTATAGAAGTATTGTATAATCCAGTTACATGTACATCTAGATACAGTTATAGTTATACATGTACATTGAAAAAGCAACCATGTAAAATATACTATCTGATGTCAAACATGGTCAACTCTGAGGAGAAGGTGTTATTTCCAAAAGGAAATATAGAGTTGAATAGGCAAAATTCCTGAAACTCTACACTACTTCTGGAGTGGACCTTTTTATGAACAGTTTATATTTTTAATTTATTAGTATTTGACCAGTTTATAAACTGAGCATGGTCAAAGCCAGCTCTCTGAAACATGAATGGACTACTCTGAGTAGCAGCAAAACTGACTTATTGTCCAACAGAAGGATTTGTATCCAGATGCAGCACTGTTTTTATTTACCACAGATGCCCCCTTGGTCATCAGCATCCTGCAACCTGACTGTAAGCCCCAGTCCTTTGTGTCCTTCCTAATAGAAAAGACATTTAATGTTACTTAATGATTAGCCCCAGTGTGAACTTTAAATTGAAAACAGTTGCAATTAGTGGAGTCCCTGGTCCTTTCCCTGGGCTGAAAAGACCAATGGCAGGATGAGTGGGGGTGGCTTGTCAGTTCCACTGAGTGTGGCCAGTTTCCAGTACTAGAAAGGAGGAGGATGGAGAAACAGCTTCATGCAAACAAGAACCACCTCGGGACAACTAGCACTGACTGTAGCTTTGCATGAGATGTTTGGACTGGATTTTCCCTCTGTTCGAAAACAGGCAGTGTGAATTGCAGGTAATCTGCTCTGCCTGCCCTACACCCTTCTTGTTGGGGTGTGTGATTTTTCAAAAGCACCTAGGACACTGAGGACTACAAGCCCTATTGAAAGCCTGTGGGACTTGTACTCCCAAGTCACTTAGGTACTTAGTGGGGATTGGACAAATCAACTCGCAGTCCTTGCTCAGGCCAAACTCCCTTTGATGCCAGTGTGCCTGAACTCTTTTCCTAAGTGATTATCATCTTGCGGCACAGCTCTGATGCCCTGCTACAGCAACACCTTTCAAAGGTGTACTCCCTCACAGCACTAGTCTCTTTGATAAAGAGCCACTGAAACAGATCAAAAAGCTGAAGGCCATAAGAAGAGCTCACCACATTGCAAGATCATACCCATAGTGAGTCTGTGGGAATTAAAACCCAGGTTTCCTGACTCCCAGTTTCCTGCCCTATCCACTAGGGGCCCTGCTGCCTCTAATGAAACAGCCAGCAATGGAAATAGCTGGAAGATGTTGGAAGGTCATAATCTGTTCAGCTTCACAAGTTACCCGTTCAGGGCCTAGCTCTTTTCTCACTAGGCTGTGTGTACACTGGTGCGTATATACCAGTGTGAGGTCAGACTCAGACAGTAATAAGAACAGGCTAATTGACAGTGGTGTTTTCAGTTACTTAAAAAGTTTTCAGTTACTTAAAGCTGAAAATTTGTCTACCTTTTTATGAAAATCCAATTTTCTTGTCACACAGATGGACACTTTTCATAAAAAAATTTTGATTTGCCAAAAAAAAAAAATTTCCATCAAAGAAAGCATTTTGGCAGAACATTTTTGACTAGCTCTATTATGAGGCTTTCATTCTGCTAGTGCATGGCTGCTGCTGCCTTCTGTGTTTTAAAAAAAATAGACTAAACTGTTCAGAAGTGTCCATTAATTCTGCCAGGCTTCATTTTGGGGTGCCCAACTTGAGACTCCGAGGGACTGATTTTCAGAAGTGCTGAGGATCTGAAGTCAAGGCCTCCCATTGGACACTCAAAACCTGAACCATCCCAGATCCCTGCCTTCTTTTGTAAACATGCTGTTAGCAGGGTCGAAAAGAGACCCTGGGGGCTCCGGTCAGCATTGCCGACCAGACTTGCAGCGCTAAGGCAGGCTAGTCCCTACCTATCCTGGCTGGCACCACGCTGCCCCCTGGAAGCAGCTAGCAGGTCCAGCTCTTAGGTGGGGGGTCATGGGGCTCTGCGTGCATGAACCGGCCAATGGGAGCTGGGGGGGCAGTGCCTGCAGGCGAGAGCTGCGCATGGATCTTCCTGGACCATGGCCAAGGAGCCGGACCTGCTGGCCGCTTCCAGGGTGCACGCAGCACAGTGCCAGGACAGGCAGGCAGCGTGCCTTAGCCCCTCTGCTGCCCCGCTGACTGGGAGCCGCCCAAGGTGAGCCCACGCCCCAACCCTGAGCCCCTGCCCCAGACCTGACCCCCCCAAACCTGGAGAACCCTCCTGCACCCCAAACCCTCAGCCCCACGCCAGTGCCCGCACCCCCAGCCCAGAGCTCTCACCCCCCACACACACCTCAACCCTCTGCCCCAACCCAGAGCTCCCTCCCACACCCCATACCCCTCATCCGTGGCCCCAGCTGAGAGCCTTCACCCCCTCCTGTACCCCAACCCCATGCCTCAACCCGCAGCCCCCTCCTGCACTCCAAATACCTCGGCCCCACCCCCCAGCCTGGACCCCCCTCCTTCACTCCAAACCACTCATCCTCAGCCCCACCCCCAACTCCGCACCCCCAGTTAGAGCCCTCACCCCCTCCTGTACCCCCTGCCCAGTGAAATTGAGTGAGGGTGGGGGAGAGTGAGCCACCGAGGGAGGGGGAATGTAGTGAGTGGGGGGCGGGACCCCAGGGAAGGGGCAGGGCCTTGGGGAAGGGGAGGGGCTAGGGTGTTTGGTTTTGTGCGACTAGAAAGTTAGCAACCCTACTTGTTGCTCACACAGCAATGGATGAAGCTGATAAATGACACTGAGATATTTAACTGGTGCCATCACAACATTTGGATCATGATGCAATACTCTTCATTTTGGGGGCAAACCCTTTCAGAGTGTTAGGCCTGGATCCACAGATGTAGGAACACCCTGTTGGAATCTCGTCCTGCAAGCTGCTGAGCACTAAAGCTGTTTGGGGGCAGGGGGAAATCCCCCATGGAAAATTTTGACTTTTTTCATCAAAAAAACATAACCACAGAACCCCAAAATGTTCAGCTAAAAACTAAAAAAAATGTGGGTTTTGAATTTTCAGTTTTCTGTTTAAAAAAAAAAATGGTGACAAAAGCAGATATTTCCTGTGAAAATCTTCATTTTGTTGCAAACAATCTTCCATTGGAAAAAAATTTAAATGAAAATTTTTTGGCCAGCCTACTGAGCCTGCTCATTGTGTTGACTTAAATATTTCTTCATGTAAACATCTCTCCACCCTCTGATTATTCGGTTAGTCCCAAGTGCTTTGCAGGATCAAGGCCCTTAGCTCATCACCTGGTTCATATGCCCCTTTGAGTCATGGCATGTCACCTCCTGACCGAGCTAGAACTGGTTGACATTAGCCTCTCTGTAACCTCCACTGCTGATATCCTTTGTGCCCATCCCTGAGGACTAACGGACAGAAGCAGCAAGGCATGTAAGTGTGTTAGGAGAAGAAATAGTAGATGCTGTTTTTGTGCATGCTCTTCTTCATGCTCTGAGCATCTGCTTCGGACTCTATTGTGTCAACAATAATCGTCATTACAATGGTCGATACAGAGTGCTGTTAAAATGACTACACTAGGAGGAGCTGGTTGGTGTTGTATGTTCTGCCCAAATACAATATAAACACATCCAGCAACACAGTTGCATTTAATTTGAAAATAATAGTGCAAGCGTATGCATGCTTTCACTTCCCCCCCCCCCAGGACAGCCCTTGCTGTTCCATTAATAGTTGATATTAATAGCTGATATTGCCTGCTTGTACAGTTCCAGCACACCAGAACAGTCAGGCCACCTGTTTTTAGAAGTCAGTGGGGGTCCCAGGGCCTTCCCTCAGTGCATGTAACTCCTCCGTTTAAATCAAAAGCTCTGCATGACACTATGGTTACTACTACTGCGACTAGCAATAATATAATTAGGGATGAGCTGACCCCCAGCTCCAAACCCCTTCGTATATTAGACAGGAGAGGGTGTTCACATTTGAATGCCCTGTTCCAAACCTGCTTCTCTTGTTTTGGTTCTGGGTCAAATCCCAAACCTATCTTCAGATGTGGCTGAAATATGAGAGTGGCTGGTCTTAGCTTGTTCCATGACATGGTGGAACTCTCAACACTCACAACTGACTCAGGTTCAGCTGAAGCAGTTTCAGGCTTTATTCCAAGAATACAACACAGCACGTAGCAAGTAAGGAACCAGGCAGCCGTTGTGTTGAGCAGACTGTGACTGGCACTCACTGAATTCTTCTGTAGTTGGCATGGGCAGCTTCTGGTGGGCAAAAACCAGTAGGGGTAAGGTATACTGATTCAATTACAAGTCTTGCACAGGCTGCCTGAGTTCCTTAAACTCTAAGCAGGAAGATGGAACTTTTGTGGGATCAACTGATCTTGTGAGGCTTCTACTACTTGGTGCTGAAATCTTATGATGGCAGCTCATAAGACTTTAGCACTATTGAGCCCAAAGGCAGGATTCAGCCTCAAATCCAGGCTCCAGAGCTGAGCCTAGATCTAATCTCCACCTGCACTCTGCTTCTTCAGCCCATCGTTACTGTCACAAAATTGTCCCTCCAGTGCTTTTCAATTGAGGATCTCAAAGAACTTCACAGATGTTATTGGCCAAGCAAAGCGAGGCCCTAAACACAACTTGATGGCATTTCTCTGTTTGTCTGTATGCAACGCAATAACTTTTGAAGGCCATGTCCAGTGAATTCCAGAACTTCCCGGAATGTGCTAGGCATCAATGGGCAGAATCCGCTTGATTTTGGTGACAATCAGAAAACTTGGAAAACCATTTGTAGGAGTGTCAAAGAGACAGACACAGCCCAACCCAGTTCTCGCATGCGAGTGGCTTTTCTTCGCTGCACTGCTCTCAGGGCATTACATGGCACCCCACACACTTCTGCCCCTACACAGGCAGGATACTCGCCAGCCCCATGATGGGGGGGATACACTTTGTTGCTTATGTAGTTGAGCTGTAGTGTTTCCTCATCCCTCCCCACAATCCCTTCTGGGTAAGGTGGCCATTCACACATTCCTGGAACACTGGGTGTTCCAGTACTTCTGGGAATGGTGTGGGCCTGCCCATGCTGGTGTGTCATCAAATGTGCAGTGTGTGCAAGGTCACGCTACACAGGGGGTGCCATTTTTGAAGAGCATGATGCTCTGCCCCCGCCAGCGTGATCTGTGCAGAGCAATACTCTCTTCAAAAGGGCATCCCCCATCCAATACTGGACAAAACCACATGTGGTTTTGGGGGACAAACCCTAGAAAAGCAAATGACTGTTCAGTTTAATACTGAGTGAGTGGCCTGCCTACTTCTCGGTCCCTGCTTCCACCACTAAAAATGCTTCCTCTAAGGCTTGGGAATGGGGGGGAAGCAGGGACCTGGAGGGGAGTGAGCATTGTCAGGGGAGAGGGAGTGGAGTGAAAGGAATACAGCTCTGCCTACCTAAGCAACATAAGCAATGAAGTGTGCAACCCTCTAGGAAAGGAGACACATGCAGAGCCCCTGGCATGGGATTGTGGGGGGAGAATGGGGCACCCTGGTATGGGGGAAGGGAGCAGTTGGGGAACAAAGAACCCCTGGCATAAGGGAGGGTGGTGGGGTGCAAGGAATAGCTGAAATAGGGAGTGGGGGAAGGGTAGCACATGGAGAGCTTGTGGGGGGAATGGAGAGATGCAAGGAGCCTCTGGTGCATGCAGTGAACTCAGCTGACAGAAGCAGTGGAGTGTGTGACCCCCATCCCCCATTTTATCAGGTCTCACAAAGCTCCTGTGGGGCAGGTCAGTATCATTGTCACCATTTTACAGATATACAAACCAAAGCACACAAAGGTTAAGTGACTTGCCCAAGGTCAGGCAGCAACTCAATGTCTAAGCCAAGAAAAATCTGTCCAAAGTCCTGGGTGCCAGCTGTCTGCTAACCACTGCCATTAACTAGGAGGAATTCCTTATGACAAGGGCACTAAGATATATCATCAGATACAATAATATGCTGGTCATTAACAGGATGTGGCTGCATCTGCACCTCCACTAGGGGGCCACAGAAGGCTGAAAAGGGAGTGTGGCCAGAGTGAGCGCAGGATGTGTTAATTCAGCACACTGCCTCAATCTGCTGGCAGGACTCGGGACCCCTGGCTGCAAACTGGAGCTACCTCTGCCAGTGGAAGCTCCAAGGGAGGGTAGGGGTGGTAACACAGCTTGTCCTTCTTTGGCGTGAATACCTCCTGGGGTGGAAGCTTTTGCTGGAACAGGAAGGTGTGAATGGTAAGAAGGAACCATAGTAATCGTTATGTGTTAAAAACATGAGAGAGAGTATGTGTGTACGTGTACATACAGGAGAGTCCCAGCTTTGCCACTGACTTACTCTATGACCTTGGACAAATCATTTTGCCTTTATGTGCCTCAGTTTCCCCATCTGTAAAATGGAGATGATCATACCCACTTTTGTAAAGCACTTTCCTATCATCAGATCCTCGGTTGGCCAGATGTGAGATATTACTGTAATTCACACCACTTTCGATCAGCACCAGTGAAGCTGCCCCCAATACTTGATCAGCTCCTGAGAGCTCCATTGCTACTGGAAGAAAACTGCAGGAACATTCAAGGCCTAGGTTGGGGGTGGCGTGGAGCCTCTCTGTCCCATAGGGAGTGTGGGGAGAATTGTCCTATAGGGCACAGTCCCTCTCTCTCAGCTCTCAAATATGCTGGGGTTTGGCAGTGGAAGTTGCTCAGGCTTTGGCCCTGCCCCTGTTCCCTTTAGTGCATTATTCTTCCCCATGGTTAAATGAATAAAGCAGCAGGCACTGGGCTCTTCTAAACTCAGACGCTGTGATTGTGACCGGTTGGCCCTTTAATGGGCATAGTAGGGGTCGGGGGGGGGCAGTGTCTCCTTGCACCTTCCTTCTCCCCCCTGCAAATCTGCACAAAGGCCAGGCACAATCAGGCCCCTATTGATGAGATTTTCAAAAGTTCTCAGCAACCAGCAGCACTTACTGGTCTGGGTGGGGAGGTGCTGGGTGCTGAGCTCTGGAAAGTCCAGTCCTGCAAATTGGAGAGATGCAGCAAATGCAGTGAAAGCATTAACAAAAATGTGGTTTTTCTTTACAGGTAAAAGAACTGGGGAAGCATGTCGCTGGCTTCCTGGTTCAGATGGAATGAGCCACCGAGCCGGATTCCCCAAAGGAACCCCACAGAGATGGTGGTGGAAACACTAATGATGGAACTAGGCTGGCAGATCAAGCAGGCAGAGAAACAGCAACTAGAGAGAGAGAATGAGTATCGCAAGATAAAGACGGGCGTAGACTACGGCTGGCTGGTTAGCTACCCAAAGCCTAAGCACAACTATGACATCAGCCCAGGGGAGCGGCTGCAGCTGGAGGACATGTGCACCAAAATACATCCCACCTACTGTGGGCCAGTCCTACTCAGGTATAATGGAGGCTTTGTAGACACAGGACTGCTGCACATGCCACACAGTGAGGCAGATTTTCTAGTGGTTAGAACACAGGACTGGGAGTTGGCATACCTGTGTTTCAATGCAGGCTGTGACAGTGACTCACTGTATGACCACTGGCCAAATAACCGTTATGCCTCATTTTCTCCATATGTAAAACAGGTATAATCATACTTGCCTTGCAATGTTAGTATGAGAGTCAATTAATGTTTGGTGCTTTCAGATACTCAGATGAAAGGTGCTACAGAAGTATTAAGTATTATGCATTATTATTAATTGTTATCATGAGAACCTTGTCTTTCAAATTCACAGTCAGAAAGCAACACTACATGTAGGATCACGGTGATATTTATTGCCATTTACTACAGCTGATTATTTCAAATAGAAGCAGAACGGTTCAAGTGGAAGTAGTCTTGGAGGTTGCGGGAACAAAGATCTAATAGCTTAGGGTCAAAGTTTGTTAATACAGGGGTGAGAGATGAAAGTATTTCCTGCTGCAAAGAAGAGATGCAAAAAGCAACTTATAGCTGAGACAGGCTGAGAAGGAGCTCCAGCAAAATGCTCCCTTTTGGCTTACCTGGTAGAGTTACTATGGAGGGACCACAAGGGTCTGTGTTTGAGGCCTGTAAGGTGCACACAGCCTGCCCAGCCACTGGTTGGGGGAAGCTCTGCTCACTGTTGAGTCAACCTATGTGGCAGTCACACCACTCTCCTATTGTGCGGATGGTTTCAGATTGGCTGAAATAGATCTGAATCTGTAATAGGGCATCAAGCTTGAGAAGAGAGAGAATTATTTAAATTTGATATTAAAGATAGGGTCTGCTTCTCTTCCCATTTATGGCAGTGGAGATCAGTAGTGACTCCACTGAAGTCAATGCAGCGAGCCTGGTGTAATCAGGAGTGACTCAAGTGAGAGTAGTATACTTATCCTGGAGTAAAACTGATTCAAATGAAAGGAGAATCAGGCCCTGAGCCTCTCTCCTCTCCCTTTGTTTTTGTTTTTTTAAGATACATTTCCCATTCTTTTGATTAGGAAACAAAAGATTTTGGGGGTGGGGGGAAAGAAAGCATATACCTTTTTACAGGCACTGAACATATATCCCAAAGTGGTTAACTGCTCTCCTGTTTCCCTCTCTCTGGCCACCAGTGCCAACAATGCAGGGAAGTGAGCCACAGCACACCCTGGGGCCCTTCTGCTGCTGCCCAATGGGATCAGCTGCCCATGCATCCTTCCTGCAAATGTAAGGAGACTGGGAAAGGTGCTCCTCTTCCCCCGTTTGGGAAGTTGCTTCTCTTCCTGTGGGATGAGACGGGGAGATAGTCAGAGGCTCCTCTGTTCCCTTGCAGGACTCCCAGGTGATGGCAGAGTCAAGAATTTATTGATGGTTGAAACCAAACTGGGCAAATTGGCCCCTGCAAGGTTTTACCAGTAATATTCATCTGAAAGCAGAACAGTTCAAAACAGCACTGGCCATACACTCATTTGCACCCAGAACACCAGAAACCATTATAAGCCACACAGGAAGGAACGGAACCTGAGCTCTTTTCCCCTTCTTCTGGAGGACTGAGCAAGGATCCCCTTGCAGATGGGCATATCTCATGAGACTGGCTTCCTGTGATGGCAGTGGGTGGTTACAGGTGAAACTTGAGGCCTCCCATCTTCTAAAGTATAAACCAAAAATCAATCTGACTTACAGCATGATTCATTTTCTCACTGGGTTGGATCACAAGAGGAGCTGAGCATTTGCATCTTCCATTGACTTCTGTGGCTCCTGCAGGTACTCAGCACTGTTCAGGCTTTGGCCCTACATTGCAGCAAATATATCTGCTCCCTAGTACGAGTTGGCTGTGTTTGTGAAGCAGTTGTGACTAAAGCCAATAGGACATAACCTTCCTTATTAAAAAGGATCCATCATCATCATTAATTGTATTACAGTATCACCTAGAGGTGCCGGCCACGGCCCATTGTGCTAGGCATTGTACGTGCACAGAGTCAGAGATTCTCCCTGTCCTAAAGAGCTTACAAACTATTAGACAAGACAGGCAAAGGATGTACAGTCAAACCTCGCAATAACACGCCCTGCGATAACGTGAATTTGGATATAACACGATCATAAGTTGGCTCCCCTTTAAGGCCGTAATACTGTTTGCGTTTTGCCAGAATACTTCTTTTACAACATTTATAAATAAACAGCGTTCTTCCAGTCTTATAGGATAAAGTGACCGTGGCCATTGCAGGCCCATTGCACTTGGTTCTCGGGTTGTACATGTGTATGGTGTTTGCCTATGAACTTGTTTTTAATTTCCTATATTTTTAAAAATATTTTACCGTTATGGATATGCTAGTTTGCAAACACAAGTCATTTTCTGCCCAAGAGAAATTGTATGCCCTGGATCAACTAAAGAAGAGCAAACAACAAACTCAGCTTCCTAGAGATCTAGGAATTAGCGAGTCCACTCTGCGAGGGTGGAAAAAAGAAGAAAAGCTCTGTATCCTATCCTGCATTCTTGAAGAGGAAACTGGTTTACAGTGTAAAACGATCAAGTTTGCTAATGACGAAAGCCTAGATTCAGCCTTGTACCAATGGTTTGTCCAGGCTCGCTCAGAAGGATTTCCCATTTCTGGCCCTATTCTGAAAGCTCAAGCCGAGAAATTTGATCACCTTATCAATAGAAATGAATCCAAATTTAAGGCGAGTAACGACTGGCTGGACAGATTCAAGAAAAGGCACGCTATAAGCCAAGTTCTTGTGTCTGGGGAAATCTGCTCAGCTGATAAAGAGGCTGCCAATTCCTACCCAATTGAGCTTAAAAAGCTGCTGGAGGAAGGTTGCTACACAGCCGATCAAGTTTACAACTGCGACGAGATTGGTTTATGTTTTAAAATGTTACCTGATCTCACCCTCGCAACCAGGACTAATAGTCACAAACGAGAAGGCTTTAAACAGAGGAAGGACCGAGTCACTCTCTTGTTTTGCGTCAACAAGTCTGGCAGCCACAAAGTCAGACCTCTGATGATCGGAAAAGTGAGGTCTCCCAGATGTTTTCATCGTGTTAATATGAAGCCCCTTCCCTTTGAATTCACCAACAGCAAGAATGCATGGATGAACAGCTCCATATTTGAAGACTGGTTCCGTAAAACTTTCTTGCCAGCCGTTCGGGCTCATTTGTGAAAACTCAAGCAGGAGCAAAAAGCTCTTATCCTGTTGGATAATTGCCCTGCCCACCCCCCAATGGAAAATCTTGTCAGTCGTTGCGGCAAGATTAAAGTCTCTTATCTCCCGAAGAACACTACGTCAGAAATCCAGCCACTGGACCAAGGCATCATATCGGTATTTAAGCAAAACTATCGTCACAAAATGATCAAGCAGATGGTAGCGGATAACAACACCCCCATCGACACATCACTGGCGTGGCTCAACTTGAAAGAAGTCTGTCAACTCAGCGGGAAAGCCTGGGATGCTATCGCTGCACGTTGCATTGAACGATGCTGGTTAAAGGGTCTTGGTCCAGCTTTTCCATCATCTACACACGATGATGGGAACGATGACGAGCCTGAATTTACAAGATTCATTGAAGATGACGTACGTTTAGCCGAAGAAGCACTCAGAGAATATGAGCACAGTCATCATGATATCCTCAACTGGTTTCAGCAGATGACATCTGCCCCATATATGAACACATCTCAGATGACGAAATTGTCGCAAATGTCAGCGGGAAGAATGAAGCTGCTCCACCAGAGCCCAAAACCAGTGGCAGTAATGACGACAACGACAATGATGGCACCTCAACTCCCCCACCAAAAGTGTCCGAGGCAGTAAAGCACCTAGAAGCCAGTTTGCGGTGGCTGGAAACTCAAGACGTGGACACTGTCAAAATCCTCCAACTCAGAAGCATTCTTGACTTTGCTAGAAGCCAACAGTCTGCGGCAAATAAGCAGACCACACTAGATAGCTTTTTTAAGAAGTGATGAAATTTAAAATTATGGAGTCATGCAACCAGATTGACTTTGCGCAATGATTAGTATAGTCAATTTCACATGTTTCTTTCATGTACATATAATTAAATTACTACTTTTGTGTTTAAAACATGCTGGAATAACCGTTGTTTTTTTTACAAGACTTAAACTGACCAGCTTGAAATGGTAAATTTTCATAACCCCGCTATAAAGCGACCCCACATTTTTTGCGATCGAATTTTTTGGACCCCAATTATTGCGTTATGGCGGGGTTTCACTGTATTATCCCATTTTACAAATGAGGAACATAAACTCAGGGAGATTAAGTGACTTGCCCAAGACCACACAGGGTATCTTTGGCAGAGCTGGGAATTCAGCTCAGAACTCCTGAGTCCAGTGACTTAATCTCAAGACCATCTGACTCTCAATCCTTCCTCTCAAGAGCATCCCATAACATTCTGTCATGCCATAAGTATAAAGATCACTATTAGTTTAAACACAACTGCTTGTAAAAGAATCATCTTGCATTTAAAAAGACCCACAAACTTGTAATTGGAAATTCAGAGTCTGCACAAACAGTTGTAGCTTAGAAGAGGGAGCCTTTAAGAGAGACAGCATACAATTCTGCAATCTGCATAATGTGTTACAGTGAAGTGCAGATAAAAGGTTCATTAGGATTGCACAGTAGCTTTTCCTTCCAGCTCAGGCATTTGAAGGGCTACTGTCACATTTTGATACTCAGCAAGTTGATTATAATAGACTCCATTGTTAGGGACCATGTCATAAAATTGCAGGGTTCATTCTGTTCATTGTATTTGCTATTGTTGGGCAGGGTCTCTTCCTTTGATAATGTGAATTGCTAAATTAAGAGTCATACTAAGAAAAAAACTTCCTATATCTTTTGTCAGCAATGCCATGTGCTCCTCCAAAAGACCCAGGTGATTTTCATATGATCACCCAAGTCATCATTTGACTGATATCTAGCAAAAGCTCCAGGTTGCTTTTGCTAGATATCAGGTATATGCCTGCAAATTCAACTCGATTTGGATATTAAAGTTTTTAAATTGAGATTGTCAGGTCAAACTGGCCTAGAATGTAGGTATTGTACAAAATGAGCATTTGCACAACCTAACAAAAATAGATGTTTCTTTGGTGGATTTTTTCCTTTTCAAATTCAAGAGGGATCTAGAAATAGGCCCAAAATGAAACCTTAAATTCAACTACCTTTTCCATCAAATTCTAAGGGATTCTGATTCATCTCCTTCCAACATAAACCTACCTCATTCAGTTTTGCTCTGTGTTGAATTCAAAACCAAAAGAGACCTGTTTTATATATCTAGGGTGAAATCCTGGCCTCAGTGAAGTCAATGGGAGTTTTGCCATTGACTGCACTGAGTCTATGATTTCAATCCCGGTACTCAGATGCTAGAGTGATATGCACATTAGAAATGCTGACATTAGCCTAGACGGGCTGATTGATCCAGTTTAGATGCATCATACAATGGTGAAGTTTTCAGGAGCATAGTTGATCTCACAAGATTTCTACAGTTAGAGCTGAGATTGTGCAAGAACAGCTTGTTGGATTTCACTGCTCTTGAACTTCAAACCTACCCCTAATCCAGATCTAATCACTGCCTGTTCGGCTCATTTCTTGCCGAAAGTGAAACTGACTAGAAACAAAAGGGAAACCACCAACTCTGTTTACCCTGTCCAAGATGGAGAGGAATGTAAAAAATTGCATACTTAAGAGCAAATCAGATTTTACTAAACTAAGGTATCATTAATACCACAAGTTATTAAGGGTTATAACTTTAGTAAGGATTATAAATAAGGAAGCAGATTTTATAGTTTACCTGACATTGAATGAGAAACAAATTACTGAGATCAAAAATTTATTTGCTCACAATTTACTGGCTTAGCTGCAAAGCTGATTTGTTTGGAGGGTGGGGGCTGGTGTGAACAATGCAATCTTTTGACCGTTAAGTAATTTTCCTCAGTAAAGCTGTTTATTGCTGCAAAGTATAACCAAAATGTCGTTTAACAAAATAACTTTGGGAATCAACTAGCAGCTAATCATCAGCATTTAGCAGTTAGTAGGTTATTTAAGCAATTCAAACAATTTATAGTCCCAGTTCAGCAAAGCACTTAAGCACCTGCATAACTATAAGCAAGTTCTTAAACCCCCCTGAAACATTACTTAAAGTGAAGCCTCATACTTAAGTGCACTCCTGAATTGGGGTCATAGAAAGAACATAAGCAGACAAGGTTAGTGCATTGCTCACAAAATGGGCTGGCATACAGCACAACCTGAATTAACACCAACTTCCACTGGACAATTCCCTGACCTAAGAAATTACTTTTAACATCAGATATTTTAAAGAATAGTTTTGTTCACAAATTATACTTTGTAAATAAAGAGGTAATCTTCTGATGAGTAAAAAAATGCTGTTGCCTACCCAGCACGATGGGTTTTGCTAAACATAAAGGATTGTCTGCTTTGAAATTATTCTCTGACAGAACACTAGGGTGTTAACCCAGCCTAGAAGAATGGTGACCCGGATTCCACTGAACAACTGCATGTAAGAACTCTGTGCCCTAGTGTAACAATAGACACTGGAACTGATGGATACTAACCTTTTGTGCCTTGTGAATAGTCTTACCACTGCGTTTGTGTCACACCTTTTACACCGAAGCCACCATACGTGCCAACTTTTCCCGGCGCCAGTGGGTGCTCAACCTACCCCCGGCCCGGCCCGGCCCTGCCTCTTCCCCGAGTGCCACCTTCCCCCTCCTCCCCGCTTCTTCCCAGCGCTTGCCGCCGCAAAACAGCTGTTTCACGCGGCAAGCGCTGGGAGCTAGGGGGAGAAGTGGAGCTGTGGCGCACTCAGGGGAGGAGGCGGAGCGGAGGTGAGCTGAGGTGAGGGGGCTGGTGTAGAGAGCTGCCAGTGGGTGTAGAGCACCCACCAATTTTTCCCCATGGGTGCTCGGGCCCTGGAGCACCCACGGAGTCGGTGCCTATGGAAGCTAGTACTGTTGGATCAGTAAATATTGCATTTGACTGATACTCCTGCTAATCTGACTAATACTGGCATGGAAATGCTTAGTAAATGATGGTCTCCATATCTGAGAAAAGATTCAGGAATGCACCTAGTGCAATTCTGAATGGCATTAGGGATGCTGACTGCGGAGATATCTGAGCCATTAGTGATTATCTTTGAAAAGTCATGGAAGACAGGAGAGATTCCAGAGGACTGGAAAAGGGCAAATATAGTGCCAGTCTATAAAAAGGGAAATAAGGACAACTTGGGGAATTACAGACCAGTCATGTTAACTTCCATACCCGGAAAGATAATGGAGCAAATAATTAAGCAATCAATTTGCGAACATCTAGAAGATAATAAGGTGATAAGTAACAGTCCACTTAGGAAGGAACAATCAGTTGCACACATACAAAATGGAAAATGACTGCCTAGGAAGGAGTCCTGCAGAATGGGATCTGAAGGTCGTAGTGGGTCCTAAGCTAAATATGAGTCAACTGTGTAACACTGATGTTTACTTTTTTTGCAACATTCTGGAATGTATTAACAGGTAAACAAGACAAGAAGTAATTCTTCCAGTCTACTCTGCACTGATTAGGCCTCAACTGGAGTATTGTGTCCAGTTCTGGGCACCACATTTCAGGAAAGATGTGGACAAATTGGAGAAAGTCCAGAGAAGAGCAACAAAAATGATTAAAGGTCTAGAAAACGTGACCTATGAGGGAAGATTGAAAAATTATGTTTGTTTAGTCTAGAGATGAGAAGATTGAGAGGGGACATGGTAACAGTTTTCAAGTACATAAAAGGTTGTTACAAGGAGGAGGGAAAAAAATTGTTCTCCTTAACCCATAAGGATAGGTCAAGAAGCAATGGGCTTAAATTGTAGCAAGGGCAATTTAGGTTGGACATTAGGAAAAACTTCCTAACTTTCAAGGTAGTTAAACACTGGAATAAATTGCCTAGGGAGGTTGTGGAATCGCCATCATTGGAGATTTTTAAGAGCACATTAGACAAACACCAGACTGGGATGGTCTACATAATACTTAGTCCTGCCATGAGTGCAGGGGACTGGACTAGATGACCTCTCAAGATCCCTTTCTGTCCTATGATTCTGTGTGCTTGTTTTGGTATGGAAGGGAACCCAAACAGTTTAGTGGGGAACCATAGTGACCCTGATTTTTTGATTAAACACTCTGCTCTGGGCAACCTCTGTAGCAAGTGTATCTGGTTCTTTCTTGGCATGAGATGGTACTTGCCTGACCATTCATCCCTCTGTGGTTGGTGATGGCTCATCCCCTGCAGCATCCCAGTTAATATGACTGGGGAGCCATGCAGATTTCTTACCAGGGAGGCAGTTTGTTAACCATATGCCAGCTAAGCATTAATTCCCTTGACAAAGTCCTAGATGATGGGCAGTGGGGTTTAGTGAGTGGAATGTTCTGAATCCCTCCTCATCCTTCCTTCTTGTGTTGGAAGCTGTCAGAATTTGATGTTTGCACAATTACTATGTGCACAGAAGAACATGTCTGTCATTGGTGCTGAAGAAGGGGGAAAGGTACACGAGAAAAAGATGCACAAACCCATTCTAGATGTTGAAATATGAGAAACAGGACCTGATGTGGGAAGCCACCACCCTGCACACAATGTATTGATTACACCCCAGTCGCTTGAAGGATCCCTCAACAAGTGACAAACTTCAGGCCCAATCCTGCAGTGCTTACTCAAGAAACGCTCCTATGGAGTTTTGCCTGAGTCAAGACTAAGGACTCTTATCTTACTGTAAGAAAGCACAGAAGTAAGATGATTATAGCTCATATCCATCTTGACTCATCCTAAGGAGCCAAAAAGCAACAAAATTAAATTGGAGATGAGGAGGAAAGGGTCTGAGACTGATAGTCAATCCTTTTTTTTTTAAATTGGAAAAATTACAGAAAAATAAATGTTTTGCAATAACTAGCTGTTTACAAAAGTGGCTTATGGATGAAAAAAAGTTTGCTGTCATATATTTACTCTGTTAAAAATAACAATAAGGTGATTTGTCTCAGGAAAGGCAGTCTCTCCTGTGATGCACAAGTTGCCATGGTTAATACATATTTTTGTCCAGCAGCAACATAAATAGACATGTAAACCTCAGCTGGAGAGTGAGCTGGCTCCTGCCTTGAGCCTGTGATAACCTGCCCACTCTTCCTACTGAGAAATAGTTACCTCTTTGTTCCACATACATATTTTGCACATTATATCTAGGAACACCCCTTCCTTGGTGTGACCAGAGTCCCAGTGGGGGCCAGCTATAGTCCCTCAATTAGGGTGAACTGCACAGAATGGGGCAGACAATCCCCATAAAGGTGGTGGATATTCCAATACCTAAATTTACCAAGTCAGCATAAAACAGCTTCTTTATTACCTTACTGGTTACTCAGAAGTCCAAACAACACAGTTCCCTTAAAGTGATCCAGCCTCAGGCCTCCGTCCGGGTACCCATGTCAAATAAGATTACTTATTTCATCATATAAAAGAAAAGGTTCTACCAATCCCAAAGGATTGGACACATTGCCTCCCAGGTTATTAATATTACAGATCTTACCCAAATACACGCTACAGCTAATTCTTATTAACTAAACTAAAATGTGTTAAAAACAACAGAGAGAGAATATAGTTAAAAGATCAATATACTTAGAGACATGAGTTCGGTCCACTGAGGTTCAGATTCATAGCATAGGTGGTGAGCTTTGTAGTTGCAAAGAGTTCTTTCTGAAGTAGTTCATAGGTTATAGTCCAATGTCCAAATATCATATTCAGAGCATACCAGCATAACTGGGACCTCAGTCTTGTCACTCAAACTTCCCTGATGAAGCCTAAGCAGATCTGAGATGACAGAATCAGGACCCAAGGATCTTTTATACAAGTTCATGTCTTTTGACAAGTTGGAGTTCAAAAGGTAATTAGCATGACTGTTAAGGAGGTCCATCTCCGGTACTAAGCTATAGAATTAATGTAGGCAATTTGCTTGTTCCTCCACCATTCACGGTACATTTCAAAGAGAGATGAATACCGAGATATCCCATGTTTACAATTCATTTAAATGCTAGGATGTTCTTTTGATCTCTGAACTATCAGAATACACCATAGACAGGGACTGTTGGTTACATTGTCCACACTACTTATACGTATGTAAATACACAAAAATACAAACATTATCTCCCCACATGTCTTTTGAGGGTTATTTATTTTGCAGGAGGTTTAACCCGTTCTAGCTATGTGTCACCCTTGGCAATTCCTTTTGCTGCACTTATGTGCCCCTAATGTGCTGACATTTTAATGGACAGAGTCAAGGAGCTAAATCTACATTCCCATTTTGTTTAAAAAGCACAAAACCTCAGATAAATTATTTCAATCTTTTTTTAAATGTCAGTGAAAATAGGCTTTGGGGTTGTTTATGTTCATTGAAACATGCTCCTATTCCAATGCTGTAGACTTTTGTTCAATATCTTCATAAATGATCTGGAGGATGGTGTGGATTGCACTCTCAGCAAATTTGCGGATGATACTAAACTGGGAGGAGTGGTAGATACGCTGGAGGGGAGGGATAGGATACAGAAGGACCTAGACAAATTGGAGGATTGGGCCAAAAGAAATCTGATGAGGTTCAATAAGGATAAGTGCAGGGTCCTGCACTTAGGACGGAAGAACCCAATGCACAGCTACAGACTAGGGACCGAATGGCTAGGCAGCAGTTCTGCGGAAAAGGACCTAGGGGTGACAGTGGACGAGAAGCTGGATATGAGTCAGCAGTGTGCCCTTGTTGCCAAGAAGGCCAATGGCATTTTGGGATGTATAAGTAGGGGCATAGCGAGCCGATCGAGGGACGTGATCGTTCCCCTCTATTCGACATTGGTGAGGCCTCATCTGGAGTACTGTGTCCAGTTTTGGGCCCCACACTGCAAGAAGGATGTGGATAAATTGGAGAGAGTCCAGCGAAGGGCAACAAAAATGATTAGGGGACTGGAACACATGAGTTATGAAGAGAGGCTGAGGGAGCTGGGATTGTTTAGCCTGCAGAAGAGAAGAATGAGGGGGGATTTGATAGCTGCTTTCAACTACCTGAAAGGGGGTTCCAAAGAGGATGGCTCTAGACTGTTCTCAATGGTAGCAGATGACAGAACGAGGAGTAATGGTCTCAAGTTGCAGTGGGGGAGGTTTAGATTGGATATTAGGAAAAACTTTTTCACTAAGAGGGTGGTGAAACACTGGAATGCGTTACCTAGGGAGGTGGTAGAATCTCCTTCCTTAGAGGTTTTTAAGGTCAGGCTTGACAAAGCCCTGGCTGGGATGATTTAACTGGGAATTGGTCCTGCTTTGAGCAGGGGGTTGGACTAGATGACCTTCTGGGGTCCCTTCCAACCCTGATATTCTATGATTCTGTTGTTCATGAAAACACAGAAGTGAAACTGACCATCCCAGTCTTGTTGGCCACACTGTCTAACAGATAGTCAGGATTGTGAGAAGTTAATTTGATTTAGAAAATTATTTCAGTTGTACTAATCTGAGTTCTGAGTACTAACACAAAAATGTATCATCAAATTCATTCCTGTGGGGTGAAAGATCCCTTGAGGGCACTTTTCCTACATGCTGAGGCTACTTCATTGGTGTTGAAAGGACCTCATTTTTGGATAGTCCCGTCTCTGGAAGTTTAGTTGGACCAAGCAAAGAGACAAGAACACAGTTTAAGGGCACTACTTAAAAGCAACACTTTGCCAATGTGACAGCAACATTGTCTCTGTCAATTAACACCATTACACATTAACCCGTAAGCATTGCCCCTTCCCCCATTTGTTCAGTCCCTGCATCTGAGTCGGTTCGGCCTATTATTTTAAATGGTAAAAGCGTGTGCTGCTTATGTGCATCCTGAACACTCATGTCAGTATGGGTTGGTGGAATCAGACCCTCTCAGTCCAATCGGGAGAGTGCAGGGGTTCTCAGAGCCTCTGTTACTCAAAGTTCATAAGGGCTTTGTTTACTGCATTAAGGAACTGTTCCAAAGTCATTGAAGTCAATGGGAGATCTTCCATTGACTTCAGTGGGCTTTGGATCAGAGACTATAGGCTCAGTCTGGGAAGGTGCTCAGCACTTTCAACTCCCATTAACTTTTATTGGAGCTGAGTGCACTCAGCACCAGGCAGCAATGGGCAGTGTTCATATATGTTTACTGTGCTAGCATTGTAAGTGAAGCACATTGAGATGTTTGGCTGTGTAAAACTATTGTTAAAACACTCATTCAGTGCCATTCACCAGTATAGTCGTGCTTCACAATGATATTCTTGCACAGTAAAAGTCAAACAGTTTGAATTTTCACATAGATTTACTTCATCCCATATGGAAAAATCCTTTGGAATACAAGGGAATGATAATCTTTCTGTAGGATTTTAAATGAAACTATACAATTCTATTGCAGAGATGTAATTTCCCAGTACATTCCATAGGATGGTTCAAAAACTTATAGAAAGAACTTAATTCTTCAGGTTTTTAGGACAATTTCTGCAGCATCATATTTAATTTCTAGAGAAATCTATTGCTTTCATCACTATTAAATTCTATAGAAGAATCTACAAATGCTTTACAAGCATCATATAGTTTTGGTTTTATTAAATATATGCAGTCCTCAGCATTAAACAGTTATGTCTGTCTGTTTATGGGTGTAATTCACTAGCATTTAACTAGAACTAGAATATATATGCTACCAGTATGTGAGTCAGATGAGTGGAACTACATGCTCTCCAAGTGCAGGTGGGCCTAGTGGTTAGACCACAGGACTGGGAGTCAGAAGTCGTGGGCTCTGCACCTAGTTCTGCCACTGAGTCACAGTGCGACCTTAGGTAAGTCACTCTGCTTCTCAGTGCCTCAGCTTTCCTGCCTCTCAAATGAAATAATACTGTCTCTCTATCCCCCAGTATTGTAGTGAGGCTAAATTCATTAGTGTCTGTAAACTGCTTTGAGATCCTCCCTGAAAAGGTACCATAGAAGCATTATTATTTTAGATACACCGTGATTTGCAGCACAGACCAGTGCCATACCAAATTTGTACTGGACTAACTGTCTTATCATATATTATGAGCTGATGAAATATCCCCAAATTAAAGTGATCAAATCCATTCCCAATGGGAATTGAATTTCTATATCAAACTATGGACTAATGCTCAGCTTTTTAAAAATTAAAGTTGTGCATTGATTGTACTTTTTCAGATTCCGGCAACTTATTGCTGAATATGAGCCAGAGGTACAGGAAGTAGCCCGGCTCTTCCGCTCTGTCCTGCAGGAAGCCACTGAGAAAATCAAAGAGGAAGAAGAGGCCAAGAAGCTTGCGAGGCAGTGGAACACAAAGCACAAAACCAGCCTGTCCCTAATGACATTTAAATCCCGGGCCAGGATTTCCCCATTCAGCAGCAACATCAAGACCATTTCAGAAGACGTGGAGCGAGGCACTGAGCCAACCAGGAGAGTATGGAGTATGCCGGAGTTTAGGAGTGCCAAGGATTACTGACTTTATTAATAACCAGAATGAGATTTGAGAGAGAGCTGGTTTGGTTTTTAAAGAATAAGTTAACCATTATCTAGCCATGTGTTATTTCACCTTCATCCCAGTTCTCTCTCTTTCTGTCTGCCTCTGACTGTCTCTCTCTTGGGAGCTGTGGTTATAGTGACAGATGGTAATGCACATAGTCTCTCACCTATCATGCTAGCTTTAGCTTTAATTTAGTGGTTTACAGTAACTTGATGGTCAATGGTCATTTCTTATTTCAGTTTGATTGTTTCTGCTCTTTGGAGAACAGTTTGGTGCATGGGGCATTACCATCATCCTCCCAGCCTTCTACATGGCTGTCTGCAAATGCAGTGCACCCGACCACGTGAGACTTGTAGCCCCATTGAGTTAAATGGGATTACTCATGTGAGCATGCATCAGTAAGGCTTGCAGGATCTGACCCACCAAGTCAGGGTCCCTGATTTAGCTGTCTGAGACAGACATTAAACTCTATTCATCTCAGTGCTATAGAGAAGCCTCCTACATCAACACTGATTCCAGCCTATTTCTACTCAGCTTGATTGTAAAATAATCTGTTGCTTCATGCGAAATAGATGACAAACTTCCTAGACATAGAGGGTCACATTTTCCAGAGCAGCCGATTTTTGCATAGAATTGTGGATGCTCAGTTTTTTGCATGTGCAGGTCAGTCAGATGTCTACCTACCAGCTTTGCAGACACATGCTGTCTGCATGCAGTAACATGGACTCTGGTACACATACAAGGCTGTGCGTGCACATCTGAGGATCCATTAAAAGCCTCTGAGCCCCCCTTAATTTTCATTTTTGTTGCAAGAAGAGATTAGGTTATAAACCCAAGTATTAAAACCCAACTGGATTAAAACTGTCTCATATTGAGACTCCCAGGCAATTCCAGTAAGTGCTACAGCTCATATTCCAGTTAATAAGTAGATGCATTGAAATGATTGGCAAGGCTGATTCCGAAAGCAGATTACTGGAGTATATGACCAGGGGAAAAATCAGTATTCACATCTAGGGATCTTTCTATGTCCCAGAGTGTTAGAGGTCATTCCAACAAATTGCTGATGTAATTTATTTCCACCGTAGGGAAAGAATGTAGGTTCATGTCATAATCTTTTTGTTCTGGATATCAAGAGGAGAGCTTTTCTGTGTATAACCGGTTTATGGCCAGTGAGGCAATCAATCTTTTCAAGGGGGAAAAAAATCTCACAGACTATAGCAAAACAGAGGTTCTGAAATTGGCCCTTTGAAGATGCAGGAAAATGCCATGGTAGATTTATGAGTGAGGCCCAACCTGCCATCCTTAGGGAGAACTCCAAGTGGGAGGACTGGCTCTGCTGTCTGAAAAGCCTCTGATTCTGCATCAGTGCTAAATCTTAACACCTAGGGGGCTCTTCAGCCAGTGGGAAAACTCACAGGGAAGGACATAAGGTAAAGAGTCTTCCTGCAAGCTTTGCTTAGGGCAGTTTGATCCCAGATCAGCATGCTGGAAGGAGGGTTTGCCCCACTCCCAGAACCTGCTCATCACCAGATATTGGCTGGAGGTGAAGCTTATTCACACAAGGGCCCTGTGTCACTGGACTCTCCATTCACCCGCCAGCCCACACCCTGGCAGTGGGGTTTCCTACACTGGCACATGGCTCCAGAACTCTTTCTCTGGGGTTGGCAGCACCCTATGGGTGCCCTGGAGAAGGTAATGCAGTCTCAGGCTATGTTAACTCAGGTAGCTTTACCATGACAACGCTCATGCCCCTTGCTCAACCTCTCCCTGTACAAATACACACAGAACACTCAGACATAGGTGAGAGGTTTTTCGCAGGAGTGGTGGGTGAAATTCTGTAGCCTGCGTTGTGCAGTAGGTCAGACTAGATGATCTTAATGGTCCCTTCTGACCATTTCAAATATCTATGAAAAAAAAAAAAAAAGAACCTCAGACTGCCTCCTTAGGGCCCCACTGGAACACAGGGCAGGGGGGATGGTGAGTGGAGTGGCCCTGTGTGTAGTGGCCCTTCCATGGATGAGTCCTGGGGAAACAATCCACCCATTAGCCTATTAGGGCTACGCCAAACTATTGAGCAATTTAGGGTTAAATTTACTATTGGCACAAACAGGCACAGCTTCAGCCAGGTCCCTAGGGTCATGCCTGCCGACAGCAAGGGCACATTCGGCCCTTTAGCTGGCTTTAGTCAATCTTTGAAAGGAACAATTGAAACAGAAACCTGAATTTTTCCCAGGGAATAATTTGTATTGTGATAATGTTAGTACCAGAATAGCTTGTTTTGTTCATGGGGGGGGAGGGGGGATATGCTTGTTTTATTCATGGGGGGGAGAGGGGGGATATGCTTGTTTTGTTCATGGGGGGGAGCTTGTTTTGTTCACGGGGGGGAGGTAGCTTGTTTCGTTCATGGGGGGGAGGTTACTATATTGGTACAAAGTGCAGCTTTGCTGGGAAAGCTGCACCCCACGCTAGGAGAGCTTTGCTGGCGTAGCAGACTGGTCTTCCTATACCGGTAAAGTGCTCCTAGTGTGGATGTAGCCTCAGGTGGGAGGTGTGGGAGGGGGGCATGTGTGGATATTATAAAAAAGCAGCTTTTTCTAGCTGTAGCTTGAATTTCACGGGCTTGTTTTGGGCCACTTGTTCAAGGGGCTGGGATGGCCCAGGGGCTAAGTCTGACTTCTGCGGCATAGAATTAGAACATTAATGGTGTGGCTGACTAGAGACATTTTTGTGACCTCAAACCATCTTCTATCGCTTCAGGAAACTCTTGTGCTCTCCCATCGTTCTGGCTATAACTTTGCCATGTTGTCTGTTGAGAGAGGGGGCAGCTAATCTGAAACCCACCACACTGGGTGCAGGAAGAGAGCAGTTTGGAGTGCATGGGTCACAGACCTTCTTCTCTCACGGGCACAGGGCCAGCATCAGGTATGGCTGTGGTGTTCACTTGAGCACTAGGCAGATGAAGTAAGGGTCGGGGGGAACACCTCAGCCAACCAGCAACACTCCAAGGTGGAACGGGCAGCCCTCTTGGGACGATGGCCACCTTCCTGACTGCTCTGCACAAACGGTCTGGCCTTACTCACATGCTCAAAGCCACTGAAGTTGGTCCCGCAGTGCTGGGGGTAGTTGGCAGAGAAGGGAAAGCACATGGTGCAAGCTGCCTGGTGCATGTAGGGTTTCTCCAGGACCCTCCACTCAGTTACTCCTCCTACATCAGCATGCCGTATGCCCAAATCACAAGCTAAAAGCAGATGGCAACAGAAACTAAGGCCAGGACCAAATCTTCAGCAGCTGCCCAAGTATGTGCTGGAATAGCTCCTACATCCACTCTACGTGAACCACTCTGGGCTGAGTATTCTGACTAGACGCCCACTTTTGCACAGTGCTGGAAATTCTGGTCTCTGATTAGACGCATGGGCCCTCCTAGAGAGAGTGAGCACAGAGGCTCTGGCTGCATTAATGAAACTCAGGGCTTCCAAAACTGAGATCCAGTTTGAGCTGGGCTACTTCCACTCGGGGTCAGAGAGAGCTGAAAATCTGACAATCAGATCATTGGTTTGCGACTTGGTGTTGTGTGTGTAGTTACACGTGATAGTGCGTGTTTGTTTGGTTTAAGATATAGATTTTTGAGGACAGAATTAGTTGGTCTTAGCTCTCTGGTATGTGTGCACTAACTGGAGAGGGAACAAGAAAACCTAACAGAAAAGCACTAATCCAAACACTTAAAAAAACCTATGATCAACTTTTGTATGTATTAGTAAAACCACCGATTGTATTAAATGCTCTTGGAGTGCATCTTGTGGCACTGTAGTCATTTGTAGGCACTTGCCTATTCTGTATTGGCACCTTTAGTACTGGGTGTATCAATGCAATATGTGATGGATTTCTGAACAAAGAGGGGCGTTCTGATAAAATGATATACAGCTGTTATTACAACACAGAATGTGTCTGCCATGTGCTCACTCTCATGGTAGGAAACTATATTAGCACCGAAACCATTGGAGTACACTACAGACTTACATTAGCAGTAGCCCTCCCAGCACCCTTGAGAGACAGGACAGAAAGTTTCAGGGGCTTGCTCAAACCCACAGCTGGAGTCCACGTCAGACCTGCGGTTACAGCACAGTAAACCCTGGCTGCCAGGTCGATGTCAGACCACTGGACCATCTCTCCTTTCTAACCACAGTGTCTATTTCCTGGAGAAGAAAACAACTCTTCCTTTTCAGCAGGACAAACACTTCAGCTTACCTTTTGCAGAATTTCTCTTAGGCTTCCAGTTGAGCCTCTGATATCAATGGACTCTCAGATGCCAAAATGTGGGAGAAAGTCCAATCACTGGGCAAGATCAACCATTTAGAGAGGAATGAATAAACCAGTGATTCTCAAACTTTTGTACTGGTGACCCCTTTCACAGAGAAAGCCTTTGAGTGTGACCCCCCCCTTATAAATTAAAAACACTTTTTTATATATTTAACACCATTTCAATGCTGGAGGCAAAGCGGGGTTTGGGATGGAGGCTGACAGTTCGTGACCCTCCCACATAATAACCTCACGACCCCCCAACCCCTAGTTTGAGAACATCTGGAATACATGAAGTGCCAGATTCATCCCTGGCATGAACAGTAAGCCTAGAAGACCATGGGGTTAGAGCAGGGTTGGAGCTGACCCATCAGACCACTTGCCAATGCCTCCTCTGTGTGTCTGAAGAGAGGCAGCAAGGAGGGGACCTGGGTGCGTGGCTGTTGTGCCCGGCTCCTGGCTCCCATGAAGACCATAGAGATCGCCCTACTTGGCACCGTCGCAGTCACAGCTCTAAAGAGCTCAGTTAGGGCACAGTCATCTTGTTTTAGCTCAGCAACATCCAGTCGTGCCCCAGATTTTACAAATGTTGCTCCTCCTAGTCCCACCCTGGAGGAGATTATCTGTGCTGTGCTGGCCGGGGCTGGGGGAACAGCCAAGTCATCACATAGTCCCATAAATGTTGCTTTTGCAGAATCCATACACCTATTTCTTCCACAAAATCACAGAGGGCCTGATTTTGGGCTATTGAAAGGGACACACAATGTTTTCCACATCACCCACCGACACTAATGAGGGCTGTGGGTACTCGGCCCTGCTGAAATTCAGGGCAGCAATGCCCACAATACGTCTGCAAGATCATCTTGTTTGTGGAGCTGAGCGTTTTACCAGCAGTAGCTTGGAGCTGCTTGTCTCTCTTATGTTTGTCACAATATTGTACACAGGGGACTCTCGAATCAGCGTAGTGAGCGTATTTCACCTCTGTGTTTGGCACTGGCGTGACCGCTACTAGAATACTGTGCCCAGTTCTGTCAGCGTTGATTTACAAGAGGAGGCTGGGGAGGGGGAGAAACGAGCGTTCGGCAAAACATCAAACATTGCGGGAGTTGGGTAGTAGCAGCCATAAACAGTTTGGGGCTTTTCTCATCCTGGCCAATGGTGTCTGCTTCTGGCACCCCGCTCCCGCCTCCCAAGGCCCTCTGCACATTTCATTGGCCGCCTCGTCTGTCATGCCTCCGCTCTTGCGGCCGCCCTTTCCCTCCCTTCCTCTTCTCTGCCCCCAACCTCAAGAATTTGTAGCCCCTCTCCGCCCCACAACAACTTCCCCTTCCAGTTTCTCATCCAAATCCCCCTCGTGAGCCTAAACATCATGTGAGTCTCCAAACAAAACTAGCAATTAAAAATAGAGCCAGAATCACCACGAGCCACATAGGACAAACCCAGACAGCCACACCCTCGTATCCCTGAAAGCCAGGCCCTCCCATTGTCTAGCAGCACTTGTCCAGGCTTTGCCTCTTCGGGGCAGGGACCAGGTCTTCTTGCCTGCAAAGTGCCATGCACATTTATAGTGCCAACTAGGTGACAGAGAATGACTGAACAGTAACAGGCCCAAATCCAGCATGCCGGGCCTGTGCTCCACCCGGCCACACAAGCAGTGAACGGGGCAGCATACAGATGTTGAGATTTAAGGAGATAAAACAGCTGGGATTAAACAACTGCAAAGGAGCTGAAATTCTCTGAAGCTCAGTGGTTTACAGTTGTAACCCAGCATTTAAATCTTAAAGAATCTGTTTCCAATCAGGTCCGTTTGGGTTAATCAGTGCACCGCAAAATGGGCGAGCGGGGAGAGCAAGCAGCTGTTTTTACTCTAACATGGTGCTCTTAAAGTCGCTGCTGTGGTTGTATTTGCTCCTGGGTGCTAGCATGCGTTGTTATTAACATTGTAGTTGTGCTTAGAGCCCCAGCCAGAACCAGGGCGCCGATGTGCTGGGCATTGTACATACAGAGCTCCGTCAGGGCCCAGGCGTCCCAACCAGGGGCAATGAATGGTTGGGCTGCCCCAGGAGCAGCCTGGGAAGCAGATAATGACTCTGGGTGTCTCCTAGTTTTGCTCTGTTCCACGTGCAATGGAAGGACCTGCAAAGCCCTGCCCAGTCCCATCTACAGGTACAGTGGTAGCAGCCCTATAGAGCCTGCCATCCTCCTGGCGCTGCTACCCTGATTTGGGTCGCTTGCACAAAGGACCGCCGTACTTTCTTGTGTAGCCACCTTAACTGGGCCATAATCTGGCCCATGTGTAGTCCCAAAGGCTTGTGCACCTGGCTGATTTTACACAATGCGAGTGGTCCCACGGAAGTCGTGCTGAGCACATGTAAATATTTACAGGCTCAGGGGCCTTAATAAGGACAGCGATGGAGTGGGAGGGGGGCTATCATATAAGCAGTGAACCAGGTGATGATTTATGAAAGTTTTGCAACTCAGCTTTATAAATTAATGAACCTGTGGAGCTCTCTCCTTTCTCCCCACCTTATAATCCTCTAGTTAATACAAGGGGCACCTCCATAGTTTAGTCACAATTACATTTCAGTCTAACCTTGCGCAGTGACTGGCATAGCAGAGGCATGGGAGAAAATGTGTACATGCTTTTCTGCACCAAAGCAGCTAATCCTGGAGTAGTATTACTTCATCTTTCTAGCCCGGAAGTGCCGCGAGGCCAGGTCAGGGCCCCAGTGCGCTGGTCCCTGCCCCCAAAGAGCTCACCCTCTGAAGGTGCCAGCCTGTTGTTCCTCAACAAGGGAAGTCTGCCCAAAGAAATGGCAGAGCTCCCTGCTAAGATCCCTGGGCCTGCTGTAATCCTGAACCGTAGCATGCTGTCGTGACGGGATCCTTTCCAACGGCTGAAAGCGAGGCTGGCTTTCCCTCCTACGACACAATTCTAGCTACAACCCTTTGATCGCACTGAAGTGCCTGTTGCTGCTACATGTGCTCATTGGCCTAAGGCTGTGCTCGGAAAACCTGAGTGGGGTGATACTTGTGGTACCAGGGAGGGAAGCTGTAATGCAGGCCTGGGCCAGCTCTAGCACAGGTTAGATCACACATGTCTTGCTTTTCCACTACCAGATGAAGCATCCAGCAGAAGAAGGCTGCCATTTTAGTTTATGACTCATTCACTGGTCCAGCTCCGCATTAAATCGAGCTGTGGGACTGTTTCCATTGCGAGGTGCTATTTATCAAGTTCTCATACAGAAATGGCGGCAGAAGCCTGAAATGGTTTCTTAAACAGATGGTGAACAGCAAAGTCCAGATTTCCAAAAAAGCGCAGCCCCCCGTGGGAGTTCCTGGGTACTGAGCCCTATTTGAAAATCTAGCCACTCCATTCGGGTGCCTAATGGGAACTCTTTTGAAAATCTGGCCCTTCATATTCCCTTGCTAGCCAGGAGTCCCTAAAGATAGAGCTTACTATGCTGCAGCTGTGTTCTAGTTAATAACAGTGATTTTGAAACCAATAGTGGGTTCTACTCTGCCCTTCGCTAAGCGGAGGTAGCCCAGAGGGCTCTGGTCTCAATAATACAACCAAAAGTGGGGAAATAACAACAAATGGGGTTAAAGTCATAGGAAGTCATTAGAAAAGGTGCACAAATAAACAACCTGTGCTTAAGTCTTTGCAGGATCAGGGCCTTGTAGTCAAATTGCAGGGGCTGTTCAGTTTCATAACAAGAAAGAAAAACAAAACAAAACCCACTTGCAAGTCTTAAAATGTTCCCTAAGCTTCAAATGGACAATGATGCCCTCTGCTGGGGCACTTCAGAAATGTCACCAAACAGAAACAACGGTAACTCTGAAAATTAACTGTTGGCAGCAAATTTTCTTTTTTAAAAAAGTACAGATTCTTTTGCCCTCAAATCATGCATGGGAGATGAATTTAAGCATTGTGCATCAGTACTGTTGATGCTGCATCGAGATATATTTTACACACTGCAAAGTTATGTCTTCCCAAACAAAACAAAAGATGTTTAAAGTCTGAAAGTACGTTTCATTATAGTCATATTAACACCCACATCCCCTCCCCCCACAAAAAATTATTTAACAAAAAATCTACAACTTTTAAATATTTGGGTCATTTTTACAAGTGTAGAACTGAGCAAGAATAAACTCTAATCTTCACAGCTAAATAAACCTTCATTAATCCTGATCGTCCCACCCCAATGACTCCTACATCTCTGCTCCTTTGTTTCATTCTGTCATGGAAATATGCAGTTGGATATAGACAGAAATTTCCTTTTTTGGGATTTATCGAGGCCCAGATTTTCAAGAGCTCTGTGCTCAGCAGCTCCCATTTAGGCACCTAAAAAGAAATGGATGAATTTTCAATAGCGGTTAGCATCCAGCTGCTCCGAGGGGAATTATGCATTTTTTAAAATCTAGCCATTTCATTTAGTGCTTAAATGAGAGAGGAGCTTTTTTGAAATCAAGCCTTAGCTGTCAGGTAAGAACTTTTGAAAACCTGCCCCTAGGTGTAAGTAAGGATTTCCAGAGGAATACGTTCCCTGGGAACATTAAGTTGTGTCAGCATTCTATACGCATTGGTTACATGGTGTTGGTCCAGTATGAAGTTGTAGCACATACAGTGGAAGTGTGTGCTTTGAATGGGACACTCGCTGTTCCTAGTCGTTTCTTTTGACCTCTACTTATATTTTCGTGCAAGATGGGGCAAAGTTAAGGTTATATGTACAATGCAAACAGAATGGGATAAAAGTAAATGGTGGAGGATGGTATTCCCATTAGGACCTGGCTGAATCTCTTCACTCTTCCAATGTTCAAAAAGTTCCTAAAATGATGGGGGGGGAGGGAGGGTTAGGAAATTTGTAAAGAAAAAACAGAGAGGAGGGTGGTAGCAGCTGGATTCCACAGAAACATAATGCAAAAGAGGGTAAGATTGAAACTCAGATTTATGTTTGGAAATTTCTGGGTTTTTTATTAAGTGCCAAAAGTTTATATCTATGGGTTAACTTAGCTGTGATCCCCAGGAGGGATGGTGGTGCCAGGATGTAGGAAGCTTTTGTTCACATTGAAGAATGCTCCATACCACCATCTTATGTGCCCAGACTCTGTGTCTCTCCAGGTCTCCTAGCCCCCATCCACGCACACAATTGTTTTAGTTCCTTCCAGTTTCATCCAGATCTCTTACCCTATATTTCATGCCCCCCACCTCCAGTTCAACCCAGCTGCTGCAGCAACACTGACCTGCAGATGAATGTCGATATTTACAAACCTTCAAAAATACTTGAGATGGTTGTACCATATGGATGTGAAAACAGCTCTGTGTGGATGTGGCCCACATAGCGGTCTTTGGTAACAGGAAACGAAGATAAACCCATGTTGCCAGCTCTTGTGATGTATGCTTCACTTAAAGCCCCAACTCCAGGACTGGTAGGTAGTGGGCTGTGATATGCAGGTCAGACTGGATGATTTGGTGGTCCCTCCTGGCCTTACACTCTGACACGAAGAGCTCAGAATTCATTTAAAAAAATAATTTCCATTTCTAGCAGAGAAAAGTTTGGAACTGTGCCCAGGGTGAACCTTGAAGGCTCAAAAAAAACCCAAACCCAACAACAGGCAAATAAAAAGAACCCCCAAATAATTATTTTTAATCTCTTTTGGGGGGCCTGATTCATGATTTTGAGCATTTGCAGATGGCGATACAGCACCACAAAGTAAGAGAACGCTACAATACCATGCTATAAAGACAGAGCTTCCTCTGTGCAGTCTTTCTTTACACTTGCCCAATGCACAAAATCACAAACCCAGAGCAAAACCGCACAAAAGTGCTTATTTAAGATGGGATCTGAAACACCCAAATATTCTAATATTCTGTTTAAAGAGAAGTGCAGTTCTGAATAAGCAAGATGGTCAGTTTCCCCAATTCCTACTAGCTTCTTCTTGGTCTTTCTGAACTGGGTTGGACATTTTTTTACCAGGTGTCTGACCCCACCTTCCACTGCCTCTTCATACCCCTGCTCTCATAAGGCAGGGAAGGGGGGTTTAGGGTTGCATCTGCATACCCCATCTTTGCAGTTATCCCAATAATCTCCTAAATCTCCACTCTCCCCAAACCCCCACCCCCAAAAAAAAATCCAACCAAAAACCAGCTAAACTCTCCTCAGCAGGGCTGACAAGACAAAGGTGGAGTTTGTAGGCCAAGCCATTCTGGAGATATGTGAAGCCCAAAACTACATTTTTGCAAAAAGTCAACCCACTGGGGAGTTCTTAAAACAGCTCTTTAATTTAAAATTCTGATTTCCCCCCCCCCATACTTCCTAGAGAAATTCTAGCCTTCCATACAACGTGCCTGTGAAATTGCAGGGACATTGGTTTCTTTTGGGAATGGGATGGAAAACAGGATTAAAATGAAAAGTCAGTTTCAACTTTAATGACCAAGAGGTTAGTGCTACTCCATACAACTTTGCACTTCTCCAGTACTTTTCATCCCAGGGAGTCAAAACACTTTACACAGATAAATATTATCACTCCCATTTTACCAATGTGAAAATGGAAAGCGATTAAGTCACAGGTCAGTGGCAGACCAAGAAATAGAACCTAGATTTCCTAATCCCCAGTCTTCTTCCCCAGGCCCTAATACAGGACAGCACTTAAGCATATGCTTAAACTCCACTGAAGCCAATGGGACTAAGCACCCACTTAAGTATTGTTGGGAATGGGGTTGGACACAAGTGCTTTGCTAAATCATAATTCTCTAGTTATTAGAATCTCTATACAATTTTTTAACATCAAATACTTTATAAAACTGGCTTCCGGATTGTAAGAAGGTTTCACAACGTCTCCTTGGAACACTGCTGTGGTTCTTCAGATGTCACATACTTTGGTACTCTTGTTCAAACTCAGCCCCAAGTGTTTTTAGCTGTGTGTTTTAACTAAGGCCCATGTATCATATGATCATTCTCCATGTAAAATTCCCGCTGAAGTCAACTGCTCTTAGTTCTGTTGCAATGTACACTGGAGCCTCTCTCCCTGACGCATGGGAACCTGTAAGAGTGATTAGCAGTCAGAATGTGTAGCAATCTATACATAGCAAGAATATGCACTAGTGTTCAAAACATAACTGATCTGTGCCCAAGGAGGAGTCCTTTCTGCTTCTAGTTTTGAATAAAAATATTCAGCTAATGTTTTTATTACTCTAGAATATTTTAATTATAAATTTGTTACCAAGCTTTGACAAATGGTAATAAACACCTGTGAGAAGGCCCGAGTCTCAAACTTTTTGAGAAAGCAACATATTGAAGAATGACTGTTAAAAAAGATATTCATTTCTGTAGATGTACTATTCACAAAGAGTCATCGTCATCTTTAAAACAAATAAAATCACTACTAAGGAAGATATATACAGGAACACCTAATTTTTCAAGCAGACGACCTACAAGTACTCTACTTTGTTTCAGCTATTGCAAACATTACAGACATTTGAAATTAAGAGTGTACTCTGCATGCAGCTCTGGGATGTATTTGATACGCTGAAGTACAATAATATCATTTCACTTCAGATCATCATCAGCAACAGATTTTAAGCACTCATACAACATTGCAACTTGGATATTACTTTAGGATCTCAAAAGGAGGACATGGATATTAATAAACAAGTTAGCAGTAACTCTCCATTTTGCCAATTATAAAGGACACTGATTGTCTTCACAGCATAAGAGCCTGGTCTTGTCACAAATGGTGCCCTTTTCCCTGAGTTTCCTTTGTGTTTTGCTAGGCATGATGACCGGTTGGCTTGGGAGATTTACAAGTCCTTGCTCGGCACTCTTTCCATTACAAGGCAGAGTTTAGGAAATCAAGGAGTTCAGCACGGTTTCGGTCTCTCTGTGGATTAGAAAAGCAGTTCTTATAAATCACGCATTTGTTCAGTAAACAATTGAATTTGTTAAGAAGTCAGCTTGGAAGTGTACATTTCTATTACACGGAAACTTAAAGGACCCCTCAAGGGAGACAGAAAATCAGTGAAAAGAAGTAGTTTTCTCACAGGAACAGAATAGTACTCAATGGGCCTGATACTCCACTGCTTTGCATTCTGTGTAGTAATTTACACCTGCGTAAAGTGCATGTCAACTGCTACCAAATCCAGATGGCTGGATATCATGATCCCCTGTGTTGCACAGATATATATGGCTATGCTGTGTGCAAGGCAGTGGAGAATCAGGCCAGATATGCAGCCTCAGGATGCCTTCTAAGGGTGGTCCCTTATGCGGGTTTCACTCTGTTTTTCTGAAAGTAGCAACATCTATGTTATAAAGAGTCACAGTTTAGAATGTAATATTTATGAACACAACTTTTATTGCAAATACTAAATTGTTTGAACAAGTGGCACAAATGTACCAACCTCATCAACCATAGGTATTATAGTCACTATAAATAATCAGATAAGGAACTATGAAGCACCATCATCTAGACATCAGGCAGTTTGATTCTTCGGATAAATGTGGCAAAATAAAGCAAGATTCAGCATGGCTTGAGGGCAACAATAGCCAACCAACATATTTTTGACTAAATCTTACCTCAGAATGGTCAGTGTAATATATCAACTATAAAGTGAGCAGTTATTACTGAACAGTTAGTCAATCAAATTCAACAGCACTGGCTAGCCAAACTGAATGCCTGCTGATTGGTGTCTCACAGACTGCAGACAAACAAGGGGAACTGCTGAGAAGTGTGAAAATATAATTTGGGTCGTGACTCTCAAGCCTCCCTTTAACTGTCTAAATTTAACTATTTCACAGCTGACCATCTTAACAGAATCATCCAGAAGCTCTGGAGCTGTGGGGAAAGCATGTGTGGAGGACCACCCCCTTTTCTCCCATTTGACACCTGCGCGGCCATGGCTAGCTTCACACACTTCAAGAAAATGGGGGCAAGGAACATAGCCAAATGTAGAAACACAGGACACTGGGAAGGTGGGAGTACTCCCTCTTTCATAGAAGAGTAAAACCAACTATAAATCACACCAATGGAGAAAACCATGAACTGGTTACAAGAAAATGGTAGAGAACTCAGGGTTCCTTACTTAACCTAGACAGGCACCCTTTACATGGCTCGAATGTCAGAATAGTCCACGCAAACATCTTAAAACTATTTTATGCCCAAGGGACTAAAGTCTAGTCTCTCTCTGGTGGCCCTATAACTACATAAAAAACTGCACTCAATTAAAACTCTTAAAAGTATGATCAACTCATCTACACAATGCAAGTGATCTGGGAAAATATAAAAAGATACTGTACTCCCTCTTTTGGGACATACAGACCATTTTCAGCCATTACCTCTTTATCCTTTTTACTCTTCTTTATTTTCATCTTAATTTTTTTTCCTGTTATCATACTGTAGTTTTCAGTCTTCTTTTTGTCTTTAAGGTACTAAAACGAGATCATGCACTGTGATACATTTCAAGGAATAAAAATATGCTCACATTTTTCAAAACAACATTATATTAATAAGCACATTTTATCATCAAGCAGGGAACAGATGCTAACTTCCGTGTCCTGGAGAGCAGAAGCTAGGGATGCTGTGGCCAACTGTATTCCATTTCCTGGTTGGTCTTTTATTTCATAAACACTTGTGCATGGGGAGGAATGGGAGTGTAACAGAGCACTATGAAACCGACACCAGCATATGTACCTTGGAAAGCTGGACAGGTCCTGATTTCTCTCTCTTTTTTTTCTTTTCTTTCTTTTTCTTCAGCTTGTTCTCTTTCTTCCTCTTCTACAGGTACAAGACACATATGCAAAGCTCATACTTCTCACAGAAACACAAGAGAAAAAAACCCAACCCAAATATGCATGAACTCACAAATTTCCTTCTACTGTCCTGAAAGTCACTTTTGCCATAGCTCCCCACACCTGGACCAACTCTGGGAGATGTATTAATTGGGGGGCAGCAAAGAGGTTGATGTTTGTTAAGGCCTCGTGACCCCCAGGATCCCAGGAAACAGAAGTGGTGGTGGGTTCCCTGACCCCGTTTCTGGGGAGTCTGGTCCTCCCTGCCTCACTAAATATCTGAAATCCCTGAGCAGAAAGTGATAGAAATAAAAGGTATTAGACAGTAACAAAATGCAGATTACATTTTTATATCTAAACTGCTTATATTTTCTTGATGGATATCACAATCTTATTTAGCTTAAACAGAATTTAGGAAAATCTGTAGTCTGTTCCACATTACTTTCAAAAAGTTATAATTTGTTTCTGATGTCCACAAACATTCGGTGGAACTGAAGCTAATACATTTCTAAACACAATGGTGAATTCATTCCTTTTTGTGCGGCCAAATGATGGAGACCAGAAATGTAGACCAGAGGCAACTGTCTTCACTCATAAGCCCATTATGGCATTTTTATTGCCGCAAAGCTACCACAGGAGAATTGGCTGCTGTTTTATATAGCACCCATCACACAAAGTCCCTAAGGTGTTTAACAAGAAGTTTCATACCGGTAGTGCAGTGATTGTATAGACAGAGGCAGCAGCTCAGTAATATAACTCATACCAGGGTCCCCAATTCCTCTCAGAGTGCCTTAAATTCTACCTGCACCCATTCCAGACACTACTAGAAGCTCCACTTAATTTCTCCTCTGAAACAGTCAATTTGTACATTTTAATTTCAATTCATTTAATATCATGACAGAAATGTTTCCTTTCAAATGAACAATTATGTTCCTTATTTTGATTCCCAGGTGAGTTTTAATCACACCAGAATACAGTAGCATCTACATTTTTTTGCCCGGATTGCTATTTATTTCTGTCAGCAAATATTTACCTTTTTGTTGCGTTTTTCTTTTTTCCTTTTCTTTGATTTAGACTTGGGAGAATCTGGAAGAAAATAAAAGTCTGTAATTTACTATTTTAAAAATATGGGTTATTTTAGATAAAACAGTGAAATGAGTACTGCAGGAGAGGGACAGTGTTGCAAGTGTGAGTAAGAAAAGAATACTTAAGTCTAGCTAAAATATATGAACCTTGGCACAAAATGACACAAACACTAACTCAGTTTGCTGCCACCTCGTGGTAGAATATCGACATTATAAATCTGTAATTCACCCCCAGTGATTCCTTGCATCAATATATTTATATTATTTCAAACAAAGGCTATCTGTTTCTGCAGCTACTGTCACAAATTATGAACCTATCCAACATACTATCTAGATCAGTGTTTCTCAACTGATGGGTATGTGACTCCAAGTGGAGTTACAAAATGCAGTTACAGGGGTCATAAGCCCTGGAAAATTTTAGTACAATCTAAAGCAAAGACAATCTCACTTCCACACTCGCCCCTCCCTTCCCCTTCAAAGTCAAGTATTCTGTCAACCGCTCAAAACACACACAAATTATATGGTCTTATTGTTATCACTGATACATTTTTATTTTTATTTTTCTAGTATATGTAGAAGAGTTGTGACATTTTTTTGACTCTGAATAAGGGGTTGCCAAGCTCATAGTCCAGAGAACAGATTATAATGACTAAAATTAAGCAATTAGCTCTATAATTTCGTCAGACTATTACATAAAAAGGCTATATTAAAAGAATGTTAACATTGCAGCGTAAAGCACTCAAAAGTTAAGAAATGCCAGTATTTTGGACCCCCCTGTGCATCAATAAAGTCTTTAATTATATAATCACATTATTTTTCCACAGGACCCCAGACTCATTCAGTGCACAGGATGGACAGTGCTCAAGTAATGGGCAGTGATGCACTATTTTGTTTTATCCTTGTTCAATGTGTGGCCCTAGGCCTTATTTACCCCACGCTATTCAAATCCTGCTCTGAAGACAGAATTAATTTCCTCCTGGGCTTTTCTATGATACTAATCACTACAGTATCTTAGTGCTTTGCAAACATTAATAGCTTAGCATCTCTGTGAAGTGAGAGGGTGGTACTTTCCCCTTTTTACATATGACAGAACAACTCGCTATGAGCTTGAAGGGTGGTTTCCTCAACGCGTTGAGAACTAGATTAAGGTCCCAAGGTGGAGCAGGGTCTCTGTCGTGAGGAAAAAGGTTGGTTAAAGTTGAATGTTGAGGTCACAGGGTGCATGGATACTGAACACCCCTAAATAGGTAAGTGAAAAGCAGTAGTAGTAGCCAGGTGGACTTGGATGGAGCTCAGTAACTAACCCAGGGTTTTTAAACTCAGTGAGTGCGGTGTGACTCAGAGGGTGATAATACCTGCTGTGTGAACCAGGAATAGAACTGCTTCCACTTTTGCAAGTAAGTCTTTCTTGGGGCGGGTTTTCTACTATTCAAACAGCACATTCTGTACTCTACTATTACACTCTACTGTACCCAAGGGCCATTGAGGAGCCAGGCCTTGAAATGTAGTGTGGAGAGACGGGGGTGAGTATTGTGCCCAATCCTTCGGTCAGTAGGTCTGCGGTCAGAGGCAAACAAAGAGGTAGCCACAGAGACAGGCGAATCGGGTCCAGGAAACATACCTGCCTCATACCAGGTTGGTGCTCAGGGGATGATTACTGCTTTCTCTTGCTTTACTTTGTTCGGGAACTTAAGGCACAATGGTATTAGGGGACAGGCACAGAACAGAGTTCCAGGCCAATGGGTGAGATGAGGGAGGCATCTCCGAAAGAGTTGCACCTGCATCCTCCCCTGGAGCAGAACTGCTGGTATGCTGTGTTGAACAGTGTTGGAAAGAGGTCTATCCCTGGGAATCCCCAGGTGACAAAAATCTTTCATTGGATAGGATCACACAGTTCCCATTTGTGGTCCTAGCAAAAATGTCTGGTCAGTGTGTTTGCTATGGTGTTGTGCAGACCTGGCAGATATGCTAATGGTATGTCAGTTTGGTGGGTTATGCACCAGTTCCAAAGTTTGTATTGCCTCTGTGCACAAAGACTGGGATCTTGCTCTTCCTTAGAGGTTCGTATAGCACGTGGTCACTCTACTGTTCATGATGACTCTGACCAAGTGACCCTTGATCTTGGGTAGAAAGTGGGTGGATGCATGCCTACCAAACTTCTCTCGTTGATGGGAAGAGAAGACTCTTGTGGAGTCCATCTGTCTTGTTCCATGAGGTTCTGGAGATGAGCTCCCCAGCTTACTAGGGAGGAGTCTGTTGTGATGGTCTTTGTGGGTGGTGAACACAAAAATGGGACTCCCATTCCAAACTTGTGGGGATCCTTCCACCAACTGAGAGAGCTGAGAACTCTCAGAGGAATAGACATCTGTTTGGACTGGTTGTGCTTGTTGGAGTGTACATGGTTCTGGGCCAGGGTTGGTGGCATCAGGGGAGCAGCCTGGCGTGAAGTGTTATGAACCTACAAGCTGCCATATGGCCCAGAAGCAGCAGGCAGGCCTCTGCTTGGTTTATTGAGAATGGGTATGTGATGACATTTATTAAAGTTTGTGCCACCTTTAACACTACATATAATAAAACTTGCTACTGTAGTCTTGTGTGCAAATTCAACACTTTATTCTAAACATGTAAAAGTAAAAACCAGAAAGGCTGACTAGCAGCAATCAAAAAGTACAACACAATAATCAAACTCAGTGACAAACCAGTGGAAGATGCATGCTGCCAAATGACATGGACAGCTATTTCTGGGTATCTTCTGTCCCTCTGTTGTCCTTGGCCTTTCTGGTGCATTTTATATGTGCAGGTCACAACTGGGCAGGAGTGGATGAATACATAGGTTACATGTGTCTGTTCCACGATGCTAGTGTTCATTGCCTTGACTGAGATTTTGCTCTTATAACATGACAATGTCTTATTAGCTAAATTTGGGCTCTAGTATGCCCATTATAGCTTTATTTTATATGGAACACTTTGTTTCCAATATTTCTACTTCTGATCATTTGAATCGGTTCTTTGTTAAATAAACCAATACTACCTTTCTCTGTAAACAAATCTAAGTGCTGTGTGTTAAATGGAGCTGGGTTCTACAGTGTAACTGGTAAGCTGTGGTGCATTGTCCTTTGGGGGGGGTCTAATGGAACAGGAGCCTGACCCTGTATGTGGCTGTTCGGAGGGCTTGGGTTTGGAGTGTGCTTATCAGTAATCTGTCTACAGAGAGTCTACAGAGAAGGCAGTGCTTGTGTTGCCAGAGACTGGTGGTGTTAGGGAACTGATCCCCACCAGGCATAGACAAGGCTTCCTCGTGCTAAGGCCAGGTGGTAATGAGGTGCCTCACAACCTTGGGTACCCCCAGGAACTGTTACAGAGGGGGCTCGTGAGTTACAGAGGTAACCCTAATAAGCACGCCTCATCCTGGAACGTAACCATCTAGAGTTCCTACTCTGTGAGAAGTTCACATTTGTCACAAGCCAGTAACGAGTGAAAATTCCTGGTAAAGATCAACAAGATGCTGATTTAGCATGGAGATGTAATACAGCCTCCTTACAAGCACCGTGTCCATGAACAGACCTGGCTGATCGCCAGCGAAGGGGACTCCTAGCACAGAGAGACCGCCATACTCTGCTGTAATTTGGATTCATATTGAAGGCAGCTGTGAACTAAATACACACTCTGGTTTCGTTTGAACAGCCAGGGTTTTTTGGGACTTTACAGGCAGTCCAGGCCAGTACAGGTGTGGCCTATTTATAAGCTGTGTTGTATTACACAAGAAGGGTACATGAGACTGTTATTTGTGGAGCCCCAACCTATACTTGTAACAATCAGCAAGTAACTAGTCTATGTTTCATGCTAGCTGCTTAACTTTTCTTCCTCATTTTGTGGGGTTCATTTTGAATCCCACGTGGTACTGGAGGAAAGTAGGGTGGAGGGTGTTAGGGGAATGGGTGGGTTTCGCACTGAACAGAGGCATACTAAACCCCTGGCTTATATTAATAACTTCCTAGGGCCATAAGCTGGATATCTCTCCCATCCATACATTAACAGCAGCAAACATGGCAGCAGAAACCCAGTAGGCTCTGGAGCTTGCTCTGATGCAGGGTCTGTAGGGTGCTGCTTCCTAAGGTCATCTCCAAACAGCTGTTCCAAGTACAGACCCAGCTGTGCTCTAGTTGCTCCGGTGGCATAGCCTCTTTGGTTACTGGCCAGAGCACCAGGGTCACTTCAGGTGGCACCTGTGGCTGGGAAGTTATAAGGGTGCCATCCCTGCTCAGCAGATTGTCATGCACCACTGTGGGTTCAGTGCTCGTTACAGGTCTGTTGTGGGGTAGGTACAGCCCGTCACGGGTGCTGGGTCATGTATGGTGAGAAGAAGGGAAAAAAACTGTAGAGCAGCCAGTTAGGTCCCTCGTTTGTCACCCTATCAAATGTGATATTTATGGCCTAGTGGCCAGTGTCAATAAAGCGGCCCTTCCACCCACAGCAGCGTGGCCCAATGGCCAGAGTCAATAGAGAGGCCCACCTCACAATAGGGATTATGTGGCCTATTGGTCCGCTGGGGAAGTGGGGTACCATTCAGGGGGGTGTGGCACCCAGGGTAGGGGGACTCAGCCCCCCACTGGTCCTCTGAGTCCCAGCCTAGGACCGTTGTGGTGGTGGGGGTGCTCACCACCGAGTCAGTGGGAATCCTCCCGAAACACGCTGACTGGTTCCCTAGTTCACTCACTGGAGAAGAGTCTAAGTCCCCTAGACCGCTTCCTATCATTTCTCCCTCGGCAATGCTCCACGTTTCCCCTGGGTCTCTGGGGTCCTCAGGTGGAGTAGCTCTTGCTGACACAGTCTCTTCTCTGGGCTCGTCAGGCAGCCTGGAGTCCGTCTGGAACTCTGCGTGCCGTGGCTTATAGTCAGAACCTGTAGCAGCTCCCTGGAGAGAGTCTGCACACCCTCCCCTTTGAGCAGCCTGCCCAGACTGAGTTGGGCTGTTTCTTTTTATACTCTGCCTCCAGGCTGAGCATGCCCAGCAGAGTCAGAGGGGCAGGGCTTCCTCAGCCTGCAAAGCACAGTTAACCCTTGCAGGGCTGGTGCAGGGTAGGTACATCCTGTCACAAGGTCCCAGTAGCCAGTCGAATTCCTTGTAAAAGAGGCAGGAAGACAGGGAGTTCCCATAGGTGCCATTAAAATCTTTATCCACGTCTACATTACAGACTTTTGCTGCCCCAAGTTACATCAGCATAAAGCCACTGCAGTTAGTGTTCAGTTGGCAGTGTACAAACTCACTGGGAGTGCTTGTTTCGATGTAGAGGACAGTGCACCATGAGTAGGTATCCCAGTGTGCAACTCGACACCTTTCAGTGCACTGTCTTTTGAGACGTTTTGGCAATGCATGGGGAGGCAGAAACAAGTGACACAGCGGCATGACTGGGACTGCAGCATCAAGTTCCTATCATGCAGTTTTCTCCATCCCATAATGGCATCTCCGTCCCATAACTGTCACACCTATTTTGAGAATCCCACAAACCCGCATGGGACGTATCGCTATCCGCCATCTCTGACAGATGCATGGAGCCTGCACAGCTCTGCACTATTGTCATAAGCGTTACAAGCACAAGATGCACAATCCTCTGGTATCTGGAGAGCCACTTGGAATGTGACGATTTCCTGGAAGGTAGATTATCCGTGGGCACATAGTGAGAACCCATTCAAGATTGTTGGTAGCATTCATGGAGCTGCTGCAAACAGTGGACTGCTGCTTCTGAGCCTGAGAAACAAGCACAGACTGGTGGGACTGCATCATAATAAAGGCTTAGGATGATGAGCAGTGGTCGCAGAACATTCAGATACACAAGGCCACATTCCTGGATCTGCATGCTGAGTTTGCCCCAGCCTTCCGTGCAGGTACATCAAAATGAGAGCTGCACGATCAATGGAAAAGTGAGTGGGGATTGGACTGTGGAAATCTTCAACACCAGATTGCTACTGGTCAGTGGAAAGTCATTTTGGAGTTGGAAAATTCATTGTGGGGGCCACTGTCATGCAAGTGTGCAGAGCCATTAATCATCTCTTGATATGCAGATGTGACTCTTCACAACATGCAGGATACAGTGGATGGATTTGCAGCAACAGGGTTCCCAAACTATGGTGGAGAGATAGACAGCACACATATCCCTATTTTGGCACCCAGACCACATTGGCACAGACTACATCAACTGAAAGGGCTATTTTTCTATAGTTATGAAAGTGCTGGTGGATCACCAGGGATGCTTCACTGGTGGTGTTGGCTGGTCAGGGAAGACACACGACCCTTGCATCATTAAAAAAACAGGATTGTTCAGAAAACTACAAGCAGGGACCTTCTTTCCTGACCAGTGGATGATGATTGGTGATGTTGAAATGCCAGTGGTCACCCTGGATAACCTAGCCAATCCCTTACTTCCCTGGCTCATGAAGCTGTACACCAGCCACCCTGACACCACCAAAGAAAGATTCAACTACCGGCTCAGCAGGTGCAGAATGACAGTTACATATGGTTTTGGTAGATTAAATGATGCCAGCATCCCTTCGGTCATCAGACTGGATCTCAATGAGAAGCTGTAATTGTCCTTTCTGTTCCCACAGTATGGAGTGGTGGGGTAGAGATGCGGCTCCAATGCCACGTGGAATGCTGAGGGAGCGTGTAGGGAGGCGCTATGCTGCAGTTCTCGATGGACTGCAAAGGCAGACAAGCCTGGGATGCTTCAATGTGGAGGTCCACAAGAGCCTACAGCATCTGTGTTTGCTGCTGGAGAAGCCCCATTATGTCTTGGTGTGTCTCCCTCTTCATTTTCCGATGGGCCTCTTGGGACTTTCGCCTGTCAGCTCTTTCCCTCTCCATAAAATCTGTGATATTCATCCTCCAAGCCCTCTCTTCATGGTCCAATGCAGCACGGGCTTGCAGGGTCTTAGTGAATACGTCATCTTGAGTCCTCTTCTTTCTCATCATTTGGCTCAGGCATTTTGCGGGTGTGTAGGGAACCCTTCAAGGCCACAACAGCAGTAGCAGCAGACAAAATACAGGGTTTATATGTCAGTATAGTCATAACAGAAAGAACAAGTTAAAATTCAGAACTCCCTTCCCCTTGCTCCCCTAAAGTTTTAAACACTTATTGACACTTCTGCTTTGGAGCGCTTGTGCATGGCACCACTCAGAGCACCAGCCATGGGGAGTATGGCCCAGTAGGGGTAAGGGAAAAGAGGAGGGAATTGCTTGGTTGTATGAAGCTATATGGGAGTATAGGACAATGGCTCTGAAGACTGGCACCATTTTCCACGAGCAGTGGTGGTTTTAGCTGATCTCACTCCTGAGGGTGACAAAGCCACAGAGAGTACAGCTGCTGTTGGCATCCTGAAGCTGCCCTTGCCTGTATGCTGCTAGCCTGCGTACTGCAATGGTACCTGCCAAAGTTATCGTTGACTGGCATAGGAAAGTGCCCAACCATGGGGAAGAAATAAGGCTGCCATCCCTAGAAACCTTTGTCAGCAGATTGCAGAGTACGGCTACAAAAGTTTCATCAAGATCTCTCAGGAGGATTCAAGGGACACCCTTGTGTACATAAACAAAATGCTCTGCGTCCCCCATCCTCTGCCAAAAGAGGGGAATGAAAAGCAGATAATTCTACCTCTCACTGTTGTACCTCTACCTCTTCTAGTCTGAGTAAATTAATAAAAAGTCAATGGCTGTCTCCTGCTAAATTGGGAGTGCCACTGTAATGGGAAATAAATGTACACACCCGAGGTTCCTTCCCCTGCATCACGCTCACCTGTGCTTGACTGACTGGACTGCAGCAGATTCTCAAACAGGGCCTGGTTCGCAACATAGCTTGAACCCCTGGTCACATCCCCTACCCTCCTCCTCAGTGTTTATGGCAGGGGCCTGTGACTCGGGCTCCTCCGGGGAATCCATGGTGGTGTGCAGGGTGGGAATGAGGTCTCCACAAGCTATAGCCTGTTGCTCTTTGTAAAAGCTGCAGGTCTCTGACTTGGCACCAGATCGATTGTTGGCCTCCCTGGCCTTCTGATATGCCTGACGCAGTTCCTTTGCTTTCATGCAGCACCGCTGCTGACCCCTGTCATACCCCTTGTCCTGCATCTCCTGGGCAATCTGCTCATAGATGTCAACATTTCTACGGCTGGTCTGTAGCTGTATTTGCACAGCTTCTCCACAAGCCGAGAAGATCCAGTATCTCTGGGACGGATCGCATCTGGAGTGCGTAGATGGCACAATCAGCTGGGCAGTTACACACAACCCCTCCATGGACAGTTGCTAGAGGTGTGCTCATCAAGAGGCACAATCAGGAAAAGGTATTTCAAACATTCATGGGGTTTTAAAGATGGGCACCTTCTGGTCTATGTAACCCTTGGGCAGCGGAGTTAACTGTGACCAGAACGGTCAGTATGGGCATTGTGGGACAGCTGCTGGAGGACTATTAAGGCAGACATAGGTAACGCAATGTCTACACTCATGCTGTGACGATCTCAGTACATTGACCATGGCTCAAAGGGGCTCAGGGAGATGGTTATATTATGTCAGCGTAATGGACAGCTTACGATGGTGGCAAATTTTAGCACAACTAGGTCTATGCAAGGCAACTTACATCTACCTAACTTTGTAGAGTAGAGCAGGCTTTTGACTTTGAGGTACTGTCTTCAGCCACTTGATTTGTTCTCTGCATTGCTCATCTGTTCATTCAATCCTCAATGCTGCCAGCCACTCGGCTATACCTTTGCAGACATGATCATTTCTTGTGCTTTTGCTGAAGTCAAATGTCTTGCTCACATTGCTCTGGAGGTTAACCAGACTCTAGCTGTGTTCCTCTGGCCAGCTAGCAGCGCACTTGATGCTGGGCTTCTTAAGTGCTGGCCATAGCTAATGTATGTGAAGGTTTACTGTGTTTCTAGGTGAGCTGTCTGTGTGGAAATGAAGGGTTAAATGCTGAGCAGCTGCATTTCAATGAGGAGGTTGCTTACAGTTCCTGGCAACTGAGTGGGAAGTTTTTGGATGGAAGGGGCTGGACACAAAGCCCTAGGGGATTGTGGGTTAGTGTTGTGTGTTCATCTAAGGCTACATCTATACTACCAAATTAAACTGACTTAAGTTACATCAACGATCATAAACCACTGTAATTACATCGCTTGTGCATGTTCACACAATGCTCCTTGTCAGCGGAGCATGTCATAGAATCATAGAATCTCAGGGTTGGATGGGACCTCAGGAGGTCATCTAGTCCAACCCCCTGCTCAAAGCAGGGCCAATCCCCAACTAAATCATCCCAGCCAGGGTGCTGTCAAGCCGGGCCTTAAAAACCTCTAAGGAAGGAGATGCCACCACCTCCCTAAGTAACCCATTCCAGTGCTTCAGAACCCTCCTAGTGAAAAAGTTTTTCCTAATATCCAACCTAAACCTCCCCCACTGCAACTTAAAGACCATTACTCCTTGTTCTGTCATCTGCTACCACTGAGACCAGTCTAGATCCATCCTCTTTGGAACCCCCTTTCAGGTAGTTGAAAGCAGCTATCAAATCCCCCCTCATTCTTTTCTGAAGACTAAACAATCCCAGTTCCCTCAGCCTCTCCTCATAAGTCACGTGCTCCAGCCCCCTAGTCATTTTTGTTGCCCTCCGCTGGACTCTTTCCAATTTTTCCACATCCTTCTTGTAGTGTGGGGCCCAAAACTAGACACAGTACTCCAGATGAGGCCTTACCAATGCCAAATAGGGGGGAATGATCATGTCCCTCGATCTACTGGCAATGCTCCTACTTATACAGCCCAAAATGCCATTAGCCTTCTTGGCAACAAGGGCGCACTGTTGACTCATATCCAGCTTCTCGTCCATTGTAACCCCTAGGTCCTTTTCTGCGTCCACAGTTGGTGCTTTGGATCGACAGAGAGAGCAGTGCACCATGGGTAGCCATCCCACTGTGCAACTTGCCATCTTCTGCCACTAGTTCTGGGAATGGATCACAGTCCATCATGGGGGTCAGCTCACTGTCCCATGATGCAGTTTTCGCCATCCCATCATTCCATGGGCTTCTGACTACGTTATGCGCCATTGTTGAACATCGCCTGCAAACTTTGTGCCCACCATCTCTCTCTGAAAGCATGGATCTTACACTGCACTCCAGTCTTGCAATGAGCATTACGAACACAGCGCAGCAGATCCTGCAGTATTTCACAAGCTGCAAAACAGAAAGTGAATAGTGCCCTGCTGTGTGCCATGGAAAAAAACAATTCCGGATTGACGTTGACATTCAGGGAGCTGCTGTACACAGTGGACCATCACCACTGGGCTTGGGAAACAAGCACTGAGGGGTGGGATCACATGGTTATGCAGGTAGGGGATGATACGCAGTGGCTTCAGAATTCATGGGTATGCAAAGCCACTTTCCTGGACCTGTGTGAAGCACTCGCCCCTGCCCTGCAGTGCAAGGACACCAGAATGAGAGCTACCCTCACAGTGGAAAAGCAAGCGACAATCGCTGTTGGGAAGCTCGCAAATCCAGACTGCTACCAGTCATGTATCAGTTTGGAGTTGGGAAGTCCACTGTGGGGGTTATGGTTATGCAAGTGTGCAGGGCCATTAATTATGTTTACTACTAAGTACTGAGACTCTGGGCAACGTTTGGGAAATAGCGGATGGCTTTGCAGCAATGGGATTCCCTAACTGCAGCAGGGTGACAAATGGCACACATATCCCAATTTTGGCTCCATGCCATCTTGTAACAGTGCAACAACAGAAAGGGCTACTTCTCTATGGCACTGAACGCGCTGGTCGATCACAGGGGTAGTATCACTGATATCAACACGAGGTGGTCAGGGAAGGCGCATGACACATGCATCTTCAGGAACACTGGCCTGTACTGAAAGCTGCAAGCAGGGACTTTCTTTCCAGACCAGAAGATTCCAATAAGGGATGTGGATAGTGCCTATAGTGATCCTGGGAGACCCAGCCTACCCCTTACGCCTGTGGCTCATGAAGCCTTACATGGGAAACCTTGACAGCAGCAAGGAGCGTTTCAACAACAGGCTCAGCAGGTGCAGAATGACCACTGAATGTGCCTTTGGAAGACTAAAGAGTTGCTCGAGCTGCCTTTTTGGCAGGTTTGTTTTCTTCATTGAGATCTTTCTCATGGTCATAGCAGCCTGCTGTGCTCTGCATAACATTTGCAAAGCTAAGGGGGAAAGTTACCCCAGGGTGGAGCGTTTAGGTACATTGCCTGGTGGCTTATTTTGAGCAGCTAGATTCCAGAACTATTAGAGGGGCTCAACAGGGGGCTGCTTGAATGGGGGAGGCTTTGAAGCAGCATTTTGACAATGAGCCCCAGTAATGTGTCTTTCTTTAATGCATTCAGCCAGGCATTGTTTACTTTCTGCCTTGAATGACCCTTGTAATGACTGCAGACTACAATTAATGCTTTGGCAGCAAATATGACAATTGCCACCATATAAGAATTTCAGCAGCAACTACTGTGTGCAGGACACAAAAAGATTCCTTTTATTGCTAAGTCTACATTTTTATTAAACAGCAATACACAGATTTCCATTTCCTATAAGGGACATGACCCTAAGGATTACTGTCTCAAATGAGGCTCTCACAGCTGTGTGTAAGTCCAGTTGTCATTATGAAACATATCCCTGGGGTCAAGGGCAAGGGGTACTGCGACAGGCTGGGAACATGCGAGGAATGTGTGTGGGGAGTTTGGGGATGGCATGGAATGCAGTTCTGTACAGGCTACAGGGGAAGTTGAGCACGGATGTGCTCTGCCTGAAGTGCAATCAGGGACCTCAGCATCTCTGTTTGGTCCTCCATCAGTTTTATCATCCGCTCCTGCCCCCGTCTCCTCTCCTGGCTATCCATTCTGAGTTTTTCATTGATCGTCTCTCTCCATGCTCTGCTCTCACTGTCTGCAGCATCAGTTGATTGCAGCAGTTCTCTAAATATGTCCTCCTTACTCCTCCTGGTTCGCCTCCTTATCTGATGGAGGTGCTCCGCTGGTGCGTAGGAGGTGGCCCATAAGGGCACATCTGCAGAAACAACAGAAACAACAAACAGAGGTAGTATTATGAGTGCACTCACAGCCTTGAATCATAACAGTTACATACATCTCTTTCTCACTTTCCCTTAGCAAGCACACAGCACAGCGAGAGCCCAAAACATGGTGAGTTTGGCCTGGGAGGGAGGGAGAGGGAAGGGGCAAGATGGGACAAAGGGTCTCGGTGGTTTCCGAAGGGGATCACTAGAAGCGCCTAGGAACACTACTCTGAATACTGGCACTGTTTTTCACAGGTGGGGGGTGATCAAAGCTGATATCTCATTCCTGAGGGTAACCAAGGATGCAAGGGTGCATCTCCTGCATGCATGCAGCTTCTGACCGGGTCCGTATGCTGCTCGCCTGTGGCTTGCTTTGGTTCCTGGAGAAGTAACTGCTGATTGGCGTGGCAAAGTTTCCTACAGCGGGGGAAGAAACAAAGCAGTTCTGCCAAGGAATCTTCGGCAGAGGATTGCAGAGTACCTCCAGGAAAGTCTCCTAGAAATCACTATGGAGGATTCCCAGGACATCCTGGCGTGCATTAACAAACTTTTCCACAGGGCCCCCATTGCATAGCTGCACAGGGTAATGAGAAGCAGGTGCAAAGAGTACCTAGTATTGTTAATTTCTATCCCTTATCCCACTTTTATCATGTAACAAAATAAAGCGGAGCTCAACCTCCTGTCACCATGCAGTATCAAAGCAAAATTAGTACTTACCAGAGATCCCTTTTCCTGCATCAGGCATGCCACAGTCTGAGTGCTCGGACTGGCTAGACTCCTCCGGAGTCAAAAAGGAGGTCCTGGCTCGGCTCGCCAGGCCATCGGACGACCCTGTTGCATGTCCCACATCCTCCTCCAACTCCACTTCCTTGTCCACCACTTTGTCCCCAGGGTTGACTCCGCTGGTCGCTGCCTCCAGTCCCCCCCGAAGCATCCAAGCGACTCTTGGTGGTAGAGGTAGGGTTGCCACTGAGGATGGTGTGCAGCTCCTGGTAGAAGTGGCATGTCTTCAGCGCCGCACCAGAGCTACGGTTGGTCTCCCTTGCCTTCTGGTACACCTGCCTCGGCTCCTTGATCTTATCACAGCACTGCTGCATGTCCCTTTTGTGCCCCTTCTTCAGCATGCCATGAGCAATCTGCCCGTAGGTATCAAGTTCCTACAGCTGGAGCGGAGCTGGGACTGTGCAGCCTCCTCACCCCACAAACCCAACAACTCCAGTGTACTCCAGGCATGAGTGCATTTGCTGCAGAAAGTTGGCATGGTTAGCTGTGCATTTACTATAATGAGCTGTCCACGCCGAGTAAACAGGAACAGGAATTTCAAAAATTCCTGGGCTTTAAAGGGAGAGGGGCGCATGCCTGCATGCAGGCAGGTCGGCAAAGTTTAAACTGCTGACCAGAGCGGTCATGATGTGTATTGTGGGACACCCCCTGGAGACCAATTAGGGCAACATAAGCAAGCGCAGTGTCCACACTGGCACTGCATCGCTCTAACTTCATCACAAAAAGCTCTATGCCTCTTGTTGAGGTGGTTTTATGTCATCAGCGTATCAGGAGAGTTAAATCAGCGGGAGGAGCTTTGCTGTGTGTACACCATTGTTTTGCCGACGCAGGCTGCCTTTTGAGGACAAAACTGTGTAATGTAGACAAGAGATGTGGTGATACTCTGGGACAGGGGAACTATACATCAGTACTTTCAGAAGATCTCTCTTCATACATCTCAGTAGACGCGACTCAGGTTCTTCTGACACTCAAAGATCCTCTTGCAAAAGGAACCTAGTTGATACCAACAAAGTAGGGCTCCAAGTGGCTGGTTAGGATGAAGCTGATGTTATCAGGGATGGTACGGCTGGACGATCCATATGGCCCTTTCACCCATTACCTGTAGAAGTGGGTCACGGTCAAAGACAGTTTCTTCGAGGAGTCTCTGGAGGACTCTGAGAAGGGTACCCACGTCAGTGTCTAGTGAGGCTGTTTGCTGAGAAATTTCTCAGGAAGTACCATGCTGCAGATGATCTTTGAGGACGTAGGAACCACAGCAGTACTCATACCAGACGCAAGGTATACTTGCTACCTGCTTCGGGGATGACTTCTCCCTCTTCTTAGACCCTCTGAAGCTTTTCCCAGGTCTCCGCTTGTTGGAGTCAGGGCTGTGAAAGTTGCCAGGGCACTCAGGTTGTCTGAGGCCAATATACAAGGGGGCCTGAAATGGTAGCAGGTCTCAAGGAATGCTTCATGAGGAGAAGATTGAGCCTGTTGTCCCTCAGCTTCCTAGATCTTCTCCTAAAACCAGTGCAGACCCTGCACTTAGATGGAACATGAGACTCTGAGACAGCTGGAATGTCCATCACTAAGGCAAAAAGACCTATTACAGGTCTGACAGGGTTTGCTGCCTGAGATTTTGGGCATACCCCGCAACACAGAAGGTGAAAGACAAGGAGAGGTCAAGGTCAGGTGTGGAAGGGGTGAGGGGGGACCCCCAAAATCACACAGCATGTTTGGGAAATTAATAAAAAAAATAAAAGAGATAAGACTAAAATAAGTCAGCTAGCTAAAACTTTGAAGCTAATGGATACCGCAATGCTGCACCTCTAGTTGCAGGTTTCTGAGAAGGAACTGGAACAGTGGCAGGTCCACCCTCCTCTATATGGTCTTGGATTGGAGCATAGGGATGTACATGGTGCAGATGTGGACCCCACAGACACTACCACCAAAAGATCTCTGATTGAAAGCACACAGGCACACAGACACCTAAAGTGGAGCACCCGTAGGGACACCCAGTCAAATAACATTTACATATCTGCTTAATTTTAATCATAAAGACAAAGGGAGGGGGGTGAGGTAATATATTTTATTGGACAAACTTTTCTTGATGAGATAGACAAGCTTTTGAGCCACAACTTTAATCATGAGTGCAGTCCCATAGACTTCAGCGGGACTAGTCCTATGAGTAAACTTCACACCTTTAAGTATTCGCAGGATTGAGACCAAAATTCAGATAAAACCAAAAAACTAACTTTGGTCTGGACAGGCAGGCAAAATAGAAAAAAAATTTCAATTGTTTTGTTTTAAAACATTTTAAACGTACGCGATGTTATTTGAGATCTTACTTGTTGCTTTGAGTGAAAATAATTTTTTTTATTTCTAATGTTGATTTGTTATTTTACATGACAGCACATGCAGTGTGTAGAGAGACGCTGGAGTACCTACAGGAAGTGGTTACATGGAAACAGTCTGAAGAAAAAGACAGCAAAGGTTGTGCACTAACTTGTACAGTTATTTCCTGGTAATTAAGCTACATTTAAAGCAAGTTTCAAATGTGTGTAGCAGCACCGTTCGAACGAGTAAATACACACTCAAGTGCAGTAATGGCAACTTACCTCTGCCACTTGAACTGCTTCTGCTGCTTGAAGAGGAGGAAGACCTTGATGAAGAGCATGAGGAGGATGTAGTAGTAGTGCTAGCAGATGATGTTGATGAAATGGATGATGATCTGCTTCTGCTGCGTTTTCGCTTTCTCTTGTCTTTCCCTGAGGAGAATACAAGGCCTGGTTCATTAGGTTTCAAATAGTGACAACACAAAAGCTAATAACTTAAGCTCAGAAGACATATTTTTATAGAAATTAAAATTTAAGACAAGATTTGGTGAATCCATTAAAAAAAGATAAAACCATTGTCCTTGCCTTCTGTCATTTCCAACATAATGTAGCTAATGACAATGCCAAGCAATGCCATCAAACATTTTTACTCATGCAAAGCATAGTATACAAACAAGAGTCTTTCTGCAGCAGCTATTGTCCTAGACTAGAGTTTGATTTCATGACTCCCACCTCTGACTTTCATCTCTTCTTGTGACGTAGCGCATGGTGTTCCACATTTCTCATCACGTCTGTTATCCATATCTAGTGAAAAGAAACATATATGAATATCCACAAAAAGGCTTTCTTTGAAACATACATGTAAATGGTAGTGGAGATCAGGGAACGTTTCCATGATCAATTCCTATTATTTAGATGGGGGAAGAAAGATAAATATCAAACTACACCAGGATGAACATGGGTGTAGGGTCTAATCTTGCTATGCCAGGAATTGCACAAAAAAATCCCAAGTATTTACATACGTATATATATATATATACACATATATATACACACACACAGCCACACTCAAAAATTGCATTCATACTCACCACTTTTAAATTCATATATATAAATATTGTGTGTGTGTGTAAGTTAATTTAAGACTGTTGTACCTTGATTAAATGAAAAATTCTGTGCAACTACTTGCATATCATTGTTCAAAGCAGATTTTAAAACAAATTTTGCAGACATCTAAGTTTGTACATAATTAAAAAAACATGCTATATACTACCTTCTATTCAGAAGGCTCGCCACAAAGGGCTTCATAGGCTAAATACAACACAAAGCCACTGAAATGCATCCACCTTTGGTGTGGAGCACTCAGCAGACAGTACACATCATATTGCTCAACAGTGGCATGGAGAGGGGGAATTTTGGCTAGGATACCAGAGAAAACACACACACACACCCCCTCCCCTGCCTCCCTCTCTCTCTGTGCCATGTTACCTTTAACATCCATGCATAACATAAGAAAATGTTCCCTACAGTGCAATCTTACATTAGCAGGAAGATGACCTAGATGATCTAATAGGTCTTTTCCATTTTTAAATTCTATGATTCTAATAGACAGAATCTGTACTCTAAAATTCTCATCCGACATACAGAAAATTGCATAGAACTCATGGTTTTCCAGTTTCTAGTGTATTCTTATTTTAAAGCAGTTTACATTAAGAGAACTTTAAATTTGAAATTAATCCCTAAGAACATGAAGTGGTTCATTTTCATAAGTTTTACTCTTGCTTAATTCCCATAAACAAACTAAAGAAATATAGCCTAGATGGTGCTACTATAAGGTGGAAAACTGTTCCCATAGAGTAGTTATTAGTGGTTCACAGTCAAGCTGGAAGGGCATACTGAGAGGAGTCCCACAGGGATTGGTCCTGGGTCCAGTTCTATTCAATATCTTCACGAATGATCTAAATCAGTGATACTCAGCGTTCGGTAGTTAAGGAGCAAATGAATGATCAATATTACCCAGAAGAGCCACAGTAGTGTGAATTCACTGTTTCATTTACTGTACTCTCACAGCAAAATGACTGACCAAGTACACTTATTTTATCAACTAGAATTGGTTAACAACATAGTAAAAGCATCCTGATTGGTTAATAATTAAATCAAAGTGTTTTAATGTCATGTGCTGCAAAGAGCCACAGGAGACACACAGAGCTACTTGTGAACCACAGTTTACCGATTTAGATAATGGCATAGAGAGTACACTTATAAAGTTTGCAAACGACACCAAGCTGAAAGTGGTTACAAGTGCTTTGTAGAATTAAAATTCAAAATGATCTGAACAAACTGGAGAAATGATCTGAAGTAAATAGGATGAAATTCAATACGGACAAATGCAAAGTATTCCACTTAGGAAGGATCAATCAATTACACACAGAGCGGGAAATGCCTGCCTAGGAAGGAGTACTGCGGAAAGGGATCTGGGGATTATAGTGGATCACAATATAAATATGAGCCAACAATGTAACACTGTTGCAAAAAAAGTGATCATCATTATGGAATGTCTCAGCAGGAGTGTTGTAAGCAAGACATGAGAAATAGTTCTTCCACTCTATTCCAAGCTGATAAGGTTTCACCCGGAGTACTGCATCCAGTTCTGGGTGCCACATTTCAGGAAAGATGTGGACAAAAAGTCCAGAGGAGGAGAACAAAAATTATTAAAGGGCAAGAAAATATGACCGGTGAGGAAAGATTGAAAAAACTGTGTTCGTTTAGTCTGGAGAACAGAAAACTGAGGCGGGATATAACGGTTTCCAAGTACATAAAAGATTGCTACAAGAAGGAGGGAGAAAAATTGTTCTCCTTAACCTCTGAGGATAGGACAAGAAGCAATGAGCAGAAATTGGAGCAATGGAGGTTTAGGCTGGACATTAGGAAAAACTTTCTAACTCTCAGGGTAGTTAAGCACTGTAACAAATTGCCTAGGGAGGTTGCGGAATCTGTTATTGGAGGTTTTTAAAAACATTCCTGACAGGTGGTCTAGTTATTCCTTAGTCCTGCCTTGAGTGCAGGGTGTGACCCTATCCCCCATATTCTTCATAGAAATATTGTTAGATGATTATAGCACACCTAAGATGGGTCTTGTGAGATATCATTGGAAAGGTTATGATTTACTGAAGATTATCCTATTTGTATGCATGTATCATTTCTATATCTGAAGTTAGGAATATTGACTTTGTAAAACTACAAGTGGGCTTACACCTGGGGAACTCCCACCAGACAGAATGCAATCAGTCTGGATGGGCTATTAGGGAGAACAATAGGACTTTGAAGATACTAATCTCCCACCTTCCTGAGAAGCTTCCTGGGATGTTACAAATGGCCTTTGACTCATGGCTGCTTGACACTGCAGGGTCATGTGATCATGTCACCTGGTACTGGACTCCATCATAGAATACCAGTATTTTTCCACTGAGGGGGATGGGAACCTCACTGGCAAACAAAGGGTTTCTGCCATATGTAAAACCTATTTAAGACTGGGGATTGACTTAATCAGTGTTCATTCTTCACTGAATCCCTGCCCAGGATGACTTCTGAAAACATCCAAGAAACAAGGACAAAAAGGCAGGGGAGAAAAGATGAGCCCAGGCTGAAAAAGGTGTCTGGCTTGCGAAAGAAATGCCATAAAACATTTAATGTGAGAAATTACTAGTTGTAACCAGAAAGAAAAGGAGTACTTGTGGCACCTTAGAGACTAACCAATTTATTTGAGCATAAGCTTTCGTGAGCTACAGCTCACTTCTGTAGCTCACAAAAGCTTATGCTCAAATAAATTGGTTAGTCTAAGGTGCCACAAGTACTCCCTTTCTTTTTGCAAATACAGACTAACACGGCTGCTACTCTGAAACTAGTTGTAAACAGGTTTCAGAGTAACAGCCGTAGTCTCTAAGGTGCCACAAGTACTCCTTTTCTAGTTGTAAACAGTTTCTTTAGTTTGCGTGTTTGTTTTATTTGCTCAGTAATCTGCTTTGAGCTGTTTTCTATCCCTTATAATCATGTAAAATCTATCTTTTGTAGTTAATAAACTTGTTTTGTTTTCTCTAAAACTAGTTTGTGGAATTCATAACTGGGGGAGGTAAGGGAGGGGGCTGTGCATATCTTCCTCCACACTGAGGGAGGGGGCGAATTTCATGAGCTTACGCTGTATAGTCCTCTGTGCAAGACAATATAATTTTAGGTTTACACTCCAGAAGGGGTGTGCACTTGAGCACTGGGCAATTCCTTAGCTGAAGCCTTCCCATGCAGTGCTGATTTCAGACTCTGTGTCTTTCTGCAGCTGGGTTTGTCCCTACCTGTGTGTACGCTGGAGGAGGCTTGAGGGCCTGGCTCAGCAGGACAGCGTAAGGGAGCCCAGGCTAGCGGAACAGGCGGGCTCAGTGGTACCCTAGTACATCAAGTAGCACCCCAGAGGGGCGGTAACCCGTCACACAGGGGACTGGACTAGATGACCTATTGAGGTCCCTTCCAGTCCAACACTTCTATGATTCCATTCATCGCTGTTTTAGTGCAAGTCATTAGCACTTAGTGTTCGGCCGTTAAGATGGTACGTGATTAGAGCAAAACATCCATGCTATCTGACATCCAGTCACCATGACCTCAGAGCAGTGGAGGGCACACAGGTAAAGAGACAAACCGGTCCTGGCAACATGCAAAGCAATGTGGGATAGCAGTTTGCAGACTGCCAAGCTAGTGGAAATGGGAAGAGCACACACACATATATTAGTCCGCACTAATTCAATACACAGTGAACTTAATATACTTTCAAAGTGAGTTATAGAACATGTATTTCCTGGCCAGTTAGTATACTTTGAAGAATTATGTTGTATGGACACAAGTCACTTGAATGCACACTAAGTAAAGTTATTGTTGACTAAAACTCTGTGTAGACAAGCCCATAGTATCTGCAAATGTAAAATAAGGATAATACTTATCTACTTTTCAAAATGACATCAATATTAATACTATAGGTAAACTCTTGAGACGGTGCTAACAGGAGATAGACTCGGAAATTTATTTAATTCATTTAAATTCCCGGAGACCTCAAAGGGATGAGGAAACAGTCAGTGCAAGATGTTGATAGCATCACTGAAATGCAACTTTATAGGAATAGTTAAACTAAAAGTTCATGCAAATTAAAATTTTAAAAATTCTCAAAAGAAGAAAAATTGCTATGATCATGATATAAGCCTGTGACAACAAATGAATACTGGATTAATACTACTCTCTGCATCTGGTGATCTTACGCCAAAAGGATCTCACAGCCTGAGCAATCTTACGCACCTTAAAAATGTAGGCACAATTGGGCTAAATTAAACATTTCAGGGTTGACTGGCCCAAAAAATAACCTACTGTAATAATAAAAATCTTTCATTTTCCTAAGTTTTTAAATCATAAAATTTAGTGCCAGGGCACTAAGAAGATTATGATGCTCAGCATTTGTTACAACTTTTATTCAAAAGACTGAATATAGTGGCCTAATGTACAAGTGCAATCCTGAAAACATCAGAAAACTAAAATCAAGTCAAAACACTCTTCTTTGCTAGGCAACCTAACACACAGTGCAGGCTCATTTGCAACTGCAGATGCACATGTACATGGCTTTTGGAGATGACCTCTGAAAGTGAAAAATGTGCCTAACCCAACACATGCTGTTACACACAGCATCATACTGTGTGCTCCACAACTGTGAGCAGGTGGAAACAGCAAGTCTAGCTTTGGGGAGGGATAGACTTCTCTCTTTCAATCCCTTTTTTAGGGCAAAGATTGTCCCTCAGTGACCAGCGCTTGAGGAAGCTGTATCAACCATCTCTCAATTAGTGAGCAAGTCAGCGATATGCAGAACCACCATGTGGCCAACTCTAGCAATATCCCGTGTTTTACTTAAAACCCCAGTCTGGTTATTACAGGAGAATCTCAGCGTCCATAAGCAAGTTTCTGGTGCTCAGGGCAGTAGAGAAAAACATGGCCCCAAACGCCCTGTAAAGCTGCGGAGAGCAGAAGGCAGCAGAGAACCCCCTGCCCGACGTTATCCACAGGGGCTGGAAGTAGGGTTGCTGCAGCACCTCCTGACTGGGGTGGTTTCCATCACCGGCAGGGTTTACGGTTTGGGCCAATGGCTCGCCGCCAGCCCCACTGTACAGATTGCTCCCGCACCCCTGGGGGTCTCTCGACATCTCACAGGTTTTAAGCCAACCGTGTGACGCCGCGGGGTCGGAGTCAGACGTTGTGAGTACCTCGGGGCGACCACAGAGGATCCCGCCAGAGCGGGGCGGGCAAGTGAAACCGCCCCGCGCGACCGGCCGCGATGTACTGCGGGGGGCGGGCTCCTGCCAGGGCCGCGGCCCGGGCGCAGCTCAGCGCTCCGCTCCCTCCCCCTGCGGGCGGCCACCAGGGAGCTCCCGTAGGAAGCCACCGGCCGCAGCGGATGCCGAGAGGGCCCGGGGCGGGGCGGGCGGTGTAACGCCGCGCGGGAGGGGCCGGGAGAAGAGGGGGCAGACAGCGGGGGGGGGGGGGCGGGAGAAGAGGGGGCAGGGCGGGGAAGCTGCTTCCCGGGCACCAGCGCTCCGCCGCTCCCAGCACTTACCAGGGCCCACGTCCCGCCTCGGACTCCCCACCTTAGCGTCCAGCGTCCCCGTTACCCGGAAGCACAAGACTGACCCCCGACCGGAAGGGAATAGGGTCTACATCCGGGAGATCCGGGTAGGCGGGGCCTGAGTTCAGAGCCGCGGGGTGTCTCCCAATGGGACAGCCTATGTAAGGACCGGTTTCAGAGTAACAGCCGTGTTAGTCTGTATTCGCAAAAAGAAAAGGAGGACTTGTGGCACCTTAGAGACTAACCAATTTATTAGAGCCCGCGCGTGGTGCGTGCGGCCAACGCAGGGGGCGGGGTCACGGCTGCCAGGGGGCGGGGTCACGGCTGCCACGTGCCGCGGGGACTCTCTGCGAGAAGCGAATGAGGGTAAATCAGTGGGCGCCGTATGCAAATGAGCTTGTAAAGGTTCGCGTCCTACTTGTGCCCAGCCCGCTGCCCTCGCAACGGCCCGGCCCGCGGGGAAACCGTCCTGGCGCGTGAGCCGCGGAGGGCCTGGGAGATTCAACCTTTGCAACCACTGACACGTCACCAGCAGCACCTGGCTGCCTGCACAGTCCCCAGCCTTCGAGCGCCCTGAATTCCCGCTTCTGCCCGGGGCTGCGCGCGTGGCTGATCCGGAGCGGCAATGGGTGTAGCCCTGGCGTGAAAGTGACGTTTACTGACACCAGTAAAAATCTCCGCTCTGGGAGCCTAGCTGTGCGGTAGAGCAGGCTCGCCCCTGGGTTGTATGCACACGGGAGTTGCTTTTCCGGCTGCACTCTCTCCTCTGCATATAAATTACATTGCTTGGCAAAAGCGCACTGCGTGCCAAATTGGACAGCGTACCTTGTTTCTTTTCACATATCCATTTTTAATCCACTTTCCCCTCAATTATCTTACACAACAGTTTGTCACTAGGGCTGCTCACAGCAGGTCTGCATTTTTCCTGATGAATTTACACACGGTAATCAAACAACATACCTGAGAGTATGCACTGATTGCCACTGTGACTAAAAAAATCCCAATAGGAGCACAAAGCTAGTTTTCAGTGCTAACATTGCCGTCTAGGTGCCTGCAGCTTACCTGGCTATGTATATGGCATTGAGACCTCTAAAGATAAAAGGCAAGATCCAAGGGCTATTTCAATCCCCACTTTAGAGGTTTGGTTGGTTTTTTTTTAAAGCAGCTGGCAGTTTCTTCCTGGTCTGTCCAGGCAGCTGGCATCACTGAATGCCCCATATTTAGAGCCATACTAAGGGGAGTGGGAGCTGTTTAGAATGGCGGATGTAGCCCCAATCTGAGTGGGTTGTACTTCCTCTGACATACAACACAATAACCTAGACAAACCTTAATTCAATAAGGTTTAATTTAATTCTGTACGTATTTTAAAAGTTGTCCATTGTATTAAAAATGCAATTGCTAATATATTATGGAATTATATGTAATTTCTCTAGGAAATCTGACTAATGCAGTATTTTGAAGTATTAGGAACTTAAAACAACTCCTTCGGATAATACACGTGAAGTGGATTTCCCTAGAAATATTTGGGATGAGGGGAATGCAAAGGACTCCCCACTCACCTTTTGAATTTTCACCTTGTGCAGAAAACCATTGTCTGGGTGATTACCCATTCACAATCTCTTCAAAGGCCCAAACTGGATAAATGACTCAAAGTTATGAGGGTTCTTGTTCTGCACAAAATCGTGTTACAAACTCAAAACCACAGGAAAACCCTCATGTGGGATTTTGAAGAACTGCTTACCTGCCAGAGCCCATGTTGGAGTTGGGGGGGGGGGGTCAACTCGAGTTAGCTTATTAGCATCCGTGTAGGTGGTTCTGTATTTTTAGTGTTTTCTCTTATGCTTTTACCTTAAGAATGAAGTGTGCTTACTTAGCAAGAGCTGTGTGGTGACCTGTATCAGTGGTGATTACATGGTGTACAGTCTCTGAAGAGAAGGCAAAAGAAGCCTGGTTGGGCAGCCTGTCTTTTGCTGAGAATATCATCATTTAGTCAGGGGACTGTGCAGCCTGGAAATACCCTGGTCAGAAGTGAGAGAGATCCATGTCTCCATTCAAGAGAGGAGATGGTTGGGGAACTGGAAGCCTATACTAGGTGACCTTGCTGGACGACAGAGGGCGCATACCAGTGCAGTTGCCCTGAGCTGACACGCGTGCCTCTCAGATACCTTGAGGATCTGCTTTCTTACACTTGGGCAACACGTACATTCCTGGTCATAGAATTGAGCTTGATGGGGATTCTCTCCCACAGGAAAGAAAGGAGGACAGACTTTGGTTCTTGCACTGGAGAAGGGCCCAACACCTTCTATCTCCAGCCTGGCAATTCAAGTGTGAACTTTACTGTTGCCATGGCCAAGCCAGAAGCGGGCACAGTACACCAGAGAAGTTACTTTGATAATCCTGCCATGTTCATGGAGGATAGGCCCAGCAATAGTTATTAGCTCTGGATATCCCATAGCATCTGATTGCCAGGAGGTAGGACTTTACAACAGGGGATGGATAGCTCAATAATTGCCCTGTTCTTTGTTCATTCCCTCTGAAGCAGCTGACATTGGCTGCTGTCAGAAGACAGGATGCTGCGCTAGATGGACCATTGGTCTGATCCAGTATGGCCATTCTTATGTTCGTACCATCATAATTAAAGCTACGTTTTAGTTACGGGTATTTTAAATGAAAGTCATGGACAGGTCATGGGCAGTAAACAAAAATTAATGTCCCGGGACCTGTCCATGCCTTGTACTATATACCCTTGACTAAATGTTGGGTGTTGGCAGGGTGGAGGATGGCGGCACATAATCTGGGACCCCCGCTGCTGCTTTCTGCTAAAGCATCTGGTATAAACTGCTGCCAGAGACAGAATACAAAACCTGATGGATTGCTAGTCTAATCCAGTGCAGTGAATTATAAATTGGTACGTGCAGCTGCTTTATGATGTTAAAATATGAAATACCCTTACATAAATAAGGTAGTTTTCATTTTCTTTGTAATAAAGGAGTGTCCTTTCTTGGATACATAGCAAAAAACTCTGGGATGCAAATATCTATCCAGTATCCCATTCTCTTCTGTAAAAATGGTTTAAAAATTCTGCCTGAAGTTGTTAATGCCACAACCACTTTAGAAGGATGATGAAGTTCAGTTTATTCTTTACATATTTTACTGGTACAGGTATGACAATGGGATAAAAAATGACAATATATTAGTAAAGAGTTATCCAGAAAGGCTAAAAACTGGTCAATAAATACATTAAAAACATACCACATGTTGCTGTAGAAATGCTGTAGAAATGTTGTATACTCATTAAATATCATACATTCGCATTGAAAAGTTTTTGGTGTTTTCCATGCAAGTTACAACTTGTCTTTTCTCTAACATCTATGCTATGCAACATTCCTTCCTTACTAGGAACGGGATGATATCTAAATTCCACGTTATAAGTAAAAACACCTGAAAAAACAAAATCCCAACTCTCAACTGCTTTTATAAATAAGTTGATTAAAATGCTTAAAACCCTTAAAAATGTAATTTACTGAGCAAATTCTTTATAAAAGGCAGTCTTTTAAAAGAAAGCTGTTACCATAAACCCAAAATGGGTTGCTTGTGCTTCAGCATGTATTTCTTTAAATTATTTTAAACCTATATTCATGGCAAAAAAGTAAATATAGTCAACAATTACAGAACAAGAGGTTGCAATATGGATTGGATGCAAGTTTAACATGCTTCAAAATCTGTCCAAGAACACACTAAACATTTGTCAACATCACAAAACCATCACCTAATCTAACCATCTGAAATGGAGCTCTGATAATACTTAGTTCTTTGCATGCTCAAAGCACTTCCCAAACATTTTCTATTAGTTCTAACACCCCTGTGATGCAAGTATTATCCCCATTTTACAGTTGGGGAAATAGAGGCAGAGGGAGTTAAGTGACTTGCTCAAGTCCAGACCATGCCCTCCCATCTCTCTGAGTTCTATAATACTTTTCTGTATTTTACTACTAACATTCTAGTAGTTTTATGGAAACAGGTGGTAGGTATCACTTCCATCAGTCCTAGTAGTCATTCATATTACATCATTTTGAAAGTTACAGCACAGATGTTACTGTAAAAAAAATCAACATTAGATCCACTTTAATGCACCATATTGGGTCACAAAGTTCTAGCATGCTGCACCTTTTTAACACACACCCATTCTTTTCAAAACAAAGTACTAAAGATATAAGATCAAATTCTGCTCTCTAGTATAGGTGCAACAGCTATTAAACTCAGTGAGAGTTGCAGTTGTACAACAGATAACAGAATTTGGCCCATAGCATCTGTCCCTGGGAACATCTATAATCCCCACAGCGGCCCAATATATACTGGCACAGTACCATCAAAATTGAAATATACCACAAAGAGGTGGAAACGTAGCAGCATGGAGAACTTTCCAATTTTAACAATATGCCTATCTGAACCATGTCCCATAATCCATCTGAGAACACTAAGTTAAATTTCTACCAGTCTGGAAATTTCATCTAAGACAATGACGGCAAAAATGTCATGTTTTCTGCCAATTACCTAAAGCTATAGCATTCAGCCAATATTAAGATTTTCATATGAAATGTCAGGGCACATTAGTAATTTTACCCGTTCTTGTCCTTTTCCTGCATTTTCTACCTAGTTCCCTACAGTCCTTGCTCCACTTTGGTTTTTGTCCTCTTGTCACAAGCTTACTCCAGATCCTTCCTGATGTCTTGCTGCCTTTTCAGAAGAGTCTCTAAGTTTGCCCCCACTGTTGGGTTGCAGGAGCAACTAATTAACTTTACATATCTAGCTATCTGATTTGCAAGTGAAGACAGACATCTAAATTCTATTACTTGTACCCACAAAATGATTATGGATGCAAAATTAGAGCCCTCTTAAAAGTGTCCATAAAGCTTCTGCAAGGCACACATGCACTTGTCCCCACTCCTTCCTTGATAGTTGTTCCTGTAATCCCCCGTGCCTGAACTTGGCTTGTTTACGCAGCCAGTTTCGCCCCAAAACCCATACCCAGGCATAAATTCACCTGCAATGGAGAGGGAACTCAGAGCAAAATTCCTAGCTCTCCCACTTCATCTGAAATGCAAAACAGAGCCTGAAAGAAATGAGGGTCAAATTCCTAAAGTGCAGAGTACGCAGAGTTGGGGCTGGATTTTCATGAGAACTCAGCTCCCAGTTAGGCCCCCTAGATTGTGAGCTCTTTGGGGCAGACACAGGCTTTATGTTCTGTGTTTGAACAGCACCTAGCACAACAGGGGTCCTGCTCTATGACTATGGCCCAAAGCTCTATGGTAATATAAATACTAATAAATGAAGTGGTCAGATTTCCAGAAGTGCTCAGCAACTAGCATTTCCTTTTGAGGGCTCCTGGGCGTGAAGCACTTTTGAAAAGCTCATTATTTAAAGTAGGGCTATCATGTGATTAAAAAAATTAATAGTGATTAATTGTGTGATTAATCCAACAGTTAAACAATAATAGAATACAATTTAAATATTTTTGGATGTTTTCCACATTTTCCGATATATTGATTTCAATTACAACACAGAACACAAAGCCTACAGCGCTCACTTTATATTTATTTTTTATTACAAATATTTGCACTGTACAAAACGAAAATACAAGTACAGTAATGCAATCTCTATCATGAAAGTTGAACTTACAAATGCAGAATTAAGTACAAAAAAACCCCTGCATTCAAAAATTAAACAATGTAAAACTTTAGAGCCTGCAAGTCCACTCAGTCCTATTTCTTGTTCAGCCAATCACTCAGAGAAACAAGTTTGTTTACAATTACGGGAGATAATGCTGCCTGCTTCTTGTTCACAATGTCACCTGAAAGCAAGAACAGGTGTTTGCATGGCACTGTAGTAGCTGGTGTTGCAGGATATTTACATGCCAGATGCACTAGAGATTCATATGTCCTTTGTGCTTCAGCCACCATTCCAGAGGACATGTGTCCATGCTGATGACGGGTTCCGCTCGATAACAATCCAAAGCAGTGCAGACCGACGCATGTTCATTTTCATCATCTGAGTCAAAAGCCACCAGCAGAAGGTTGATTTTCTTTTTTGTTGGTTCGGGTTCTGTAGTTTCCACATCGGAGTGCTGCTCTTTTAAGACTTCTGAAAGCATGCGCCACACCTCATCCCTCTCAGATTTTGGAAGGCACTTCAGATTCTTAAACCTTGGGTCAAGTGCGGTTGCTATCTTTAGAAATCTCACGTTGGTACCTTCTTTGCAATTTGTCAAATCTGCAACTACAGAGAATTCTTTCCTGGGTATCTGGCTGGTGAGTCTTGCCAATGTGCTCAGGGTTTAGCTGATCACCATATTTGGGGTTAGGAAGGAATTTTCCTCCAGGGCAGATTGGAAGAGGCCCTGGGGGTTTTTTGCCTTCCTCTGTAGCATGGGGCATGGGTCACTTGCTGGAGGATTCTCTGCACCTTGAAGTCTTTAAACCATGATTTGAGAACTTCAATAGCTCAGACATAGGTGAGAGGTTTATCGCAGGAGTGGGTGGGTGAGATTCTGTGGCCTGTGTTGTGCAGGAGATCGCACAAAATGATCATGATGGTCCCTTCTGACCTTAATATCTATGAATCTATGAAAGTGTTCTTAAAATTAACATGTGCTGAGTCATCATCTGAGACTACTATAACATGAAATATATGGCAGAATGTGAGTAAAATAGAGCAGGAGACATACAATTCTCCCCCAAGAAGTTCAGTCACAAATTTAATTAACGCATTGTTTTTTTTAACGAGCGTCATCAGCATGGAAGCATGTCCTCTGGAATGGTGGCTGAAGCATGAAGGAGCATACACATATTTAGCATATCTGACACGTAAATACCTTGCAATGCCACCTACAAAAGTCCCATGCAAATGCCTGTTCTTACTTTTTGGTGACATTGTAAATAACAAGTGGATAGCATTATCTCCCATAAATGTAAACAAACTTGTTTGTCTTAGCGATTGGCTGAACGAGAAGTAGAACTGAGTGGACTTGTAGGCTCTAAAATTTTGCATTGTTTTGTTTTTGAGTGCAGTTATGTAACAAAAAAAAAAATCTACATTTGTAAGTTGCACTTTCACAATAAAGAGATTGCACTACAGTACTTGTATGAGGTGAACTGAAAAATACTGTTTCTTTTATAATTTTTACAGTTCAAATATTTGTAATCAGAAATAATAATATGAAGGGAGCACTGTACACTTTTTGTATTCTGTGTTGTAATTGAAATCAATATAGTTGAAAATAGTAGAAAAACATCCCAAAATATTTAATACATTTTAATTGGTATTCTATTAACAGTGCAATTAAAACTGCAATTAATTGTGATTAATTTTTTTAATCCAATTAATTTTTTTTAGTTAATCGCATGAGTTAACTGTGATTAATCAACAGCCCTAATTTAAAGCAATGCTTCTCCACACACATCCTCTTTTCTCCATCTTTGGGGAATGCTTCATGTTAGCAGAAACCCTTCAAGTGCAGTTTCCAAAGTTCTGAGCCACTGCAGGGCTGCTAAGTCACCAAAAAAATAAAATAAAATAAGTTTCCTCCACAGGCAGAAGAGGAGCAGAAGTTTCAAAGCTTTTGCCCCTGCCTTCCAGCAGTGGACTCAACTGGTCTGCTACTCTTGTAGGTTAGTAGATGGGCTGAGAACCCCAATAACGATCATATCTTGGGAGGCGATAAGCACCAGCAGCTTCCATTGACTTCTAATGGGGACTGGGGATGCTCATCACAAATCAGGATCTGGCCCAAAGCACTGAGCAGGAACACAGGGGACACTAATGACATCAATGTGAGTTGTGGTTGCTCAGCACAGCTGAGTAAGCAGGCCAGAACTATAAGACATCTTCATCCAGACTTTCCAATAACTAGGAGCTCTGAAATTCCTGGCTAGGTTTTTCCTACCTGGCTCAGCTTTTCTCCCTTGGTTTTTAAAAGTCAAGGTGCTGCTGGGAGCAGGATTCAACTCTTCATTTGCAGGCAGTGTTGAAATGATTCCCTCGCAAACCCACAAGAAATGCACCTAGACACCACTATGATGGGAGCCCTATCAACGTCTGTAAGTGACTGGAACCACAAGCTTGGGTTCCAAAGTGCCTACTGCAGTTTCATCTTAAAATGCCAATCTTGAGATGTGAGCCAAGCATTCATTCCCAAAATATATTGAACAGAGTCAAAATACTGGTTTGAATATATTGATTTGGTTCACACCATCCAACTGGACTTACAGATCCCAGACACAGAGAAAGTAAAAAAGAAAGGTTGGTGATTTGGCAACTCAGTAGCTATCATGCAGTCAAAAATATAGTTGGACTAGTGGCAATTCACTGTTGTATGAAATTGGCCAATAGTCACTGAGAGAAAGCATTTCTTTATCATTAAAATAGTCATGTCTTCCAGGTACTTCATAATTCCTCTAGGTCAGTTAAATCCACAACAACTTTCAAGAACAGAGTGTCATCTTTGACATAAGTGTTCTTTGCATTTTCCAGCACAGTGTGTGCCACAAACCTTGGGCACCCAGAGGCAATATTCATCTCTCCATCTGGCCTTTTGAAACTGCTGCTGTTAGGGTCGGCTCTGAAGACTTCCACAATGTGATTTTTTTTCCCACTTTGGTCCAGAAGCATAAGTGTAACTTTTTGCTTGAAAGGCCATGGTAGCAATGAGTCAAACTCCCCTCTCATCACTACGAAGTATAGGGAGACATGCGTCCCTTTTCCTGAGCCATCCCCATTCAGATATGCTCTTGCACATAATCTGTACCCACAGCGGCTGGTATAAAAAGGCTGGCTGAATATAGAGACAGTGCGGCCTTCCATGGCTTCCTTTTTCTTCATCTTGTAGTCCATGATTTTCCAGATTAGTTTTCCATTGTAACATGTGCCCTCCAAAAGCTTAAACCGCTCTTCGTTTTTATTGATCTGTGCTTTGTGAAGACCGATGTGGACATCATGTTTGTTGGACTGGCCTTCCAAAACAACTTGGGAAGAAAGACACACGAAACATCCAGTTAGGGAAAATTGTGATTGAGACAAAGTGAATTACAGACTAGGGGACCGTAACAACTATGTGGCTAGAGCCCAGAGTTTAGAAATAACTGAGGAATCACAGGAACTACACAAGACAATTAACTTTGTGGCAGTGGCCATTTCAGTGAGTCTGCTGCCATTAACATAATTTGAGTCAAGAGAAACCTCTTAATTCCAGCACAAAAGACCCCCATTTGAAGACTGCCGTCACACATGCATCTTAGAGATGTGACAGAGATGCAAAGTTTGCTTTTGGATCTCAACTTCCTTCAAGTTTGGGTGTGTTTAGCTATACGAGGTTTTGGTTCAGATCTGTTGGATAGACACATCCGTGTTCTAGTCATTTATTCAAAAAGCATTTCTTTGTAATTAAAACAGTCATGTGTTCCAGTTACTTTTCATAATTCCTCTAGGTCAGATAAATTCACAACTTTCAAGAATGGAATGTCATCTTTGACATAGGTGTTCTTTGCATTCTCCAGCACAGTGTGTGCCACTGATTATTCTAAGAATTTATGCTAGTCTTTTCAGGTTGTAGCAGGAAAATAACCTGACACTATGGGGCCTAATTCTGAGCTCACAGGTGAGAGTGAGGAGTAACACCATAGAAGTGAAAGGAGAACCAAGCCCCACGTGTCCTACAATAGCGGAGCATTACAGGCTGCACAACAAAAGCAGCTTACATAGAACCCCGTTGTGCATAAATTTCTTGAACATGACATAACAACAACGACAACAAAAGCAGCCCACTGGAATTTAAGGGAACAACAGGGTAACAAATAGCAGCATTAGTACAGTGGAAGTTACCAAAAAGTGTAATCTTCCTGTAGTAAATTTACCCTTACTCTCTCAGGCTAAAGTTTTTAACTTCAGAATCCTATAACAACTTCATTGTAGGATTATTACACTTTTTGATAACTGCCACTGCAATTACAAACGTTGTCAGCCAAAGGGCTGTGCACCAAGAACTATGACCAACTATGGTCAGTAGAAGAAGGCTGGAGAGAGGGCACAACTCAATGCAAGTTATTGCAAAGGTTTACCTGTCATCCACCATGAATATCAAGGACATTTATCACAGAAATGTCGTCATCATTTTGGTTAAACTTTTTGTTCGGGCTGATGTTCATTTTGAAGAGCCACATCAGGCTAATTGTGCAAACAAGTTGATGGGGAAGGTGATCCAAACTGATAAACAACATCACAGCCTCTAGTAACACCAGTTTTTACTCAAAAAATACAAAACAAAAAAATCCGAGCATACCTAAACGCTGATCATATGTCTCCATAAAGGAAATCTTCTGCTTTACATTTTCAATAGTCTCCAACAGTGGCCTCAGGTCAAATTTACTTTGCTGCTCGTTTGACATTTGTATTAGCTGCCGCACTTGTGTTTCCAGCCATGCAGATTTATCAATATGACTGGCAAGAGTCTTCAAGTTTAATGCAGGAGGAGGGGAATGAACACACATTAATAAAATTAATCATTTCATTTGAGATTCAAAAATGTCTTTGTACAATAGTAATATTGACTACACATTACATTCAAGAATATCCTCATTTGCCTTTGGAATCCTTCAAATGTTTCCTCATGATTAATTCAGCATTCATTCACTAAGAATCAATGTCTAATTCATTACCATTCACCATTTATTACTTTCATCTCAACTGGTTTGATTAATTTACACCAGCATAACTGAAATTGGAAACTGGCCTTATGAGTCCTATTCATCACACCTTACTCTGGTCAAACTCCCATGGAACTCCCAAGCTCCCATATTAATTATAATGGGAAGGCTGTATGTATTGTATTTTAAAAAACAATAGTGGTTTAAATCCATATATGGAGCACAGTGCACTCCAGAAATCAATCCAAATTCATGCAGTAAGTGGCTTTGAAAGCTGGTGTTTGTTATTGTCCTGGCATTAATTACAACTATTGCTGGATAATTGTATTCCAGGCCATAAAAAAGCAATTTGTCAGTAAGATAAAGTAAATGTCTCACCTGCGTGTTTACCATCAAATTGCTGTTTTTCCCAAGCAGCTGTGCAAACTGTCTGAATTCCTTTTCACACTTTTTAACTGTGTCTGCTAGCTGTTGGATTTTAATCTCTTTAAATTCCAAACTCTTATATAAGTCAGATATCTAAACAATGGAAAATGAAGAGTGAAAACTCAAGCCTATCCAAAGCATACAGGAAACAGATTAAAACGTATGGAAGCTATATAGGTACACATGGAAGGGTATATTGATGTGCTGCACCAACATACTTAGATATAACAACTATTTTCCTGTTTCAAAATGTTAACCCAAAATCCCTGGATGGGGCAGAGGTGAGGATGGAATCCCTGCCTGTGTGTGTAAAAACCATAAGCGTTTATTGGCTTTGCTAAAGAACCAGATTTTTTAGTTCGAATGCTGTAGGAGACTCAGACCACCAAATGTTGACTAGCCACTAGAGGGGGACAGAGAGCCATACTGTGTTAGGAGGGATTAAAAATGCATTGCACTAAAATTATTGGCACCTAGTCAGTGTAACAGATGAGTTAGGGGGAAGCACTGGCTCCTAGTACTGCAGTAATGTGCTACATTGTAGAATTCTGAATCATTTACTGTTTTTGCTCCTTTGTTTTTAAATAAACACACATATTGGTCTGAATTCATTCTGAGGTTTATATCTGCTTCTGCTGATAGAAGCCCCAGGTGCGGGGTCCCAAACAGCGGAACATCTCTTGGGGGTAGAGAGCAGCTGGTTGCTGGGCATTCCAGGGTGGCTGCAACTTCCTCTCCATTGGGAGGAAAGGGGCTGCAGATAGTGGATGGTGCTGCCTGTAAACAGGGCCTGGCCTGGGAATCCCCGAGGCACCTATCCCTTGAAACTGCATCTTTGCCACCGCCCCCCCAGCCAATTTACTATGGAACCCTAGACAAAACTTAGGATGCCATGTCCACAGCCCTTCCCCCCAAAGGGAGAGTTTGGGGTGAAAAACAGCAAGGAGAGCAGTGGCAGTGAATACACAAGGGTGCAGTGCAGGGGTGGGGTTCAATCTAGCTCAGTGGTTCTCAAACTGTGGGTCAGGACCCCAAAGTGGGTTGCCACCTCATTTTAATGGGATCGCCAAGGCTTGCTTTACACTTTCTGGGGCCCAGGGCTGAAGCCCTAGGGCTTCACGCCTGGGTGGCAGGGCTCAGGTTACAGGCTGCCCATCTGGAGCTGAAGCCCTTGGGTGACGGTGCAGCTTTGGCCCCCCTGCCCAGGATGGCAAGGTTTGGGCTCCCTCCCGGGGGGGAAGGGGGGTCATGTAGTGATTTTTGTTGTCAGAAGGGGGTCGCAGTGCAATGAAGTTTGAAAACCCCTGATAGCTTATTGGCTTCACTGGAAAGGGTTTTTGACTGGCTTGCAGAATGTGGGATAAAAAGTTTAATATTCTTTAAAGAGGAGGCTGGGCCAATCCCAACACATGTGCAACCTGGACTTTTCTTTTACCAGTTAAAAACTGTTGAAGAGTGTTCATTACATATGTTCATTACCTGTTCTTCCAATTTGGAATTCTTGTCTAAAATTTGTAGCATGTGTTCCCTCAGAGCAGCGTTCTCATGTTCTGCAAGCTTTCCTCTTTTAATCTGGGGGTGGGAGGGTAAAAAAAATAAAGGCAGATAAACAGAGCTGTTAATAGAAAGTTCTGTTGGGGCAAGTGGTTAAATGTTTCTTTGCCTGCTTCAAAAACAGACAAACAGCTCCAAACAACTGCTTACTTTGATATCTTAAATCACATTGAAAGGGACTCTGAGAGGACAGAAAAATAGTTACTTAGGCTACCATCCTTTAGTGCTTTTGGAGGAAAACCCCAGTCACAGTACAAATGGAGGTCTAGATTACAGTACCTTTACAGGACAGCCGTATTGTTTATAGGGACAATCTACTTCTGCCTCAGGACACACACAGAAGTGCTTATCCATCTGCAAGTATTAAAACAAATTGGTAGTGATAAATTTATTGAATTATACATTCATTGAACCTAAACTCCTGCATAAGGGGTGCAAAAAGGCCAAAGTGATGTTAAGATACCATTTGTCACATACAATGGAGACTGATTAATCAGTGTCAACGAACGAGACAGATGGTTTACAATAATGCAATGTGCAAAAGCTCTGCAAAGCATAGCACGTTCCTATGATATGCTTTGATAAGGTCATGTATCAATTTTAGGAACAAACAGAAGTAGCATCTAGAGGAATGAAGCAAATTCATCCCAAATGTGGAACGGTGAGGCCTACGATGTAAGTTCTAGTTTTCACAAAACGATACAATTTGCCAACTTACAGTAAGTGATCAAACAAATAATACCTCCTTTTTCAGAATGATCTGAGAACAGTTGTGGAGACAAGGCACAGGAAAATCAGGACATTCATTTTTCTCATGGTTCTGGGGGAGAAAAAAAAAAGATTGATTAGGAATGGCTTATACTTGTTATTCATGAATAACTCAATTTTTCTAAGATCGTACAGTGCATGCAAGAAGGAATAGGCAAGATATATATTCTGCACAGCAGCACATACTTACATCAATACACACATTGTTGGCACACACACACACACACCACGTTAAAAGAATGTTATGGTTGCAAAAATCAAGCACTCAATCGTTAGGAAATGCCAGAATTAAAAGTTGCTTGTGCAACCTTAATTCAACCCTCTAAAACGTGCATAGCATCCTAGGTCCTCTCAAAGGAAATGTTGCCAGAATTTTTTTAATATGAGCAAAACAACATACTTTTCCCTAGCCTTGATCTCAGAACCAGCTAAATCATTTTGGCTGAAATATTCAAAAACCAGATTTAGACATTTGAGGCCAGATTTGTCCTTTATGTAATTCCACAGACTGAGAGGATAAATTTGGCCCATTGGCTTCAGCACACGCACAAAAAAATTTACTAATTTGTCAGAAATAATATTTTTAAATATACAAATTTTATTTTTAAAAAGTATTTTTTAAAGGGAACAGATGTCAACTTTGTACCTACAGTTATCAATATTGTTATAAAATACATGTATTATATGTTCTTCAGATACTCAAATGAATTTTGTTTCAGAAGCATAAAACCTCATAGCAACTTTGGAACTTTTTTCACAGCAATTTAAACAGTTGAACTTTTAGGAAATCTTTCGCAATCTTACCTTTAAATGAACTGAAACCACATATTGATTACAGTACTGGCATATTTCTTCTCGAAATTTACAGTGCAGACTTAGGTGATCTTTTAAATCTTTCCGAAGAATCTGATCCTGACATTCATCATTAGTGCACTGAACACTTTCAAATAAGCATTGCTGAAGGTGATCCTGTGCCATGCAACAACAAAACATCATCATACTTTAAAAGTCACATGAGTGTAGAATGCACTGACTAGGTTAGAGTTATGGTTAATTGTGTCCTTACTTAAATACCAAAGCATCTGCTAGAGATATTAAGACACTACATAGGTTTAGTTAAAGAAAACTAAACAACGCTTTCCCAGTAATGGCTCTGATAATGAAAGTCAGAGAAAGGTCTGAAGACTCAGAGAGAATCTTTGCTTTGACTTCCACTCCTTGTCCAGTTAATGTCTCAAACAGGAACCAAACTGAAACAATGTATGCTGCACTACCTCTTTCTCTAGGTCCTCAGAGCTCGTCAATCACCGTGGCAGCTACCTGCCTGAGTCTCCTTTCTCTCCGTTTCTGCAGAATTTTAACTTCTATTTTAACAAAATTACTGGTTTGTGCTCTCATAGGAGCAGAGAAACCTTCTGAATGTGACCCAATGTAGTACTGTCTTACTGAGTCAGCTGAAAGACAGAGACATTGTCACAAAGAGAAAGGATGTGTGTTAACAGGAGTCCTTATTAAGCCAATTATTTAAAATATAACGGATGTGGACTTACAACTGCAACAGGTTCGGCTTAGTATTTAAGTTTCATGTTTACATATAGTAGTACACTGAATAGGTCAAATCAAGACGTATGTTCTTAGGCCAAACTCCAGTTACAGTAATCTCAATGCTGTAATAACCCTGAAACCTAATGACAATAGTTTAAAGGGGAAAGAGCAAATTAATTTATGACAGGTCAAAGTTTTGACTGACTAAAGTCTTCAGAATTTTGGCCAATATATATATAAAGATACTTTAACACTAACCTGGTATCGTCCCAGAATTATTTTTGAATTGCATTGAGGAACATTTTTGCAAAATACTTGCAAGTTGAGAACTTCTCTTTTACAGCAATTGTCTTTGAACACCTGCAAAGGAAGCAATCTACAATCACAAAATTTAAGAACTTGTGTCATTAAGAACACAAAGGACAGCAACCTACCACAAGAAATCTTTTAAATGAGAGGCGTCCACTCCAGCTGCTAGTGTGATTCCAAACAATGTCATACTGAAAACATATACTGAGAATAGCGGTAAAAGGAAATCACTGACAATACCAGGAGACTAAGAACAACAGTGGGATGTTTTGAAGCATGAAATAAAAACAGGCTGACTACATGGATTATGCATTGAGCTACCTATCGTATTGCAGCTTTGGAAACCTGGGATTGAGGCTAACCTTGATATTTCATTCTAGGACCTGCATTGGGCTGAAGCTGTTGTAGAGGTGATGCTTTTAGCTTCTGGGAGGAGGGGATACAATGCATTGCTCATAAGCATCTTCCACTTGTTGGATGAGAGCTAAATTAAGCTCTCAGAGCAGACTGTCAGCCTTCTTTTGTGATCTTCAAATGAGAAGCACTATAACAAGCACAAAGTATTACTATTATATTAATGGTCCCAAATCTTTTTTGTGTGTTACTGTTGCCACCACAACTCATGCACACAGTAAACGGGGGATGAATCCACTTAATAAGATGGTGAGTGAAATACCTACAACATCCCTAACACGTGGAATGACAGGCACAACCTGATACCCAAGTTCCTTGCTGGGTAGGGGATGTGAAATCCACTGGGACTGTGTCCTGGCAGAAACACATGGGTACAGGGAGGGCTCATGCTCACACTCTGGGCCAAATAAATATATTCCTAAAAGGATGTGGCTTAAAAAATAGCCATTGTGTGACCTTTCCCCAAAAAAAGAATACCAAAAAAAAAAAAAAAAAGTGTGCAGGATTAATGAGTTACATTGAAAATAGGCAAGGTGACAGATTACGTTAAAACTAAGTACTGTTAAATAACCAGAATAGGAGGCCAGATTAAAAGAATAAGAAATCTATTCTCTGCTGTAAATACATTTCAAGACCAGAGACATCTTATGAGTCCACCAAGTCTGTGGGTATAGGCCGCATACCACTGGGTTTAAGGCAGGACTCCCAAAACAGAGTACTAAGATGGCTTTATTTTGAAACAATTCAGTGGAGTGTAAGGTAAAAGCTCCAGCTGTAAGGCATTAATGTCTTATTTCACTAACAAAACATCACCAAATACAGAGCTTCCTTGCTCATTGTTTCCAGAGATGAAGGTGGCAGTGCCCTGGTTCATTTAAAGGCTGAGAGCTGCATTTGTCCCTACTTTATCTTAGTCTTCTGTTGGAGCCCGCCCCCCTACAGGCTGGATGTCCAAGCAACCATAACTACCAGAATTATTCCTTTTCTTACCTCATGCGCTTTTATTGTTTCTTTGTCTACAGGACACGTGGGTACTGCATTAAATTCTCTACATTAAAAAAAAAAAAGGGCAGAAAAATGTTAATTCACAGAATGCTTAATTCCTTCTACATAGGCTTGGCCATACTGATTCAGACTATTGGTTCATCGACTTCATTATCCTAGTGGCCAATACCAGATGCTTCAGGGACACGTGGGAAAAGCCCCATAATGCACCTTGCTAATTTTCAATACTGCATGTGGGGATTAAATGTTTGAATAGCACTTTGAAAATGTATTGTGCTAAGAATTATAAAGCCAAGTTCTACCCTTAGATTAAGTAGGAACTGCATTTAGTATGAGGAAAATTTACCCTGTTATTAATAAGTATTTTTTTAATTAACAGAATTTTATTACCCAATGACTATACATTGCTAGTAAATGATGTTATATTTGGGAAAAACCTCACAGTGTAGGTGAAAGGATCATTATCCTTTGCCTAACTCAAGCAATGCCTTCCCTTCCATGCTTGAGACCTTTTAAATGTGCCGAACTATCTCAACAAGTTATGAGAAATACTAAAAAGAAAGGGCAAGAAACAAAATACCTAATGATATATTATCCAAGGAGTGACAATCCAAAAGAAAGAGAACCAAATATGAAACATTAAAAAGTATATTTAAAGATACTGACATCTATATGTGTAACAAAGTTTCAGCGAAGTCTACATGGCCAACTCCAACCTTCAGTTATATAAGGACCATATATCAATGTATCCCCACTGTGCAATTAGATCTGTGTGGGTGAACGAACCCCTTTTACCTCTGATGAGCCCCCCATGAAGTCAACAGACCCTTTCACCACTGTGAGCTGACTGCAGGATTGGACTGATTCTGATCTCTCATCAGATTTATAATGGTATAACTCCATTAAAGTCAATGGAGTCACACCAGTACAAGTGAGAGCGGGATCAGTCTAACCACCAATATAAACTACTGTTTGTTTAACGCAAATAACAACAGGCACCTAGATATCATGGTGACAGACAGAGTTCTATGCCCATTCAATCACCCTGCTGGCTGGTCTCTCACCTGTCATACTCTATAGTATAAAAGCTCAAAATTTTTATCTGAAAACAATTGCATCAGACCCACAACTTGATTTACTTTGTTTGAATTGCCAGAAAGACCTCATGTTCCTTACCACCACCTATCCAAACTGTACTCAGGACCTTTTTAAAAAACAAAAAACCCAAACACATACACACATGTACACACTCCTTGATCCCCAAACGACAGATTGTATCTCAAGACATATGTACCTTTAGCCAATGGGAGTAGGTGCCATTCCCGGTCTGCTTTCAAACACAGTCCACACACTGAGTAGAGTCCAAACTTGTCCCCTTCCTGGGGTTTGGTTTTATTATAACAGAGAAATTAACCAGAATAAAGTATAAAGTTCAGCTCAATCCTATTGTGTGGGTTTGACCACACCTAGGGTTGCCTACCCCGACACTCACTCACCCCCCTAGATTCTTTCTAGTCTCCCATATAGCTGAGGTCTTGTCTACACACAAGAGTTAAATAGATTTAGTTAAATCGATACAGAATCTGAGGTAAACTGATGTACTTCCCCCTTCCGCGTACACACATCAGTTTCTAAACCGATTTAATTAGATCAATATAACTTTTACGTTTAGAGAACGCCTCAGAAGGGTAGCAAGTTGCCAGCCTCTGTGAGTCAGCAGAACTAACTTAAGCCTTCCCCCCAGTCTGATCAACAGCTGCTACCAGATTGGAGTGTTTCAGGCTAACATTGCCAACCTGCTACACCAACAGAGACTACGTACTTTACACACGCATCTCATAAGGTTTGTTATTGAGCCCAAGCCCACTGAAGTCAATGCATTTTTCTGTTGAATTCCATTGGCTTTGGATTAAGTCCTTTAACATTGTTATGGCATTTGGTGTTGATTTTTGAAAGATGTTGACTATTGTTAATTGTTGGGGGGAATTATTTGTAGAGGGAAGAGAGAGAACTGTATTGTTCTTACCTCAGAGAAATAATACAATGCTGGCAAAATCTGTGACCACATCCTGTCTGGTGAGGATTGTGAAGGACTAAGTGGCAATAGGCACATTTGTACCGTTCTTCTAAGGTTTCAACAAAGTGGTAGTCAGTGTCAGGTTCAAAGTCTAGAGAAATGCCGCTGGTGGAATTCTGGCGTGCGAAGATGTTTGAGAGACCAGTAAGTTCTTCAGAGGCCATGGAAGCTGTATTGGAAAGCCAAGGACAAAAAGTTTCAATTTAAGTACCTTTATGACCAGTAAAATCACCTCCACTACAGTTTGCAAGATGAACATTAATGTGTTTTTGGACTCATTCTCTCGCCGTAGACTTCAATACGGATTTCAGATTCGAATGCAGGATCAGTTACTAGACAGCAGTACAAAAAATATCATCAAGGCACTCCAGAATGATGAATGATTTATTTCAGAGCTAGCACCAACGTTTATGATTGTGAAGAGGTTCACAGTCTGAAAATTTCTCCCCAACAGAATGGAGGTTACCTTTCCCTAGTTCTCGTGCTAGATCCTGCAATCCTTACTCAAGCAAAACTGCCACAGACTTCAATTAGGCGTAACTTGGTCCTACAAGTCCCAGGCATCAAAACTTTACATACAGTAATAAAAATGCCTTGGATTTGAGCCCACACACCTTTACTAATTCATTTAAACTAGTTCAAAAAGAGTAATGTCTCACCAGGGTTCACAGCAACTGGAAGAAAGAATGATGACTTTACCATAAGTACAGATTTGACAGAGATCAAAGACTTGGGACCCAATACTTCTCTTTCTGATTGATCACCGATTTACACCAGAAGGCTAGAATTCTATTTTTCAGAATCTTACTTTAGTTAGTTATTTGTATGTTATTAACTGCATTAGTCATGTTTGAAAAGAAGTAGGGAGAAAAGCAAGATTGCAAATCAGAATCGTAACTTCATTTTTTTCTCTCTCAGTCTTATCAGGGTTTGAAATAGATACACCATTAATTTCGAGCCTAAATGGTTCACCAAAATAAATAAAATAAAAATCATCAGACCTTAAATCTGTGTCAGGTCCCTCAGTCTAGGGCAATGGGTCTCGGACTGATAATAGCAAATCCTTACCCTTGAACGAGTGTAATTTTCATCCCTTAAGATGCAACATACATAAGAATTTTTTTTTCTGCTCCTGTTGCTGTTTACTGACCAACAGAGAAGTTTACGTAGTGATGTTAACCTAATTAAATACATTTAGTTATGGGATGTGTGTAGCAGCAGAATACACCCATCATATTAACCTACATTTAAATGACAAGTTCACTCACAACACACTCTATTGATCATTTTTCCATCTTCTTCCTTACTCATAGCGTAGAGCACAACTAACTCGTGGAAACATGGTTTATGGTAAGGTAATTAAAGTGTTTACTTTTCTTTTACAGCACTGTCCTTAGGGCAACACCGATATACAAGTTACCTTACTGTATATCAGTGTGTAAGAAACTCAGTCAAGATCTTAGGTGCTGCCCAGGGCTGTCAAGCAATTAAAAAAATTAATCATGATTAATTGTGCTGTTAAACAATAAAAGAATATCATGTATTTAAATATTTTTGGATGTTTTCTATATTTTCAAATATACTTGATTTCAATTACAACACAAAATACAAAGTGTACAGTGCTCACTTTATATTTAATTTTCATTACAAATATTTGCACTGTAAAAAAACAAAAGAAATAGTATTTTTCAATTCACCTTATACAAGTACTGTAGTACAATCTCTTTGTCATGAAAGTTGGACCTAAAAATGTAGAATTATGTACAAAAAATAACTCCACTCAAAACAATGTAAAAGTTTAGAGCCTACAAGTTCACTCAGTCCTACTTCTTGTTCAGCTATTGCTCAGAAAAACAAGTTTGTTTACATTTAGGGAGATAATGCTGCCCGCTTCTTGTTTACAACGTCACCTGAAAGCGAGAACAGGCGTTCACATGGCATCGTTGTAGCTGGTTTCACAAGATATTTACGTGCCAAATGTGCTAAAAATTCCTATGTCCCTTCATACTTCAACCACCATTCCAGAGGACATGTGTCCACAACAATGATTGGTTCTGCTCAACAATGATCCAAAGCAGCGTGGACCAATACATGTTCATTTTCATCATTTAGTCAGATGCCACCAGCAGAAGGTTGATTTTCTTCTTTTGGTAGTTCGGGTTCTGTAGTTTCCACATCAGAATGTTGCTCTTTTAAGACTTCTGAAAGCATGCTCCAACCTGGTCCCTCTCAGATTTTGGACGGCACTTCAGATTCTTAAACCTTGGGTCGAGTGCTGTATCTATCCTTAGAAATCTCACACTGGTACCTTCTTTGTGTTTTGTCAAATCTGCAGTAAAACTGATCTTGAAATGAACAACTTGTGCTGGGTCATCATCTGAGACTACTATAACATGAAATATATGGCAGAATGCAGGGTAACACAAAGCAGAAGACATACAATTCTGCACCGAGGAGTTAATTCACAAATTTCATTAATGCATGATTTTTTTTTAACGAGCATCATCAGTGTGGAAACACGTCCTCCGGAATGGTGGTTGAAGGATGAAGAGGCATACGAATGGTTAGCATGTCTGGCACGTAAATACCTTGCAATGCCTACTACAAAAGTGCCATGCGAACGCCTGGTCTCACTTTCAGGTGATATTGTAAATAAGAAGTGGGCAGCATTAGTTTGTGATAGCGATCGGCTGAACAAGAAGTAGGACTGAGTGGACTTGTAGGCTCTAAAGTATTACATAGTTTTAAATATTTGAAATAAAAAATAATAATATAAAGTGAGCACTGTACACTTGTATTCTGTGTTGTAACTGAAATCAATATATTTGAAAATGTAGAAAAACATCCAAAAATATGTAAGAAATTTCAATTGAATTCTATTGTTTAACAGTGCGATTAAAACTATGATTAATTTTTTTTTAGTTAATCGCGTGAGTTAACTGTGATTAACCAACAGCCCTACTTCTATCATATCTTGTTGGCAGGATTCCTTTTTATGTCTCTACTGTGGCACACTATCTCTCTTCCACAGTTATCTCCTACCCCTTAACCACTTTCTGTTCAGATACATTTTGTATATTTTTGCTGTTCTTTGAGTTTTCATGAAATTCTTAGTGGCACAAGCAGCTCTTAAAGGGCTGAATCCTGATCCTATGAAGCCATTGGGAGTCTTTTCATTCACTTCAGTGGGGGTCGGACTGTGTAGGCATATTCTTAATATTTGTGATTCTGTTCATAATAAATTGTAAACCTGCAATATTGATTTATAATATTTGTAAATCTGCATTTATAATTCTTCTATTTGACATAATTGTAAATCTGCAATATTGATTTACAATTCTGTATTAAAGCTTGCAAACTGTACCTTGCAAACCGCTCATATGGACTCTAAATTGATACTTTCTCTCACTTGTTATTAAGATTGACGCTTGTAAAACTAAACGGCTTAATTCATTCTGCTTTTTCTGTATTGACGCTTTCCATTGATTGTAATTGAGATTGACGCTTATAAATGTAAATCAATCAATTAACGTTACTTTCTTAAATGGTTATGTTCAATTGGCTTTACTTTGCCAACAGATACTTTGTGATAGAGATTGACATGCTTTTTTGTAACACCCGTGAAGAGCCGCGCTCATAGAAATGTCACATAGAGACTCCCACCCTCTATAGTTTGGATCAGGAATGTTAAAAAACGGGGAGTCTCAAATAAATAACACCTTTGTATGATAAAAGAAAGTCAATACCGAAGGAATGTTAAGAGACAGGGAGTCTCAAATAAAATAACAATACTCGGTGAAATGAGAAATGTGTTTTTATTAAAGTAAGGAATGTATGTGAATGAATGGTGGGTTTTGGAATAAATCAGGGAAGTGCCAGCCTAGGAATTTAACATCAATTGGCCGAAGAAGACACCAGGTGGAGACAACCAGAGAACCCCACCGGAGGGCAAACTGGGATCCACCCGACCAATTCAAAGGATGAAGAAAGCTGATGAGCACCTGACAGCCGTCCTGGAGCCGTCATGACTAACAATATGACAAAGCAAATTCCACGGACTGGCATAGGAAGAAATTCCTATAAAAATGGACACTAAGGACTGAGAACTTTGAGTCTCCAGTTCTGCCACTACCCTTCAGGAGCATCGGATGCGCATCTGACACGGACTCGGCTCCATTCTCGTGTACAGGTTACCTGGCCAGTACTCTGTCACGAGCAACTTCTAGACTGTTAACTAGAACCCCGATGCAGAACTGGTCTGAATGAATGAATGAATGAATATATATATATAGATAGATAAGTAAGGAATAAGTAACAATACGACAGTGTGAGTTTTATATTTCTTTTTATTATATTTACAATAAATGTGGCATTTTGCCTTGTCCCTTTAATAAGATCCTGCTGGTTTTTATTTTATTGGTATAATAACTGGGCCCAAAACGTAAACTCTGATAATCTGACTACTGCAATAAGTGATATACCACTACTATGTGTTTAATTCTGCAACATAATTCTGACCCGAGAAGCCCCTCTAGTGTGGATATATTATTACAGAAAACGGAGACAAAACCATACCACTTTCTAGCTCAGGTTCAGTAGGTAAAATTAACCAAAAGTTTAAAATAGAATATTAAAGGCAATTAAGAGTGTGAGATTAAAAAAAACAATGATTTCATGATAAACATTTTCATTCTCTTCACAGGTCAGTGTCCTAATTCTGATATTTACATTACATTTAAAGTGCCAAATTCATCTCAGCCCCTTTGCCTTCATTTAGATGGAACGTCAGATTTACACAAGTGTCTCCAACCAGGCATAACCTAATGGCTGCAACCCACAGGGGACATAAGCCCTAACAACACTACACAAGCATAAAGCTTTAGTGGGGTTCTCAAACTGTGCTGCACCGTGACCCCCATCTGACAACAAAAATTACTAGTTTCAGAGTAACAGCCGTGTTAGTCTGTATTCGCAAAAAGAAAAGGAGTACTTGTGGCACCTTAGAGACTAACCAATTTATTTGAGCATGAGCTTTCGTGAGCTACAGCTCACTTCATCGGATGCATACCGTGGAAACTGCAGCAGACTTTATATATACACAGAGAATATGAAACAATACCTCCTCCCACCCCACTGTCCTGCTGGTAATAGCTTATCTAAAGTGATCATCAGGTGGGCCATTTCCAGCACAAATCCAGGTTTCTCACCCTCCACCCCCCCACACAAATTCACTCTCCTGCTGGTGATAGCCCATCCAAAGTGACAACTCTTTACACAATGTGCATGATAATCAAGTTGGGCTATTTCCTGCACAAATCCAGGTTTTCTCACATCCCCCCCACCCCCATACACACACAAACTCACTCTCCTGCTGGTAATAGCTCATCCAAACTGACCACTCTCCAAGTTTAAATCCAAGTTAAACCAGAACATCGGGGGGGGGGGGGTAGGAAAAAACAAGAGGAAACAGGCTACCTTGCATAATGACTTAGCCACTCCCAGTCTCTATTTAAGCCTAAATTAATAGTATCCAATTTGCAAATGAATTCCAATTCAGCAGTTTCTCGCTGGAGTCTGGATTTGAAGTTTTTTTGTTTTAAGATAGCGACCTTCATGTCTGTGATTGCGTGACCAGAGAGATTGAAGTGTTCTCCGACTGGTTTATGAATGTTATAATTCTTGACATCTGATTTGTGTCCATTTATTCTTTTACGTAGAGACTGTCCAGTTTGACCAATGTACATGGCAGAGGGGCATTGCTGGCACATGAGGGTGAGAAAACCTGGATTTGTGCTGGAAATGGCCCACCTGATGATCACTTTAGATAAGCTATTACCAGCAGGACAGTGGGGTGGGAGGAGGTATTGTTTCATATTCTCTGTGTATATATAAAGTCTGCTGCAGTTTCCACGGTATGCATCCGATGAAGTGAGCTGTAGCTCACGAAAGCTCATGCTCAAATAAATTGGTTAGTCTCTAAGGTGCCACAAGTACTCCTTTTCTTTTTGCAAAAATTACTACACGACCACAAGATGGGGAACTGAAGCCTGAGCCTGCCCGAGCCCTGCTGCCCTGGGCGGGAGGGAGGGGGAGGGGGAGGGGGGGAGGGGCAAAGCCAAAGGGCTTCAGCCCCATGCATGGGGCCTGTAACCTGAGCCCTCGGGCTTCATATTTGGCCCTGGGTGGTGGGGCTTTGGCCCCAGCAAGTCTAAGCCAGCCCTGGCGACCCTATTAAAATGGAGTCCCGACCCATTTTGGGGTCCCAACCCACAGTTTGAGAACCACTGGTATACAGTAAAATATATATAGTACATATGGAACTGCTTGTGTACAAAATCAACCTTGCAGATTGCTCTGTTTAGTCACCCCAAGTGAACAGTTTTCTGTTTCAACCTAGGGACAATTTTCCATTTCTCTCCATTTATTTTACAATTGCTGATCCTGTCCCCTCTGAAAATGGACTTCCTATTTCTCTGGCACTGAAACCTTGACCAGGAACAATTTTGCTTTTCTGCCACTAATCAGAGACATAAAAATGCAGAACAGAAGAATTGCCAGACCCGTGGTTTGTCTAGTCCAGTATCCTGTACAATCGACAGTACCAGCTGCTTCAGAGGAAAGTGCAAGAATCACCACAAGGGCCAAGCATGGAATAAATTTCTAGCAGGGCAGTTTTATTACTACCCTCTTCAGTTAGTGGCTAGAGTGCCCTGAAACTTTTCTCCTATGATTTTTTTAACCCCTCTCATTATCTATGTATGTGTCCAATGCTTTTTTGAATCCTACTATGCTCCTGGACTAAGCAATCTTTAATGGTGATGAATTCCACAGTTAACTGTATGTTGTGTTCAAAAAGCACCACCACCTCTTTGTAGGAGTTTAAATTTTTTTTTGGCCTTTACATTGACTGTACTCTTGTATTTATCTTCTCTTGTAATATTTTTGCCCAGCTTATCTATGCCATTCAGTATTTTATATACCTCTTTAAGGTCTCCTCTGAACCGGTGTTTCTCAACCACTGGGCAATGAAAGGAAAGCAAGGGCCTGAAAATTTTATCACATTTCCTATATGCCAGGAAAATAACATTTCAAAAACAAATTTGGGGTGGCCACAACCTTCTATATTTGTGGGGTCAAATATAGTAACTGATACATTTTTTCTTACTTTTATAGCAAATGTGATTATTATTATTTAACTTAAAATAAGTGGTGGCGAACCTGGAAAAGTTGAGAAACACTGCTCTAAACTAATCTTTTCAATTTTTCCTCATATGGAAGTCTCTACACATTTGAAACCCCCTGAAGTAGGAGATATTTAAAGCCAACACAGGAAATTATCCAACATGCAGGCATTACAGTCCACTCATCTCATGAAATTAAATAAGAAAAATGTTAACCAAACCAAAAATAGTCAACAAAAAAACACAACAAGAAGTCTCTAAGCAAAAATAGCCAGAGGTCTCCAGCATGGTATAGTTTAATATCAAATAAATCTTAGCACAGAACAGTGAATAGAAGAATAACTTCCAGACAATAAAGTTATTGATAAATACACTCAAGAGAGAAAGGTCAAGGCTTGAAACAGAAAGCCCACAGAATGAATATAGTCAGTGTCATGAAAACACCCTGGAGTTACAGCCACAGCTATTCCTAAACCTCCCTATGTAACATTGAATCGTAAGAATGGAAGGGACCTCGAGAGGTCATCTAGTCCAGTCCCCTGCACTCATAGCAGGACTAAGTATTTTCTAGACCATCCCTGACAGGTGTTTGTCCAACCTGCTCTTAAAAATCTCCAATGATGGAGATTCCATAACCTCCCTAGGCAATTTATTCCAGTGCTTAACCACCCTGACAAGAAGTTTTTCCTAATGTCCACCTTGCTGCAATTTAAACCCATTGCTTCTTGTCTTATCCTCAGAGGTTAAGAAGAATATTTCCCCCCCCCCCCCTTCTTCTTGTAACAACCTTTTATGTACTTGAGAAGACTGAGAGGAGACTTGATAACAGTTTTCTTCTCCAGACTAAACAAACCCAATTTTTTTTTCACTCTTCCGTCATAAGTCATATTTTCTAGACCTTTGATCATTTTTGTTGCTTCTCTCTGGACTTACTCTGATTTGTCCACATCTTTCCTGAAATGTGGTTCTCAAAGCTGGACACAATACTCCAGTTAAGGCCTAATCAGCATGGAGTACAGCAGAAGAATTAGTTCTCGTGTCTTGCTGACAACACTCCTGCTAATACATCACAGAATGATGTTCACTTTTTCTGCAACAGTGTTACACTGTTCAGTCATATTTAGCTTGTGATCCACTATGACCCCCAGGTCCCTTTCCGCAGTACTCCTTCCTAGGCAGTCATTTCCCATTTTGTATGTGTGCAACTGCTTGTTCCTTCCTAAGTGGAGTCCTTTGCATTTGTCCTTCTTGAATTTCAGCCTATTTTTTTTCCCCACACCATTTCTCCAGTTTGTCCAGATCATATTGAATTTTAATCCTATTCGCCGAAGTACTCGAAACCCCTCCCAGCTTGGTATCATCCGCAAACTTTATAAGTGTACTGTCTATGCCATTATTTAAATGATTGATGAAGATATTTAATAGAACCGGACCCAGAACTGATCCCTGTGGGACCCCACTCATTATGCCCTTCCAGCTCGACTGTGAACCACTGATAACTACTCTCTGGGAATGGTTTTCTAACCAGTTATGCACACACCTTATAGTAGCTCTGTCAAGATTGTATTTCCCAAGTTTGTTTATGAGAAGGTCATGTGAGACAGTATCAAAAGCTTTACTAAAGTCAAGATATACCATATCTACTGCTTCCTCCCTATCCACAAGGCTTGTTACCCTGTAAATGAAAGCTATTAGGTTGGTTTGACATGATTTGTTCTTGACAAATCCATGCTTTCTGTTACTTATCACCTTATTTTCTTCCAGATGTTTGCAAATTGATTGCTTAATTATTTGCTTCATTATCTTTCTGGATACTGAAGTTAAGCTGTCAGTGGAGATGAGGATGAGACTGTAGTACAAGGTTATTACAATGCCTAGCACCTACATCAGGGACGGGCAAACTTTTTGGCCCAAGGGCCACATCTAGGTATGGAAATCGTATGACGGGCCATGAATACTCACATAATTGGGGGTTGGGATGCGGGAGTGGGCGAGGGCTCCAGCTGGGGGTGCGGGCTCTGTGGTGGGTCCAGAAATGAGGAGTTCAGTGTGCGGGAGGGGGCTCCGGGCTGGGGCAGGGGCTCTGGCTGGGGGTGCGGGGTCTGGGGATGAAGGTTTGGGGTGCAAGAGGATGCTCTGGGCTGGGACCCAGGGGTTAGGAGGGCATGAGGGGGATCAGGGATGGGGCAGGGGAGGGGGTCAGGGGTGCAGGCTTCAGGCGGCACTTACCTCAAGCAGCTCCCAGAAGCAGCGGCATGTCCCTCCTCCAGCTCCTATGCGGAGGCGCAGCTAGGCAGCTCTGCATGCTGTTCCATCCATAGATGCCACCCCTGCAGCTCCCACTGGCTGTGGATCCTGGCCAATGGGAGCTGTGGGGGTGGTGCTTGGGGCAGGGACAGCATGCCAAGCCCCTTGGCTGCCCCTATATGTAGGAGCTGGAGTGGGGACGTGCCGCTGCTTCTGGGAGCTGCGCGGCACCCCGGTTTGTGCGGAGCGGGGCAAGCCCCAGACCCTGCTCCCTGGTGGGCGCTCTAGGGCTGGATTAAAATGTCTGAAGGGCCAGATGTGGCCCTCGGGCTGTAGTTTGCCCACCCCTGACCTACATAATGCTTTTCATATTCAACGTGCTCTACGCACACTAATGAAGTCAATTTAATAACACCCATGAGTCAGAGGTGTTAATAGCCTCAATTTACAGATGGAAAAATCAAGGCAGAGAGATTAAGGTCCAAATTATCAAGAGCGTCCACTAATTTGTGGGACCCAAGTTGCAACACCTAGGATCCAATTTTTAGAAATGCCATGTACTCACAATTTGACTGAAGTCAATGGGAGTTTGGGGCAAAAACCAGGCCCCAGGTGTCTCAAAATGAATAATTTAAAAACATTTAAAGCACTGAAAATTAATGGGCACTTTTGAAAATTTTGGCCTAAGCAATTTGCCTAATGGTCACAGGAGTCAATGTCAGAACTGAGATTAGGATTGTGGAGTTCCCAATCCCATGTTCAGATCCCACACCTCTTTTCTGAACACATCCAGAACCCAAATTTCACCATCTTCAACCCCTAAACCCCCGCACCTGAAACAAAGTTCCTTCACCTAGACTGACATAGAGACAATGTCAAACAACAAGATAAATTCTTCCCTTATGGGCTACCAATAGCTGTGTCCTATCCAGTAATGTCAATACATAAACACGCAAATCAGTGATAAAAGAATATCACAAGCCTGATTTTACCAATAAAAACCTTAAAGAATACATTTAACTAGAAATGCAATTGTGATCCAAAGTCAAATCCAAAAACTCATTCATAAATCTCTTTGCTAATTAATTCAACAGCACTAGTCTATCTCCTTCTGAAAAGCATTCTTTTATTTCACCAATAGCTTCCAACTACTTTGCTGGAATTAACATATTCCCTTCCTCAGGCATCTTTAAGATGCACACATAAGATCTGAAGAGCGTTACTTTTAGCAATGTAAAATACTAAAACTATATTCACCCCTCTCACACACCTCTTTTCTTCATGAAGGCTTCTGCTCCATTTCAGCAATGCTTACATGTTCAGAGAAAATTTAAAAAGTCCAAGTGTGCAGGGAGGAGTACTTTCAATGAAGTACTTTCTATATGCAAGTCTGCCATCAGAAATCTCAGCTAAGACGTCTTCTTGATCCAATTCAGTCAAAGCACCTATAGGATCATATAAAGGCCAAGTTCCCTATCTGCCTCCCTTCTAGGGGATGGAAAGGGGAGCTAGTTCAGCACATAGTGATGGGGACAAGGAGTTGTGGAGCACATGACTGCAATTCCTTGTCCAATAGGTTTGTATTTTCTGGTCCAGGCTTCTATTACAAACTAATCTTTCAACAGAGAAGTAAACCATCAATGGAGTCAGCACCTGTAGCCTTCCAGGGCTTGCACTGCTCAAAAAGATCATGGGTTCACACTGCTGAATTGAGCTATTAGGGCCAAATTCACTACTGGTATAAGTCACTGAGCTGCACCTGTTTGCATCAGTGTTGAATTTGGCCCAGCATGACTAGTTCAGCAGTGTAGCTATGCATTACTACTGTGTAAACAAGCCTGTTGCTACAAAACATCCAATATGATATGATCTGAACCATTACAAATAAACATGATGACTATATGAATGTGTATGTCTTGTGTAACTCACGCTAGACACAGGAAACTAGGATACAGATACTGTAATACCACTTCCGGCTTCAACTATTTGATGACTCTGTTCCTTCAACTCATACCAAAGCAAAACAGGCAAAGGAAAAAGTAATCTTTGCAATATAAAGAGCTCTATGGGTTAACTGAATCAACTTTCTGCTTAAACTGATGTCTGACCAACACAGGAGGTACTGTATGCTTTAACTTTTGTATGTCAAACAGCTAAGTATGCAAAGTGAACATATTGTACTATTATAATGCGTGCACACACACACAGCAGAATATTCTTTTAAAAACATTAGATGGGGTGGATAATATGAGACACACGTGTCAGAAGGGAAACAGACATAAAGGACAGATCTGTAAATAGACTTTCACTGTGTCACTACAAAAATGTAAAATAAATTAAACCTCTATTTCCACAGTAACCCTAAATACAAAAGAAGGATTTTATTTAGAGGAATTTCTACATGCTGTATTAAATAATTAATTTTGATCTTACATTGCAAAACTGGTTTAAATAGTTGTCACTAAGCCCATATCCCCACATGAGAACTAATCACACAGCTTCAGAACAACTAGATCTTGGTAGCAACACAATAAAGAGGTGCTCGCTGTCACCCCTCCTTTTTGCTTTAGCAACCTACACCCATGCCACCATAATAAAGGGCAACCTCATCAAAGGCAGGATAAACACATTGCATACAAAATATCTTTCTGTATGCAGATGCTGTTTTACAATAGGTTTCTCACTCTCATAAATCCTTAAGCCACACTGTTTTGAAAAAAAATCTACTATGGGAAGTTTTCAGTACAAAAAAAATAAATTGTCCTAAATCAGGTCAATTCCCCCTTAATTAGCACCAGATCAAATGAGGCTATGCACCTTCCATTTATATGGGCCACGTATAATCGAAATTATTTGTTCATAAATATATGCAGAACACATAGTAGGACCTGAGTGGAACACGGTATGAGTCAATCAGGGTGATACTACTCCCTAGAATGTTGCCCTCATGCCAACAAGTTAGTGAAACAGGTCAACCATTCATCTCAATCTTCAAACTTGCCAATGTGTGACACCAGCAACCACAGGTGCTGACTTCCCTGCCCCCTGCTCTGCCCCAGGTTCATCCTCACTCCACCCCTTCCTCCAAGCCGCCACCCCACCTCTTCCTGTCCTGCTCCGCCCCCAGTCCTGCCCCTTTCCCCAAGGCCCCACCATGCTTCTTCCCACCCCCTCCCCACTTCTCCCCTCTCCCAGCACCTCCTGCATGCTGCAGAACAGCTGTTCCATGGCATGCAGGAGGCGGTGGGAGGGAAGAGGAGGAGTTGATCAGTGGGGCAGTGGGCGGGAGGTGCTGGAGGAGCGGAGGGGAGGGGAGCTTGACTGATGGAGTCGGCGCCTATGCCAGCAACCAAAATGTGTGACAAATGGCCAAAGTGTGGAATTCCTATATTGTGTGCACTATCAATGACACATGTTTTTAACTATAAAACCAGTTTTCAATGATGTTCTCTCACTAAGTGAATTAAATACATTTTAAAAAGAAAACTGGGAAAAAAAACAAATTCAATCACATGCAACCATTAAGTCCACCTATATGGGTCATCAGCTGGATCTGAATCCTAGATCTTCAAATTCCCAGCACAGACTCTACCACTTGAGCTACAAAAGTAACTATAAACCTGTCTGGGAACCAGCCACTAGAGCGGGACTTGGAACACACCTTGCCAGTATTGCACAACTATTTACTAGACAGCAGTAGAATATTAGAGACCAGGAATCCTGGTTTCAAGTCTTAGCTCCAAGATAGGAGAATGATGTAATAATTAGAGATAAGATAACCAAAGCACATTATTCAGTACATTCACTACTGAAAGACAGTGTGGCTCAGTGTATACAAGTTGAGCTTCCCATTCTAGAGACCTGGGTTCTATGCTCACCTCTCTTATCTATAAAATGGGAGGCTAAATCTTGATTGCCTTTTAGGGTTGCGGTATAAGACATTGTTCAGCAGTAAGGGCTGTGAAGTACATGGAAGTAAACACAACAGTGATAAGCAATAAAATTTAAACTCATCGTTCCTGGCTCTCAACTTAGTATGCCTGTGACTCCAGAGTATTTGGCAGAGCAAATGGAATCTCTCTGTCCCTCCCTCAGAAAACTGTCTTCCTTTGTGGTGCACTAGGACAGGAAGTCTGATTCAGCCAAAATGTGAAATGTCTTGCAAAATTTGGTATACTTTAGAGGTCTAAGATCAACTCACTGCAGTGGAGGTGTGGGGAGAGAAACATGAAGGAAAAGAAGGGAATACCATTCATTAAATTATCCATTCAAACTGCCTGATGGACAAGGTGGTCCAACTGACTCTATTATTGGGCTATACAGTTACAGCATCCAGCAATGTGATTTACTGGTAACATGGAGCCCTGACATGCATTAATTGTATTGATGGGGACAAGAGAGTGCTCGAATTATATCACAATGTATGGAAATATAAAATTGGCTAAAGAACTACTGCATATAATTAAATACAGATTAAAGATATGGCAGATTATACGGAATCACCTGAAAATAACAGCTGGCCTACCACATATTAGGAGTATATACTTTAAGCACTGGCAATGCAGTCCACATCCATGGATCCCCACAACCCTGTGGAGTGCTTCCCGTAGGGGAGGAAAGGATTCTGGAGGTATGCTGGGTAGCTTCTCAATCCTGAGGATCCATGAGGAAGAAGACCCCTCATTGTATTGGAGGGCTGGCTCCCATTCCACCTACCTGCACAGTCCTCATGAGCTGTTCTGCCACTGGCCTAAGCCCTTAGTGGCCACACAACAGTAGCCACAGTGGTATGCAGGAGCTAATACTTCTAACAGCAATAATTCCTGATTGGATACTGGCTTGAAGATCCACAGGGGATGCTGCTGCAGAAAGCACAAAAACAAATTCAATTAGCTTTATAAATAACTGATTTTTATGCACCCTGAATTCAAATGTCACCTTGTTATAAGTTCACAGTAAAACCTTGCTAATTATCAGTTTGCTAATCCTCAAACCCAAATTCTCATTAACACCCTGCAATTTCACTCTACTTCTTTGTGAAGATTTAACAGTCAAGTATTGTAGTGAGATCCCATAAGACTAAAAGACTTCTTTATTTTTTACAAAGTACACTATGGTGTGTACATATATATAATAATTAAAACTATACATGTGAAAAAACCAAAAAAGGACTTTTTGTGCTACAGAAGTTTTGAGTTTGTGTTTTTTCTGCTGACTTGCTTATTTGCAATGTTGGCTGATTTACTATGGATCTCCCAATCATTAATGTTAATTAGCGAGTTTCTACTGTACAAAGAGTTCTCTATAGTATATCTACATTGGTATATTTGGCAATAATGTGGACAGCATTAGTCTTAAATATAGTGTTTTTTAACTGTGGAAAAATAATTTTGTCCTTAACATCTAGTAATAGTTGTAACTATAAAAAGGTAGCACTCAAGAGCTATAAGCCAAGTAAAATTGGTACTACACTTAGTACACAGTAATCCAGTCACTCATTAAAACACTTTAATTTTCCTACAATAGTATCTCAAGTGTGTAGAGTATCACATTAACTTTATCAAAAAGAACACTGAGATGGTAAGAGTCACCTTTCTTGCTCAAACTATAATATGGTGAAATTTAATAATTAAGTCTTTCCTTTTCTACAGTCACTTTTAAATTTCTGTGCCAATGCTTGGATGTCTTAATGTCTCTTCTGGCAACAATATAATCTGATGTGAACTCTTAAACTACAAAATCATTCTCAACCCCTTTTAAATTCTAAAGGTTTACATTAACAAATCCACATGTTATTTAAACATCAGGTTTAAAATTAGTTAATGTTTGAAGAGTGCTTTGAACCTGCTAAATATAAGTGCCGTTATTAGTCTATTGCCAACAGTTAGAAGATTTATTTTGATAGAACCGTACCTGAAAACTGTGGCTGTTCCTGAACAGAAAGTGAGATGGCTTGTGGTTAAAACAACACTATGGTAGATTTTAAACAGCAAGACAGTGGAAATCCCCCAAGACTAGCTTTGCAAAGATCACCTCTACAAACAAAACAACAAACACAGAAAATATTAGGACAGAAAGGCAAACCTTAAGAATATTCCTCCTTTAAACTTCTGCTGCAGTGACTGAAATTCTACCCACTGCAGAATTATTGTCTCTGGAGAAACATAAGCTTAGAAATACCCTTTTTCACATTTTTCCTTGCTGAGCATTTTATAGTTTTCATTAAAATGTTGCCAGTTTCAATGGAGCTGTATCTGATTTGACAATTCTTTGGTCACAAGGAAACATGGCATTTGTAAAGACGTAAAGAAAACAAAGGGCCCAATCTTGCAATTCCCTACACAAGCAGTCCTTACTCACACAGGTAGAGCCACTCACATCAGGTGAATAAGGGCGTGTCAACATGAGAAATTGCCACCGGTTTAATTTAAGATGCTATTTTAAATGGATTTCATTAGATCTGTGCAAAAGGCTGTGTGGATAGTCTTATTTTGGTTTAAGCCAGACTTGCCAATTTAACTGAAGTCAACTATACTGGAGTTTGCAACAGTTTAAGTAAATTGGTTTAGAAACAGATTTAAACTGGATCAGCATTTTTCAAAATTTGGGTCATGACCCAGTACTGGGTCACGGCATGTCAGGCACTGGGTCTCTCTGGTCAGCACCGCCGACCGGGATGTTATAAGTCCGTCGGCAGTGCTGCCCAGCTAAGGCAGGATAGTGCCTTCCTTTTCCAACACCGCGCTGTGCCCCGGAAGTTGCCAGCAGTGGGTCCGGCTTCTAGGCAGGGGGGCCACAGGGCTCCGTGCGCTGCCCCCGCCCCGAGCACTGGATCCACACTCCCATTAGCCACTTCCCGGCCAATGGAAGCTGGGAGGGGAGGCAAGAACCACGTGGAGCTGCTTGCACGCCTCCGCCTAGGAGCCAGACCTACTGCTGGCTGCTTCAGGCACAGTGCGGTCCGAGGTGCCAGGACATTGGGGAAGCCTGCCTCTGCACTCCGGCTGTGCCGCTGACGGGGAGCCACCGGAGGTAAATCCCCTGCCCCAACCCTGAGCCCCCCAACCCAGATCCCCTCCTGCACCCCAAATCCCTGACCCCACCCCAGAGCCTGCACCCCAAGCCCAGAGCCCTGACCCCCTCCTGCACCCCAACCCTCATCCCCAGCCCAGAGCCCCCTCCCACACCCCAAACCCCTCATCCCCAGCTCTGTTGGGTCACGAGCATCAACCATTTTCTTCAACTGGGTCCCCAGAAAAAAAGTTTCAAATCCACTGAACTAGATGGTCGCCCACTTTGTTGCTTCTGTCTGCCAAGCTAAATGGATATAGTGGGGGGCTCCTTTCATCCTTCCATCTCCCCCCGCCCGCCACCACTTCCTTTGTGCTACCCTCCCAACCCCCTCTATTTCAGTGACTTCCTGAAACCCTACCACTCTTCCCTCATACCAATGTGCAACAGTTTTCAGGGAACCCAGCACTGAGATACCTTTATACCCTCTGCCACTGCCAACCTTTCAGCCACTCAAGCCCCCTCCTCTGGGCTATGCCAGCCCTGTTTTTGCCTTAACAATAGATGCACCCCAGTCCCCAAGTCCCCTTGAAACATTCCCCTGTGATATCCAGCCCCTGACACTGGCTATTCCCAGAAATCCCAGATCCTCTGCCTCCAAAGGAGCAGGGTACCCCAGTTTACCAGTTTTACCTTAAACCACTGCTCCTGTAAACCACACAACACTTGTAATGAAACAAAAGGTTTATTTAAGCAAGCAGAGAGACTGCACTACAAACAAGAGAGTGTGATAGAAAGAAATGGTTACCATACAAAATAAGATTGTAAAAAACAAACTTGGGCCTACACTTATAGTTACTTTTTCCTATCTAAAAGTAAGTTTCCCTCGCCAACGTGCAGTCTGTTGCAGAGCTGGATCGCTTTACAGGAACCACGATCCAAATATTTTACGACAAAAACCCTCATTCAAGAAGACGTCTCTTCAGTAATTGGATCTAATATGCCTCGCTCCACTTGGTTATACTGTAACAGTCTTTTATTTTTAGTCATAGACCTGACAATTCCCCCAAATGATATAATGTTTCTTTTTTACCTCCAAGTGGTTTTGATTGTTTGCAGTTGTCTTTGATAGTTTTCCATTGACTGTTCTGGGATGGGCAATGGTAAACAACAGAGCCTTGCATTACATCACCGGCTAACCAGGGCCGGGTGGCAACTCCCTCCTGCATGAACGGGCCATCACTCCCATGTTACTCCCTTGTGACTCCTTTTAACTTTAGGACCATACAAATATAAACTTCAATATAGTTTCATTATTCCTTCAAAACTACCCGCACACAGATCATGCTACAATTATGAACATAAATGAATTGCAATCTTTCAATAGAGACCTTACGTGTTACCCTTTATGGACAAATACACTGTAAGCAATGCATTTGCGGTAGTGAATTTGCCAAGTTTGAGATGAGAGCTGTTTACAAAGAACAGGGGACCTTTGTGTCACACAGGGTCTCGGTGTGTCCTCCCCTCCACCCCCACATTTCTCTCTGCCACACTCCATTAGTCCCATTTTTCTTCCTCCCACCGAGGGAGGCTCTGGGTGCCCTCTCATTCCTCCATGCCCTTCTTCCTCCCTAACATTCTTATTATTCCTTTCTATCTGGGAGATAAGTCAGGGTGTCAATATTATAAACAGCATTGGGACAATGGGCAGAGCTGAGATGAGGTTGTTGTTATGCTGGAAGCTGTTAATAGCTGCCATCAACCAGTTCTTTGATCTACAGTTACAGGGATGGTTGAAACGGTCAGCTCTGTTAACCAGATGCAAGGGACTCCATTTTCTTGTCCTCTGTCTTTTTCCAGTATTCTGATTTTCACCCAAATCAACAAGTTTCTGCCCACTGATTCCTAGAACATTTCCTGAAATTTGGAATGGATCAGATTCAGTGGTCAAAAGTTATTGTGCTGCATACAGGCAAACAGACAGATGGAAATGCCATCAAGTTTTAGTGTAGGGCCTTGCTTCAGTTGGACAATTAAACTGGTGAAACTCGTGTACAGACAAGGCCTAAGACTACTAGCATGGTTAAGGGTTTGTAGGATTGGGACTTTGATTTCCTCCCCTCCCCCCCACATCTTTACAAATGACATCTGCCCTCAGGACTTATCATGACTGAGCTGTTGAGTATATGCAACCTTTGCACTTCTGGAGGTCAGAATATCTGCGTTATATGGATTTTCCACAAAAGTCTGGTAGATGTAGAAGGAAGTGATACTCCTACTTTGTTTCATTTGCGCAAGATAGCACTTGGAGGAAAACATAATTTTATGTGAGCACAGCACCAGAAAATGTCATCTGCTTCTAGGAAAGCTTTGGGGAAAGCCCTGAAAAGAGAAGTTGAGATGCACTAGGATCCCAGTTTTAGTCAGGTTTCAGAGAGGTAGCAGTGTTAGTCTGTATCAGCAAAAACAAGGAGGAGTCCTTGTAGCACCTTAGAGACTAACAAATGTATTTGATTTGTTAGTCTAGTCAATTTCACTCTGCAAGTGAGAAGAAAGCACTAGTTTCATGCTATTGTTCAGGTACCCCTTTCCAATTTCTTCTGCAGCTAGAAGTATTTTGCAGACCCTCCAAGAGAAAGGAGGAAGGAAACAGTAAAGGGTGGCAAAGGATTATTTAAGTATGTGGGGAGAGGATGAAGGTAAGTGAGAAAACAGACAGGAAAGGATAATGAGAGAGAGTGAAAAGAAATGTGGTCGTCCATCAACTTCATTAAAAAACTCTTACAGATACAGACAGACATCTTCCTTTCCAAATGCAAACAGATGGACATCATACCAAAAGGACAGAAGGTAAAAAATCCATTACAGTCTACATACCACACAGACTATGCTGACAGCTTGTGCCACACACTCTCAAAGAAACTGCGGAACCATCTGATCAACATCCTATACAGCAAACAGGGAAAGATTAAGAATGAGCTCTCAAAAATGGATACTCTCATAAAAAACCAACCTTCCACACAAACTCCCTCGTGGCTGGACTTTACAAAAACTAGACAAGCCATTTACAACACACACTTTGCTTCTCTACAAAAGAAAAAGGACACTAAACTATCTAAACTACTAAATGCTACAAGGGGCCACAACAGTGGTTCCCTTAACCCACCCAGCAATATTGTTAACCTATCCAACTATACTCTTAGCCCAGCAGAAGAATCTGTCCTATCTCGGGGCCTCTCCTTCTGCCCCGCCACCCCCATGAACATGATACAGTTCTGTGGTGACCTAGAATCCTATTTTCAACGTCTCTGACTCAAGGAATATTTCCAACACACCTCTGAACAACATACTAACGCACAGAGATCTTCCTACCAACACTACAAAAAGAAGGATTCTGGGTGGACTCCTCCTGAAGGACGAAACAACAGACTGGACTTCTACATAGAGTGCTTCCGCCAACGTGCACGGGCTGAAATTGCGGAAAAGCAGCATCACTTGCCCCATAACCTCAGCCGTGCAGAACACAATGCCATCCACAGCCTCAGAAACAACTCTGACATCATAATCAAAAAGGCTGACAAAGGAGGTGCTGTCGTCATCATGAATAGGTTGGAATATGAACAAGAGGCTGCTAGGCAGCTCTCCAACACGGCTTTCTACAAGCCATTACCCTCTGATCCCACTGAGGGTTACCAAAAGAAACTACACCATCTGCTCAAGAAACTCCCTGAAAAAGCACAAGAACAAATCCACACAGACACACCCCTAGAACCCCGACCAGGGGTATTCTATCTGCTACCCAAGACCCATAAACCTGGAAATCCTGGACGCCCCTTCATCTCAGGCATCGGCACCCTGACAGCAGGATTGTCTGGCTATGTAGACTCCCTTCTCAGGCCCTAAGCTACCAGCACTCCCAGCTACCTTTGAGACACCACTGACTTCCTGAGGAAACTACAATCCATCGGTGATCTTCCTGAAAACACCATCCTGGCCACTATGGATGTAGAAACCCTCAACACCAACATTCCACACACAGATGGACTACAAGCCATCAGGAACAGTATCCCTGATAATGTCACAGCAAACCTGCTTGCTGAACCTTGTCCTCACCCATAACTATTTCACATTTGGGGACAATGTATACCTTCAAGTCAGCGGCACTGCTACGGGTACCTGCATGGCCCCACGGTATGGAAACATTTTTATGGCTGACTTAGAACAACGCTTCCTCAGCTCTCGTCCCCTAATGCCCCTACTCTACTTGTGCTACATTGATGACATCTTCGTCATCTGGACCCATGGAAAAGAAGCCCTGGAGGAATTCCACCATGATTTCAACAATTTCCATCCCACCATCAACCTCAGCCTGGACCAGTCCACACAAGAGATCCACTTCCTGGACACTACGGTGCTAATAAGCGATGGTCACATAAACACCACCCTATACCGGAAACCTACTGACCGCTATGCTTACCTACATGCCTCCAGCTTTCATCCAGACCATACCACACGATCCATTGTCTCCAGCCAAGCTCTATGATACAACCGCATTTGCTCCAACCCCTCAGACAGAGACAAACACCTACAAGATCTCTATCAAGCATTCTTACAACTACATTACCCACCTGCTGAAGTGACAGATTGACAGAGCCAGAAAACTACCCAGAAGTTACATACTACAGGAGAGGCCCAACACAGAAAAAAAACAGAACACCACTAGCCATCACCTTCAGCCCCCAACTAAAACCTCTCCAACACATCATCAAGGATCTACAACCTATCCTGAAGGATGACTGACCCATCACTCTCACAGATCCTGGGAGACAGACAGCCCCCCAACCTGAAGCAAATACTCACCAGCAAGCACACACAACACAACAAAAACACTAACTCAGGAACCTATCCTTGCAACAAAGCCCGTTGCCAACTGTGTCCACATATCTGTTCAGGGGACACCATCATAGGGCCTAATCACATCAGCCACACCATCAGGGGCTCGTTCACCTGCACATCTACCAATGTGCCAGCAATGCCCCTCTGCCATGTACATTGGCCAAACTGGTAAGTCTCTATGTAAAAGAATAAATGGACACAAATCAGACGTCAAGAATTGTAACATTCAAAAACCAGTCGGAGAACACTTCAATCTCTTTGGTCACTCGATTACAGACCTAAAAGTGGCAATTCTTCAACAAAAAAACATCAAAAACAGACTCCAACGAGAGACTGCTGAATTGGAATTAATATGCAAACTGGATACAATTAACTTAGGCTTGAATAAAGACAGGAGTGGATGTGTCATTACACAAAGTAAAACTATTTCCCCATGTTTATTTCCTCCCCACTGTTCCTCACACCTTCTTGTCAACTGCTGGAAATGGCTCACCTTGATTATCACTACAAAAGGTTTTTTTTCTCTCCTGCTGGTAATAGCTCACCTTACCTGATCACTCTCATTACAGTGTGTATGATAACACCCATTGTTTCATGTTCTCTGTGTATATAAAATTGCCCCACTGTATTTTCTACGGCATGCATCCGATGAAGTGAGCTGTAGCTCACGAAAGCTTATGCTCAAATAAATTGGTTAGTCTCTAAGGTGGCACAAGTACTCCTTTTCTTTTTGCAGATACAGACTAACACGGCTGCTCCTCTGAAACAGAGAAGGGGGAGTGTATTGGGACAGAGGCAACAGAGAGAAGGGGCAGGAAGAGAGAGAAGAAAAGGAAGATGAGAGATAAAGAAAGGTCATAATACTAGTTCTTTTTTAAAAACATTCTTAAATGGAAGTGCATCAGGGCCAAAATAAGGTCTCACTTTTGCAAACAGATGAGTCGACCATCGCATTTTTTGTAAAACTGGGGTCTTAGTGATAGGCTATAATCTGCCTATTAACTCACTGAGAGCTACTATACAGGGATTCAACTGATTTGCTCATCACCATCCAGTGCAAGGCCTAAAAGATTTTTGTTTTTAAATTTTCACCACTCTTGGCAATTTGATTTGTCCTGAAAGGACTCTTTTAATCAGCATGTGAATAGAAACCCCAGAATCAACTCCGCTTATTCATTTGACTTACTACAATAAAAGTTAAACTCTTATCTTAATTCACCCTCACAAAAGGTTGCCCCCCCTCCCATGCTCAATTACATTATTAATAAAAGGAGTACTCACGGCACCTTAGAGACTAACAAATTCATTTGAGAATAAGCTTTCGTGAGCTACAGCTCACTTCATCGGATGCATGGCTCTCAGATCACTCCTCCTTCATGAGCCCTCTTTCTTATTCAGTCACACCACTATGTCTGACGTGATTAAGAAATAAGACTGAACTTTTAGCAGTAAGAGACTATCAAATGTCTGAGAGCAGAAGTGATTTTCAGCGACCATCTGAAATCGCTACTGGCAGCAGTGGTGACACCGAAGATTGGCTGCTCTTAAAATAAAGGGGAAATATTAGCTTAAAAAAAAACAATCTTCAAAATACTGTGCATGGTAAACAGAGAAGGATGTTAAACAAATATGCTTTCTTATTAAACATACATCCTGTATGATTAGAGGGCTATAATTTTACTATCAATCATTTACAGAGCAAATGCAAGCCAGCTGTTTTGAACAAAGCCCTCTCCTTAGCAGCCAGCACAAGCCATTTGACTGGGCACCAGGGACCTCTGCTGGGAGAAGGGGAACGAATCCTTTCTGCAGACTGTGGAGCAGGGACAGAGACACTCTGTGGAGGCAGCTTTACTGTTTTGTACTTCAGGGGACTTAACATTTAGATCAACAGTTCTAAACCCACAGTCCAATTAGCACACAGCTGCAGCCCAGCTTTGTACTAAAAAAAATTCAAAATTTGTGGCTCTAATCTGAAAGGGGGCTGGCTGAGGGGGAGACAGCGTCTGGCAGCCTGCATGAGCGCTCCTGCCAGCAGAGGGCTGGTAAGTGCCCCAGGGAGGCAGGAGAGTGGGTCTCTGGGCAGGTTTGTGGTGCGGGCTCTGAGCAGTGAGGGGGTGGGGGATGCTGCAGCACTCCCAGATTTTAGGTGGGGCCCCGCTCCTGGCCCCGCGCCTCAGGTCCTGGCTGCCGGCTCACGCCGGGCGCTCCGCTCCTGGCCAGGTGCCAGGGGTCCGGGTCCCGAGACAGATCCGGCTGCTGCCCAGCCTTGCACCCAGGACTCTGCTCCTGGCCCCGCTCTCTGGAGGGGTCTCTGGGTGGGGGACACTGGGCATAGGGGACTGTGGGGGATTTTTGCAGGGAGGGGAGGTGGCACACTGTGGTTCTCAACCTGTGGCCCACGTAATGCACATGCGGCCCACAATGATAAATAGGTTGAAAACTACCGGTTTAGATACAGTGGCCTTACCAACCCCTCTCTCAGTGGTAGAGCCCTGCAAATCCACCTATATCGTTTTTGCAGATCGGATGCTGATACAAATGTTGTGTCCGTGCAGAGCTCTACTCATTGGGAAGGAAGATCCTACATCTGGCTTCTTTCTTGAGTGACCACCTCTGGCCGGCCCTGGGCACAGCACAGACATGGTCCACATGGAGTTACGACCACTGGGTACTTGAGGGAGGAAGAAAAGCCGTAATACAGAGTCGGAGGACAGTGGTCATGGATGAGATAAATAGAGGTGGATTTCACAGACAATAGCAAGCAGCCCACATTTGTATTGTCATCCATTACATTTCTGATTTAAGTAGTTGCGAGACATAGCTATTATACTTAAGGGAATAGTAAACAATAGCTTATAATTATTCTTTGATCTATTATTAGGAGCCATAACCTGGCTCTTTAGGCACAAGTCCAGTTATCCCAAACTTCTACAAGGGTAACTTTGTATCTTAAACCAGAATAGGTCCCAAAATAGCAAAGACTGAAAAATGCAATATGACTGGGTGTTTGTATTTTATAATGACTGAGTTGGATGAAATTTGTTTGTAGGTTGCTCTTCTCCTTGTGGTTTATGTAGTCACTAGGGGTTTTTGCATTTCTACACTACCTTCCACTAAATGATCTCAATGCAATTTACAATTAATGAACTTAATCTTACAGCACCCAAGTGAGGTAAGGAACACACACAAGGAAAAACTTAAGCATACATTTAACGTAACATACTATGAGTGTCCCCATGAAGTTAACTGGGCCCACATTGCACAGAATTCAGCATATGCTTAAGTCTTTGCAGGACTGGGGTCTATGTACCACAATGATTTGCCAAGGTCATCCAGTCAGTAGGTAGTAAAACTGAGTACAGACCCAGATCTGCCTCCTACTTCTCTACTCTCAAACTGGATAATTCTTTTCATCTTGTGTTTTTAAGTCCACTGGACAGAGGGGTCAGTTGCTCTAGGGATCATTTCAGAGTCAGCATACCATGTGCCCCACTAAGAGTGCTAATCAGCTCAAATCATAGAGGAACTGTGCAAAGAAGTCCCCAGGAAAAAAAAATACAAATGCAAACAAGATATTTATATAGGCCAGTGCCTCCAGTACCATAAAGTGACGGAACAGCTGAAGTTTTCTGCTTATTTGTTCATTTTTGTACAGTGCTGTGCTCTTAGGCCTTCAAATAGAATGGTTTAAAAATAGAAGTGTATATTACTGTTCCCAGCCTAGAGCCCCCCACTGACCTGAATTCCTTGACAGAACTATTTCTTAGTAAACAAAGCACTGCAACCTTTCGTTCACCGCACGTGTAAGAGGAAGTTATGAAAGGAAAAATGGTACTGGCTGATGCCAGGAAGCACCAGCCACATGAACAAAAAGCAAAGTAGTACAAGCTTCAATAAACGCAGTAATATTAGTGCTCCTTTCTGCCAGTTCTCAGATGGCTGACTGTACTTTACATGATCAAAGCCTCGTGCCTCACAAGTCAACACATCCCTTGCACATCTTTAATCAAGTACAATCACATCCCTCATTGCATAATACAATGCAGTAAGCTTCTCTACAATTTAAAAAGGTCAGAGCTGCTAAAAAGGCATTTGTCAAGAGAGTTCCTCCACTTTTGAATTTGCTCTCCACCTCTCATTGGCCAGAATCCAGATCTGTTAACCTTCAGGGCATGCTACAAAACACCCACATTTTCAGTTGAGCATTAGGAGGGAAGGAGGTGCACTAAGTGTTAAAGGGGAGGTATTATACCTGCCCTGGGGATCTTCTATTTTGTTGGCTGGTACTTATTCATTAGGGTGGTAAGAGAAATTTATGACGTTAGAGGTGCCCTGACGTAATTTAACACAGGAAACGGGTGCTTATTTATGCTTTTATAAATAAAAAGGAAATCATATACTGTGGTGATGAGGGTCTTATAAACACAAAGAGAGAGAAGATAAAGAACTCTATAGTGTATTATCTGTGTTCAGGTTCTTTAAATTGACCTTGTCACACTAAAAAGAAACTTGTAAAGTGTTATAAGTGCTACATCTAAATTCATAATAAAGGAGGAAAGCACTTAGAAAGGTGTTTTAGAGAGCATTTAGTGGCTTAGCTATATTAAAGAATGACTGACAATCCAATAGGAAGCTGCTGCTTTGGCAGCTGTTAGGACTTAGGGAGTGCACACACCACAAAACCGGAGCCAGTGAATATTGTTGCAAGGAAAATTTTGCCTACTTAAATAAGGGTGCACGTGTGTGTTAATTTAATCTAAGACGAAGGGCCCTGTACCCACACTGGGCTGTCTCAACCCAGCAACCCTGACCCTAATTCACTCCCTCAGAGGGGCTTGAGCCCTACCAGAAAGTAACTAGGCATTACTCCAAATGATTCTTTTAAAACAACAGAACGGTACCAGAGTTGAGGTCACAATAAGTTCAAAAGGTTTCCAGTTTTGTGTGGCTCAGACCTTCCGGAAACAGAGGCATTTCCTGCCCGCGTTTCCCGCCAGCAGACAGGGACACCTGCTGCCGGGCGTTAGGGGAGCTCGAACCGAGCCAATTCCCAGCCCTGGCTATAGGGAAGAAGAAATAACGGGTACTTCCAAGCACGCAAAAGGCCAGTTCCGCAAACCCGGTGCAGCCCACACGCTCGGTGACTTGCAGTGGGACTCCGAGGCGTGGAAGGGCGGCGCCGGCGGCCCCCGAGGGGTTCGATGCTCCCAGGCGGCCAGCCGGGCTCGCCCCGGCCGGGCCTCCCCCGCAGGGCGCACACCCCGCAGCAGGCGGGCGCGGGAGCGTTGCTACGAGAAGCTGAACTTTTGCATTTCCCGGCGCCGGTGCGCTGCGCCGCGCCTGCCTCCCCCTGCGGGCTGCAAAGACCGGGCTGCGGAGCCAGACACAAAGACCCATAACGCCTCGGCCCAAGCCCCGCGCGAGAGCGAGCGGCACGGAGGCGGCCCCTGGCAGCCAGCCCAGCCCAGCCCAGCCCAGCCCAGCCCGCCGCCTCTGCAGCTGGCGCCCCGGCCCCGCGGAGACAGGGCTCGCCTCGCACGCGGGGCGGAGCTGTCAGTGCGGCCGGGCTTTGTTCTCAGCGTGCCCCGGGTCGCAGGGGCCGAGCTGCGGGGCTGCTGCCCCTCCCACCCCCGCCCGCCTGGGCCAGCTGGCGCGCTACTCACCGGCAGCAGCCGGGTCCGGCTCGGCAAACTTTCCCGCCAGCCGGGCTGGCTCGGCAGCCCGAGCCCGAGCCCGGCCCCGTCCGCAGGGAGGCAGCACAGGGCGCGGCGAGGCTCGGGCGCGGCGATGGGAAGCGCTGGCTGCGACTCGCTGCTTTCGATTTCACGGCAACTGCGCGCCCTGCTGCCTCGGGGGTGGGGAGAGAGAGGGGCACAGCGGGGCTCGGCTCAGCTCTCCCAGAGAGGGGCGGGCCACCAGCGGGGTGGGGTTTGCAGGGTCCGGCCATCATTTACTAAGCAACCTCGTGGCTACGGCTCATTGTGGCTTTGTTCCCTACCCCTCCGCGAGCTGTGGCTCGTCTCTAGCCTCGTCCGCCGGAGGCGCTGGCAGCGTTGTCCCTGCACGGACGGGTGCAGCCCCACAGCCGCTGGAGGGTGCAGGGAAAAGCCAAGCCCCCGGCAGCTCTCTGCGCGCTGAGTCTCCGGCATCACCCCACGCCGCAGCTGCGGGCGCGGCTAAGAGCCGGGCTACGAGCAGCAACAGCTCATGCTGTACATCGCCGGGCAGAGCGAGAAACAACGGGCAAGTGTCTTCAATTATGCAAGTGCATGAGTGGGGCCTAATTAAGGCCCCATTTCTGCAAAAGCTTAAATATGATTGTAACTTTATTCACGGTAGTCTCAGGGGACTAGGCCCGTGTAAAAATTACACACCTGTTAAGTCACTGAAGCCACCAGGCCAAAATTTCAAATAGTCTTATGAAATAAATAGAAAATATTACCCATTTCCAAAATGCAACTGGCTACATGGAACACAACAAACAGTAATGCTAAACACTGGTACCATGTAGCGCCTATGATTTTATAGACAGAGCCAGACACCCACCCACTTAAAAAAAAAATTGTACATTTCAGAAGTCAGTCAGTGGTATGTCTTCATAAATAGTACAATGCAGAAATGACACCACCACACATTTCCTAATTAAATTAAATCCACTACTAGTCTACTTTTGTTATGTGCTGTTTAGAGAACGTTCACTTCTCTTCCAGAAGTGGCTGCTTTTCAGTGCTGAAGTGCACCCAGCATACATATAGACATAGTTTTAAGATTTGTGAAACACTTTGGCAGATTTGAATGAAAGACAACAGGATAATAGTACATAGCAATGGAAAAGCGCCATCAGACCAAGCTGATTCCCCTGCAAAGGCTAAAGCAAGTTACCTGCTAAAGGAAGTAGCAAAATTAATTATTGTCCTGAATCTCATAGTAGTTCTCAGGCATGCAAAACATTGAAAGTGACTTTAGCAATCTGAAGTTAAGCATCCTTGCTGGTGGAGAATGGTACTGAGGAAGCAAGCTCTTCAAAGCGCTTCCATAGAATCATAGAATATCAGGGGTGGAAGGGACCTCAGGAGGTCATCTAGTCCAACCCCCTGCTCAAAGCAGGACTGATCCCCAATTAATCATCCCAGCCAGGGCTTTGTCAAGCCTGACCTTAAAAACTTCTAAGGAAGGGGATTCCACCACCACCCTAGGTAACGCATTCCAGTGTTTCACCACCCTCCTAGTGAAAGTTTTTCCTAATATCCAACCTAAACCTCCCCCACTGCAACTTGAGACCATCCTTGTCCTGTCCTCTTCTACCACTGAGAATAGTCTAGAACCATCCTCTCTGGAACCCCCTTTCAGGTAGTTGAAAGCAACTATCAAATCCCGCCTCATTCTTCTCTTCTGCAGACTAAATAATCCCAGTTCCCTCCGCCTCTCCTCATAACTCATGTGTTCCAGTCCCCTAATAATTTTTGTTGCCCTCCGCTGGACTCTCTTCAATTTTTCCACATCCTTCTTGTAGTGTGGGGCCCAAAACTGGATATAGTACTCCAGATGAGGCCTCACCAGTGTCGAATAGAGGGGAACGATCACGTCCCTCGATCTGCTGGCAATGCCCTTATGTATACATCCCAAAATGCCATTGGCCTTCTTGGCAACAAGGGCACACTGTTGACTCATATCCGGCTTCTCATCCACTGTAACCCCTAGATCCTTTTCTGCAGAACTGCTGCCAAGCCATTCGGTCCCTAGTCTGTAGCGGAGCATTGGATTCTTCTGTCCTAAGTGCAGGACTCTGCACTTGTCCTTGTTGAACCTCATCAGATTTCTTTTGGCCCAATCCTCTGATTTGTCTAGGTCCCTCTGTATCCTATCCCTACCCTCCAGCGTATCTACCTCTCCTCCCAGTTTAGTGTGATCTGCAAACTTGCTGAGGGTGCAATCCACACCATCCTCCAGATCATTTATGAAGATATTGCTTATTGCCATGAAAAGCTTAATTTAAGGAACATTTAGTAAAAAACACAACAGGAGAAAATATTTTTTTTAAAAGGCAGGTTCAATTTTAGAGTCATCATCAACTCTGATAGTGTCCTAAGAGCTGTGCAAGTAACTTCCATGCACTTCAATATCCCTTTAATAGTATTCCTTGTAAAGCACTTAAACCTAGCTTCCCATTCTTCTCTCCATTTAAAAAAATCAAAGATTCATATTAATTTATACCAGTCTATAAATAATTTTAGCAGGACCATAATTATATTGAACTTGTTTGTCCATTACCCTTCACTTACTGTCCTGCTCTCTGAAGACAAGTGTCTTTATCATAACATCCTGTAACTACTTTTACAAACCAGAGATTCAGCTCTTACTCTTACCAATTTTCAGTTTCAGAATAAGAATTTGTAGTTTAACTACACTTAAAGTTACCCAATTTTTACATTAAAATAATAAAATGCTCATTTTGCACACTAGTGATTTATTTTAAAGGGCTATTTGCTCTTTATTCATTTTTTTTTTTTTTAAGATTTCAGAGCAATCCCTCAAATCCCTTCATTGGTTTTCCAGTTTAACACATTCTGAAGATCCCTGCCTTTCCCTTATCACAAGCACAACCTATTCCTCTTATTACTCCCTTCATTTCTTTCTCTGAGCTTCACACCTTCTTTCAAGCTGCTTCCTCTCCTTTGCAAGCAAGACACACAAGCCCATACTAGTCACCTTTATACGCAAGCCACACTTTTTTCCCCAGAGTCCCTCTTACAGTTGCAATGTCACTGTGTCCATCTAGCCTCCCCCATAATGTAACAGTTGTTCCATGTTTTACTTTATATGGACTGTAAATTCTTCCAAGTAGGAACTGTCTTAGAAGTGCTATGGACACTTTTTATAGTACCAAAAGGTAATGTTCCAATTCATAATCAATGTCATTTAAAGCTGAACAACTAAGACTGGAACTTTGTGTGCCTCCTATTCCATTTCTGTGCATCAGATTATTGAACCTAGAAACACTTTGTCCAGATCAGACCTTGCACTTTTAATTTTCCCATTCATTTTGAGTAGTCGCTGTTTAGATTTCTTTATTAACTGAAAATAAACAATACAAAAGAAGAGCTGTAAAGTTATATTGTTTCTGAACAATGTAGGATACACTTTCTCTGCCAAACTTAATAAAAGGTGTGCAATCATTTTATATTTCTTAAAAGTAACAAAATTAAGACAACCTGAAAATTAGTTGAGTTCATTTCCTGAACTAGTTATAAAAAGACAAAACCAGGAGATTAGTGGTATGGCAAAAACAAAATCTCCACTGAAATTAACACCATTGTATAATTTTATTTCTAATTATTAAAAAAATATAAGTGAATTTAGAAGATAATCACAGTATAAGGGCCCTAAAATTTCAGACCATTACAAGGTACATAAAAATAGAAGACACAGATTCCTTTAAAACTTTAATCCTTTGATTAAGCAGCAAGCATATCACTCTTCCAGGCAAAAACACTGTTTAAAAAACAAACTCCCACCCCCAAAACAAGACGTGCAAACTGTATGCACATATTCTGCAAAGCACACAATAAAAAGGACATCTTGCTATGTACATGTTTTTAGTACTACAACTGCTAAGGTTTCCCTCCTGTGTGCCACAGTGTACGTAAACTAAAGTACACTACACCCTTGCCCCCCAAATACAGCACCTTTGCCCAGTTACAGAATATTTAAACAGGATTAAATTGAATTACAATGTACTGAACAGTTGATAGCAGTCAGTGGTGTCCAACTGTACTGCAACACCCAACATTTTGCATACTGAAATTCTATTGACAATAGACAAGACAAAAATTAGCAAAGGTACAGTACACACACCAGGGAGACTTGATATCAATACTTAAAAAAATACTGAAAGATGCATTCTACTTAGGTAACAATTAAAATTAGATATTTATTTAAACAGTTATGTCAAAATGCACAAGACAGGGTTCTTGTCAGCCTGAAAGTCTGGAGGTCAGCCAGACTTCATGTAGTTGTCTGAGGGACCCTTTTGACCCCCAAAACAAAAGTTCCAATGATCACGAAGAACTCTTCATGGTTTTATAATGCTGCTTTTCTTTCTGGAACAGCCACTATCTAATGTCCATGTAGTGGCTGGGAATCTAATTTTGGTGTGAAAGAAAACCCCCAAAAGGGACTTCTGTACTTAGAGCTAAGAACATTAGCAGAGACAGATGTTTCAAAAAACAAAGTCTCCTAAATTTACCATTTCTGAAATGTGTTTTTATGTAGGGTTGACATTGTAACCATAATTAAGGCTACACGTCTGATTTTAATATTAAAGTTACAAATGTAGTAGGTAAAAGGCTTCTACAAGAACTTCCCTTTGCACAGATACAAGATTTCAGCAAAACTGTTAAACCGTAAAACATCAGAACCACTGAATCTGTAGGAGACTGAGGATTGTAAATTCCAAATTCAAACTGAAGATCCAGTTTATTTTTAAGGCCAGTCTATATTAGGCCTAGAACAGAGAGTTATGAAATTACACTTAAAATATTCAAACACTGTTCCAGCTAAAAGAGCTTCTAGAACAGTGTGGTGGTCAATATGGGTGCAGGACACAGTGTTTTAAAAGCAAACACTTTTCCATAGCTTGACCCAGTCCACACTGGTTCCCAAACAATTTGATAACAGTAACTTTAAAAACGCTTCCTTACCCAAGTTTCTGGCCTAAGTTTTTTTTAGGAGAACTGACAAACTTACAATTTCACATTTTACCTTTTTGTCACTGAAGACACAAATTATAATTTCAGATAATTTAGTTTCTCCAGTGAAGTCCCCCAACTCCTAACCAAAAAAAATTTAGAAGGATCAATAAACACCAAATGCAGACCTGCATTACTATTTAATTGTTTTGTATTTGATTTAATACAACTAAAACAAAACAAAACAAAAAAAACAACCCAGATGGGGGAAGGGAAATCTGAGATAACCATTTAGCCTTCTCTGAAATTAAGTTGTTTCACATAGTCCCACCGTCATAACATTTGAGGACACACTCCCTGCTAATTGGCATTACCAGTATTTTAGTTAAAGCTTTAGGTAAAGAGCAATAATACAGAGTATGTAACTCTAGATATGACCATTTACAAAGGGATTAAAAACCACTGTACTGCAACTGTAAGTGTAATAAGTGGAGTAGCCACATTAAAATAGTGGTCATTACTGGTGTTTTTCATCATCTCCTTGGACCTGGAAGTTGCTGGCACATCCACTTCCTACAATTTTGCACTAGGAAATCAGAAGCCTGGTATCAGAGGGTTTATAAGATTCGAACACATTGCTAGATTTAACACTTTTGGTACAACAGCTGAGCAGATCTTCAGATTACTCTTTCAAAAGGAGTATTTAATGAGAAAGTATTTTAAAGAAAGTAAAGTCTGTTTTGAGAAAGCTATAAAAAAAGTCTATAGTTTAAAAGTGCATGAAATACTTCTATTGTATATCTGAACTGCAGGCTAACTATTGATTCTTACACTCCTAACATAGGAAAACATAAAAATAATCCCTCACATTTATTTCTACTGTCAGTTAAGGAGTTGTCACAGTTCCTAAATCTGCCAGACTCTTTGCATCCCTGTACTAAGATGTTTCAATATAAAGAACTTTAATAAAATAAATAGAGTAAAAAAATCAGTTAAACAAAATCTTGGTGCACAGAACATTTATTTGCTAAAGAGATTAGCTTCCTTCAACAGTTATTTGTATGGATGAGGGCTGAACTGTAGGCATTGTTTTGCTGTACAAGTCTTCTGCACAGAAGATTCTTTTCTATAGATGGTCGTTCCTGTGGTTCCACTGCTAAGATTATTAGCTTGCTTCTCTGTGTAAAACTGCTTCACAATACCTTGGAAGGCTTGCTCTTTTCTCCCCTTCATTATTTGAGAAAAGTGGACACTGATAAAATTTTATCGAAGGAGTTATGATAGTTCTGACCTATTTCACTTCTTTAGTGCAGAGTGGACTGTGATTCTGTCTGAATTCCAATAAGTGAGGGTGGCTGTTGGCCACTGACTGTGGATAATACCGGCCTTGGATTTAGACGAGGAGGCATAGAATTAGCTGGGCGGATAAGTGGTGGTGGGGGCTGGTTTAGGGTTGGTCTTGGCTGAATAAATCGAGCCTGTTGCTGAAGTGGTGGAGGCTGACGATGGAGAGCAGGAGCAGCCGGAAGTGTTGGACGAAGTAACGGAGGAGGCTGGTTCAAAGTTGCTACCGGGGTTGCTGGAGCAGATGCCTGTGCAGGAGGCGAAGGGCCTAAACCCTGAGTGATCTGCGTGGCTTGTCCCTACACAAAGACAAAATGGAATGTAAAAAGAGCCATACTGTCCAGAACAAAATGCAGTTTGGGTTGCCAGTGTCCACTATCTAGAAAGCACAAGCTTTTTTTGACATTGAAAAAAACAAAAGTTACCAAGCATTTTAATCTCTAAATTGCTGAATAGTGCAACGAAAAAATAGAATATTGATGAAACAATACAGTTCTCTTTTCTAGAATCAGGTATCTTCCTTTTTTTAAAATTTTCATTAACAGTAAATACAGTCATAAGAAATTCACTATTAGAGGCCCAGTCCTGTTCCCAATGAAGCTTATCAGATCAAGATCAGGCCTTCAAGTACACTAGTGTATCACAATCAGATTAACCTTACATTATATTTCACTGAATTAAATGCTATTCCTCAACTCATGCTTACTAATACGTGATACACAAAACACACCTCATCTTCTTCATCAGTGCTCTTTCCTGATGGCACATTAGAAGTATTTTTTGTGTCCTCCCCTAAAGTAGAAGCATCACCATTAGAAGCCAGGGTTCCTTGTTCAGCTTCCCATTCCTGCAACACCTCCTCTAAGTTAAACCGACGCCTGTAGTTTACAAAGAAGTTCTTCACTTGGCCAACAGTCTTGTTGCCAATTACATCTGCAATAGCTTGAAAATCTTTACCATATTTGCGTACACCTGAAAGGCAAAGTAAATAATACACCTGTGAAGGACCGGTCAAGCACAGCTATTTGTGAAGTATGTATACAAATATGGCCTTTGGGGCCTACAGCTAAGGGCTCACTTTAATTTTAAGAACCTCTCCATTAGAAGGTAGACTATAGCTTCCGTTTAAAATAAATAAATAAATAAAAACCAAACAAATCAAAAAGATTCCCAAAAGCCACAATGACTCTTCCTTGCAAAGATAGCCTTGAAAGTATAAATTATTCACTAGGGTAAGGGTTTGTCACTGATTTTTCTAAAGATCCTGGTAATTGATAGGGCCCTCCCTACAGCCACACACGGCTGGTCTCTGATGTGTGAAATAGACCATTTGATATTTTTGGAGGGGGAGAGAACAGTACTCTGTGAGCTTCAACTGATGGTTACAGGTCTTCTTTGTAGGCTTCCCCCAGCTAGCTGCATGCTAAGCTAGCTCCTTTTCCAAAAACCCATGTGGCATCTGACTGAAAGGAGCAGCAGAATTTTCAATAGCATGAGTCTACTGACTCAGCCCAAGGCAGAGCCAGGACATTAGAATTCTAATCCTGGCTCTGACACTTCCTTTGTGCCCTAAGAGGAACAGGCTAACAGCCTGTCATTTAGCTATTTATGAAATGGGGGAACAGCCCTCTGAATATAGGACAAATTGGCAGATATTCACTGGGCTTATTTGGGACAACTGCCCTTAAAAAAAAAAAAAAAAAAAAAAAAAAAGTAGTGTTGGCAAAAGAGCTCTCAGCAAAAGCAGCTGAGACCCTAGGCTCCCAATGCAGGAGAATTGGAACAGTCCAATTCTTCTCCCTTCTATTCATTTTAATATCAGTCAGTTTGATTTGGGAGTGCCTCAACTTATTTCTGGTCCTCCCCAAAATCTTAAGACCGCTTTTGGCACTAGTAGGTCAAAAAAAAGTTAGTTATACCCGATTTTGTGGAAAAAATGTACTTGCCCACTCAAACACAATAAGGCTGGCTCTGTATGCTTCTCTCTCCCAACACAATGTACTAGCACTGAAAAATTCCATCTGAAATTTTGATATGTCAGTTATTTAAGGAATGGTAGATCAAATAAACCAAATACATGTATTTTAAATACCTGAATCAGGTTGTCTCAAAGTGAAATATTGAAGTTTACCAGTTCTCCCTCAATTCAGTTTTCATTTTCTTAAAAACAAAGATATTTGAGTCTCTCCCCTTTAAATACATTAATGAGAACCCTTGAAGTTTCTCCTCTTTCCTGTTCTCAAGGGAAAAATCCTCATGTTCTCCTGCACTCTGAAGCTTTGCTTTTAGCTACTATACTAAAAACGACGTTTTTGATCAAAGAGTCCAAGAGTTTTGTACCTTTCAGACTCCAGAGACAAGGCCTGCTTGCATTTTATAGCCTGGGATAAAAATTACTCTACAGTAATCCATAAACTGGAGACAGTTATATGATTTTTGCTTTCTGCTAGGGAACCTTTCATATGTCATGAGCAAAATAAGATTTGACTTATGTAATGTGGAAAATTGCTGATGACTTTACCCATTCAGAATCCATTATAATACTTAAAGGACATGCATTTTCTCCCCCAATAGCAGAAAGTTATATGCCAAATGTAATACCTCATTTAAGAAAGGTAAAGGATACAGAAGGAGAGTTATTTATTTCAAATTAGAAAATCTGAAATGTACGCTCCTAGTAACTTGATAAAAAATGACATGACTTTGCTCTTTCTACTTTTCTTTTTGAAAAAGGGCTTCTAATATGCAGTGTCTTGTTCATCTGCAGTGAATGTACAAGAGAAAATTCAGTGCCAATAAATAGTTCAACTACAGCTGAAACTAAGTTGAAGCTTCCATTTTAACCATTAAGGGCCAAATAAAATTATGGCTGGTTCTGCACGTATGTACTAGTAAGCTCCTGCTCCCCCCGTAGAGATCTGCAGGGGGGAAAAAAAACCAAACTGGCTGCAGGGAGACAGAGTGTGCAAGAGGGAGCAGTAGGGTCTCTAAAGAGGGTAAGTCTGGGCAAGACACTGTGCTCTGTGCACTGACAATGGCAGGGGATGAGAGAGAAAGACAAGCGATATAGCTACACCTTTTCAAAGTATGCTCCCTCCAGTACTCAGTCTTTTGCCTGTCATAATAGAAGGCCAGGTCCACACTACCACTTACTTCAGTAGAATTTCATCGCTCAGGGGGGTGAATACACCACCCTCCTGAGCAACGTAAATTATACCTACCTAAGTGCCAGTGTGGACAGCGCTAGATCAGTGGGAGAGATTCTCCTGCCAACATAGCTACCGCCTCTTGCAGAGGTGGATTTATTATGCCAATGGGAGAACTATCTCCTGTCGGCATAGAGCATGTTCGTCAGACATAGTGCTTCTAGTACAAATGAGCTCTTAACTCACACGGATGATTAGAAGACCCATTGTGACTTACTTAATGAATTCTGCAAATTGGTAAGTGAACAAAAGGATAACAAAATGAAATGCATTTCTCTCATTTGACCACTGAGGTTCGGGTTCCTTTTGGATTCCTTTTAGCATACTAGTAAGTATCCAATAGTGTTACTGAGATTGATTTATACAAGACTTCAGTACAGCACTCTTAAATCTTCATTGGGAGACACAGAAAACCTAACATACTGACAAAGTTCCTTTCAAGATAAATGTATACTATCAGCTTTCTAGGTCATATAACTGCAAACTGGTGCACAGACTACTCATCATTACAAAATCAAGTTTCAAACACTACCGTAAGTTATTTCCTAAAGCTTTCCTCCTCTCCGCCCAGGAGACTGATTAAGCTTGATAACTTGCCTAGTCTTAGCTCAATAAAGTAGAAATAAATAAATAAAGCTCAAAAAGTAGAAGCTCTAGTCCCAGACCGGAAGTCTACATGGCAATGAAACAGCCCTGCAGCCCAAGCCCAAGTTGGCTGGCATAGGCCAGCTGTGTGCTTTTCTTTGCTGTGTAGACATACCCTAAAAGGCAGCACATCCTTAGGAGTGAAGTTAAGCCATGATCTGGCACAGAACTTAAGAGTTCAGCACCTGAGTATCCCCATTAAAACTAATGCTTTGCCAGTTTGGGGCCTTAGTGCATGGCATGGCTAAGTAGTACTCAGCATATCACTGTACAGTCATTGGACTAGAACTGAAATTGTTGCAGACAATAGATTAGAAGGGCAATGGGAGTGGAGGCTCCAGCATGGCAGCGGGAAGCACAGGCCACTGGCTGCACAGAGGTGGGGGATCACTCTGCAGGCCCCCGCCCCCTCTGGGATATGGAGTCGGCAGTGAGGCTGCACCTGATCCTGACACAGTGCAAGGGCAATGCCTGACCCAGAAACACTCTGGAACCCTGCCCTTTCATGCCAGCAGCAAGTGAGAGGGACAGAGTCTCGCATGCAAGCCCAGCCCTGCCACCTGATCCAGGTGTGGGGCAAGCAGGCTCAGCCCAGCAGGATCCAAGCGTGGAGGGATCCAGGTGTGGGGTGAGTGGGCTCTGTGTGGGGCAATTTGGGTGTGGGCAGTTTGGTGGGAGGTCTGGGTGTGGGGGGAATCTGGATGCACAGGGGCTCGTTGGAAAGTCAAGGTGCAGGGGGAATGCGACTCAGCAGGGGAATCTGAGTTCAGGGGGTCTGGGAGTCCGTGTGCAGCTCAGTGGGATGGGGCTTGGCAGGGTGGGTGAAGGGTCTAGATCAGTGGTTCCCAAACTTCAACAACCCGCGAACCCCTTTCACTAAAATGTCAAGTCTTGTGAACCCCACCTTAAAAATGATTATTTCCAGGGATTTTCTCCCTTACCTCAGCATAAATTATAAAAGCAGTGATCTTGGAAATATAAAATGTGTTTTTAAGACATGATTATTACACACTATTTATTATTAGTTATCATTACAGTATTTTTATTACATTATGAAAACAGCAACACTCTTCCAAGATCTCACTTTTGTAGCTTGTATCAGTTTTGATTAAGCCTGTTACAAGACAAGGCTCCTATCAGAGGTGCCAGTAGAAAAAAGGGGTACAGGGGCACCTCCGGAAGGGGGGGGGCCCACAGGGGCAGCCGGGAAAAAAGGGAAGGGACCCGCGGAGGGTGGTCGTGCCGACACGGGGGCAGCATATGACCCTCATTGCCCCTCCGTACTGGCACCTCTGGCTCCTATGTTTCATCAAGGAGTATCAGATGTGAAACAGCATGAAGCCAACTCAGGTATTTAAGAAGCCAAAGAGTTCCTCCTACACAAGCATTCAGGTCTTGAGCAGTCCAGGCAAACAAACAAAGCTTAAACTTGTTCTTCATGATAATTTAAGAACACCACAAGCAGCCTATTTAATTTTAAAAACAGCAAAAAATATCCACCTCCCTTTCTATTTCGTATAAGGAGTCTTGAAGTTTAAATCGCCTCAGTGTGATAGATATGCTTGCTTTGATCTGCTTAGCTCTTGGAAGTCCCCAAGGGCTGATGGCCCCGCACTGCCCGGGGTCCCTATGGACAGCTCTGTCCACCATTGGGGGAAAAAATTCCCTAAGAAGCCCCTGTAACATTTCGTGAACTCCCAGGGGAACCACTGGTCTAGATGCATGGGGGTTGGGTGGATGGGGGAGCAGCTCGCTGTACAGTGACCTCTTCTCCCGCATCTGGGGAGCAATGGGGGCAGGGAGCAGGGCTGGGTTGGATCCAGCGCCAGGAGCAGCTGATGCAGGGGAAGAATAAGTCTTGTTCCCCCACAGGACTAGCAGCTGGAGTTTGGCGCATGGTAGAAGCTATTGGCCAGGTGTTGCCAGGCCTGCCCCTTTCTGGCTCCAGGCACATCGTGATAGCAAATGAGAGGGACAGAGTCTTGTACGCACACCCAGTCCCAACCCCTGAGGTGGTGATTTACATCTTCCCTGGCTGCTCCCGATGCCCAAACCAGACGGCCTGTTAATCAATTATTCTGCAGGGAAAGAGTAAAATCTGTAGGGGACATGAATTCTGCTCTTGCACAGAATTCCACCTTTAGTCCCAGAGCCAATATGCCAGTGATGCTTTATCTTTTCCCATCATGTCCCCCCGACCAGTAATGAAATCTGTCCACATTCCCCCTCCATTACTGTACAGTTGGCTCAGCAGCAGAGCTTGGGCTGACGGCGGAGCTGGGGGTAGAGGGCTGGGTGGTGCTCCCTCCCAGTCCCCCATGAGAGCTGGCCTGGGCCCTGCCACATGCCCCCCCGGCGAACGTTCCTTGGCGCCTAAGGGGGCGTGCCCCACAGTTTGAGGGCCATTGCAGTATACAGAGTGAAACATTCAGAAAGATAGTTTGCAGTGATCTTATTTGGGTCATATTTCCTAAGCATGGAATAGTTCTCGTACTTTATGTACTTGCAGCAACTTGATTTCAGAAAGTTAGTGTCACGACAATACAATTCTTCAAGTTAGTGTCATGCCCCCATCATGCTCCATCAAATGTAATGGGTTCTGTACTTGCAAACAGTAGTTTGATTTAAGTTTTTGCAGACCACATGGTATGAAAAATGACTGAGCATGAACAAAGCTATGTTTTTCCTTAGCCATTTCAAAACCATGTTCACCAAAAAATACGAGGACTTATTCAAAATAACCAATTCGGCAGTAGAAAGCAAGCACGAAAACAGTTTATTTCTTTTATACGCAACCAGTAAAGACCATTCAACTTTTGAAAGAACCCTAACTTTCGAAGCAGAGTCAGCATACTAAAAGTTGTCGAATACTGAATGGTCAGTAACTTATATATTATGATAGTCTAACAGAACATGGGGCAAGTTATACTAATTAGTCTAAGCATTATTTTAAAGCAGGTAAACAATGTACAGCAGAGGTTCTCAAACTGTGGTCCGCAGACCACTTCCATTCAGGTGGTCTGTGGATAGTTCCCTCTAAGGTGCGCGCCTGGGTGGCCGCACAGGAAAAAATGATGGGCCACCCACCTAATTAATGGAGCCGTGCAGGTGTGGCTCCACTAATTAGGTGCCTGGACCCTGGAGAAGATGCAAATGTAAGGTAAGGTGGTGGCCCTGGGGGGAATACGGGGTACGTGGGAAGGGGCAGTGGGGTAAGAAGAGGGGGTGGGGGGGAAATTGGGACATGCAGGGACAGAGAAAGAGGTGACTTTCCCCAGCTCCAGGGCTGCGGCTGCTGGGGAGACACCCCCCTTCCTTCCCAGCCCCAGTTCGGGGACTGCCGCGGTGGGGAAGAGAGGGAGAGACCGTCCTCCTTCCCAGCCCCAGCTCGGTGGCTGCCGCAGCCGGGGAGATCCCCATCCTTCCCAGCCCAGGAACTGCCACAGCAGGGGAGAGAGGGCACATCCATCGCATTAGAAAGGTAAAACTACTGATATTGAAATATGAATTGCATGCTTTTATTTGTAGAACAAAAAAACAATTAAGGGTTTTTTTAATATAGAACTTTTATCCAAAATGCTTTACAGTAGTTAGCCAATGGTACAAACAACATTTGGAAAGATCATTAAGTGGTCTGCTGAGACCCTCAGCAATTTTCAAGTGGTCCGTGAAAAAAAAAAAAAAAGTTTGAGAACCACTGACGTACAGAACTAGCTCGATTACTTCACTGAAGTAATATTGAGCTGATGTATAGTATCAGAAAATACAAGAGATGCAACTTATCACACTTTGAAGTTAATACACTGAGTTTCATTTTTATGTTTATATTTCCATCTGAATGCTTTTTCTGGACTGTGCAGTGCAATGGTTTAACAAGACAATAATCTGAGAGTTTTCATGCTTAGGTAAGAGATTACTGCATGTTAACTGTACCCAATATCCTGTTGGTAAAGTGCACTGCTAGCCACTAAGAAAATGTGTTAGTACAGCATCTGTCTCCAGCCTCAAACTTTCACAGCAGGATGTTGGATGGGAAGACTGTGTCTTGTCTCTTCATGCCTAGTTAAAGGTGACCTGCAAACGAAAGAAATTGGGCTTCTGCCTTTTTGCTTCTTTTTGGATGTATAAAGGCAGCCTGAAATATATTTTTTCCCTACTTGTTTCCTACTTTATTTCACGTCTGTTTAGGCTAGAAGACCAGGAAGAAGAATTAGTGTCTTGTGATGTGTAATTTATATATTAAGAGAAAGGATTTTTAGTCAGACTGCTTAGAACACCAGTAGGCTTAAAAAAAAAATTAACACCCATTTAATTTCAATGACTAAACTCTGAATCTACTCAATGTTTAGCATATACCACTCACACCCCTCCAATTAAAGGAAGAGTTTACAACAACAACATCATATGCGTTCCATTAGTCTTCCAACAAAGCCAGAGACTCTACATTCCCAACATTTCTAAGGGGGGGGGGGGAATGAGCAACCTCACTCCCCAGCTACCTTTAAAAAATAAAAATAAAAAGGGAAAACAAAGCATCTTCTCAGGTGTTCTTTATACATAAAGCAGAAAAAGGGCACAGGCCCAATTTTTAAGAAATCTGCAGGTCACTTAAGATTTTTAATAGTTATCGGTCATTACTACTTTTCTGTGACATACCTTGTACTGCAAGAAGCTGCTCTTCTGTAGTCCAACGGGCATTGATTTTCTGATTCAACTATTAAAATTAGAGAAATTGCACACTAGGGTTATTAAAGCACATTCCAAACCCATTGTAAAATATCTGAAAGTCATAAAAGCACATATTTTAATGCCTGAATTTCTTTGATAGTTTTCCCTGTTTGCAGTAAGGTGCAATCAAAGACTCAGTTGTCACAGAGTAATAATCATTTTCATGAAGGTAAAAACATTTAGCTAGTTTACTGTTTAAAATTAAATTGCATTATTAGAACATAATTTCTAAATTATTTTGCATTTTTCAAGCAATACACTCACCATTAAAAGAGTAGCTTCAGTAATTGAAAAAAAACAAACAAAAAAAAACCCCACCCCAATGCTTGTGACATGTTGGTGAAAGTAGCAACTAATTAGCCGACAGTTTCACCAGAAAAGCTGGTTTGTAATGGCACATGATCCAGCTCCCTAGCTTTATGTATAATCATGCTAACCTTGCTGCCTCTGTTGTCCCTCTACCCTCTCACCTCCCATTTAAAAGATTGAGGAAAGGCATATTTTGCCAACTTCCTCCATGCAATGGTAACTATTTTGGTTCCCTCTGAATTTCAGTGTTCCAGTTAAACTGTTGCTGAAACACACACACTGTGCAGCAGCAAACGACTCAAACTATACAATAATGTATCTTCCCACCAATCCAAGTGCAATGCCACACATTCTAGCACATTATATTAATTTACCTCAGGAGGTTTGAATTCTTCAATCCCACCTTCCATTTTTTGTTTCAGTGCACTGTTTACTTGCTTAGCATTTTGAACCTTGGTTTAAAAAAAAAAAAAAAAAGTTTATCAGCTCCACAAACAAAGTTGATCACTTTGTACAAACATCTCCACTAGGATTCCCACAAGTATGCCTCTTAAATTACAGAAGTAAACATTATGGTTTAATGCTTCTCTACTTTTAACTGCTGCTTCACAGACAAATCATATTTTACCCTGGAGAGTGAATGAGAGAGACATGACTCAGACAGGGTTCTTTGAAAGGGCTGGTTAAAAATCAGTCCACCAGGATTATGACAAACCAGGAGGAAGATAAAAGCTAATTTTCAAAAAATTCCACACCTGTATAGAATAAGGAATATTTCAGGATACTATAAACATCTTTTCATTTGCCACTCTTACATTTTTACTGAGTGAGAGAAATTCTATACGTAAATTGTTTCTCAGAAGGCTAGGTTCTCTCCTTCCCCAACAGAACTCTAAAAAGTGATGAGATATTTCTTGTTACTTTCTTGTTGCAGACTTCTTTTTACTGGTTTTGCTGGCTTCAGGTTATGATTTCCTGATATAGTTCATTTTGGATTTATTTTGACACATTTAAATTAGAGATTAATTTTTGTTTACAAAGGTGTACTTTAACTCACACTTGCACATTACTATTAACAAATTAAAATGTGCTGACGCAATGCACAGATGAACGCATATATGAGAAAATGGATTTGCAAGGCTGGTTTGACAGCATGCAAAGGCTTGAATGCGTGGGAAGGCATTGAGTATAGAGAAAAACTCTGTTGCACTCAGTCTAGGCAAAGAAAGAGCTGCACACTTCCAGCATTTTAAACAGAAATACATCTGGATCCATGATTTTTCCAATGTTTCCCCCATCCTATACACACATTAAAAAAGTTATAATACATGATAAATAAACAGATCACTTCCACCCCTATTAGATTTTATTCAGTTTAAAATCAGATAAGATGTTAAAATACAAAAAATTCTATTTCCCTTCAACATAGAAATTAAGAAGCTGTTGGGAGGATTACCCCTTTACAAGAATTAAATGTACATGTGTTTTTAGAAAGAGGTAGTCCCACAAAATTATATCCTCAATAGTGGGCAAGGGTAGCATTAAAACAGGAGAGGCTATTTTCTAACTTCCAACCTGTTATCAGTGTAGAATTAACAAGTCTAGGAACAATCAATTTAACAAGACACTTGTGTTGAAGCAAAAGACCCATGATTTCAGAAACCCCATAAAGAGAGGGATTAGGACAATGGTTCTCAACCTGTGGCCCATTCAGCACATAGCTGTGGCCCATGTGACATCCTCAGGGCCAGACTGATAGTGTGTGTATAGATTAGTGTGGATGTGGCCCACATAACACAGAGAGCTGCGTATGCAGCCCACAATGGTAAATAGGTTGAGAACCACTTGATTAGAAAAATACACACAGTCTCAGGAATTCACAGCAAAACAAAACAAGACAGATGACCCAAAGTACCTGGCGCTTCAATGAGATTAACTCCATGTCCAGCTGTCTAAGAATTGTGTTGGCTGCATTGGGGCTACAGGAAACTGCTACCACATCTTCCTGGGTCAGATACATGCCCTTAGGTGGACGACATTTAGAACGCTGCGAGTGATGGCGATGCTGTAAGCTCTGATACTCTCTTCTACCCAGCCCTATTTTACTGGTCTGAACAGGTTGTTCATTATTGCCCTTAAAAGTTAGAAGAGGTAGGTGGATTAAAGTACACAGCTTTTGAATACCATGCAAGCATGTTTTACAAACAGCTTACACGAAAAAGAAAACTAGGCCATTTCTACAGCTACCCAAAAGGGGCATTAAAGCCTTAAATTAGAGTTATGCTCCCAAGTCAGTTGTTGGCTAGGTCAGTCGTCAACCTTTAACATATTCCTAACCTCTAACGCTTTAAATAAAAGTTACAGGTTATAAAATATGCTTTACATAAATCTAAGCTCCTTAGTGTCAATATATTCTACATTAAAAAAAATTAAGGTTGCAAAGTGAAGCACTAGAGCTGGTTAAAAAAAAAAAATCATCAAAAATATTGTCTTGTTAAAACTAAAATGTTTCACAGGAAGATCTCTCAGTCCAGAATGGACTCCACTCAAAATATGAGAGAAACAAAGAGAGAGACACTCTTCAGCCTGGTGGTTAGGGTCCAGGTTCAAGTCCTCTGCTCCGAATTGAGAAAAGGCTGTTCCATCCCAGATTACTCTGAATGCATTCTAATGCAGAAGGAACACATTTTGAAACATTTAATTATTTCATGAAATGGAACTGTTTTCTGGACAGCCCTACCAAATGCCAGAATTAAGGTTGCCTGTGCAACCCTAATTCCCCCACCTCCACCCTTTTTATGTATGCATTATTACACAGCCTTTAATAACATGATCACATACTGATTTTCCTGCAGGACCTCGGCTTCATTCAGTCCACAGGATTTTGTCCCCATTGTTCAGTGTGTGGCTCTAGACCTTATTTACAGCATACTATTCAACTCTTACACAAAATACAATTAAAGTATATTTCCTTAAAGTAATTAAAGTAATTTCCTTATAGCTTTTCTGAAGTACTCATATATACAGTTTAATTAAGTCTTGGATATATATAGTATTCAAGATCTTCACAAACATTAATTTATCTTCACAAAATTCCTGAGAGATGAGGTATTATCCCCATTTTACAGATGGGGCATAAAGTCCAAAAAAATCCATTAATTTCAGGTGCCAATATGAGATGCTTAGGACCTGATTTTTTGCCATATTTTGCATTTTATAGCACTTGAAATATTTTAATACAGCTCCCATTGACTTCATAATGCAGTCAGTGCACATCTGCAAATCAGGGTCTAGGGCCTCAAGTCAGAAAATGAGGAACACATAATTAGGGAGCATCTCTGAAAAGTTTGGTTTAATGGATTTGCTCATCATCACACAGGATCTGTGGGGCAGAGGCAGGGATAGAATCCAAATCTCCAGGGCAGCATTCAACTGTCCTAATAATGAAACTATCCTTTCTATTCCTGCAACCCCCTAACTCATGCACTATACACTTTTCAGTTTCCACAACAAATGAAGCAGGGGTCCTACAGACAACAGCCTTCTTTACTACACAATTCCGATTCATTTCCAAAGCAGGTGCATCTGGCACACTGATGGAATGAGGCAGAGTTCCTGGTGAAAAAACAGTATGTGATCATGTAACTGAAGTCTAACAATGCATATGAACAAGAGGGCTGAATTAGGGTTGCATGAGCAATCCTAATTCTGGCATTTCCTCACTTGTGAGTGCTTGGCTTTTGCAAGTTTAATAATGTTCTTTTGAAGAAACTGAAAATATAAAACAAACAACCAAAAAATCCCATTATCAAACTGATACCCCATGGTTCATCAGCGGGGTAGAACCTTCTGATCCATCACAGAGACCTCTGCCACCTAAGCTAACTGAGTAACTGACCGTAGTGATAGGCTGTCCTCCTGTATTCCTCCTGGGGGCATTCTGCACAAAGTAGAATTTTGCAGAAATTAACATTGTGTGTGCACGTGTGCACAGAATTTCCTTTCCCCCACAGAAATGGGCTGCAGTACTGCTGGCTCCCACATAGAAGACACTGCTGGGGGCAGGGGGAGGGAGCTAGAGGGTTCCTGGCAGCTGCAGTTCCCAGCATGCCCTGAGGGAAGGAGAGGGTGGAGCACAGGAAATGCCATGCAAGCCTAGGACTAAGCATCACATGGTTTCTCCCTCTGGATCCCTGCGCTTGGAGGGAGGGAGGTGGGTGTCGGGGCTGGGGGTGCCGTGGCTGGGCTGAGGGAGGGAAATCTGGGCTGGGGGGCCCTGTGGCTGGGCTGTGGGTGTCTGGCCACCCCGGCTGGGCTTGGGGGTGGGGGGGAGCAGGGGAAGAGAGGGGAAGCGGGCAGAGAAACAGGAACTGGGTTGTCATAGGGGTTTCTTTAACTCTCTACTCCTGGGGGGAATTTATGTGTGTGTGTCTGTATTGTTACAGATATACTTGCTGACAGGTATTTTGAAATAAATTACCAAACTAATTAGGGCTGTTAAGCAATTAAAAACATTAATCGCGATTAATTGTGCAAGAAAATTAATCGCAATTTATCACACGATTAATCGCGCTGTTAAACAATAGGATACCATTTGTTTAAATAGTTTTGGATGTTTTCTACATTTTCTAATATATTGATTTCAATTGCAACACAGAATACAAAGTGTACAGTGCTTACTTTATATTTATTTTTGATTACAAATATTTGCACTGTAAAATACAAAAGAAATAGTATTTCAATTCACCTAATACAAGTACAGTAATGCAATCTCTATCATGAAAGCTGAACTTAAATATGTATAATTATGTACAAAAATAACTGCATTCAAAAATAAAACATTGTAAAACTTTAGAGTCTACAAGTCCACTCAGGCTTACTTCTTGCTCAGCCAATCACTCGGACAAAAGTTTGTTTACATTTTCAGGAGATAATGCTGCCCACTTCTTGTTTACTGTATCACCTGAAAGTGAGAACAGGCGTTCACATGACACTATTGTAGCCGGCATCGCAAGATATTTACGTGCCAGATGCACTGAAGATTCATATGTCCCTTCATGCTTCAAACACCATTCCAGAGGACGTGTCCAGGCTGATGACGGGTTCTGCTCGATAATAATCCAGAGCAGAGCAGACTGCTGTATGTTCATTTTCATCATTTGAGTCAAATTAACCAGCAGAAGGTTAATCTTCTCTTTTTTGTTGGTTCGGGTTCTGTAGTTCCCACGTCGGAGTGTTGCTCTTTTAAGACTTCTGAAAGCATGCTCAGCGCCTCGTCCCTCTCAGATTTTGGAAGGCACTTCAGATTCTTAAACTTTGACTCAAATGATGTAGCTATCTTTAGAAATCTCATATTGGTACCTTCTTTGTGTTTTGTCAAATCTGCAGTGAAAGTGTTCTTAAAATGAACAACATGTGCTATGTCATCATCTGAGACTACTGTAACATGAAATATATGGCAGAATGCAGGTAAAACAGAGCAGGGGACATTGAATTCCTTTGGGGAGACAAATTGTGTCACAAATTTAATTAATGCATGATTTTTTTAATGAGCATCATCAGCATGGAAGCATGTATTCTGGAATGGTGGCCGAAGCATGAAGGGGCCTACGAATGTTTAGCCTATCTGGCACGTAAAGGCCTTGCAATGACGGGTTCAAAAGTGCCATGTGAACGCCTGTTCTCACTTTCAGGTGACCTTGTAAACAAGAAGCGGGCAGCATTATCTCCCGTAAAATGTAAACAAACTTGTTTGTCTTAGCGAATGGCTGAACAAGAAGTAGGACTGAGTGGACTTGTAGGCTCTAAAGTATTACACTGTTTTGCTTTTAGTGCAGTTATGTAACAAAAAATAATCTATATTTGTAAGATGCACTTTCACAATAAAGAGATTGCACTACCATACTTGTATGAGGTGAACTGAAAAACACTTTCTTTTGTTTGCCATTGTTAGGGTGCAAATATTTGTAATAAAAAATATAAAGTGAGCAGTCTACTTTGTAAACTGTGTTGTAACAAAGATATATTTGAAAATGTAGAAAACATCCAAAAATATTTAATAAATTTCAATTGGTGTTCTACTGTTTAACAGTGCAATTAAAACTGCGATTAATCTTTTTAGTTGCAATCAATTTTTTGAGTTAATCGCGTGAATTAAGTGTGATTAATCGACAGCCCTAAAAATAATTGAAACTGGCATGATTATGTAGTGTTATTTGGACAAATAAAATTTGCAGAATTTTAAAATATTGTGTGCAGAATTTTTAATTTTTTGGCACAGAATGCCCCCAGGAGTACCTGTACGTGAGCAAACACTGGAAGGGAATGAGACCCACTGTCAGATATTTGCTGACATCAGAGAATTGGTAAAATTCAAGAAACTCAGGTTCCGTTTTGGGGGAGGAAATGTTCTAGAAGGCACAGACTTCTGCCCCTTTCCCCCAAAGCCTGACCTCTTCTGCCCAGTAACCTACCCCTGTTCTAGTCCATTCTCTTGACCCATCCCTGGCTCCTTGTCCCAGTCCCATTCTCCTCGTCTACCTGGCCCCAGTTTCCGTTTCTCATGCTTCTCGTCCGAGTCCCATTGCCAGCACCTTCTGGGATCCTTGACCAATCTGTCTCCTCCCACATTGGCTCCCAGTCCCAGTTTCCCTCTCCAGGATCCTAGCTAATTTTAGTTCCCTGCATCCCTGGCTCCTTGTCCAAGTCTCTTTGTCCAGGCAGTTCCAATTCTCCCTCCACACACCAGTTCCGTGTTAGATCTCAGTACCCGCCCTCCCACCAGCTCCCAGTTTTCATGCTTAGCTAAGCAGTCAGTCCCAGACTTCCCCCTCCAACTTCCAGTCATGTTTCCCATCCCACCCTCAAGTCTTAGTCTCATTGGACTCCTTGCCCCAATCTATTCCTCTGCCTCCCCTTGTGCTATTTTATTCCCCTTTGCATTGAAGTCAGATGGATTCCTTCTCCTTGCTGCCCGAGTGCCACCGCGTGCATGTGTGTCACTGAGCGCATAGAAAAGAGAATTTTTCCCTGTTCTCATTTCCAGTGCCCAGAAGCAGCCACTGCAGGGAAAGTGCCTCTGAGCGCCCACGACCCTGGGCTAAAGCGCGCTCAGTCACTCAGTGGGCATGGTGCAATCTGCTCAGCACTAGAAGCTAAGAGAGAGGGGCTCAGGCACGCTAAGGATACACTCTTTGGCTGTTAGTTCTAGCAAGTAAGTCTCTGAGCTTCTGTATAAGTACTCAGTTTAACTTTTCAGTTTTCAAAGGCTTATAACTTTGCCAAATGTGCATAGAATCTCACAGGGGCAACAAAAACCATCAGCTGCATAGGAGCATGTAGGTATTTTGGTGTTGCGGTGCTCAGCATTGCTAGTCTGATTTAAGAGCCTAAATCTCATTTGCAAAAGGGAGTTAGACACATAGGAGTCTAAATCTCATCACACTGAGCATAGCAACACCTAAATACCCTTAAAAATCTGGGCCTAAAGCTTTTTTTTTTTTTTTTTAAGTTTGCTCTGCCCACGTTAAAAAACCCCCACAATGTATTACTCCCTCGCCTCATTTTCTAAAACAGCTGAACCATTTTGGCTGAAAATTTTCCAAAAGCCTAAAGCAAAGACCCTGGGTTTTTTTTGCCTTCATCTGCACCATGGGCCACTTGCACATTTAAACTGGTGTAAATGGTGGATTCTCTGTAACTTGACGTCCCTCAAATCATGATTTAAAGACTTCAGTAACTTAGCTAGTGGTTATGCGTCTATTACAGGAGTGGGCAGGTGAGGTTCTGTGACCTGCAATGTACAGGAGGTGACTAGACGATCATGATGGTCCCTTCTGGCCTGAAAGTCTATGAAAGCATCAGCCATGCCATCAGCCAACTATAATTATATGCAAAAAAGAAGTTAAAAGAACCCAGTGTTAAAGTTGCAGAGTCAGGCAGTCATTGAAGTGTAAAAATTAAGGTTTCTTCCTGGCAGTACCTCCTAACTTTTGAGTGCTTGACTCTGCAACATAATGACTATGCTTTTAACTTTGTGTTTAATATATACTTATACTTCTCTATGATCTTAGTTACAGATTATTAAATTAATTCCTGAATTGCTCCACAGGTTCTGGGGGGAAAAAGAAACAACTCAACCTTTCTCAAATCAACTTACCTACTTCATCATTTATAGGACTCTCACTGTTCACTTTCTGTTTTCTGCCATCCCATATTGCCATCTGCATACCGTATTTGTTCCTTCTCTTCCTCCGTTCCCCTATAACTCTAATATACATTTCCCCCTGAAGTTTCTATGGGCTTGTCTTCATTACCGGGGAGATCGACGCTTGATTTAGAGGGTCTAGTGAAGATCCACTAAATTAACGGCAGCGTGCTCTCCAGTTGACCCTGGTACTCCAGCTCTCCAAGAAGAGTAAGGTAAGTCGATGGGAGAGCATCTCCCGTCAACGCAGCGCAGCGAAGACACAGCGGTAAGCTGACGTAGGCTACGACAACTCTAGCTATGTTATTCATGTAGCTGGAGTAGCGTAATTTAGGTCGATTTACCCCGGTAGTGAAGACAAGCCCTATTTTGCGATGTTGTGTACCTTCCTCTCTCCACAACAGGATGTTTCATTCTGCCTTAGTGGGCTCATGGAAATTTTGTACTAGATATATGCTCTAGAATAGATCAAAGCCAGAGTTTTTTTAAAAAGGATCTATACATCGTTTGATGTCTCTACTTTTCATTTTTGAAGCATCAGCCATACCTTACCTGTAGACTACTAAAAATTATGATTTTTGTTTTAGAAAAATATAGGATTACACTACTTGGCTTAATTTTGCTTAGAAAGTCAAGATATGTAAGAACTAGAAACATCAGACCACAAAATAAATCTTGATTTAGGTCTAAAACTTATTAGTCTACCTGGCCAGTCCCTACAAACTTGTTAGTTATTTTTTAACTCTTTAATTTTATTCTGTACCATATTTAATGGTTCAAATACAGTAAATCATGAAAGCAAATTGGGCAATTCTTTAAAAGTAGCTTGTCCTCTTTTTGGGTTGCTGAATCCAAAAGAAAGGACCTTAGAGCTTTCCCCCATTAGGAAGGGAGGAACAAGAGGCAGAAAGACTCTCTCCACTGGATTTGTGCCATACCAATTCCAAGAAACGTTGAAGGACACACAAGACAGTGGCAAAACTGAGACTAAGATCAGTATCTTTGGACTCCCAGTCCAATACCCTATCCTCTTGACCATTCTATGTTCCAGCTTTCTTTTGTCAGAGATACAAAGTTTATTAGCAGTGCTATTCCTTTACAGTCTTTGAAAGGACCCTTGCTAATTTGTGTTTTTCTCCCCCACGCTCAAAATATCTTTTTTTTTTTTAAAACCAGCACATTTTCTAATATGTAGAAATGTTTTCTCTCTCCTGTGGTATGGAAGACCCAAAATGTGCTAAGGTAACTAAGGAAACTTACTACATACAAAGTTCTGTAAACATGAATAGTTTTTCCCATAGTTTTTCAGTTTTAATAACCTTTAGAGTCTTATTTGCAAGAACAGAAGGTAAAGGGACACCACACTTCTGACTTAAAGTTTTTAAAAGATTAAAGATACTTTTACAGATACCAAAGAATTTCCTTCCCTCTTAAAAGGGACAAAGTAAGGTCATATCCACCATAATTTCTACTAGAAAGAAGTATTCAGACAAATTAAAGATATCTATGGCCTCATTACTTTGAATGAAGAGGACATGCCATACTTTGAGAAACACCACTTTGTATTTTAATGCACAAAGAAAGTACTTGATATCCAATTACTCAGCATCAGTTAGAAACTGGAAAGAGTATTTGACAGAACAGCCAAACAAATGTCTCTTATTGATTAGTCTTGAGCTACTCTTTGAAATTTCTTCTCACTGACTGATCAGCAATTTCCTTACTTCTCTCTATCCCCAAAGAGAGGGGTGTTACATACAAGAATGAAATTGTCTCAGCAAATTAAATAGTAAAGGTTAGCTTCATTCAAAAAGCATCAAAATCTTCTATATTTTAAGCATATGAGGATTTCACCATGTTGCAAGTTATACTCTTTACAGAAGGCATCATGGAAAAATTACTAACATTCATTTGTAATTAGAGTGTTACCTCCTTTTTGGTTTCTTTTTTTGGATCATAATCACTATCGTTTCCATCCATTGGATGTGCTTCTTCCACATCATCATCACTGAGGATAGACAACAGATGAGTAAACTTGGTTCTATTAGCCTGTTATTCCACTATTTTTGCCGACGCTATCTACAATTATACAGTTAACATACATTCTAAATAATGTTAGTCATACTGTTACAAGACACACAAACAGACCCGAGTTATGGTTATTTTGGAATTTCTTTTTAAGATGTAGTACACCCTGGAAGCATTTTTCTTTTGTTAAGCTTGTGTATGTTGCCATAATTAAAGCAACAGTTGGAAAAAATTATGTTTCTCTTGGGAAAAAAAGAAGCAGGAAGACTTGGATTCAAATTTATGATGTTCAGGCAATAGCACTTCTGGTGACATGAAAAGTAAAACACACTCCTCAGGAAGTTCAGTGTGTCTGTAATAACTGGAAAGTCTAACTAGACTGAAAGCAAATGGATTTGATTTTGTAGTCCTTAAGTGAAAGTCACTAATTATTTTGAATTTATTTAAAAGGCTTGCCTCCTTATTATACGTAGTTAGGACCTTTGCCTCTATAAAAAACTAAATAGACCTAAAAACAGTATTTACCATAAAAATGGAGAATAGTAATTGCATGTTAAAATTTTTAACTTGAAGGCTATTTAAAGGTTTAAAAACACAGTAAAGTACAGTAAACTGCAGAATGCCAATAAAACAATATTACTGGACATTTCAGCAATTTGTAGTTGTTTAGTTACCTTTTCCTTCCCTCCTGATCCCACCCCCAACCAAGATTTCTAAGTCTTGTTTCATAGGATTTGTTTCACAGGACAACTTAGTAACCAGTCTGCTGTGCAGCTACGGCATTTGCCACAGAGCTGTTTACTTCCTAGAGCAGAAGTAAAATACAGTTTTTCTGTTGAAAGGGCATACGACTAAACTAGTAGTACTCTCACCATTAGAAACGGCCCCTCCAGGTTAGAGTTGAAGCATATTGTCAAAAAAATGCTGCCACATCTGTATCTAAACAAAGAACTTCACTCTCGGGCAATTAGCTTTTTAAAAGTATTCAACCCACCTGTCACCTTGATTATTTCTATTGGCTAGTTTTCGAGCCTGTCGATCCATCAAGCTTGTCCTAGAGCGAGTTTTTTTCCACGAATAGTAATATTTTACAAGGCTTGCAATAGTCTTGTCTGGAAGCTAGAAGAATTAGTTCAAATATTAAAAAAATGCAAACTATGTAAACTAGTAACTGAAGCATAATTATCTTACAATAACCCTTATATGAATGCTTTCTTAATTTTCCATGCATCTAGAGAAAGAAGAAAACACTTATGTTTTTCCACTTTAAAAAACTATTTCATGCTTTAACCAAAAAAATCTCATGCCACTCTTGTAAACAGAGAGTTTTACAGCTATAAAAGGCTGAATAATACAGAAGCAAAAACTGAATTTAAGTTTCTTAGACTAAGTTATTTAGAGTAGGAACCCTATCTTTGAATGTTTATATGGTACTTAGCATAATGGGGCTTTATTCTGATAGGAGCCTTCAGATTAAAAATATTTATATTAAATAATAGTTATCAGAAATATTACCTTACCATTTGTTGGATCCTGTGAAAGCTCTTCCCATGGAAACTAAAAGCTTGTTCAAATAGGACTTTATCTTCAACTGTCCATTCATCAGGGAAAGGAGTGAAATTAGGGAGATCCGCAAGGGATTTCTCAATGTTATGTTTATGCCAGAACAACATGCCAAGTGCCTTTGAAAAGAAATAATCCATTTTTGATTTTAGCTGACTTGTAACAAAGCACACTTTAGAACATTACATTAAAAAAACCTATGTTAAATGTGACTACTATCAAAAGAAATTCACACTTAAGCTTCTCTTCTATTATGAATATGTAATACAGCTTATAAGGTTCTCGCCACAGTTACTTTGATCAGTGGGCACTTTTGCATTCCATCCATGCTGCAATACCTGGACCAGTCAGTCAATTCGAGGTCAGTGTGGCAGTATCACCTCTGAATTAGTTAGCATAAAATAGTGGTAGGCTCAAAATCTGACCTACTTTCTCCCTCTACAAACAAATATAGACTACGTAGTTCTTTACAGATCTTCCCGGGCCCAACTCCCAGCCCATTCAAACAAAAAGATTGCTGCTGTTCAGTGACCAGAAACCCACCCAGCCCTCTACCCTCACCTGCTGCATGTGCACATGCAGTAAAAATATTCATTAGGGAGACAAGGAATTTGCAATTTTAAAAGGCTGCTTGTGAGTAAATAAAATACAATTCTGAAACTCTGAATACATCCTGAATGTCCTTTTAACGATCCCCCAGCTCTCAAATAAAAAAAGCTGTCTGGCTTGTGTCAGGCATTTCCATTGTCCATGGCTGTGTATGATATACCATAAAACAGACAATTTTAAATAAATCTCTATACTGGGTGTAAATAGTGAGTAATCTCTCTGTATTTCTGATAAAGACTCTAGAACAACTGGAGACTTCCCCTCCATCCCCCCCCCCCCCCAAAAAAAAAAAGAAAAAAAAAGAAACCTTCATAGATTTTGCACCAAGTCTTGTTCATGACTTGGGGAATACTCAAACAGAACTGACTATATTAGTTTCATACAGAACATATATGATAAATAACAGCTCATCATCAAGTCTCAGTGCCTTGATTTAATGGATCTACCAGCTTTTCCCCGACAACATTTTTCCACTCTAAGCACAAACTACCAGCAGTTTGTGTATGCAGACTTACTAATGAGCACTGTATCTTTTTCCTAAAGAGCACTGGGAAAAACAATACAAGCTAATTTTTTTTCTGTACACGTTGTAGACACCACAACATTGTCTGCCTCTCCTTCCAACAATACAGACTTAAACAGCCAAGTATTGCAATGAGTTCTCATTACTAAGATTTCATTATTATTTGCCCTACTCTTCTTCCCCAAAACAAGGTTATACAAGAGGATCTTTTACTGGTACAATAACTAAACTTTTGTTTTCGGTTACCCTTTTACTATATTCATTCACTTGGTAATCTTTAAAATACAAGCTTGCTACAGATCTTAGTCATTAGCGTGAACTAGCAATGTTTACCTATACTGTTTTTTATGGGATAGTGGTTAAATAGTAAAACCAAAACACAGCTTTAACTACAACCTCCAAACACTGCAAGTTTTGAAACTTTGATAGTGTTTTTCTTGCTTTGAAACATGCCAGTTGAATTATTTTTGTATCACCCCACTAGTTGAAATGCCTTTGCAACAGCAACATGGAGAGCATTAAATCAATGTTAGCATTTAAAAATATTTAAAATTCTTACTTCCAAAATGCACAAGTCCATACCCAAAATTGCTTGCCTAAGAAATAGGTTTTTTTTTTTAAAGTTACATAAACACACAATTACATGACATGCTCAGTGTACCAAAACATACCAAACCTTTCAAAACTGTGCATTATAAGCTGAGTATGTCATGAAAATAGAGCGCAATCTTTTGCGGAGAATCCAGACCACACGAGTATGCAGATCCATAAACCTGCAGTGTTTGCTGCCACGCCTGAAGAGATAGCACTAGTTAATGGAAGCCAGTTGAAAAAACTGAGTTGTGTTATACAGTAAACACCACCTTAAAAATCATTCATAGAACTTACCTGTTCCACATTGTATCCATGTTTTTCCTTTGCTATTGCAATATATTCATCCACTGTAAGAAAGCAATGCCAGAATTAATTTCTCTGAAAGTGTGGGTTCTGCTACAAAACCACAAAAAGTTAGTCACTTAAATGTAACAAAGCAGAGGTGTAGTTATGGATAACTGATATCAAAGTTTTGATTATGTGTTTCAATCCTTCTTCCCTACCTTTCGTACACTGCTTGTTTTCACAGGTCCTGATCTTGCAAAAGGTTATGCATGTGCTTAACTTTACACACTACAAGCAGTTCCATGGAAGTCAGTGAGGTTTCTTAAAGTGTGTAAAATTGAAGCAGTGCAGAATCTATTTTCCTATGTTTGTACAGTGCCTATATTGTAGGGACTACAGTAATAAACGTACATAATGGTATCCACTAAGATACTTATGTCAATTTTAACAGTATTTACTTATTTACCAGAGATTTGTTGATTGATTGATTGATCTTTCATAGATCTCACCGCTGGGGACTTTCAAGAGTGGAGAATTGGAAGATTTCAAAAGAGAATTGAGAACTTATTTTAACATAGTATATTAAAACATTCAGTTAATCTAAAAAAACTCCTCAACTGCATAATCTCACAGGTCCTTAGTTTTTAATCCCTTGATTTATCAGCATAACATTTAGCCACCCAATGGAGTCAATTGTCAATAGAAGTGTATATATGAAAGTCTGACTGTTATCTTACCAACAGTAAATTTGTGACTTAACTGCAATACTCTACTTATGCCTAACCAAAATGCTTGGACAAAGTATCTCTCACTGACCTTAAATACAGTACTCCTCACTTAACATCATCCCGGTTAATGTTGATACGTTGCTGATCAATTAGAGAACATGCTTGTTTAAAGTTGTGCAATGCTGCCTTATAACGCTGTTTGGCAGCTGCCTGCTTTGTCCACAGCATGCAGAAAAAGCAGCCCATTGGACCTAGCTGGTGGGGGCTTGGAATCAGGATGGACCGGCTGCCCTCCTAAGTTCCCTGTGCAGCAGCCGCCCAGCAGGCTAACAATTGCAGGGCAGTTCAGCTGTCCCTCCCCCCACTGCTGTGTACTGCTCCTGCGAGTCTCCTGGTTGCTGGGGGGGGGGGAGGGGGAGAGAAAAGGGGTGCTAATGTCAGGGTGTACCCTCCCCCCACTCCTGTACCCCATCTCTACAGAGCGGGGGGACATGACAGGGCTCAGGACAGAGGGAGCTTGCTGGCAGCAGCTGCTGTCTCAACTTGCTGATCTACTTAAAAAGGCAGTGTACTTAGAGTGGGGTCAGCGTACTTAAAGGGGCAATGCGCATTACGGGCGCTCTCTCTCTCTCACACACAGTAGGTCTCGGTCTCTTCCCTCCAACCCCCCCCACACACATGTCTCTCTCTGCCATGCTGTGTCTCCTTCCTCCATTCGTGCTGCCTTGTAAAGCGCGAGGCTACGTTAACAACGTGTTAACACTTGAGGGCTCAGCTGAATGCTAGTTCATTATTTCGCAGTCAGGCATTCCCTGGGAAATATCTCACCTTTTGACTCCACCACCTCCCTTTTGTCTGGTGAAAAAAATTTCCCTGGAACCTAACCCACCCCATTTACATCAATTCTTATGGGGAAATTGGATTTGCTTAACATTGTTTTGCTTACAGTAGCATTTTTCAGCTTTGTTGTTTCATACACAACATAACTTATGCAACTTTCCCACACTGCAAGAGAAATTATGTGCTAAAAATTAGAAGTAGACAGTTCAACATCAAATGCAGTGAATCAGTTCTAGTTAATAGAGTATAATTTTCTTGGGAGAAGAGGACTTACACTTGGCATCTGGAATACTATGGTATGGAGACCACACAAGCATCCCTCCATTGTCTTTATCAGTATATTTTGTAGCACCTGTAAGAAAAGTTGTCTTAGTGTTTATTAAAATGACCAAAAGAACAGTGTATTCACAGTTATTTCCCTCCACGCGTATAAGAAGACTAGCACAACTGAAGTGACCTAACTGCCATTCACAACTGGATATTAGATATGACTCCAATTACCAGAATTTGACAGTTAAAGCTGCTTGCCCAGGTTGGATTGGATGCAGAGTTTAGGGATCATCTCGCTGGGGTAGTTCATAGTTGAGCTGGAGGCAGTAAGTGTATTAGTTTCCTTGAAATGGACAACATTACCACAGTCTGATTTGTCATATGTGCTTGGTTGGGTTTCTTTAAAAGAGACTAAATTACTTGTTGAACATAGCTGCTGGATGATGCTTGACCCTTAGAGCAAGAGAACAGCAATACTGACCGATATATTCTTACACAGAGTTAATAAAACCATACATGATATCAGCCTTTTTACCACCTTTCTTGCCAAGTCTCTAGCCAGCAGTTAGAGTAGACACTCCCTGGATTTATACAGAACCACGGTTTTCCTCGAGAAGCTGTCCTCCCCAGGGAATCCAGACCCACCTCTCCTTACTAGCTACTGAGTTATTTATTTAAAGTTACCTATTGGCTCCCCCCACACCCCAAAGATTCCTTCCTTTGTTTTTGCATTATCTCTAGCTAGTAGGCAAATGATCATTTTGGAGGCGAGGTGAGCGTAATGTTTTCTGGATGTGTACTATATTTAGTCAGTTTTCTTCCTTTAGATTTGTAGTGTTTTGTATTTGGTACTGTCTTTGCAGACTAATGCCAGTTAGTTATATCGAAATACAATAAGCAAAAGTTTCATTTTAAAGAATGAAGTTAGCACCACAATTAGTTATGCAAATATATTAAATGCATCTCCTTCACCTGCAGCACAAGTCAAATATCTGTCAATCTGAGCCAGCAATAGTACCTGATCTCTTGAACGCAGGATAATTAAAGACAATGAAATAAGAGGACTACCAGAATACATGCTTGTGGAATGTTCAAGTTTAACATGGACATCAAAATCAATCAATTCATGTCCTGGATACCAGCAGCTATTACATATTCAATTTTAGAAGAAGATTCAAAGCTTGAAGTTATCACAGAACTATAAAATGTAGGGCTGAAAGGGTCCTTGAAAGGTCATCAAATTCAGCCCCTCCACACTGAGGAAGGACTAAGTAAGCTTAGACCATCCCTGACAGGTGTTTGTCCAAAAACCTCCCAAAACCTGTTCTTAAAAGACCTCCAATGATGGGGATTCCACAACCTCCCTTATAGTAGTGTTACTTGCACTTTGACATAATCTTTCATACAAGGGCCTCAAAGCACTATGCAAAGAGTGAAAAGATACAAACTAATATTAAAACCAAAAAGTAGTAAATAAAGAGAAGATGGTTTTATAAGTCTGAGAAACAGGACTGTTTTTTTTTTTTTTAAATATAAACAGTGAGCTCTGTGTTATTTTGAAGAGCGCTCAGCAGTGGATTAACTTTTCCAAGGGAGAAGTAAATTGAGTCCAAAGCTGAGCACTTCTTATCTTGTACTCAGTGATTTTTTTTTTAACCTCACTCTGAAGAAGATAGTTGTAAAGTTTGAGACATGAAAGTTTTTAAAGTATTGTTATTTTAAAAAGCCAAGTTGTTTTAAAAGAAGTATCTGAAATTTAAGGCGCTTCATCTTTTTGAACTTAAACCACACTTTTAACCATTTAGGGGAAAAAAAATAAAGATATCAGAGTCTACCTGGGTTACTTATAAAACAATGCAATATATGGCCAAATATTTTTGCTTGCCGAGCATACATACATGAAAGTCAGCATTTATAGAGTTTATTCTGAACCAAGAAATAAGTCTTGAAAAAGACACCATTCAAGTAATACTGAAAAAGCATGCTAAATTTTAAAAACACTCAGTATTTTTATTATTATAAAAGTAATATCTATTATTTACAGCCAGAAGCTTTGTACTTGGAATGACCATGGAATGAACAATTCCATTATGCCCCACTCCCAAGAGTTGAGCCTAAACCAAACCAGCTTAACTTGCATGTTGCTATTCCCTCCCCATGTCCTAATAGGGTGTCACACTGTTCCCTCCTACAGGAAAGCCCACAGACGGAAGGATGAAACTAACAAGGACTCCTTCCTCTTTACCTTCTCCCACATATTCTACTGCAGGAAGGAGCAACCTAGACGCGACAGGCCACTGCAGGAGTAGGATGGCAGATACACTGGTTGGATCAAGGCTTTGTGAGGGGAAACTTGAATGATTAGACAATTCCATCATGCCTCATCCTCCAAGTTTCTCCTAAACTGCTGTGTCCTGTAAGGGACTGGTGAGGGGGGGAAGAAGAGGAGAGAAGTGGGGTTTTAAGGGTTGTATAGGTGGAAGGTTGGAATATTCTACTGAACAAGCCCTCAGACCCGTCACATCCTTTTAAAAATGGGTGATGTTTTTCCATTGCAGAATGGATTTCACACGAAAGGTAACCTTTTCTAGGTAATTTTCGTAGGGAGATGTGAATCCCATTCTCCCCACATATACGACTTCTCACTCCCTGAATTCAACCAAGCAGAATTCTCCACAGGACCCAGGGAGAGGATGCGGGGAAAGACCATGCTGAAGAGGCATCTGACCCAACTGCCTTCAGCACAGGAGGGAGAAGTCCATTTGGAGAGGACCCTTTACATGCAATGTAGGGGGAATGATGCGTTCCATGTGAATTGGAGTGAAAGTAAGCTAGCTGAGGAAAAAGGACTCCAGCTCAAAAGACCACATGGTCTTTGACATGCAGTTCCATTCTGCTTATTGATAAGCGGTAGAGGCAAATAGATGGAAATACTAGGGAAATTAGATACTAATAAACATGAAAAGAAACGAGCTATCAGCCTGGGAGGATTAGGCAGAGAACTATGCAGGTTGAAAAATACTAGAATTCTCAGCATAAAAGGTCGACCAGTAAAACCTCAATGTAAGCTTCTTTTGGTAAAGCACATATGTTGCACTGTGCATTGTACATCACAGGTACACCAGTGCTGGTCAACAGTTGATACTTCAAAAATGAGATTCCATCCAACTGAAGATGGCCTTTAATTCATCAGTTCTCCTATTCGTTGCTGTGCTAAAGTTATTCCACTACAGATTTGGAATGACACCTGTTAATTTTGAATTAATGTTAATAGCAATTACTTACGCACACAGGTGGACACACAGAGAAAAAGTGATGGGTACAAAACTCAAGACTTTGGGTTTGAAGTGAATACTACTCTTAAAAGGATGTGTCAACTTCAAAAATACACCAAAGACAACTAACTGAAAGAGCAGAGAAATGTGTTTCAATTTTACTTTGTACCTTCAACAGCGCTTCATATGTAGTCAATTTCTCAGCTTAGTCAGTTTATTTGGTTTGGGTGGGTCTTTCACACAGACAGGGAGAATGAACATTTTAAAAAATAAATAAATAAGCATCTCTGGAAAAACTGGCACAGGAACTTGGGGTGGGGGAGGTATAGTATGTGAGGCTAAGTACATTTTAAAAAAGCTGAGTAGAACCTGTTCTGAAGAGCTTGTACTGAATATAATGGAGAACATAAGAAGAGCAGTTCTGATACAGGAGACTCTCTGAAACGAGGGTGATTAGGGCCATGAATACTTCGATAAAACCCATAAAAGGGCCCTAAAAGAGGCAATATCTTAAAGTCCACAGGGGGCTCTTCTGGGCACACCTGTGAAAGCTCCAAAAATAAATGGATCGAGCTCAGGTTGTAAGCCTTGCTGTACTCCAAATAAATCAAAGTCTATCAGATTTAGCAGAAAAGCCAGACAGAGGACCATCCTTCTCCCTCCCTCCCTCTTCTAAATACAACCAAAACCTTCCTCTGCTATCCATCTCCTCGCCTTTCTCCCTTGAAGTACATTCAATTGACTCATGAACCACACAATGACCCATTTTCCAACACAGCAATTTCTTTATCCTCTCTTCCAAGGGCCCAGCTTTAGAAAAGAAAGCAGCTTCATGTTATTGACACTTCTATGGTGTCAGTGGGATATCTGTAAAAATAGGGGCTTGTTTGATATGGGATTGAGGGCATGTAGGACTAGGACAAAGAGACTTCAGTTTTAGCAGAGGTAGGAAACAGAAAGAGTAGTTCCAGTGACAAAGCAGGAGATGACAAATTCTGGTTCAGTTGGGCAGTAGAAAATCAAAAAGGTTTATTTTGTTAATTGGCTAATTTCAGAATTTAGGCCAGTTATTTTATCAGAACTGTTTCTTCCATCCAATAAATTTCTCTTCTTCCTATTAAAGAGGTATTCTTGTGTAACTTAGGTGTTAAAGTGACAACTACATTATGTCTCCCCAGCTGTTCTATTTAACGATAATATACATGTAGTTTCCTTTGGTCACATAATAGATTTCAACATTAAGGATGTGAACATAAAAAAAAAAAAAAGTTGTCTGACACATTAACTTCCCCTCATGCTGCTCTACTCTCAACGAGAATCCCCTTTTCATGTTCTACAGTGGCATGACAGCAACAGTACTAACTCTGAATTTTATGACAACTACTTAAGATCTAATAGAGTCCACCCAATTATAATACTTAACATCTAGTTTACCATTATCTGAGTGTCACGACTTTAACAATTAACATATTTTGTCATTTAATACAGCTATTTGCTCAACAGAAATAATTTGCAACGATGTAATATTCTTAAAAATTTGATCAAATGAAGCTGAGGATTCACTGCTCACACATGTACACACAAAATGAATGCAACTATCAGAGGGCAAAACTGGGTGTTAGACTTTATAGGCAGCTTTAATCAGCCACTGATTTTTCTCACTGTTTTAACAGAATGAAATTTAAATATCAATTTGATAACTACCTACTTAAAAATCTAATGGAGTGCACCTAATTAGAACATTTAACACCTCAGTATACTCTACATAAGAGATATTTTAATGCCAAGAGCAAAGACATCAGGAGAGACATTCAGCTTTAAAGCTGCAGTGTTACATTTAAAAATAGATATGCTTTTAACTTTAGCAGGCATACAAAATGTATGCCATCTTATTTGCTGTGAACAAAAATGTTGATTTTTCTCTTTTTTAAAAACAGTGATCACTCCACAGAATGCACAGCTTTGTTACAGCATGATGTCTGGCTTTCAAACTGATGATGCCTCATAAACCTGATCAGAAAGGAGAACAATTGTTCAGACAGATTTACATGGCAACATCTCTTTGGTTAAACACAGCACCTTACTAACGTGGTAGACATTTATTCTTACAATTCATGGGAGCAGTCATTCCAAGTTTAACTTTAATTTTGCAGTACTAGTATCAAGAAGGCAATGCAGGAGACATTTTAGAAAGTTTTCCAATACTAGTTCAGAAAAAATGAGAATTACAGTTCTTCTAGTTACAAAAATTTCCGTAAGTAGATATAAATTTTTAAGTTCCTTCCTCTAGAACTTCTGCATAAGAGGCAGGAGTATGCACAAACCTAAAGGCAATGCTATATTTTTGGATTCAAAATATGTAACATTTAGTTTTTTCACTAGTTACACAACAGAAACTGTTTTCAGAGATCACTTCTAAGATGACTCCCATCCACTTATAAGCTCTTGAATACATACAAATTAATTTTATGCTGATAGTTTCAATTCTACTGCATGTATACATTATATATATGGTGTTTAAGAGAAAAATTTTAATTGCAGGATTTAATGATTTTGCTGTCCTATAAAAGCTGGAGGATGTTCTCTCTTCACTGCCCAGTTATTTAAAGTATTAAAACAATTGCTAAATATTTTGCTTCTCTAGGTGGCCTCTAGGCAGAACAAGCCTAGACTGCGTGTCAGGAGTGATCATTTTTATCTGTTAAAACAAACATGTTTAGACTTACTAATGTAAACATAATAAGCTTTAACCATAACACTATTTATTAACAAACACAGAAACCTGAAGTATGAAATAAGGTACTAGTTTCCAGAGGAAACCTCCTTACATCCCCAAAATTCCTAAGGGATGTACCCACTCCTAAGACAAAATCATTTTCAAAAGTGCTTCCAGACCCAAGAAGCAGGCTAAGGGCAACTAGTCCCCATCGACAGAAGCTCCAACTTGGGAGGTACCATGGGAGGAGCTCTGGCCCAATCCTCTTCCCGGCACGAATCATCTGACACCAATGGAGCCTGTTTGGAGAACAGGAAAGTAGACAGGCTTCACTGTGACCACCACAGCAGGACTAACAGATGCGCTTAACACATTATTACTCTATTATAAATGTACACAAAATAAGTGTCTCATGTTTAGCTTATTAAGACCGAATGTCAGAGTGTATGTGGCTAGCCAATATCCCTTTCTTCCCCCACCCACTGTGTGGGCAAGAGAAGCTAGTCTGCAACAGTACAGATATTGAGACTACCCCACCTTACAAAACAAGGTGCTTGAAAACCCAGCCAAATGGGTCTACATTTTAGAGGTGCTAGAACAAGGTATCCACTGTTTCTGCAACTCCTCCCACCCCACCCCAATAGAGGTCATATTAAGAGCATTATAAAGCAAACATTTTTTCATTCCCTCTTGTAACCTGCACCTCTTATCTACAATGGGGGGGGGGGGGAGACACCGACGCTTTGTCTGTAGCCCTGCCATCCAATCTTGGTAAATTAAACACAGCTTTCCCCCTCAATGCTTTTCTCCCCCTCAGCTCACACGGAGCAGATGCTGCCCCTGCAATGCTCTCGTGACTGACAGCAAACACAAAACCTAAAAACAAAAATCCACGTTAACCTTTGCAATGCAATGCTCCCACACAGTATCCAAGTGAAAACAGAAACACAAACCCCTCTCCATTATAAATCATTATATTAACCCCCATTTTCAAAACAGCAGCGACAAGATGTCAGGTTATAGTACAAAAGCTATTTACCAGGATCAAAGTCAGGGATTCGAGCTTGATATTCTGCTCCGACCCGCATTCCTACATCTGCAATGCAAGAGAAAACAAACGCATTACTGGGATTTTATCTTTAAAGGGCGGGAGGATGAGAAGGGGGGGGTGCTATTTAAATGAAAACTAGGAAATTCAACGATCTAGGCGGTCTGCACTCAATCCGAGGCTACCAACAATCTTGCAAATTCAAGGGCTGCTCCCTGCGACCCTTGCGCTTCAAAAAGCCTCCAACCCCATCTCCTACACCAGCGATGCAAAAGCAGAGGCCCCTCCCCATGGATTAAGGTCTATTACTTAGTGAAGGTGGGAGCTATTTACGGGGATTCCGGCGGTCCGTCGCAGCCACTCCGCGCAGCGCAGCGCACCTCCACCCCAGCCCCCCATGTGCAGTGCGGTGCGGCGCACGCACACGCGAGCCATGGCCAGGCACCGCGCGCGGCCGCCCGACCTGCACGCGCGCAAAGGTCCGAGATGCGCAGTCTCCCGCGTTGGCCGGCGCAGGCGGCAACGCTCGTGCCCTGAGCCGCGCTGCGCCCCGCCCCCTCCCCCGGATCAGCCTCGCCCAGCTAGGCCCGGCCGCGAGTCCGCGGCTCGTACCGTGCTCGTCGCCGCTGTCGCCGCCGCCGCTCTCCGGCTCCGAGTAGTGCCCGTTGGAGGGGCTACTGCTCTTGGTGCCGTTGGGGGCTGTCCGGCTCTTGCCCCCCAGGAACTCGGCTCCCTTCTCCATCATGCCCGGCATGGCGGGGCGGGGAGCGGCGGCGGCGCTGCCTGGCGAGGGGGAAAGTTAAGACGGAGCCGCCATGTTGACCCCTCCCCGCCCCAGGCCGCCGCTGCTCCAGCCGGCGCCTCCGCCCCCTCACACTCTCTTCCCCCCCACCCCCCACCGCGCCTCGCCCGGCCCCTACGCAGCCCACGGCCCGGGGATCCCTCCGCCTCGGCCCGGCCGGATCTATCCCCGAGGAGGAGGGGTGGGGGAACCGCGGAAGGATTACGGTCAGCGGCTGGGGGGTTCACGATTATGGCCATTAGCTGCTTCCGACCTATCTCCCTCCGGTTGGGAGGTGGGAACTACTTAGCCTCTGGCCGCGCAGGATGGGGAGGAGGAGGAAGGAGCGCGCGCGCCACGCCAAAGCAGCCTCTGAGGCGGCAGGGGCGCGTCGGAGCTAATCCCCGCCACGCCGCGGGGAGCCCTGCTAGGGCGGGAGAGCGTGGGGGAGGGGAGCTACAGGCTCCGAGCTGTGTCCTGGGGTCGGGGGGAGAGCTGCGGGCTGTGTCCTGTGGCGGGGCGGTGGGAAAGGTGCAGGCTGAGAGCTGTGTGGGGGAGCTACAGGCTGTGAGCCTGTCCCCAGGGAAGAGGAGGGTGGGGGAGAGCTGTGCGCGGGGGGGGGAGAGCTGTGCGCGGGGGGGGGAGAGCTGCAGGCTGAGAGCTGTGCGCGGGGGGGGGCGGGAGAGCTGCAGGCTGAGAGCTGTGCGCGGGGGGGGGCGGGAGAGCTGCAGGCTGAGAGCTGTGCGCGGGGGGGGGAGAGCTGCAGGCTGAGAGCTGTGCGCGGGGGGGCGGGAAGCTGCGGGCTGAGAGCTGTGCGCGGGGGGGGGAAGCTGCGGGCTGAGAGCTGTGCGCGGGGGGTGGGGAAGCTGCGGGCTGAGAGCTGTGCGCGGGGGGGGGAAGCTGCGGGCTGAGAGCTTTGCGCGGGGGGGGGGAAGCTGCGGGCTGAGAGCTTTGCGCGGGGGGAGGGAAGCTGCGGGCTGAGAGCTGCGCGTGCGGGGGGGGAAGCTGCGGGCTGAGAGCTGCGCGTGCGGGGGGGGAAGCTGCGGGCTGAGAGCTGCGCGTGCGGGGGGGGAAGCTGCGGGCTGAGAGCTGCGCGTGCGGGGGGGGAAGCTGCGGGCTGAGAGCTGTGCGCGGGGGGGGAAGCTGCGGGCTGAGAGCTGTGCGCGGGGGGGGGCGGGAAGCTGCGGGCTGAGAGCTGTGCGCGGGGGGGGGGCGGGAAGCTGCGGGCTGAGAGCTGTGCGCGGGGGGGGCGGGAAAGCTGCGGGCTGAGAGCTGTGCGCGGGGGGGGCGGGAAAGCTGCGGGCTGAGAGCTGTGCGCGGGGGGGGCGGGAAAGCTGCGGGCTGAGAGCTGTGCGCGGGGGGGGCGGGAAAGCTGCGGGCTGAGAGCTGTGCGCGGGGGGGGGGCGGGAAGCTGCGGGCTGAGAGCTGTGCGCGGGGGGGGGGCGGGAAGCTGCAGGCTGAGAGCTGTGCGCGGGGGGGGGCGGGAAGCTGCAGGCTGAGAGCTGTGCGCGGGGGGGGGAAGCTGCAGGCTGAGAGCTGTGCGCGGGCGGGGGGGGGGAAGCTGCAGGCTGAGAGCTGTGATGTGGCAGGGGAGTGCTACAGGTGCCAACTTTCTCATTTTCCCGGCCGTGATAGACTCCTGCTCTACCCTCACTCCACCTCTTCATTCCTGCCCCATTCCGCCCCCTCCCCTGAGAGGGCTCCACACACACCCCAGCGCCTCCTGCTTGCCATTGAACAGCTGATCCATGGTTGGCGGGTGGCGCTGGGAGGGAAGGGGAGCAGCTGATTGGCGGGGTCCACTGGTGGGTGCTGAGCACTCACTATTTTTTTTCCCCCATGGGTGCTCCAGCGCCTATGGGGAGTGCTGTATACTGTGTGCATGGGGAGGGTTGTGCTGGGGGTGGGAGAGGTTGAAAGGAGGAGAGTGGGTGAAGGAGGCCTCTGTACAAAGTAGGGTAGTGGGCCTGAGTTCCACACAGCAGTGGGGATATGAGCAATGCCACAGAGTAGATGAGAGCTGAGCAGGGTGGTGAGTTTACCAAGGCCAAGGTGTGGAAGCTGCATAGAACAGGAAGCTAATCAGGGCCTGAAGGGGCGCATCCAAGGTACGGTGCCCCTTGAGCTGGAAGTATAATTTTGAGCTCCAGGAGACATCCCCATGCTAGCTCTAATCCAGCCAGCATGCTAAAAATAGAAGTGTGTTAGCAGTGGTGGGAGGGGTTAGCTGGCCTGAGTACAATCCCATCCAAGGCACTATGTGTGAACTCAGGCAGCTAGCCTGTCCAGCCCTGTGCTACCACAGCTACACTTTTGTCTTTAGCCCACTCGTTCATCAGAGCTAGCACAGGTATGTTTCTTCGAGCTGGAAATTTACTCCTCTAGCTCAAAGTACAGGCTACCCTGGGAGCTCTGCAGAGTGGAGGCAGCTGAGTAGGGCTGAGGTAGAAGGCAAGATGTCTTCATAGGGTTGCAGAGAATGAGTTCTGCACAGCATGGGGCCAGGAGAGAACTCTAATAGATGGTGGGCACACAAAGAATGACACAGAAGGACTAGGATGAAGGAAGGGGAGGAGCAGTGAGGTGAGTAGTTGCACAAGTAAACATAGTCTAGATGCCACTTAAGAGTTGCATTAGACGAAACAGATCTTTGCATCTAGGGCAGTGGGTCTCAAACTGTGGGTCGGGACCCCATTTTAATGGGATCACCAGGGCTGGCTTAGACTTGCTGGAGCCCAAAGCCTGAACCCCACCACCTGGGGCCAAAGCCCAAGCCCCTCTGCCTGGGGTCGAAGCTGAAGCCAGAGGGCTTCCGCCCTGTGTGGTGGGGCTCAGGTTACAGGCCCCCTGCTTGGGGCTGAAGCCTCTGGGCTTCAGCTTTGACCCCCCCCCCCAGCTCAAGGTGGTATAGCTCAGGCTTTGGCCTCTCCCGCACTCGGGATGGTGGGGCTTGGGTGGGCTCAGACTTTGGTTCCTCCTCCTGGAGTCGTGAAGGAATTTTTGTTGTCAGAAGGGGGTTGCAGTGCAATGAAGTTTGAGAATCCCTGTGTATGGAGTTAAGCAGAGACTGATGGTAGAAGACTTGCACAAAGGTGAGAGGTGAGCTAGGGAGCCAAGAGTTAAGAATAGATCACAGCTAGAGAAGGGGAGTATTCTGCAATGGGGATGAGTGAGTTCAGGAGGGAATGCTAAATTGGGGTTTGGGCATGGGGGGAAAGCACCTCACTGGAGGGCAGCAGAGACTGAGATGAGGTGACTGAGTGACATGAAAAGTCTACAGAGTTGGGGTGCAGATCACCACATACTAAGAACTGTGCAGACCAGTGGGCCTGCTCCTACCAAAATTAAAACTCATTGACTTATATGAAAGCAGGATTGCACCATGTGCTGCACTACAGAGCAGAGGATAGTGGTATGGAGATTTTAAGGGTATGTCTACACTGGTAGAGTTACAGAGAGCACTGAAGGGAAACCCCTGTTGTGTTCACACTGTCAGCTGCCTGCTCAATAACATGTCACACTTGCAGCGGTATTCAGAGCAGTGAACTCTGGGCAGCTATCCCACAGAGCATCTCTTCCTCTTCTGTTGCTAAGAGTTGTGGGAAGGCGGAGAGGGTCACGGGGCATCCTGGGTCCTGTCCCAATGCCCTGTGATGCATTGTTTCGCATCCCAGCAATCCCTGTGCTTCCGTCCGCATTTGGCGCCATCTTTCAACGGTTTGTGTACTGCGCGCTCTGCCTCTTCGGTCTGCAGTAATGGATCCCGCACTGTTGACCAATATGCTGCTCGCTCTCACTCATGTGTCACAAGTGGCAGTGGAGTTATTCCTTAAACTACAAAGGAAAGAGGAGTGCGACACTCATCTCACCATGCCTACTAGCTACGACACGAGATTGCTTGTGGCATTCACAGAGGTGCTAACCACAGTGGAATGCTGCTTTTGGGCTCAGGAAACAAGCACTGAGTGGTGGGACCACATCATCGTGCATGTCTAGGATCCTGAGCAGTGGCTGCAGAACTTTCAGATGAGGAAAGCCACATTCATGGGACTGTGTGACGAGCTTGCCCCAGCCCTGCAGCACAAGGACATGAGAATGAGAGCTGCCCTAACATTGGAGAAGCGTGTGGCGATTACACTGTGGAAGCTGGCTACTCCAGACTGCTACCGATTAGTCACTAACCAGTTCGGAGTGGAAAAGTTGACCGTTGGACTCATGTTGACGGAAGTGTGCAGGGCCATTAATCGCATCCTGCTCCGAAAGACCGTGACTCTGGGCAACAAACGTGACATTGTGGATGGCTTCCCTAACTGTGGAAGGGTGATAGATGGCATGCATATTCCAATTCTGGCACCAGACCACCTAGCCACCAAGTACATTAATCAGAGGGGATATTTCTCAATGGTTCTCCAGGCGCTTGTGGATCACCGTGAGTGTTTCACAGATATTAGTGCAGGCTGGTCCAGAAAGGCATGTGACACACATCTTTTGGAACACTAGCCTATTCAGGAAGCTGCAATCTTTCTTCCCAGACCAGAAGATCACTGTAGGAGAGTCGAAATGCCCATTGTGATCCTGAGAGATCCTGCCTACCCCTTATTGCCGTGGCTTATGAAGCCATACACGGGGCACCTTGACAGCAGCAAAGAGCCATTCAACAACAGGTGGAGCAAGTGCAGAATGACTGTTGAGTGTGCTTTTGGCCATCTAAAGGCCCACTGGTGCTTCCTATATGGGAAGCTGGACCTGGCTGATGACAATATTCCTATGCTTTTAGCCGCGTACTGTACACTGCATAATATTTGTGATGGCAAGGGTGAAAGCTTCACTCCGGGCTGGACTGCTGAGGCTCAGCACCTGGAGGCTGAATTTGAACAGCCAGAGACCGGGACTATTAGAGGAGCGCAGCACGGAGCCATAAGGATCAGGGATACCTTGAGGCAGCGATTTGAAGCTGAAAACCACTAATATTTGTTGCTATGCATGGGAGTGCAGTGCTTGTAATGCAAGGAGGTGATTGTGATTGGTGCAGATGATGCAATATGAAGGTTTAAGATAATTGTTGCTTTGCAGGGCTCTGTTGGCTTTCAATTAATATAATAAAGATTGCTTTCAAACCAACACAATTTTTATTAAAAAACAACAACTGGAGGAGAGAGTCAAACAAAAAACCACACCAGCACTGAGGGGGATGGGGGAAGGGAAGGTCCCAGGAGAAGGTGGGGTCCCGGAATGGTTAGAGATTTGTGTATGTCCAGCGATTATATCCAACCTTCTCCTTTGGAGTACAGTGCAGTGGGTACTGTATTTCAGTAGGGCTAGACTGCAGAGGGATGGGTGTTGAGTGCAGTGGGTACGGGGAGTCCGCAGTGCTGGTCTGTGAGGGGGAGGAGTGGAATGCTGCGGGTACAGACTGGAGCCAGGAGGTTGGTAAGAGTGTGTTGGCGGTGTCTGGGGGGAGGATGGGAAAGAGTTTTGTGACAGGGGCTGCAGGGGAGGGCGAGCGTGGAGCTGCTTGGTTTGCAGTGCTAGTAGCACCTGGAGTGTGTCTGGTTGGCACTCCATAATGTTTAAGAGCCACTCTGTGGCTTCATTCTGGCGTGCCGCGTTCTCCTTTCAGTCCCTCTTCTCGCTGTCCCGTCACTCCTTCAAATCCTGTTTTTTGGCCATGGTGTGCATCATAACCTCACGCAGAAAGTCCTCCTTAGTTCTTCTTGGCCACTTTCTAATTCTGCACAGCCGTTCAGAGGCAAAGAGGGAAGCTGGGCTCCCAAGATCATCTCTGTGAAGCCAAAACACAAGTTTACAGAAGCAGTATTGTTTGCAACACACAGAACACTGATTCAGTGATTTAAAATACAGCTGCTATTCCCATACCTGTCACTAATTGGCTGACCCCAGGCAGGGACACATGAGCCACAAGACCCTCAAAACAGTGAGTAGCCGCAGGGGCAGGGTAAATCAGTGTTCCCGGACCCTACTGTACACTGGGCATGTGGCTCTTGGGAGAGCCAGCACTGTAGGGGGGGCCTGATAATCATTCCTGTCCCCCCTTTTTCCACAGGCTATGTTCGTTATGGAAGATATCTCGCTCCTGAGGGTGGAAAATACTTTACAGGGTATTCAGCTTCAAAACACAGAGGATCCCCCTCTGGGCAAAACCTTAAAGTGACAGAAAACAGGAATAAACCTCCCTCTTAACACAGGGAAAATTCACATAAAAGATAAACTAATCCGCCTTACCTGGCTTACCTATACTGGTTGCAATATTAGAGACTTGGATTAGGATGGGTTGGAGAAGATAGATTTCTGTATGGCCTCTCTCACGAACAAAGGAGACAAACAAAAGCCTTTCCCCCTCCAAGATTTGAAAGTATCTTGTTCCCTTATTGGTCCTTTGGGTCAGGTGCCAGCCAGGTTAGCTGAGCTTCTTAACCCTTTACAGGTAACAGGATGTTGCCTCTGGCCAGGAGGGATTTTATAGCACTGTATACAGAAAGGTGGTTACCCTTACCTTTATAGTTATGACAGCCTCTACTACTGCCTGCCCTCTAAAGCTGGCCAAAACTCTTTTCTCAAGATCCTAGAACTCAATGAAGTACAACCTGTGTGAAACCAGCTGGCAGCTTTATCCTGGGCATAGGAGAGTGTCAGTGTAATTTCTTTGAAGCCAGCTTTTTCGTAACTGACCATCCTGTGTTCACAGGCCCCTGTGTACAGTAACCCAGAGAGCACGTTTTTTTTTTTTCTTTTTTCTTTTTTAATGCCTGCTCCCAACTGATCAAAATCTGTTTTAGCTAAAAATTGCAGGTGAATTGCAGGTAAAAAGACCTTTGCTGAATGTAGTTGCATTGACAACCTATGTGGTGAACAAGCTAGTACATAGGTGAAGCAGGCATACAAGAATGCAAGAACTGTGTATTATATTAAAATATTATCCCTTTGGAGGATAAACTTGTCAAAATCAGTTCCTGCACTGTAACTTAGCAAATATAGGAACTATTATACTGTATCAGACCTAAGATCCATCCAGTCTAGTATCCTGTCTCTGACAGTGGGGAGAGCCAGGTGCTTCGGAGGAAGGTGTAAGAACCTGGCAGTAGTAATAATACTTTGCTCTCTTATAGCATGTTTCATCAGTGGATCTTAAAAATCTTGACAAAGGAGGTTAGCATTAGAATCATAGAATCATAGAATATCAGGGTTGGAAGGGACCCCAGAAGGTCATCTAGTCCAACCCCCTGCTCAAAGCAGGACCAATTCCCAGTTAAATCATCCCAGCCAGGGCTTTGTCAAGCCTGACCTTAAAAACCTCTAAGGAAGGAGATTCTACCACCTCCCTAGGTAACTCATTCCAGTGTTTCACCACCCTCTTAGTGAAAAAGTTTTTCCTAATATCCAATCTAAACCTCCCCCACTGCAACTTGAGACCATTACTCCTCGTTCTGTCATCTGCTACCATTGAGAACAGTCTAGAGCCATCCTCTTTGGAACCCCCTTTCAGGTAGTTGAAAGCAGCTATCAAATCCCCCCTCATTCTTCTCTTCTGCAGGCTAAACAATCCCAGCTCCCTCAGCCTCTCCTCATAACTCATGTGTTCCAGTCCCCTAATCATTTTTGTTGCCCTTCGCTGGACTCTCTCCAATTTATCCACATCCTTCTTGAAGTGTGGGGCCCAAAACTGGACACAGTACTCCAGATGAGGCCTCACCAATGTCGAATAGAGGGGAACGATCACGTCCCTCGATCTGCTCGCTATGCCCCTACTTATACATCCCAAAATGCCATTGGCCTTCTTGGCAACAAGGGCACACTGCTGACTCATATCCAGCTTCTCGTCCACTGTCACCCCTAGGTCCTTTTCTGCAGAACTGCTGCCTAGCCATTCGGTCCCTAGTCTGTAACTGTGCATTGGGTTCTTCCGTCCTAAGTGCAGGACCCTGCACTTATCCTTATTGAACCTCATCAGATTCCTTTTGGCCCAATCTTCCAATTGGTCTAGGTCCTTCTGTATCCTATCCCTCCCCTCCAGCGTATCTACCACTCCTCCCAGTTTAGTATCATCCGCAAATTTGCTGAGAGTGCAATCCACACCATCCTCCAGATCATTTATGAAGATATTGAATAAAACCGGCCCCAGGACCGACCCTTGGGGCACTCCACTTGATACCGGCTGCCAACTAGACATGGAGCCATTGATCACTACCCGTTGAGCCCAACGATCTAGCCAGCTTTCTACCCACCTTATAGTGCATTCATCCAGCCCATACTTCCTTAACTTGGTGACAAGAATACTATGGGAGACCGTGTCAAAAGCTTTGCTAAAGTCAAGAAACAATACATCCACTGCTTTCCCTTCATCCACAGAACCAGTAATCTCATCATAAAAGGCGATTAGATTAGTCAGGCATGACCTTCCCTTGGTGAATCCATGCTGGCTGTTCCTGATCACTTTCCTCTCATGCAAGTGCTTCAGGATTGATTCTTTGAGGACCTGCTCCATGATTTTTCCAGGGACTGAGGTGAGGCCGACTGGCCTGTAGTTCCCAGGATCTTCCTTCTTCCCTTTTTTAAAGATTGGCACTACATTAGCCTTTTCCCAGTCATCCGGGACTTCCCCGGTTCGCCACGAGTTTTCAAAGATAATGGCCAGTGGCTCTGCAATCACAGCCGCCAATTCCTTCAGCACTCTCAGATGCAACTCGTCCGGCCCCATGGACTTGTGCACGTCCAGCTTTTCTAAATAGTCCCTAACCACCTCATTGTTATCCTTATTTTACAAATGGAGCAACTGAGGTACAGAGGGTGGAAACAGCATCACCTAGCTGCTGAGTGGGGAGTAGAACCCAGGTCCTTTTAATCCCAGGCTAGTGCTCTGGCCACTAAACGTTGCTGCCAGTGTCCTCCCCACCTAGTCACATCCTAGTATCTTAGAGCTAGGGCTTAGGCCCCTTCCAAAAAATGTGCTGCCGTTTAGTACGATCATCCTGAATATTCTTGATATCCATGTACATATCCAGTTTTTGGACTCAATGACTTCCTAGGGCAACAAGTTGCATAATTTAATCACACATGGTGTGAAGAAGTATTTTCTTTATCTGTTTCGATTTTCCCACTAATTTCATTCAGTGCCTCTTGCTCTTTTTTTATGAGATCGGGAATATCTGTTCTCCCTATCAACCTTTTCTATACGACTAATAATTTTATATATTTTTATCATGTCCCTTCTTACTTTAGCATACTCCTTATTACAACTGGTTTAAAGTTTTTTAAAGACTTTTGTAGGGAAAGCTATTTATTTTCTCATAATCCATGATTAACGTGTTTCAGACTCTTTTACCTATGAACCAAGCCCTGTTTTGCTTATCTGTTGCATGGTCACTGGAGATGATAGCTACAGTAGAAACTCAGAGTTACGAACTGACCAGTCAACCACACACCACATTTGGAACTGGGAGTATGCAGTCAAGCAGAGACACCATCTCTGCCCCCACAAAAAACAAACAAAAAAGCACCAAAACTAGTACAGTACTGTGTTAAATGTAAACTACTAAAAAAATAAAGGGAACGTTTTTAAAAAAATTGACAAGGTAACGAAACTGTTTCTGAGCTTGTTTAATTTGAATTAAGATGGTTAAAAGCAGCATTTTTCTTCCGCCTAGTAAAGTTTCAAAGCTGTATTAAGTCACTGTTCAGTTATAATCTTTTGAAGGAATAACCATAACGTTTTATTCAGAGTTATGAACAACCTCCATTCTCAAGGCATTCGTAACTGAGGTTCTACTATACTTATTAAACACAAAATGTGTATGTTTAAAGAACAAGGTCTTTAAACAGCTGCACTCAATGAAGTATGTGCTCTCTGTTGTGCTTAAATTGACCCTTTTAATATTCTTCTGTAGTGCTCCACTCTGATTTGTCAGCCTGTCCAAGGCTGCATACTGGAAACCATCCAGTGACTATGAGCTGAGCGTTGTTCCCCCTGAGATTTTTGAGTTAAGGTATTTTTGTCCTCTCTTGTTGTGAACTAGTAATAGAAAAGGTGCATGCTGTGGAAACCGTTTTATTGCAGTGTAATATAGATAATTCTCTTTGCAACTATTTCACTTCATAGAAATATTGTTTAACTCTTAATTTTATGTAACATAGCTTTTCATTACTACTAATTATATTATGTATCCCCCCATCATGCTAGGTGATGTACAAAGATGGAGTAAATTAAGTCCTCTGCAATGAAGAGTTTACAATATAATTAAAATATGATGTTATCAGTGAGTGTAACAATCAATCAGAAAAACAAGGTCAGGAGGATGGGGGAAACAGTAATAAGAATGTTTACATGCCCTGCTGACTAATTTGAGGAGAGTTTTCCATGCATAAAAAGAGGCATTGAAGAAAGGTGAACAACAGGCAATGGAGGCTGGCATTCTTAATGGAGTAAGTGCTTGGGTTAGGCTGCTGTGAAGTGGTGCAGCATACCAGCACTTCTTTCATGCCACATTGTTCTTCGGATTGTAACCTTTCTTTTTTTAAAGTAAGTCTCTAGGTATTACAGTTGCTGAGATACACTTTGCATTTGAGGAACGGAAGAATAGTAAAGGGGCCAGAGAATGCAGTGGGCAGTGAGAATGGGGACAGGGCCCAGGGAATGTGGGGAAATATAAGACTGGTGTAGAGGGAGCTGTTTCCTGTAAAGTGCTGAAAACTCTGTGTGGGAGATGAGCGTGCCCGGCACTTTATCAGATCCTTCCTCGCTGAAGAGGGATTTAGAATTGAGCGTTCAGCATCGCTGCTATCATGAGAACAGGATTAGGAAAGAGCACTGGCTCTAGGTGACTTAAAGCAGGTTCCTGAGATATTTTAGGAGTTTTACTTTTCCTTGGGCAGTTCCCCTAAGCTTCAAGAAGGCCCTTCAAAATGTCCTAGAAATAGTTGTCATGGAGCTGTGCAATAGGTATCCAGCAGGCAATGCAGTTGCATAATGTAGAACAGCATGAGTGTGGAGGTGTTGCAGAACTGTATGTGAAACAGCATGGCTAGTTTATGGATACACTGGACCTTTGTTATTTACATTATTATTGTTCTGCTAATTCAGTTACTTGTGGTTCAGTTCTCCAGTGTAGACAAGGTCAGACAGACTCCATTTTGAGTATGTCTGAAAGATAGTATCATTAATTGTACTAATGTAACTTATAGTTATGATTTTTTGAAAGACATAAATAAGATTTGTTTTCCTATTTGTAATTAACATTACAAAATAGTTTCACTAGATCTTTCTAGGAGTATGAGTGGTGTTGTTAAAAGTCTAATTTCTTTATGAAAACAAAACATGACTACAATATTTATTTTGGGAGCTTTTATCTGATGCTTTCAAGGAGAGTGGTTTTCTGTTCTATGTTTCGGTTTGTGAAGAGAGAGATTGCATCAAAATACAAGACAAAAACCAATCTATATTACACTAAATTGACATGATGGTAAAAATGTTGGATGGCACCAGAGACTATTAGAAACATTAGGATCTATAATTTTGCACTAGAGGAAGACATTACTGCATATATTTAGGGCCAGTCTACGCTAGGGAATTTTAGCTTTAAATTCCCACTGGCTCTGTCTCCAGTTCTGTGCTACCAATTTGGAGTTTCACCAGCTTCCAGCATTTTTACCACAATGTTTATTAAATCACAATTTAAGACTAAAACAAGTCTATAGCATGCTAAATTGACATGATAGTAAAAATGCTGGAGACTTTTTGACACTAGGGCTTCCACAATAGGAAACATTAGTAAAAAATTCCTGGTGTAGATCTGATCTTAACCAGTGTATTGAATACTTCCATAGTTAGACAGAGCTTGCCTTGGAGCATAAGAATTCCTCAAGAGTTCAAGTCCCATCTGGCATTTCATTGTTTTGCTCAAGGAAAGTATTCATTATTCCTCAGTTTTGTGTATCCCCTCAGTAGAGACGGTTTATTTCTTCCTAGTTCTTTTATGTTCTCTGTTTAGTATTTTTGTAATGTGGTAGAGCCTAGAAACGCCATTTGGGGATCTGGGCCCTGTGCTACTAGATACTCTATGTTCATATAAACCAAAAGATTTAAATTCTTTAAACTCTATGAGGCACAGACTAAGTCCAGTGAGATTCACTGTATGCATAGACAGTGCAATGCTGCCTAGGTGAGTTATGATGCCTGTGCTGACCTATCTTATGCAATTTTTTTTAAATTATAGATCCTAGTTATGTTTTCCCCTGACTTCTCCCATTGTGCCACGGACTACGCCCATTTTTAGTGTAAGTGAATACATTTGGATATTGTGAGGTTGTCATAAATATAAAGAGAAGGGTAACCACCTTTCTGTATACAGTGCTATAAAATCCCTCCTGGCCAGAGGCAAAACCCTTTCACCTGTAAAGGGTTAAGAAGCTAAGGTAACCTTGCTGGCACCTGACCCAAAATGACCAATGAGGGGACAAGATACTTTCAAATCTGGAGTGGGGGGGGACACAAAGGGTTCTGTCTGTGTGATGCTTTTGCCAGGAACAGATCAGGAATGCAGCCTTACAACTCCTGTAAAGTTAGTAAGTAAACTAGCTAGAAAATGCATTGGATTTTCTTTTGTTTAATGGCTTGTAAAATAAGCTGTGCTGGAGGGAATGTATATTCCTGTTTTTGTGTCTTTTTGTAACTTAAGGTTTTGCCTAGAGGGATTCTCTATGTTTTGAATCTGATTACCCTGTAAAGTATTTACCATCCTGATTTTACAGAGGTGATTCTTTTACCTTTTCTTTAATTAAAAGTCTTCTTTTAAGAACCTGATTGATTTTTTCATTGTTCTTCAGATCCAAGAGTTTGGGTCTGTGTTCATCTGTACCAATTGGTGAGGATTATTATCAAGCCTTCCCCAGGAAAGGGGGTGTAGGGCTTGCGGGGGATATTTTGGGGGAAGATGTCTCCAAGTGGTCTCTTTCCCTGTTCTTTGTTTAAAACGCTTGGTGGTGGCAGCATACTGTTCAAGGCCAAGGGAAAGTTTTTACCTTGGGGAAATTTTTAACCTAAGCTGGTAAGAATAAGCTTAGGGGGTCTTTCATGCAGGTCTCCACATCTGTACCCTAGTGTTCAGAGTGGGGAAGGAACCTTGACAGGGGTGCATAATTTTTTGAGTTAGTTCTGATATAGCATTATATGATGTAGGCACTTCGATTTAGCACACAAGCATTTGTGACAGTTAAGTTGGATCTACTGTATTCACTCTGCATCACACTGGTCTTATAGCACATAGAAAAATCCTCTTATATTTATTTAAAACATTCTGAATTCATCTAGGTCATTTATATTAATGGTTGAACACCTGTAAATGAGACTCTATAAACCAAGGTATATGGTAATAGTTGAGCTAAATATATCATAAAAATTAACTGGGATTAGAGAAGATGTAAAAGGTAAAGCAAGCAGGTAACTGTTTACAGATTTGATAAGAGATGTGAGTTGAGGTAAGTTAATATTACTCACTAGAGGGCAGTCATCCAGATGAAGAGCTGGAAGAATTCTCATAAGACTTTGTCAGAATCTAAGTAGTTTAAGAACTTGTGTCAGTACAGACAGCGTCAGAGAAGAACAGATAATGAGAGAGCATTTTAGAATTGGGTGATAGTCCAAATTTTTTAAAAGAATGGAGACTTAAGCTGGCCAGTTAATAACTATTAAAAAATACAAAGGGTGGTATTTTTAAAAGTGCTTCAAAGACTTAGGAGCACAAGTCCCATTGAAGGCACTGTTGAAAATTGTCTTTTAATGGAACTTGTGCGCCTAAGTCATTTAGGTGCTTTTGAAAATACCACCTATTATCAAAGAAAGAAGCAATGTTCCGATTACATACAAGGCAAATATCCAAAGCAATTTAACCTGTCGACATGACGAGCTATGAGAGATAAAATGTTTGATGAAATGTTAAATCAGCTAAAGACATTCAAATTAAGTGAGTAGGAAGAGACCACAGCTCTTGTGAAAGGAAGATGTTATTTAGACATGAGCTTTTTTGTATTTTGGTTTCCATGTACTAAAAAAAAATTCGATTTTAAAATCCTAACTACAAATATAACTAGTAAAACTGTGAGATAAGACAGTCACTTCATAGTAAATATATATTTAGAACAAAACTTGTAAATATACATAATACAGAAGTTATAAAACACGTGCTATATATGCATGAATTTCCTCTTTATTTTACTGAATACTGTCTATATTAGACAGTCCAAGGGAGCTCTTGGAGAGATGACTATAACAATATTGATTTGGCAGTTTCCTTATCAAGGTCAGGCTTAAAGGTATGGTACATTTGTTCAGAGGATTCAACCAATGAACCATATGCCTTACATCAACCCATTCTTAATTGTTTAAAAAATGAAATTAATGATTTTTTGGGTATATTTGATTTTGAGATTATCTGCTGGGTAAAGCCTATCACAAATGCCAAGAACATGCCTTCAGAGCTTATATGACATTTTCTAGACTTCCTGAGTCAAATATTAAAAGTTTAAATTTGCAGGAAGTATCACCATCTTTTCCCTCAGTTGTAGATAAACCTTTTTGCCTGTTTCCCTTTATGAAACAAATAAAAACTTTTAGAGACTTCCAATGTAAGACACCCCCCCACACACACCCACACCCACTGCCCATTGGAAATTTTTTTTGCAACTATGTATCACCTTTCAGCTTAGTGACACAAATCACTGGCAAAGCTGTAAATAGAACCCAGGTCTCCTGATGGCCATTCCCAAGACCAGATCACACTAGATCACAGTTGATACTCAAGTGATAAAGGTTTCAGAGTAGCAGCCGTGTTAGTCTGTATCCGCAAAAAGAAAAGGAGTACTTGTGCCACCTTAGAGACTAACAAATTTATTTGAGCATAAGCTTTCATGAGCTACAGCTCACTTCATCAGATGCATTCTGTGAGCTGTAGGTCACGAAAGCTTATGCTCAAATAAATTTGTTAGTCTCTAAGGTGCCACAAGTACTCCTTTTCTTTTTTCAAGTGATACAGTTAATTTGATATCTATGTATCCACATTGTGGCTCCAATTCAGGAAGGCACTTAAGCATATACTTAAATCCCTCCCTGTGCATGAAAGCACTTAACCACATGCTTAACTTTTAAGTGTGTGCTTGAAGTCTCAGATTTCAATAGGACTTCAGCAGTGTCAAGGCTCCCTGCATGAATATGAATATTATCTGGAATCTGGACCTGAAAAGCCAAGCTTATTGTGGAAAAAGCTTTTTGCCAAGCTTATTGTGGAAAAAGTGATCATTAGATTATTTAATTTTATAAGCTACTATTACATAATTTCTGCTGATTACGCTAAACCAGTGGTTGCCAAAGTGGACGTTAGACAAGATGGGTGAAGTAATTGATCAACTTCTTTTGGTAAGAAAGCCACACAGAGCTCTTCTTTAGGTGTTGGAAGTTGACAGACCAGATACAGCTGATGGGGTTCTGCAACCTAGCCTACAGCAATCCTTGACTTTAATGGGAGTCATGGCACATAAGAACTACATGTCCCACCATGAAATGGGTCCAGGGTGCTTGGATCAAAATGTATATGTAATGTAATGTTCATTTATTCATGCCTGAATATAGGTGACATAGCAGAATTTTTGGAAGCCTCCTCATTTAATTACTAGCTTTGCATGCAGCAGCGATCTGCCACCATCTATCCATCTCCTCACTTGTCTTCCCCTCTTATGATGATCCACCATCATTCCTTACATGATACTTTTTTGCGGTTATTTCCATCTCTGAGCCTGATGTGACCAAAATACATACGCTTGCAGCTGTTGATTTCCAGCAACAGTCTGCCTCTCTACAATAATATTTCGAACAGAAGTGTTTGTCTTCTTTTCCATCCAGGGTCTTTGGCAGCATCACATTTCAAAGGCTTCAGTTCTCTTCTTGTCAGCAGCATTGGCTTCCCAAGATTCACCTCCATAGTCATGGTGGAAAAAAATAAGCTTGTGACCAGTTGACTGTTTGTACATTTTGAGGTGCTGTGGTTTTTCCACACTTTGGTAAGGGAGGCCACAAATAGAAAGTTCATGATCAAAATCATAGATCAAAATGTAACGTAGCATATTGAGGCTTGCCATTACTTCAGCATCCGCCTCCATCCCTGCAAACTGTTAACATTTCAAGGTCTGGCACTCAAGCTCCCAAGCGAGCTGCCTCAGTTAAGTAGTATTTGAGTGCCCCTGTGCTGGAATGATCTGGACTTAGGCGTCCTGAAGAAAATTCATAAAATGCAACAGAAACATCAACAAAAAATCTTACTGGTCCAGAAGAGAAGCAGTCAACAGCAGATTTTCCCTGTTAGCCCACTCATATACTGGGGTGTGCCCTCTCAAAAGCTTTTATTTTGAGGAATATTTTTCCATGCAGAATTTAACTTTTGTTTAAAAAATATTTTATTTAGTTTTTTTCCATAAAAGAGCCAGAAGAGTGTTCAATAATTCCCAAACTGAAAAACATCCACCTTTTTTATTAGGCTTATTTCTCATAATCATTTAAACACTGTTGATAATTACTTAATCCCTGGTCTTGCACGTGAGTAATTTTCTTGTGCGTAGTCTCATTTAACGCAATGGTACTACTTACTTGGATGAAGTAATTCACATGTGAAAGTATATGCAGGAGCCTTAGATTGTAAACATTTTGGAGCAGGGACCTTTTCAGAACTGCCATGTATGTTATTGGGCCTATATAAATAAAACACTTTAAGAACTAAAATATTTTGATTTTTTTGTTTTACCTTTTAGTTATGATTTATCTATTCTCAGAGTTCAGCTTTTATGTTTTTTGCGTCTGTATGAGATAGTGACTAATACAATGTCTTTTACAGTTTGTTTTATATTTATATTTTATTACTATGTCCCAGCAAAAGCCATATGGCAGTAAGTAAATTCAGCTTGATTTAAGGACTAAATATTTCTTTGATTATCAGAGTTGGCAGTTGTTTATTATATCTTTAACATTGTTTAATTTTGTTTTACTTTTTGTTTAACTTTTCTTGGTAGACAACAAAAAAGTTCTGTACTGTTCTGTACACATCAGAAAGGTCTTTCATAAAATGAGCTGATTTACAATACAAATGAATTAGATTCTGAATATACAGGGCTTAATTAACCACTGCATTATTCCATTGATTCAATAGTGTTATGATGGTATAAAAATAGAGTAACATAGGCCCAGATCCTCAAAGGTATTTAGGCTCCTAATTTCCATAATTTCAATGGAATTTAGGAGCCTAAATACCTTTTGAGGATTTGGGTCATAGTGTTGAACCAAGTCCAAAGAGCCTGTTCTCACTAGGTCAGCATCCAATCAATGTGTAACAAAAACAATACTTTTTTTTAAAACTTCTAGCATTTATAATAAATGTTGTCTGTGTGAAATTGGAATGCCCCAAAGTCATCCTTTTGGGGGATTATGGTTATGTGAGATTCAATCTATTTTATCGTGATCTCCCAGTTAAGTTTGAAATGGCTATTCATTTACTCATGTAATGGACCTTGCTATATGCTAGTAGTGTTTGTGAGTAAGAATTAACTCCTAGACCAGCGTTTCTCAAACAGGGGTCCACAAGGGTACTCCATGGGCCCCACTGATCAACTCCTCCTCCTCCCTCCCAGCGGTTCCTGCACGCGGCTGAACAGTAGGGCTATAAACATAGACTGGTGGGATTACACAGTAATGCAGAGCTAAGATGACCAGCAGTAGCTCCAGAACTTTTGCATGAAGAAGCAGAGGTTTGTGATCTGCTTACCCTGGTCCTCTAGCACGAGAAAATGTGCATGAGGCTATGCCAGTCCAAAAGTGGGTGGCTATAAATATCTGGAAGATGGCTACCACAGAGTACTACAGGTCTGTTGCTAACCAGTTTGGAGTTGGCAAATCAACTGTGGGAGCTGTTGTGGCAGAGGTTTGTACAGCAATCGGGATTGTGATTTACCCAAAGGTGGTGGGCATTAAACATTTTCCTGAAAGAATTGCTGGCTTTAAGAGAATGTCCTTTCCAAACTGTGCTGGGGCCATTGATGGGACTCATGTCCATAATTTGCCCTCTGCAAGGAGCACATGAGTACATTACCTGTGTCAAGGTTCCTCCCCCACTCTGAACTCTAGGGTACAGATGTGGGGACCTGCATGAAAACCACCTAAGCTTACTTTTACCAGCTTAGGTTAAAACTTCGCCAAGGTACAAACTATTTTACCTTTTGCCCTTGGAATTTATCACTGCCACCACCAAACGTCTAACAGGTATATAACTGAGAAAGAGCCCGTTTGGAAACATCTTTCCCCCCAAAATCCTCCCAAACCTTACACCCCCTTTCCTGGGGAAGCTTTGATAAAAATCCTCACCAATTTGCATAGGTGAACACAGACCCAAACCCTTGGATCTTAAGAACAATGAAAAAGCATTCAGATTCTTAAAAGAAGAATTTTAATAGAAGAAAAAGTAAAAAGAATCACCTCTGTAAAATCAGAATGGTAAATACCTTATGGGCTAATTAGATTCAAAACATAGAGAATCCCTCTAGGCAAAACCTTAAATTACAAAAAGACACAAAAACAGGAATCTACATTCCATTCAGCACAGCTTATTTTCTCAGCCATTTAAAGGAATCAGAATCTAACGCACATCTAGCTAGATTACTTGCTAAGTTTTAAGACTCCATTCCTGTTCTGTCCCCGGCAAAAGCATCACACAGACAGAGAGAGGCTTTTTTTCTCCCCCCCCCTCCAGCTTTTGAAAATATCTTGTCTCCTCATTGGTCATTTTGGTCAGGTGCCAGCGAGGTTATCCTAGCTTCTTAACCCTTTACAGGTGAAAGGGTTTTTCCTCTCGCCAGGAGGGATTTTAAAGGTGTTTACCCTTCCCTTTATATTTATGACAACCTGCAAAGGGTGCTACCCTATTGTTATGCAGGCCCTGGGACATTATTCCCACCAAATTACATTGTTATAGAATCACTGTCCCCACTGTTATTCTAGGGGACCCTGCTTACCCTCTGTTGCCATGGTTTATGAAACCATACCCTGATTTCAGGGGTTCTGGCAAAAGAAGTTTCAGCTACATACTCAATAGCTATAGGATGGTGGTGGAATGTGCATTTGGCAGATTGAAATCCCATTGATACTGCCTTCAGAACCATTTGGCTGCCAGTGTCATCAGTGCCATCTGTATTATTGTGGATTGCTGTGTTCTGCACAATGTCTGCAAGGACAAAAGAAGTTGAACGTTTTCACCAGGCGTGAACTTTGCATACTGCTGGATTGCTGAACTGGAACACACAACCCGCAAGTGCACCTGTCATTAGTGTGGCTGGATCACCTGCACTGGAATTCAGGGTGCTTTTTGCATGGTCCCAGACATGAGGGGAAACAAAATGGTATTTGTAATTGTGCTGTTTCTGGGTGTGGGGCAGCTGTGAGGGATTTTTTTTTTAAGTGAATTTGTATTATGAATTTTGTAAACACTTTAACTTGCCCCTACACACAATGTATTACTCAATGTGCTGAAATGTATGGATACTTTTAATGCATTTTATAAAAGCTGGCCATGTACTTCAACTCTCAGCTTATGGACTATTGTGATGATGATTATTGAATTTATTGAGACTGGCCATGTATTTCAACTCATAGTTTAGATTACTTTGAAGAAGTTCCACTTCATTACATCCAATAAAACTTGCTATTGAAGCCTTGTGTGAAAATTCAAGACTTTGTACTTAAATACATGTTTAAAATAAAATGGCAATATAAAAATCAGACCAGCTGCCATCCCTATGACCAACAAAATAAGAAAAAACTGAACAAAGCATGTTAGCACGTGAAATGGACAACTATTTCTGGGTGTCCCTGGCCCTCTGTTCTCCTTGATCATTAGTGCATTTTGCACATGTGGGCTATGACTGGAGTGGGGGATGCACAGGGTACAAATATGAATGTAAAAAAATTGCTTGAGTCCCAGCACCTTTTCATTACAAATTAAGTACTGGACATCTCCCTAAGCTCTGGGTGTCCCTAAGCCTCTCACCACCAGATGCTGGGACTGGATGACAGGGGATGGATCACTCAATGATTACCCTGTTTTGTTCATTCCCTTTGAAGCATCTGTCAGAAGCCACTGTCATTGGCCACTGTCAGAAGATACTGGGCTAGATGGACCGTTGGTCTGACCTAGTATGGCCATTCTTATGTTCTTAGAATCCTTTCAGGTGGGGCAAGATTTGGAAGAGGTTATTCTGGAAGTCCCTAAGAGGAAGTCTGAACTTTTCAGGCCAGTAGAGGACAGAGATCTGTGTATGCTGAGGAGATTTTTAGGCACTTGGTGACTGACAAGCATCTCCAAATATAGGGGGCTTGTGAGCTACAGAAGCAGCCTTAATAAGCAGAGGAACATAACTGACAATCTGGAGTTCCTACTCCATGAGAAGTTTGCATTATGACCAGCCAAAAATGGGTGAAAAAATCATGGTAAAATCAACAAGCTGCTAATTTAGCATAGTACATAGAGATATAGTACAGCCATCTTACAAACACCCTGCGTCCAACCACAAATCCAACTGATTGCCAGCCACGGGGACTCAGACAGACAGACAGCCGCCCTGCGCTGTAATCTGAACTCTAGACACAGTCATCTGTGGACTAAATGCACAGTCTGGTATTGTTTAGACTCATATTTCAGATAGCTATGGGCCAAATACACACACTGTTTTGGGTTTTTTTTGGGACTGTGTACAGGTGGTCAATTTACAAAGTATGCTGTATTATCAGAGAGGGGTATGTAAAGCTTATAAATGTAGCTTCCCCAACCCATTTTTCTAACAACCAGTGAGTAACTAGTACAAATGTCATGATACATGCTTGTTTAACTTTTCCCCCTCAGTTCCTGGTGTCCATTTTGAATCTGATGAGGGGTGTGGGTGTGAGTACAGGGACACGACGGAATTGGTGTTCCACCCTGAAGGAAGCACACTGATCCTGGCTTGTATTAATAATTTCATAGGGCCATAACCCAGAAATCTCTCCCATTCATATATTAATAACAAACATAAAGGCAGAAACTTACCAGGCTCTGTCTGAAGTGCTTTCTCTGTGGCAGGTTCCACTATGGGGACAGTCCTAGGGAACGGCCCAAACAGCTTCTCTGAATACAGATCCAGGAGGTGCTGTAGGTGCTCCAGAGGCATTGCCTCTTCAGGGACTGGTGTCAGCATTGGGGTCACTTTGTGTGCTTCATCTCGTAGCTGGCTCATCTCCAGCAGTGTCTGTGACTGGGGGTGATAAAGATGCCATTACTGCTCAGCAGATTGTCATGCCCTATTGTCAGTGCACTATTGTCATGTGCTTGGTGAAGTTCTCAGCACCCAGTAAAATCATATTAGAAGAGGCAGGAAGCTGGGGAGTTCCCAGAGTTACTATTAGCATACCTGACTGGGCAGCAATCAGTCTTGAGGTGCATGTTTCTCTCTCTGCATTGGTCACCGGTCCAGTTAATCCCCAACACCACAAGCCACTCCGATATTGATTTATAGACATAATCATTTCTTGTGTTCTTGCTGAAGTCAGGTATCTTGCTCACCTTGCACTGGAAATTAACCAGAATCCAGCTGTGTTACTCTGACTAGCTTTAACTTGATTGTCAGTTAACTTGGGTTAATTAACACAATTTTATGTTCTAGTATAGACACTTGTCACAGGGTGCCTGGCCTCTAAAAGGGAACAGAACCAGTCCCCTGTGATTAATTAGCTGCCTCCCAATAGGGACTGTTTAGCTCACTTGATTCCCCCAAGCCAACTCAATGAGCTATTTGTCCCAGCTGGAGAGCGGCTAGGAGTAACATAAGAAAGGAGCTGAGGGTAATAAGAGGAAGTGGTAGGGTAAAAAGCAATATTTTCTGCAGGCCCTTTCTGGGTTAGAGAGGGAGAGTGACATGTATCAGAGAAGTGCAGACAGGGGTAGCTAAGGAGAGCCCCTAGCTTCCCTTTATGAACCAAGAAGTAGGAGGAAGCTTCTGGAAGTTTCCTGTGGAGGGCCGAGAGTTCACTGGTAAGGGAAGCAGAAGTGCTACTGAGAGAGTGAGGAGGGAAAGGCTCAGGGGCTTGCCCTGGAGCCTGCTATCCTGCCTAAGGGACAGGATAGCTGTGAAACCCAGGTTAGCATTAACAAGAGGCGCTTGGGAGGGATGTATATTAAATGTGTGGGACTGTTGCTTCTTCCTAGTCTGGGAAGACCTTGTTTTAAGTTTCTTTATTTCTCAGGCTTCATCTGGGGCATATGCGTGTCCTAGACCCAGAAGAGTAAGCTGTATGAGATGGGAGAAAGGTCTGCATAGGGAGTCAACAACAACAAGAGTCATGTGAGAACCCTTAAGGTGTGACATCTGGACTCTTCTTTAAGGCTATCATGGGGTTGTTTGAAGCTTCTAAGTAAGTAAAAGAGCCCTCAACATGGGTGGCCTTTGTTGAAATCTTTGCAAAGTGATTGGTAGGAGCTCCAGGGTCATGTTCCTACCACACAATGGCGTCAGGAGGCCTCTAGGTGTTATAAGACCCTACAAACATTTGTTCTAGGAAGGACTGTTTATATTCTCTGTTATTGACAAATGTGTGAGAGCATCAGTGCTAGAGCCTACAGTTATGTTAGCTGGGCCAAGTTGCAATCCACTCTTGAGTTCTAGCATCATGGACAAGTTCTAGTAGAAAAACTGTGTTTCCATAGCTGACTTCCCCTGGGAGGTTTTGGTAGGGAAAGGCAAACTTTGATACATGTACATGTGTATAATACTGTATAGTCATCTCACTCCCTTTAAATAAAGTGGACTCCAGATGTTAATCTTATATCCTTATGTTTAGAAACACAAACCATCTCAAATTTGTACCTCAAACAATGGAATGTGACCAATATGTACCTGAGAAAAGTCCTTGTAAAAGATTAATAGCTGTTATCCCATCAGTGAGCTGTCTAATGTCACTTCCAGTTTCTTTTAGAATACGTGCTCTGAATATTGTTGAAGGCATATTCAGTTTTAACTGGTTTTTTTTGGTGGGGGAGGAGGAGAGAGTTGTAGAAATGACCTATAACTTTCTTTCAGACCAATGAAAATGATAGCCCAATAAAACATGAGTGAATGTTGTTCCTATTTTGCTGGACATGTCAGCCAATTTGATTTGGACTGACAACTGGTAGCTCTTCCCAACAAGGGGGAGTGTCAGGATCATACCATTTTTAAGATCTGCCCAAATGCCTTTACTGAACAAAAAACAGCACCTTATATTTTAAAGTCCTAAAGATACCTGAATGGTGGTCTCTTCAGAAGGCCATTGAACTATAAAGGCAGGTGGATGATCCAAGCAAGGAATTGCATCTGTCTTTGTAACAGTTTAAATTTTTCCAGAAATGGAGTTAAATTAGACTCAAAGTTGGAATGTCCAGTGTGAAGCACTAGTGCAGTATCCACATATTAACTAAGGGAAAATTTACTTCATCTACACAAAACCTGAGTAACCAGGCTTTGTTGTGGGTGAAGTCTGCTTGCTTTCCACCTTGTATAGCCATTTAAACTGTGCAAAGTTAGAGCACAACGGGTACAGAACCCTGCATAATCATAATAGTAGCCTTTTATGCTGAACCTATATAGATGGTAGGCTTTGGAAAATCCCTTCCTTGGAGGGAAGGGAATTCTTATTTGCAAAATGAATTAACTAATGTTCAGAACCTGAGTTGCAGCCAGCAGTGCTTGGTGTAGTTCAGGTAGGTGTATGTATGTGTAAAAAGGTGACTTTACCTGTATGCTCCTCTGATCCTGGGTCTGTCCAGCTGGGTTACACCAGCAGCCAGAGATAATGGAGGAGGAAGACCTGGGGAAATATTCTGCTGGCTGGTTTAAAATGTCTTTAGGGATGCTTTACGCTGTTGGTGCCAGCAGGAGTGGATTGTATATTCTAGTTCTTGATGCATGATTGTGGCATCTAGGCATCTGCCTAGGCACTAGGCATCTATCTGCATCTTTAGGCACCTAACTACCTCTTAAAAAATTGGCCCTTTGAGACAATAAACATGGAACCCCATAATGCTACTTCCATAGAGTGATTCTTCAGGGTGGAACCTGTGCATGTGTGTGTGTGAGAGAGAGAGAGATCGTGGGTGTGTTGCATATACACAAGGAAGCAGAGTCTGAAGGAACTGCACTTTAAAAGGCACTATAGATAGTAAGAGCCAACAGCATTGGGAACAAGATACATACCTCTGTCTTCTTTAAATTAAGAGAGCTGAGTATGCTCTTCCTCCCATTTATCACTAGAATGGTGAAGGGGGAAGAATAGTTGAATCCACTAAAGAGGAACCTTTACAAATGTTTCAAAGAGTTTGACCTATCAAAGCTTACACTATTTAAATATATCTCTTCACTCTAACTGAGCTGATATTTAGCCACATAATACAAAACGGCCCTTTAAAATAAGTCACTTTAGGAATGAGGGGAGCAGATCCTCAACTGCTATAAAAGGTGTAGCTTTACTGAGTTCAGCCGAGGATCATCTGGCCTTGTGATTACTATTCTGAAAATCAGCCCATGATATCTCAATTGGGCACCCACCCTAGAATCAGAGTCCTTAACTTCTAGACCTTAGTTTCTCCATCTGTAAAACAGGGGCAGTAACTCTTAATTCCCTCAGAGGGGTGTTGTGAGGCTTAATGTTCTTAAAGCACTTTGACATAATACTTTGCATTTCATTAGTATTTTCCATCTGAGGTTCTCAGTGTGCCTGGTAAAGGGTGTATTTATTATTTATCTCTTAAGTGAAAGTTTTGGGGGATAGTTCTTAGGGAGCAGCAGAGATGATTACCCAGACATTATTTGGTGTAGTAGTCAGCTCTTATTAGAACTCTCTGAAGCCCTGGGTTTATTTCCCCAGTTTCCCCTTACATTGGGATTACAACACTGTAAAACCAGTGGTGCTATTTCCTAATTTACAAGGTTGTGAGGGTGACTCCAGCCCTCTATCTTGGCTGGCTAGATTCCTGCCCTAGGCTTTGCCTGACAGGTTTGAAGGATCTCTGTCATAAATATAAAGGGAAGGGTAAACCCCTTTGAAATCCCTCCTGGCCAGGGGAAAGCTCCTCTCACCTGTAAAGGGTTAAGAAGCTAAAGGTAACCTCGCTGGCACCTGACCAAAATGACCAATGAGGAGACAAGATACTTTCAAAAGCTGGGAGGAGGGAGATAAACAAAGGGTCTGTGTGTCTGTCTATATGCTGTTTTCTGCCGGGGATAGACCAGGAATGGAGTCTTAGAACTTTTAGTAAGTAATCTAGCTAGGTATGTGTTAGATTATGATTTCTTTAAATGGCTGAGAAAAGAATTGTGCTGAATAGAATAACTATTTCTGTCTGTGTATCTTTTTTGTAACTTAAGGTTTTGCCTAGAGGGGTTCTCTATGTTTTTGAATCTAATTACCCTGTAAGATATCTACCATCCTGATTTTACAGGGGAGATTTCTTTATTTCTATTTACTTCTATTTTTATTGAAAGTCTTCTTGTAAGAAACTGAATGCTTTTTCATTGTTCTCAGATCCAAGGGTTTGGGTCTGTGGTCACCTATGCAAATTGGTGAGGCTTTTTACCAAACCTTGTCCAGGAAGTGGGGTGCAAGGTTTTGGGAAGTATTTTGGGGGGAAAGACATGTCCAAACAGCTCTTCCCCAGTAACCAGTATTAGTTTGGTGGTGGTAGCGGCCAGTCCAAGGACAACGGGGGGAATATTTTGTACCTTGGGGAAGTTTTGACCTAAGCTGGTAAAGATAAGCTTAGGAGGTTTTTCATGCAGGTCCCCACATCTGTACCCTAGAGTTCAGAGTGGGGGAGGAACCTTGACAATCTCTATAATTCAAAGCAAATTCAGCTGAAGTTGATATGTTTGGGGGTTTCCCATGACTTTTACCCTAAGCTTGGACCTTGGCGCTGGTCTTACAAAGCTGACCCCCAGCTGTGCAGGTTACATTTCCACACTAGTAGTGTGTCGTTAGGATTTCCCTTCCCTTTATGCTGGCTCTTTTGCGGAAGGGAAGTCGGTCCAGTCGCGCCATATTGCTTTGTGCCCAGGTGAGGGTGCTGCAGTACAGGCGTTGCCTGTCTCCTCCAGCTTCCTCGCGCTCCCGCAGCCTCAGCACCAGGACCGTGGCTGGGAATGGCTGAGATTGTGCCCAGCAGAGGGCGCTGCCGGACCGGTCCAGGCGGCGGCCGAAGCAGCGGCAGGGATGCAGTGGGAGGGTGGGTGGCTGGAGAAGCTGGTGCTGCAGAGCCGGCGGGGTCCCAGCGGAGAGCATGAGGCGCTCAGAGCGGGAAGAGCGTGGAGTGGGAGCGCTGAGCTGCGTGGAGTGGGAGCGCTGAGCTTCGCGCAGCCCTGATCCAAGCCTCCGCGCTGGACTCCGGAAGACATGACTATGGCTGGGGGAAGGAGAGGGCTGGTGGCTCCCCAGAACACCTTTCTGGAGAACATTGTGCGGAGATCTAATGGTAAGGGGAGGATTAGCATTCACCAGCAGCACGCCCAGTAACAGGAGATGCTCCGGGGCGGCCAGAAATGCTGCTGAGCTTGGGGCTCGCAGGGGGGGGGGCAGTGGCAAAGAAAACCCAGGAAGTCCTTCCTGCAGCCGGTCTCCGGCCGGGGGCTGCTGCCCAACTGGCTTTGAACCATCACGGCTCGGAGGGGATTGAATGAAGCGGTCTATGCCCCCGCCCTTGGTGGCGCGATCCCGCCGGCGATGCCTTTTCAAAGTCCCGCAGAAAGTAGAGAGGAGAGTCTGATCGGACCCTCCGAAGGGGGGAGGTGGGGAAGGAAGTCCAGGCTCTTGGGTTGCACGAAACCCCCGTGATCTGGCGTAAAGCACCCCGGGACGCTGCTCTGCGGGGCTCAGGTGTCTGCTGTAGAGATGGGAGAGGGAGACGGGTTTGCGGGAGAGAGGCTCGGGCACGCTCTAGAGCCGCCTGGATGCTGCCCCAGTGAAGACCCCGCCATGCTCAGGCTCAGACTCATCGCCCGCTCCTCGCAGCTGGGACTGCACCCGGCCCCCTCCTCAGGCCTCTCCCACATCACTGGTGGTGCCCTCCTCCTTGCTCAGGGGCTGCGTCCTTCCTTTCCACTGGGACGTGCTGCTTCGGGGCTAGGCGACCCAATGTGCCTGTCTTGGCAGAGCCTGCGACGGTTGTTTGGTAGTTGGCGATCGCCTTAGTTTTAATTTGCTTGCCAGGAGATCTCTCTGCTGTTGACTTAATTCTCTTCTATCTCTCAGCTGCGGTGGCAGGCAGGGTGAGGGTTCGGGTGCTGCTGTAATCACAGATACGATCTGTGGGTCGGTTTAAATTAAGGGCACAGCAAAAAGCCTATCCTGGGTCTGGGTGTCTAAGGAGGTGGTATATTTCTTAGGCATTCTCCTTATACACAGCAGTGTATGCAGGATAACCTCGTATATCAGCCATTCAGGACATTTGTCTATTAGATCTAAATAGCTGCCTGTCACTTCTGTAACAGTAAGGAGTGAATAGGTGTTAGCCTGTATATGGTTTAAATTGAATACTGAAAATGTTGTAGTTCTTCTATAGCCAAATGTCAAAACCATCAGCCATACTATGGGCCGGATCCTGTGGAATTCACTAATTCAAGTAGTTTACACTCACCCAAAGGATCCCACAGACTTCAAGGAAATACAGGGTATGTAAGAAGTCAGTTGACTGTCAGGGAGATTCTTTTGGTCTAAGAAATTGCTTTTTAATGACTAAATGATTTCGAAATTCAAGATGGTCTCTAGGAAAAAAAGGAAAAACCCCCAAGTCATCTTGGAAGATAAGGGAGGTCTATCTCGCGGAGTTGAAATTAAGTTTCTTTTTTAAGTAAAGAAAATGGTATTTGAAATTTTGTGAGCCTAAGGATGGATAATTTTTTCAAGAATACAGTAATCAGTATATTGTTGCAAGGGGAAATGTCTAGAATTGCACAACTGTGTGTGAATATGTATTAATGTGATCTGGAGTTTGCTAAAAGGCTGTTTCCTTAAAAGGCCTCAATCATGCAAACATTATGCATAATACTTAAAATGAAGAACATATATGTTTGCAGGAATCTTGGCCTAAGTTCTACCAATTTTTAACTCCCGTTCACTTCACTGAGGATACTAAGCAATTTAAGGACTTGGATAAGTTAGAGTGTAGAATCAGGCCCCCACATCAAGAAAACACAATTATTGAATTACATTATTTAAAAATAATCAGCTACATGATGATAAAGTGAAGAAGGGCAATTCCTCATTTGATCTTGGGCTGGAAACTCAAATTACTCCAAGGAACGATTTTCAATTTTTTTTTTTTAAAAAAAAACAACTGGAGGCTCTTATTGAAGCAACAGCATTTTAGAAAGTCCGGGAGTGCAGACAATCTGGGTACTACTAATGCATCTTCACACGTAATTGTGACACTCTAAATAGGTTGCCTTCTCCCACTCTCTTCCTAGAGAAATGTTTGATTACTGTATTCTTAGAACAAAAAAATACTATCCATTCTTATTGAAAATCCCATTATTTAAAAATAAAATCTCCTGGCTGGCTGTGGTGAAATAGAACCTCTAATCTTCCAATTTCAGTTACTTAAAATTTTTTCTAGAGACTGTCTTGAGTCTTTGAATCATTTCATCATGAGAAAAGTCAACTTCTCACTTTATTCAGCAGAACTGATGAGTCATCAACCTGAACATTTGATCAGTTTTCCATCCCTACACCCCCACAATCATCTGAAGCAGTGTCAAAAGTTACCTTGACATTATAATTTATATGGCGCTGTGGGTGAGCAAGTTGCTTCACAGACTAATAAAAAGAGCAGGCCCCTGCTCTCAGATGTGCATTAGTTCATGAGGGCTAAAATAATACTAGACTGAACCTCTAGGCTCAACCTTGTAGGAGGGGATGGCACACAGCTGTACCACACTAAGGAGGAATTGTGACTCAAGTTACAGTCCCTTCCCTTGCTCTTAAGAGGGTGTAATTGAGTGAAGTCCTTTCTCCACTTTGTGCTTGCTCAGCTCTGCTGGTCAGTTTACGGGAGGCATAGGGGAGTCAAGGCTCCTCCCATTTCCTCTTCCTCTGTCCCTTCTCCTGGCCCACCTGCTTGGAAGGAGAATACTGGGCTGTAGTCTTCGCTATGCCTCCTGTACCCAAGCTGTGAGGCAGGGGAAGCTAAAGTGGCCACATAAAAATTAAGGTTTTGGTCCCCCTTTATTCACCTACTCAGTCACATTTGGCTGGGTCACAATCTGACTGATGAGAAATAAATATAAAATGATGGGATTCGCCATTGAAATGTCGGGAGTTTTATCAAGTTAGTACTTAGCTGGCAGCTCAGAGCAGGTTACACGCTGCCTCCAAATATTGAGTAGATAAACATACACAAATGCATGCTCTTGGGAGTCTGTTCTCCCACTGAAATGTGAGGGACTTAGCATTAATGTCAGTTCTATGACTAATTGGTGTGATGCATATGGACCTTGCTGTGAAGGGGGCGTAGAATAGAAACCACTCTGTTTATATCAGAGACACAAATTAATTGAGGACCACATTTGTACTCTCTCTTTTTAGAGACACAGAGAAGCTAGCTACCTAAATGAGACTAGATAACAGTAATAAAGCAATTATCTGCAACCATTTATTGGGAGCAATAATCAAAACACACAACTAATTATGCCATTTCACCATTAGTTTAAAATGTAATACTATGAACAGCATTTGATATGAGATGTGAAGCTTGAAAGCGGACATGTCTCCATTGCCAAGTATAGCTCATAAAGAGAATATGTGTGCTTGAAAGAACTGGTGGTTTTAAGTTTATTGTGCATGATTTTTCAGGTCTTTTCATTCTGGCATAGTGTTTTGCTCATGTCTATAGCTTGTCTTCAGGAGGAAGATTGTCATACCCATGTGCAGTGATTTGGGATAAGGGAGTTTAAGCACCTCCCCGACCCCACCCGCAAATGTGGCTTGCCTGAGTTGCCACCCCAGGTGCAGGAAAGAGCGGGTTTGTAAGGTCAGTTCTGTCTCCCCAGCCCTGCGTAGGAGTGGGCTGAGAAAAGCAGGGAGATAAAGACCCATTGCTCCCTTCCCCTACATGCCAGCCAGAGTGAAGGGGGAATTAACATTTAAAAAGCTACAGTAAACTACTGGAGCAAAGAGGAATCCCTTCCCTGAGCTGCTCCAGGGATGGCGTAGGCATGCACCACCCCACACATATGTTGTTTACAATTCTGCTGGTAAACAGCTTGTCTTATGCTTAATATTTTAAAACAGTGTTTCTGAACTACCCAGGTATAGTTAGAAAAATAAATGTTGTGCATGGGACTTAGTCAGGCTTGGTGAACAAAAAGGGTTTGTTCTGGTTGGTTCTGAAGAAGTGAAAAAGGTAAAAAGGCCAGAACACCCTGTGGGCGGAAAATTGCCTATGCTGTAAAATAGTTCAGTACGGAAGAAATCACTAGGCTGCTGATGGATATTGCTAATGTCATATTCATGTTTTTCCTGCGGTAACACAATATCCCTGTGGTATACAACATGCTATAACAGTATCACAGCTATCATCTTGGTCTGCAGCCAATACACTCCATTCAAATGGTGCAGTATGTTACAGGCAGCTCATTTTTATAAAATGATATTTTAATGCTTTATCAATAATCTAGAGGGAAAAAATCCTTTAAGTTTACAGAATTATAGGCCTGAGTTTTGCAATCCTTCCTCAGGCAAAATTCTCATCGAGATCAGAGGGAGTTGTAAAGGCTGCAGAATCAAGCCCTATTGTCTAATGACTATTGAATTTTAATAGAGTGCAGACACTTCTGAATATTAACAATAAAAGTAAGGAAATATATCACCAAACCAGAGCTTTGTCCAGACGATAACATAGCTAAACAAATATTAAAAAAGACATCTATTCCAGATTTCAGATCATACAACGTTAAGACCAGTGTGGCTTCAAACCTTTGAGCTACTTGTATTATGCAAACAAAGATTGATAATGCCATATTTCTAATATGTTATAATTAGTTTTAGCTCAAGGTCAATCTATTTATATGCTGAAAGACACTGGCATACCTACCTGAGTACAAAAATTCTGCTCCAATACCCATGAATCTACCCATATATAAATCTTTTACCAACTACTTATAGACTTCTCAATGTACAATAATATGGTGCTAAATAATACAGTAAATAAGAGAGGTCCACCAAATAGTCATGTGTTTTCTTTTGTATAACAATTTTGCTTCAAATGCTTATAGAACAAAATAAACAATTATTGTATAAGATAATGTTTAGGCAATAACATAGATGAATCTTATCTTTCTTGTTTGAAAAGGATGTGTCAAAATTTTATACATCAAGGTCCAGACTCTTGGTTCTGCCTAAGTCCCCTTTGAGCCAAAGCTGCCTCAAACTGGGGCCTAGCACAATCTAGCTTTGGTTTTGTTTGGGGTCTTGAGGTACTACTGGAATACAAATAATGACCAGGTCATGGGGTGCTGAGAGGGGGGCCACTCTAATGGGAGTAACTCAGAGCAGTGCCTGGGCTGCTCTAAGACACACAGAAGGCTCTTTCTATTCCCCCCAGTTCTGGGACTGCTGGGTAGGTGAAAGGTGGCTTAGGGGGCATCTGTCCTTGCTCACTGGATCTGAGGATCTGGGCCCAGTCCTACAATTTCCCCACACCCAGCTTTTCCATTGATGTCACTAGGAGGTTTGGGTGAGCTAGGAATGCCAATATAGGCTTCAAAAGGGTAAACTTTGGTAAAAATCAGTTAAGTGTCTTTCCAATAAGGTTGTTTTGTGTATTTTTTAGTACTGAGGTATTCATATCAAAGCATATTTTAAAAGGACTTAAATTCATGCACAAGGTAATTTTTCCCCCACAAACAGACTGTTAAATCTTCTATGTGGTCTGATAACATTAATCTGGGTTAAGTTGTTAGTACAATTAATTAGTAGAGAGGATGAGACACTGAGAAGTTTTTGGTCTGCACAGACCTTTTTTGAGCTACAGTGCACCAAATCAGGAGAAAATAGCATAACCCTGGATAGTCTCTCTTAGATCCACAGATGCAGGAGACCCTTCACTTGTGGATTTCCCCAGTCCTGTGCTGATGGTTTAGTTCAGTCACTCCTGTGGCATTATTTCTCCCTTCCCATCCTCCTCTGGACCTCAGAGAGGATGCTCTGCAGGTTTAGGTTTCGCATGGAGGAAGGGGGTAGAGTCTGGGTGGGGGAGGGCAGAGGTGGGGCCTGGGAGAAGCACTTTGTACCCTTCAGGAAAATTCCCTGGAAAAAAATAATATAGCCTAGGGCTCTAATATCTCTTCTGTGGTGCCCACTTCCCATGGCCAGGCCAGGGGGAGCCCCTGGTAGCACTGCTTTAATGGAGCTGAATAATAAGAGAACCTGGATGAGAGGGTTTGGAAGCACAGGATGCCTGTGAAGTTGACCGTTTCTGTGGATCCCCTGAGATCTGCTTTGATCACTGGGGACTGATCAGGTTCAGGGGCAAATCCTGTATCCCTTGAAGGAAAAGTATAGAGGGATCTCCATGAGAGGAGCCTCACAGAGACTTCCCTTGTGGGTTGTACTCTGGGAGGGAATATCAGCCCTGTTGATTATGCCATATTTAATAGAATAGGCCTTTTCCCTTGGTACTGAAGAACATCATCAAGACACATCCTGCTAAGGGATATGGTGAGTAGAATCCTGTTGTCTCTAGTAACCAATGTGGATTCCTCTTGAAGGGTTCAGAGCTGATTCTCACATTGTGAATCAGACAAATCTCTCAACCGCCCCACTCAGAAATGGTTTGACACCTCTTCTCAGCAAAGATTTACTAAGACAGTGTCCAATGAAATTTGGTCCTAAATTTAGATTTTTTTTTTTAAATAAAAAAAAGCCTCTTGCAAATCCTGAATGACAGAATTGTTTCCATGATTGTATTGTTAATTCTAATGGAAGTAGTTTAAAAAAATCAAACAAGCATTCCATTTTACTGTCTGCAAACAGACCTTGCAACATTGTGCCATACGTGAGGCTTGTAAGAGAAACTAACTAGCAAGATAAAAAATGAAACTGGCCAGGCTATGTTCTGCTCAATCTGAGAGAAATGTAACAGCAAACAGCATAAAGAGTGGAATAAATTAATTGAATTTCTAAAGTTTTTTTGCATTTTAATAACCTAAATTGTTGTTGTTATCATAGGAAACATGAAAAAAGATCTTAACCTGACAGTGTGGCTTTAGCAGCAGAGTGCTGCATTTTGATATCCCTTTACTAAGACTTACTTTTACAAGTTATGCAAATAACTTCCTATACTATGAAATATTTACGTAGATGGTAAGATCTTTGGGGCAGTGACTGTTCTTTACTGTTTGTACAATGCCTGGCACAAGGGGGTCATGACTGGTTCATGACTGGGGCTACTAAGTGCACTGTAATTCAAATAAATGACTATTTATAAGTGTTTTCATACATTAAACTAAACTGTGGTTTTCAAAATAATTGAACAGAGTATATGTTGGGGTCCATTGTATTTGTTTTCTTTTTTATCATGTATCTGTGTCTGCTAATTCACAAATTTCGATAATCTTCAAATTCTGCAATGTCTCCCAACCATTAGTAGGTGAAATTCACTCTGTGCAGTGGGCTGGCACATAGGCTTTGTGCCATTTAAGCTGTTTTTTGAGAACGTAAATGGGTGCCTATGCCTTGTGCTGCTTGTGAATTTCATTCCAGCATGACAGGTTTCAGAGTAACACAGAATACAGTGTTAGTCTGTATTTGCAAAAAGAAAAGGAGTACTTGTGGCACCTTAGAGACTAACCAATTTATTTGAGCATAAGCTTTCGTGAGCTACAGCTCACTTCATCGGATGCATACTGTGGAAACTGCAGAAGACATTATATACACAGAGACCATGAAACAATACCTCCTCCCATCCCACTCTCCTGCTGGTAATAGCTTATCTAAAGTGATCATTCTCTTTACAATGTGTATGATAATCAAGTTGGGCCATTTCCAGCACAAATCCAGGTTTTCTCACTCTCCGCCCCCCCCCCCCCCCCACAAACTCACTCACCTGCTGGTAATAGCTTATCCAAAGTGACCACTCTCCCTACAATGTGCATGATAATCAAGGTGGGCCATTTCCAGCACAAAACCTGGATTTGTGCTGGAAATGGCCCACCTTGATTATCATACACATTGTAAGGAGAGTGGTCACTTTGGATAAGCTATTACCAGCAGGCGAGTGAGTTTGTGGGGGGGGGGGGGGGGGCGGAGAGTGAGAAAACCTGGATTTGTGCTGGAAATGGCCCAACTTGATTATCATACACATTGTAAAGAGAATGATCACTTTAGATAAGCTATTACCAGCAGGAGAGTGGGATGGGAGGAGGTATTGTTTCATGGTCTCTGTGTATATAATGTCTTCTGCAGTTTCCACAGTATGCATCCGATGAAGTGAGCTGTAGCTCACGAAAGCTCATGCTCAAATAAATTGGTTAGTCTCTAAGGTGCCACAAGTACTCCTTTTCTTATTCCAGCATGACTGACTGAGGTTCGGCTGCATATTGCCATGCATGTCAGTGAGTATCTCTGATACACAAATTGCTGGAATGAACAAAGTTAACCTTTAAGCAGGTGTTGCTAGTGGCAGGGGGTATTGACTTTGCTGTGGAGTGTCGGTGGAAGAATGTCTACACCAGTTAAAGCCTCTAGAGGGACTAATGGGAAAGCTAGAGTAGCAGACCATTTGTTTTTCCACTCCTTTGTACTGGTTCAAGGTGCGATAACTCCACTGGTTTCAGAGGTCTCTATGCTAATCCCACATAGGCCGATGCAGAGGGGGCACTGGGGACAGTGGAGTTGTCAATTATGTGGCTGCCAGGGCCTAACGCCCGGAAGAAATTGCAGAGAAGGCTGCTATTTCACCTCATAAATTGTAGTAGCATCTGTGGAGTGGTGTTGGCTAGAAAGTGAATTTTACCTCCCTCCAGTCCCTGTCACTTCACTTGCATAAGGCAAAGTGAATTTCACCTAAACAAAGTAGGCATCTGATACATGAAATAACTTTCTACTCATTTATTAAATGTAAATGCATAAAGCTGACATTCCGTAAGTACCCAATCGTGCAAGACTGTGTGGGCAAGTTTACATCCAATGGGAGTTTTTGCTTAGGTATGGTCTTTAGGTTGGGCCTAGTGGCTCTGATTCATCAAAGTATTTAAGAATATGAGTAATCCCTCCCGGGCTTCACCGGGACTATTCAGCTGCTTAAAAGTATGAACATGTTCATATACCTTGCTGAATTAGGGCCAATGTGAAGAAACAATTTTTTTTGTTCTTGCTTGGTCTTGCTCCTTTTTAAAGTCAATGGCAAAACTCTTTTATTAACTTCACTGGGAGCAGCACAGACCTGGAGTTTGCAACATAACTTTTTTACTTCTCTAGTAAGCTAATGTTATCCCAATATTTTGCCCAATTTGAATACTGAAATTTTTCTTTGCTAGTTATTACTAAGCTAAGAGCTTCTAATTTTTAGTGTTTGGAAATGTATGACCCGATCTAGTAAGAAAAAAAGAATAGATTATAAGGATGATAGATATGCATTTTAAAATTAATGTTCTGTACACCCCCAAAAGTTCCATGGTAGTAATTCAACTCATCACTCAATCAATCAATCTGTATTAAATCCTAGAACAAGATCATAAAACAAATCTTAATGAAACCTGTTTGCTAGAGAACTGTTAATGCATTTTTGTAATGCATACCCTTAAGACTTTGCATAAAATTAGGTCTGGTCAAATGCTTTTAAAACTCTTGATGGCTTAAAATATCAATAAATCAAGTGGTTTATTTTAAACTGCCAGAAGATCTATATAACTAATGTACCCCAAAACAGGCTCTTCACTGGGTTTCTTTTTAAGACCAGAAAGGGAAAAACAAACAATTAAATGAAGTCTAATTGTTAAACATTATTATCTTTGTTCTTTTTTTAAAAAAAAATAGTACATTATATGGTTTTTACAGATTTGTACAGGGTGAAGTTTTAATATTAATTTTATTGACTGATAACTTTAATTTTGGAAAGTTACTTCATTCTAGATGCCACATTTGCTTTAACATGCTTTCTTTTTTTTAACTTTCAGTCTGGACATTATCTCATAGACAGACAGGTACAGAATGATGCTATGTACAATATACACATGACAGCTTCCATGCATTCTGTCCATTTCAGCCATTACTTCTCCATTGTTCTGTACCAATTGCTGTTAATTTACAAAGAGGGAAAATGGTTTGCAAAAGTGTTTCTTTTAAAAAAGTATTTTTTAGATTTAATTTGATATTTGACTATCTTTCTAAAGATATGTAATCATCAAAAGAGCGAGGGTTATCACTGTTGGTGGAATGTATCACTGTTTGCCATTGAAACTCTTCTGGTGGTAGAGGTCTGTTGTGAAATATTTACTATAGCAATGTAAAATAACAAATGTTGGCATGGAACTATTAATCTCTGTACGAACTGCTGGCTGAAAGTAGCTTTCATTTTTGTGCAATTGTTCAAACTGAGTCACTTGAAGTTGTTGTTTTAGTTAGCGTTGCCTTTGTTTTTTGTGGTAAGTATGATGAAATGCATCTTCTGCAATTCTTTTCAGTCTGTCTGTGTACCATGCTCTATGTGCAAATAGTAGGCTTAGAATGCAGCATTGAAATGTGTGTACTGCACTGAAGCTTTGCTCATGCCCTAGCAATTGTAGAGTCTTTAAAACCCCTTTTGTCTCAGTAAAGTGTGTGTTTTATTATGTGAACCTTAATATGGCCATTTTGTATGTATATATTTAGGTGTTTATTTTCAGATATAGCCTGGCTCTACAGTTCAAAACTATGTACTATAGAGGCAGAATATTGAGGACTTACATTACAATGGCCACAGATGTCATTTCTCAGCAAAGAGGATTCATTTTAACATGGCAAATGAGGTCACATAATGTGGTGATGTTTAAATATCAACCCATCCCTGTCCAAGAAATCAGCTCAATAGATACTGAGCCAAAATATGCATCTGTGCAACTCCATTGATATGAGAGCAGCATGTTATCCCATTGGCTTTACTCGGCTACCTCAATACCTATCTAGCAGTATAAGTTGCTGTTTGCATTTGAACAGATTAATATTGTCTTGAGGGCCTCATACTGCACTTCTTATTCTGCCATCAATTTTGTGATTAGTGGGTGTGTCCACCTACTCTGCATTTAGGCTCTAAGTTTAGGCTCTAAGCCACTTGTGCCCAAAGAAATAGTTATTCATGTTTTAAAAAGAATTCCAAGAATGTATTTCCTTACAAAGTTGTCTAGATGTTGGGCCTTATGCTGATCTCACCTTGGGGATATATCGGTGTAATACCATTGACCTTGATAGTTACTTCTGCTTTACACCATTGAGAGCAAAAGTCTGCACAATTTAGGGATAAACCTGAATTAAAATGATCGAGTAAATAATTGCTCAGTGGGAATCACTAATGCAAACTGTGAGTGTAAACTCTCTGATTATAGAGGTTTTGAGAGAGATGTATTTACAAGGGAGCACTACATTTGCTATCAAAAATGAAAACCAAAATACTATATTAAAAAAAAATCTTCAGGTTGCAAAGTCAAGTGCTCCACAAATTTGGAAATACCAGAACTAAGGTTGCCTGGCAAACCTAAACTTACTCCCCTTACGTTTATGCTTTTTGGTGTAATTAATTATATAATTGTTACATACTATTTTTTCCACAGGACCCCTTGTTAATTTCAGCAAGGGAAGGGGTAGCATTTTGTACGCCTATTTCAGTGACATGAAAACATAAGAACAGCCACACTGGGTCAGACCAGTTGTCTGTCTAGCCCAGTATCCTGTCTTCTGACATTTGGCTGGTGTCAGATGCTTCAGAAGAAATTAACAGAACAGGTCAATTTATTGAGTGATCCATTCCTTGTCATCCACTCTTAGCTCTGGCTGTCTGAGGTTTACAGACACCTAAAGCATGGGGTTATATCCATGACCATCTTGGCTAATAGCCATTGATGGACCTATCCTCCATGAACTTATCTAACTCTTCTTTGAACCTAGTTATGCTTTTGGCCTCCATAACATCCCAAACCATGTTGCACTCTGCTATTGGTTGTAACATGCCATCTATGCAGTTCAGTGCCCAGGTAACTAATGTAACACTAGCTAAGTGTGCTATGTCTGCAGATAGGATAAGAGACTGCTACAGATATCAACTAAGAGGGTTACTCTTTTACCTGAAATGTAAAGGCCTATGCTGGGTTCAAACTCTACTGAAGACCTATGAAGTGTTATCACAGTAACTTGGGGCATAACAAGGGGAGGTGGTGCGATGTACTCCATACATAGGAGTGTGACCACAAAGTGGGCTCTTAAATCCCAATCCTACATAACTTACTCACCCAAGCAGTTCTTAATCATGCAAACAGTCCTACTGACTTCAAGATGCCACAGATCTTCATGGGATGACTTCTGTGGATCTGCTTGCATGAATAGCTGTGCATCTCGTTGGGTAGAAGAATTTATAAGCTCAGTTGCCGAAGCAGGAGGAGATTGGGTCTGATCTTGTGTTGCATCTCCAAGAGCTTTGTGCCCTATGGATTCAGGATGTTCCAGACTGCCTATGGCTTGTAGCTCAACCCAGAATCTCCAGAGTCCTCCCAGCTCCACCTCTTTTGGGATTCACAAGGGGGCAGTGTTAGGGGTTTTAGAGCCTGTGCTGTGCCAGGGGCATTCTTGCCCAGCCAGCTGCTGCTCCTGCACAGCCCCTCTCCGCCACAGGAGCGATGTGTAGGGAATGCTATGTGGCCAAATTAACATTGTGGTAACATCTTGGGCCTGATTCACCAATATATTTTGCACCACTTCCTCAGTGCAGAACAGCGCTAAACACAGCTTAAGTAGCCAGTGGAGGATTCTTCTTCGTCCCCACTGGGCATAACGATTCCTATGTTTCCTCCCCTCCTGGTCATTGGCATAGAGAGTATGACCTCTTAAAAAAGGTATGGCTGGGACACCACTTCGTCCAGCTGCAATAATGGTTCCTGGGGGGAGTTGGCAGAAATTATCCACTCTAGTCTGCGCTGTGGATTGGATTGGTGCCCAGCCAGCCCCGGGACTGGGAGAGGGGACAGGGAAGGGTGACTTGGGGGCACCTTTGCTGTCAGGTCTGGACTCCTGCTGAGTGCTCCTCAACCAGACTGGAGAACTGGGGCCCCGTCCTCTTGGGATTTGAGAGCTCCATTTCACAAACATTGTGATGCATCCAGGCTAGGACTTTGTGCATAATACGTGTCCTCGGCTGTCTAGTCAGGTTTGGAAATGGTGCCCCAAATCCATATAATGGGTTAATCTTGTCTCTGGAAGCAGCCCAAGTAACCAGTCTGGGAGATCTCCTAGGGTGGTGGGGAAGGAAGCCTCACAAAGAGCTGCCCTGGGCCACTACTGTAGCCTTAGGGCTTCAACAGCTCCTGTGAGTATTTTTACAGACCCTCTGTTTTTTTTTTTTTTGGTCTAATCATGTCCTTCCTCTTGCCTATTCTTTTCCTGGCCTCCCATGCCCTCTGGGAAGTCCCTAAGTGGCTGTAACCTCTTGCCTGGGGTCTACGAGAGAATCCCTCCTTCCTGTCGTATGGCAGCTCCGCAGCTATGCCACTGCCTCCAGGGTGGGTGCACCTGCAGCCGGGAAGGCAAGACTTGTCTCAGTAGATGTTTGATATCTTCCTGTGTGAGGGAGTGACTGCTTAACTGATTACCAGCCGTGTCTTGTCAGAGACCTGTCAGAAACATAAAGTCAAATCAGTGCAATTGAGCACTGACTGTAGCACTGGGGCTGTGCTCAGCTAATATCCCTTCTGCCTGGGGGGGCAGCTAATGATAAGAAGGAACTGTGCAGGGTAGGTGATATGTAGGATTCCCTATTTTGTGCCATATCCTGCAGGGCTCAGCAAAGGCAAGACCCCCAACAACTGAGATGCCTGCTGGGTTACACACATGGAATGCCAGCAGGAGAGGGCCTCAAATGGCCGCAAACCTGCTTTGTGGCAGGTGGGATGCGGAGAGGAGGGCTGTACAGTAGAAAGCAGAGAAGTTCATATTTTTCTGTGATGCTCCATTCTCTTCTATGAAGGTGAAATCCCCCAGCCCACGGACTGAAGAAACAAGCAGGGTTTGGTGGGATGGAATCCCCTTTCCCAACCCAGTGGGCAGGATGCTGGGGTGTAGCTCTCCCCCTCTGCTACCTGTGTCATGCTTTCTGGCCACTGGCTACACACAGGGCTCCTGGATATTTGCCTATGTGGATCCTGCTTCCAGCTCTCCTTCTGCACCCCCATATCTACAGCCAGTGCACAGCTGAACTTCTTGGTGCACATGGGGTTCCAAGGATGTCATTGCATGGCAGCATGGTCCACATCCTCACTATGGGGTACTCTGGGGTTTCTGTGGTGTGCAGGCTTTGTGTGGGCTCTTCACCAACAGATGGATTTCTCACCTTGTGAGCACTAATGGAGTGGGGCAATAGAGCTGGATAAGGAAAGGAAGGATCATTCAGTGGTTGTGGTGCTGAGCTGGGACTTGGTAGATCTGGGTTCAGTTCCCTCTTCCATCTCTGTGACCTTGGGCAAGTCACTTAGCTCCTCATCTGTAAAACGCATGTTGTGACTGTGAAGCACTCAGCTATGATAGTATTGGGGGGCCATAGAAGTACCTAAGATAGATATAGATAAATTCAGGTCTCTAGTTATAGAACTTGTTATCTGGAGCCAAGTTCTATGCTCAGATGCCTGGGGAGAGCCACCCTATAAATTAATAGACGCTCCTGTACACAGCTCCGGGAGTAGAATTTCCTTTTTGGGAAGAGGAGATGATAGTCAAACTAAAATGAATGGGTAAAGTCATCAAAATCATTGATGCTGGGACAGAATGTGACCTGAAGTTCATATTTGCATATTTCACTGCTGCTTTTTGTTTCCTGATGGATTTTTAAAAAATGTATCCAGACAAGATACAGTGCAGTGTTCGTAGTCGAAAAAAAATCTCAAAAGTACTTGATTCAGGCAAAAACAATAAGAAGAAATAACTATTTTAGTGAATCATAGTGAGGGGTAACGCACATGTAGTGCTTCTGGAACAAGGTGCTTTGCCTAAGAAAAGCCATGGTATTTAAAATGGTTGTGAGAAACAAAGAAGTTAAGATGTCCTGCAGATCTATTACCAATATATTTCACTCTAAAGTGTGTATACAGATACTTCTATTGCAAGTAGGATTGGGCAATGAAAGTAAGTGGATAAAGAACTTCTTTTTTTTTTTTTTTTATTTAAACCCATTTTAAGCTTGCTACAAAATTTTGAAAAGGAAAAAAATCCCACCCGCAATTAATAGTTAAATTGTCTTTAGTCTTTTACTTTCAGGAATCATTGATGACTGCCATAAATACAGAGTGTGCTTTAAATACAAATATGGAGACCTAGATAACCCTTTTTGTTCTTTGTTTAATTTCACTTGGATGTCTAGCCACCCTGCATAATGGTGATGGGCCTGATTCTTCCCTGCCTGGCTCCTTGTGTCATCATTGATACCTGCGAGAAGTCAGTGCTAAAATGAGAGCAAATTAGATTCCTCTGCATGAGTGAGTGGAGCGTAGTGTTTTTTATCTCACTTTGTGCAGATGCAGCTGGCTGAGCAAGGTCCAAGGCAGTGGAGAATCTGGCTGTATGTACAATAGTCAATGTGCTAATTGTTTGAATGATACATTAATTCTACAAAAGCAGTAGTAAGCATTGAAGCGTGAATTCTGCTCACTATATTCCTGCTGAGTAAAATTCACCATGGCATGGATGTCCCGCAAAAGGACCTTAAACGGGGTCGGATTTCCAGTTAGGCACAGTAGGCATATGCCTGGGGGTCCCAGCATTCTAGGGGAACCTTACCTCTCTAAAACTGGGTGCAACACGAAGGTCATCTGCAGGTGGGGGCGCTGAAGATTCTGTGCCTACAGGTGCAAAAATGTAAATCTGGCCCTGCTCTTAAGCACCATGTTCAATCTGCTAGTGGGGCTCTGGGCCCTGTATGCCATGGAAAAAGGTGTTTGCATCAGTCCCAGATAGGTCAGAATCGACAACAGCAAAGGGTGAAGGCAATAGGAGGGGCCACTGAATCCAAATTCAGAGCACATGCCAGACAACTGTTGCACAGAGGTCTTGGTCACTTATCCAGTGGGTGGAGCTGGATTGGTGAATGGCGGGGGAGAGGGGAGGACAGAGGGGAAAGAGGAGCAGTGCTGTAATCCCATATTAGCCCTGGATTGGGGATGGGATTCACCTCCCCATACCCTATATTTTACCTGCATAAAGTCCAATCACTCAGGCTTTATGCAAGTAAAGTGAATTTAATCTGCAAATAATCCTGTTGACGTCAGTAGGAATACTATGTGAGTAAAGTGAGTGGGATTGGGCCCCAAACAAATAAATATATATAGGAATGCAGCCACAGAGCTATCTAACTGTCTAACCAATGTGTTCTTTCAAACAGATACTAATTTTGTCTTGGGTAATGCCCAGATAGTGGATTGGCCCATTGTATACAGCAATGATGGATTTTGCAAGCTATCAGGATATCACAGAGCAGAAGTTATGCAAAAAAGCAGCACCTGCAGGTATTTGAGTGCAGATTTACTTTCTATTAAATAACTTGTAGTGTTGTGTTGTCCCCTGAGAAAAAAGTCTGTTTGTTCCATTTTTCTCTTTAATTTCCCTAGGATGCATCTGTCAGTTATGCTTTGCAGGTGAAATAATAGGACACCATCAAACAAGGGCAATTTTTGTCTCTTTCACGCCATAAGTAAATGGCTTTGTACGTCTCTCCAATATCTTACTTGAATTCCTTGGTTTGTTTGCAGTTTTATGTATGGGGAGCTGACAGACAAAGACACAATTGACAAGGTGCGGCAAACTTTTGAGAACTACGAAATGAATTCCTTTGAAATCTTGATGTACAAAAAGAACAGTAAGTTGTTTTTTTGTGTTTTAGGTAAAGTGGAGGGCGGGGGAGTGGTGGTGGTGGTTGTGTGGTTTTTAATATTGGTGAAAGCTGCCAGTTTGCTAGCCTGGAAGACTGCAGTCTTATTAAATTTAATGTTAATACCTGATTCCGCAGTCTGATCCATAAGGGCAAACCCTTTTACCTGTACAGAGTCCCAGCCAAGGCAAGAGCTTAGGGGTCTGCCCACATGCATCACATTGCAGGATTGAGGCCTTCACTTGCTCACACTTATATTACAACTACTTCAGCTTCCAGAACAATACTTCAGCATGTCAACATTAGAATTCAATAAATAATACTACATGGACTATCCCATAATGACAACAAAACCCACCCAACCAACCTGACCTCTCTAAATACAAACCTACGGAGGTTCCAACTTGCAATCCACCAACCCAACTCTGTCCCAAATATCCAATTAAAAAGATTAGCTTTGTAGCTAGCCCAGGTGTTTAACAAATTTGGGCTCTGTCAGATCAATGAGGGAATCTGTCCCTTGGGAAAGATCCCTGACAGAGAACCCTGCTAGCAGCTGCTTCCCATTTAAATCCAGGGGGCTCCCAGGCAAGAACCTCTGCTGATTGTCTCATTTAATGGGGAGGAGATCACCTCTTTGCACCAGCCTGTATTGTACTTGTTCTGTAAGTAATGTAACCTTCCCTACTTTGTCTCGCCAATGCACTTCAGCCTTGACCTACAGGAACCAGCTCAATGGAGAAGGGTAATCCAGTCTCCCTGCAGAGTTGGTCCTTGGTCTCTCTGCTGAAACTGCCAATTAGGGCCAGCTGTGGGGTAGCCATCTGAGAGAATCAATCACTTCACATAGGCCACTGAAAGGTAATAAGTAGGGCCCTACCAAATTCACAGTCCATTTTGGTCAATTTCATGGTCATAGGATTTTTAAAATCGTAAATGTCATGATTTCAGCTATTTAAATCTGAAATTTCATGGTGTCGTAATTACAGGGGTCCTGACCCAAAAAGGAGTTGGGGGGGGGGGGGGGAATGGTCACAGTCACAAGGTTAGTGTGTGTGTGTGTGTGTGTGTGTGTGTGTGTGTGATTTTGCAGTACTGCTACCCTTACTTCTGGGATGGGTGGCCAGAGAGCAGCTGCTGGCTAGGAGCCCAGCTCTGAAGGCAAAGCCGCCACCTGTAGCAGCGCAGAAGTAAGGATGGCATGCTTACTTCTGCAACCCCCCTAAAATAACCATGTGTCCCCCCACAATCCCCTTTTGGGTCAGAACCCCCAATTTGAGAAACACTGGTCTCCCCCATTAAATCTGTGTAGGGTAGGGTAAAAGCACACAAAAGACCAGATTTCATGGGGGGAGACCAGACTTCACGGTCCGAGACATGTTTTTCATGGCTGTGAATTTGGTAGGGCCCTCGTAATAAGGGCTTTGTATGCCAGTGCCAATCTGTGGGTGCACTCAATCCTTTGTTTTCTAAAAGAATCTAATCAGTCCTATAAGGCTGCTGATGTCACTTCATTGGCCTTTGTCGTCATTTCAAAATAATCCTCAAACCACCTTATTTTTCTTTCCAATCTCTCCAGCCTCTGGTTATGCTGCCTGTTACCGTGCAGTCTGAGGCACTGTTCTGTCTGAGAGTGCACCATGGCTTGGGGTGCTTTCCTGGAGCACAGCCTTGCTAATACCAATCAGTAGAAAAGCCATGTGCACCAGCTGAATAATACTGAGCATTTGTGATTCTTTCATTCCTCAGTGTCATCTGACTCCAGTGTTTACCTGTGTCTTAGAATCATAGAATATCAGGGTTGGAAGGGACCTCAGGAGGTCATCTAGTCCAACCCCCAAGCAGGGCCAATCTCCAATTTTTGCCCCAGGTCCCTAAATGGCCCCCTCAAGGATTGAACTCACAACCCTGGGTTTAGCAGACCAATGCTCAAACCACTGAGCTATCCCTCCCTCCTAGTCTTGCTAGGCTGAAAATAGTTAGCAGCCACAGGGAGTACAGCTCCCCTCCATGCATGCAAAGCCAAGTAAACGAGCAGTTGTCAGGGTATCCAAGAGGGGCTGAAGGAAGGAGGCGTCTTTCAATTAACCAGTGACTCGGCACTGAGTAGCTATGTAGCCACTCTTCTGTCAGTGCTGCAGCGTATGGGCTATAGTCACATCTGGGGACTCTTGCTGTCCCCCCCTGCAGGTTTAAAGCAGTCACATTGTGGGGGATGCACCGAGCACTTCCCTGTCTCCAGCCCTCCCATGCACACAGCCATAAGGAGAGGAGCACATTCCCCTGTGCAGACTCTTCACCACCTGCCAGGTCAAAAAAGTGGCACTGTGGTGGGTCTGCTGCATTGAAGGACTTTCAGGCCATTGGAGAAGGGAGGTGCATGGAAGAGGCAGCAGTTAAATCTGGTATTTAACTCTAGTGAAGATCTAGGTAAATGACCGCACACTGGCGTAACTTAATGAAGGATCCCACTTCTTAGAGGCCAATAGATCTTGTTTCCTATTGCTTTTCAGTGTGTAACACAGACCCCTGATTACAAAGCTGTACATTTTTCAACCTCATTAGTCATATTAGAGATACCTGTCTACTGTGAGACAGACCTTGAGAGAGAACCTGTACATCACTAGAACCAAGATGTAACATATAAAGCAGAGGTTCTCAAATATTTTCATAACATGGACTGCCTCTTAAAAGAGAGATTGTCTTTTGGCTAACCTTCCCCTCGCCCCACTTCATTATTTCATAGACCACAACCCTTTCTCCCCTGCACCCTGAGCCTCCATTTGTGATCACATAATAGGCCTGTGTAAATACAGCAGTTGCGTATTTGGAAAATTAATATTGGATAAATATTGAAGTAGAGCTGATCAAACAATGGTGACTATTGCATGAAAAATGTGGAAACTTTCAAATTAACTTTCATTCAGCAGGTTTTGAAAAGGACAGTTTTTCCTCTGAAACTTTTCACAACAAAGTTTTGGCTTTGAACACATCTTTTTTTTAATTTTGTTCCTCCTGTTTTCTACCTTTTTTTTTAACCTGTTTTTTGCTCTTTTTGTTGGCTTTTCCCCTCCTAGCCACTGAAATGGTGGGGGAGAGGGGGGGCAGAAAAATTAAATAGTTCTATTTTTGTTACTGAATAAACAGAATATTTTGAAAAAATGAAAATTTGTTTTAGAAAAAAGACCATTAAACAATTTTGTTTGAAAAGTGTAGACTACCTCTGCATTTAATTAATGTATTCTTAGCTCTTTTAAAATGTAATTTACCAGCTGGAAACAAGGAATACAAAGCAAAATTTTCAGATGTATCATACGTGGGTACTGGGGACAAATCAGCATATTGACATGCATTTCATACATGATAGCTTTACGAATGGTAATCCCATCTCTGCTCACACTCCAGTTTTGGGAGATGTATGTCCTGATCCTAAACCATTGATTTTTAAATGGAAGCAGGAGAAGGTGTATAGTCAATAGATGGAAGTCATTTAATAATTTAACCAGGGTTGGCATAGACTGCTGACACCACAATCTCAAAAGCAGTGACTCGATGTCAATATTTACTTAGCAGCATTAAAAAAAAAAACAAAAAAACCGTGGTCATTGTAGGCAAGTTCATACAATCACTGCGCTAGTACAGAATGGCTGTGAGCCTACACTGGGTCACAATTATGACTTAGCCGCTAGCATTTTATGATGTATCCTAAAGACAGTGAGTCTGTATCCTGCCTTCATGTTAGCATGTATTGGTACTTTTTCTCTAAATAAGTATGCAGGAGTACTACTCTTCACTGAACTTTAAGGTTTGGAGAGGATTTCATAGCACTGTATGGTGGGGTCTTAATTGTACAGCATATATATGTGGAAACATATTCAGGTTATTTAAGATATTGCTTTATAGAACAGTAACTGCAGAAAGTCTACAGATGAAGTGCAAGCAGTTAAAATTTTGGGCGTAAAGAGACCACATTTTCCTCATAGTTATGCTGGTGAAACCCAGTGGAGGGGCACTGGTGGATTTGAGGGGAGAAGTTGGCCCCCTGAAGGTAATTTGTAAACCTAGATCTCCCAGAGCCAACACACAGGCTTACAGTAACTTCAGGAAAAAGCTCGAACAGTTTAATGCCATTATTTTATTAAAGCTGGATTTGCAGTGGTGTCAATGTTCTGAATGTTTAAGGAAAATTAAAGCAATGATTGCAGCTGCATTGAAGTCAAGGGAGCTGTGCAGATTTACAGCAGCTGAGAATCTGGCCCAATATACTCTGTTCTCAATAATACCATTAGATTCGACTTTTAAAGCCATTTGAGTGTTAATTTACTCTTCACTCTTTGAAGTGTATGTTTTGCTTTTTACGTTTCTCTCAGTGTGAAGATGAAAATGGATGAGTAAATTCCACTTGTAACTTCTCGTCTGTTTCATTTCCTGGTTCCCACACCTTAATAGAACGCTCTAGGATTTGGGTTATGAACAATGCAGGGGCAGGTTTGTCTTTTATTCCATTGCTTCCCTTGCAGCAGAAACAACTATGTATTAGGTTTTGTAAGACTGTACTTTACTTGCCTAAGTTTTTGTCCAGATTTGAACAGCTAGAAAGGCATTTTTGTATAGTAAATGGATACTATCCAGTATGTGGTGGTGCGGCCTCAAAGGAAGATTGCTGTAGTGGTGAAGACTAGCCTAAACTTTTAGGAGCAAAGACATAAGAGTTATAGGATTAAACACACCAGCCTGAGAGGCAAAATATACTGCTTAGTAGTTTTACCGGAGTTTAATGAGGAAGATTCCCTCCTGCTAACAGAAACCTTCAGATTACATAGCTTTTCTTCAGCTGCATACGGAGGGTGCTGTTTTTTGGCCTAGGAAGGGATTTTACTGTAATCACTCACCTCCATAAGCAGATACAGATGTTCTCCCGGTGTGCAGGTCTGAGCAAGGACCTTTGTACCGCTTACAGACCACACTGAAGCATTGTGAAAGGTGGGATGGGCTGCAGCTATAGAGGGGAGTCTCCTCCTAAAGCGGTGTCTGTCTCAGCTCTGGCTAGGCCCACAAAGGGGTAGGCCAAGGGATGGGCGACAAGCTCTGTGATTAGGCAGCCCTGGTATTCTCCCAAGTGGTTCAGAGGAGCTGTGACTGATATTCCAGCACATATGCTGAAGTAGTGGCTATTGTGTTGGGAGGCTGGATTTCACCTCCCTGGATCCTGTGCTTTTCACTTGTGTACAACCTGATGCCTGGCTGTATGTGGGTAGAGTGAATTTCACCAGTATTGCTATCTGCTTATTAAGTTTAATGAAATTATTTTTTCCATTGTACATCTCTCAATACACAAGAAGGCACTCAGGTAGTACACAGAATGGTATGGAAGCCCAAAAAGAATGACTTGGGGCCACACTCTGCTCATGCATATAAATAAGTACAGTGCTTTCTATAGGGTGAAATCCCCCCGCCCCTCCAATTTCTACAGGGTTAAAATCACTGAAACAGGGATAGGGCTTGTGCTCCCCCTCCGCACCAGGTGAATTGTGCCCAGCAGACTTAAGCAGAACCATAGGTAGCAAGGTGCAGTAGGCCTGTAGTGTTTGCAGCATAGACCACGTAGTGATTTATGAACTGGTCCAAACCATTGTGTGGGAGCAGAGGGTGGAGAAAGTGAAGGACGAGTCACAGTGGGTCACATTCTCAGCTGCTATAAATTGGCATAGCTGAGGATTATCTAGCTGTGATTCTAACCCAATGTCTTGTTATATCACAAACCCACTCCCTTTCATTCCCTGTAAAATACATACGCCCAGTGGTGAGCTGGAGCCAGTTTGCACCGGTTCGCTAGAACCGGTTGTTAAATTTAGAAGCCCTTTTAGAACCGGTTGTTCTGCGAGGGACAACCCGGTTCTAAAAGGGCTTCTAAATTTAACCGGCCAAAAGTGGCGCCTTAGGCGCCGACTCCATGGGTGCTCCAGCCCTGGAGCACCCAAGGGGAAAATTTGGTGGGTGCAGAGCACCCACTGGCAGCTCCCTGCCCTACCCCCAGCCCCAGCTCACCTCCACTCCACCTCCACCTCCTCCTCCTCCCCCTCCCCTGAACGCACCGCCCCGCTCTGCTTCTCCGACCCCCAGGCTTCCTGCGAAGCAGCTGTTTGCGCGGGAAGCTGAGGCAGGCTGAGAAGCAGGCGGTGGCTTCCTGCTCAGGCCCAGGGAGGCGGAGGTGAGCTGGGGCCAGGGGGGGTGCGAGGAGGGCCACCCACGCTGCAGCAGGTAACCCGGGGAGGTGCGCGGGGGAACCGCTCCCCGCCCCAGCTCACCTCCGCCACCCTCGGCCTGAGCAGGAAGCCGCCACCTGCTTCTCAGCCCTCCCAGGCTTCCCGCCAAACAGCTGATTCGCAGGAAGCCAGGGGAGGGGGGCGGAGAACCAGAGCGGAGCGGTGCATTCAGAGGCGGAGTAGACGTGAGGTGAGCTGGGGCTGGGCGCAGGGCGGGGAGCTGCCGGTGGGTTCTCTGCACCCACCAAATTTTCCCCGTGGGTGCTCCAGCCCTGGAGCACCCCTGGAGTTGGTGCCTAAGGGGTCACTTTTGAAGTGATCAGTGGGGGAGCAGCCGCTCCCCCCCTAGTTACGCTCCCCGCCCCTAGGAGCCAGACGGACCTGCCAGATGCTTCCTGGGAGCTGCCCCAGGTAAGCACCTCTGGGACTCCCCACCTCACCCCCTGGCAGGTCCCTCTGGCTCATAGGGGTGGGGTGGGCACCCACTATGGTGGCCCACGAGATCCTCCTGCTTGGTTCTGGAGGCAGTCAGGGGACAGGGGAGGGGGGTGGATGGGGCAGGGGTCCGGGGGCGGGGGGCGTCAAGGAACGCAGGGGGTTGGATGGGGCAGGAGTCGGCAATGACCTCCTCGTGGGGTGAGGAAGGAACCCGTTGTTAAGATTTTGGCAGCTCATCACTGCATACGCCTAACTTCAGTTCATCTCAGGAAGGTCAAACTAATATGGCTATGTCACCAGGTGACATCCTGCTCCTGTCTGATCTGTCTACACAGACTCTGAGGCCTTCAGTTATTAAACTGTGCTGGGGTGTTTTGTTTACACTTGCTATTCCCCTACCTTACCAATCCATACACCATGTTATTTAGTTTCAGTCTCTCCTCAGTTCTCCGCCGAGGAGGAGAGGGAAGAGATCTCTCTACCCAGAGATCTCTCCTTCCTGCCTCTCTCTCCCCACCTTCCTGTGCTGCCTTATACTTCCTGTGCTAACAGGCCATTTCTCTTGGTAGTCCTCCACCAGCCCTTCTAATCCATTAATTTGGCCCTGCCAGGTCCACCCTGGGGGAAATTAATTGGTGTTTAAGTGACCGGAGTGCTGGCTCAGCTTTTGGTTCCCAGCCTTCTGTCACAGGCTAGGACTCATAAAACTGATAAACCAAGTCCCCATTGACCATGGCAATGTTGCCGGCACCCAGTGCCAGAGGCAAGCAACAGCAGGGGTTCGTTGCCCGGTATGCATCACCCAATAATCACAAGGGGGTGGAGAAGCAGAAAAGTTTATTAGAAGCTTCAAAGAAGGTACAGGGAGAATAGAATCTCAAATCCTGGACACAGAGCAGGAAGTTACACAGGCTTTTATACATCCTTTCTTCAGCATACTTATCCAATAGCAAGCTGCCCTAAGTATCCATGGGGGGCCAAGGACACTTGGGCCTAGTGCGAGGGGGCTTCCTCGACACTCATGGTCTTCCATCCCCTCGAGTTACCTAGTGGCCATGCCCAGTGTCCCCAACAGCAACTTTACCTGGATAATGTGTTTGCAAGAATGAGCTACCATCAAACAATTTCTCTAATGTAGTCACTGTGGAGCCACTTTCCGATAACTTCCCTCGTTTCTTTTATCTGAAGCAAAAGCAAGGGAAATCTTGGGATTTACCCGTCTTCCAGTCCCCTACAGCACACCGGAACTTCATGTAACATAAATCGTATCAAATTGCTGTAGTGCTCAGAGCTGGCAATAGGCATAAGCAGACTAAACAATTGCTTAGGGCACTGAGCAGCTCAAGGGGGGACCTCCCTATTAATGATTAATATGGGTTGTGTGTGGGGCAACCCCCCCGCAAAATATCCCTGCGTGGGGCCCCCACTGGACTAGCAGTTGCAGTAGTGGAGCATGTTCCAAGCCAAGTTCTGTTCTTTAGTTACCCTTCAGGATTCTAGCACGCTCGAGTAACCTCTGTGTCCAGAGACTTCACCTTTAGGGAGCTGAAATTTGTTTTTCTTCATCTTACCATGTAAAGATCTGACCTATTGACCCATTATTTACTAGTGTAAAGTGGCACCTCGTGCAGAAAATGTGAAGGCAGTGCTTTTAAAGCACTGGAAATGGCACCATAAAGTCTATCAATATAACCACACTGTGCTGAGTGCTGTTAGACACTAAGCTGGTTGGTTCTCATTCACTGCACACGGCTTGTTCAGAGGTAAAATCTATGGTAAGGCTTGAGCATGTACCTTACATAGTCAAATGTCAGATACTCCTCTCTATTCATACTTAAAACTTGTTTTGAAAATGTCATTTGCCTAGCCCCCTAACTGATCTCACGCGGTTAAATTGTTTGTGTGTTTTAATTAAGGTTGGGCAAAATTCACAGCCTCTGCCAGGTTGAGAAACAATGTAAAAATGATAGGGCATTAGTGAAATATTGAGGGGGAGAATGTAAAGGTCCGCTGTACTTCTTAAGTAACTGAAATTCAGCTGTCTGCTTCACTGCACACTGTAATTGATGAAGATATTGCATGTGGCTCTAGCTTTTCGAGCACCATAGTGTTTGGACGTAAAAGCTACCAAAGTAATACCTTCTTGTCTGAGTGTGTGACTGGAACTTTGTCTGAAAGTTGTATTTGTGAGTGCTGTTTTTCTCCAAAGTTACCAATTCAGTACCACCATCTTTGCCATCAAACATGATTTCCATCGTGTTTACACATCAGTCTTGTTTTACTCTGTCAAAAGATAAATATTGCCTAGAATGATTTCTTTTTAAGATTAGGCTTTTTACAGCTAACACAGTATTTTACACCTACTTTGTACTATTCTCTGAAGGAGGTCAGACTTTCTTATTGAAACATAAATTAATCCTCATGGTGCCCAGGGAGGTAGATACTTAGGCCTGGTCTACACTACAGCGTTAGGTCGATGGAAGCCACCTTAAGTCGACCTGTTAATGTATGTGTCTACACTACCAGGTCCTTTACGCTGACCTAAGTCACCTTTAGTGTCTCCTACTGTCAAATGAGCACAACCAGGCAGAGAAAGTAAGTGATGTGGCTACAGCACTGTAAACAGTGTGAGAAGCAACAATAGAACTTGGGAGCTTCTGCCTCACTTCTGCAGAACATTAGCATCCAGGGGATCCAATCAAGATCAGGCCTCGTTGTGCTAAACACTGTACCTAGCCAGAGTAAGACAGTCTTGCTCTAAAGCTATTGCAATCCAAATAGACAAGACAGGAAAAAAGGAGAAAGGAAGTGTTGTTTTTCCCATTTTTACATTTGGAGAATGGGGACGCAAAGAGATGAAGTGACTTGTCCAAGCCAGTGCTGGGAACTGACCTAGCTCTCTCGAGACCTAGATCAGTACCTTATCCACAATACCATCCTGTCTCTTCACATTCCTTTCCCCCACAAAATTGGTTCTATTCCATTAAGCAGGCACTGGATTCCTTCACTGTTGATTCCAATATAACAGAAGTCAACCTGGCTCAGGAGGGTTTACTTCATCGTTTGTGCCCTGGTATTATCATTGATCTTCACCAGGAAGAGCGTTTGCCAAGACTAAAAACAAAACATCAATGAAACTAGTTGCACTGTTAGAGACACTGCTAAACAGTGTATGCCTCCGTACGCAGCCATACGTCAGTGCAGAGCGGTGCGAGAGGAGAATTTCCCCTCAGGTAGCTACAAGAGCTCTGAAAAATCAGGCTGGCAGGTGTGCCTCAGCAGGTGTAAATTGTGGACTGGATTTGAAAATAACACTGCATTAAAAGAGGCATTTCTGAGCCACTAGTGACTGTCTGGCTGAGCGGAGACGTCAGCTTTGACACTGATAGAGTGGGGTCTCCCTGTTTAGAGGCTGAAATCCTTGTTTCTGGCCTGATTTATTACTAGTTTACACTCAGAGCTTTCATGTTTAACATTAAAATAAACTGTTGAATGTTTTTAAAAAGTAAAATTCTTCTGATAATTACACCAGGCTGCAGAAAAGGACTCGGTACAGCCACAAGCTAACCCAAACCTTTCCATGTTTCCTACAACTTAGATCTCAGACCTGCTATCAGTTACCTCTGAGCAGCAAGAGCATTGTGGGTAACCATTTGCAAATGAGCACACCCCACTTTATTATAGAAATTCCTCTACCCGGTACCTGTCTCCTAGCCCCAGAGACATTTAAAATGAGACTGGACAAAGCACTGGGAACTTCTGTGTGTTATCTCCAGCGATGGACTGAATCACTTAAAAGGATTTTTCCATTCAATAATCTTTGCTGTTGCTATTTACATATAGTTCCAGAAATGGAGTAGGGTTTACCCAGACCAGCTCTGTGACGATGAGCATGTTTTGCCATGGGAAGTCCCAGGCGTGTGCCATCCTGCCCTAGTGGTGCTCCAAAGGATACCTGAATAATGGCAGTTACTAAAAGCACCTCCTTTCATTTCTGGCCAGCAAGAAGATTTGGTTGTTCCCTGCTGTTGCTGGCCTAGATACAGAGAGCTAGAAACTCTACCTGGCTCACAATAAAACGTTCAGTAAGAAACTGTAACTGGCGCATAATGTGGTGTGCTAGGTCACAAGGAGGAAATAGCTGATCAAAGCATGTTACGTAGGAATGCTACAGACTGCGTTTGCTTCCTGTTTGCTGCCAAATCCAATTCAAGGTTATGGTACTGATCTATAAAGCCCTTAGAAAGAGCTCACACTGTCTCAGAGATTCTTCTTCTGAGACCAGCCCCAGCAGTTACTTTCATGTGGCATGTTATTATTGAAAGAACACACATATGAAACTGCGAGAGCCATAGTGAGAACCTTCTCGATAGAAACCCATGGGCTGGTACAGCCTCCCAAGCAGAAAAATTCACTTGCCTCATTCAGCTTATGTTGTAAAAATCACCTTTTCAATAATTTGTCCCTCTGTAGAACCAAAGCACTAGAAAAAAGCAACATGTACTAGAGAAGAAGTCAATGTTTAAACCAGAGCAGGAGGGTAAATTGCCTGTCTTTTCTGGAGAGAACCCACTATTTTCTCTAGCTTTTATGCAATATCTAAATGCCAAGGTGTTTTAGAAATGACAGGTGGAGGTGAAACGGGGTATACGACACCACCTAAATACTATGAAGGTTTAAAAGTAAGCCTAGCACCATGGCAATAGGTTGCAGTGCAACAAGGCAATTTGGGGTGCTTCTGGATGAAAGAAAACATTTGTGCAAAAAGCTAGTAACCGCTGGCTATCAGGGGAGATTGGCTCCCTTCCAGCTGCACAGTAGACGTGCCCTAAGTATGCAAAGGAGTAGGAGAAGCTGGAACACAAGTGAGTGGGTATGCACATGGGGTGTGATGGAACAAATGAAGGTGCGTGGTGGAGAGTTGGATGTGCATTTGGTCATACTGGGGATAATGCATGCATGAAGGTAGGAGGAAGGCCAGATGGGAAAGGATGAAGGAATACACGTGCATGGTAAACTGGGTGGGAGTTAGGGCTGTGGCTAAGAAAGGATCAAAGTATAGAAAGGTGAGTGCAAAGGGAAAAAATGTTACAAAAAGATTCTGGCTTCTCTGTAGATGAGACTCTTTAGGTTAATTAATAACTTGCTAATGATTTTTACTGGGGCATTTATTCTGTTGTCACTATTTTGTAACTGCTTCAGGTTTTATTTATTTGTTTAAGGCTTGCTCAGGCACTTTAGTGCCTTTCTTCATATAAAGCCCTTAAATTTCTGTAGCTCCAACACTTCTCCCCAGACGGCCTTCAGTAACTCAAAGTCCATCTGTTGGCTTACCATGCTTTTTGAATCAGAGACTCCATCATTCAGTTACCCTGAAGTTCACAGGGCTTGCAGCACATATGGTCTGGAAGCTTGTTCGATGTCTGATGCTGCCTGCAATATCCAGGCACAGCAGGATGTGTTAAGGATTTGAGTTTCATTCACGGAAACTGTCTATGGGCCTCTGAGCTTTAACTTCAGTGGCCTAGGAAGACTGCTACATGCAGAGGCTGGGGGAAGGCTGGGTGATGCATCAAGAGCACCATGCTTCATACCCATTAGCACAGTGGGAAAATTGCCCGTTGCTTATTTCAATAAACAATTTGTGAACTTCCTGAGGGCCTTGTGCTCCTCTGGGAGCCGTGAGTAGTCACAGTCATTACTAACATCTGACTGAATTATGAACTATCATGTAAATACAGTCTGTACTCTGAAATAAAACCTGAATAGTTCAGCTGATAGGTAAAGCGATATGCCTCTCTCATCTTCAGGTTGCTGGAACCAAATTAACCTAGGTAGGGGTCATATGGTGGAGAAGAGGTGGTTCTCTTCCAGGCTCCACCCATGTGAGGTGTAAAAATGAGATGCTACTTGCTGTAGGTAGTGCAGATGGTCAAAATATAATTGTGCAGCTCTTTGAGCTCCATTGGGCTTCTAAAACTTGGTTACCCTCTGTGAGCTTAAATATACCCATGGGCTGTGCTAGGCCCCTAGGGCTGAGGAAATAACTAGTGGTATCTCCCAAGCATCACTCACTGTGACACCAAGTGACACCAACATGGGACCTCTCTCTCGGTGAATTATGTAGATCTGTGAATCTGCCCTTTGATTTCTTATATGCACAGTGAAGTAAGTGACTTCTAAATCACCATCTTTAGGTAGCTTGGTTAACTCCTCACTGATATGAATGGGACAGCTCACACCTCTTAGAGCTAACATTCCAGACTCTCTGCAGCATCACTCGGACAGCTCTGCATGGGTTACGCTTGGTTCACCCTCTTGAGGTTTCTGTCACAACCATAACCATTGGAGACGTACGTTTTCTTTTTAGAAGAAAGCTGAGATTCTGGGGGGAAAGACTAGCTTCACGGAGGAGCTGGTATGGTATATGGGCACATATTGGCTCTGTTTGAGCCCTTCAGCCTGCTAATACCCAAAAGTCTCGAACATCTGACAGCTGTGGTTTGTGTGAAACGAGTCTGTTGAGGTCAGTACTGGTGCTAGTGGACAGGGACCCCATTACTATAATTGACATTATTTTGGCAGCCTCAGCAGAAACACCAGGGATTAAATGGACCTGAAGATTGAATTACCCTCTCCCCTATACAGATGGTCTGTTTGTCTGTCATAGTTGAAGTACTCTGGCAGAGCAGCTGGTATGGCTGCTGTCTGTGTGATATCTTTACTGTGATAAGCAGAGGACTCCAATCTTCAGAGCTGTCATTAGCACTTAATCCATTTAGGTAATTACCAAAGCACAGCTATATTGAAGTGTCACTTTTAGTCACAATATGTGTGCCCAATCCTGATCACTTGCATTCTGATGTAACTCCATTGACTTCACTGGAGTTATTCCTGCTTTATACTGGGGTAAGTGAGAGCATCATCAGAATGAGCAGACGTTGAGATGGCCTGAGTGGCCAGCAGAATGTTTCCTTTGCACAGAGGAATCTTTCGGTAACACAGAGCTAGCATAGCCAGTCCAGTGCCATCTTCCTCACAGCTCCTGGCATTGGGGGCATGGCTGGACCAAGACTGTACTTTGGTCCTCCCTGACTGCCAGAATGGCCCCGGGGGACTCTTGCAGGTAGGCGTAACTTAGAGCCAAACTGACCTCCAGCCATCCCAATGCTGGGGTGTATGATATCAAGGTGGTATATAACTTTTGCCCCTTACTCAGGTCCTCTGCTCCGAGAACAGCTCAACTGGTCTCAGGGATTGGGCCTTTGCACCTGGGATGTTTTCATCTGTAGATCTCAAAGCACTTTATAAATGTGGATAAAAATTATTTTAACCATTTTGCATATAGGAAACTCCAGGCACAAAGAGGGGTAAGTGACTTGTCCAAGATCACACAACAAATCAGAGGTAGAGTTGAGACTACAGCTGCCCTCACAGCTGCTCTGTCATTTTACATTTGGGGTGTTTGCGAAACAGTAATAGTCACAAACGGCTTCTTTTAAAGTCTAAACTTTAAAAATATCACATTCAGTGTTCTGTCTACTATTGATCAACTTTTTTTTTTTTTTTTTTGCAGGGACACCTGTCTGGTTCTTTGTGAAAATTGCTCCTATTCGAAATGAACAGGATAAAGTGGTTTTATTTCTTTGCACTTTCAGTGACATAACAGCTTTCAAACAGCCCATTGAGGATGATTCGTGTAAAGGTTTGTCTTTCTTGTCATATAATTGTGCATTGTGCTGCTTCTCTTGGTGCATGTTGACTGTGAAATTAACTGAAGGCCTCTAATACCCACACTAAGAATTGGACTTTAAAACAAGTGGCAACCATGCAGTGTCAAGCACAGCCCCATGTGGAATGACTGCAAGCTTTAGAACGATCTAAGCAGGATTGACTCTGGTATGTGCTTGGATGGGTGACCACTAAGGAAAAATCCAAGTACTGTTAGAAATTGGGACTGGGGATCCAGTGGGTGGTGCTTTTCCTTTTAATTCAGTTCTGACTAATGCCTCAGCATGGTATTATGTGGGCACAGAGTTGTTACAAGTGCCAGCTTTTGGATGAACTGTAAAACTAAGATCTCGACCACTTATCATTATTATAACTAGTGAAGGGTGCTGAGTCCCTTCTCTGAGGCACTGAGCCAACACAAATCCTTTGTCCTCAGTGGGAACGGGGGCTGTTCAGCTTCTTTCAGATCTGTTGGCACTCTGTGCAACAGCAGAGGCATTAACCCTATTGCTGGAATCTAGCCCAGATTTGGGTAATTTCATTCCACCTGCCTAAATGAGGGCCTGATCCAGTTTCCATGAAACTCAATGAAAAGACTCCCAGTGACCTCAGTGGGAGCTGGATCAGGCCTAAACTGTTAGATAGAGTTGCTGCATGCTGTTAATCCATTGCTGAGTTTTACCCCAGAAGCTGTGGCCCTTCAGCAAGGCTCTGATCCTGCACATTTATGGGTAGATTCCTGTGTCCGTGCAGAGCCATATATGAGCTTGAAGGAGAATAGTTTATAACGGGAGATGAATCCTCGGAGGCAAGAGGTACATAATGCAAGTTCTCTTGTTGATCGCATTTCTTTTTAGTGTTCAATAATATCTGTAGTATAAAACTTAACAGGAAGTTGAATTTATTTACATTTTATTTTAAAAATATAGTATTTCTCAAAGTGGAAACACCTGTCACCATCGCTAATGAAGAACAATCTTTAAAAATAGACTCTCTGCCAACCTGTATTGAATGATTTTCTTTTTATTGCTATGTGTGTTTGGTTTTTTTGTTGCTCTAATCAAATTAGAAAGTGGGTTTTGTAGTCAGAAAGGTCTGTCCCATGGAAAATAGCTTTCTGCCAGGCACCTCGTGGTCTTCACTTCTCTCTGACAAGAACTGACTGCAGAGATAAATCAGTATTAGGTAGTAAAGCTAGCTCTAGATTATTCACTGGGAATGAAGTGCATTTAACCAGGCAATGAAGTGAGTTTCTTTCAGGAGTGATACTAGCCTGTAGTTCTCCTGCACTTCTGCTGAAACCAACGTTCTGCTGAAGAGCCTAATGTGCTAGTAAGCTATGGACTCGGGAGCAAAGATTTGTTTTCTCTCTGAAGATGACACATTTGATTTTGTAAGTAGGAGAAAGAAAACTCTAATCAAACATTTGAAGAAGTTGCACCTGTTGGATTCCCAGATTGTACTATACTTACGGTGGTGGTGATGATGCTTAGCAGTTTCATGTCCAAAGCAATGTACAGAGATTAAACTAATTATCCACACAGCATCCAAGTTAGGTGGGTGTTATGTTCATTTTACAAATGGGGAAACGGAGGCAGACACCTAAGTGCCAGATTTTTGAAATTTGGGTGCCTAAAACCAGGCATGGAAGTAAAGGTGGCCTGATTTTCAGAGGGGCTAAACACCCACAACTTCCCCAGAAATCCTCCTCAGACTTGGATGGAGTGACTTGCCCAAGGCCACAGAGTGAGCCTGTGGCACAGCTGGGATTAAAATTTGAGAGCTGCTGACTCTCAACCCTACACTCATTCTCCAGATTGTGCTGTTTCTTCACATAACAAAAGTTACATGATGTTATTTGTAAGTCTTCCAAATATTAGTCCCAAGTTTACTGAAGTCAATGAAGTTCTACCAGTTTTGTGTTGGTGTGAGTGGAAAACCCATTATTTCTACACATGCAAGTCAGAAGATGTGATACCATGGTAATAAAGTTGGAGATACTCTCATAAACCTTAATTTATTTCCAAGTCTTTTTACTCCCTGCTAGTGCCTCTTCCTAGAGGATAGCTCCACACTGTCCCTACACACAGTATATTTGCAATGATTTGATTAATTAAAAGCCCAACGCCATACAGAAATGCATGTTGTCAGACACTTAGAGACTTTTATACACATATTTATTAGTAGAGCTTATTGAGCCTTCATATCTTGCATGAAAAAGTTGCATGTCTGGTGGGTGACTCACAGGGTTGTGGAGGGGAATGAGAATATTTTTGGAAGTTGTGAGAGGTAGAAAAACTGGTTATGATTTCAGAAGAATCTTCAAGGAATAAACCTCAGGGGTCTGAATTTTGAAGAGGACACATTCTTTGGGCCACATACAAACTTGTATTGACATTTACTGTAGCGCTGATCACAACATATTTTAAATGAAAAATGGCTTTTTGACCGAAAAGAGAACTTTTGCAGAAAATTTTCATTTGAGTAGAAATGTTCCTGATTTTCTACAAAAAAACAGGAAACCCCAAAGTGAAAGTTTTTATTGAAAATGACTTTTGGATCTCAGCTTTTTGTTAAAAGAAAAGGAGGACTTGTGGCACCTTAGAGACTAACCAATTTATTTGAGCATGAGCTTTCGTGAGCTACAGCTCACTTCATCGGGTGCTTTTTGTTGTTTGTTGCTGGAAAAAATGAAAACTCCTTGTGGGAAATAATTTTTCAGAATTTCCTATAAAAAGCCTCTAGTTTAGTGTGATTGTGCATGCACCCTCAGTTATTTCCAGTGAAAATCTCCAGTTAAACGCCTAATAGTCCCTTTACATGTGCAAAGACCTCATTTCCATGTGCAGTTATGTGTCGGTTCATATGCAGTGGATGTAGCCCTAGGTGCCTGATCATTTGAAATCAGGCCCTGTAGCTCTGCTTATGGAAGCATTGTTATCTTATGCAAAGAGTAGCTGTCTATTTATCTCTGCCCATTTACAGAGCAGGTTCTGGCTTGGCCTGAGCACACTTAGCTATGAATGTCTTAGTAGCCCACTATTGAATGTTTAATTTCAAGCACTTTTTTTTTTTTTTGAGCTGTTAGCGTGCTTGTGGCTTACGGAAGGGGGTGTGTGTGTCTTGCACCAATGACTGGAGATTGACATGTGTGCAAAAGTGAACAGGCAGCTGTTATCTGAGATGAGTAGAGGAAGGCAGAGATGCAAATGGTGCTGAGACCACCCATTCATTTTAATAAACACCCTAATAATCAGACATTAAAAAGCCTGACATTTGAAAAATGGAAGTCTTATACTAGGTATGCTTCTAATGATAGGGTCTTTTGTTTTCTGGTTCAAAGAACTCGTTCACTTTTAATACTGCATAATGTATGACTGCCGTGGAGATTTAAGTAAATTTGCTTTTAAACATAGCTGTTTTAAAAATAGCACACACCAAATATAGCTACTTGAAAAATACTATATGTCAGTGGTGTTTGAAGATATAAATACATTTTTCTACCTCCCCACACACGTTCCTCTTAAAATTTGAGGGGGGGGGGTATTTAGCCTGTGTGCAATTCCATTCAAGTTGATTGAGTTACATTATGGCTGAATATGGCACTTGATATTTTATGTGGGCCTCACAGCAGGCCCTCTAGAATGTCTGAAACTAGTCTGTTCTTTTGCCCTTTTGGTTTATGGTCACATGAGGTTTGGAGCACTCTGAGAAGGAGATATTCAAAATGATCTCTACATTTGAATGCACAGTTTTAGGGGCATGGTAATTTGTGCATGCAAATAGGATTTGTATGTACAGAGAAGTGATGAGAACATAAAGACTCTTGTTTATGCTTCTTAGGTCCATTAGGACAAATAATGTTTTAGAACTCTCCAGAAATTTAGATGGGAATGGGATTGAACAGAGTCACTGATGATTGGAGAGAGGTGAAGTCAGCTATAATTGGATTTTGAAGAGAAGGGAATAGATGGAAATGAGAACTGTTCAGGAGCTTGGTTTGCTTGAGTCCAGACAATTCTGAATGCAGATGACATGGTAATCTGATAATACAAATCTGGTTACCCCATCTTACTTTTCTTCACAATGTTAAATTTATGAGGCAGTGGCTTTTAATTCTAACTCTAGTAACTCAAAGTTGCTGATCAATGCTTCAGCTTGGCTAGTGTTTAGTAATTACTATAGTATTCAACATATGAAAGGATGTGATTCATCTTGAGTAAGCTGAAGGAAGTGGTAGGAAACAACTGAATGAATTGAAATAATGAAAACTGATAATTCTTCTATAATAAAATGTAAACATTGTCATGTTTTCGAAGCAAGTTACAAAGGGACCAGGTTCCTCTCGAAGTTCAGAAAATTGGCTTCTTCCAATTTGTTTGAAAATGAAATGTGCCATTGAATGAAACTTCATCTCTTAAAGTGGAAGAGGAAAACATTGAGTTTGATGATCCTGCAAATAGATCTTTTCGATGCTGTTGTTCTCATTGAAACCTAGCTGCAGTAATAATGTAAGTCCCTGTTCCAGGCATTCTAGCAGCTCTTTCGTATTAAGCAATCTCTCTTTTCTCTTCTCTTCAACATCAAAAAGCAGCAAAACTCCTTGGTAATGATGGTGTAAAGACAAATGAAAGGAAAAACTTGATATTAATAAGAGAGCTTGAAACATTCTTTTATGCCAAGATCTTCACCTTCAGTGTAGCCCAAATCAAACTATCTAAAGAAATGATTGAAGTGTGTTTCGTCCTGTATCAGTTTCTTCAGACCAAATGAAACTCATTGGTCCACTACCCGATGCTGCAAATGAAGAAACAGGAGGAAAACAAAAGGAAAAGCTTAAAGAAATAACATTGTCACTAATGTAGGACGGTTGGTTGAACCTGAGAACCTACCCAACAGTGGCTATAAGTGTCCATTCAGGAAAAATGTGTTCCTACTCATTGCTATTGATTCTGTATCTGAAAACGAAACCACAGAATATCCTGTTCTAGCTGCTGAAAAAAAAAACATGCAAGATTGCAGGGTAAATTGTCTTTGCCATTTGCTCAGAGAACAAAAATTAAAATGGAAAAAGATGAGAAGACTTCTTGGGTGCACTCTTCCTCCATTTCTGAGATGTGGGTGTGGAACACACTATTTCAACTTTTTTGAGAAAGAAGTCAGACCTAACACAGATCTGAAGCATACTAGAAGTTCCAAAAGTACTCTGCAACCACCATTTGCATCGTGGTTGGCTGTTTGAAAAAGGAAGACTAAAAAAATTGTTTGTATTACAGTAGTGCCCATAGGCCCTCGCTGAGACTTGGGACCCTGTTGTGCGGAACACTGTGCACAGTGTAAGAGGCAATCCCTTCCCCAAAGAGCTTACAGTCTAGATTCACAAGAGTAACAAATGGTGGGAGGGGAAACAGAAGCACAGAGAGGTGAAATGACTTACCCAAGGTCACACAGTAGGTCAGTGGCAAAGCTAGTAATAAAATTCACATCTCCTGACCCCCAATCTAGTGCTGTGTCTACTAGACCACACTGCCTCCATAAGGATAGATGCCCACCTTCTCAAGGACACTTGGGAATTCTCAAGAAGACTGTTTATATCTTTGTACCTAAATACTACAGTGTATTGAAATTTGCACTGAGCACAAGGAGGACTCTGTTAAAAACATAACATGCATTTTATATAACAGGGACTCTTAGAGTCACTAAGCTTATGGAGCTCCATCCTGGGGGACCTCTGGTTTCCAAAAGTGATACAGACCCTTATTCTTCCCTCTTGAGGACCTTGCTTGTAGCAGTCTGCATGGAACTTGGAGGAAAGAGCACAGGCTACAGGAGGGATGGTGGCGGTGACACCATGAAGACAGTCTGTGTGCACATGGCTGGAATGGTAGCTGCAGTTACAGCATCTCTGTAAATAGTTCTCTTAATTAAGATCCTGGTTAGTTTTAGAAACATGGAGTCCTCTCCTATTATTACCCAGCATGTGGTACGTGAAATGTCAATGACCCACCTTAGGACCAGTGAGGCCTGGGTTCTTTTGCAGTCAGTGCGTTCACCTAATGGCCCAATTCATAAATTAACAGACAACGGCTATGACCTCTGGGACATTACAATGTATAATTACAGGAAATCCAGGACCATCAGACATATTAGTCACAGAATGTATAGCAGTATATTAACAGAATGGAAAGGGAACAGGTCAGAGAATCCAGGATATCAAATAATTGAGTAACCAGCCAATCCCCCAGCAATGAACATGCAATGTCCATGAACTACGTAAGAATATCAAAATGCCTCAAAAGTCTCCCACAGGCCGCAGCTTGTTGTTGGAGCTCAGTGAAAAGGGCTGACACGCTTTCCTGGTAACCTGATAGTTCTCCCCTTCCAAGGGAAGGGCCCCAATGCAGAGGCAGCTTACCAGGCACAGCTGGAAGTCAGTCCTCACAAGCAAAGCAGAGTCTTGGGGCTCAGTCTCTCCTTTGTGGAGTTGGGGGTCAGTCCTAAGTCCTCTGGCCAGGTAAGACAAAATGGAGTCTCCCCTGCTGCTGCATGGTGAAACTTCTGGGCTGCATTCCCTGTGGCTGCTGTAACCTGACTCTCTGTTTCCAGGTGTCTTCTACAAAACCACCCCTGCCCAGGCTCAGTTCATATGTGAAGGCTCAGAGATGCTTTTTGGGGCCTGAAGTTGGTGACCCAGGCATGGCAATTGGGCTCTGGCCAGGTAACTCCTCCTCTCAAACATGAGGTCTGTCCAGGTTCAACTCATATGCTGGGGCAGCTCTGGCCATGAACAGGCTTTCTGGTGCCTGCGGTCAGTTGCCAGGCTTGTCTGGAGCTCCTGGTCTGGCCCGGCCCCCACAGAGTGTTTGTGCCTCTCAAACTGGTGAGATCAGCAATCGGTTTACACAGTTTCCATGCTACAACTGGGAGAGCGCCGCCCAGCCTGGTCAGAGAGACTTGTGCTAGTGGGGCTTGCATTAATATGCCTGGATATTGCAGCACCAGCAGTGTCTTGAGTTTCACGTAATACAATTTGAATTTTTTTCTTTTTTTCAGAGGAAAAAAGTGGGTGTTTTCAGGTATAGGAAAATCCCTATCACCTTGGGGAAGAAAACAACTCTTTAATTTAGGTGGTCCAGTCTGTTCCCCCTCATCATGGTAGGACTGATGCCATTATACCTTTTTTTTTAAATATGTGTCAAATCTAGACTTCAGGAGCTCCAATGCTGTGATTCCACTCTTCCTTTGCATTTTGTTCCACTGCCTAATGGCTCTTAGTTTGAATGTCTTTCTGATATATACTTTCTCTGCTGTAACTTAAGTCCATCACTTCTTGGTCTGTCTTCATTGACTAATGAGAGTAATCAGTCCTTGCCCTAAATGTCTGCGTACCTGCAGGCAGTTTATGTCTTCCTTCAGGTTTCTGTAGGAATATGTTGGAACAAGATCAAGAGGGATTCCTTCCTCTTAGGGTACTGAGAGACAAATGAGCATTCCACTGTACGTACTGTTGATGCCAGTGTTGTCTCTGATGCAACATATAGAACCACTGTGTATGCTGGAGTTTCCACAATTTTCTTTTTCTTCCATTTAAAAATGAAAGGATGGTGTTTTACACTAATTGCCCCAAACACAGCAGTATTGCTACAGTAAGCATTAGGGTTTAGACCGTTACTGTAGAATATTCCCAGCCCTTTTTAAATAAGGGACAGAAATGAAGAAAAGTGAGAGAATCTCTCAGCTTCATAATTGCTAATGTTACTTGAAAAGCATAATATAAGTTTTGGCCATTTTGATAGGCTTTGCATCTTCATGGCGTTGCTTAAGTTTCTGTAAAATTTAATGATATTTACTAACCCTTTGTTCTACGGTAAAAATTTCACAAAGCTCAGCTCTGCTTAAGGCATACTCACATACTTATGCACTCTTCAGGCACAGGGCCTGATTCTTCTTCCAACTGTAAATCAGCGGAGATTCCAATGGAATCAACAGTTACAATGATGTAAATCTGGAATAAGCAAGAGGAGAATTGGGCCTGCAGTCTCATTATAGGCAATACTACCAGTTTTGCTTGTATAGTTAAGATTGCATGACACTTCTCTTTACATGATCCTGTTTACAGTTGCTTGTAACTTTGCCCAACTTTAACTGTTTGACTGAAATTTTCCTCACCAGGTGTCTGCCAGAGGCTGAATTTATTTGTAAAGTTTCCTCAACAATGGTTGAGCCATATCAGAGAAAGAGATTAGGTTAAAATGTCTTAGCTTGTCCATGGTAAAAAAAAATTGCTCTAATTGTTTCTTTGAGACATTCTAATGCTTTCATGCTTTGGAGCAAAGACTTGAAATTGCCCTGGGCCAGGAATGTGCCTTTTGCCATCCCTGTGAAAACAGAGCATATTTGGCCAAGTTATAAACCTTTGAAAAACCTTTGTTTGCATATGCTCAGTAGAGACTTGTTAAAGCTTGTCCACTAAATTCTCTCAGGATTCTATCTGTACTCAGCATGCTCCAGCCCAGGTCTGCAGGGCTGAGCAGGCTTTTCCCTGAAATTGGTGCTGTCTGGTGCTGCAGGCCATCCTGGTCATGGAAACCAGAATTAAGAACAGGGAGAGTCTCTCTGTGCTCTCAGTGCCCCCCTGCTGATGACCACGCAGTATGGAGGAGGAAGTGACCTGTCTCAAATGCAGAACAGACAAGAACCTGACTGGTGGGTGCAGGGGATGTAGATCGAGACAAGGAACCTGGGATGGGAAACCTGGGACGGAGAGTTAACAGGAGGGGTTTAGAGAAGAGCCACAAGAATGATCAAACTTGTAGTGATAGACTCAAAGAAAGCAATTTATTTAGCTTAACAAAGAGACGGTTAAGAAGTAACTGTATTAATTTATAAGTACCTACCTGGAGAACAAATATTTAATAATGGCCTCTTCAGTCTAGCAGAGAAAGGTATTCCACAATCTAATGACTGGAAGCTGAAGCTGGACAAATTCAGACCGGTAAAAGGTGTACATTTTTAACAGTGAGGTGCAATTTACCAAGAATCAAGGTGGATTCTCCATCACAGACATTTTTATAATCAAGATTGGATGTTTTTAAAAAGCTATGCTGTAAGAATTATTTTGGGTAAAGTCTGGCCTGTGTGATACAGAAGGTTGGCTGAGATGATCACAGTGGTCCCTTCTTGTCTTGGAATCTATGGAACTAGGACTGACATCTGGGAAGGAGAGAGACTAGGACTCTGGGCAAGGAGCCCATAGGTAGACTGGGATGAGGAGCCTGAACTGGGGAGAAGACTGGGACTTAGACAGGGAGGTCAGAGGATTAGAGTAGGACTGGGATAAGAAGGTAGAGGTGGGGAAATACAATGAGATGCTGCAGTGGGGCAATGAGGAAAAGACAGTACTAGAATAGGTACAGACTGAGGGAGACAGGGGCAGAAAGGTGACCACTAAAATAGACTCCCCTCCTGAACGTGGAATGGGATCCCAGATTTCCAAGTCTCCTCATTCTTTTCTCTCAGCAAACATCTGTAAAACCCACCGGCAATGTGTGTGTCTCATCTGCCTTTAACCCTGGTCCACATAAAGGATGACAACCTACTACTGCTATTGGTAAATCCATTAACTCAAGGGGAAGATACCCATGCAGTGGATCCAAACGTTCCAATTCCTCTGATAACCCATGTGGGTGTCAATATGATTCCACAGTTTGCTTTTTTAAAAACCTGGAACATTACATACACACTCAGGGCAGAGTTTGAATAGTGTGAAATAAATAAGGCCTAGGGCCACACATTGTTCAATGAAGATAAAATAAAATATTGAATAGTTGCTCATTAATTGAGCTCTGTCCATCCTGTGCACTGAATGAGGCAGGGATCCTGGTGGGAAAATTGTATGAGATCATGTAATTAAAGACTGTATCTTAATACATGTGGACAAAGGAGCCAAATTATGTTCATATGGACAGCCTTAATTCTGGCATTTCCTGTCTGTTGAGTGCTTGGCTTTGCAACATTACACACAAAACAATATGTTAAATACCTTAATCTTTATACACAGCATAAAGAAAAGGAGTACTTGTGGCACCTTGGAGACTAACCAATTTATTTGAGCATAAGCTTTTGTGAGCACTCACGAAAGCTTATGCTCAAATAAATTGGTTAGTCTCCAAGGTGCCACAAGTACTCCTTTTCTTTTTGCGGATACAGACTAACACGGCTGCTGCTCTGAAACTTATACACAGCAAAGTACACTTCATTTCAGCACCACGGACAACATTACTTGCTAATAATATTCATATGGTGTACATGCTTTATTCATATCACATACTATAAGTCTGAGACTGTAAACCCATGTGATTCTATTTACTGCCACTTGAACAAATTATCCCCTAGTTTCTCTGGATGCACACCACTCTAAATCCGATGATCTTGATTCTTCACTGACTTACACCACTGTAAATCAGGAGTAACTCCAGTGGAGTCATGCTGGTATCCAAGTTATGTCAAAGGAAGATCTTAGGGCCAGACTCTGAGTTGGTATCCATGACCATAGATTTTCTAAAGCTAATGGAGACATAACAACTTACACCATCTCTATTCGCTTCAGAAGATCTATGCTCATTGACACCAGCTGTGGACCTGGCCCTTAGGAGCAATTTCCGCCATGTTCTCATAACACCTACTGGCCTACTTAAAGTTTTGCCTGAATAAGAAATGAGTAAGGGCTTCAGGACTGGGCCCATTAATGTTAATGAGACTTACTCATGGACAGCAAGGGAAGAATATTTCCTTAGAAATGTACTATGTTAAAAAGCTGACAGGAAAATGTATCAGTCTGACTATTGTGAAACATAAACAGATTTGGGGCCAACTGATGTAAATTGATATAGTTGCACTGGAGTCAATAGAGCTGTGCTGATTGACCTCAGCTGAGGATCTGCTTCTGTATTTGGAAAGGTAATCTGTTTCTCTGAAGAGATCTCCTTCTTTCTGGGGCAAACACTATGCTCCTTACTCAGGTGAGATTCGGCCCAATGGATGGAAATGAAAAGTCTAATTACTGCTAAACTCTCCAGGAAATAGGCAGTTGGTTCCAGCCAGCTCTATCAATCAGACCTTCTTAAAAGGAAGGGAGGCTTTAGTGTTGGCTTTGTAAGAGACATTCTTTGTCTCGACAACTGTTTCTTTGTCTGATTCCACCCCTTTTTTTAGGGTTGCCTCTTTGCACTTTCCTTAAGAAACATATGTCAAGTCACCTTTTCAGCCCCAGGCTAGGAAGATTCTGCTGAACAGCAAATCCATGTAATTTGCTTCTTTATTGTGTCACCCTTTTATTTAGTAAACACACATTCCAGCAAACACTTTCACAACAGGGCATTGACAGGAAACATTCAAAGTACTGGGCAGCACTCTAACCACTCAAATCCGAATGACTTTAATAGGAGACTTGCACATTAGCTAGCCAGGCTGCTCTTTAAAAATAGTATTATTTATTTTCTTAATGGAGGCAGAAGGTTATGGAAGCTTTCCCAGGAGCAGAACCACATTAAGAGAGATAGTCTGCAAGGTGCTAAGCACCCTTAATGAGATGGCCAGTGACTCCCAGAAGGCACTAAGTATCTTGCAGAATTGGGACCTAATAATATTTTTCTTTTAGGAAGCTAGAGAAGTCCAAATGCATGTTCTGGCTGAGTTTCTGTGATTGCAAATAATGATCATAAAAGTCACTGTTTCTGCTAACTCTGTCGGTGTTTTGTTGAAGTCCCCTTATTCTGAGGGGTTTATGAATTGGTTGTAGAAAATTGTTCTGGGCTAAAACTCAGCATATAAATTCTCCTCCCCGGCAGCTGAATGTTTTTATAAAATTTGAAAAATGTATTTGCTTTGTCCTTCCTTTCATCTGCAGAGGGTATAAAATCATGTTGCTGGTTTAATCTGCACTTTTTTTGTTAGATCATATAGTATCGTCTATTTCTTTGATTACCTCCACACCATCCCCTACACATCTGGGGCCATATTCACTTCTTGTTATAACTCTCATTGTTCCCGATTCTGGTCTCTCACCTGGATAGGTCAGGAACATCTCCTGCATTGTTGTGAGATCTGAATCAGATCACTTACTTCAATAGGTGATCATTCCAGGGCAGAATTTTGTCCCCAGGAAATACCCAATCCATGTAACTGTCCTCTTGCACAGCCATTGAAGTGCCACACTTTTTGGCCACTATACTACTCTGACATCTGTTTACTGATTCCCTTCCACCTGGCATGTGGTTAAATTATACCACCTTTATCACTGCTGAATTTGATCCCTGGAGTTAGGAGAGTCTTCCTGAAATACAATTCCATATTGTTTCTTGTAGCTATTGTGTAATCTTTGTTCTGTTTTCTCAAGGCTGGGGGAAGTTTGCTCGCTTGACACGAGCCCTCACAAGCAGCCGGGGCGTCTTGCAGCAGCTTGCTCCAAGCGTGCAGAAAGGAGAGAACGTTCACAAGCATTCTCGACTTGCTGAGGTGAGAGAGAGTATGGAGCATGTGACTAGATTGTGATTGCTGAATCCGTATGTCTGTATATGGAATTTCAACGTGTAGTCAGAAGACAAGATTCATTACCCTAAAATCACTGTCTTCTAGTGCAGTTTACAGATGAATGACACACCTAAATGCCACTGTAAGTGAAGTACTTCCATCTTTACTGGGGTAGATGTAAGTAGGTCTCATTTCATCCCAAATTACCAAGACCTTATCCATGGAGAAATTACACTAGACCTAGTTTACATATCTTTTGCATATGATGAAGACTAGAAGGAAAGTAGGAATCCAGTGGAAAAGGTACTCAGAGGGCTAACCGTGGGGAAAGGTGATTACATAATATTTCCATGTCCTCATGTAGCTGACAATGTTCTCTCTATACTAGCTATGCACCTTTGTGCTCTTTTGCCATTAAGTTCAGGCTTGGAAGGGAGGGAATCCAGGAACAAACGTGCTATGCAGTAAGTCCCCCTGGAAAATGAATCAATAAGTGCTGTCCATAAAATGTCACTTAAACTAAGCATAATATTAGGATCTACACTCATATGGTCATCAGAGAGGTCATATAACAATATTAATACTAACCAGTATTTTTCACTTATATGTTGCCTTTTTTCCAAGGATCTCAAAGTTCACTAGGATCTACGAGTGCTCATGTGAGCATAACTGGGGTGGGAAAAGCTATGGGTAGTACAGCAGAGAAGCCTAGGAAATACCTATTGGCTGAGGACCGTCAGTGTAGAAAGGGCTGGGAGAACATCTAGGAGGAAGCTGGATCTGAGGATTTGTGGTCTTCAGAAGTCAGATGTCTTCTCTTGTTGCTGTTGATCAATATTGTAGCCATCCACTCACTTTATGGAAGCTTTCCCAGGAGCAGAACCACATTGAGAGACAGTCTGCAAGGTGCTAAGCACCCTTAATGAGATGGCCAGTGACTCCCAGAAGGGACGTAGTTTCTTGCAACATTGGGACCTAATAATATTTTTCTTTTAGGAAGCTAGAGAAGTCCAAATGCAATGTGATTGCAAAGTAATGATAGTAAAAGTCACTGTGACTGCTAACTCTGTTGGTGTTTCATTAAAGGCCCCTTATTTTGAGGGGTTTATGAATCGGTTGTAAAAAAATTTTCTGGGCCAAAATTCGGCATATAAATTCTGGGGTAATTTAGGAATACACTTGAAAAGGGATTGTCATTTTCCATCAGGTTCCACACATGAACCTCACTCATTCATCGGAATCTCTTACAGTAAAAGAGTTCAGGAGGCTGGCAGGTGTTTTTAATATTTATCTGACATAAACTATGCTTGTTAGCTCTCATATAGTGATTGTTATCTGTAGATCTCAGAGCCAATTATAAGGGAAGGTATAGATCTTTATCCCCATTTTACAGGATGTGGAACTGAATCACCGAGAAGTGAAGTGATTTTGCTCAAAATTACCTAGCTTGTCAGATGTAGAACTGAGATGAAAACCCAGCACGCCTGACTCCAACGCCAGTGCCTTACCAATTAGACCACGCTGCTTTTGCTGTGTGGGAGCTTCAGAAGGTCACTTAGTCTGTAATTGGTTCTGTGGCCCTTTCACTCACTTGCAGAGCCTGAGATTGCCCAAATATATTTGTGTCGTCTACTACTGGAATTCATTTCATTTAGAAAGACAATTCTGTAAGTAAAATGGTTGAAATTCTGCACAATAATTTCCTTACTCCTGTTAACTCCACAATATCATTATGACAAAAAAGGAGGGAGAAATCTTAAGTGTCTTTCAGCAGCTGGGGCCCATGTTGAGTGCACAGCTTTATTATGTGGGGGAAAAACCCAACTCTGCTGCCATTCATCATTGATGTCTACAGTAGTGCACACTTCCAATATTGTGCTCTCAGTCTTAAAAATATATCCAACTCCTGCAGCCCAATTCTGCCCTCAAGGATGCAACTCTCCTTCATATAATTTGGAATTGTACCCATGTAAGAGTCTGACCCAACTCCCACTGAAGTCATTTACAAGTTGCTTTTTGGCCAATAGGATCCTGAAATCTTTTAGACTGATTATAAACTATACATGATAGAGTGGACAGAACCAGCTGCATAACTGCACATAGCAATGCTGAAAACAGTTTAGGGAAGCAAAGGACACTATTTAGTTGATCCTATAAATAATTAAGGAGGCAGAGTGTCAGGCAAGGATTTGAAAGAGGATCAAACGGCATCATGAAAAGGTCAAGCGTTGGGTGGGCTGTGGTCAGTGCAGATGGGTGGGTATAGAACTTACAACCACCTTTTCCATCTGAACTCAAGGAGGAAGTATTACCAGCATAAGGGTTTGTACCCCCTTGGTAGGGCTCCAGCCACTAGAGGGAGAGACAGTCGCAAACATCATGCAGTGGGTTCATGGGCTTTGCCTACACGAGAACATTCAGCATCCATTGTCAGCAACAGGTGAAGCTGCACTGGTGATGACAACAGTTTAGAGAAGGTCTTCCTGATGTGGTCTTGAAAATGGGTTAGCCCAGTATACCCAAGCACTTCAACCAGCCATATGGGCTGGTTGTCTGTACCAAGGAAATTGCCACAATTGCTGACAACAGGTACAAAATGTCTTGGTGTAGATAAGACTTTAGAGTAGCTAAATCTGTCATTGCTTAATGGTCTCTGTGGGAGGTGTGGGTACTCAGCACCTCTGAGAACCTACTCCAATATGTATCATGATCTCTATGAAAAACAGGTGAGCTCCTGGCCAATATCTGCACCGTAACTTAACATGAGCCTGAAAAGGCACATGTATGTGGCTGTGGCAATGCAGACTACGGAGCTTGTGTATTCCGTCTTTGAGTCTTCTCTGCACTCAGTTAATCAAGAATGAAAACCTGATTTCAGTAGTCGTCCTATATGGCTGGCACTGCTGGGAAAGCCTTCGCCTTGTGGTAGCTTAGATACGGCAGAATTTTGGGCAACTCTCCTCCCCACCTCTGCCTTCTTCACACACCTCTAAAGAACTTCAAGACCTATCATCAATCATTCTTTCCTTCATTTCAAATGTTTTCCTTTTTCCAGTGCATGCTAGAACTTAGAAACACAAGACCAGTTTCTGATTTCATTTAATAATAATAATATCTAGCTGTTATATAGCACTTTTCACTGGTACAGCTAAAAGCAGTTTACAAAGGAGATAAGCATCATCCCCATTTTACAGGTAGGGAAACTGAGGTACAGAGGTTAAAAGCCTGCTCAATATCACCCAGCAGGCCAATGGCAGTGCCAGGAACAGAACCTAGATGTCCTGCGTCCTAGCTGAGTGTTCTGTCCACTAGGGATCACTGCCTCATGATGTCAATTCACAGTTGCTCCAATGAACTCAATGAGTGGATAATGTGTTCAATAAGACTTTGCACTGGTGCAGATGGCAGGTTCGTTTCTACTAATAAAGGGCAGGAACTTATTTTACATGTGTGGAATGAGTTCCTTTAATTGCCACTTGAATATTGCACTCATTGTTTTAAAGTGGTCATTGGGTCTGATTCTGATCTCATTTACATCATTGTATATTGGGAGTAACTGTACTGAAGCCAAAGGCATTAGACCAGAGTAAAAGCTGGGTATGTGTAATCAGAAGCAGGACCATTTATCTTTACTTAGAGTGGTTGGTTGGGTCTAGCTTGGTAGCCTTCTTGTTCTATAAAAGTGTCTGGACTATTCTGGACATGAGACAATGTATTTGCAAGCCTTATGTGAGCGCTTTTCTACCGCTCTGAATAAACTTCAGCCGGTTTAGAGTATTAAATTCAAGTTAAAAATTCATCTTTTTTTCTCTACTGACTGTCAGTGGTATTTGCTCTCGAAGTCTCTGTATTTATTGGAGTAATATCTTGTAAATTAACTGAGTTCAAGAAAGGTGCTTGATTGCAAAAGGCCTTTGTTTATCCACTGAGCAGGTAAAGTGTGGGAAATGTCAGTGTAAGCTTCTACCCTCTATCAGTATGACCCTGAGAGGATAATTTTGTCTTCATGCCCATTCTGTTCTTGGCCTCTCTGCTGAGAGTGCCAGTTTGTGCTGTGACACTGGTGGTATGACGTGGACACTCATTCACCATGCGCTAAGTGGAGACCACCGATTCATTTCGCGTGGGCCACTGAACAGCTGCCAGATAGTAACAAGTTTAGATTTCTCTGGCCATGGCAAGCATACATTTTTAATATGGAAAACTCTGAAATGTATTGTATACTAAATGCTAAGACGTGCTATGATTTTGAAAGAGACGTAATGAAGTTGCAATGGAATATAAACTAATTTTATATTTTACAATTTGACCACCCCGCAGCTGACTTACGAGCCTTTGTCCCTGGCCATTGGGCACTGTACGTGTTCTCTGTACTGATGCTATTGGCTGATTTATTCTGTACATTTGCCATGAAGTTCTGTGTTCACAAGATTATGTCACAATTAAAAACGCAATAGGTATAAGCTATAAAAGTAGTTAAATTTATAGTGGCTCTTGGCAGCACTGCTTAATAAAGGGTATACCAGCATTTCCATTGTCAACCTTCCTTTTCAGGGCCTTATAACTCAATATCTACTTCAAATTGAAACTTAGAACATGGACTCTTTGCCCACCAGGGTTGTGTTTGTGTGTGAGAGTGCGAATGAATGCAAAAGGGAGATGTGGCTGCAAATGATTGATTTTTTTTTTTCAATCATAAAAGACCTTAAAACAAATTACAGTGGCAGCTTGTTGATTAACTTTGAGTACTGACTGTTGACCCAATCCCCATTTCTGTAACAAGTCTGTGGTATAAATATTTGTATTTTGTGATATGTTAAAAATATTAATACAGCCTGGCAAAACTTTGATGAAAATTGTCACTTCTCCACTCTAAATAATAATCTATGGCTTTAAAGAGCTATTAAAACATCAGGCATTGTTACCAAAAATAATAAACACAGATAGTACTATAGTAGTAGCAGATGAATCATAAATAATTGGGGCAATACTACTATTAATAACTTTCTGAAATAAATAATTCTTTTATTGCGCTATAAACACAAAATGGAAAAAAAAAAAAACCTCCTAAAATAGGTTGGTTTCACTTATTTAGGCGTCTAGTTCTGATAGTAATGAGGTATTTACTTATTACATGTTTTGAATTACAACCAACATCAGTTGCTTACATTTTCTCCATAGTTCCTTTTCTGGTCATCTTCTTCTCCCCCCGCCCCCTGCCCAGGAGCAGAAATGCATGGCTACTAGCTGGAATGGAATTGGTACACATAGGCTGGTAACTGCCACAGGTCTTGGGGCACATCTCCCAGGTGGGTGCTCCAAAGAGGATTGTGCTTCAGGGTGGCACAACCCTTTCCAGAGCTCACAGATGCGCGGGGAGAGCATTCCGGTACACCACCCTTTAAGCTGGTGTAGGCTGTGCCTCTCTCGGTGCTTGGCTAGCTTTGCTGGCTGGTGCAGAGGATGTGGGAACAAGGCCCTGCTCTTTTATGCCCCTTTGGGGGTGATTTACATTCTTGGAGGCATTATGAAGGAGCAGCTGGGCTGTGTGTCACCCCTCATGTCAGGGGCTCAAGGCGGGGAAACAGCTCGTCCCAGTTTTCCATACACCTACACAGCTGCCAGGCAAAACCTAGCCCTTCGGTCGTAATCTTCTTGGGTCTTTCTCTGTGTTTTTTCTGCAGTGCTGGGCACGCTGCTAGTGCTTAATGACAAAAGCAACCCTGTGATGACTCATTTAGAACAGTCAGGTTCATTAGAGGGTTTATTCCTCCTCCAATTTTTAAAAAAAGAGTTTGGTGCCTGTGAAAGTTCCCAGGTTGGCAGCTCCAGAGACAGAAGTCAAGTTGGTTATCTACAGAACAGGTAGAGCACAGTACAAGCTGACCTACTCCTCTGCCTCCCTCTCCATGGGTGAGATGATAGTTCAGTCTCTGTGGCTTTGGATTTCCTTCTGAGAATGGCAACAAGACCCCAGATGTGCTGATGGTGTTTGCAACATGCACATATCTCTGTGAGGAGCTCAGCTAAAGCTGAGACTAACTACTAATTTAAACAGGTCAAGTAGCTATCAGTTGTTAGCTATATTTGGTCCTTTTCAACCTGGACTAGATTTGAACTGGAGACCTAGAGGTGAAATATCTATTACTAAGCCGTGAGCCTTTCAGTTCAGTGCAGAATAGCATGATCTACAAAACAAAAAGGAAGACAGACTTAAATCCTCTTATTTTCTATGCTGCAGTCATTGGGCCTCTCATATATAAAGGTAGAGTAATTCTGTTGATTGTTGATAACATTTAAGAAACTAAAGCAGTCAAGTTGTATATCTTCATAATGACTTGAGCCTCAAGGTCTGATTCTCCTTACACTTAATTCAGTTGTGCATCAGTGTAACTTCACTGACTTTACTGAAGTTACTTCTGATATACATCAGAGTAACTGGGACCAGAATTTGGCCCTTAGTTTCTAGGCCAGATACAGATAGATCTTACCTTTCTTTGTTTCTATCATACATATACCTATGTGAATACATGAGTAAGCTTCCAGACAGTGTTTTTCTAATTTACATAAAGCAAGATTTTCTTAGTGTTAATTAAGAGTTGGCGGTTTTACCATTGAGTTTCAGGGTCTCAGGATTAGGCCATTCTGAGTGGATTTGAAAATTTCACCTGTAGAACCTAAATTCTAAAATATAGTTTACTCATACTAAGGACAGGTTATTTTTAGTTTTCAGGGTTTTTCACTGTCAAGATTCATGTGTATATTTCCAGATTTAAAAGGTGGTTGTCAGGATGGTTGTCAGAATGTCTGCCTGTGGCTATATTAAAGTAACAATGTTGATAGAGATTAACGTAGATGTATGCCAAAAATGACAACCCTAGTCTCCAAGGACCTTTTGATGGCATAAGTAGTATGACCCCCAAGAGCACCTCAGTGCCAGATGGCCAGGAACTACCTGACATGTACCAGTGAATTTCAGCTGGTCTAACCAGGCCAGTGGACCCCAACTCACTACTGTCACAACTTCCATGGCCCATTTTAAATACAAATGATCATATGTGAACTGGTGACAATGGTGATTAATATCATTGTGAAATATATGTATTAACACTAGATGAGGAATTACGGTTACTCACTAATACTATGCTTTAAAGTCTGTGACCAAAAGGAGAGAATCAGTTTTTCTCCCAGACAGGAAGGAAGACAGCTACCTACCTGTCTTATATATAAATTAAGATTAGTAGAATTAAAACAATGGAAGCCCAATTTACATATGAATCATCAGGGGGATGGGAAGCCCACAGGAAGGGAAGAACAGCATGAGATCATCCTGAGTCTGGGGACAAAAGTGTGAGTTTAGGAAGATCGAAGGAGAGAGAAGACACCATCTTGGTATCCATTGCTGGACAGACACAAGGGGCCAGACCTGTTGCAAGATGAGAAATATGGGCCCTTCAGCCAAGAGGGTTGAAGTCTCAGGAAACTAAACATAGGTGAGAAACCTGCTTAAGCAAAGATCTTTCACCTAGAAAGACAAAGGAAACCCAGCACCTTGTTCTTCTGTGGAAAGTCCTGACTGAGAGAGGGTCAGCCATGGCTGGAAATAAAAAGATTGGTAAGAAATAGACCTTGAACCAAGGCTGTAGCTTGTTGAGTTTAAATTTTAGACTTTTAGATGTGTGTTTTCACTTTTATTTGCTTGTAACCATTTCTGGTTTTATCTCTTTTATTTGGTATCACTTAATCCATGGTCTTTTGTTAACAAACTTATTATATTTTTACTAAAAAGAAAAGGAGTACTTGTGGCACGTTAGAGACTAACAATTTATTTGAGCATAAGCTATAGCTCACGAAAGCTTATGCTCAAATAAATTTGTTGGTCTCTAAGGTGCCACAAGTACTTCTTTTCTTTTTGCGAATACAGACTAACACAGCTGCTACTCTGAAACCTATATTTTTACTATAAACCAATTCGGTGCTGTGTTTGAAGGGAAGGGTGTGTTTTACCCCCCAGTTAAATGAATAAGCTGTGATGTATTGACAAGTCAGCAGAGCACAAACTTGATATATTTTGTGAAAGCACAGTGGTAGGGGCTGTACATTGCAGAGAAGCATCTCTGAGGAGCTTAGAGGCTAGAGTTCACTGATAGTTACCTGCTAGGCTGGGAGATTATTGAGGAGTTTGCTGGTGAGGAAGACAAACCGGTGTGGCAGGAAAGTGAGACACAATCTAATCACCAGCAAAACTCTCCCTTTTGTAGGCAGAGAGGTCACACAGTGGCTCACAGCTCTGGGTATCCTCAGCAGCATGTTACAAGAGGCAACTGCGGTTTTGCCCTGCATTTAAGAGGTGGTAAAAATGTTCTAGCAGTGGCTGGGACCATTAAGTATTATAACTAAAATCTACTTAACTGACCTGCAGAATGTTACTCTGGGTTATACCTGCTATTGTCAGAGATGGGAAGTGCATGCTGACCAATTATTGCAATGGATGAGTAGTCTGGATGAGTCCGCTTGCCCCTCAGACTGCATTTCAGACTTGGGACTATATATTACCATTACTTCTTATGCAGACTCCCACTGAAGCCAATAGTTGGATTCACCCACAGTGGTTCAAAGGGATGTTTTGAATCAGTTCATCCATGGGCACTTGCCCAAGCCGCTGCCCCAGCCAGTACCACATACTTTTGGGGGGATGGCAGTGGTTGGCTGCAGCCTCTTGATAGAGAGGGGGTTATTGCCACCTTGCATCACCTCAAGCTTCTCTAACCACCCAAGGGCAGATTTCCTGTCGCATGGAGCACTGGATGAATAAGGTCCAGGGCTGGCAGGATATGGCTCCAGGAATGCTTTGTGATAGCCAGGACCAAATCCTAGCCCGGAGTGCTCTATTAGGATTCTAATTACAGCCTCACATGTTGACCCTCTGTTTTGCGGCTGTTTCTGGAAACTAAGTTCAGCATAGGAGGTCACGTTTGCCTGCATTTTTCATATTGTTCTGGATTGCTGATGATTCTCTGTTTGATCTTGGGTGTACGCAGTCTGCAAATCTATTACTCCGGGGGGCATTCTGCGCCAAAAAATTAAAAACTCTGCACATAATATTTTAAAATTCTGCAAGTTTTATTTGTCAATAAATAAATGCAGAGGGTCCAGCATGGCAATGGGGAGCACAGGCTGTACAAAGGTGGGAGATCACCCTGCAGCCTCCCTGGCTCCGCATCCCCCGGACACAGACTCAGTGGTGATACTGCATCTGATCCTGACACAGCACAAGGCCAGGGCCTGCCCCAGAAACACCCTGGGGCCCTGCCCCTCTGTGCCTGGTGTACCAGGTGTGGGGCAGGCAGGCTCAACCAGGCAGGATCCAAATGTGGAGGGGCTCAGTGTGAGAGGATTCTGTGTGGGATAATCTGGGTGCAGGCAGCTCAGTGGGGGGTTTAGAAGTGGGGGGATCTGGATGCACAGAGGATTATTGGGTGTGGGGGTTTCAGGTGCAGCACAATAGGACCCTGCAGGGGCTTCCAGGTGAAAGTGGTTGGGGCTCAACGGAAGGGTCTGGGCATGGGGGTCTCAGTGTGGGGGGGAGGGTCTGGATGCTGGGGAGTGGGGATTGGTGGAGTGGGGGTTTGGACAGATAGTTGGGGGTCAGTGGCATGGGGGTCTGGATGTGGGGGCTAGTCCTGCGGTGATTTACCTCTCCGCCGGCCACTCCGGCAATGTACCTGCACTGCTAGAGAGTGATGTGTGACTGCTCTTGCAGCTTCCCTTTGTTTCCCTGTCATTTTTCTGTGTGTAAGCAAAGAAATCTACCGGGGAAATGAATTCTGCACACGTGCAGTGGCGCATAATTCCCCCAGGAGTAATCTATCTATGGCTCTGATCAGCTCTTGCTGCCCCCTCCTGTAGAAAATGTTGGACTCTGACAATCATCAGGCCTGATTTTCCACAGCCTTGCACCTCACACGGTCATTTACATCTGTGCAAAATGAGTGTGAAATGCTATCATTCTAGTGTGGTGCTGTTTTGCACTCACTCTGCACAGGTGTAAATGACCATAAAAGGTGCAGAAGAACAAAGAATCAGGCCCTAGGATGCTTATAAAGACAGAATCTAAGAGCCGATTATTCTCCTTTTTTCCTTTCAGTTTAATCTGTTGGAAATAGCCATCAGCTCACAAAAGATCATTTTAAAAGGTTCAGCAAAGTCTGCAAATAAAAGTCTGCATATAAATGATATTAAAAAGCTGATGTGCGGATAACTCCTGTGAGGGCATATTGTCTGATCTCGTCCTACAGGTGGCAGCAATTTATTTTCCCTTTCCCCATTCTCCAAAGCAAATTAATGGCCATGCTATAGTAAACATGAAAAAAATGGAAGATCTAAAAAGCTTTCCCAGATGCCACTTGTTTGGCATTGACTCATCTCCCTCTGGCAATGCCTTTATCTTCCTCTCAATTTTCTCCTATCACTGAGCCAATGCAAGCCTTCACATTTTTTATTTGAGGAAAAAGTGTAAGGGCCTGATTCTGATCTCACTCCGGTTTCATGCCTGTGTGCGTCCATTGACTTACATGGAGTCACTCCTGATTTACACTAGCGTGAGATGAACATCAGGTCCAAAACCTTCCAGACATGATTCTATTCAGTTATTCCAGTGTATTAATCAGGCCTAATGAAGGCAGTGAAGTTACACTGGGTAAAACCAATCCAAGGCCCAATTCCAAAAAGGACTTAACTTCAAGCTAAGAGTGTGGTCAATGAGTTTTAAGCGCATGCTTAAAGTTAAGCCTTTGCTTAAGTGCTTTGTTGAATTTGGGCCTATATGAGGTCAGAATCAGATCCTAGGTCTTCAGATATTCAGTACTCCTGATGTCTGAATTATTTTAATGGAAAGTGAAAGTTAAAAGCTGGCATAATTTACTGGGCTAATGGTGCAATTTTGTGGTGTTGAAAGCAAAGTGAGTTTACTCTTATGCCCCACAAAGTAGCACAACAAAGTCCAATTAATTCATGCCACATCATAGCATCAGTATAGCAGAGAATTAAATCAACAGCGTTCAGAGGCAGTGTGGTCCAGTGGTTGTGGCACTGGGCTGTGAATAAGGAGAGCTAGGTATTATTCCTGGTTTTGCCAGTGACCTTGTGCAAGTAACTCCTTGCCTCTGCTTCCCTTCCCATCCTTCGTCTATCCTGTCTATTTAGACTGTAAACTCTTCAGGACAGAATCCGTCCCTTGCTATGTATGTTTTCAGTGCCTCATGCAATGGGGCCCTGTAACAGGAAGGTCTGCCCCTTAGGGTAAGTCTATATTGCAGCTGGGAGCCAGCCCCCCCCAGCCAGGGTAGACACATTCACGCTAGTGGGGTTTGAGCTGGTGCGCTAAAAACAGCAGCATGGACATTGCGGCTCAGGCTGGAGCTCAGGCTCTCACGCCGACCCAATCCCCTGGGTCTATGCTCGTGTGGCTAGCCTGAGTCTCCACCATACCTGCAATGCCCGCGCTGCTGTTTTTAGTGAGGTAGCTCAAGCCCCACTAGTGCGAGTCCATCTACCTGGGCAGGAAGCTCACTCCCAGTGGCAGTGCAGACATACCCTTAAGGTCTAAGAAGCCTAGGCTAGCCAGCTCTGTTCCATTAGCTCTACCTGTGCCATAGGTAGCTGCCTCCCAGCCTAAGAGGACTGGACTAATTGGGGTCAGGTGACACCCTGAAACATCTGGATCTCATGGGAGAGCTGAGAAAACTCTGTTTGAAGGAAGAACCACAGGAAACAAGTTGGGCTCTTGTGGGAGGGTCTGGAAGGACTCCAGGGAAGCAGCGAGCATCCTACGTCTGAGTAGGGAAGATAGAAAGGTAGCTCCAAGAGGAGCCAAGACTGTGAAGGGACAGGGAAGCATGCTCCATCCTAGAGCAGGGAGACTTAAAGGGAGCCCAGAAAGTGCTCAGAAGGGGAACCAAAGTGGGGCAAAAGTACTTTTGGATTGTTTGGAGTTGTGTGCACTGACCTTTGAAAGTGACCTAGACTGAACCACGTCTATTCTGTGGCAGAGAGACAAAACCCTATGGATGAGAAAATGAGGCAGAGCACTGGCAGGAGCCATGCTTGGCCAGCAGGGGGTGCTATGGGACACACATGCCCTGTGACGGACCCCGATCTGGGGTTGGCATCAAATTGCTACCATAATGCAAACAGGAAGCTACAACACCATAAAAACAAATAGTGAAAGGATGTAGAGGCAACCGGTTAATTTAAAAGGATTCTGTTGTACTGTACTTGCAACTCTTTAGTGTTTAAAGGAGTCGCAGGATTTTGTAATAGGCACTATTTCTGTGAAACGTTTTGTTGAGCTCAATAATCAAAAAAATGAAAAATATTTCCCTTTTTCTGAAATATCTGTCGTTCCAGGTACTGCAGCTGGGCTCTGAAATCCTTCCACAGTACAAACAAGAGGCACCAAAGACTCCACCACATATCATTTTACATTATTGTGTTTTCAAGACCACCTGGGACTGGATCATCCTGATTTTAACCTTCTACACTGCTATTTTGGTCCCTTACAACGTCTCCTTTAAAACCAAACAGAACAACGTGGCCTGGCTGGTGATAGATAGCATTGTAGATGTCATTTTTTTAGTAGACATTGTGCTTAATTTCCATACCACCTTCGTTGGGCCAGCCGGAGAGGTGATCTCAGACCCCAAGCTGATCCGCATGAACTACCTGAAGACCTGGTTTGTGATTGATCTGCTTTCATGCTTGCCATACGACGTCATCAATGCATTTGAGAATGTTGATGAGGTTAGTATACCAGGCTCATTTCCAGGGCTTTATTTTTTTTCTTTTAATGTTTGCCTCCCCCCCAAAAATAAGGAATGAATACTTGTAAATATGCTGGCATATGGTGTGAGCATGTCTCCCTTTAGTAGCTGTCCACAGCAATTGCTGCTGCTTATTCATAGCTATGCAACATAATGTAGATATTGTCTTGCACACACCACCTCCTGTCCCAGGACTGGGCCTAGATGTGTTGCCACCCAGGGTGGAAAACCATTTTGGTCCCCTGTCGTGAATGAACCAGCCAAGTGTGTATGCCCAAAAATAAAATTAAAAAAAAAAAAAGGCAAGTAATGTAGTGCCCCTAGAAGTTGGTGCTCAGGGCAACAGCCGTGGTTGCTGGCCCTATTTCCTCCCATGGGTGATCGAATAACATCTCTTTGGCAATTAGTGGTAATTTTTATAGGAGAAAGTAAGATCAGGAGGGTATTCACTGGTTTTATCCAGCTGTCTTTAATTTGATGTAGTAGCCAGAAAGGAGGAGGACAGCCAGCATGATATGGCTAGCAAGCTCCCTGCAGACTACGGTTGCTCCATGCACCACAGTTTGGAAGACATGGCATACCAAACATTTATCTGAAACTACCATTTTCCAGCTCGTTTTGATGACTTACAGTCTAGAAGGGGCAGAAGAGAGGGATCATGGAACCTTCCCTCCCTCCTTGCTCACCTTCTTCAGGGCTAGCCACAAGACAGCTGGGGAGCACAGACATTCCCCTGGGCTAATCCCACCAGTGACTTAAACTAGGGGGATAGGTTGTAGCTTTAACAGTTTTACTTTTAGTCATTTAGACTAGACTGCATTGAGACTAGACTAATCGCCTTTTATATTAAAGTCACATGTGCAAATAGTTTATAAAGGGTGGTTAAATAACGAATATCTTAATAAATGGTTAATCAATTAGTATAGATGAGTCCAACAGGTTGCTTATAACTAAGGCTACGTTTATGTCACGGAGGTCATGGAAGTCACGGAATCTGTGACTTCCAGAGACCTCCTTGACATTCTCTGCTTCAGCCCCAGGGGCTGCAGGACTCTGGAGCTGACAACCAGTGGGGCCCTGGCAGGGTCCCAATGACAGATGACAGCAGCAACAAGCGACAGGGAGCCCCCCTGCAACGTTCCAGCAACAGGTGACAGACTCCTGAGGGGGCTCTCCTCAGGGTTCCAGCGACAGGCAATAGCCTTGTGGGTGACAGGGGGGTGCCTCGGGTGAACGGCTGGGATGTCCCATTTTTCTCTTTGGGAAATATAGTCACCCTGCAGCTCCCAGCCACCATGGATGAGGGGGACCCCCACAGCTCCCAGCCACCACGGTGGTAGGGGGAAATCATGGAGCCACATCAGCAAGTCACAGACAGGTCATGGCTTCCATGAATTTTTGTTTATTGACCGTGAGCTGTCCATGACTTTTACTAAAAATAACCATGACAAAATCTTAGCCTTACTTATAACCATCTATAACACCATCTAGTGATGTGCTTATAACCAGCTGTGAGACACAGTACTTGTAGTAAAGTGGTCATCATGAGGTTAACAGGATTACTCAATATATTATGTGTTGGAGTCATGCTCCCCCCTTCCCTTATTTAGTGGGATTTCCCCCACCCTCCTCCTGTTGTGATGCAGCTAAATAAAACAGCAAATTGTCAGTCTGTAGTCCTGTGAGTAGACTTATTTTTGTTGCATTGAAAGGTCCCTTTACAAAACTACTCATGCCTGTAACATACTTCTAACACCTATTAATCGTTTATTCATCCTTTATAATCCATTTATAAACATAACCTTAATGTAAAGTGTGACCAATCTGTGTCCTGAAATCAGGACATTCCTTAAAATAATGTCCAATGAAATATCTGGATAATACCAAAAAAACATTTTACTTCTTGTATAATTAAACAAAAAAAGCTGTGAGAACGAAGCATTGTTCGTCTCATTAGATCCATGTAAAATATTTGTTTTTCACTTTGGCTGGGGATAGCTAGGCAAACTATTAAGTGCAGTGAAGCAAATGTAATGTTATGTGAGATTTAATTCCCTGAAGATAGATTTTTGTTTTATATAGAGCCACAGACTGAATTAACACAAGTGAAATCACCCTCAAAACTTTGTAAGCCCTGTCCTTAAATATTTGTTTGTCCCAAATTGTGCCAAAGGGAAGATTTATGTGAAAGACTGACATTTTGCTGTTGTAGATAATCATGGTACTCATAAAGCAATAGAAGGATTGATCAAGTGATCAACAGCTGGCATCTACAGTAGAGTTTATATATTTGTGTGGTGTCTACAGTAGAGTTTAAAAAAACAAAATCAAACAACTAGAGTCAACTTTCTTTACGTTCCTAGAACAGTAGCAAATCATTCTTGATCCTGCTGGACAGGCTCTTGATAACCTGAGTCTGATTCTGTCAGGATGACATACAGAACACACCCAGGTGTGAATGTCCATGCTAGAGGCCATTACACTGAAATGAAAAGCCTTTAAGTGAACAGAGATAGGTACATAGTTACTGCAATGATTTTCTGAAGTGATTAATATTGTTATACTTGGAACTTGGTTTTTCAGATTCTTAGGATAAAGCTGTCATTCAAAGGGAACAACTGGTTCATACTGTAATTATTCTATGGTTCTTCAATAGTTTCTTAATCAGAAAAGTACAATAGTGTTATTCCTGGTCATTCTAGTTATTCCATTCAAGCAAAGAAAACATGCTGTTCTTGTTTCTGTTATTCTAATGCTGTTCACCATTACTTCCCCTAATGGGGCCAGATCCTTAGTTGGTGTAAATCAATGTAGATTGACTAGGGCAAATCCTCAGCTGGTGTGAATTGTCAGAGCTCCATTATGATCAATGGAGCTATGACAATTTACACCAACTGAGGATCTGGCCCAATATTTGTTGTCCATTTCACTATGAACTGCTTCAGAGGAGAGATAAAGACAATCCATCTCTTTGAAGGGCCAAATTCAGGAAGTCTGAGTCTAGAGAGAGAGACTAAGTTGCTGTAACTCATGCCTTATTACAGCTCTTCTACATGGCTTGTTGTTACATCAGTTCCACTTCCTTCAGGCTTGATGACTTCTCTCGGTTCTGATACGCACTGGTGTGAAACTGAAGTAATACAAGGAATCTTCACTGGAATCTAAAGGCTAGAGTCACTAGGCTGCTCCAATTGCTTTGAGGAAACAACTTTTACATCGGAAAGGTTGCCTTTTTTAGCCTTACGGTAAACACTTTAATAAAAAATCATAATGTAATATTGCCAGAAGGGAAATGTGACCGAGTGCTGGACAACAGCTGCTGATCCAGCACTCTGATCACTGCAACTTCCATTAGCTGCTCCTTTCATGCTTGAATATGGGAAGGAGGCCAAATTGATTGAAATAGGCTGGAGAGAGTTAAAAACTAATTACCTCATTAACTTGGAAGGTGTACACACACACACACACACACACACACACACACACACACACACAGGAAGGAGGTGCAAAGGGGGAAAGAGAAAGAGCTGTCACCGGTAGAGTGAAGGATATAGGAGATCTCTCTATCCTGCTGGGCTCAAAGGCCGTAGAGCCCCAGGATTCTGTTCAAGCTACTGCACAACCTGTATAGGTGGTGAGAACAAATTTGTAAATAAATCACTGGCTGCTTTACCTGATGGTCTCAATAGTTTGTTCCTCTGGAAAGAGGCAGGAACAGAGCATGCCCCTGCCATAGGGAATGACCCTTCAAACATGTTAATAAAATGAGGTAAAGACTATAAAATCATATTTTACTCCTTCAGTGTTTCCCTGTGTTGACTGTAGTAAGAGAGAACAGAATCCTTATTTGGCTTCATCAGAGCAGGTGAAAGCTGAGTAATTTCATCTGTATCTAATCATTCTTTGTAAAGAAAGATGGATGTCAGTAACGAACTAGTTTGACAAGCCAATTTTTTCTTAAAAATGCCATAATTCATGTGATGTACATAAAGGATTGATTTATATGAGGTGCCTCATCTGAATCTGATGCGTGAAACACTTTGTACCTTACTGCTCCACAGACCTGTTGGCTCTCTTCAGTTAACTATGACACTTGGAGTCATTTAGCTCTTGAATCTTCTTGTGGAGGAAGGCTGGAGGTGCTCATGTTTGCATTTGAGCATTAAAAGCATTTGGCGTCCATGTCTGTTTGTATGCAGGAGTTTGGGTTTCTACAATTCATGCTTGCATACTGTCAAAATCATGTGTTGGTAGAGAAGTGTGATAGTGAGCTTTTATTTTGTCCTTACATTGTTTGGTTTTCTTGATATTAATAAACTGGGATTTTTTTTTTGGTGCACTGGAATCTGTGCAGTTTTATGCTCTGAGATCCCAATGGCCCCATACCACAAAAATTATAATAGAACAATTCTTGAGGTATTGGTTTCAGTACAGATGTAACTGGGTGAAATTCTATGCCCTGTGTTATGTAGGTCTGACCAGATGATCTAATGGTATCTTCTGGCTTTGAAATATATAAATCTATGAACAGCATGTGGTATCATGAGCTGACACCTATATTCACCATAAGTGGCCCTATTTTTTAGTGATGGCAAGATTGACTATGGATAATATTGTAGAACTCTTTTTGGGCCAGATTTGGCCACAACTCATAGATCACGTAGGCCAGATCACGTAAATAAATATTGGCGTGTGCCAAATCAACTGTTTTAGATAAAATATTTTTAATACCATGTCTCTCCCACTCCCTTTTGCCCCAGCTTAAAAATAAAACACACAATCGCAGAGCTACTGATGGATCCACCATCATAGGAATATTTAGAACTAGAGCTGGTTGGAAACTTTTTGCTTTGGGGGAAAAAATGAAGGGAAGTGTTTCAGTAAGGTCAAAATGTTTTGTTCTGTTCTTATCAGAGCAGCAGGCATCAGCTTTTTGGTTTAAATTTTTATATTATTTTATAATTATAACATAAAACAAAATATTTCAATGGATCTGAGCTGATTTCTGCCCCCCCCCCCCAATTTTTTTCACTTTGTGGGCAATCTCAAAATTCTTTGTTTTTTTTCTGATTAGGAATGAAAATAAACTTTGAAATCACAGAATGTCCAACAAAATGAAAATTCCAGTTCCATACAGATTTATTACAATGTCTTGTCTCTAAAACACTTTGTTGTCATTAACTAACTTATCCACACAAAAGGAACATTGGAGAACTTTTTTCCAGTCTTTTCCACACTGGCGAGTTATTCCTACAATTAAAAGCCAAAACCCTTCCTTGAACTGGTAAGGAACTTCAGATAATGGAAGTCTTTCATTGACTAATGAATCATCATGGTGCCAGACTTAGATTTATAACCGTACATACTGAGGTTAAGATGGTACAGTGGATTCCAGTTTAGCTTGCCTAGGATGAGGGGTTGTAGTACTATAGTACTGATCTCCTATAGTACTGATCTCTCTTGAAAATGTGCACCAAATATCATATGCCAGTATTCAGACTGACCATAAATTTTTCCCCACTCAAGGAAAATCCACATAGATTTGGGTATAATGTTACTTTTTTTGTGCTGAAGCTTCAGTTGCCAGAATTAACAAAAATAGAAGTCAGTGACATAGTAGTCTTGTATCCCTCAATAGATTTATGACAGATTCCTTGTTAGGAATTTGTCAAGACCAATGCAGTCTAAGATCTTAAATGCCAAAGCCAAGCTGAAGCATGTTTTTGCAGTGGTGGCATGAGCAATTTCACACGGACCTTTGTATCTTATGCAGTTTTCAGCCCATAACTTCATAAGACACTGGAAACAATGACTTGTTACCCTGGTAACATGTGATCCTGTCATGAAATCTCCTGGCAGGAATGGAATCCACTCGTGTCACCACCATATAAATCTCTGAAATAAGGGAGTTTATAGTGGAAGTGGTGAAGAGCCTTAAACTCTAGCTGCACTAACATGAGCCACTATAATCAGTTATTGGCTGACATTGACTAAATTGAGAACTATCCATCACTCTTATGAATTGAGGTGACAGAGATATGCATACTGAAAAGTCATGAGGAAAGATGTATTAAATATAAATTAACTCACATTTGCCTAGCCAGATGAATTAGAGAAAAATCTAGCATTCAGGCAAAGAAGATACCTATCTTCCAAAGGAAGGGGTTTTAATGACGAAGTGGAAGAACATAATCCCTGACCTTGAAGAAGATAAAGGAATAGATGGTGGTGATAAGTATAGTCAGGTAACAGGGTGGCCTGCCCCTTTAAGGACAAGAGTCCTGGGGCTAGCCAGTTCTATTTACCAATCAGATGCAGCTGAGAAGTGGTGGGGACAGGTGTTCCTATAAAGAACTGCAGGAAAGGAGGAGATAGAGAAGCTGCAGGAAGGGGTAGTCTCCCTTCCTTAGAGACCATTTCAGGAGACTCCTGGTGGGAAGCCTGGGTGCCATGTGTGGGTAGAAAGCTCCAGCTGGAAATGTTTGTTTTCCTTTTGTGAGTTGTTTGGTGGTTTGGACAACAAATGGAATCTGGAGGCAAGGGCTGAAGACTGATTTGAATGCAGCTGATAATTCTCCAGGCTGGTGAGGAAGGTTGCCATCTTACAGGTCCAAAGAGGAGTCAGTTTGGAAAGAAAAGACGTTAAATCAGCTGAGTTTTATGGAATCTTGTTAACTTTGAAACCTTACAGTTGCTTTTCAAAGACTATCGCAGCTACATTTCAAGTAGTGTTAAAGTTATTTACTGGTGTGTGTGAGCAGATTCCTACCTAGTTTTGTTCATCTTTCCTGTTTGATTCCTTTCTGACTGGGAAACAACAAAGTGCTTTGAATGTGGGTCTGTTAACTGTGGTAATTAAATGAATCTTCTCTAAGGCCACGTCTACATTTACAGCGGCATGTAGAGTCCAGACACTGCATGCCCAGCTAGCCTGGGTATAAATAGCAGTGTAGATAGTGAGCATTGCTTAGGTGAGTAAAGTACAGACACACCAGAACCTTAGGGTACACACCCGACTCTGCTCTCTGTTCGCCTGCAGCGAAAGGCTCTGGCAGTGTGGGAGGCAGCAGGGAAAGACTCCAGCAGCTCCCTGCGGCCATAGCCTTTCGCTGCCACATGTAGCTACGTATGACAACATGGGTGCAGATTGCTTTTCAACATAGCATGTAGCTACATGTACCCTATGTGTCGCTGTGAGCGTAGACCAGGCCTAAGTGTGTGGCTAAACTAAGCAAAAAGAAACCAATTCCTAACCCAACTTCTGTGGAGTGTTTTTACACAAGAGGCAGATTATACATGGCATAGTCCAGGATAAAGAAAACTGCAGTTCAGTTCTTGGGCATGTATATTGGGAAATGGATACTGGCTGCACTAAAAGTGGCTGCACTTAAAAATGGCTGGAGATACAATGAAACATTTAGAACTCTGAACTTTTGAGAAATGTCTGATTCAGTATGATGTAAGGCTCTCCCACTTTGCTGTGCTCTTAAACCTTTCCCTCCTTACCCCGCCTCTCAAAACTCCATAGCTCTCCATCCCCATATCAGTCAATCATTTTGACACCCTCTTTCAAATGTAATGCCACTCTTTTTTCCTTTATAGAGTGTTCACTTTCATGAATACCAAGTATATGGCAGTGTTTGTAGAGTGGTGAATTCCACTTTTTATTGAATATTGCACATTCAAAACCTGCACAAGAGACAGGGTCCAGTCAGACCTTTGCGATTGTGGCAATCTCTATTGAGGCCCCCTCACATGCAAAAAGTGGGGACATTTTTTTCCACTCCCCTAGAATATTTATGGTTTCTACCAGTCTGATTTATTGTTGGCTTTAAGATACTTGGAATTTTGGTCCAAGCATTCTTTCATCTGATTTACCTCTTCCAAGCCCACGTTCCAGCTGAGCAACAGGTCTGCTGGTCTCATGGTCCTCCAGCATAACCCAAGAGGGACCATCAGAAGTAACCTAAGACAAGCTGAATGATTCTAATGAAGTCTAGTGGAATTTCCATCCCGATACATTAGAGGGAAGTTAACGTTCTTCAAAAATTGTTTAGCTTTTCCTTCATATTTACCATCTTTTCACTTTTACCTGTTATCAGCTCAAATCTTAAGACTTTTACTCAGACCTGATGCAGGCAGATTCTCACTGGCTGACTAAGGGCTTCAAGAATAGATCCTATGGTTTGATTGCCATTCAGTTAATCTCTACAAGCTATTGGCAACCCAGAGCAACTAATCAACTGTAAGCTGTGCAGCAATATGGCTATATAATTGACCAACTCTAATTTGAATTAGGCATGTCATAGCCATTCTGTAAATTCATCGCTTTAATGTACATGTTAGCAAAGAAGGCTTATGTGAATAGGGAAATCACAGGATTTACCCACTTTTAAAGTTCTGAGCATAAAATCTCCTGGTAAATGGAATCATGCACTCCTGACGAACACAAATAGTGTATAACATGAATAAATCATAATACTAGCATATACTTATCCCTTCCCTTCTCAGGTACGTCTCCCATAATCACTGAATCTAATGTAACAATCAGTTTGCCCTCAGAACTACCATTGACACAGATATGGAACTTTACAGATTGCGGTTGCTGTTGTGGTTACTGCAGCTTTAAGGTTTGGAAAACTGTGTTTAGCAGAGTTTGAAAGAACCTTGTCAGCTGGAGTTGTAGCCGGAATCTGAATTTAAGAATGAGGCCGGGCTGGATGTAGCGTCATGACAAGGATCCTCTCACTGAGCTAATTTGATTATTTTTGTTGCAAGTTTATTTTTTGGCTATTCTGATTTACCTGCAATAATTTTAGTTATCGGGCCAGATTTGGGTGTTTTTTGCAGGGGGCAGCATGTAACAAATGATTGCAGTAAAAGAGCAATTATTGGGGAAAACTCTTAAGTTTTTAGAGCCAATCTCTGCTCTGATACTCCACTGTCAACCTGGAGAAGCTCCACTGAAATAATCGGAGTTATACCACTGTATAACTGTATACCACTACTCTCCAGAGTAACTGAGAGCAGAATTTGGTCCATGGACCTTATTCTTATTGCTCTGATGACATTACTTGTGGTTCTGATTAACTGAAAATGTTCTGCTTCATGACTGCATTGATTTGAATGACAAAATAAACTTCTCAAGGAAATATGTATATTGTCTTAATGCCACTAGCTGACTTCCTGCAGGAGCAATTGCTGTATCAGTGCTGAAAGGGCAAAAGCAGCAAATTTGTTAAATCTGAGGCTTTAGTTTTTATTTTCATTTGGGGCCTGCTCCTGTTCCCACTGAAATCAATGAATCTAGTATTAAGTAAACAAATGCCAGATGAAGAGAGAACTTTGCCATAGAAGCTATTACACAATTCAGTCACTGGCCTTGATTTTGCCTTCTGTTGAACTGGGAAGAGGAACATAGAGGAATCCTCTCCTCCCCCACCCCCACCCCACCTCAATAAATAGAAAAGGATCTCTTCTCCAAGCGATAGGAGAGAATACTGGTGAATACGCCAGTCTGTGCACCACATCTCCTTATAGATGCAGTTGGACGGCAAGAGGACTTATTCCGCTGCAATCAGCAACACACATTATCTGGGAGTACGCACTGTTCCTTATTAGAGCAGCAGCAAAGAACATCCTACCCTGTGTCCCTTGGACCTGCTCTCTGGACTCCTGGCTGGCAAGATAACTGCAGCAGAGTGTCCATCTGCCAGCATCCCCTGTTTTCCCTTGTAATACTGGCCTGGATAGGATTTATCTCCAAGTCACAGATAAGTAGAGGTATAATTTATACGTTGGGTGCCAAGGCTACTTTCTCAGATCTTGGCAAAGCATGATACGTGATTTATCACACTGCAGAAGAATGAGTAGCTTATGTGGGCTGCTATTTTATCTGTATAAATCTAAAAGAATTAATATATCAAATTACATCTTCAGTGAGAACATACGGTGATAGCTGTTGTCCGAGGAGAAGAGCTAATTGAGCGTATTAAATTTTGCATTACTTCAGAAAACTGCTGTTAGAGTGATACTTAAAGTGCTTAGAAAGGGAAACATCTGCTAGAAGACTGGATTCAGTTACCCTGTTTTCTTCAGTTTAGAGTATTTTTTTATTGATCTGAGGCAGCAAATCAGATGAGATGGCAAAGAGTATTTATTTGAGTAGATAAATGGTTGGTTGCTTTATAATCTATTTCATAACAGGTATCAGATTAGAATTTAAGATGGACTGGTACTAGATGCCAAAAGTAGTTCTGACCCCAGATACGGATTGGACATTTGTATTTTTTTTTTTCAAAATAGGGAAAAAGCTTCTGGAGTTGACTTGCTTTATACCAGTATCACTGAAACAAAGGTAAATAGATCCATTAATTTGAGATGACTTCTTAATTTGACACTCATCCCCAAATTACAATGCTTAATGAAATATTAGTTTACTGACAAATTTCCTTTATTTTTGTTTCCCTTTGTTACAGATCAGTGTAAAACAATGTGTATCTTTTCCTGGACACATTAGCCTTTTATCAGTTTTCAACCCATCTCTACATTTACTTCCTATGTATTTGCTGGGTTTTTTTTCTTGATCTCTCTTTTCCACCTCTGTATTATGGGCATAGTTGGTGGCTATGTTCTATCTGGATGCTGGAAAACTGGAATCTCAGAGCTCTGACCAAAAACAAGCTTCATGGATCTTAGATCTCCAGCTGTTCCCTTACTAAAAGCCCTAGTGGTAACCAGAAGGCTTAGATTTTAATTACAGTTTGTGAGTATAATGTTATCTCATAACTTGGCTGCAAAACATAGTAATCTGTAGGAAAGGTCATGTTCAATTAACATGAAATTCTGTTAATTAACAGAAAATCAGAAAATTAAAAATGATGAGGTGAACAGTTCTAATCATGGTATTGTTTACAATCAGGATTATCATGACACTTCAGATACCTAGAGCAATGCAGTGGTGAAACTGAATCTAGAATTACATTAAAATAAATGGGGCAAGATTGGTTTCAATGAATATTGCCTCACTTATGCCAGTGGTGAATTTGGCCATCTGTCTGCAATTTTGCACAAATAACTCATTTACTTTTATCTAGCTTTATTCCAGTCCTTATAATGATTTACTCTTTGGCCTCCACATCTCACTCCACTTATATTAAACCTCAAAATTGCCATAAACCTCCCAATAACCCTTAAACATGACAGGCAGGATTTTCAGAAGTGGTGCTTTGGCCAGTTGAAATCAAGGGGACCCAGTGTTAGGCTAACGCTAAGCCCTCTTTTAAAAAATTTTGCCCTCTACCCCTGGTTCACACTTGGTTCCCAACCACAGTGTTTATAATAAGAGTGAAACATATTCCTGCATTTTATGCATGAAGAAGGCCATACGCAATGTCCTGAAGAGTAGAATGTGACTGTGTAAATTTAACCTGTACCTGCTATCCTTAATGAAGGCTCCAGGAGATATAAATTGAAAACTATTTCCAATCTTCCCTAAAATTACTCATCCTCCATCATGCCCTGAGGGAATTATAAAGTGTGTTCACTTTTCAGTTGTGGTGTGTAAAAAATGTGATTTAAAATTATTTACATAAAATTATACTTTCTTCAGCTAGAGCCCGGTTCTTCAGTGATTTCAGACCTATGTGAGCTGAACTATGGATGACAAAATATGCCTCTCCCATACAAATTAACAGCAATAATTAATAATAAATGCTTTGAAAACTGAATTAACCCTCCCTTTACCCATGTGAGCTAGGGATGACTTGTTATCCCTATTTTACAGATTTGGGAAGTCAAGACACAAGACCTTGCATGACTCACCCAAGGTCTTGCAAGCAGTCTGTTGCAAAGCCAGAGCTAGAATGCATATCTCTTGAATCCCAGTCCGGTGCATCAATCCAAGATTAATCTGTGTTTTCATGAGCTGTGTGTGTGTGTGTGTGATGTGAGGAACTCTCAACCAGTATGTGACACAACAGAAAAGGGAGAGAAGACTGAAGCCAAAACATGCACGATACAAAGCAGTGATGCACAACTGGAAAATCAGGTGCTCCATGTGTAGAGTACCTAATGAGTAGCTTTAATTTGAGGCATATGACTACCAAAATGTTATTTGGCAGCATTTTGAGAACAATCTTTTCGCTAACTCTTCTTGGCCTGAAAAGCATGGGTCACAAATATACTCCTCTTCAGCAACCAGGCTTGCTTGTCTTTATGCTACTCAAAAAGTGCAGTTTGCTTCAAGTGCAGTTTAAGCTGAAAAATGACTTTGCAAAACTGACATCACAGGGCTCCATGTTACTTGTACATGCAGCGGATCTTATCAGGAGACTTTGAGAGACAAAGCAAAGACTTGTTTCCTCTGAATGCCAGTGCTATACGTCAGAGGAGACTAAAGCTGGACTTTCTTTCTTTCTCATGAATCACCAATAACAAAAATAAAAGTTCTGCTGGCCATATTCTGCTGTGAAGAACAACTGTGCACCCTTATCACCCTCAGTGTGTTTGCATGGCGGGATCTCACTCGAACTGGGTAAACCGTTCTATTGATGATACATTAGAAGGAATGGAGTCTGGCTTGCTCTTCCTTCGTTGTGTTGGCTCTGCATGGCAAACAGGACTAAAACAGAGTAAAAAATCCTTATTTTTACTCCCCCCATCTTGGTTACTCAGGTCTGTTCCTAGCCTCTGAAAGCACCCAAGAAACAGATCTGATGAAAGATGAGGTGCAGTTTTTACATAGCTGCTTAACAGTGTGGAGCAACACTTCACAGAAATATGTCCAGTCACTGTTTCACAGGGGACTGCTGGTATTGAGAAACTTGTTCTACACTCGCATCTTCCTTACGGGTGTTCCCTAAAGGGCTCCTTTGCAGTACAGAAATTGGTAATTCTTGGTGATGATGTGCAGCACCATTTCCAGCTCTAATGAACTGAAACTTATTTCTTCTTTGGCAGATGGAGCTCAATGTGTGTCTCTTAACCTGTCCCTCAAATGTGTATATGAGTAGTAATCCTGAGAGAATTAGAAGCATCAAGTGGGAGTATATTGAGTTGAGGCATTTCTCTTGTGTGACCTCTTGAAGCTAACCTGTTGCTGTCTGCTGTGTGATGGAATAGGTTGTTTCTGTGTTGATAAGAGCAGCATTAAAATAGACAATAACTGTAAAGCATTATTCTACTCTGGAAAGTGGCAATCTAAAAATGGCACATTCATAGCCAAGAGATGTATTCTTTGTGTGTATTCATATCTTCAATGCTGACTTCAGTGATAAAATTAAGTCTTTACTGCTTCCAACAGAGGCAGCACAGCTAAGATAGAGCAAACTGGGTTCTGTTTCTTTTAGTGCAAGAGAGGGCCACATCTGGGTAGGGAAATTGTATGCAGGGCCATGAATGTAGGGCTGGGGCAGGGGGCTGGGGTGCAGGGTGTGGGAGGGGGTGCAGTGTGCAGGAAGGGGCTCAGGGCAAGGGGTTGGGGCAGAGGAGAGGTACGGGGTGTACCAGGGGGCTCGGGGCAGGGGGTTGGGGTGCAGGAGGGGTGTGGAGTGTGGCAGGGGGTTGGGGTGCAGGCAGGGGGCTCAGGAAAGGAAGTTGGGGTGCGGGGTGCAGGAAGGGTTTGGGGTGCAGGCTCCAGCCCGGCACTGCTTACCTGGAGCGGCTTCGGGGTGGCAGTGGCATGCACCTGGGCCAGGGCAGGCTTCCTGCCTGCCCTGGCCCCAGCCCCAGCCGCAGCCCTGGCCCCGGCCCCGGCCCCGGCCCCGTGCCGCTAGCAGAAGCGTCCGGCACCATGTCCCTGCTGCCCCTGGGGGAGGGTGGGCAGAGGGCTCTGCACGCTGCCCTTGCCTGTGGGTACCTCCCCCGAAGCTCCCATTGGCTGCGGTTCCCCATTCCCAGCCAATGGGAGCTTTGGGGGAGGTACCCACAGGCAAGGGTGCCCACCCTCCCCTAGGGGCTGCAGGGACATGGTGCCATAGGCTTCTGGTAGCGGCGCGGGGCCTGTGGTGCCACGGGGGAGGGGCAATCCCGCAGGCTGGATCCAAAGCCCTGAGGGACCAAATTCAGCACACGGGCCATAGTTTGCCCACCCCTGTTTTAGTGCATCAACATAAAATTTTTACTAATTTCAGATCACTTGCACACCTGAAAATCCATAATGACAGTCAACTCCAAAGCCTAATTGGGAGCAATGAAGTGTTAATCTTTTTGGGTGGTTTCTTTTAATTTCTTTTATTTAAAAAAAGAAAAAAAGTTAAATGCAAAATATGCTAACACAACAGCTTTTATATTAAAACATATGTCAGAAAAAGCAAAAATTAAGGTTTTTATAGTAACATTTAAGTACTCTACTTTGCCAGTTACTATATAGGATGTTAAACATGTAACTAAATATGCATGTTTGTTCAATGTGAGCAAACTAGTATTAGCACAAAAACATTAACTAGAGCTGGTCAGAAAAACTATGAAGGAACTAGGGCTGTCAAGTGATTAACAAATTAATCATGATTAATCTCACGATTAAAAAAATTAATCTTGATTAATCACACAATTAATCACGCTGTTAATAACAACAGAATACCATTTATTTAAATATTTTTGGATGTTTTCTACATTTTCAAATATATTGATTTCAATTACAACACAATACAAAGTGTACAATGCTCAATTTATAATTATTTTTTATTACAAATATTTGCACTGTAAAAAACAAAATTAATATTTTTTTCAATTCCCCTAATACAAGTACTGTCGTGCAATCTCTTTATCATGAAAGTTGAACTTACAAATGTAGAATTATGTACAAAAAATTACTGCATTCAAAAATAAAACAATGTAAAACTTTACAGCCTACCAGTCCACTCAGACTTACTTCAGCCAATCGCTCAGACAAACAAGTTTGGTTACAATTTGTAGGAAATAATGCTGCCTGCTTCTTTTTTACAATATCACCTGAAAGTGAGAACAGGCGTTCTCATGGCACTGTTGTAGCCAGCGTCACAAGATATTTATGTGCCAGATTCACTAAAGATTCATATGTCCCTTCATGCTTCAACTACCATTCCAAAGGACATGCGTCCATGCTGATGATGGATTCTGCTCGATAACAATCCAAAGCAGAGTGGACCGACGCATGTTCATTTTCATCATTTGAGTCAGATGCCATCAGCAGAAGGTTGCTTTTCTTGTTTGGTGGTTCAGGTTTCTGTAGTTTCCGCATCTGAGTGTTGCTCTTTTAAGACTTCTGAAAGCATGCTCCACGCCTCATCCCTCTCAGATTTTGGAAGGCACTTCAGATTATTAAACCTTGGGTTGAGTGCTGTAGCTATTTTTAGAAATCTCACATTGGTACCTTCTTTGCGGCTTGTCAAATCTGCTGTGAAAGTGTTCTTAAAATGAGCATGTGCTGGGTCATCATCCAAGACTGCTATCACATGAAATATATGGCAGAATGCGGGTAAAACAGAGCAGGAGACATAAAATACTTCCCCAAGCAGTTCAGTCACAAATTTAATTAACACGTTATTTTTTTAATGAGCATCATCAGCATGGAAGCATGTCCTCTGGAATGGTGGCTGAAGCACGAAGGGGCATACGAATGGTTAGCATATCTGGCACGTAAATACTTTGCAACACCGGCTACAAATGTGCCATGAGAACGCCTGTTCTCACTTTCAGGTGACATTGTAAATAAGAAGCTGGCAGCATTATCTCCCGTAAATGTAAACAAACTTGTTTTTCTTAGCAATTGGCTGAACAAGAAATAGGACTGAGTGGACTTGTAGGTTCTAAAGTTTTACATTTGTTTTGTTTTTGAGTGCAGTTATTTAACAAAAAATCTACATTTGTAAGTTACACTTTCGTGATAAAGAGATTGCACTACAGTACTTATGAGGTGAATTGAAAAATACTATTTCTTTTATCATTTTACAGTGCAAATATTTTAATAAAAATAATAATATAAAGTGAGCACTGTACACTTTGTATTCAGTGTTGTAATAGAAATCAATTTATTTGAAAATGTAGAAAAACATAAAAAATATTTAATACACTTCAATTGGTATTCTATTGTTTAACAGTGCGATTAATCGCAATTAATTCTTTTTTTTAGTTAATTGTGTGAGTTAACTGCGATTAATCGATAGCCCTAGAAGGAACTATCCATGGGAGAATGCAGTTCAGTTTATACTGCTTGGAAAATTTGTGGTGTTTTAACAGAAGTTTCATTTCAGAGAAATGATAAGGGGAAGAACCAAACACTTTTAGAATGAAATGTTTTGATTTTTGTTTTGAAATTACTTCGTTCCTTTTTTTAAATTTTGTATTATAAAGTCGAATTTGGATCACTTTTTACTGATCCAATTTTTTTTTTTTTTTTGGCATTTTCCTTCACAGACAACACTGAAATTTTTTGTTGTTTGTTCCAAGTTGGAATGAAACCAAATTTCAAAATCTCAGTCCTTTGTGAAACAGAATTTCCATCCGCAGCACAGCTCTAATGTTAGCACTTTGGAACTGTTTTTCGGCGATGATCTGTAACTTGTAGGCTCAATTTTGCACAAACAGTGTTAGCCTGAATCAGATTGCATATGCAGTAAGTCTGTTTTAAGCTTCTATTTGTTTGTACTTGCAACTTAAATAGCTAATATCTAAACCCTACCAGTTGTCTGCATTTTATTGTGGGCACAGAATTGAAGGCCCAATATATTTGTGTATGAAAAGCTATGCCTGCAAACCTGAGGCCCAGCTGTAAATCAGGCCCTGAGTAATAACAAGGCATATTAATGTTACATTAATGATTTTTGCATGTCGTATTATTACATAAAAAATCATAGGTGTGTTGGGGGAAACACAGTGCTATGTCTTGACATTAGAGGACAGATATTTAAAGGAGGGCAAAACCTGCATGTGAATACTCAAATGGGCATTTAAGACTTCAAAGTAGGGAACTGGGTTTGCAAATGATTGGTTAGATTTGCCCTTCCCGGATTTTCATGTATATGTATATTGTGTGTTGCCGTTCTATTGGGGTTACGGATATTTCTGCAGGGCTACCTACCACATCCTCTATTTTGGACATTAGGTCCTACATGCCTTCTTGTCCTTAAACCTTTGAATTTCAAGCAACGGATCATACTCCTTCTGTCAATGAAGTAGAGCTAAGAATGGCACAAATGGGAAAGGTGGGCTTACCTGTCCATCTGGGGAACAAGTCGCATGTGTGATTTTTGAAGGCTGATATGTGATTTGATTCCTGGTTAGAACTAGTAAATATGATGGGAACACATCACTTTAGGCCCTTTTTCTAAATCTCTACAAATTATTCTGTTTTATAGAAATATCACTGTCCCCTTTGGACATGTTTGTGAGCACAATTAGCAGAAGCACTTGAAGTCGACTTTTATTGTTAAAGCATCTAGCGGTGTCATTTTTTTCAAAATAGGTAACTATAATCATGACAAATTCATGAAATAAAGAGAAAAATACATTGCTTCAGTCCTCAAAGGACTTATGTTAACATGTAAATCATATGTTATTAGCTAAATTAAATTGTTCCACTACATTAAACAAGCCTGAACTAGAACATTGAGGCAAATTATATGTAAGCATGACTGAACAACTATCGGTAAAACCTGGTGACCAGAATTATGCAACTATGCATTTCCAGTAACATTTATTAAAACAAACAGCTTAAAACTTGTTTGGAGAGCTTACTTAAATCTTTTTAGTCAGAGGCAGTTCCTGTGTCTGGTAAATCAGATATATGAGCTCACTCAAAATGTGTTTGGTTTTTGTTTTCTTTTAATTTGCTTTCTGTAAACTTATGGTGTAAATCTGGATGATAATGATGATACTCAGCATTATGTAGTGCACGCTTTAGATCTGAGATTTTGAAGCCCAGTGGGAGCTTTATCATATCTACTGCAAAGATGTGTCATGAAGAATATTTACCGAAGTTTTCAAAAGTGACTTGTAATTTGGGGGGCCTTAATTTTTGGGTGCCCAAGTTCAGATATTTTAAAGGGGCCTGATTTTCAGAGGGTGGGTTCTCGGCACTTTCGGACAGTCTGGTTCCTTTGAGGTGTTGCGATGGACATCCCAATACAGAGGAATCCAAAATCCTTAGACATTTTTAGCCTTTGTAGTTAATCGTCGTGCCACATCTGAGGTAGATACGGTAAGTATTATCCCCATCTTCCAGAAGGGGGAACTGAGAGCTTGTCTACACTGCGATGTTGTCAACAAAAATTTTGTCTTTCACAGGGACTTAAAAAAGCCCCCCCCCCGTGAAAGACAAAAGTTTTGCCAACACAAGTGGCAGTGTGACCATAGCTTTGTTGGCAGGAGCATGCTCCTGCCGACAAAGCTAACGCCACTTGTGGGGCTGGAAGTATTTTGTCAGCAAAAGTGCCGACAAAATACCGACAGAGAGCATTTGCACATGCTGACTTTTAGCAACAAGGCTGTGTCGACACAGCCTTGTCACTAAAAGCTGCGTAGTGTAGTCAAGCCCTAAGGGTGAGAGGTGAAGCAACTTGCCCAAGGCTACACAGTGAGTCAGTGGCGGGACTTGGATTAGAAATAAGGAGCTCTTGTCTCCAAACACTGAGCTCATTCCACTACATATGGTGTGTCTCAAATCTATCTGATATATAAGCACAATAATAAAAAGCTTAGACTGGTCTTTGTTTGCAGATGACGACAGTTCTGTTCATTTATTGGACCATAATTTCAGCCAGCCTCAAAGTAACATCTAAATATCCACAACCAATATCATCACAAAATTGGGCTTGCAAATGAGACTTCCCTATTCACATAAAATGCCTTTTTCATATGTACAATAATGCCCCACTTAATGTCCTCTCGCTTAACATTGTTTCAATCTTACGTTCCTGATCAATTACAAAACATGCTCCTTTTAAAGTTGTGCAATGCTTCGCTATAACGTTGTTTGGCCGCCTGCTTTGTCCACAGCTGGCAGCCCCCAATCAGCTCCTCTACGCCCCGCCCCCCCCAGTGTCTCCCACCCGCCAGCAGACCCCACAGATCAGCGCCCTCCTGCTCCTCCCCCCGCCTCCTACCCGCGGCAATCAGCTGGTTTGCAGTGTTAAAGAGGCAGGTGGGGAGGGGGAGCCTGCGCGCTGTGTCCTCGCTCCTCCCCCCTCCCTCCTGAATGCCACAAGCCAGCTGATTGCCCCGGGCAGGAGGCAGGGGAGGGAGGGGGAAAGAGCAAGGATGCAGCATGCGGAGTAAAGGGGGAGGAGTGGGGGAAGAAGAGGTGGGTTAAGGGTGGGGACTTGAAGGAAGGGGTGGAGTTGGCGGGCCGAGGGTTGACCCTCCCGCCCCTGGTGCTTGCAGAGGGGGGGAAGCTGCTGCTGCTGCGCAACGTGCTTCTCCTAGCCTACAGCACCTTCAGCCTCCTTGCCTGCCTCACTGTCTCCAGTGCCAGTGGGCTGTGCCTGTGTGGGGTAAGGCGGGGGACCCTCCCAACTATAGTACTGTACTGTACGGCAAAAAAAACAATTTCCCTGGAACCTAACCTGCCCCCCCATTTACATTCATTCTTATGGGGAAATTGGATGTGCTTAACATCGTTTCTCTTAAAGTCGCATTTTTCAGGAACATAACTACAACGTTAAGCGAGGAGTTACTATATAGATTAAACCTATGAACGTATAGCAAAGCGTAGACATTGCTATATATCTGATCAACTCTAACGTGCATTATGCATATTTCAAATGGTCTGAAATGAGAAATTCAAAGAGAAACCCAAGGCATGTGAAAGTGAATCGAAACAGAAGAGAAGGTTTGCATGTCCCCCTGAAAACACAGGCCACTGACATTCATACGCTTCACTGTAATGTCGCTTTATAGGCATGTGTCAGTGGCCAGTTTGCATGCCTAGGTTATGAACACTGTTGATAGAAAACATTAAATAATGTAATAATGAATTCTAATAGCCTGCTCTGCTTTATTCTTTTAGGGAATCAGTAGCCTGTTCAGTTCACTGAAAGTAGTCCGACTTCTTCGGCTGGGTCGTGTGGCTCGGAAGTTGGATCATTACATTGAGTATGGAGCAGCTGTCTTGGTTCTGCTGGTGTGTGTGTTTGGTCTTGCCGCTCACTGGTTGGCTTGCATTTGGTACAGCATAGGAGATTATGAAGTTATTAATGAGGATACAAACACAATCCGAACGGAAAGTTGGCTCTATCAGCTGGGGGAGTCCATAGGAACGCCTTATCGGTTTAACTCGACAGGTTCAGGGAAATGGGAAGGGGGGCCAAGCAAGGATTCTGTTTATATCTCCTCGTTGTACTTCACAATGACTAGCCTCACCAGTGTTGGATTTGGGAACATTGCCCCCACTACGGATGGCGAGAAGATCTTTGCGGTCGCTATGATGATGATTGGCTGTAAGTACCAGAGATTTCATTTTTTTCATAGATAACAGGTATAAAGTCTTCCTGTGCAAGTTAACCTTTATAAAAATTTCTTACGCAGTATCTTAAGGGTTTCTAACCAATCTTTAAAACTCAGTTTTGTGACAACATTTAGACATCATTACATAAAATATTATGATTTTTCTGGTATGATATTTTAAAATCAAGGGTGAGAAATCTTGCATTAATGTTGCATGATATTAGAATGACTGTTTCTGTAACAAAATATAGTTGAATTTCTGCTTACATTTAAACAATTAGAACATGCAAGTTCTGGGTAATTAAAGACCATATATATGCAATCAAACAAGAATGAAATGTATTAATGTTTGTTTGAAACTAAGTACCTAATCCTGAAGATGTTTACTTGTCTGAACAACTGTATGCTGTGAAGTCAATAGGACTATTCATGTATGTAACGTTACTTGTGTGTATAAATGTTTGCATAATTGGGAACTAAGTGAGTAATTCAAAAAATCTCATCTTTCAATTCACTACTTTCTGGATTTTACAGTATCTAAATTTATATGTACAGTTCTTATATTCAGAGATGGAAATGCTTCCCTTACTATATTACACAAATCAAGAGTCAAGCTGCCAGAATAGAACCTAGAATATTTTGTTATAGAGGACGCTGGTAGTGACACATATGTTCAGGTTTCCTAAACTTTCCCATATGAAAGAATCTTGCAATTTTTTTTTTTTGAGGAGCTCTAACATCTATAGTATTTGCAGTAGGGCTTTGAAATTCAACAGCGAGAGATCTAGGGGCCAGATAAGTGCCTTTTCTTTGTTACGTGAAATTCCATTAATCTTTAATTGAGTTATAAACTGTTGAAAATTGCCTGTCTGTTGTCAGCAAAATGTTGGTAGCATGTCAGACTGGTATCTTGAATACTAACATTCTAAGGAGAGAGACTGGTGCTGCTGCCAAAACAATAGCAGTAAGTACAGCGAACCTTGGGAGCAGACAGTCTCTCTGTGATGGTGGGAGAGAGCTGGGTTGAAATCCTCTTACAACCTACCTTGGACTCATCATGTGGCTGCAGTGGTCTTTCTCCCTACCCTCGGGGAGCATCACACTGGATAGGAGCTCCTGGGCAGAGGAGAGAGACAGTTGGGCCTGGCTCCTTCCAGACCCAGTACATGGTGGAGTAGTCTAGTCCATGCTCCGATAACAGCCTCCTTCTGTAATCAGCCCTGTAGCGAAAGTCTGTGCTGAAACTTCAGGGTTCAAACCCTGATGATGATTGATGGGGGGAAGGAGAAGGGAATGGGTTTGTGACAACTAACACAATAGAATTTTCACCCTTTTTCCTTTTATAAAAACAAACCATAGGAAATTACTTAACATGCTCTTAATGTTTTGTGTGTGTTTTGTTTTTAAGTTGCAAAGTCAAGCACCCAAGTTGCCTGTGCAACCTGAATTCAACCCCCTTGTGCATCATGATCTAGTTTTTAATTGCATGATCACATCCTCTTTCATTGCAGAGGACCCCTACCTCATTCAAGATGGACCCGCTCTTGGGGTGAAGCAGGGCTGTGTAGCGAACGATGCTGTTTTTCGGTCCCCTGCCTCATTTGTTCCAGAAGTAGGAAGCTGCGAAGTAAATGAAGGAAAAAGGATGATCTCATGGCTAAGGCAGTCGAACACCACACCAGAGAATTCAGTTCTATCCCTGCCTGTGTCGCAGAGCTTCTACGTGATGTTGAGCAATTCACTTAAGCCAAAATTTTGTCAAGTGAACACTAATTTGTTCCTTATTTTATGGGCACCCAGACAGAGACACCTGAGGTCTGATTTGCAGAACTGCAGATCACTCATACCTACAACTGGGGTCAACAGGAGCTGTGGATGCTCAGCACCTCCAGAAGTGTGATGTGGAGGGATGAGCTCAGAGTTGGGAGTCAAGAGGTCATGAATTCTAATCCTGATTCTGTCACTGATTCACCAAAGCCTAAGTCTTGCTTGTCTCAGTTTTTCCATCTGTAAAATAAAGAGAATAGTATGTGGAGATTAATATTTGAGTCACTTGGTTATAACAGTAATGGGTGCCCTAGAAATGACAATGAGGAAGCAAATAATTCCATATTCAGAGCAAGGTTTTGACAGTGAGCAGTAAATAAGACCAGGGCTATGCACTGAATGACGATAAAAAGAAATATTGAACACTTATATTCCTTAACCACTGTCCATCTTGAATACAGAATGAGTCAGGTCTCCTGTGGGGAAACAATAGTAGGTGATCATGTAATTAGACTGTATCATTGTGTGTGCATGCGTATGCATGCAAGGGGGCACAATTAAGGATGCACAGGCAACCTTAATTCTGGCCTTTCCTGACGTTTAAGTGCTTGACATTGCAATCTAAGTACTCTTTGGTTATTGTGGTTATTTATGTGTACAGGACACTCTGTATAGATCATGTGATGTGCTTTAGGTGAAAACAGTGATGGGCCAAATTCTCGGCTGGTGAAAATCAACATAACTCTATTGATGTCAATGGAACGACACCAGCTAAGGAGCTGGCCCTGTATGTTTACAGATGCCCAACTAAATCCTACTTTAAATGAAAAAGTCTGACTTACCCTCCAATGGGACTGCTTGATTGAGGAAATGGGACAACTCATGGGAGAAAATAACTGAAGGTTTCACAATCGAGCTTTTTATGTGATATCTGTATTGCATTTATTATATTACATCTCTACTGGCTTTCTAATCTCACAGTGCTTAATAACATGAGATGTGAACAAAAAATTGGAGCAAAGCTTGAACCAATCACACAATCTACTGTTGGAAAATGAGTCTGGCACAGATTGGAAAGAATATGTCTAGGTCACCTGAAATCAGTATGACAGACCAAGCAAATGGAAACCTGGTGCTCTCTCTTAATCAGAGACTATATGATAAATGACTTCAAACATTTTCTAAATCTTTGAAAAAATGGCCAAAACAAACACTTCAATAGGCTTCATGTGTAAATTGATTTGAATCAAAGTGCATGACTTGCAGAGATAAAAGAGAATTAGGTGATAATGTAAAAGACCTCAAGAAATAAATTATGGAAAGAATTATCTTGACTTTTGAGACATTTTTATTACAGTAGTGTCCAAGAGGACAGAAGAGTGAAAAGTTAGTGGATATTCTGTGAACAATGGAAGGAAGAAATATTTTCTGGACAAATGGACTTTGGACCAGATCCTGCAGGCTGCAGCACATCCCCTGAGATGTGGTGAACACCCAGAAGTACCATGATTTTAAAAAGAGTTAAGCGTGTGCTCAGCGTGTTACTGGATCATGTGTTAATGCAAAGGACAATACCTTAAATTCAGAATAAGCAAATATGCCTAATACTACCTTCTTTTTCCTTCCCAGGACTATGGGAAAAAACATGTGTACTCTGACTACTCAGAATAATGTTCTAATGGCTAAATGTTCTCTAAATGCTTCCGGGATCATCCTCAAAAATCTAATAATCCAAGGCCTTCTAGTTTCTTCTGGTAAAGGAAACAAAGGGCCTGCCTGACTCCTTGCTTATCCCAAAACTCCAGTTGAAGTCAAGGAGTTGCAAGGAATGCAGGATCAGGCCCAGAATTTCCTCCTCCTATGATGTTCTTCCCACTCCCCTTCCAAATGACATGTCTTTCAGAGCTGCATGAATTAGTCTTCTTGTTGTTGGCATGGAGGATCACCTTGTGGCCAGCCTCTGATGGATTTTATGGTATTGAGGGGCAATTCTTACGATACAAATGTTATTGCTTTGGGATAGATACGCTGTATTTTTTTTCCTCCTTCAGTTTTACAATTTGCATGTGCTAGTGTTTTCTTTGGTTACTGCTGACAGGTTCTAGCCAGGGCATTGTGCTGTGATCTCAGATGACATTGGCATAAAATGTTGCACAGTAATTATACAAGTAAGCTGAGTGTTCTTTTGTTATGTAATGTCTGCTAAGGAGACCAGTAACAATTCACTGCATTTCATACCTTGACACCAACTAAGTGGCTCTCTGAAATTAGAATCAGGAGATTGTCTTCTACTCTGCTTTTTATTTTTAATTCCCTATTATGTGCTGTGTACAACTTGGTTTATATGTATTAAATAGATAACTCAGCACTTTTGCATAGGTATTGGAAGGCCACGCTGACTGGGGTTTATTATTCTGTAGACATGGCCTCCTGTGGTATTTTTCATATGTAAAGTGTCCCATGTTGTGATGTGTGAGTGGATTCATAAGGCAAAGAGTCCATCTAGTCTAGAATTTCTCACATTATCTCTAAATGCCTTAGAAAACATCCTCAGAAGTCTAATAATCTAAGGCAAGTTAGTTACTGCCAGTGAAGAAAACACAGGGCCCCAATACTTTATTCCTTGCTTTTGCCCACACCATGACTTAATAGAGGTTTGTCTTGCAGACACTGCCCCTCTGACTGCCAATGGAATAATGTCCCTGTGGCAACTACAATCTTTATTCACATTATTAATAGGAAAGCTTGTATTTAGCTGTGTCTTCATACACTGAGCAGGTGCGAACAAAGAGGAGGAGCCAGTCCCATATGGTCAGGCGGGTCTCCACTGACCACCATCTAAGTACTCTGAAGACGGTTGGTGTGCTGTGAACCACAGCCTATTTACCTGGTCTTGTAATTGAAATAATGCAGCAAACGTTGAACATGCATGATACTTAGGGCTGCTCTTGGACTGTTAAGAGGAAATGTACATACATAAAGTGAGAGAAGATTTTGTTCCCTTGGAAGTGAAAGCACAGATAAGAATTACTCAAGAAATACACTTAGATCATCATGGGCCTAGGTCTCTTTAGTGACATGTTCATCTCACTAGCAAGTGAGGGTTAGCTGGATTATTTCATAAAATGCTGCCATTACACATCAGACCTCTTGTGATCCTTCGGACAGACCTGGGTTGGGACCAAAACTCATTTTGAAGTAAGTATAGTTTTATGGATAATCTATTGATCCAGGGCTCTTCTGTTCCCTTCAGTGTTCGTGGCAAGGTGACAGAATTTGACAGCTGATTAACACCCTTGCTGTAGTGTTTGCAGCTCAGTTTCAGCAGTTTGGGTGCAGTGGGATAACCAAGACAACTGACATGGCCTGAATATATTGTTCCAACCAGTCCAGGAGGGGGTTGGACTTCTCCAAGAGGGTGGGGGCCCAGGCCAAGATCTCCCCACAGTCAGCAGACTGATGATGAGCCCTACTTGGGCCTGGTGTGTGGGGAACAATTGGGGGCCACAGTCAGAAGAGGAGCCAGTGGTGGTTTAGGAAATCTAGGAATTGAGCACAATCACCACTAAACTTGTGTGGGAGTGGGACCTTCGGCTCTTGGGAGGCAAGAGCCAGGGTTGCCTGTGGAGTTGCTTGGGCTCGTAGGGCTGCATTCTGCAGCTGCAGGGTGGACACTTATATCTGCAAGTTCTGTATGGTCCCAAGCAGCTCCGCCGGGGAAAACCTGGCCTGAGTGGGGTCCATGCCAATGAGGTGGGCCCTTATGCTTTGTATTGGGCTAATTAAACTGTAGCCAACCAGGCTATGGGCAGTCAAGCCTAGTGGTGGAAGTGAGAATTCAACCTATGAGTTAGAGCTGGGTCTAGGGTGGGCAGCGTCCAAGAAACAAGCTAAGGGTCAGTACCAGAGGGACAGAAGCCAAATGCCAGAGCCAGAGGCAGATCCAGAGATCAAAGTCAGAATCTGAAGCTGGGTGGAGCAGGGTCTAGAATAAGGGCAAGCATATATGCAGGGGTCACTGCCAGTTTCAAGGCAATACATTGGTTGCCTAGTCGTGAAGTTAGGGGGCAGGTCAGTAGCGCATCCTAGCTCATCTGGGTCCTTGATACCCTCCAACCATTCTGAAACATAGCCAGGAACACTGCTGCATTGCAACAGTTGTCCTTCATTCCCGCACTCCAAACCCCTCAGCCCCAGCTCCACATCAGAGCCCACACCCCCAGCTAGAGCCCTCACCCTCACCCCCTCCCACACCCCAACCCTCTGAACCAGCCCGGTGAAAATGAGTGAGTTAGGGAGGGTGGGAAGAGCGAGTGACAGAGGAAGGGGGGCGGGGCAAGAGTATTCAGTTTTGTGTGAGTAGAAAGTTGGCAACCTTAGGACCAGATGGTATTCACCCAAGAGTTCTGAAGGAACTCAAATGTGAAATTACAGAACTACTAACTATAGTTTGTAACCTATCATTTAAATCCGCATCTGTACCAAATGACTGGAGGATAGCTAATGTGATGCCAATTTTTAAAAAGGACTTCAGAGGTGATCCTGGCAATTACAGGCTGGTAAGCCTGACTTCAGTACTGGGCAAATTGGTTGAAACTTCAGTAAAGAACAAAATTGTCAGACACATAGATGAACTTAATTTATTGGGGAAGAGTCAACATGGTTTTTGTAAAGGGAAATTATGCCTCACCAATCTACTAGAATTCTTTGAGGGGGTCAACAAGCATGTGGACAAGGGAGATCCGTTGGATATAGTGTACTTAGATTTTCAGAAAGCCTTTGACAAGATCCCTCACCAAAGGCTCTTAAGCAAAGTAAGCAGGATAAGAGGGAAGATTCTCTCATGGATTGGTAACTGGTTAAAAGATAGGAAAGAGGAGGGTAGGAATAAATGGTCAGTTTTCAGAACGGAGAGAGGTAAATAGTGGTGTTGGGACCAGTCCTATTCAACATATTCATAAATGATCTGGAAAAAGGGGTAAACAGTGAGGTGGCAAAATTTGCAGATGATACAAAAATATTCAAGATAGTTAAGTCCCAAGCAGACTGCGAAGAGCTACAAAAGGATTTCACAAAACTGGTGACTGGGCAACAAAATGGCAGATGAAATTCAATGTTGATAAATGCAAAGTAATGCACATTGAAAAACATGATCCCAACTATACATATAAAATGATGGGGTCTCAATTAGATGTTACCACTCAAGAAAGAGATCTTGGAGTCATTGTGTATAGTTCTCTGAAAACATCCACTCAATATGCATCAGCAGTCAAAAAAGTGAACAAAATGGTGGGAAATCATTAGGAAAGGGATAGATAATAAGACAGAAATATAATATTGCCTCTCTATAAATGCATGGTATGCCCACATCTTGAATACCGAAGCTGGTCTCCCCATCTCAAAAAGATAACCAAAATGATTAGGAGTATGGAACAGTTTCCATATTAGATGAGATTATGAAGACTGGGGGGAGTTTTCAGCTTGGAAAAGAGATGAGGAAGGGGGGATATGATAGAGGTCTATAAAATGACGACGGGTATGGAGAAAGTAAATGAGTAAATAACACTTCCGTCTTCTGATAACACAAGATCTAGGGGTCACAAAATGAAATTAATAGGCAGCAGGTTTCAAACAAAGAGAAGGAAGTATTTTTTCACACAACGCACAGTCAACCTGTGGAACTCCTTACCTGAGGATGTTGTGAAGGCCAAGACTATAACAAGCTTGATATATAAAAAAGAACTAGATAAGTTCATGGAGGATAGGTCCATCAATTGCTATTAGCCAGGGTGGGAAGGGATGGTGTCCCTAGTCTCTGTTTGCCAGAAGCTGGGAATGGGTGACAGGGAATGGATCACTTGGTGATTACCTGTTCTGTTCATTCACTCTGGGGCACCTGGCATTGGCTACTGTCAGAAGACAGGATACTGGGCTAGATGGGCCTTCGGTCTGACCCAGTGTTTATATGTTGAATGGTAACCAGTAAGTGTAAGGGAATCATAAAAGGCTGTGAAATGGTTCTTAACTTGCACACATGTGGTATTCTTTCTGAGGAGTTGGATAAGTGTGTGAGTGTACACCAGGATATGGAACCTCCTGAATCTCACACCACATACTCTCACTGGCCCTTGTCACTATGTGCATACTGAGGCATTGCTCAAAAACAGTAGAAGGAAGGTGACATAGGCAACCTTTTTATCCCTCCCGCTTCTTTTTGTCCTTTAATTGGACAACAGATTCCTTTGGGTGAGAGTGAGTGTAATGTAAAAGGAGATGAAGAGCTTGTACATTTCAGCCATTATAAGCAAAGTAAAGGTATGTGTGTGTTAATGGCACATAGTGGGGCTTTGCTGAAAGAGGGCAGAGTTAAGGTTGCACGAGCAACCATAACTGTGTTTTCTGACCTTCAGACATTTGAGTTTTGCTCAACTCTGTGTTTTTCAAGAAGACAACATACCACCCAGCAACCTTAAGGCAGAGTGTAGTTTTTTGCCACTGAATTGCTACAAAAAAGGACTGGTAAATGCTGCCAATAATGCTCTTTGGCAGAAAAAAATTACAGCATTAAATTCAGTGTAACAGTTAGCTGGTTATTCTGTCTTAATTGTGGGACAGCAGAGATAATTTACTATTGTTGAATAAGTTTGCTAAACTCCCAAACCACCTCCCCCCCTCAAAAAGTACTTCCAGACTGCGTAGAGTATAATTGTTAATTTCTTGTTTCAAAATAATTTTACCATTAATAATGTTTGTTACACATCTGTCTACTCCCCAAAGAATTTTCTGCTGGTGAGCTCCCAGTGGCACATATAAAATCTTAAAAAGCAATCTATCTAGCATATTGCCTGCTTTATTGTCTGTCTTCAACAACAAAACAAACATAAAAGCAACTTGGAAAAGAGAGGTAAAGCAGATTGCTGATTACAGTTTGAATAGAAACGGATGTAGCTGACTGACACCTTTTATTGCCTTTTTATTGAAAATGTAAATCTAAACTTCATCCAGAAATAATTGTGCTTGTACAGACAAAGATATCTTTATCTGAGGATGCACAACTAATTTAGATGTTATTCAGGCCCCATAAAATTGTTATATATAGTTGTAGATTAAGGTCAGAAAGGACCATTATGATCATGTAGTCTGACCTGCTGCAAAACAAAGAAAATAGAGCCCCACCCAATAATTTCTCAACCACGCCCATAAAGATTTGTTATAGCTCAAACAGAAGTTAAGAAAGACACCAACCTTCAGTTAAAGACTTCAAGTGATGGAGAATCCACCATGCCCCTAAGTTGTTCCAGTGATTAGTTACCCTCTCTGTTAAAGATGTGTGCCTTATTTCTAGTTTGAATTTGTCCAGCTTCTGCTTCCTATCCCTGGATCTCATTAAGCCTTTTCCTGCTAGATTAAAGAGATATCTACTGTTAGAAATCCCCTGCCCCCGGCCCTGGCCCCACCATGTAGATACCTTTAGACTGTGATCAAGTCACCTCTTAACCTTGTCTTGGATATAGATAGTGTTCCCAAATCCATTTTACACATAAGTAAACTGAGGCATAAAAGGGTAAAATGGCATGCCTGCCTTATCACAAGTACTGGGAATAGAAGCATGAGGCGTTAACCTATATACCAAATACGATTATTATATTTGTTCCCAGTCTCTACCATTCATGAGTCCTATAATTGACAAGACACCTAAACATTAGAGAAAAATACCAATTCTGCAGCACGTTATAGGACAAGGAAAAGACATCATATTCCCTATCTCCTTGAGAGTGGCAATGACAAATACCAGAACAATGAGGGACAAGTCTTACACATCTCTCCAAAATTTGACTTTCTCACAAAACACAGGTGCTCATATACAACAATTTCCTGCCTTCCTCCAAGTAGCATAGGAATTGGTGTTTTAAGGGAGCATCAGTTTCAGATTGGGCTGAACGATGATATAAAGGATGGACTGGCATGGGTCAAGCCAATGTCCCGTCTGGATGAACTGATCGACCTGAGTATCAGAATTGATCAGTGGCACCATGAATGTGGCCAAGCCCTGACAGTACCCCTGCTTCCCACCTCTCAACTGTGCACCCCATTCCAAGACCTGGAACCCATGCAGGCCCACCCATGCCTGGGTGAGGCTGGGAAGAACCAGTGCTGAACTTTCAGGCCTGTGTCTGTGTTGTGGGGGCAGCAGACCCTTTGCCTTGAGATGCAACGGTCAGAGCAGATTCAGGGTCAGGAGATGCCAAAGTCAGGTTGGGCTGATTCCTTTTAACCTCCACATGCCTTTGTCAGGATGGCAGCAACCTCAAATTCACCCTTGATGTGTCTCCGATTGCCATTAAAGCACTGACTCTAGGCAAGGCTAAGGGTCTACCTGGAGGATCTGCCTAACTTGGGAGCCTCCGGCAATTTTATGGACCAGGATGTGGTTAAGGCCCAAGAGATTACTGACATGCATAAAAATTCCCTGGATCTGGTGGAAACTAATGATGGGTCGTTCCTGGCCTCAGGGCTGGTCACACACCAGACCACCCTCTTAGGGGTCATTACACTCCAGGGGCACCAGGAAACTCTGCAGTTCAGATTGACTCAGGCACCCTCATTCTCCAGTCATCCTGGGAATGCCCTAGCTCACTTTTCCTGACCCCTGTATCCATTGGTGAAAAGGGACAGTATTCTTTTGCTCTCAGTACTGCCAATGATTCTCCCTTCTAGAGGCCAGAGAATTGGTATCCTCTGCAGCTCATGTCATCATTTGGGGAATCTGTGCTACAAGAGAATGGGCCCATTGGAGTTGGCTGTACCACCAACTGTCCCATCTGCTGCAGCTGACAAAATACTTGGCAAGTACCACAGCCTTGCAGATGTACTTGACAAGGAAAATGTGGACACCCTTCCATCACACTGCAAAGACAACTGCCCAATTGACCCTCACCTAGGTGCTGAAATTCCCTTTGGCTGCATACACACCCTTTCCAAACCACAGTTCCAGGCCTTTTGTGTCTGTCTGCAGGTGAATCTGCAGAAGGGGTTTATCCAGCTGTCCATCTCTCCAGCTAGGGCCCCAATCTTCATTAGATACAATGGTTCCCCCCCTACATTGACAAATGGCCGTCAATAAGGTGATGGTTTGGAACCGTTAACCACTTCCCATTCATGAACTCCTAGACTGAGTATGCTCTGCTCAAATGTTTATAAAGGTAGGCCTCCACAGGGCGTATAACCTGGTGAGAGAAGAAGAGTGAAAAACCATCTTCTCCACCCCATATGGACACTTTGAATACCTGGTGATGCTGTTCAGTCGCTGTAATGCTCCTGTGACCTTCCAGCACTTTATCAATGACGTTTTCTGGGACATGCTGATTACATTCATGATGGTCTCTTGATAACCTTATATTTTGTAAACGACCAAGCACAGCACAACCAGCATGTATACATGCCTTAAAAAGGCTCCGCCAATGCCTCCTATATGGCAAGCCAGACAAATACCAGTTGGATCAGGACACAGAGTTTCTTGGCTGTATCCTCTCATCTGAAGGCCTGGATGGCTGTCACTTTTTGTGGGTCCACAGCAATGACTGGATGGCATCCAGGGGGAGCACTGCATTTTGGGCTTCGCCAATTACTATAGGTGGTTCATCAAGGGTTTCTCAGGGATGGTTCCCCAATCATAGCCTTCCTGCAGAGAGAAGCCCATTTTTTTTTGGTTCCCAGAGGCATGGGTGTGTCTTGCATGCCTAAAGCAGAAATTCATCACAGCCCCCGTTTTGGTTCACCCTGACCCAGGCCAGCCATTTATGGTAGAAGCAAATGACTCAAACTTTGTACTGGGAGCAGTCATATCCCAAATGAGAGCCTCCAATGATCAGCTTCATCCTTTTTGTGCTTTTTACTCATGCAAACTCATTCCAGCGGAGCAAGACTATGAAATGAAAAGCTACTGGCCATTAAAGCAGCCTCTGAGGAATGGCAGTGTCTCCTGGTAAGTGCCAGATTCCCAATCCAAGTCCTCACCAATCACAAAACTTGGAATTCCTAAAGACAGTTCAGCACCTAAATTTGCGACAGGTCTGCTGGTCCCTCTTCTTCATACTATTTGACTGCTTGGTGACTTATTGCCCCAGGACCAGGAATAGAAAGGCAGATGCATTATCTCGAAAGAGAGAATATGGTGAACTTGACTATCCGTAATTCTCAGACCATCAAATTTCATCTCTGGTACCACTGTCTGTGACCCGATATACTCCATACGTTCCCTGCTGCCTAACGATCCCGTTGCAGTCAGATCCGCCTAGACAATGCCAATGCCTAGATTGCCTCAATCATCACCGTCTCAGGAATTTTGTATAGGAAAAGGTGTGTCTATGTACCTGATGCCTGCTCCAGGTTGCAAGTCCTACAAATCTACCACAATGTTCCTCTAGCAGATCACTTTGATCAATTCAAGACCCAGACCCTGGTGTTGAGGAGTTTTTGGTGACTATCTCTGTGCTTTGGTAGCAAACTATGTATGGTTCTGTGACCTTTGTGCCTATACCATATCTCCCCTGTTCGAAACTGCTCAGTCTCCTTCAGCCCTTGCCCACTCCACATCAGCTTTGGGCCACTGTGTCGATGGAGTTCATTGTGGAGTTACCAACAGTACAGGACAATTCTAGTGGTGGTCGATTTCCTGACAAAGATGGTGCATTTTATACCATGTTGCAGCCTCCCTCATTGCCCATGAAACAGCCGATCTGTTCAAAAATATGACATCTTTTGCCTTCATGGGTTGCTCACAAGCATAGTAGCCTCGTGTGGGTCCCCGTTTGTTTCATGCTTTTGGCGGGAATTTCTGCACCTCCTGGGCATCAAACCTTGCACCTCATTGGTTTACCACAGTCAGCCAGAGAGAGTCAATCAGGTCCTGGAGTAGAACCTACACGGTTCCTACATTGCCACCAGAACAATGGGCTGGCATTCATTCCCCACACAGAATTCACTTACAACAACTCCACACACAACACGACCCAGAAGACCCCTTTCTTTGTGAATTCTGGGTTCCACTCTCTAATCCCCCTTGACTTACCAATGCCCATTGTTGCTTACCTAGCCACATGCATCCACCAAGAACCTCAAGAACTCATGCACCGGTTAGAAGAGGCTAAAACCTCATACAAGTGCCATGCTGACTGCCTCAAAGTAAGGGATATGGTTTGGCTGTCCACCCAAAACCTGTGATCCACCCATCCATCCACAAAGCTGAACCACAAGAACTTGGGGCCTTATGCAATCATGGAATAACTTAACCTGGTAGCCTTTCAACTGCAGCTGTCACAATCCCTCACAATCCACCTCATGTTCAATGTCTCCCTTCTGAAGCCTTTCATCAAGAATCCCTTCCCACACTGCATCACTACTTCCCTTTTGTTGATAACCATGCATGGCCAAGAGGAATATGTGATCCAGCAGATTCTGAACTCCCACCAAGTTTGGGGAAAACTCCACTATCTGACTGGGAGGGATATGGTCTAGAGGAGTGTTCATGGGCACAGAACACATTCATGCCCTGGACCTCCTGCATGACTTCCGCTGGGCCTGTCCTGCGAAACCCAGCCCAAGGTCTCCTGGGAGGTGATGTGGAAAGGAGGCAGGTGCTGTCAGGGACCGGACCAGATCAGCTAGGACCAGCTGCTGGCCTGCTCCCTGGCTAACTTTGTTGCTGGACAACCAGTGAACCCAGATGCACTGCCTTGAGAGAGTGACTCCAGCCCCTGAGAGGCTGCTGGTTTAGCAGCCCAGCTTATAAGCCTGGCCCACACTGCAGATCAGGGCTGCTCAATGCAAAACATGCCCATGACTGTGCTTGCCCTTGTTTCAGCTCTGCTCCAGTCCTGCTTCCAGGCCCTGCTCCTGTTTTGTTCCAGCCACTGCTTCCCTCTGGCTTCAGACTTCTGACTTCAAGCCCCAGCTCTGCCTCACAACTCTGGTTGATCCCCCGGTTCTGGCATGCGGCTTCTGTCTCTCTGGTACTGATCCCTGGCTCTGCCTCTGGCTTACGACTCCAGTTTACTCTCTGGCTCCAGCATTTGGTTTCTGTTCCTCCAGTACTGACCCTCAGCTTGTTTCCTGGACCCAGTTCTAATAAGTAGGCTGAACTCTCACTTCCACTACTAGGCCTGACCACCCACAGCCCAGCTGGCTATGTGGGGTGGAGTTTGTGGCAGGACCAGAGAAATCACAGACAAGATTTCCGTTCCAAAACACTGTCAGTTTTATGCTTGAGAGAAAGATCCCTGTCCAATAGATGTACCTATGTGTGTGACAAAGAGTGAGGTGTGAGGGCTTATAATGTTTGTATGCCATTTAGTACACGTTTTCTGGGCAGCCATGAACACTTCTATTTCCTGATTAATGTTCTTCCAACACTCGGGGAGCTCTACCAAACCCATGCCTCACCCTGCAATGGGGTGTCCTACCCTCTTTAACCCCTAACCCTAGGGAGCTCCACCATTTGTAACCCTAGCCCTGTCCTGGGGAACCTACCAATGGTAAGTCCAGTGAGAGTCTGGGGAGCCATATCACTTTTAACACTAACTTTAGCCAGGGAGCCCTATGCTCTGTAACCATAACCCTAGTTTGAAGAGCCCTATGGGTCCCAACCATAAGCAGACCTCGGTGTTTCTACCCTCTGTTACACTAATACAAGCCTAGGAAGCCCTAACGTCAGTAACTCTAATCCTAGTCTGTGAAGCTCCTCACTCTCTAACCCTGAACCCTTGCATGGGGAGCCCTAATGGGCCAGAGCTTACCTGATCTTGGGGAGTCATACCATTTATAACCCTAACCCTAGACTGGAACGCCTTACTCTGTGATAGTCACTCCTGAGCTTGTGGTAAGTGATAGTTCTATAAAACATATGCTCTCCAAGTCTGTCCGTAAATTGGCCTGCATATGTTCACCTCTTGATACATTAGTGTATATATAGCTACTGACAAATATGAAAGCTATTGATAGAGGTAACAGGTATTGATTAACTTCTCTGCATCAGTGCAAATTAATCAAAATAAATTTTGCTTGTCCCTTTGCACGGGTAGGCAGTGACAGAATACTTTGAATCCAACTTGTTGTCCACGTAGTGTCAGTCCCTCTGGAAGGTCCCTTGTAAAACTGGCAATTTTAAAGCAACTCTCAAGGGCTGTGGAAGAAAGAGTTCACTTTATATTTTTAATACTGGAAAAAATGTGGTGGGAGATGTGTGCCTTAAGTAACAGGTTTCATATAGTTTGGTGAAGCTGTCAGGGTTTGGATTTTTTTGTTGCTGTTGCAGTGACAATCATTTTCCCAGACAAGAAATAGTGGAAATCAGAGGCTTCTTTTTTATGTGCTGTGTTCACATCTGAGCATTATTTTGGCAATCTGTTTCATGTGCATGTGTAGAAGGGATACACAGATTAAGTGCTCTGTATTATCTATCTCTGACATATCAAAATACTGAGGTGGGTATTTTCAACGATGCTTAGATGCTCCAAGTTGAGGTTAAACACCAAAGTGCAGTTTTTCCAGCTCTGCTTTCCAGTGGTTTCAGTTGTAGTGAAAAGTCCTAATCCTGTAATCAAAGGGCCTGACACTCAAACTGGATCCCCATTGGTCAGTGGGAAGTTTCTTGGAGCAGGAAGTTGGGAATAGGGCCCATTGTTCCTTCAAGGTAAAAGCTACTTTTTAGGAAAGACAAGGGCATATGTTTGAATATGAGGCTAAATAATAAAATTCAGATCAGTCAAAATAACTTGCTCAGACAGAGAGGCTAGAAATAGAATGAAAGTGGAAGCTGAATGGTCAGGTTCACAGAAATACATGCTTATATGTTCCAATAATAGATTTCAGCCATGGGAGTCCATCAAACAAAGCGGGCAAGTGATTGATCTTATGCAAAATTAGCATCATAAAGTCCCTCTAGCACTTTTTAGGGGCTACTCTGTATTTTGGAGAAAGGTAGAAACAAAACTCCTGGAACATTTGACAAAGTAATGATGGTTGTACTAATTTTGTTCAGTTTGGCTATGCATAGACTCTTGCTAATTGAAATTAGAATAGGATGCAGGAAAAACTGTTAAGTATGAAAATGGAACCAGACGATGGCATTTGGCCAAAAGCAGCGGAAAGCTGCCCTCAGGATACGTCTACGTTGCATCTGGAAGTGAGCCTCCCCGTCTGGGTCCACAGATGGCCTGGGCTTGTGCTAGCATACTAAAAATCACCGTGTGGACGTTACTTTGACATTGTGGCTCAGGCTGGAGCTCAGGCCCTCAAACCCGCTGCCCCCCCGAGCCCCACGCTTCAGAGGCCAAACTCCAGCCTGAGCCATGACATCAGAGCAACATCTGGATAGCTATTTTTAGTGCACTGGTGCAAGCCCCACTAACACAAGTCTGTGGACTCAGGTTGGGAAACTTGCTCCCCGATACGGTGCGGATGTACCCTAAGGGGCATGAGGACGTCCTTGTCTGGTGTAGTGATACATAACTAGCTGTATGTCACGCCTTGGTTGAGAGGATGTGGCCAGAGCATACTGCACTCTGGGGATCTCCACTAGCCTAATGACTCTTTGGGAGCTGGTGTGGATAGGCCTGGCAGAAAACTGACTTCAGGATTAGAAAACTGCAGCTTTGTAGCTCACTGCTTCCCCACTCCATGGTGCTTAGTGCTCGCTGCCCCCTTTGTTGGGCTGGAAAATGGAATTTGAATATAGAAATATTATGGAACCTCATTAATTCTCACTTTGCTGATCCGCAAACCTGCTGACTCTCGCACAAAACCTGGCGTTGTCCCTTGTCGACAAAGATTTACTAGCCAAGCACTTCGGAGAGGATATGCTTACCCAATATTCTCAAGCGCATACTCTGGCAAGTGGTATCATAAGCAGCTCAAGCTAATCCACTTTTTTCAAAATACATGAAGCAGCTAATGATGTAATGGCCTTGACGTGGGTTTTAAATCCGGGTGTTGGACTGACTTACTAATTCTGCCAGGGGTCTCCCAGCCATTAGAAGACATGAACCAGGCTCTACACATGAGTTTGTAAAAAAAAAAAAAAAAAAAAAAATAATAATTAAAGGCGCCGGTTATGGTTAGAAATATTTAAAAGTACGAGTAGTGAGGGCTGCTGTGGTAGCTCTGCAGTGTGTGCTAGAGTGGGGGAAAAGAGCCCAGGAAGCCACTTCCCTGAGTAATCCAACCTCGGGAACAGACATAGGGTCAGATCTTCAGGGAACTATGCCCAAGTACAGTGGCTCAGGATCTGGCCCCTAGAAATTTATTTTTTAGTGCTCCAAGAACACTAGGAGGAGACCCCGGCTAGCGGTGCCAGCAGCACCATCTGGGTTAGAGGGGAAGGGGTGTCAGGATGATGGATTTTGCCACAGCTCACCCTTCTGATTGATGCTGGCCGGAGGTTGCAGAGCAGCATCGTGGGGTGTTCAGGCTATGCCTGCTGATTAGGCATAGTGACCATAATCATGCTCCCCCTGGCATACCGAGGCTCCTGACACATTCCTCATTGCCCAGGCTCATAGAGCCTGGATGCCTTGTTTTTAAATCTGGTTCATCGTTGGCTCCGACATTTCTTCCAGACTGGACTGCAGTCATGTTCCGAAAAAGGGTTGAGGAGGCTTCGACACCCATGTTTCATTCACAAAGAATGACGTTGAATACAGGTTAATTTGAACAAGTGAGACTTTATTAAACCCTGTGGAGGGTTCTGTCCATGTGGCTGTGTTGTTTCCAGCCAAACACCCTGTTTCCGTGTCTCTTCACTATAAGTGTCTCTTCAGGGAACATTGGCCTTTTGACTCCATTTCCACTGATCCTGACACATCTTCCCTATTTTACAAACCTTTTAATATAAACATTAAAAACAAATAATTGTCTGCCAGACCCCCACCCAGATCCCTTCAGCCAGAGGTTGCTAGCACATAGCCAAATTGGAGTCTCATCTGTATCACAGACTTAACTGGTTACGTTGTCTTTGAGATAGTTTGGTCTCCTCAACAGGTGACCACACCAGGAGTGACCTGTTTCCTTATTGTCTGTCTCTGAATCTAGCAAACTATCTCATCTCCCTGTGGGCTTGGCCTCTGGATGGTTTTCTTTGTCTCCATTCTATGATGATCTGTATCTCTGAATAAATTTATTTATTAGCACTGTATCTCTATAGGCTCTCTGTGGGTGTTGTCTGCTGGCTCATGTCTCCTTCTGCTTCTTTGGATCACCTGTCTTTCTTTCACAGTCACTTTGTATGACCTGGGTGCCATTGCATCCCTCATGACTCCCTTAGTGCACTCCTTTTCATGTCTCTCTAATGGTTGGATCCTCACAGGAGTGCTTGTCTCTAGGGCTGGTAGGTCCGAGAATATGTTATTCTCTAGTGCATGCTTTCTCTGATTGTTGGCTGTCTCCTCTCTTCCCCATCCTTCTGGCTGCAACAGGTCTTACCTCATTAGTAGCAGGGTCCTTTGTCCCATCAGTGCCTGTGCTGGACTATTTTGACACCCATGTGATGGAGTATTCCTGTGTACCAAAAATGCTAACATGGAATCTGAACCAGAAGAAGTAGCCTTGAGTCACAGTCTCTCAGCTGTTTTGGCAGCTGATTCCACCTTACCATTACTCTGTGGTTACGCTGTGGGGGAGGTATGGTGATCAAACTCCCTTTTGTATGCAAATTCACTGAATTCTTCTGAGGAAAACTGGGATCCATTGTCAGTGAATACAGTGTCTGGAATGCCACACCTCACAAAATGGACCTTCAGTTGACTCGTCACTGACTTGTTTCTTGTATCAGGCAGGACATCAACCTGCCACAAATGTGGACAGTAGTCAAGTACTGCTTTTGCTTGAAAGTAAATAAGTCCACTCCCACTGTTTCTCATGGTTGGGTGGGTAGCTCATCTGGTAGGTCTTTCTGCTGGCTGTTATCACATGACCAGGAGTGGTGCTGTGTATTCATTTCTGGCCAATAAACACACACTTGGTCCTAAGACAGCTGTTATACCCAGGTGTGAGGCATGTAGTTTTGCATGCAATCCTTATGTAATGAGGTGGGGACAACAATTCTTGGTCCTGAAAATCGGATTCCATTCTGCACACTCAGCTCATCTTTAATCTGAAAACATGGTTCTGCTTCTGTTGGTACTTCGCTTTTTGTATCCTGGCCACTCCGCCCATTTTGCTCTCTTAACTGCCCATTTCTGTAGTCTCTTTTATTTCCATCAGCTTTGCTGTTGGAAACTGAAGATAGCGCAGCATGTTAATGATTTCTGTGTCCTGATCACCTTCCCCAGCTCACCCATGCTGGGTATATGCTCTTCTCAGGGTGTCAGCTGACACCAGTAATTATCCTGGATGATATTTGAGCTTTAACCGGTAACACTGGAGGTGCATCAACATGCTCTGCAATCTCTTTGGAGCACTGAGGGGGATTTTGCCATGATTGTCTCTAGGGGTTTGTGGTCTGATTGCACTGTTACTGGCTGACCATAGGTATACTGATGGAATCGCTGCATTGCAAATACCACAACCACAAGCTCCTTTTCTATTTGGGTGTACCCCTGTTCAGTCTCTGACAGGGCTCATCTGGCATAAGCAACCAGCTGTTCCTACAAAGGGGCTACATTCCATCCTTTCTTTGATGCACAACACTGGAGTGTCAGTGGTCTCCGGGCTGGTAATATTTCAGGACAGGAGCATCCATTATTTGTTTTAGCATGTCAAATGCTTGCTGTTGGGTTCCTGCCCAGTCCTGCTCAACATCCTGCTTTGTGAGCTGACGTATGGCTTCTTCCACTGCAGCCAGGTGTCGGCAGAACCTGGACAGAAAATTTATCATTCCGATGAAGTGCTGCATTCCCTTTCCCATCCTTTGGAGCTGGCATGCCTCAGACTGCCTTAATTTTGTTTGGATCTGCTTTCAGCCCCTCTGCTTTGAGCAGATGTCCAATGTATGTCACTTCTTGCCGTCTGAGTCATTTTTTCCCAGGTTGTTTTATGTTTTTGTCCCCACATCACTGTAGAAAAGCTTGTCATTTTCTGTCATAGTCTCATTCTACCTCTGTATCGTTGCTCCCTTTGCCTACAGGATCTCATCTGCAGTTATTTTCACCCCAGACAGTCCTTCCAGGGCCTGGCTGAGTCTTTTTTTTCTTTGGAATGCCTCTGGTGCTGGGTTTATGCTTATTGTTATGGCCCACCATCTGTACTGACCAAATGATGTGGCAAAGGTGGTCAGCATACCGACTCCTTATCCCGGTTTATGTCCCAAAACCTAAGGCACATCACAGGCCATAAAGATTCTGGCTTTGGAAAGTTCTGGCAAGATGTCATCAATTGGGGGAAGTGGATAGTGGCATCTTCTCAATGCATGATGAAGTGGCTTTGGGTCTATGCAGATGTATAATTTTCCTGATGGCTTCATTACCACCACCATATTGCTTAAGCAGGCTGTACTGGCCTCTAAAGGTACTACTATGCCCCTGCTCCGCAGACTTTCAAGCTCCTTGTGTATTGGATTATGTACTGCTTCTGTAATTTTCCTTCGTGCAAAGTTCACATCTTCTACTGTGGAGTCCACTTCCAGTCGCAGCTTTCCTTCAAGGCATCTGTCACCTTTGAAAATATCCCCATATGCTTTTAAAAATGTCTCTGTTGTCTATGGACCTCCCATTTTTCTTCTTGCACTGCAGCTGTAGAATTTTGACACTGCACCCTGATCAGAGCCATGGCTTGTATGGCTATATTCCCCAAGAGGGATCTGTGGTGCTTACCATTAACCACCACAAACTTCAGTCATTAATGCAGCCTGTTGTTTTTCTACATCCTGCATTATGCTCTCATTGTACTTTATTAGTTCACACCTGTTCTTTGTAATGACTGTGTTCAAATCCAAGTTACTCTGAGGAATCACACTGTAGCAAGCCCTACTATCCAGCAGAAATCACACAGGGAAATTCCCTGTTATGGTTGTTGCCTATATGGAAGTTGGTAGCATCCCTTGTTGCTTTCCTGTCCCAATATCTTGAAGCTGATATGCTCTGAGACATGCGGAGAGAATCAAACTCACCGCTATCTGATATGCCATCCCCCACTTGTACAAGTCTGACTGAATTTTGCTGGGACCTTCCTTTGCTCTTGCATGTGTTGCTAAAATACTTCGACTTGCCACATTCTTCGCAACGCTGCTCTAGTGCGGGGCAGTTCTCCTTTACCCACTTGTGCTGTCCCAAAGTACATGCATCTCACTATGGGTCTGGAACCCTGGCCACCTGCTCTCCTTTGCTGTTGTCTCACTGCCTGTATTTCTGGGGGTGTTGGGCCTCCTCCCGCTCTCATCCTTTCTCTTGGGACTTCTGCTGCGTGGCCCATGACCGAGTTCCATGGCTCCTGCTGACTGCTGCGCTGCAGCGAACTCATGCTTCAGGCACCACCACAACGTTTTGTTCACAAAGAATGATGCTGAATGCAGGCTGAGTTGAACAAGTAAAACTCCGTTAAATCCTGTGCAGCCCTCCCAACGGTCCCAGGTTTCATGGGACTGTCCCACTTTGACCTCTTCCCTCCCCCGAGCGTTCAAGCCTGCTGGGTGAAGCTGGGGGCAAAAGGGGAAGTTTGCCCTGGCCTCCTATTTGAGCGCCTTCAAACTGAGTGGTATTGAGACCTGGAGCTCAGGGTCACAGTGCCAGTCAAATTTGGCACCCTCCCCCCCACCCCCGTCTCCAGCTGCAGAGGAGCAGCTGGGCCAAACCTGAGTAGCACTGTGTCCCTTGACCTGTTGCGAGGCATGCCTTCGGAGTCCTCGGTACATGTGGCTGAGCTGCTTTAAGTTCAACCCCCATCGTTCCCTGGTCCCCAGTGTCTCCTCAACACCAGTCCCCCCAGTTCCAATGATCATGACACAACCCTGAGCAGTTTTCTTTGTTTCTGTCATGAGTGCAGGTGTGCTCTTTCAGATCATGTCCATGGCCTAGATGGTCAGGAAACAAAAGGAAGTCCTGCTGTAAGAAACGATCTTTGGGAGATTCAGCCTCTATCAGGCTGCCTGGGATTACAACAAACATCCTGTTAAAAATGCCAGAGCTGTATTTAAATTTCAGACCTCTTGCTAACTATTGAAGTTTGACTCCAGCTGACACTTGCTTAATATTAACAATGGTTGCATTGCTGCTTCTTCTTGCAGATAGGTTTGCATGGCTTCTCTCTCTGTGTCCTGTCCCAGCATCAGATAGCTCTTGTGGATTTGTGTGGCAACTTCAAGATTCTAAAACCTGGAATTATTAATTTTTTTAATCAATAGTGGTTTAGACTGAAGGGGGAGCCCTGACTCCTGGCAGGCTTATTCTTGTGTTCTCTGCTTCACTGTTTGTTTGCTGATGTCTGTCAAGATGCCTGAAGAGCCCATGCAGGCTTCAGTACAACTGCTGATGAAATGTCAGATGTTTTTTCGGATGCCATCCTTCCTTGATTCACCTGTTAGCTTTAATCACTTGATTCAGTGTACATTACATGCTAGATTCTCTGCTGTGTCAAGTTTTAGGCTCGGTACTGCAAATGGAGGAGGGCTGTCAGAGAGCTTGCAACAGGTTCCTGGTTCTTGCCCCAGTTCAGGTCAGAGCAGCCTTCAGGATGGAGCTTCTTTGAGGTTACCAGGGGGATGTATATCGGAGCTGGCTTTGGTCCAGTGACCACATCTCTTTGCGATACAAGAGAAGGAAGAAAGAAAAGAATGTTTTAGTTTTTTGGCCACACCATCCTTTTGAGACTCCAGTCATGGTGAATATAAAGCTTTCAAAGGGGTGAATTGGTGACTGATGTGCAACTCATCAGTACGTTTGGGAATTGCAAGTCTATTGCACTTGTGGTGAGATTTTTCTAAAGCACCTAAGGAACAAAATAAGGGAGCTTTTCCTGAGTTAGAAGCAGCCTTGATTTCTAGTTTACAAACAGTCGCAGTGGTTTGATAGTTACTTGACGCTCAGTGCATACAGAGCATGCTAAAGGAATGTGGTCCATGCCAAATTTTGAAGCGTGTCAGCAAATTCCAAAATGAAAGTTGCAACTGCCTTAAAATCCTCTGCTCCTAGACTAGGCAGAAAACAGGTACACATGCCCATGCTCTGACAGGCCATGTGAATGCTGTGCAGTCCTGCTTTCCTTCTTGGGACCATTCCAGAAGGTGATTGATAATGGAAAGATTCCTGGGGAAGTAACTGTCTTTTTTACTTATGTTTATTCAGTGCTCCAGCCAATGGGGCACCTATTGTGTATTTTACTTTTTACACAACATATATAATGTAAAGGAACCACCTGGGTATGGTGGGGTTCAAATAACCATGTTCACTGAACAGGCAAGGCCCAGCTGTGCGTATGTGTCTCTGCGTATGCATGCTCACGCACACGGCTGCTCTGGCAGGGTTCTGGTAGCTTCTGAAGCATAGAGGATAGTGAGGGTGTCTAAAGTTATTTAAAGGGATAGTACCCTGTTCCTAGATGCATGGTGTGGAAAGTGGTACATTTTTAATTGTTGGCCACCAAGTAATTTTATTTTAAAAATTACTAAAAATATTTGATTTAGTGAAACAAGAAATGGTAGTCCCACGCTGACTAATTATTTCTTTTACTGACATCTCAGGGATGTGACTCACACTATCTTAGTCAGAGGGTCTTTTTTATATATCTTAGAGGACACCAGGATTAAAAACAAGCAAAATAACCACCACTGTTAGCCATGCTATTTTATTAAAGAAAGGGAAAGAAAAAATGAAACAAACCAACACAAATGACAGAACACATGTGCCAGTCAATGGTTACTTCCATTACAGTTTCTTCTGTATGGCTTTCTGTAGAGAGCTTTTTAACAGAGATTATACCCTGGAGAGTGAAGTGCCTCTTGGGGATGTTCTTTGTCTGGTAAGTTGTTGTCTTAGTGTATGCGCAATGTGCCTCAGGTGGCACATGACCAGGATTCATCATCAAATTTGGTCCGCTGGTTGGATCATTAGCTTCCTCAGCATGGGCTGGGTACTGATGGGGAGCATGACGTGAACGTTGATTTAAGACCAAAGTGTATTGGTTTCCCAAAGTTATTGTGAGTACAGTCTTAGTATCTCATAGATACTTAATTTTTTTTCCCATTTCAAAACAGTTTAAGGGCAACTGAGTCCTCTCCGGTTATTATTAATAACTGGAGAGTTTATAATTGGGCAAAGTAAACAAAGTATTTAAATCATTTACTTAAAAGAATCCATTTAAGGAGGTGTCTTAAAACAGGCCAATTAATGAATATTTAAAAACTTACCTCCAATTAAATCCCCCTATTTCTGTGTTTATAAGAATGCATGGTCTCACCATTTGGTGATTAACAGGAGAAACTGTTAATAGTTTAAGTTACAACCGCATTTCAATATTCCAGTGAAACCAAACTATACATTTCACAAAGATATTTTGCCATTTCAACATTTAAGAAATAAACAAAGGTTTAAAATAGGTAAAATATTTCCCATGGCAGCTTATACTTTGAAATTTCTTATTTTTAAAAATTGCAACAGGAACATAAAAAGGAGAGCGCTTCTATTTCTCAGCCCTCCTTTAACACAGAAAAATGCCAAATCAAATGATTTCAAGTTTTGTAACAACCAGCTCTCAACCAGATTGCTGCGCCCAGGCTGAGACTGCCTGCTCAAGTTCTACCCTCTTGTGAAGTTTTGTGACTTGGTTATAAACTCTAAAACACAGGCTTTAGACCAGAAGTGCAGACACCTTGGTAACTATGGTTGTGCTGATGAGAACAACTGCATTAGTAGAGCTGATCTCCATAGTGGAGGATAGAAAGGACTATCAATGTGCAAATACTGTTTTGAAACTGTCATAGAAATAAAACTTCTGTTTTTTACTTTATTGTGCACTCAGTAGCACTTTGTTCACTGGCATGATCTCTGGAAATGTAAATTAATTCTAGGTAAGAAATGACTTCATACTACTCAGAGCCAGGCAACAAATATCTATTTCCCTTTTCTTTAGCATTGGAAGAGCCTGTTATGTTAGGATCACTTTTTGTAGTGAGCTCTTTGTGAAAAATTCCATCAGTTTGTTGAGCCTCTAAATGCTTTTAATCACCTCCAGAATGTAATTTTAATACACCAGACATTAGACAGCTTCTTAAAGGATTGTAGCAAAATAAACAAGAAAGCATTGAAACACATTTTAAGCCACCTTAACATAACTTCCTATGGGTTTTTTTGTTTTTTCTTGCTCTGAACTTCAGTATACCCCTTCATTGAATTCCTAACTCTGCTTTGTTTGTAACATGAAAGTAGGTGGATGTCGTCTTCTTGTTTTGAATGTTGTAGAACAGTGAAATGGAGGAAATATTGTGCAACAAAATAGAACAGGCCATTGAATCTAAATACGTCTTCTCTGAGTGCTGAGAGACAATGCAAAGCCATATTTCACCTTTGCTCTAGACATGGATAATTTAGTTGCTGTCTTAATGGACAGACATCCAGTCCATGAGTCTGTCACACTGACCTGGTGTCCGTCATATCACAGCCCTGTGTGGATATTTAAGCTAGCTCAGGAGTTTGCCTGTACTCACATCATTGGTAAAAATTTGTCTTCCCCTACAAACAAGTTCAAGGCACTGAAACATCAACTCTTTTCCAACTTTTGTCAGCAAGTGCAGCCAACTCCCTGTGATTCGTCAGATGCTGAAGGAGCAGCACTGTCACAGTTGAGAGGCAGTGTGCGATGCATCCAAAATGCAGACTTGAGGTGAGGGGAAAAAACATAGAGGCAAATTTCAGTAAGATAACCAGGGCATACACTAGGATTTGAGGTCGAATTTAGCAGCGTTAAATCGATTTAACCCTGCACCCGTCCACACGATGAAGCCCTTTTTTTCGACTTAAAGGGCTCTTAAAATTGATTTCCTTACTCCACCCCCGACAAGGGGATTAGCGCTGAAATCGGCCTTGCTGGGTCGAATTTGGGGTACTGTGAACACAATTAGATGGTATTGGCCTCTGTGAGCTATCCCAGAGTGCTCCATTGTGACCGCTCTGGACAGCACTCTCAACTCAGATGCACTGGCCAGGTACACAGGAAAAGGCCCGCGAACTTTTGAATTTCAATTTCCTGTTTGGCCAGTGTGGCAAGCTGCAGGTGACCATTTAGAGCTCATCAGCAGAGGTGATCATGATGGAGTCCCAGAATCACAAAAGAGCTCCAGCATGGACCAAATGGGAGGTACGGGATCTGATCACTATATAGGGAGAGGAATCCGTGCTATCAGAACTACGTTCCAATTTTTGAAATGCCAAAACATTTGTCAAAATCTCCCAGGGCATGAAGGACAGAGGCCATGACAGGGACCCAAAGCAGTGCCGCGTGAAACTTAAGGAGCTGAGGCAAGCCTACCAGAAAACCAGAGAGGCGAATGGCTGCTCTGGGTCAGAGCCCAAAACATGCCGCTTTTATGATGAGCTGCATGCCATTTTAGGGGGTTCAGCCACCACTACCCCAGCCGTGTTGTTTGACTCCTTCAATGGAGATGGAGGCAACACGGAAGCAGGTTTTGGGGATGAGGAAGATGATGATGAGGAGGTTGTAGATAGCTCACAGCAAGCAAGTGGAGAAACCGGTTTTCCTGACAGCCAGGAACTGTTTCTCACCCTGGACCTGGAGCCAGTACGCCCCGAACCCACCCAAGGCTTCCTCCCGGACCCGCCAGGTGGAGAAGGGTCTTCTGGTGAGTGAACTTTTTAAAATACTATACATGGTTTAAAAGCAAGCATGTTTAATGATTAATTTGCCCTGGCATTCATGGCTCTCCTGGATGTACTCCCAAAGCCTTTGCAAAATGTATCTGGGGAGGGCAGCCTTATTCCATCCACCATAGTAGGACACTTTACCACTCCAGGCAGTAGCACATACTCGGGAATCATTGTAGAACAAAGCATTGCAGTGTATGTTTGCTGGTGTTCAAACAACATCCGTTCTTTATCTCTCTGTGTTATCCTCAGGAGAGTGATATCATTCATGGTCACCTGGTTGAAATAGGGTGCTTTTCTTAAGGGGACATTCAGAAGTGCCCGTTCCTGCTGGACTGTTTGCCTGTGGCTGAACAGAAATGTTCCCCACTGTTAGACATGGGGAGGGGGAAGGTGCTAGCCACGCACTGGTGGGAGGCAAAATGTGACCTTGGAACGAGAGTACATGTGCTATGTATGTAATGTTAACAGCAAGGTTTACCATGAAAGAGTGTACCCATTGTTCTATAAAATGTCTTTTTAAATAACACTGTCCCTTTTTTTTTCTCCACAAGCTGCATGTGTTTCAAGGATCACAGGATCTTCTCCTTCCCAGAGGCTAGCGAAGATTAGAAGGCAAAGAAAACGCACTCGCGATGAAATGTTCTCTGAGCTCATGCTGTCCTCCCACACTGACAGAGCACAGACAAATGCGTGGAGGCAGACAATGTCAGAGTGCAGGAAAGCACAAAATGACTGGGAGGAGAGGTGGCGGGCTGAAGAGAGGGCTGAAGCTGAAAGGTGGCGGCAGCGTGATGAGAGGAGGCAGGATGCAATGCTGAGGCTGCTGGAGGATCAAACTAATATGCTCCAGCGTATGGTTTAGCTGCAGGAAAGGCAGCAGGAGCGCAGACCGCCACTACAGCCCCTGTGTAACCAACCGTCCTCCTCCCCAAGTTCCATAGCCTCCTCACCCAGACGCCCAAGAACGCGGTGTGGGGGCCTCCGGCCACACAGCCACTACACCCCAGAGGATTGCCCAAGCAACAGAAGACTGGCATTCAATAAGTTATAAAGTTTTAAAGTGCTGTGTGGCCTTGTCCTTCCCTCCTCCACCACCCCTCCTGGTGCTTCTCTCCTCCACCACCCCTTCTGGGCTACCTTGGTAGTTATCCCCCTATTTGTGTGATGAATTAATAAAGAATGCATGAATGTGAAGCAACAATGACTTTATTGCCTCTGCAAGCGGTGATTGAAGGGAGGAGGGGAGGGTGGTTAGCTTACAGAGAAGTAGAGTGAACCAAGGGGTGGGGGGTTTCATCAAGGAGAAACAAACAGAACTTTCACACCGTACCCTGGCCAGTCATGAAACTAGTTTTCAAAGCTTCTCTGATGCGCACTGCGCCCTCCTGTGCTCTTCTAACCGCCCTGGTGTCTGGCTGTGCATAACCAGCAGCCAGGCGATTTGCCTCAACCTCCCACCCCGCCATAAATGTCTCCCCCTTACTCTCACAGATATTATGGAGCGCATAGCAAGCAGTAATAACAGTGGGAATATTGGTTTCACTGAGGTCTAACCGAGTCAGTAAACTGCGTCAGCGCGCTTTTAAACGTCCAAATGCACATTCTACCACCATTCTGCACTTGCTCAGCCTGTAGTTGAACAGCTCCTGACTACTGTCCAGGCTACCTGTGTATGGCTTCATGAGCCATGACATTAAGGGGTAGGCTTGGTCCCCAAGGATAACTACAGGCATTTCAACATCCCCAACGGTTATTTTCTGGTCTGGGAATAAAGTCCCTTCCTGCAGCTTTTGAAACAGACCAGAGTTCCTGAAGATGCGAGCGTCATGTATCTTTCCCGGCCATCCCATGTTGATGTTGGTGAAACATCCCTTGTGATTCACCAGTGCTTGCAGCACTACTGAAAAGTACCCCTTGCGGTTTCTGTACTCGCGGGCTTGGTGCTCCGGTGCCAAGATAGGGATATGGGTTCCGTCTATGGCCCCACCACAGTTAGGGAATCCCATTGCAGCAAAGCCATCCACTATGACCTGCACATTTCCCAGGGTCACTACCCTTGATATCAGCAGATCTTTGATTGCATTGGCTACTTGCATCACAGCAGCCCCCACAGTAGATTTGCCCACTCCAAATTGATTCCCGACTGTCTGGTAGCTGTCTGGCATTGCAAGCTTCCACAGGGCTATTGCCACTCGCTTCTCAACTGTGAGGGCTGCTCTCATCTTGGTATTACTGCGCCTCAGGGCAGTGGAAAGCAAGTCACAAAGTTCCATGAAAGTGCCCTTATGCATGCGAAAGTTTTGCAGCCACTGGGAATCATCCCAGACCTGCAACACTATGCATTCCACCAGTCTGTGCTTGTTTCCCGAGCCCAGAATTGGCGTTCCACTGCATGAACCTTCCCCATTAGCACCATGATGCCCACATTGCCAGGGCCCGTACTTTGAGAGAAGTCTGTGTCCATGTCCTCATCACTCTTGTCACCACGCTGATGTTGCCTACTTGCCCGGTTTCGCTTTGCCAGGTTCTGGTGCTGCATATACTGATGGATAATGTGTGTGGTGTTTAATGTGCTCCTAATTGCCAAAGTGATCTGAGCGGGCTCCATGCTTGCCATGATATGGCATCTGCACAGAAAAAAGGAGCGGAACAATTGTCTGCCATTGCTCTGATGGAGGGAGGGGCGACTGACAACATGGCTTACAGGGTTGGCTTACAGGGAGTTAAAATCAACAAAGGGGTGGCTTTGCGAGAAACTGAATGGCCCCTCAAGGATAGAACTCAAAACCTCAAGGATAGAACTCAAAACTGGGTTTAGCAGGCCGTTGATTTCACGGAGGGAGGGAGGAGAAAATGAATACAAAACAAATCTGGTCTATTTCTTGTTTTGAGCCACTTCATCTATCTTTGTACATCTTGCTGGCAGCAGACTGTGCAGTATGACCGCTAGCCATCGCCATCTCCTGGGTGCTCGGCAGAAGACAGTGCAATATGACTGCTGGCCATCATCTTCTGCTGGCTGCTGATTAAAAGACAGTGCACTGCCGGTAGGACTCAATCGCCATGAGACAAAACTTAAAAGGGAAATGACCTGGCTGAGTCACTCCCATGTTTGCCCAGGCACCCCTGACCTCATCGAGGTCGGTTAAAAGAGCAGCCAGGACTATGTCGACGACGGCTACCAGTCATACTGCAAGTGTCTGCTGCCAAAAGGCAATAAACTGCTGCTGTATAGCAATGCAATACCGTGTCTGCCAGCACCCAGGAGACATATGGTGACGGTTAGCTGAGCGGGCTCCATGCTTGCCGTGGTATGGGGTCTGCACAGGTAACTCAAGAAAAAAGGCACAAAACAATTGTCTGCCCTTGCTTTCACGGAAGGAGGGAGGGAAGGGGGACCTGACGATATGTACCCAGAACCACCCGTGACAATGTTTTAGCCCCATCAGGCATTGGGATCTCAACCCAGAATTCAAATGGGCGGCAGAGACTGCGGGAACTGTGGGATAGCCACCCACAGTGCAATGCTCCGGAAGTCGATGGTAGCCTCGGTACTGTGGACATACTTCACCGACTACATGCACTTAGAGCATTTGTGTGGGGACACACACAATCGACTGTATAAAAACGCTTTCTACAAAACCGACTTCTATAAATTCGACCTAATTGTGTAGTGTAGACATAGAATCATATAATTGTAGGACTGGAAGGGACCTTGAGAGGTCATCTAGTCCAGTCCCCTGCACTCATGGCTGGACTAAGTATTATCTAGACCATCCCTGACAGGTGTTTGTGTAACCTGCTCTTCAAAATCTCCAGTGATGGAGATTCCACAACATGGGACATGACATTTCTGTTTGTTATGAAAACAAACAAAACTTATTCTATTTTTGGGCCTGATCCTGCTGTCCTCACTCAAACAAAATTCCTACAAGGATCTTCCAGAGACATACTGATATTTTATACAACTTTTTATACAAGAGACATACTGATATTTTATACAGTACTGCTGTGGATTCTTTGGTGTTTAAGCCTCATGGTATCAGGGGTATTTTGTCTGGTGAGTATTGAAGGTAAGGGCCCAGTATGTGATTCCTATTTAAACTGCTTCTTCAAATGATATTTTCAAATTAGCTTGGCCAGATTCTGCCAGTAGGTGACCAAGTGTCCAGTTTTCAATGGGAACACCCGGTCAAAAAGGGACCCTGGCAGCTCTGGTCAGCACCTCCGACTAGGCTGTTAAAAGTCCGATCAGCAGTGCTGCGGAGCTAACGCCAGCTAATCCCTCCCTGTCCTGGCTCTGCGCTGCAGCCAGCAGGTCCGGCTCCTAGGTGGTGGTGGTGGGGGCATGGGACTCCGTTCTCTGCCCTCTCCCCGAGCACTGGCTCTGCACTCCCATTGGCCGGGAACTGCAGCCAATGGGAGCTGGGGTGGTGGTGCATGCAGGCAAGAACAGCACACAGAGCCACCTGCCACATCTCTGCCTAGGAGTCAGATATGCTGGCCGCTTCTGGGGTGCAGTGCAGAGTCAGGACAGGCTGGAAGCCTGCCTTAGCCCTGCTGCACCACTGACTGGGAGCCACTGGAGTTAAGCCCCAACCCCGAGCCCCAACCCCCTGCTCCAGCCTTGAGCCCCCCTCAAAACCCAGAGCCCCCTTTTCCAAAAACCTCATCCCCTGCCCCACCCCAGAGCCTGCACCCCGCCAATGGAGCCCTCATTCCCCAAGCCCCTGCCAAGGGCCCTGTCCTGCACCCTAAGCCCGTCATCCCCGCCCCACCCCAGAGCCTGCACCCCCAGATGGAGCCCTCACCCCTCCCGCACTCCTGCCCCAACCCAGAGCCCCCTCCCACATCCTGAACCCCTCTGCCCCACCCCCCAGCCTGGAGCCCCCTTCTGCACTCATCCCCGGCCCCACCCCAGAGCCCGCACCCCCAGATGGAGCTCTCACACTCTCCCACACCCCAACCCCTGCCCCAGCCTGGAGCCCCCTCCCGCACCTGAACCCCTCATTTCTGACCCCACCCTGGAGCCTGCACCCCCTGTTAGAGCCTGCACCCCAACCCCCTGCTCCAGCCCAGTGAAAGTCAGTGAGGATGGGGGAGAGTGAGCCACTGAGGGAGGGGGAATGTAGTGAGCGGGGGGCAGGGCCTCAGAGAAGGGGTGGGGAGGGGGTGTGGCCTCAGGAAAGAGGTGGGGCTAGGGTGTTTGGTTTTGTGCGATTAGAAAGTTGGCAGCCCTATCTTCCAGTAGAAGTCTAGAACAACTCTACTGATTTGAATGGAGTTAGTCCAGTTTTATACTGGTGTGAATGAATCAGAATCTGGCCTGTTTCCAGTGTTACAGAAATGGGTTGAAAGACAAGAAGTATCTCTTGCTTCATAACAGGCCAGCTGTATTCATAGACCCTAAATCTAGGAAGCATTTGATTCCCCTGTGATGGATGGAGATGATGACTGATCTTCGAGCATTGCAAGAGTTTAATTTGTAGCCAGCCACAGGTCCACTTCGGCATAAGGAAAAGATATTAGACAGGAAAAGGAAAACTTTCTATGCAAAATAGCACATTCAGTGGACTTTCTGTCACTTATCCAATATGTAGAATGTGATAGAAAACCTGGAGCATCTTCCACGCACCTTTTATTTCTAAATACTGTAAGCTATTAAAACAGTCTGGTTATTTTACTTTCTAATTATTACCAGACTCGGCCAGACTTGCTAAAGGCTACAACATGTCAAGCAACAGAGACAGTTTTTAGCACTGTAATATTTAATTAAGTGGTTTATGGATCATGAGTTGTCCCTAACGGCTGTCATGTGCTATCGGTGTGCTATATATCTAGCTTGAGAATGAATAAGGATTAGTTGTGCTTGTCAGATCATGGAGTTTCAATGCATTTGGCTGCTTTTATATTTTAAAGGCAGATTTGTCAGTTTATTAAAATAAATAACGCACAAGAGGATCTGAAGGGTCTTTGTGGGTCGAGTGCAGTTTATCTCTCAAAGCTGAGAGCTCTGGAAAATTCTAGACTGGAGGTTAAGTATGTGTTTCAAGAAATATCCTGCCTTCAGCTGCAGCCTGATGGCACAAGCTCTGCTCTCTTAAGAAAACATGGAACATATCTGGAAATGTCAATACCTAGCAACATGCTTTTTATCCAGTCCACTAATTTTCACTGCAACCAGAATGAAAAATCTGCAGGGAGACTGGTAACTTATTAATTTCCTCTTGGATTCTAGCAAAGAAGATAACTGTGTTCTTCTTACACTGAAGGGGTAAGACAGCCATCAGGTTCTAGAATGCTCAATATCTTGTAGCAGGGAGTGAAATAATTTGTAATTCTTAAGGCCCGATTCTTTTCTCACTTACTCAAGGGTGGATTGTGAATATTTCCTTTTTTTAACCCCGAAAACAAGCCATAATAGCACCAGTAAATCTCCATGGTGAACTCAACTCAGCTTAATGGGCAAGCAAAAGGATTTAGCCAGTTTTAGCCTCAAAATCGAAAACAGACCTAAAGAATTTGGTTAAATCAGGAGAATGGGATGATCCATGATCACGGTTTGTTTTGATGCTCATTGTTAATGGGATTTGGCAGGTGTGGAGGATTTCAGACCTATAAAGCAGAGGCTAGAGATAGTGACAACTATCAATTAGCCAACAAAGGGATTCTTTAAAAGGGCAAACTAAACAAGAGGAAATCCTATTGCAATGTCATTCTCCCCACTGTAATTAAGTCTAAATTGGCTTTCCTAACTAAGTAGGGAGTGTGGAGCTTTGCTATAGAAAATAAAAATAAAAGTATGAAAAATAACACAAGTCTTAGAGAATTTCTGCTCCCTGAAGATATTTGAAAGCATTGGGTCCTTCCAGCCCATTCATTTGTAACTTGTAGGAACTCCATAAACCCGAAGTCTATTTTGAATAGTTATTGTATTTGATCTATATGTTATTAGATTGGACACATAACTTAATGGACATTTTGTAGCAAACTTCATATCAAGTATAAACTCACCTACTTGCTATAGCAACTTGGATTTAATTTGCTTCTTTCTTGTTACCTGTGGTGTTCTTGTATCCTTTTTATTTTCCTGCACTAAAAAATACCCTTTATTGATAGCATTGGGGTCAAATCAGTGGAGTTTTACTCACTTGGCCCTCTGTATGTGTGCAGCTGGACAGAAGCAATCCTTTGGGACTCTACAGACTCAATGGCACTGACAATTATTCTGTTAGCAGAAAGCACACTAAAACTGCTGAGGACCAGTGTGTAAAAATTCATCATCTTATATATGCGAGGGGTGCAGATTTACCACCCTAGCACAAAAGGGACCAGTGATGCAATCCACGGAGGAAGAGTTTTGCATTTATTGTTCACTATTTGTATTATGACTGTGCCCACAGGTCCCAATAGACATCAGGGCCCCATCTGGTAAGGGTATGCCTACATGGCAAATGAAGTTGTAATTATAGCATTCCTAGGCATACCCTCACTAGTGTTAATCTAGATGGCATGGGTAACAGTACTATGGAGGACATGATGGCACAGGCTACAGTGTAGACTAGTTGGCCCAGTACAAGCCCTCTGGGTTTATATTCTGGATTCTGGTCTGTGGTACTGTGTCTTCGTGACTGTAGTTACTTGTGTTAGCTAGATTAAAAGCTAGCTGAAATGGGTATGCCTACCTGTGCTACAAATACACCTTCACTTGCACTGTAAACATACCCTTAGTGAGGTTAATATGAGCCAAATCCTGAGGTTCTTACTCCTTGGATGGGATTTTCAAAAGCACCTAAGTGATTTAGGAGCACAGCTTCCATTGACATTCATTGGAATGTGCTTTTAAGTCACTTAGGACAGGTGATTTTGAATCTCCAACCCCTTGACTCTACTGGGAGTCTACTCTGAGTAAAAACACAGTGAGGACTTCAAGGTGTGGTCCTATAACTGCAAAGCTGGTAAAGGCATAAAGCAGGTTTCATTTAGTTTTTCCATCTTAAACTGTTGTCTGATTTGAATGTATGCCAGACTCTTCTGATTCTAGAGTTTCCTGTGCCATACTTCATAGATACCTCTTCCACCCCGACCCCCTGCGGAAACAATAAAATGAATTTTGGCAGAAATTGAGATTATAAGTGCTAAATTTTTAGACAGCAGCTTTTTTACACTCTTTGCAGGCAGTAATGTCTACAATAATCAAGTAATTTATTTACAATGACAGAATGTGGGAGAAGGTGTAAATGAGTTTTTTCTGAGGAAGAGCTGTAACCCAAATAGAATTAGACTCCCCCTTGTGAAAATTGTAGCGAAATTATCAAATAGTAGCTTACTCAAAGTAATTTGCCTATTTCATTTAGGTGCTGCAGTGAATGCCAGATGCTAAAGGGGGGGTGGGGCGGGAAGAGATTGAGCCACATGCTATCTCTGTCTTGTTATGCTATCTTGATCTGTTCATGTTGAAGGCAGATTATTTCTTATGCTGGCTCTAACCTTTTTGCATGTAAGATATTAATAGAACAAGTCATAAAATAGGTTTTCCATCTTACAAAAAAAATTTCAGATGGGGGGGAGGAATAAGATACAGAAAGAAAAGGCGAAATTTTTCATTAAATGACATTAAATTAAAAATAAATTTAAAATAAAACATGAAGTAAACTTCCAAGTGAAAAGTCATTTCAAAATGAGCAATCCGAACTTTCCATTCTGAAAATGGCAAAACCTCTTTAACACTCCTTTTTTCAGAATGAAATTTTGTCCAAATAGATACAGCTTTGTGAAAAAAAAATCACATTTTGTCAAAATGGCATTTTCCAACAGAAAACTGTGTATGAGTCGTCAATGTCATGCAGTTGTGAAAAAGGCTAATATCATACTGGGGCCAATTAACAGGAATGTCATATGTAAGACATGGGAGGTAACTGTCCCATTCTACTTGGCACTGGTGAGGCCTTAGCTAGGGTACTGTGCCCAAATTTGGGTACCACACTTTAAGAAAGATGTGGACAAATCTGAGAAAGTCCAGAGGAGTAACAAAAATGATAAAGGGTTTAGAAAACCTGAGCTATGAGGAAATGTTGAAAAAACCTGGGTATGTTTTCAGTCCTGAGAAAAGAGGGGGGACTGCCTCGACACAGGGGGCTGGACTAGATGCTCTCTCCAGGTCCTTTCCAGCCCTATATTTCTATGGTTTGATGGAAATTTTTGAACCAGCTCAAGATATTAAGAGACAGGAAGCTGTGTGAGCAGCTGCCTTGGAATGGCAGCATGTGACTACAGCACTGGAGACCAAAGTTCTTCACATATTCCTGTTGTGCTTTTAACCTGCTAGGTGGCCTTGGGCAGGTCATTTTAGCTCTCCCCCCTCCCACCCCCACCATCCTTTTGTCTCTCTTGTCCATCTAGACTCTAAGCTCTTTGGGGCAGGACTGTGTGTGTGTGGAGGGGAGGGGGATGTCTAGCACGATGGAGCCCTGATCTTGGTTGAAGCCTCTAAGCACTACTGAAATACAAATAATAATATAATGCCTTTCCTTGTATTCTCCTTACTGTAGATCTGAATAGCAAGTATGTTTTTTGTGCCCAATCTCTCTCAGAGATACTAATGCCTGCCCTCCTGCCTCAAAAGTCATGGGAGAGTTGAAGTTAGGCCAACACCTCCATGGTTCCTAGGTGGCTGAGGCTCCACCAAGTCATCCTTTTTGGGAGTGGAGTTTGCCTCATTGCACAGGGGGCAGCATTATGGCCTTGATCTACAGGGAAAGCTGGTGGATTGTAGGGCATCTATAATGAGGCATGTAGTGTCTTTGTGCTACTCCTCAGGCTATCTTACCCCACATGACAACATGGCTCCTTCAGGAGCTGTACTACCAAGGACTCCCCACCTGCACTTGGACCTTAAAAGGGTATGACACTGGTGGCAGGGTTAAGATTTTCTTATTCTGGAAAATCCAGGTGGCAAGATACTGTCGAGAGTAGCACTTCTGTTTGCTCCAAAGTCATGAAACACCACATGAGCAGAAGAGCTTCTGCAGTATTAAAGGCGGGGGAGGGGTACATTGGGTCACCCTCCTGTCTTTGAGAATTTGGAATAAGTGAGTATCACTTGCCAGCATTTAAATGCTGTAAGTGTTTATTTGAGGAGAAAATAGGGACATATGTTTGAAATCCATGGATGTGTTCAGGTCCTTTGAACTACACTATCTGACTATTGAGTGGAGCTTTCTGGAAGGACAGAAGGGAAAAGAAATATTTGTTTGTATCTGTCCCAATGACGTGGTGCAAAAGAACATATCACTGTGTACACAAAAAATATGCGACACAGATTAATCAAAGCACTTCCTTGTACTTGGAAATGCAGAGACATTAGCACCTGATCCCCTGAGATACTTATGCCATTGCCAAGTATCTTCTAGCGATACTTCTTGATACTGCCAACCGGACACATGGTCGTATCTTCCAGCAATGGAATAAACAGGTCTTCCTTTCAGAACTGAACAGTTGCCAAGCTGCACTGTGGGCTGTTGCTGATCCATTAGTAGACACTGGCAGGTGCTAGATGGAAGCAGGTAGCTTCCTGAGTCTGCGTCTCACGTCGCCTGTTTTAAAGCAAGGGTGTAAAGAGAAAAATCAAATGGGCAGAGACAGCCCGAAATCGAAAACTAAGTTCAAATTTTTTTTATTAAGCTTGATAGCTTCTAGAAAAATGGCATCCTGCATAATGCAAGATTAAAACTCTTTTGCTGCTATTGCTCAATAGGTAGCTGTTGTCCAACAGATAAGCAGTATTTCCCATCTCAAAACCTGTCTTCGTTTGTAACAGTGTGCCTACGCGTGCCTGTGTTTTGAAGTGGCTACTTCTGGAGTCATGCAAGACAATCTTAGAGTGAAGAGGAAACCTGAGAGAGCTGTTTATGTAGGCAGTGAAATGAGTGCTGTTACTCTAGGTCAATGTGGTTAATTGTCTGTATGAGCACTGTCAGTATGGTATATTGCACTGGCATAACAGATCCAGAATCTCATCCACTCTACCCAATGTAAATCCAGGTAAATTCACTGACTTCAGTGAAGTTACTCCAGGTGTACAATGGCAAAATTAAGATTCAGAATCTGGTTCTTTTATTTCTTTATTTGTACTGGAATAGCGAAAAAGGCTTCTGTTTGGATTGGGGCGTCATTTTGTTAGCCACAGTACAAACACATAGGAGGATATGCTCTCTGTCCCAAGGAGTTTAGGATTAATTTGAAACAGATGCAATAACTGAATGTAACAAATAGGAGGGAATGGGAGAAGGAGGAGGTTAATAAGATCCCATGGTTACATAGCTTAGTGATGCGCACTCATTAATGGTTCTAAAAGCAGCTGAAACAGAAAACCCAGTGAAATATTTGGGATTCTGGGAAGCAGGGAAATCAGGTGAACTTGAGTACTACCACAGGCCTCAGGCTGTTTGCTGGTGTTTTGTAGTTACAAAGAACAGCAATGTCAGGAGAAGATGATCATTGTGTATGACTTAGCTCACTACACAGCACTGTTAGACCTATTGAAGTATAGAAAGGGATCAGGGGGAGAACCCCTAGCCCTGAGCACTTTAAACAAACACGAAAAAAGTCATTTTGATGTCATTGTAAATCTTACCTTCTAGAAATATTCACCAATTCTTTCTCACAACTATTTATTGAGATGATGAGACCTGGCTGTGATGCGTTTCCAGCGGAGATTTGAAATGTGATGGAGGGTCTGTGAGGTGGAGAAACATAAGAAGGCCATCCCAGTGGTTGGAGCTGCAGAGGACAAGACTCTGACCCCAAGACTAGTGAGAGTGTTTATGTCACGGCTGGGTCGTGGGCAGCCAGACCCAGTAGTTGGAGCCAGAGTCTGCAGTTACAAGACAGAAGTCAAGAGTTGGCTAGGTCAGGATACTGGTAAGTCAGAAGGAGACAAATTGGAGATCAGAACCATGAGTCAGGAACCTGAGTCAGGCCAGGTCAGGATACCAGAGGGTCTAAGGCAGAAGGCAAACTCGAGATCAGGAACCAAATGCAGATGTCAGGAGTCAAGCCGGGTTGGGATGCCAGGAAGTCAAGTTGGGGAAGCAAGAAGTACAAGGCACACTGTCCAGAGCACGGTGGAGCCCAGTTGTTTGGACAGCTTCCTGTTCCTGCTGCTGGTTTAATTAGGGCCAGCTGGCCAATCAGCTGCTCTGGGACTCCATGGATCGAACCTCAGAGGTGAAACCTCGCACTGGGTTGGGCTTTGTGGGTCCCAGGTAAACAGTTGTCAGCAGGCTGCCAGGTGGAAGGTGGGAGTGTGGCTGCTTCCTTGAATCCTGGAGAGCAGATTCAAAATCTGTGGGTCAGGACATCACTCCTACCCCTACAAGTGCCCCCTGGGTTATGTGGGTCCAGCTTTCTCAAGGTGGCGCCTATGGAAGCCTGAGCCAGGGTGGGAGTGTGAACATTTTCAGCTGGCTCCCAAGTGCGTTCCTCTGGCCTGTGAGATTCCCAATCAATCAAATACCATAATTGGACCCACTTGATCTTAGAGTCCAGGACTTTGTGAACAATATATTCCTCCTGACCCTGTTTTTGCACTGCTAGGAGGGAGCGATTGGGCTGTGTGGGGAAATGTGTTCTTGGGGTATGGTTTTAGAAATGAGATGTGGAATATGGGAGCAAGGGAGCTGGAGCTCGAAGGTGGTCAGGTTGATTGTTGCCAAATCTGGTATGGGCCAAGAAACTATCTGTCTAGTTTTCAAGACGGTCTGTCAGTGCAGAGGTACGCTGTAGAAAGCCATACCTTTTTTCCTACAGGGTAGGTGGGAACCCTGTTGTCTATGCTTATCCATGCGCTTTTTGTAGTCTTCTTCCTTTTCAAGATGTCCTTTCACCTCCTCTTGAGTGTGACGGATGTGTTTTACAAGGTCTATGTTCTTATGATCAGTGAATACTTGGACTGGATAATGGTCCCCTTCCAAGTAGGGTCACCATTATTCAAAGCCAGTCTTAATTGCCAGGAGCTCCTTGTCCAAGATCTCATAGTTTTGCTCATCAGGGGTAAGCTTCCTTGAATAATAGGTGATGGGGTGTAGTATTTGCTTGGGTCCATGCCTTTGGGAGAGGACTACCCCAATGCCCTACTAGAGGCATAGGCTTCCACAATGAAAGCTTGTAACATATATGGGTGGGCCAATACTGGAGCAGAGGTAAGCTTCAACAACTCGAATGTGTGTTGGGCCTTGGGTGACTAATGTAATTGGGTATTTTTCTGGAGGAGGGCAGTAAGGAGCTCAGCTTGTTTTGAAAAATTTGAAATGAATTTCTGATAAAGGTTCACAAAGCCTAAAAAATGTTGTAGGACACACATGTTGCAGGGGGCTTCCCTTCTGTGGACATCCTGTGACCTTGTGTGGATCTATTTTGATTCCTTCTGGGGACAGGATGAAACCCAGGAAGTTGGTTGATGTCAGGTCAAATGTACACTTCTCAAGTTTAGTGCAGATACCATGTTGTCATAGTTTTTCCAAGACAGTGTAGATGTGAGTAGTGTGTAGGTCTATCTCTGAGAAGATTAATATATTATCTAAGTACACCCCAATGAACTAGTCCAGTAGATCTCAACACATCACTAATGAAGTGCTGGAATGTCACTGGGGCATTAGTCAGTCTAGATAGCATAACTAAATATTCGAAGTGGCCATAGTGGGTCCAAAAGGCAGTATTCCATTGGTTGTGCCCTTGGATACGGATGACACTATAAGTACCCCAGAGACCCAGTTTAGTGAATATGTGAGGCAGACCCCATGCGGTCCAATAGCTTGGGCATCAGGTTAGTGGGTAATGGTTCTGGATTTTTATCTGATTTATGGCTCAATAATTGACTGGAAAAGGACTGGGGCACAAGCTGGTGAAGGTGACTTGTGGATGAACCCCTGGGCCAGGCTCTCTGAGATATTCTCACAATGCCACCAGTTCAGGCTCTGGCATTGCGTATATCTGCCCAAATGGTATCTTCGCCCTGGCTGAAGGTCTATGGGGCAGTTGCTATCTATTGCTCCTGAATAAATGAGGGCCTGTTGGAGGAGAATCCATTGGGGATCCCCCAAGATGCTCAGCTGGATAGACCTCTGCAAATGAGAAGCCCATGGATGGGGCTTACGGTGTGTCTCAGTGAGGACTAGGGAACAAGGAAGATATCTTCTTTGAAGGTCCATGCTGGTTTCCCCCACCATGCCTGGACAGGCTTATTTACCCGAGCTTCTCAGCATTCATACTGGGCAAGCTGAGATAGTGTAGCCAGGTTCATCGCAGCAGAAGCATAGGTCATGCTGATGGCACAGTTCCTTTTCTTTGGGTGAGAGTCACTGATGAGCCAGCTCATCTTGCATAGGTTTGGCGGGCAATACAGAAGGTGAGGTCACAGTATGCGTGTAAGGGGGCGGCAGGTAACCTCTTAGTGTGGGTCGTCAAAGACGGTTGATCTCAATTGTAGAAAGGCATCCCAGTTCGAGAGCACTCGGCTGTGGCCTTTGAGCAGTGGGGAAGCCCAGTCTAATACATCTCCTGTCAGCAGGCTGGTTACCAAGGCCCCCTTGGCCTAGTCAGAGACATAGATTTGGGGAAACATCAGAAATAGAAAGTGGTTTTGGTTCATGAAACGCCAGAACTGCCAGTGATTCCCGTCAAACCCCTGGGGCAAGGGTATTGCAGGCCCCAGTTTGGGACAAGGTGCTGCAGGCTATGATCGCAGTCTGGCATTCTCAGTGCTGAGCTGCTGTGTTTGATCCTGCAGTCATTGGTGTGAGGTCAGCTGTGCAACTTGGGCCTGCAGTATGTGATTATCTGGCTGGAGATGGAGGGCCCATTCAGGCAAGTCGGGTGGCTGTGGTGGTGGTGCTTTGTCCATCCTTCTTACACCGGGCTTGAGCCCTCAGGATTATTGTGGTCTGAACAAGCTATCGCAGCCAGCTCCTGAGTGGCCAGAACTAGCAATAGGAGCCAGAGTTGAAAGTGTTTTCACAGAAGTCAAGAGTCTTCTGGGTCATGATACCAGCCGGACAGAAGCTGGAGACAAACTGGAGGTCAGAACCACAAGTCAGATGCGAGGAGTCAAGCCAGGTCAGGATGCCAGGAAATCAAGCAGTGGGAGCATGGAGCACTGTGGAGCCCAGTTGTTCAGACAGTTCCCTGTTCCTGCTGCTGGCTTAAGTAGGGTCAGTGGGCCAATCACCGACTCTGGGACTCCACCAAATGGAACTCAGAGGTGGAACCTCTCACTGGGGTTGGGCTTTACGGGTCCCAGGCAAGCAATTGTCAGGTGGTGGGATGGAGCATGACTGCTCCCATGAACCCAGTGGGTCCAAGTTTGAGACCAGTGGGCCGTGATAGAGAGAGCTAAGCAAGCAGAGGGCGTGGGGGAGAAAGCAATGAGAGACAAAGGTCATTAACAAAGGATGACAAAACCCCATGGAGGGTTTTAAAACCCAGCAAGGCAACTTTCCCCTGGATCCTGAAATGAAGGAGGAGCAATGGAGTTCCTGGAAGGTGTGAGGCTGAGGTGGGGGAGAGAGTAAATTGTATATGTGAGAAAGTAATGTTCTCAATATGCTGGATTTGGTGAGCTGGGACTTGGGGAGCCCATCACAGTGGTCGGGTAAGTGGATGAAGGTCTGGCTGAGAATTTCTGTAGAGCTAGGCAATACAATACAGAGGCAATGCAGTGGAAATATCCAACCCTGATATTCTATGATTCTATGATTCTATGAAATGGTGATAAGTAGATCTGCAGACAAAAGAGATGTGGTTGACGAAAGCATAAAGCTCTAAGTCTGACTATGCTATTTTATTTTTCCTGCATTGATAACCTCGTGTTACTGTAGTTACTATCTATAGCCTAGTACTGCAAAAATACACACTATCTTACAATCAACGATTTCCTCTTTCTTCTGCAGGAGTGCATAGAATGGATGATGCACAGCAATCTTTGCCTGGGGAATGTACAGCCACATTCTCTCATGACTGATCACAGAAAAGTTCCACTCCTCAACAATTAGTTGGCACTTGGCTATAGAGTGTTGTTCTGCTTATGTTTTAACCTGCCATGCGGGTGCTTGCCATCCAGCCTCTGATTGCATAGTAGACCCATCACTTTCCAGCTAAAGCAGGACTTTTCTTTTTCCCCTTATAATCCACTGTTTGAAATACCCATTAGTTGCAGGTCATTCTAAATGCTGCAGGCATGCTCGTGTCTAACAATTCAATGGAATGTAACCACATCTAAATGGGAAAACTCACTTGCTGTAATTATATCTGAAAAGCAGCAGATTGCTTACTGCAGTGCCCTGATCCTAGCTAGGCTCAATAGAAAAGAAGGGTTGCTGTCCTGTGCTCCAGTGCTGAAGCTGATAGTGGATAGCTACATGACCTACTCTTAGCCATGTACTCTTATCAGAGGACAACACACAAATAAGCCATATTGAGGGAGATGTTTGACACCCAGTCCTAAAAAACTTCATACTTCTCAGACCTGATTCTCATCTCACACCAGTTTGAACTCCATTGACTAATGGAGCTCCTCTTGATTTCCTCTGGTGTAAATGAGAAACTATTTAGGGCTCTTGAGTGTTTGACACTGGGATCTATTCCTCCTCCAGCTACTGTAATTACAGAGAGACAAAACACCTTTCAAAGAATGAGTCTCTCCTGAGTTTGTTCAGCTCAGGGAGTCTATTTTGCAAACCCATCCCCCTTCCTCATTGAACATGTGAGGTCATATTTTCAAATTTAAAAAAGTTTTGCCTGTTCATACAGGCAGATATTCAGAGTAGCTGAGTGCCTGCAGCTCGCATTGACTTCACCTCTGAAAAATCAGGCCTTTGCCATCTCAGACTGGATACCTAAAGCTGGACAGCTCAAAACCAGTGGCCCCTTTGGAAAACATTGGTCATGAAGAAGAGAGGGAAGATAACATTAATAAACTCACATGGTTCCACAGGTTAGCTACGTACAGTGGAAGTGCTGAAGAGAAACCTTAATTTAGCTGAATAGTACTGTAAAATTAAAATGTAAATGGGCAAAGGAATTACTTTAATAGGAAAAAGTAGTAATATAAGGCTGATTCCCTAGTCTGAAGCCTTTAATCAACTGTGAAACAACTGCACTCTGAGATGTAGGGCATTATGCTAATATACAATTAATTTGTCTGGTCTAGTCGGGAAAGAGTTGCAACTGCCAGAAATATGGTGTCTCCAGTGAAGGAGATGAATGCAGCTTCCTGGTATCAACTGACAAGTTTAATGCTGTTATCTGAGGCACAACAAAACAGTTCTCTGTTTCTGTGTTCGTTGAGCAATCCTGATGTTGTTTCTACGTCTTATCGCCATGTAGCAAATACACTGGTCCACTGCAATTCAGGCATTGGGCTTTTAAAATGACAATCAGATAAGTAAACAGAGCATAAAAACTATGATCATCAATTCAAAGCATCTTGATTGGACCAGCATCTTTCTATTTAAAGAAAAAAAGACATCTGTAAAAAGCTCTTTGTTTCTGTGCCTGGGCTCTGCCACACACAGACAACACGTATTTTATGTAATTGTTTGGATTACTATTCCTTCCCGCTACTCTGATTTTTTACTGTCATTATTTATTTGCTGCCATCATGGTATTTATACAAATGGAATATTAGTGACATCTACGTTAAAGTTGCCTAAGTGTGTTCATGTCTATGTTCCCTTATACAATTGCTCATAACTGTCTGAATCTTTCACCTGTCAAGTTGAAATTGTCAAAGCCTGGTCTCTGTGTGAGTGATTTTTTTAAAAAAAATTTTGTACAAAAATGGTTCAGCCACTTTTGAGAGAGAGGACTTTGGAATAAGGGGGGAGGGGAAATTCAAGTTTCCATGTTATAAAGCAAATTTTTTGTCTCTTTTAGCAGTCCTAGTGTCAAATCTATTGTGTACTGAAAACTGTGTTGGAACCACAGGCAGTAACTTTAATTTGTAAGGGCTTCTGTTGTCATACTTGCATGAATATTAGGGAAGCATGCAATCAGAGCCAGTCTGCAGCAAGTTGTGATGCTGCATTAGGGAGCAGCCTGCTTTTTCTTTTTCTGTTTTGGTTCTTGCGTATTATAGTTCTGGATTTTCAGAAATAAAGTAGTGTTACATTGCAGCCTTCTTGAAAGAATATTTTGTTTTTTTCTGACTTCTCTGTTTGTATGCTGTGACCATAATAACATTGACTGGGGCTAGAAAGTTGAAATTTTGACAAGAAGATAGGCCTTAGGGAAGAAGAGTTTCTTTGTGCCATCCTGGTGAAAATTGTCTTTGTTTAGCTGAGTTACAAGGGTTTGAAAAATCATAACTGAATCATGCACAGCTATTGTTTAACAAATCAAGAGCACTGAATAATAACCTCTCGATTCTCTGCCGGAAGGAGAAACGGTTAAAAACACCAAAACGAAAAAGAACCCCCCTACATAGATGAAATGGTTTCTGCTTGCTGACTGATACTGTGGTTTAGGATTGGGGATAAGGTGCAATGTTGGGGGCAGTGCAGAGCTGCACTGCCAAATAGTAGCCCTGGCAAGGATTGTGCTTATCATGTAGGAGGAGTGGGCACGGCCCTGCCTCCTCCCCACTCCCTTTGGGGCAAATTGTGCCCAAGTGAAAAATTGCTATATCTCCAAGTGCTGAGACTGCAGTTGTCCCAGGCCTTTGCCTGGGGCATAAAATAGGGGGAAGTGCTTCTTATTTCCCCTCCTCAGCTCAACTGTACAAGGGCCAGGGACACCTGGGACCAGATTCACACTTGGCTGGCACCAAGCTTTAGTCCTTTAAAAAAAGCTGGTGAAAAGTGCTACTTTTCTGATTTGCTGGCATTTTATACCCACCTTGCACTGGTGGAAATGAGTGCACGAGATGTTGGGCAAGAGTGAATCAGGCTCTCTGGCCCTTAGTAAGGCAGGGCTGCTTTTTTTGGATGTTGCTTACTGCACCTTTCGATTACGGTGCAATCCCTGAGACACAGATTCCAGAAGAGCTCCTGCAGTGCCTGGTGCAGGTAAGTGCACACACGCCGCATTGTTGCTGCCGATGACGTTTACAGACATCCACGAGCAAAATCCGGCTTTCATGCTACTCTGCACTTCTTCTCTACCTATGCAATCTGCCTATCAGGTAGATCAACAACAAAACGTGTATGGTTACATTCACCCCCCTGGTTTAACTGCAGTGACCCTGCGGACTTACACCAGGACTTAATTTATCTCGCATTAATATCTAAGAAATGTTTCCCCTCCCTGATGTTAACAGCATTAAAGGGGGCGCCACATGCAATCCCTAATATTTGGGGCCCTTGTACTTGCAATGTCCCAGGTAATCTTGGATGGTGGCTGTCAACAAACAACCGGAAAATGGCAATTTTAATTGAAACCAGTAGGCCAGATCCTCAGCTGCTGTAAATTGATGTAGCTCACTGTTAAAGTGCTCTTTCAAAGCCTCCCTAAGCCGTATCGCTCTGCTTAGAGCTCGTCTGATAGCCCTTGCGTCTGGCTGTTGAAAGTCAGCAGGCAGCCTTTACAGCAAGTTTTGCCCCATACAGGACACTACAGACAGCCATAACCACTGGGATATTTTTTGCACTGAGATCCAACCTTGTGAATAAACAATGCCAGTCTCCCTTCAATCTACCAAAAGGACATTCAACCGTCATTCTGCAACTGCTGAGTCTGTAGCTGAATCTTTGCTGTCGAGGTGGCTGGGGAGCAAGGGGTAGGCTGGATCCCCTAGGATCACTATTGCCATTTCAACATCACCAGTGGTAATCTAGTCAGGAAAGAAGTTCCATGCTTGTAGCTTTCGGAACAGTCCTGTGTTCTTAAAGATGTGAGCATCATGCACCTTCTCTGACCAGCCAACATGGATGCCAGTGAAGCATCCCTGGTGATCCACTAATGTGTACATAACCATGGAAAAGTAGCCCTTTCTGTTGATGTACTCTGTCAAGGTGGTCTGGAGCCAAAAGAGGGATATGCATGTCATCTATTGCACCACTGCAGTTTGGGATCCTTACTGCTGCAAACTCATCCACCATGTCTTGCACATGACTGAGAGTCACAGTCCTACATAGCAGGAGATGATTAATGGCCCTGTACACTGGCCCCCACAGTGAATTTTCCCACTCCAAAATGACTGCCCCCTGACCAGTAGCAGTCCGTCATTGCAAGTTTCTATAGTGTGATTGCCACTTGCTTCTCCACCTTCAGTGCAGCTCTCAGTTTGATGTTCCTACGTTGGATGCTTGTGCAGCCAAAAGTTCTGCAGCCACTGCTTGACATCCCAAACTTGCATTATGATGCAATCCCACCAGTTACTGCTAGTTTCTTGGGCCCAGAAATGACGCTCCACCATTTGCAACTGCTCCATGAATGCCAGCAACAACCTGGAATTGGTTCTCACTATGTCCCACAGCAAATTGACTCCCAGGAAATTGTCATGTTCCTTGCAGTTCTTCTTGGAGCTCTGCAAGTACTGGAGGATTGTGTGTCCTGTGCTTGCAGTGTTCAGGACAATAGTGCAGAACTGTGCAGGCTCCATGCTTCTGTCAGAGATGGTGGACAGAGACAAGTCCTGTGTGGGTTTGTGGAAAATTGAAAATAGGCGTGAAAATTATGAGACAGAGAGGATATGGGATGGAAAACATTGCATTATGGGATGTTGATCTCCTGCTCCCAGTCACTTGGGGCAAGTTGTTTCTGCCCCACCATGCACTAGCAAAATTCCCAAAAGATAGTACACTGGATGGCAGCAGGTTGCACACTGAGATAGCTCCCCATGGTGCATCTCACTGTGCATCGATGTGCATTCCTGGTGAGTATGTGCAGCGCTGGCCAAAGAAATCAAGTATGCACACGCACAAGCGATACACTAACTGCTGTGGCTGTGTGCCGACATTACTTGAGGCAGGAAACTTTGCAGTGTAAACATGGCCTAAAGCCCCATTGTGGATGTGGGCCCCAGGGCTTGATTCTCCATTACTTAGCTTCTCGTGTGGTCATTTACACCTATGCACAGGGCATTTAAAATGCTACCTTTCTGATTTGATAGCATTTTACACTCAGCATAGGTGTAAATGATTGTATCAAATACAAGGCTGTGAAGAATCAGGTCTTTAGGGCCTTATTTTTCAGAGGTGCTGGGTGCCTATGGATTCCACTGACTTAAACTGGAGTTGTGGGTGCTCTGCATTTATGAGAATCAGGCCCATAATAGGTGTCTCAAGTTGGGCACCTACAAATTGATGTCCCCCAAGTGGCAGCCATATTTGAAAACTTGGGCCTAGGCCAAGATCCTTAAAGGTTTTTAGGCACTTGACTCCCAAAACAATCAAGAAGAATTAGGTTCCTGATTATCTTTGAGGATCTAGGCCTAAGTGATTTGCCATGGAATAGACTCTTTAGTCCCAGCCCAGTGCTCAAACCTGCTTTTCTTAGTAGGACCATTCTCTTCAACACATGTCTTCACAGCACTTAGCTTAATAGGATCCTGATCCACAACTACAGTTTCTAGGCATGACTGTAAAAATCTATAATGATACACTGGAAAATGCTACTCCTTTTTTTGGTAGGCATAATTGGACCAAACACTGCCTCCTACAGATCTCAGTGGTCACATCTGGGTTAGGCCTACCACAAGCTATGTTACCATGATCTTGAATAGAATGAAAGGTGTACCAAGCAGGAGTGGAGTTATGCTGGTCTAAGCTAAGGTTGCCAGGTGTCCGGTTTTCAACCAGAAGGCCCAGTAGAAAAGGCTCCTAGGGGCTCCAGTCAGCACTGCCCGGGCTGTTAAAAGTCTGGTCGGCGGTGCTACAGGCAGGCTAGTCTCTATCTGTTCTGACACCGCATGAGGCTCCGTGCGCTGCTCTAGCCTCAAGCACCGGCTCCACACTCCCATTGGCGTGGAACTGTGGCCAATGGGAGCTGCGGGGGCGATGCCTGCAGGCAAGAGCAGTGCACGGAACCTCCTGGCCCCCTATCCTAGGATCTGGACTTGCTGGCTGCTTCCAGGGGCAGCACAGAGCCAGGACAGGCAGGGAGCCTGTCTTAGTGCTGCTGACTGGCAGCCACCCAAGGTAAGCCCGCACCCCACCCTCAAGTCCCAGCCCTGGGCCCCCCCCAAACCCCTCATCCCCAAAGCCCGCACCCCCAGCTGGAGCCCTCACCCCCCCACACCCCAGAGCCCCTCCCACACGCTGAGCCCCTCATTTCTGGCCCCACCTCAGAACCCAACCCCCAGCCTAGGGCCAGTACCTCTGCCACATCCCAGCCCCCTGACTCAGCCCAGAGCCCCCTCCAATACTCTGAACCCCTTGGCTCCACTGCCCAGTCCAGAGCCCCCAGCCCTGACCTCCCAAAAACCCAGAGCCCCCTCCTGCACCCCAAACCCCTTATCCCTGGCCCCACCCTAGAGCCTGCAGCCACAGCCCCTGCCAGAACCCTCACCCTCTCCCGCATCCCAACCCACTGCCTCAGCCCAGAGCCCCCTCCTGCACCCTGAACTCCTCATTTCTAGCCACACCCCAGATCCCAACCCCCTGAGCCAGCCAGGTGAAAATAAATGAATGAATGAGTGAGGGAGGGGGGATGGAGTGAGCTGGAGCAGGGCCTTGGAGAAGGGGTGGAGCCTCAGGGTAGGGTAGGGTGGGGTAAGGTTGTTCAGTTTTGTGCAAGTTGGAAGTTGACAACCCTAGTCTGAGTGCTTGTTTGGAGACAGCTGTGCTGTATTGACCCTGTATGTAATGTCGCTGTCACACATTTGGAACTCTGTGTTGTCTTTCTCTTTGTGACCCTCCAAACTGTAGTGTTTTGTCTGCTTTTCACACCCTGCCGAATTACTGGGAAGAGAGTCCCATTTCTGTGCGTTCCCTCTTGATATGTGACACAAGGGGCAGTGGCACGTGCTATTAATTGCAGGCCCTGTGATTATAAGCTATGCAGGGTTGGCAATTTGTGAGCTAATTGGTGATGCCTGTTTGCTGCAATTAACCTCATTATAGTTTTGATTACATTAATTAAACTCTTGTCCAGGACAGCAGCTGTTTAATCATTTGCCTTCAGGCTGTCCCCCCTGTGGGGGTCATTCTGAAACCTGCTGTTTTGGATTGTGACAGGAGAGAGTGGGAGGACAGGAGTGGTGAATGTGAGCTATAGTCATGAGAAAGACAGCCTTGAGATTTTTGTTTTGATTTTATACTTTCCCTTAAAAAAACCCAAACCCTACTGCAGAATTTTAACTATCGATTGGTCTGTGATGCTGCTATTGTTAGAAACTGCTGAAGGTGTAAATCTTCAGGGCTGGCAGGGAGAGCCAATCAATTTGCCCTTCAATACGCGCACACACACATTGCATTAGAGTTAATGGGTATTATGTGGGATGCAATCATACTGAAAGGAGAGCAGACTGCTTTGCTTTGCTGCACAGAGCTCAAAATATGTCCTTTTCATTGCTTTATTTACCAAAAAAAAAAAAAAAAAAAGAAAAGTTGAAGCTCAAAAGTCATTTTGGGGAGAATCTGGATGTCTTCTCCATGAATGCCCAGCGCCTCCCACAGAAGGTAACAGCATGAAGGGGCAGGTATGATTTGGGGAGCCTGTGTGAGGAGATGGTGTTCCCAGTGAGATGTAGAGTCCAGCTTTGTTTGAGTGACCTGTGGCCTAGCATGCAGCTGGGATAGGAGACCGTAGGGGGCAGTCAGGGCTGAGTTAGTGACTATACCACCATGTGAACTTGATGGGCATTCCCTGCCCCATGAAGGGGAGTGTGGGTATGCTGACACAGGCTCTTCCAGCCCACGCTAGTAGCTGCAAAGTGGCTCAGCTGCTCCCTGTTTTAGGGAAGAGAATAATTCCCTTTTTCCAGCCCAAAGTAGATCCCCAGCCTAGATGCTCAGACTGTGCACTGGGACATATGTTTGGAGCAATTGAAATACAGGGTAGACCTGCCAGCCAGTGAGAGAGCTAGACAAAGCTACTTAGAATCCAGCATTTTGTAGACTAGGAACCTCCTCCAGTACGTAGTCTTCTCCCATTCCCTCAGACAACCACTGTCTCTATCCCAAGGTTCCAGCAGAATTTTATTTGACCTTTAGTTACAGACCCTGTCTTTTACTAAGCAACAGTATTTTGTTAGTCCTTTGGGTGGTCTTGCTGTACAAGTGAATATATTTTAAAAAAGAAAATTATTTTTTTAACTTGCCAAGACCTGAGTTCAGAATTTCTCTGGAAGAGTTGAAGCCAGCCCCTAAGGCCCAAAGCAACAGACCGTGAAGCTACTTCCTTCCCTTATAGGCAGTTTTGATGCAATCAGTTCCAGCAGGGGAAACAACCATGAACTTGATCCTGGCAGGTAAGTGTGTAAGTTAATAAAAATTCCCACACTTTTGTTTTCAAGCAATATGTGTTTGTCACTGATTCTATACTGAAGTCCATTAGTGATGTAGAACTGTAAGTAACTTTTTGTAGTTATTTATAAAGCACTTAATGTCACAGAAAGATTTATACCAGTATTTCTCAGTGCCTGAAATCTCCATCTTTAATTTAATCAGTGTTTCAGTATTAAGGGTATTAGTGTGGGAAAGCTTTGGCAAAGAGACAGGACAGGAGCTGTTTTGTGAGGGGGCAGGAAGAGATCGCAGGGAGACTAGCTCTGTTCCAATGTCTTGTGCACATAGCAGCTTAGGAACTCTACCTGGAGCTTAAGAAAGCACTAGATGAGATGGTTATGCTATCTTTATCTTATACGTCATACCTCCAGGAGGGTATGGTCTGCAAGTTGGGGGCTTGTCAAACTTCCTTGTCTTGCTAGCATGTAGGCTGCAGTGAGCAGCAAATGCCAGAAGGTAGCAGGCAGGGTCGGACAGAAGTGTGAGTAGGATTAGAGCTTTAGAGCCTGATCTAGATTTAGATCTAGATCTAGATTTAGAGCTCTAATCCTGTAAGGGAAGACCCTGTGCCCCACGTGAGAGCCAGTGAGGCTGTGTATGGGCACAGGAGTCTGCCTATGCAGCTACATCTGCAGGACCTGGCCTGTCTGCAAGCTGCAAAGCCTTAGGGGATTTACTATGCAGAAATCAATGTTTAAACTTTTGGTATTTTTTTCAAAACTGTTCTAAAAATTGGTATATAAAATGAACTCCCAGGCAAAGAGTCTACCTGATAAATGTTTACAACTGAGTAGAAACCAATACAATGGTTGTAATATAAAACACTTATTAGTTATCATAGCCATGACAAATGTCATTTTGTTAATCGATTTTTCTTTCTTCAGTAGAAATGCCATTTTATTATGCTTGCTTTGATTTCAAATGCTATCTAACTGAAAACTCTTCAGTCAAATAGTAACGTTTGTAAAAAGAAAACTGTTGAGACAGAAATCTTCAAAGTTTTAGTAAATTCTGAATGAATGTTTGAGCTGTAATTCTTAGAACATCCTCTACCTGTGTTGGATAGGGTTGCCAACCCTCCAGGATTGGCCTGGAGTCTTCAGGAGTGAAGATTATGTCATGTGATTAAATCTCCAGGAATACATCCAACCAAAATTGGCAACCCTAGTCTTGGGTACGGCAGCACAGATGATCCTTTGTTAATGCCTGATCCAAAGTTCACTGAAGTTATTGGAAGTCATTCAATTGATCTCAATGAACTTTGAATTAGGCCTTCAGAGAATGCAACAAGGCTGGGTAATGTTACAGGAGATTTGGAAAGTGTAGATCAATTCCACAGCTGGTATAATTGTTGTAGCCCCATTGACTTAAATGCAGGTAGGCTGATTTACACCAGCAGTGGATCTAGCCTGTAGATATTCTACAAAGGACTAGTAATGAGGTTTAATATATGGTAGTATATGACTCCTTGGGGCACCAGATAGCATGCCCCAACAGGCTCCTTCCAGTTAGCATGCTGAAATCCAACTGATGTCAGGAAAAGTTCTGCATGTGGGATAAATTGTGAATATTCCCCTTAGAAACTTTTAGGCTAGATTTTCAGTTGTGATGAGCAGCCACTGCTCCATTCACCTCTGCTGGAGTTGAGAGCTCAGCACTTCTGAAAAATCAGGCTTTAAGTGCATGCAGCTCTCATCGACCACAATGTACACAGATCAAGGACGGAGTATTACTAGGCGTGGAAGAATTAGATTTTTATCAGTAAATGCCGATTTCACGGTGTACACACAAACCAATGGACAAAATATTTCCATTGATGGTGATCAAAATGTACAGCTAGGTAAAGTAAGAAAAATGCTGCTTGAGTACTTAGAGTTTAATTTAAGGATATTTAGTTTGTATATTTCAACATGTTGACCATTTGTGTGTTAAGAGCTAAAAAGCTTTAACTTTCTCAATCTCAATAGCTTCTGTCATTAAATAATTATTGCCTGACACCCCCACAATTTCCTGCAACTCTGAAAATTTAAATAAAATGCTTAAAATAAATGTCAATTATCTGTTGAAATTATTAAAAAAAAAATTAAAATTGAATTCTGCCAAGCCTAAATATAATTCAAGGAAAGCTTGTGAGTCAGAAGGCAGTTGTTGAGGCTGCACTTGGGCTATAGAAACAGTAATAATTCTGACAGTTTTTGCTGGAGTGGAGTTTGTTTCTAAAGCCTGACATTGTTCTGATACTACTTTTATGGCGGAGCTTTGATCTTAAATGACACTTCAAGAGTGTGGAATGATGCTGATCCGTGAACAGGCAAAACATTTCTTACTGCTAATTGTTAACAGCTGAAATATGTACACATACATACATGACTTGATGCTTCCAGGAAAGAAAGGGTCTGCAGATAAATTTGTGAAAAGTGAGAAGCAGGTGCTCTGGAAAGTATTATTCCTCTCATAGACCAGAAGAGACTGAAAAGGTTTAGTTTGGGGAGGTACCTAGATTGGTTACCTGACCAAGAAAGACCAGAGTGAATTGAAGATGGAATCTTTTATAGCAATGACACCTGCTGTTGTGGTTTGCTTTTTAGAAATGGGTCAGATCTTCTAGACTGTGGATTTTAGTACTAGAAATCCCATCTTAGGGCCAGATTTTTCCGCTGCCTTGCACCATGTGTAATCATTTGTACCTATATAAAATGTTACCATGCAGCTCTTGTAGCATTTTACATTCACTCTGGGCAGGTGTAAATGACTACACAAGGTGCAGTGAAGTGGAGAATTAAGCTCAACTCACATGTACCACTGATGTAAATAGTGACGTCAGTGGAGTTACACAAGGAATGACTTTAGCTTTTAATATGTAGCTGTGGACAGAGTGTTAATGAAAGAACAACCTCAGTAAAATCAGGATAATTTCATTGTAATCAATGCAAAAAGGTTTTTGAATTCAGCGAGAGCAGGACTGGGCAAGGTTTTGTAAATCAATGAATGTTACCGTTTACAGAGAACTTGGATTATTTATGGTTAGTTTGCCTCTTCTCTCGAGCTCCAATCTTTTGTGATGCTTAGGATCCCCAGCTCACGCTGGTTTCAGTGGTAATTGGGAATGCTCTTGAGCTCACAGTATCAAGCCTTGGGTTTGTAAGAGATGCTGTTTGTAACTGAGAAGCATTTTAAATTGATGGAGCCTATGCAATGAATAATTTCCCAGAAGGCAGAAGAGCAGCAAGCCTACAGAAGCTGATTCCTTCATGCATAGAGAGTCTGATCCCTTGTGACTGACTATGATGATTAAATAACTTTAGAGTAGAATAAAGTTGAATGGCATTTGCCTTGCATCATTCTGCAGTGCTTTTTTAATGAGCACCCACACTTCCAACATGCAACTTCTGGTAATTAAAAGCTTTTTTTAGAGGGTTAACTTTTATTTTAAGGTTGTTTTCTTTGAGATTCTCCGGTATTTGTAAATTTAAATCTTTTGCGTTTGTGTGTAAAATATCGGGTTAAGGCTGGTAACAGTTTTAAGCTAATTTATAAGATAATTCCATTGTCCTACATCAGTCCAATTAAAGATTTAGTTCTGTCAGGCTTTACAAAGATAGTATAATATAGAACAAAACTAATTAGCATTTTCATCATCAATGTGCTTTACAAACATTAGCTAATCCTCAAAACCCCCTGCGACCACACATTCCCAACATAACACAGCAGCCCCATACAGCAAGCATATTATCCCCATTTTTGAGACGGAGAAACGGAGGCAGAAAGGGTAAGTGACAACAAAAGAGAGCTGATGTTGGAGCCAGGATCTCTATTCTGTGCCAAAACCACTAGATCACTCTCTTCTGTCAGAGCTTGAAAGGGGAACTATGTCATGCATTTACAGTAGCAAATTAGAAAGAGCTTTCTAGTTAAGCACATCATTTATACCACAGATGTGGTGGTGGTAGTGATGGTGATAGCCATCTAGTAAATTGCAGAGCTATGCGATAAATGAATTTTGATCATGCTCTTTTATTTCCCTCACCTGCACTCGGATCACTAAGCCTTATCCCACTACCCCCTCCAGTTGTCCAGCTTCTCTCTCCCCTGACCTGTGAAGATTCTGCCAATTCCTCCTACCATCCAATTTACTTGTGACGCCCTCCCAGTTGTTAGGATCCTATATTGAGTTCAAGAAGGTATGGCAGCTTCTCTGCTGTGTCTGGTGAGCTGGTGATTTAAATTTTGAAGGCTGTCTGATGCAGAGAGATGGCTGAATCACCACATCCCTTGGCAGATTTCTGAAAGTCAGGTGGCAGATAAGTATTGAGTCAGGAGTATTGAGTAGAAAAGTGGAAGTGGTGGGGGAGACACAGGACTATTCAGGAAGGAAGCCAGAGAAGTAGTAGTAGGAGATGGCCAGATAAAGCCAGTGGGATCTGATCGTTAAAGGAGGTAGGTAGATAGGCTATCGGGGAGTCAGAGAGAGATGGAACTCAAAACCACAATTACCAGAATCTGACCACCGAATGTCAGCAAGCATGTACATCCCTAGGGTGCTTAAGGATAACCCCAAAGGGCACTCATGCCCAAACAATGTTGCTAATTCACAGGTAGCATACTGATGATTGGCAGAAAAAAAACATGCTTTGAATGAAAAATGTCCTCAGGAATATCAAATGATCTTGGATTATTAAAATGTTTTTCTACCAGTGCCTGTATTCTGACTGATTACAACAGATCGAAGCGGAGACTGCTGTCCAGAGTCACTAATATCTGACAGCAAACATTAACTATTAACATCCACAGTTTTTGAGTTATCATAAGGCATTCCATCTGCATTAGACTCCTTCCTAAAATGAAGAAAGGAATGTAGACATGAGGATGCACAACCTATTAACAGTTCTTTAGCTTCATATTGTCAGCCCTTAAAACATGAACAGGCAGATTTATTGCTACAAACTGTTAAGTGCCAAAATGTGTCTCTGCATTTTTATTGCCTTATAATTTGATAACTTCTGTGCCACTAAATGACGTGAAATATATTTGCCACAATCATTTGCCTAACTCATGCTGTTATGTTTGTCAATTACAGTGTGAAGTGTAAGTTCTTAACATTGCTTCTAATGACTGTAAGAAACTTGGGATGACATTATGGCATTCTATTGAAGGGATGATGTGCATGGCAAGGGAGTGCAGAAGGCAATAAACTACCTAAGTAGGTGATTAAATGCAGATGCAAGGCGAAGACAGTTTTAAACCGCAACAACTCGTGTTGTGAATATGCTCTGTCATGAACATTATATCCAGTCTACTAAGAGTAAAGACAGAAATTTCCCTAGTTACAGTGGTGGCCTCAGGATTGAGGCTAGACTCGGTATTATGGCAGCAGGGTAATTGTAAGCGGGGGAATAGTCCCGCTATTGTGCGGAACTTTCCTGGCTTCTGCATTACCCCGGTGAAGTGGGCTAGCGAAAGGATCTGAGTCCTCACTCCCACTTCCTTTACCCAGTGGCCTCCCTGCCCTTGAGGACTCTCCTTCCACTCTTCTGTCTGGCAGAGTCCTCGAAACCCCAACAAGGCTGGGCCCAGGATTCCTGGGGGGCTTGACCCCCCAACCCTGCTGTGGTCACCTAGGACAGGGGCTAGGGTGTCTCCACTCCGGGGTACTCTCTCTGCACTGGGCACTTCTCTGACCCACTGACCATTACATACAAGTTAAAGCAAATGCAAGTTATTTAATCAACAATTAATTTTAAAAAGAATAAGGAATAATGGGAAAGGTTAAAGGAAACACATCAACCCGCTCTGTGGCAGGGAACATCACAAACAGTGTCTCTGGAATGTCAGGGCAGTTCACAGTCTGTTCCTTGTAAGTCCCAGGCCTCCTTCTCAGGCCCTGGCTGTGCTGCAGGGATGCTGTGGGTTGGACACTTGCTCTGGTGGTGGCCACACCCTCTCAGGCTCTAAGCGGTAGGACCTTCTTCCCAGTATCACCTCCACCCTGTCGGGGTTACAATCCAAGCCTGGCCTGCAGAGCCTCTTGCCTGAGGCGTCTCCCTGTGCTGGGCCCCCTGCCCAGGGTCCCCCTTGGTCTCACCGCACCCGGCTCCAGACTGCTCCAGCTCCACCACTCTGTCTCTGCTGCTTTGCCTCCAGCTCCCTGGGCTGCTTCTCTGGCCCCTCTGGCTCTGGTTGCTGCAGCTCTGCAGGCTGCTTCTGTGACTCTGCTCCCAGCACTGACCTGCTTCGTGAGCTGCTTTTCTGGCCCCTCTGGCTCTGGTTGCTGCAGTTCTCCTCCCAGGGCAAGTCTGCTCTCTCTGGGCTGTGCCTCTGGCTGTGGGGCTGCAGCTCTGCTCCCAGGACAGGGTCTGCTCTCTCTGGGCTGCTTTTCTGGCCCCTCTGGATCTGGCACAGCTCTGCTCCCCAGCTTAGCTTGGCCCCTGCTTCCTCCTTAGTTTGGCCCCACTCTGTCTGACCCAGGCAAATCCAGCTCACACGGAGGATGGGACCTCCATGGCCTCCTGACTCTCTGATTAGCCTGCCCGCCCTGTCATTCAGGCTGACCTGGAGCATTGGCCTCTCCCCATTGTTCCTGGGGTCTATCCATCTCAGGGTCCTGGATTCCCATAGACCCTTCCTCTTTTAGTACTGGGAGCTAGCCAACCAAAACACCCCCACTGAATGTTAGTAAGGGGGCAACAGTCCCCTTACATAATGGAGGATTTGGACAGGCAGGGCATCAAACTTTGCAGTCTAGATTCATAAATTCTTAAGCCAGAAGGGACCATCGTGCTCATCTGGTCTCACCTCCTACAGGCCACAGAATTTCACTTTGTAATTCCTGCATGGCGTCCAGTATTGTATTACTGAACTAGAACATAGTGTTTAGATCTACTCATTCACTTCTTTGTCCTCCCTACTTTCTCTCTCCAAACCAATATCCCAAATCTGGAAGGCTTGCAAGTAGGAGTTTTATTACCTTACTTTTGGCTATATGAATTTTCATAGACATCCTTCTGTGACCTGCGCTTTTCATAATATGTAGTAGTTGGTTGTTTAGTGACTTTGTGCATTTTCATAAATGTTAGGTGGTTTCTGTTAGATCTACTACATCTGCCCCGGGAACTTGCCAACTAGGACAAGCACTGTCAAGGTTCCTCCCCCACTCTGAACTCTAGGGTACAGATGTGGGGACCTGCATGAAAAACCTCCTAAGCTTATCTTTACCAGCTTAGGTCAAAGCTTCCCCAAGGTACAAAATATTACCCCCGTTATCCTTGGACTGGCCGCTACCACCAAACTAATACTGGTTACTGGGGAAGAGCTGTTTGGACGCGTCCTTCCCCCCAAAATACTTCCCAAAACCTTGCACCCCACTTCCTGGACAAGGTTTGGTAAAAAGCCTCACCAATTTGCCTAGGTGACTACAGACCCAGACCCTTGGATCTTAAGAACAATGAACAATCCTCCCAACACTTGCACTCCCCCTTTCCTGGGAAATGTTGGATAAAAAGCCTCACCAATTTGCATAGGTGACCACAGACCCAAACCCTTGGATCTGAAAATAATGAAAAAGCATTCAGTGTTTTACAAGAAGACTTTTAATAAAAAATAGAAGTAAATAGAAATAAAGAAATCCCCCCTGTAAAATCAGGATGGTAGATATCTTACAGGGTAATTAGATTCAAAAACATAGAGAACTCCTCTAGGCAAAACCTTAAGTTACAAAAAAGATACACAGACAGAAATAGTTACTCTATTCAGCACAATTCTTTTCTCAGCCATTTAAAGAAATCATAATCTAACACATACCTAGCTAGATTACTTACTAAAAGTTCTAAGACTCCATTCCTGGTCTATCCCCGGCAGAAAACAGCATATAGACAGACACACAGACCCTTTGTTTATCTCCCTCCTCCCAGCTTTTGAAAGTATCTTGTCTCCTCATTGGTCATTTTGGTCAGGTGCCAGCGAGGTTACCTTTAGCTTCTTAACCCTTTACAGGTGAGAGGAGCTTTCCCCTGGCCAGGAGGGATTTCAAAGGGGTTTACCCTTCCCTTTATATTTATGACAAGCACAGAGAGCTAAGTAACCCTCTTGTTTATTCGGTGGCTGAGTTGCTCTTGCTCTGGCACCCTGTACTGCTCCACTGCTAGGGATCTTGATACATACAGATTCCCTCTGGGGGTTAGGCATGGGACACGCGCAATTACATCACACATTACAATTTCTATGCATGTATGCAGTGCTGTAGTTTGTTTGTCCCAGGATATTAGAGAGGTGAAGTATTGCCAACTTTCAATCACACAACAGAGAACACCCTCGCCTCGCCCCTTCGCCGAAGCCCTGCCCCCCACTCACTACACTGCCCACTGCCCTCCCTCAGTGGCTTGCTCTCCCCCACCCTCACTCACTTTCACTGGGCAGGGGGGTGGGGTGCAGGAGCGGGTGAGGGCTCTAACTGGGGGTGCAAGCTCTGGGGTGGGTCCAGAAATGAGGGGTTCAGGGAGAGGGCTCTGGGTTGTGGGTGTGGGCTCTGGGGTGGGACTGGGGATGAGGGGTTGGGTTGCAGGAGGGGGCTCCAGGCTCGGGGTGTGGGCTCTGGGGTGGGGCCGGGGATGAGGGGTTGGGTTGCAGGAGGGGGCTCCAGGCTGCGGGGTGGGGCCAAGGGATTCGGAGTGCGGGAGGGGACTATGGGTTGAGGCAGGGGGTTGGGGTGTGGGAGGAGGTGAGGTCTCTGGGCTGGGGCTGGGGATGAAGGGTTTGGGGTGTAGGAGGGGCCCCCAGGCTGGGGGGTGGGGCCAAGGGATTCGGAGTACGGGAGAGGACTGTGGGTTGAGGCAGGGGGTTGGGGTGCAGGAGGGGGGTATGGGCTCTGGGTTGGGGATGCAGGTTCTAGGGTGGGGCCAGGGATGAGGGGCTTAAGGTGCAGGAGGGGGCTCAGGGCTGGGGTTGGGGATCAGGGTTGGGCCACAGGCTTAACTCGGGTGGCTCCCGGTCAGCGGCGCAGCGGTTCCTGGCCAGTGGGAGTGCGGAACCAGTGCTTGGGGCGGGGGCAGCGCATGGAGCCCCATGTTTCCCCCCTCACTCCTGCCTAGGAGCCGGCCCTGCTGACCGATTCCGGGGCACAGCATGGTGCCAGGTCAGGTAGGGACTAACCTGCCTTAGCCCTGCAGCACCACCGACCAGACTTTTAACGGCCTGGTCGGTGGTGCTGACCGGAGCTGCCAGGGTCCCTTTTTGACCAGGTGTTCCAGTCAAAAACTGGACACCTGGCACCTCTGATGAGGTAATATAGTTTATTGGACCAACTTCTGTTGGTGAGAGAAACAAGCTTATGAGTTTACACAGAGCTCTTCTTCAGGTCAGAAAAAGAAGCTGAAGAAGAAAGTCCAGATAAGTTCTGTGTAAGCTCGAGAGGTTGTCTCTGGTCCAATAAAAGATATTACCTCATACACCATGTCTTTCTAATTTCAGTGCACTGTATTAAAATAAATTCTCAACATGTGCCCTAATGCAGTTGTTAGGCCCTGATCCTGCAGACACTTAAGCATTTGCTTACCTTTACTACCATAAGTAGTCCCACTGACTTCAAGTAGTAAAGTTTAAGCATGTGTGTAAGTGTTTGCAGGACGGATCCTTAGTGTCAAAACAGACAGAAGCAACTGTCCATTACTTTCAAGGCAAGGATACAATCCCCTTCACTGTTCTACAGTGGAATCACAACAATGCACAGTTTGTCCTTTGAAACCCAAAGCAGATGATTCTGGTTCCTGTATTTTCCCCAAGTGCCCCAAGCATCTAATTGCTAATTTGACTTTCACTCTTCCGTACATCACACTACCAGAAGAAGCCACCCAACATGGTTGTCTGTCAACTCTGATGTCTTTCCATCTTATATTTTTGTACGCATCGCATGCAGCTGTTGATTTTAGGCTATGAGTACATCTAACGGTAATGTGTGTGGAATGATTGTGACTCATATAAAAGTCACTTGAATGACTGGGTCTTTTCAACTACTTCAGATGAATCTTGAAAAGGGGAATGTCTCTTTTTTTTTTTATCTCCATCGAATTCACTGGCTTACCAGCCATGTTGAAAATATTGTCATTCTTAAAGGGGTCATTCTAAATGTTAAAATGCTTAGTGGCTTTGTATTTGCATTCTGAATGTATTTAAAATGAATCTTAAATTGCAGCAAGGGTGGTTTAGGTTGGAAATTTTTCCTAATGTCCAACTGTCAGGGTGGTTAAGCACTGGAATAAATTGCCTAGGGAGATTGTGACATCTCCATCATTGCGGATTTTTGGACAAACGCCTGTCAGGGATGGTCTAGATAATACTTAGACCTGCCTTGAGTGCAGGGGACTGGACTAGATGACCTCTCGAGGTCCCATCCAGTTCTGTGATTCAGCCTTTTCCACTGAGAGACTGAAGAGAACACCAAAAGGTTTCAAAAAGAGATGGTTGTTATGGCTCCAATAGGCCTCATGTTTGTTTGGAAGTTATTTGTAAACATCCTCCAGAATATGGACGTTTATATTAACTACAGTCTTGGGCAGGTGGGAGGGGAAACAAGTATATATGCATGACAGGGCTTGTGGTCACTTGGTGCATGCCAGAGGGCATCCTGGAGCCTGCAGCATCCCTAGGAGTCTGCCTTACCAAGGCAGGACAGCAGCATGCTTATTGTTAAGTTCCGGCAGAGGTTTCAGAGGCCCAGATGGCAGGGCCTCTCTGAGCTGAAACAGTCAGTACAACTGAATCTGGTTAGGCGAAGAAGCTTTGACTTCACTGGCACAAAAGCATGGTTCTTTTTACATCAGAATAATGTGTAATAACCAAGTGGAGACAAGGCACTTGTAGTTTTTACAGTGAGCTAGTTGTAAGGCCAGGTCAGCACAAATATTGCCCCCCTTCCCCACTGGTGGTTTATCCGGCTTTGTTTACCTCATGGTAAGACTGCAGTACCTTGTCTCTACTGTGATTTTACAGCAGGACAGCGAATGTGTGTCACTCTGAGGTGAGAAAACACCTTTTTGTCAATGAAGATGACACCAAAGCCTAAAAGAGACTGGGAAATTCCTAGCCCAGGGACAGACAAGGATTTACTGACTGGGTGCCAAGTCAGGTTGCTGTGGAGGCATTAGAGCTGCACCATGTATGTGGTTGGGTTTCCTATTGTTCGTTTGGTATTTAGATTGCTATGCTACCTGGAAGGAATGTGGCCAAAGCTTCTGCAGACGTGAGTCATTTTGGTTGCCCAAAACCCTGTAAAAAATCAGAAACTAGAGAGAGCGTTTTTTATTTTATTTGCATAATTGTTTATTTTCAGGCTGGACCCTGAGAAAAAGATCTGTTGTAAAATACTGTAAGCTTGCTCCTTTAAGATGAGGTAAATCGATTAAATGAGGTCTAGACCAGTTATTAAATAGTAAAATTAATGTGTAATTCTGCGTTTTACACTATGGAGTGAATGTTTTAGCAATGCAGAGTGACTGACTCTTATGACTCTAGTTACTGAGCTATGAATTCTCCCATTGCACCAGGGATGAAGGAAAAGTTGCAAAATCTTTAGTAAACTTAAGCAATAAGGGAGAGGCTCAAGCTGTAAAATTCAGATGCATTTCTTAACTCCCAAACACCTTTAGATCTGGGCAATAAACATGGGGCAAAAACACTAACACAATCCCATAGATTGTATTTGACGGAGAAAGCTAGAGAGTTTTTAAAAAAGAGTTAAAATACACTAATGCCTTTCCCTGAAGCTTTCTGCCAATTTTTCTGTTTTACATTCACACTTTCCTATTTTTTAAAAATGTTTTTCTCTCTCCTCTTGCTTTTGTGGAAAAACTCACATAAACCACAGGGGAAATTGACTATGTAGACCAAACCGCAAAACTTGATTATAGGCAGAGTATTCTCAAATTCAAAAAGCAAACTGCAAACAAAAATGTTTGTTTTCTTTAGTATTTGTTGTTGTTAGAGGTGTAACTTGTAACAATAATAGGCTAAAAAATCAAATTGTTCAGACACAAGTTTGATTTGGTGATGTCCTTCTATTTCAGTCAAACTTGGTGGATATAGCAGACTTCAGAACAAAAGTGTTAGTATTTGGCACAAATCAGCACAACCTACCATTAGTATCTGGAGATTTAATTTAATGCATGGGCCATTTTCAATTACCTGACCTATTCTGTAAAAGAAAAATGATGCCCTTAAATGACTCAGTCGTCATTTAAATGGTGATCTGTTCATTAGCACTGGGAAACGAAATGGAAATCCACTTTAATTTTCAAGACAATTTCATTTTGATCATAAAATTCAACAAAACAGTACAACAGTACCTCTTCTTTCTAAATTGCAGGGGATTTAATCAGATCTTCTACCACTTTAATAATTGTCCCCATGATTAAATCTGCTAGTGAATACATTGAACCAAATTCATCCCTGATGTCAGCGAAACTGTCCCAGTGGTGAATCTGCCCAATTGTTCTTGAATGGCGACACTCTCCGATATTGTTTCAGAATGCTTTTGGCACCAAATATTTGTTCAGGTCTTATGGCATTGAATAAAGGGGCAATCTAATTGGCTAATAAAGCCAAATAACTTTTCATCTGAGCTGGAATTTGGCCTCAGTAGAAAAATTAACAGCTCTGCCCTTATGAAAAGTACCAAGGAGTTTCTAATGACCATGAGTGCTTAGGACCTCTCTCTTGCATCTTAGAATCATAGAATCATAGAATATCAGGGTTGGAAGGGACCCCAGAAGGTCATCTAGTCCAACCCCCTGCTCGAAGCAGGACCAATTCCCAGTTAAATCATCCCAGCCAGGGCTTTGTCAAGCCTGACCTTAAAAACCTCTAAGGAAGGAGATTCTACCACCTCCCTAGGTAACGCATTCCAGTGTTTCACCACCCTCTTAGTGAAAAAGTTTTTCCTAATATCCAATCTAAACCTCCCCCACTGCAACTTGAGACCATTACTCCTCGTTCTGTCATCTGCTACCATTGAGAACAGTCTAGAGCCATCCTCTTTGGAACCCCCTTTCAGGTAGTTGAAAGCAGCTATCAAATCCCCCCTCATTCTTCTCTTCTGCAGGCTAAACAATCCCAGTTTCCTCAGCCTCTCCTCATAACTCATGTGTTCCAGACCCCTAATAATTTTTGTTGCCCTTCGCTGGACTCTCTCCAATTTATCCACATCCTTCTTGAAGTGTGGGGCCCAAAACTGGACACAGTACTCCAGATGAGGCCTCACCAATGTCGAATAGACCCACACCTGTCTACTGGGAAGTCTCCTTCTCCTGCTATGCCCTACCTTCCCCTCTTTGATTTGCTCCTTCCCATTGATAGGGAAAGCCTAGAGATGCAGGAACAGCACCTGCAGGGACAGAGCAAAGACTTCCTGATGTAAGAGCAGTAAGCGGAAAAGGACCTGCAGCATGAGGCTGAGCCTGGTAGGAAGAGTGTGGCCATCTTTTGTTGCCTGAAGAATTCAGAATGGAGAAGTGGTAGCTTGGGAAGTGAGGAAGGGTGCTCATTCAGGAGACAGAAAGGGAAGGGAGAGAGCAGGTGGGTGGCCTGACTGATGGCAAGGATGAGAGACGGGATAGCTGAGTTTTCTCTTGTTTTAATGGTTATGACACTTATATGTGCTCCAGTACAAGATGCACTTTTCATTGGTCTCACTCTCTCATACTGCATGAGTATAGTTTATTCCATGGAGGTGCAAATTGGCTGATTATCTTGTGTGCCCTAATTTACAGTCTTGAAGATGGGAACACACAACTCTTGCAGCTGCACTCTTTGGTTGGGGAATCTATTTCCTGTCGACGTTCAAATGCACTTGGTCTGTTACAGGGTTTAGAGTTCGTTGGAAGAGACATATGTTTGCTTCTGCTCCTTGTAAGTGTGCCTAGAGTAATATCTTGGTGACGCTGTATTGCAGAAAGCACCCCAGGGTTCTCCGAAGGATTCTCTGGAAATGCTCTTTCTTGTTCTTGGCATGTGTAGTTTTTGTGTGGGGGGTGTTTTTTTTTTTTTTTTTTTTTTTTGCGTTTCTCTTACCAGGATGCAAAAATGAAACTGTCCAAGGTCATAGATCAGATCATTTCCTCTGTTTGCACCAGCGTGGGCAGGGGTGATGGAACAATTTTTATAATGGGGGTGCTGAAGTGGAAACCATGTATTTGGTATTCGTTATTACTGTTTCAAGCCAGGGGGTGCTGCACCAATGGCAGAGGGGACCTGGATAGAGTGTGGGGGACTGCTAGACTTCACATATCCACACTTTACCAGTACACAAATGGAAACCCTTGTCTCTAAAGAGATGCACAGAAGCCTGTTTTACATAATATGCTACAGAGCATTGACTAATGTGATGTGTTTTCATATTTAATTAATTTAATTAATTTAATACTGTACACAAGCCTTTGGTGCATACAGCTTCAGCTTGCTAACGGTACCTCTTAAACTACCTCTGTGAAGCATCTCCCTACTTGTTTGCTTCACTGCATCATGACTGAAATCAAGCCAGATCCTGTAGTGACTTCTGTGTTGGGCACACATGGAGCTCATTGCAAGACTGAGGCCTTAGGCCTTCATCCCCCAAAGACTTGTGCAGGTGCTTAATTGTATGCACTGTGAGCAGTCATGTGGAAGTCCTTTGATTATTCACAGTGCACACAGTTAAGCACGTGCACATGTTTTTGCAGGATTGAGGCCTTAGGGATGCTGAGGCAGAAACCCTGTTGTCTTTTCTTGTTCTGTGCGGCACCTAGTGCACCTTTGGCTGCTGTAAAATAATGTTGTCCTGTTGGCCTGAGTGGTTAGACAGTGTTCTGGGCCTTGTAAGGTTGAAAAATCCGTGATATGAGTTGGGTGTATTCTTGGTGTAATCTTGTGTATTTACAAAAAATAGACACACAATCCTGTTTCCCTGAACAGAGGAGAAACTAACAGTAGGCAGTTTCCATGCTTAGAAATCCCCAAATCTGTCATGCCAATGAGTTCTGTGCCCCAAATCCTCTGTTTCCTTTTCAGGGTCATGCTCACAACTGCTTCCTAGGGCTCACTGCCTCAGACACACACACACACACACAGCCTACAACCCATCTCCTAGCCCCCATGGGTATGTCTACCCTGCAAATGAAGTTGTGATCAAAGCATGGGTAGGCATGTCCATGCTAGCTTTAATTTATCTAGCATGAGTAACAATAGCAGTGTAGAGGTTGTGGCATGGGCGAGCAACCAGAGCACCTACCCGAGGTCCTTAGCAATATGTCCATACGACAGCTGGGACTGTGCTTCCCAGACTGGGCAGACAGACAAGTGCTTGCTTCGCTCAAGCTAATGCACTGAATGGTAGCAGGGATGCTGTGGCACAGGTAGTGACTGGGAGCCTGCGTTGCACTGCCCTGGGGGTGGGCACCACAGCATGTCAGATGTGGGGCAATGCTGGCTTGGCCATCCGGGGGAAGGCTCAATCCTTCCCCACCCCCTGATTGTCTGCAGGACGCCAGGTGGGCAGAGGTGCTGGGGCTGTCCAGAGCCGCTGTCTTGTGGCTGAGCCCCCTGGAGGGGCACGTCTAGGAGTGACCATCCTGGCCCTGTAAGAAGCAGCCCTGGCCAAGTGTGATGTGTCGCATGGGGTCTGCACCCAGTAGTACCATTGAGTAGTGGAGCTCTTGCCGGGGGGGCGGTAAGCGCGGTGCTGGAGATGGGGCAGGGAATGCAGGACGCCCAGAGTCCAGCAAGGGTCAGGAGCCGAGGCCTGGAGTGGGGCAGCAGTGTGAGGTGGAGGTTTCTGACCTGACCCAAACCTGATGGGACCCACCGGATTACAAGTGTTAGGGTCGGGTCAGGTATGAAAGCAAGTGGACAGGCTCGGGTCAGGTTCAGATTGGCTGTGATCTAGCTGGGTTCAGATCAGGCATCAAAATTAGCCCAAATATACCTCTACCATGTGGTTTCTTGCCTTGGGTGGTCCCCACAGACCCTAAAGGGGAATGATTTGTTCCTTCCTTTGAACTTGAGAGTGTGTGCTTGGCACACCCATTGGCTTTAATGAGATCTATGATTGTCTTTGGATCTCCGACCCACCTGCTGGCAGCCATTAGCACCTTTCAGCATAAAAATAATTAATGCTAAACTGCAGCTGTCAAAACATATAAACATGGTACATTTTGTGAGGCCATATCCTTGCTATTTTAATAGCCTGTACCTTGCTAATGCAAAATATCCAGTCCTTTGCAGTGTTTCTTCTAGTGATTATTGTAAATTAATGAGGTTCTGCTGTACCTGGTTTGGAACTGGCCCATGGCACTGCCTCTCCTCTTGTACAAAGTACCCTGGGATCCTTAATTATCTATCTATCCATGATAGATAAGCAAAGATCTTGGTTTTAGCTCCCATCCAAAATGCAGGCACTTCAAGAAAACAATGCACTGCAAGGCCTTGGGCGTTGGTTCAGTACTGGCTCAGAACCACTTACTGAATCACCAGTGCCATGTTGGCAGAAGGGTGGCAGACTAGTATTAGATCTGTGTCTCTTGGCTTTGGTTCACACTGGTTTTAATCAGGATTTTTGTGCATTTTGATTTTGCATGGGTTCCTACACTCTGATTTTTCTCTCTTTCTCGCTCATTTGGACCCAGTGGGTGGAAGCAAGACCAAACTAGGGATTTTAGTTGAGCTCTGTGCACTGCACAAGTGTTTGACTGGCTCAGAAGATCGACTGCTACAAGTTGTTAAACAAAAACAAAATCACAAAGTTTTTGAAGCCGGGTTTCTTGCTTAGGTAGACACACCAAAATTCAATATTGTTGAAAGGCTTCAGGGTCCAAAATGTTTTTCCCAAAACACATTTGACTTTCCCATATTAAACCTGAAACTAGAAGAATTTTAAATGGCTTCAGGTTTTTTTTGGTGAAAGATAGTTATTTGGCAAAGTGCCATCTTGTCTGCAGTACAGTACCAGCCACCCTGATTCTGTGTCTTCAGCAATGTGTGTGAGGAAAGAGTTATTGGTATCTGTGCCTGGGAGGGTCTCAGTCCTGGGCTTCTACCCAACTGCACTACTGGTAGCCTGTTTTAAGGTGCACAGATCTTTCAACCGCTCTATTCCCTGATTCTTTTTTAAGTGGCTCCTCAGAGCAGCTGTTCCCTGGTTTGTATCCTTGTTCATGCTACTGACACTTTCAATAGGTTGCATTGCTGCTTTTTTTTGGAGTCTGGAAAAGGGAGAAAAAAACTGTTGGTCTGGGTTTTTTTCTGGACTGTATCAGCTATATTTTTACCACAGGCATAAACTTTACTGACAATCCTTCTGCAAAGCAGCTGTTTTCATGGTGAGGGAGTGCAGTGTGCTTCTACTGTTGCATTAGTAATCAGCAGAGGGCACTTCAATCCTACTTGTGAGTTCTATGGGTGAACTCCTAGAGCGCCTTCAGACTGCAGCATACTTGGCTCCAGTCTCTTGCCCTCCCTCTAAGGAGGAACACAGCTTCTCTTCCCCCATCAAAAGAGACTTCTCATAATTGTAAGGGCCTACCCTAGATTTCCACTTCCTCTGCTGCTGACCCTATGCTTCACACTCTCTCAATTAATGGCAATGGGACAGTTCCTCACTACCCCCTGCCTCAGCTAATGCGGCAACTAACCTCTCCGTGGTGGGTTTCCAGCCTGAGGTTGAGATTGTGAACTGGCAGGAGAGTGACATGGGACAGCCCACAAGTGTGTGCGGGGGAGCATAGCAAGACAGGAAAGATGGAAAGCCTCCCAGTGATCGGAAATCCTTCTTCTAAACAGTTCCCAGTAGTGGTTTCCTTTAACCTTGGAAACAGGCAGTTTTCCAAGATGTGAATGCAGGAATTCATGCAGGGTAGACTGATTACATCATAGCTAATATCATTCCTTTTCTCACCAAGTGAAAATATTAGGGTAATTATGGAATAAAATGTGTTGGTTTAGTACGTTTAACCAACCATACCATGTTTCTCTGTAAATTTGTTTTAATTTTGGTTTGCTTAGCTAAAGAACAGACCTGAGAATTATGTATTTATAGGTTTTATTAATCGGAATTTAAAGATATATTTTCAGAAAAAAATATATTTTAGTGTGAAATCTTACCACAAAGTATTAAATTAAACCTTAGTAAATCAATTTTATCATAAAGCCATAAACCTAACAATTCTGGGGAGCTGATAATCAGGACCTATTTAGAACTATGGATTTTTAAGAAAGGTCCTTATTAACTTGTCAGTCAAGCTTATATTGCTCAAAAGTTATGGAGCTGTCAGCGACAGTTCAACCAAAAGTGATTCTAAAATTAGAAATTTAAACCATTACTTACTGAATTGTCAACTCAGTTTGAAATTCCTCCCCAGATCATGATAATTTGTAGCCAACCCTTTTCCTTTCACACATGTGCACAAATATCACACACTAACCACAAGTATGCATTTAATGATTCCAAACTATTTCTGGTTTATTTGGGAACTCCCAGTAGGAATAACCATAGGTAATCTGTAATCATCATCTTGATCAACTACAAGATCATATGTTATCCTAATCATAATCAAAAACAATCAGCCTGTTCACTTACAATTCATACATTCATTACTTTCAGCTTCTTTCTCTTTAGCTGATAAGATGTTAATTTTGTGTGACATCACAAATGCGTTATCTGAATAATCATTAGACTGTAATTGCTTTAGGCATGCTTGCTTTTTTTTTTTCAGCTAATTTTTCATTGCATTCAGTGTCCTGTTAGAAGTCATGTTTTGCTGAATTATGTAATGAATCGTCCAGTCTCAGCGTGCACTAAACCATTTATTGAATTAAAATTATTTATAGTAATCTAGGATGAAACTGGTTCATGATACATACATTATACATTTAAGTTGTTTACTGGCTTGTAAACTCTTTGGAAAGTGTCCAACATAGAACAACCTAGTCAATAAATATGAGTCTTTGTTACTTAAAGTGGAACTATTGTGTAGACAGCTCTTTCGGCTCACTTCGAGAGTTCTCAACTGCTGGTTTCTTGAGACAGGTAGAAAGTTCAGTTCAATGTAGAACTGCCAGGTTGTTGGGAGGTTTTTCACTACTGAACAGTGGTATAATTTGTTGCTGTATAGTCTGTATGAATATAATCTGTACATGGCACAAGAGTTTAGGATAAGTGCATGATCATAAACAATCTGATGATTCATCTTGGGACGCATGCACAGCATTCAGATCTGTAATGGTGAAGACTGAGAGGCTCGCAATTACTTCAAACAGAAACTTGTCTTTTACAGTTTTGAAATCAAACCCCAGAAAGGTGTGTCTCACTTTGGTATCCATATACATACATTTCTCATGGAGTTATTTATTTTTACACTTGTTAGATCATTAGAAATGGCAAATTATTAGGTAACCTCTGCAACCTGTGCCTGACCTTCATGACTCATTTGTACGAGTAATTGGCTGTAGAAATTACTGTGCTTTTATCTTTGATGTTATTAAAATACTGGTTTAAAGAAGGGGACACAGACTGAATTGTTAATAGGTTGCCACATTGTTGGGGGCAATGTGCTTTACTTTTGTCAGAGAAAATGTAACTGGCAGACAAAAAGCTGTTCTGTCCTGTCTGACAATTTTGTGTGTGAAATGACATTTGCTGAAAGAACTCGGTATGTTTGCTGTCCAGTCTGATTGGTGCAGATCTAGATGAATTGAATAGTATAGGTAACCCTTCTGCCAGATGGAGTCAGCAGTAGCAATGGCCAAGTTCAATATCTAAGGGTTCCTCTTAAAAAATACAAAACAGAAGTGTCTTGAGCCCCCACCCAGTAATCTGGGGAACCCTAAAACCACCCCTGGGCGCCTCTGAGAGGCGACACTTCCCCACTCACAAGCACTGAGTCTGCGTAGAGCAAAAGAGAGCATTTCTTAAATGGGAACGGGAACCAAGCATTAATTTGGGGAAACACCTCAACCGTATTCAAAAGCATGTGACCATAAGCAAACCTAACCCCACAGTTTTTTGGGCAGTGTCCTTTGCTTCAGTGTCCAATGAATGAACGTCCCTTTTACGCATCACTCCCCTCTCCCTCTGCTGTGCCCCGCTCAGTTAGCGGTCCTTGCTTAGTGAAGACCCAGAGTTCAGAAGTGTGTTCACAGGATTACCTCCCCAACCAGGGCTGGGGGAGGGGGGAGGGGGGCCGGTGGCGAGCAATGCCTCAGCAACTGGCTCACAGCTACCACTGCTGGCCACCATCTCTCTGCTGTCGTGCTGCTGTCTTCTGTCTTTCTGCTGCCACCAGCCACCACTGCTTGCTGCTCCCACGAAATCACAATCTGAAGTTCTGCCACTTAACCCAGCTCTTGGTGAGTTCAGCAGGTAGTGGGGAGCCTCATGGCCAGTGCAGTCTCTGTGTTGTCTTTTGCTGTCTCCACGCAAGGTCTAAGGCTAATCTCCTAGAACTGGTCAGAAGTGATGTCAACTCTAGGAATCACCAACCAGAAACAAGGAGACTCAGTTAAGTCTAACCAGCTCTGTCATTAAACACTGGAGAGGAACAGGTCAAATGGTGTCTAGGACTCTTTAGGTAGAGTCTACACCATTAGGTAGGAACACCTGTCCCCACCCACTCATCTTTGCTGGGATTTGGCACCCCTACCCTCTGGTTAGCGAGTGAGGTTCAGTTTAGGGTGACCCCCTCAACCAGGGCATGCTAGGCACAGGACTGCTACCCATTACTTGTACAACAAGTATAACATTTCATTACCCCTGCATTCAAATCCTAGAGTGATTTGCCACCCATAACCAGCCAAAATTGATCATTTCAACAAAGCTGCGCACCTGGGCTGGGTAGGTGCGTCTGTGCAAACATGGCCTGCTCCTGAAGTCTTTTCCCCAGCTTATCCCTAGCTGTTAGGGGAAAGCTCATTCAGACCCTGCTTACATCTGGAATATGGAAATGGCTGATGCTACGTAAGACGATTCTCCTTCATTCACATGTGGAGATTGCTGCTAAGGCCGTGATCCTGTAATTGATCTGCACAGAAAACTCTTATTGTGACAGTGGGCCAGATTCACTCCTGTGCTGATGCAGGTGAGAGGATGGAGGGGAGGCAGTGTGTGCCTCCCATTCAGGGGCTGTTGGGGACTAGTTCAGACCTTGGTGCAGGCTGGGGAAGCCCTCAGGGTCGTCCTAGCTGGTGTCCCTTTATAGGCCACTTCTGGGCTGTTGATCCACCCTGACCACACCCCTTCTGGCTCAGATCCATCTCCTCCTTCCTCTGCCGCACTTCCGTTCTGCCCCAAAACTCCCCAAACCCCTGGGGCTATTGAGGACGTGATACAGAGCTGGCACAAAGCAGGTGTAGTGCAACAGCACATCAGACCCAGTGCCTCCAAGAGCTTCCCCTGGACCAGTGCAGCTCCAGGCCACCAACACAGGGCAGTGGCTTAATGCCACCATTTAGCCTGCAATTTAGGTTGCCAATTTTGGTTGGATGTATTCCTGGAGAATTCATCACCTGACATAATCTTTAATCAAAGAGTAATTGCTGGAGGCTCCGGGACAATCCAGGAGGATTGGCAAATCCTACCGCAATTTAGTGTTTGAGCAGTAACATTCAGTTTGAAAACAGGAGTTTGTTTTGCCACCCAGCTCTTTGAAAGAGAAGAATTTTGATTCTGAATTCCTTCTGTGGCTTTGAACATCTTATGATGGATTCATTTCATTATTCGTGTAGAAAGAAGTGAAGGTATGTAACTAGCTATCCTCTGTAGAAACATTACGGGTCATTGTGCAATATGCTAATGTTATCCCCCAGTCCACACTGAAAGAATCCTCATCCTTTCTGTGTCCATTTAATCCTAATAAAATGGTTTTTAATAAGAAATTCATGTATGTGGCAATAATTTCCCTTGGCAAGGTAACTGTAATATCGGCGCATAGTGGCTGCAATTAGCAACTGAAATTGCTGTTAAATTGCACACATCGTACTAATCCAGATGAAGTATTGGGTATTGTTTTTCACCAGACTTCACATCGCTTGATTTTCTTGGACAGTAACTCTGAGACATGGGGTTCAATTTTCCCCTCGTGGCATAGGGGTTGTGAATTCCTACTCCCTGAGCCAGCAGAAGTCACTGCTCCATACGTGATAATAGACAGTTTGTTCCTGTAAAGGCCTGCCAATGAAAGCTTTCAGAGTAACAGCCGTGTTAGTCTGTATTCGCAAAAAGAAAAGGAGTACTTGTGGCACCTTAGAGACTAACCAATTTATTTGAGAGAGTTGCCACTTTGGATGGGCTATTACCAGCAGGAGAGTGAGTTTGTGTGGGGGGGGGTGGAGGGTGAGAAAACCTGGATTTGTGCTGGAAATGGCCCAACTTGATGATCACTTTAGATAAGCTATTACCAGCAGGACAGTAGGGTGGGAGGAGGTATTGTTTCATGATCTCTGTGTGTATATAAAGTCTGCTGCAGTTTCCACGGTATGCATCCGATGAAGTGAGCTGTAGCTCACGAAAGCTCATGCTCAAATAAATTGGTTAGTCTCTAAGGTGCCACAAGTACTCCTTTTCTTTTTGCCAATGAAAGCTGTGCACGAGGTACTGAATCCATAGCTAACCTTGGTAACCACCATGCCCCCTCTCTATTCACTGCTGCCCATTTTTGGGATTGCGTTGGCTAGCTGCAGGCTCCGCAGTGGAAGAGGGTTTACAGATGCCTTGGGCTGTCACAGATTCCCCTCCAGGTGGACTTTCCACTGCTGGGGGCCCTGTGTTCAGGATTATGCCAGATAAGCCAGCAAAAGTCAGAGTTGAATCTAACCCATGATATTTAGGGTCCTAGCAGGTAGCAGAAGAGCATCTAGTAGGAAAAAGGTGATAGTGTTTAAATAGAAAATCTGCTGATTAAATCGCTTTTATATTAAATATATCGATAAAAGCATTTCTTCATCTTTCTCCACGAGATGGGGCACTTACATCCCGCAGGCTTTTACGTACAGTTTAGCTCGTGTAAACCTTAATGCTACAAATAAATAGGAAATCATTTGTATACCGTCAGGCAAAATCCATAGAAAAATTATTCTTCTTGACTGTTTGCATAATCGATCGTGCTGCACCACAAGCTGAAATCTTGATTTTGATTGGTGGAAGAAAAGCCATTTAAGAAGTACAAGAAGGGGAAAATTCTGTCCACTGTTCACAGCTGTGTAGAACCTTTAACAGCAGCAGCAGAAGGGTGTGGAAGGATTTGAAGAGCTCGTGCAGGAGGTCTGCACCTCCAAGAGACCACATCTTCAATCAGGGTCTTCTGTATCCCTATACAGAAGGAACAGAGGGGTAGAGATGTGCCTGGAGAAGGGGGAACGGAGCATTTGAATCTCCCTTCTCTTTCAGAAGTGGCATCAACATCTACTGCAACTCCCATGTAGCCATTTTGTGCTAAGCTCATTTGCCTGGACATAGTGCAAAGGTTGGGTCTATGAAAGCTGAGATGGACTAGAACATTGTGTCTGGACATGAGAGGATATCCAGATTTGAGGGTTGAATCTCTCTCTTTAATGGGCTTATTTAGGGAAGTGTAAATCTGCACTGTAAACACTCACATTTTGGGGGTTTTGGATCCCTGATTTTGGCTGGGCTCCTTTATATATAAAGTTTGGATTCAGATCTGGAGTTAGATCTGTTTTTGATTTGGGACTATCACTGCAAGGACTTGTTTTTTTCTAGGTCCATTCTGTACCTAAGTCAGCTTGGGTAGCGCTTTGCTTTGCTACACTAAAGATAAATAGGACCCAGAGCCACCTTTTCTCTTCCTTTCAGCTAGGTCAGACATAATCATACCTCTGATGTCTTAGCCATTTGCTTAATGCTATTTTTAATTTAGTCATGTCTTTAAAATTTATAAAGATTGCCCTTGAAAGCATAACTCTACCTTTTAAAAAAAACCAAACCAGTATTCCTATTTGCCATATTTTGTGGGATACCTTCTGCTGCTTGCATTGGCTTTAAAATATTTATGTATTTCTACCATCAGCAGAGAAATCAAATGATAGGTGTTGGCTCTCAACAACAACTGGTTATAGTGCATGAAACAGTGCAATTGGATATTGATTAGCTATCCTATTTAATATGACACATTTTGTTTGCTTCCCCTAGTTGTGTTGTGCCTTGTGATTTTACAACATAATGTCATGTAATACAATATAAAGTAATTATCGTAGGTGTAAAACCCAACACGTAACATATCTTGGGGGGGGGGGGGGGATTGGATTTGTTACCTACTATTCATTTCATTGATGACAAAACCTCATTCTGATGGGGCAAAGATTGACCAGAAAGTTGTTAACTTTCCCCCTTTAGGAAATGTGAAAAGAATGAGGGAAAAATACTAACAAGAAGAGGCCAAATGCCCTAAGTCCTCCTTCAGTGTTTGTTTAATGCAAATTCAGGCAGAGCTCTCAATGACTCATAGGTTATAAGGCTGAAGGGATTGCTGTGATCCTTTCGTCTTACCTCCTGCATATCACAGGCCACAGGATGTCCCTGAATTTCTGTTTGAACTAGAGCATATCTTTCAGAATAACACCCGATCTTGATTTTAAAATTGCCAGTGATGAAGAATCCACCAGAGTCCTTGGTAAGTTGTTCCAATGGTTTGTAACTTGAGCGGGACAAAAAACTGATTTTTCAGTTTTGACCAAAAATTGTTTTGTTTCTGGTTGACCCAAAAAACAATTTTTTTTCTTGCTGAAATGACCCCCTGCTTCCCAGTTCCAAATTTTATTCAATCTGATCTGAAACATTATTTTATTTTTGGAGTGATTTTTACCCTTTGTGTTAAATCTATCTAAATTTCTAAATTAAACATTGTTTCAAAACAAAGTTGAAACATTTCTCTTAGAAAATGTTGCAACAAACCATTTTGGCTTTTTTGAAGGGGAAAAAAAAGAAAACTCCCTCATTTTTTCTGCCACAATTATTTGCTGAATTCAACCTGAATTTTGTGACCAGAAACTGCATTTTTCAGCAAATAAACTGCTCATTGAATTTTTTTTTGCACAGCTCTATTAATTCTGCACAATGTTAAGCATTTTGTCCTTATTTGTCTAGCTTCAACTTCCAGCCATTGGATCTTGCTATACCTTTGTCCGCTAGATTGAAGAGCCCATTATTAAAGTTTTGTAGGTACTTAGTGTGATCAAGTCACCCCTTGACTTTAATGGAAGGGTTTGTCAGCATAAGGACTAAATAAAAACGGATGAGGAAGTGGTCCAAGGGGTTTGTCCAAGGTCCAACCAGCTCTTGGTTATCTGATTCAAAACCCCGGCCTTCCTGTTTTTCTTTTCTTTATGGTGTTCTGCTATGATTGCTCTACATGGTTAAGTTAGCAAATATATGTATGTTAATAGGGTTATGTATAGTAAGTTGGGCCAAATTCTGAAGACCTTACTCAGCTTTTAAGCAGTGCTTATACTAAGACACTATGGATCCCAGAAGAGGTGTGATTGAGTTGAAACTGACTAAGGTCCTCAGGATTTGGCCCATGAATACATAAGTATCAGAGCTCAGTAAATTATTTATCAAAAGGACCCCTGGACACTGTATACAGTGGTGACTGAAGTAGGGTGAGTGGTCCAGTTACATTCCCCTAGCACCAGCCCCCTCTCCATCTGTGCAGAAGGGTAGGTGGAAAATGGGCAAGCTGGTTCAAGCAGAAAGGATTTATGAGTTCTGAAAATGGTTACGCATCTTCAAGGAGTGCATAGCCATGCATAGCCATGTCCTCCTGAGAAGGCCCTGCACTGGACTAAATCCAGATTGAACCTGCTCATCTGATCTCAATGGCCTAGGGAGAAAAGGACAGTTCTGCAAGTACCTACAGAAGATGATGACTTTATCAGACATAAAATCTTGTTGTGTTCTAGTTGGCTTAAGAGCAGCCGACGCAGTTATGGAAAGCAGGTGTCACTGGTATATGTTCTGTGTATGGTGTACAGAGCTTTAAAAATGTACTTGATTCTAAGTAACCCAAGTGCTAAGCCTACTTGCCAGAGTGAACAGCACCTGTGCAGCTAGGCTGCCTCACAAGTGACTCCTTCCTGCAGTTTAAACATTTAGGTGCTGAGCCCCAGAAAGGCAGGACTGGATTGAAACATAAGCACTATTACAGATCTGTACCTAGGGTCCTGGCCTCTGGAGTCATGGAATGACCTCAAAATATGAGCTTTCATGTTTTTTAAAGTTATGTCTCTAAGCCTTGTGGTTGTGAACAAAACCTTGGAAACATGAACCAAGCGTAACTGGTGCTGCCTGAATCTGTAGGCAGGCTAAAGTAGTACCCCAAATTGATTTGAGAGCTACTCTATTCACTTTATTGGGTTGCTAATTCTGACACCCTCTACCCTCAGGAGCCAACATGAGCCCATTGGGGATGCTGTTTATGGAGGCTCTTGCAGCTGCCACACCATTATGGCTCTGCTGGCCTGGTGTTAGAAGGGGCCCCCATTCTGAGGTATGTAAGGGGGTCGAGTCCTTCCTCCTCTGGGGCAGACTACTCCTTGAAGGAGCAGGGCCACAGTTGTGGGAGTATGGCCTAGAGGTGTGGGGGTAGGGCCAAAGGGTGGCCTCTGTGGGGTGGTGTGCTTAGACTCCCAGATTGCCTTAATTCAGCCCTGCTAAACAGAGTAAAACCATTTAAATAGGTGCTGTAGTCCTGGCCTAAATAATGAGATTCTCTCTTAGAGAAGTGAAGCAGGAGAGAAAAAGGGAAAAGGACAAAGGAAAGAAGATGGGGGGGGGACGACGACAGGGAAATGACAAACAGAGAAGCAGAAAAAATGCGGAGGAGACAAGGTGGGTTAGAAGCAGGTACCCGCTGCTCAGCCAGTGCTCAGTTGCTGCTTGGATACCCTCTCAGGCTGACTGTGCCCTTGGTTGTCTAATCTACTCTGATGGTTTCTTGGCTTTCCTTTCATTGAGCTGATCTGGTGCTTCACTATGCTCCCCAGGTCTCTTTTCTCAGTGATGATTACATACAGGTGGCTTGGGTAGGGCACAGAGATGAGGTAAGAGACCTTGAGAAAGGCTGCCTCACATTGTGACCATGAAGTGTAACTCCAGCACCGTGTACATCATTAGAATGCAGGCATTCCGGCTGACACTCACCCAGCCTAATGCCTTGGGTGAATGGATTTTTTTTTTTAAGCGCTTTGTGTCTGTATCTGACCTTCTGCCTCTGATTTTTTTTTTAAAGGAAATAAAAAAAGACTCATTTTTTATTACTTTAACAAATTTTGAATAAATAAACCATGTGGCCATTGTAAGTAAACTGATTGTCGTCAGAAGGCATACCCCAGATTCTATGTTTGGGGACGGGGATTGCTCTAATTCTCATTCTTACCTGAGACCTTGCTGTTCCTTCTGCCTGAAGAATATTAAAACATAATACATAAAAATCTGCATTATTACACTTGCATTTATAAATCACTGACCTGTGGTGGTTGTGTATTCTATTCCATTTTGTGCTTTGATGCATTGTTGTTGTCACGCTGAGGTGGATAATGATGGCTCGACTGACTATTGTAGTAATGCATTTAAAGCTTGGAAATGTGTCACTGATGGCATTTTAACGCTGGAGCGATAGACCATAGATGAAATTTTAAACTATTTGCTGTCAAACTATTTGGCTTAACATTCTTTTATCTTACATTTTGTTTTTATATGGTTTTTGATGCTACTGAATTGTTTGATGGTCAAAGACAAATGTATAGAATATGTTTCGATAATTCTTTCACCTCCCAATACTCACCATCATAAATTATACAGCCACCCTGAATTTGTAGTGCTACAAGAAATGTTTGTATTTGTGTTTTTATAAGATTTTTACCAGCCTAACTTGGTGAAGTGATCACATATACTTCTGAGGACCTGACATTACCGTTGCCCTTGGCTATATGGACACACAGACATTGTGAGAGGGCAGACAAACCAACACAATGTATTATTACATAGCTCTCCAGTCTGCTGCTCCTTGAGACTTTAGGAAAATGCCTACTGACCTTTTTTTTTCTTTTGTTTACAGCACTTCTGTATGCCACCATTTTTGGTAACGTGACAACCATCTTCCAGCAAATGTATGCCAACACAAACCGGTACCATGAAATGCTGAACAGTGTCCGGGACTTCCTTAAACTCTACCAAGTACCCAAAGGTCTGAGCGAACGTGTGATGGACTATATCGTTTCCACTTGGTCAATGTCCAGGGGGATAGATACTGAAAAGGTGAGAGAATGCAACCTGAAGGAAACGTATCACTTACTTAAAGCTCTTCCAGGCTCGCTAACTATTTAATTCCCAATGTTGATATTTTTAGCTGTTGAATTATTGAGATGCTAAGATTACATCAAACAAACAAAATGTGCATTGATGATGATAGGTTTTATATTCTCATAGGGCTAGAATGTGCACTGATCATGTTTGAGTATCCAGGAGGACAGGGCACAGGCAGCCTTGCTTTCCTTTTCACCCTCCGTGTCAGGGGCCAGGCACAATTGCAGTCTCTGTACTCCAAGGGTGTAGGGATTGGTCATATCCTGGGCCCTAAGGGATGCATGCCACCCAAAAGGAGGTTGGGAGGAAACAAGGTCATGTTGCTAAGGGGAGTTGCCTGACCTCAGAGAGAGGAGCATGTTTTAACTATGTGGTTTTGTGCACAAGGTGCACAGGCTGCTCCTGTCACATATTAATAGGGGTATTGATTACCATGTAGACATACAGGGTATAGGTTATTAATATAGGTTAGCTATTCTAATAATAAGATAGTTTGGGATCTACCTTTTACTAGGGGGACTATTCTCATCTTAATTCATTGGATTTACAGGCACAACTCCCATTGTGTGTATTGAGATAACAAATACCCCTTCAACAAAAGAAAATTCTCTTTAGTCCCTTCATATTAGGTGCCTACTTTTATAGAGATACTGTTTTTCCTTTTGTTAGCAGAGAAATGAGCATGATGTGTGTTCCAGGGTTATTAATTCAGGAAATTACAACAACGTTCCAATCACCAGGCTTCTGGTTGGTTGTTTAATTTATTGTTCAAAATGGTGGATGATGTGATTTAAAACAAACTCATTGCTCTCTCGCGCTTAAAACATTGTTAGAGATGGGCTGAGCAGATGCAGCCTGGAGATAGTTGTCTGGAGTCCCATAGGAACATGGGACTGTTTGACTTCCTAATGGGACTCTTTAGCATTGCTTTCTGCCATCTGGATCCCAGAGTGCAACTTGAGGGGGTATTGTCCAGAGCAGCAGTTCTCCAGGAGGAATGATATTGTAACGTCCAGCGCTACTGATCAGCAGTGGCACTGATCATATCCTCACAAATACTGCTTTCTGTGGACTTCAGGGAAGGATGTAAAGCCAACTGGGAAGGATGGTTGGGGGACACCCAGGGCACACAGTACAGCGGGATGGTCCAGCAACAAAAAGTAATTCTGCATAGTTTAAAAAAAAAAAAGTATTCATCCCTGGCTTCCCCTGTTTAACATGGAAATACTGGATATGTACTGCTGAGAATGACTTTGGAGATAGCAAGATTCAAATTAAATCACATCTGACTCATTTCACCTTCTAGAATTATTTTAATATGAAAAGTCTCCAATTATCAGAATCTCAGAGAGCATATGATGTAGCTTTCAGTAACTGACACTTTGGAAGCTTAAGCGCCAATCTTTATGGCTATAAAACAAAAACAAAAAAATCAGCCTCACCATTTATAACAAGGACTAACGAATATACCACTGACTAATGGTTGTGCCAGTCCATAAATTCTCAAGTCTGAGCTCCATTGATTTTTGCATTCATACACAACTTCCAGAATGCTGGATAATGAATAAAACATGGTATCACTTCCACATGCCTGCACAGCTGCCATTGTTAGTGTGTAAAATAATGCGACCCGCTATAGGTAAAACAAATATTTAAAGGTGAACTTATCCTCAGAATCAATCTTTGTAATATGGTACTTTGAACTCGTGCTGATTGTGCATAAGTCTGGGGATGAATAACAAACTAAAAGCAAAGGCAAGCCTGCAGGTTTTGCAAATGTCATTCTCATCAAGTGCCAGGGTTCCTGGTTAAAAACACTAACTAATCTATGATGACCCACATTTGGGTTCTTTGTGATATTCATACTGATGAAAGGCTACTACGGTCCAGGAATTCTCATAGAAATCAAGGGTTACCTATAGTGGGTTTAACATATTTGAAAGTCTGAAGGCAATCCCCAAAACTTCTCTAAAATGGTAGTGAGAAATACAATAATCTCTTATTCGATAGGGGGAACCAGAAGCATTTTGGATGAGAGTTTCATAAAATCGTCTCCTCCTTCCAACACCAAGGCTGGGTAGGGCCAAAGTTATGAGAGGATTCCATCCACCTCTGTTTTGAGTTGTCATTGGACCCTGTAGGGGAGTTTCCTGGATTGCTTCATATACCATGTTGTACCACTGTCTCCCTGGATGTCCGCTGCCTGCCGCTCCATGCATTATTTCCATGCAGAACAATTTTAGGCAGTCCGTTTTCGGTCATTTTAGCAACATTGCCAAACCATTGTAGTTGCTCATTGTACTTCTATGGGTGTCCTCATTTCTTTAGTCTATCTAATCTTGTCGTGGGGCAAACAACATGTCATAAATATAAAGGGAAGGGTAAACCCCTTTGAAATCCCTCCTGGCCAGGGGAAAGCTCCTCTCACCTGTAAAGGGTTAAGAAGCTAAAGGTAACCTCGCTGGCACCTGAGCAAAATGACCAATGAGGAGACAAGATACTTTCAAAAGCTGGGAGGAGGGAGAGAAACAAAGGGTCTGTGTCTGTCTGTAGTCGTCTTGGCCGGGGATAGAACAGGAATGGAGTCTTAGAACTTTTAGTAAGTAATCTAGCTAGGTATGTGTTAGATTATGATTTCTTTAAATGGCTGAGAAAAGAATTGTGCTGAATAGAATAACTATTTCTGTCTGTGTATCTTTTTTGTAACTTAAGGTTTTGCCTAGAGGGGTTCTCTATGTTTTTTGAATCTAAATACCCTGTAAGATATCTACCATCCTGATTTTACAGGGGGGGATTTCTTTATTTCTATTTACTTCTATTTTTTTATTAAAAGTCTTCTTGTAAAAAACTGAATGCTTTTTCATTGTTCTCAGATCCAAGGGTTTGGGTCTGTGGTCACCTATGCAAATTGGTGAGGCTTTTTATCCAACATTTCCCAGGAAAGGGGGGGTGCAAGTGTTGGGAGGATTGTTCATTGTTCTTAAGATCCAAGGGTCTGGGTCTGTAGTCACCTAGGCAAATTGGTGAGGCTTTTTACCAAACCTTGTCCAGGAAGTGGGGTGCAGGGTTTTGGGAAGTATTTTGGGGGGAAAGACGCGTCCAAACAGCTCTTCCCCAGTAACCAGTATTAGTTTGGTGGTGGTAGCGGCCAGTCCAAGGACAACGGGGGGAATATTTTGTACCTTGGGGAAGTTTTGACCTAAGCTGGTAAAGATAAGCTTAGGAGGTTTTTTTCATGCAGGTCCCCACATCTGTACCCTAGAGTTCAGAGTGGGGGAGGAACCTTGACATGGTGGCACAGCGGTGGGATTAACCTGAAATCATTTTGAGATCCAGTTGAGATTTTTTGAACTAGAAATACAGATTTTAAAAAGAATTTTTTTTTTCCTTTGGAAAGGAAGTCCAGAAAGCAGTTGAAACTGAAAGCAGATTGTTTTTTCTCTGCTTTGTGGCCAAGCAGAGACAAAAGGGGATTATCTTGTGAATTGCAGGTTTTCTTTGCCTGGAGGCAGGGTACTTAACTCCTGCAGGGAAATTCACAGTCTTCCAACCCAGAGGTTTTTTTTTCTTTTCTTCCTAAAAGTAAATAGGGGGTGTGTGTTCTACCCATTTGCTTTTTCTTTGGGCTGGGTAAGCAGGTTTCCAAGTAGTTGGAGGTTTTTTGCTTTAATTTGGGCCCAGAGCAGAGACAAGGGAATTGTCTTTTTCTGTAGGCTGACAATCACTATCAGAGAATAGGTATTCTATTCCAGCACAGCAAAATTTTACAGCCAAGTTTTGTTTGTTTATTTCTAAACCTCGGGTGTAAAGTTAGTTAAAAACAGAGAGGTTAGAATGGCCAAATCCTCAGCTCGACTACAGCTGGAATTAGCCAAATTTCAGGCTGAGGAAAAACAAAGGGAACATGAAAGACAGATAGAACTCATGCGGCTGGAGAAGGAGGTACAGGAGGCTGCCCACAAGAGGGAAATGGAGGCAAGGAAGCATGTGGAGGAGGTGGAGAGGATAAAGGCCCAGCAGAATATACCAACAAACCCTAGCAATTCTTCTCCAGGTACCACTTCCCATCCCAGAAAGTTCCCCACCTACAAGGCAGGTGATGATACTGAGGCCTTCTTAGAAAACTTCGAAAGGGCCTGCCTTGGGTACAACATCTCTACTGACCAATACATGGTAGAGCTGAGGCCGCAGCTCAGTGGACCCTTAGCTGAGGTGGCAGCTGAAATGCCTAAAGAACATATGAACAAGTATGAACTGTTTAAATCCAAGGCGAGAGTCAGAATGGGGATAACACCCGAGCAGTCTCGTCGGAGGTTCCGAGCCCTAAGGTGGAAACCAGACATGTCATTTACCCGACATGCCTACCACATTGTGAAACATTGGGATGCCTGGATATCAGGAGCAAGTGTTGAATCTCCAGTAAATTTGCCCTTCCTAATGCAAATGGAACAATTCTTAGAGGGTGTTCCTGAGGAAATAGAAAGATACATCCTAGACGGGAAGCCCAAAACTGTAATCGAGGCAGGAGAGATTGGAGCCAGATGGGTGGAGGTGGCAGAGAAGAAGAAAACTGGTCGCAGTTGGAGCGGAGACCAGAAGGGACCACCCCAGACCACACCCTATTACCGGGGGCCGCCCAAAGCCCCACCTACCTCCCAAAGAACCCTCCAGACCCCTTATCGTCCCACCACCCCGTTCTCCAGCAACCCACCTCGCCCCGGTGACCCGTCAGCTGGACGATGTTTTAAATGTAACGAGCTGGGGCATGTAAAGGCCAACTGCCCCAAGAACCCCAACAGATTACAGTTCATTGCACCGGAATCACACCAGAGGTCCACAGGCCCAGATACCTCCCAGATACCCTTGGAGCGGAGGGAAACTGTGAGCGTGGGCGGGAAGAAGGTCACCGCGTGGAGGGACACCGGAGCACAAGTGTCAGCTATCCATGCTTCCTTAGTGGACCCCAATTTAATCAACCCAGAGATCCAAGTGACGATTCAACCCTTCAAGTCCAACTCTTTCAATTTGCCTACAGCCAAGTTGCCTGTCCAGTACAAGGGCTGGTCAGGAATGTGGACTTTTGCAGTCTATGATGATTATCCCATCCCCATGCTGTTGGGGGAAGACTTGGCCAATCATGTGAAGCAGGCCAAGAGGGTGGGAATGGTCACCCGCAGCCAGGCTAAACAAGCCGTGAGGCCTAGCTCTGTTCCGGAAACTTCTATCAGGACCCAGTCAGAGGTGATGGACCTGGACCCCAGGCCAATGTCTGCAACAGCAGTAGTGGATCCAGTCCCAGAGACCCAGACGGAACCAGTCCCAGAACCGGAACCAGCCAAACAACCAACACCAGACCCCGTGCCAGCACTGAATCCAGTACTTGCAACCTCAACACCAGAGGGCCCCACTGAACCTGAACTGGCAGCAGCCGATAACTCAACACAAGAGGCTCAGCCGGAGCCTGAATCCCAACATAGTGCACCAGCGGAGAGCGGTTCACAGGCAACAGAAACAGCTCCATTCCCTATATCGTTTCCAGAGGGACCAAGCCTAGGTCCACAATCCAATGAGGGACTGATGTCTCCAGCATCAAGGGAACAGTTCCAGACCGAACAGGAAGCAGATGAAAGCCTCCAGAGAGCTTGGACGGCGGCACGGAGCAACCCACCGCCTCTCAGCTCTTCTAATCGATCCAGAGAATTAAAGGTTTGTCAGTTTACAGCCCAGGGAGGAGACGACGCTGAGTGGCCTGAAGGTGTTTACTACGAAGGGAAATGTGCTGGTGGTGTGGAAGAGGTGAACCTCTCCATGACCCTTGGGCGTATGCAGCGACAGCAGATCCAGGAGCTGTGCACTAGCTACGCGCCAACGTTCTCAGCCACCCTAGGACTGACTGAACGGGCATACCACTCCATCGACACAGGTAATGCTCACCCAATTAGGGTCCAACCTTACCGGGTGTCTCCTCAAGCTAAAACTGCTATAGAACGGGAGATCCAGGATATGTTACAGATGGGTGTAATCCGCCCCTCTGAAAGTGCATGGGCATCTCCAGTGGTTCTAGTTCCCAAACCAGATGGGGAAATACGTTTTTGCATGGACTACCGTAAGCTAAATGCTGTAACTCGCCCAGACAACTATCCAATGCCACGCACAGATGAACTATTAGAGAAACTGGGACGGGCCCAGTTCATCTCTACCTTGGACTTAACCAAGGGGTACTGGCAGGTACCGCTAGATGAATCTGCCAAGGAAAGGTCAGCTTTCATCACACATCTCGGGCTGTATGAATTTAATGTACTCCCTTTCGGGCTGCGAAATGCACCCGCCACTTTCCAAAGACTTGTAGATGGTCTCCTAGCAGGATTAGGAGAATATGCAGTCGCCTACCTTGACGACGTGGCCATATTTTCGGATTCCTGGGCAGACCACCTGGAACATCTACAAAAAGTCCTTGAGCGCATAAGGGAGGCAGGACTAACTGTTAAGGCTAAGAAGTGTCAAATAGGCCTAAACAGAGTGACTTACCTTGGACACCAGGTGGGTCAAGGAACTATCAGCCCCCTACAGGCCAAAGTGGATGCTATCCAAAAGTGGCCTGTCCCAAAGTCAAAGAAACAGGTTCAATCCTTCTTAGGCTTGGCCGGTTATTACAGACGATTTGTACCGCACTACAGCCAAATCGCTGCCCCACTGACAGACCTAACCAAAAAGAAACAGCCAAATGCTGTTCAGTGGACCGGAAAGTGTCAGAAGGCCTTTAACAAGCTTAAAGCGACACTCATGTCTGACCCTGTACTAAGGGCCCCAGACTTTGACAAACCGTTCCTAGTAACCACAGATGCATCCGAGCGTGGTGTGGGAGCAGTTTTAATGCAGAAAGGACCTGATCAAGAATTCCACCCTGTAGTGTTTCTCAGCAAAAAACTGTCTGAGAGGGAAAGCAACTGGTCAGTCACTGAAAAAGAATGTTATGCCATTGTCTATGCTCTAGAAAAGCTACACCCATATGTTTGGGGACGGCGTTTCCACCTGCAAACCGACCATGCTGCACTAAAGTGGCTTCACACCGTCAAAGAAACTAACAAAAAACTTCTTCGGTGGAGTTTAGCTCTCCAAGATTTTGATTTCGACATCCAACACATCTCAGGAGCTTCTAACAAAGTGGCTGATGCACTCTCCCGTGAAAGTTTCCCAGAATCAACTGGTTAAAATCGTCCTTGAGATGTGGAAAATATTGTTAGTCTTTATGTACTTGGTAGTATATTTAGAGATGCATGTGTCTTATTAACTCTGTTTTTCCTAGAGCTCCAGGAAGAAATCCCAGCCAGTGTTTCACCCTAGCTGAGATTTGGGGGGCGTGTCATAAATATAAAGGGAAGGAAATCCCTTTGAATCCTTTGAAATCCCTCCTGGCCAGGGGAAAGCTCCTCTCACCTGTAAAGGGTTAAGAAGCTAAAGGTAACCTCGCTGGCACCTGAGCAAAATGACCAATGAGGAGACAAGATACTTTCAAAAGCTGGGAGGAGGGAGAGAAACAAAGGGTCTGTGTCTGTCTGTAGTCGTCTTGGCCGGGGATAGAACAGGAATGGAGTCTTAGAACTTTTAGTAAGTAATCTAGCTAGGTATGTGTTAGATTATGATTTCTTTAAATGGCTGAGAAAAGAATTGTGCTGAATAGAATAACTATTTCTGTCTGTGTATCTTTTTTGTAACTTAAGGTTTTGCCTAGAGGGGTTCTCTATGTTTTTTGAATCTAAATACCCTGTAAGATATCTACCATCCTGATTTTACAGGGGGGGATTTCTTTATTTCTATTTACTTCTATTTTTTTATTAAAAGTCTTCTTGTAAAAAACTGAATGCTTTTTCATTGTTCTCAGATCCAAGGGTTTGGGTCTGTGGTCACCTATGCAAATTGGTGAGGCTTTTTATCCAACATTTCCCAGGAAAGGGGGGGTGCAAGTGTTGGGAGGATTGTTCATTGTTCTTAAGATCCAAGGGTCTGGGTCTGTAGTCACCTAGGCAAATTGGTGAGGCTTTTTACCAAACCTTGTCCAGGAAGTGGGGTGCAGGGTTTTGGGAAGTATTTTGGGGGGAAAGACGCGTCCAAACAGCTCTTCCCCAGTAACCAGTATTAGTTTGGTGGTGGTAGCGGCCAGTCCAAGGACAACGGGGGGAATATTTTGTACCTTGGGGAAGTTTTGACCTAAGCTGGTAAAGATAAGCTTAGGAGGTTTTTTTCATGCAGGTCCCCACATCTGTACCCTAGAGTTCAGAGTGGGGGAGGAACCTTGACACAACACATTTCAAATATTTGCAGCTCTTGCCCCAGATGCTTTATCAGTACCCATGTTTCACACCCATGAAGTAATATGGGTACAATGCGCATTGTATATAAACTAGTTTTAGCGGTCATGGACATGGTGAGTTAAGGGTCCAAACAATTTTATTTAGGCAAGTGAACGTTCTCCTGGCAGTAGCTATCCACTTGTCAATGTTGTTTTCATAGTAGTTGTCATACCTTATGATGGAATCTAAGTAGCAAAAACTCTCTCCTTGTTCAATGTTGACACTGTTAATGATGAGCTTAGCCTGTTTCTTAATTTTTGATGGTTCAATTAGTTTGGTCTTTTTGTTTGTTCAGTTTTCATCTCCATTCTGTGGCTGTTGTGTATAGGTTAGTTGTGGCTTCTTGGTTATATTCCTCCAGGGGCCGTACCATTATGATATTGTTTGCAAAGTCAAGGTGATTAATCATTTGCCCTGATATCCTGTGGCCTCCACCAATGTTAAGGGAATAGGACAAGAAATTTTCTAAGTATAGAGCAAAAAGTATGGGACTGAATATGCATACCTGTTTGACTCCAGTTTTCACTTCAAACCACTTGGTCAGCTCACCGTCCTCAATACTGCTGCTTTGTATTGTATGCCTTCATAAAGTCATTGGTAGCAAAATCAGAGTTTTCCTGCAATTGCCCCAGTTATAACAGCACTGACAATATGTATGTGACAATAAGATATTTGTGTGTGGGGGGGAGGGTGTGCGTGTACGCACGCACGCACATGCTTCCTAGGCTAATCTCTGAATGGCAAGTTTCTGCAAATATGACGTGTATGTGTGAACATAAACATTGCAAGAGTAAATTGTGTAACTGCACAGCTAACCACCTCATTTGTGTGTGTCCAAGCCAAATGTTGCTCCCTCACTCCTAATGAGGAAATGTAGAGCCTGAGAAGTTGCAGAACTACTGAGGTTCTGCTGCTCAGCATGGGCAGACTGGAGAGATCATCAAATAGGGTCCATGCCCAAGCACCACAGAAATGCGTTTCTCAGCCTGGGGCTGCATCCTATGGTAGCATGACTCCTTAGGGGTGGGACTAGGAAACTTAAAGCTTTAGTGGAGCTGCAACAGATTGGCTTGTCTCCCGACTAGGGAGCCATGGTAGTTAAGGAGACTGTTGTAGAGGCTGTTGATTAGTTTTCTTCTTGCACATTGCACTCTTGGTTGTAGAACTCCATCCCTCCAGCTCTGTAGAGGACTCATGAGCAAAGCCTGGTACCTAGGCTTTGGCCAGTGATAGAAAATGTGACCCTGCAGGCATATTTGCATACACAAATAATAAGCTGTGTGCAGGGATGCATGCATGTAGTTAACATGCCATATAGGTGTCTATCTTTGAAAATGCCAGCCTTGGAAATTAATTTTGTACTGTGGTGGTCCCTTATAGTCTCTGGTCTCTGATAAGTCTTAACTATTTACTGTTTTACCCTTGCCCCTAATCCCCATGAGCTTTTGCACTGAAACCACCACCCTCCTTCCATGAAGGGAAGGCTGCATGGGAGTAACTTTAGAGTTCATGAAGGTTGTTCCTTAATTGGATGAAGTAGTTACTTTTGAGAAAAATGAGGCAAACACCATCTGCTCAATTAGACCTATTTCTCTCAAATAGTGAATGTTGATGTCCAGTTCATCAGAGATTAATCTGAGGAGATACTGATGGGCGACGAAAGTGGACAGTGGAAGCATGTGACTAGGAGAACCAGGCAGAGGAAAGGACGGGGCAGTGAAGGAGAAATATTGCTCAGGAACAGGTTTGCAGAGTTGGAAAATGAAGAAGGGGCACAGCAGATGGTCATTGAAGGTGAGAGAGCAAGGAGAAAAAGAAGAGCAGATAATCCTATTGGAAGAAAACCCCAAATATAAGCCCCAGGAGGATACGGGATGGGTTGCAGGGGATTGCAAGGGACAATAGGAATCCAGAGGACTTGCGGCCAGATGGAACAGGGGATAGACTGGAGAATCGCACCATCGCTAAGAAAAGGCAGGTCTACGTGACTGGGCATTCATTACTGAGAAGAACAGACAGGCCTGTAACAAGAGCTGATCCAGAGAACAGAAGGGTGTGCTGTCTGCCAGATGCTAAGATATGGGATGTGGACCTGAGGCTGAAGAGGATCCTAACGGGAGCGGGAAAGAATCCATTGATTATCCTTCATGTGGGATCAAACGATACGGCTAGATTCTCACTGGAATGTATCAAGAGAGACTATGCCAGGCTGGGAAAGACGCTAAAGGAAATAGAGGCTCAGGTGATCTTCAGTGGGATTCTGCCTGTTCCTAGAGAAGGGAAACGAAGGTGTGACAGGATTATGATGCTCAACAGATGGCTCAGGCAGTGACGCTATAAGGAGGGCTTTGGGATGTATGGCCACTGGGAAGCATTCTCTGTTCTCTCGGGATGGACTTCACCTGAGTAAGGAGGGAGATAGACTTCAGGATGGAGGATGGCACAACTGATCAAGATTGAAGTCTTGAAGAAGATCTGTGACTAGGGTTTTTGATTTCAAAAAGGCTAACTTAAAAAAATTAAGGAAATTTAGTTAGGGAAGTGGATTGGACTGAAAAACTTGTGGATCTAAAGGCGGAGGAGGCCTGGAATTACTTCAAGTCAAAGTTGCAGAAACTATCAGAAGCCTGCATCCCAAGAAAGGGGAAAAAAATTCATAGGCAGGAGTTGTAGACCAAGCTGGATGAGCAAGCATCTCAGAGAGGTGATTAAGAAAAAACAGCCTACAAGGAGTGGAAGATGGGAGGGATTAGCAAGGAAAGCTACCTTACTGAGGTCAGAACATGTAGAGATAAAGTGAGAGAGGCCAAAAGCCGTGTAGAGTTGGACCTTGCAAAGGAAATTAAAAGCAATAGTAAAAGGTTCTATAGCCATATAAATAAAGAAGAAAACAAAGAAAGAAGTGGGACTGCTTAACACTGAGGATAGAGTGGAGGTTAAGGATAATCTAGGCATGGCCCAATATCTAAATAAATACTTTGCCTCAGTCTTTAACAAGGCTAATGAGGAGCTTAGGGATAATGGTAGGATGACAAATGGGAATGAGGATATGGAGGTAGATATTAACACATCCGAGGTAGAAGCCAAACTCAAACAGCTTAATGGGACTAAATTGGGGGCCCCGGATAATCTTCATCCAAGAATATTAAAGGAACTGGCACATGACATTCCAAGCCTGTTAGCAAGAATTTTTAATCAATCTGTAAACTCAGGGATTTTACCATATGACTGGAGAATTGCTAACAAAGTTCCTATTTTTAAGAAAGTTAAAAAAAAAATGATCTGGGTAACTACAGGCCTGTTTGACATGTGTTGGAAAAATTTTTGAAGGAGAAAGTAGTTAAGGACATTGAGGTCGATGGCAAATGGGACAAAATACAACATAGTTTTACAAAAGGTAGATCATATCAAACCAACCTGATCTCCTTCTTTGAGAAGGTAACAGATCTTTTTAGACAAAGGGACCGCAGTGGATCTAAATTACCTCGATTTCAGTAAGGCATTTGATACAGTTCCACATGGAGAATTATTAGCTAAATTGGAAAAGATGGGGGTCAATATGAAAATTGAAAGGTGGATAAGGAATTGCTTAAAGGGGAGACTACAGCAGGTCACACTGAAAGGTGAACTGTCAGACTGGAAGAAGGTTACTAGTGGAGTTCCTCAGGGATCGGTTTGGGGATCAATCTTATTTAATCTTTTTATTCCTGACCTTGGCACAAAAAGCGGGAATGTGCTAATAAAGTTTGCGGATGACACACAGCTGGGAGGTATTGCCAATACAGAGAAGGACCGGGGTATCATACAGGAAGATGTGGATGACCTTGTAAACTGCAATAATAGTAATAGGATGAAATTTAATAGTGAAAAGTGCAAGGTCATGCATTTAGGGATTAATAACAAGAATTTCTGTTATAACCTGGGGACGCATTACTTGGAAGTAACAGAGGAGGAGAAGGACCTCGGAGTATTGGTTGATCACAGGATGACTATGAGCCTACAATGTGATATGGCTGTGAAAAAAGCTAATGCGGTCTTGGGATGCATCAGGCGAGGTATTTCCAATACAGATAAGGAGGTGTTAGTACCGTTATACAAGGCACTGGTGAGACCTCATCTGGAATATTGTGTGCAGTTTTGGTCTCCCATGTTTAAGAAGGATGAATTCAAACTGGAACAGGTACAGAGAGAGGCTACTAGGATGATCTGAGGAATGGAAAACCTGTCTTATGAAAGGAGACTCAAGGAGCTTGGCTTGTTTAGCCTAACTAAAAGAAGGCTGAGAGGAGATATGGTTGTTATCTATAAATATATCAGAGGGATAAATACCATGGAGGGAGAAGAATTATTTAAACTCGGTACCAATGTGGACACAAGAACAAATGGATATAAACTGGCCATCAGGAATTTTAGACTTGAAATTAGGCTAAGGTTTCTAGCCATCAGGGAGTGAAATTCTGGAACAGCCTTCCAAGGGAAGCCGTGGGGGCAAAAGACATAGCTGGCTTCAAGACAAAGCTTGATAAGTTTATGGAGGAGATGATATGATGGGATAGCCTAATTTTGGCAATTAATTGATCTTCGACTACTAGCAGTAGATATGTCCAATGGCCTGTGGGATGTTAGATGGGGTAGGATCTGAGTTACCCAGGAAAGAATTCTCTGTAGTATCTGGCTGGAGAGTCTTGCCCGCGTGCTCCGGGTTTAGCTGATTGCCATATTTGGGGTCGGAAAGGAATTTCCCCTCGGGGCAGATTGGCAGAGGCCCTGGGGGTTTTTCACCTTCCTTTGCAGCGTGGGGCCTGGGTCACTTGCTGGAGGATTCTCTGCACCTTGACGTTTTTAAACCACGATTTGAGGACTTCAATAGCTCAGACGTAAATTAGGGGTTTGTTATAGGAATTGATGGGTGAGATTCCATGGCCTGCGTTCTGCAGGAGGTCAGACTAGACTATCATAATGGTCCCTTCTGACTTTAAAGTCTATGATTCTATGAAAGCTTGTGATCCCAAATTCCTGTTCATTTTGTACAATTCCAGAGTTTTCACTAGTAATTTTAAATTTGTATGTACACTGGCAAATCCATTGTCCCCACTTCACCCGTGTCTGTAGCATATCAACAATCTCTCAAGGTAGATGTGACATTAGACACAATAGGATCACTAATGCAGTGGCACAAATATACACACAAAGACAGAAGTATGTTAATAAAAAAGTCTTGATAAACAGAAACCCATTTGGATGGTGCACTAGAAGAAATGTTGTCCCGGGAAGGTTAAAGATTCCTCACTATGGAAAACCAGGTGTAAGCCAATTTATCTCCCACACCAAGGACTCTGTTCATTCTTGCCAGCGGGTGAGGTGTTTATATTTTTGTAGTTCGCCCCAATGGGTTAATACATTTTCTGATTATTTAGCTTAAAGGAATCCATGACTCCCCTTACCACGCACACTCCAAGTAGGTAATGCACTATGCATAGTTTGTGCATTTTTCATGGAATTTTCCTATTAAGAATGAAATATCCATCAAATACAAGCCCATGGCATTAGCAGTCGTTTCTACACAAGCTTTGTGCATCACTGTGCTGTTAATTTTACTGTTTTAAATACCTGCAGCATTTATTCTATAATTCAATATCCAGCAGAGCATGTTGCTGAGAAAAAAACATTATTTTCCTTCTAGTGTTGTAAAGTAGGCTAAGTTAATGTTATGGAGCTTTTTCTTTTAACTGAGGGTGGAAATGTATGAGAAGAATCCCATAGTTCTTAAACTCTGCTATAGTTTAAAAAAAATGGGATCACACCAGGAAGGCAACCGGCCGATAGAATGCTCCAGGACTCTTGCACAGAAACTGATGATCTAATCTCCTTTTAGGTTTTACAGATCTGCCCTAAGGATATGCGAGCAGACATCTGTGTGCATCTGAACCGCAAAGTTTTCAAGGAGCACCCAGCATTCAGACTGGCTAGCGATGGGTGCCTTCGAGCCCTGGCCATGGAATTTCAGACTGTACACTGTGCCCCCGGGGATCTGATCTACCATGCTGGCGAGAGTGTGGACAGCCTTTGCTTTGTGGTTTCAGGGTCTTTGGAAGTAATCCAAGACGATGAAGTTGTTGCTATTTTGGGTACGTCTCATTGTTTATAATGTGTGTGCGTCTATGCATACCTAATATAATGCTAATCTTCTGCATTTCTATAGCACCTTCCATTAAAGAGTCTCACCATGCTTTCAAACCCTTAATTAATTTAGCCTCACAATGCTGTGGTGAGGTATCAGTGTTATCACCCCCCTTTAACAGATGAAGAAACAGAGGCAGAGAAGAGATTATTTATTCAAGGTCACACAGGAACCTGGCACAGAAGCATAAAATCCTAGAATATCAGGGTTGGAAGGGACCTCAGGAGGTCATCTAGTCCAACCCCCTGCTGAAAGCAGGACCAATCCCCAACTAAATCGTCCCAGCCAGGGTGTTGTCAAGCCTGACCTTAAAAACCTCCAAGGAAGAAGATTCCACCACCTCCCTAGGTAACCCATTCCAGTGCTTCACCACCCTCATAGTGAAAAAGTTTTTTCCTAATATCCAACCTAAATCTCCCCCACTGCAATTTGAGACCACTGCTCCTTGTTCTGTCATCTGGTACTAGTGAGAACAGTCTAGATCTATCCTCTTTGCAACCCACTTACAGGTAGTTGAAAGCAGCTATCAAATCTCCCTCCCCCCTCATTCTTCTCTTCTGCAGACTAAATAATCCCAGTTCCCTTAGCCTCTCCTCATAAATTATGTGCTCCAGCCCCCTTATCATTTTTGTTGCCCTCCCCTGGACTCCTTCCAATTTTTCCACATCCTTCTTGTAGTGAGGGGCTCAAAACTGGACACCGTACTACAGATGAGGCCTCACCAAAGCCAAATAGAGGGGAATGATCATGTCCCTCGATCTACTGGCAATGCTCCTACTTATACAGCCCAAAATGCTGTTCGCCTTCCTGGCAACAAGGGCACGCTGTTGACTCATATCCAGCTTCTCGTCCACTCTAACCCCTAGGTCCTTTTCTGCAGAACTGCTGCCTAGCCACTATGTCCCCAGTCTCTTGCAGTGCATGGGATTCTTCCTTCCTAAATGCAGGACTCTGCACTTGTCCTTGTTGAATCTCATCAGATTTCTTTTGGCCCAATCCTCTAATTTGTCTAGGTCCCTCTGTATCCTATCCCTACCCTCCAGAGTATCTGCCACTCCTCCCAGTTTAGTGTCATCTGCAAACTTGCTGAGGGTGCAATCCACGCCTTCCTCCATATCATAAATGAAGATCTTGAACAAAACCGGCCCTAGGACCGACCCTTGGAGCACTCTGCTTGATACCTGCTGCCAACTAGACATGGAGTCATTGATCACTGGCCGTTGAGCCTGACAATCTAGCCAATTTTCTATCAACCTTATAGTCCATTCATCCAGCCCATACTACTTTAACTTGTTGGCAAGAATACTGTGGGAGACCATATCAAAAGCTTTGCTGAAGTCAAGGAATAACACATCCACTGTTTTCCCCTCATCCACAGAGCCAGTTATCTCATCATAGAAGACAATTAGGTTAGTCAGGCATGACTTGCCCTTGGTGAATCCATGCTGACTGTTCTTGATCACTTTCCTCTCCTCTAAGTACTTCAGAATTGATTTCTTGAGAACCTGCTCCATGATTTTTCCAGGGACTGAGCATAAGAACATCCTTTCTACCTCGTGAGTCTGTGTAAAGGTGCATGCACGTCACCTGTGACTGTTTTCCAAAGCACTCAGTCCTGGCTTAACTGTGCTCCCATTGAAGTCAATAGGAGTTTTAACGCTGCCTTCAGTGCGAGCAGAGTTAGATCAGTGCTGAGTGCTTTTGAAAATTGTACCTATAATTTCAATTCCATTTAAAAAAAGGGGGGGGTCTGTTTAAAACTAAAAGCAATTCTTGTGGGATCACTCAGGAGAAGCTTTACAGACAATGCTGTCACTCTTAACCAGGTATGTGTTATAATAAGCAAACGCTAATGTCGTTTATAATCCCTTTTCAAAACAATATTCTATCTCCCAAGGTCAAAGTAATCTAAAAATGTAGAGGATTTAAACTAGGAATGGCACTCTAGGTTGGAGGCATTAAAACCATACAAAGAGCTTGCAGTGATGTGAACAACACTGTGAAGGAGAAAAGACGGATAATCCAGTAGACGTAGCTAAATCATGAGGTGGCTGGAGCATTGAAAATGTGGTATTTATCCCTTGATTCAGTCTGACCTTTTTGTGAAAAGATGGAACCTCACGGTGGCTTAAACCAGTATCTGTCATTCATACCAGCCTTAAAAAACAAACAAAAACAAAAAACTCACCAACCCAATAACCTTAATCTTTCAGAACAAGTATACCCAACTCTTCTACGAGAAATTTCTACTGGCAAAATAAAGCTACTGTACTGGGCTCAGTTCTCCACTGTGCCTGAGCAGAGCTGCGTAAGTAGCGTCGTTAGCTTAGAGGTCTGGAGAACTTTGCCTGTAATATTTTACACTCATTTTTGCACGCGTGTAAATGAGTAAAGATGGTATAAGGCAGTGAAGTAATCAGGTCTATTTTGTTCTATAGCAAAGTGTACGTGTGTGTAAAATACATGTAATAGTTTAATCCCGTAAAATATTGAGCAACCTCTGCTACGCCTGAAGTCACACATCCAGGCAGACACTTATACCATTTTCACATGCTGACTTTAGTAATTCATATGGCTAATGTGAAACAATGTCTTAAGTTGAAGTATCGCCTTGTATCCTATTACCCTATTTCTCTGCCACTATATTCATCAGAAGAACACAGAATATCTACTACTGTGTTTAAATTAAACTGAAAGGACTTGAAATAGGCCATTAAGCTCTTCTTTTTTTAAAAAAAAAAATAAACAAATTCCTTTGTTAGCATCACCATCTACTCTTGTTTAACTTTTCACAACTATTTTTAAAAGAAGTCAGCATAAATTCCTGAAGAAATTAATCTTAAGGAAACCTAAGGCCCCAATGCATTGACAGCTGATGATGTCACTGATAAAAGATTATGGATAAATAAATAAGGCCACTCACTCAGTGACTGAATGAATAGAAATATTATTTTGTGTTATCACTGTTCTCATGGGACAATAAATAGATTGATTCCCTTGATATTCCCCTCCCCCTCTTAAATAAAACTTGCAAGCAGAAGCAGCTCCCATGGCAGTTTGAGTGGACCCTGTGTTTTACTTGTGAGACTAATATACTAAGGCCAAAGTCAGGAGATTTGGGTTCTGTTTGTGGCTCTGCCAGGACTAGCTGTGGGAATTGGACAAGTTGCTTAGGGGCAAATTTTCTGTGTGGTTTCCAACCTGAGGAATTCCCCTCCTCTGGGCAAATTCAGGGTGTGGAGCCTTCCATGGAGGTTACTCCAGCCCATTCTTCTGTGTCAGGTTGGAATAGCAAGTTCTCTGGCCCTGCCCCACTTACCCTGCACCATAGCATCCAGTGGTATTTCCAAAAACTGAGCTCTGCACAGCAGAGGGGATTTGCACGCTCTCATGCAGTCTTGGCACTTTCCCTTCCTCCACCACAGCAGAACATCATCAGTTCCATTGTCAAGAGTGCCTCCAAAGAGGCAGGGATAGGGTTTCCCCTTTAACCTCACTTCACTGTCGTTTTCTTATCTGTAAAATGGGGATATTTTTTTCTACTCCACAGGACTTATAAAAGTGCTTTGACACCCTGAGATGGAAGGCACTACAGAGGGGCAAGGTGTTATTTATTTAAATCTAGTGCATTTCAAAAGTATATTTTGCATATAGATTGTTCCTTGGCCTGACCCTGCATACCTCCCAATTTGTGGGAGTTGGGCCTGCATAAGGAATACAGGTTCTGGTGCTATAAGTGTACAAAAAAGCACCACCAATTTTTTTCAACTAACTTTTGTATAAGTCATGTACAATTGTTCTGTTATCTGAAATGAAAGGTTGCTTGTCAGTTCTTAACCCCTTCCTTTTCAGCTGAGGTTATGACTTGGCGTACGTCCAATTAACATTGCAGGTAGAATTTCTCAAAAACAGGCTCTCACCATTGATTCAAAGAGCTAATTCTGCACCAGGCAGGAATACACCACCAGCGAAGAGTGTGGCCTAAATTCTGTCTTCATACTAGTCCACACTAGTTATTCAAATGGACCTCTGAAGCAGACCCAAGAAGATAGCTTTCTGTTAACATTCAGGGAACACTTCTGAATCACCCTTTTCTGGATAGAATATACTAATGAGTCTGTTCAGGCAATGTTCCATCCCAACCAATCAATTGAATTATGTGTGGGCTCTTTTTTAAAGAAATCCTAAATACAAATGTACATGCTAAACAGTAAAAGGCCCCATTCCTGTGAAAACTTATCTGGTTATTTAATTTTACATATGCGGTGTAGTGCGTTGGAAGTCAACGCAGAAGATTTAAACACATGTAAACCTTTTGCAGGATTGGGGCCTCCCACTGCTTACTACATGTTGAGTGACTTATGAGGCCATTAAGACTGTTGCTAGAGCTGAGTGAATAACAAGTTTTCCTCGAACAATCATTCAGACTTTAATACAAATGTGCTTCAGCTCTGTTTGCTCCCCTTATGCATTTGCTTCCCATTCATGCAACATTCATGCAACACATATAGCCAGCAATAGTACTCACTGAGGGAAAAAAAAACCCTATTCTGAATTGCATGAGAAACATGATTGTTGCTGTATTGTTCAGCCAGGAAGCAGACGTGATTTATGTCACTAATCATAACTAAACAACACAGCTTGAATTTTAAATATCAAGCATCAAATAGGAGCCCATAGAATACATGCAATTTGTGAAAATTTGTAGGATAATTTTGACTAATGAACACACTGGGGGAAATTATAATCTCCTCAATTACTCCAGAAACAAAACAAAAAAAAAGATAAATTAATAAAACAAGCATTGCAATTAGGAATACATGCTGTCTTCCTTTGCAATAAGTTGCATCTCTAAATTACTCTGTGTGAATGTTGTACAGTATTATCTAAAATTAAGACAAGCTGCCCTTAATCTTCTAAAGATTTGAACCAATTTATAGCCAACATTTTCTAGTACTGAAATTATTTACCCTCAAAGGACAGCATATTAAAAGTGTGGTGCAGATCGCTGGTGTTTGGAATACGCTGTGTACTCTTGCATAATATCACTATAAATCAAGTCTACCTAGTATCCAAATAGAAAGTCTGGTTTCAGTTCAAACTCATCTTCTCAGAACAAGTGATTGACTTTGACTTCAAAATGGAGTGACTCTCAGACTGGTGTAAAAGAAAATTACATACAAGGCAGAAGAGAAGAATCAGGCATTTTCTGTGGCCATCTAATTAACATGCATTCCTTGGTAATTAGAAGGGGAGAGAAAGGCAGATAAAGAGCATGGTCAAACAATTGATGTATTTTACAGGATTCATGGTTTGTTGTGATGGAAATTTTTGTTACTGTTGTCTGATTTTTGTATCTTATTTCTTTAACTCTAGAAACTTTACTTTAGTAGCATTCATATAGTACAATAATTGTCTGACACTTCACAGAAATACAGGACAAGAAGTTCCCTGGAATAAGGAGTTTACCATAAGCTCACGTATTGTTATTTGTGATGATGTGGGAGCTAGGGAAAGGGGACAGACAGACCTTATCCTGTTGTTTGTATAAGGATTATTTTGTATGTTTAAGGGTTTGTTTGTTTTTTTAAATGGGCAGGTGTGAGACCAGGGATATGTAGATAGGGTAAGCATGGACATTAGTTGGAGAGAAGTTACCCAGGTAGCTTTTGCAAATAGTGTTAGACAACTTTTTCAACCCTTAGGTCTTCTGATCTCCTTAAGGATATTCTTTTGTGTGGGAGTACAATTTGAAGCTAAATAATACCTTTGGATACATTCATAAAAGAGCCATAGACAATCAAGTATATGCTCCACTGAAATCAGAGGACAGAATTTGGTCAATCATATTTTTAGGTTTTCTGCATTTTCTCTCTGGGTCTCAAACAAATACTTTGTTCGGTTTTCTATAGCTTTCTGGCCCTTCCACTCACACCATTACTTAGTACTATAAGTGTGCTCAGTACTTTTACAGTAGGCAGAAAGTGCAAGACAAATAACAAGAATCCCTGTCCTGAGAAGTATTATAGGTGGCACAGGTAGCCTGACATCCCATTACCAGATCTTGTTTCCAGTTGCTTATAACTTTACTAAACTTTAGCCTTTGGGGCTGAAATTTTCAGTGCTGGATTTTGTCTCAGGCTGAATCTCTTGGGAAATTTTTCAGCAAAAATGGTTCAGCTGTTTCTCAGAACAAGGTGAGAGGAAAATACATTGTTTTGCCCATGTAACAAAATTCTTACAGATGTTTAGTTGAGGAGCTATAGAGCCTCAGTGCTGTGGAGCCAGGGACATGACATTTGGCAGGGGCTGGCTGTCATGTCAGGGATATGTCTTTTGCCCTCCCCATTAAAATCTGCCCATATTTGGCTCAGATGCAAGCCTTTGAAAAAATCATAGTTTGAATATGCACAATAGAGACTTGTTAGAGTTTGGCAGCTAAATTCTCTGAAGATTCCATCAGTTCTGAGCATGCTCCAGTCTGGGACTGAGCATGACTTTCCCTGTGATGTGGGGAAAAATAGTATGTGATTATGTAAGTAAATACTATATCATAATGCATACTCACAAGGGGGCCAAATTAAGGTGCAAAGGTAACCTGAATTCTGGCATTTCCTAACTTCTGAAACCTTAACCTTTGCAACCTTAACATTCTTTTAATGTAGTTTCTGTGTGTAATACAGCTTAAAGACAGGCAGGTTTACAATACAGTCGAATGGTATGGCTCAGTAATATCCGGGGAGCCATAGAGTGTTGTGGAGTCATTGTATCTGGAATATTTTACGGAAAGGGTAAGTTTTGATGGAGGATTTTGAAGGAAGATAAAAGGCTTGGCATATGTTAACTGGGAGGATGCTCCATGCTTAGGCATTGGCATGAGACAAGGTTTGCAGTTGTAAATAGAGGAAGGAGAAAAAGGGTATGTCTATACTTGGGGCTGGCAGTGTGATGCCCAGCTCTCATTGTACCATGGTGGTACAGGCAGTGGTGCACGGCTGGATGAGCTAGCTGCCCCGAGTACAAACCTAGCCATTGGCACATAGTTGAGTGGCTAGTCCGGGTTGCTGCCTATGTTACTGTGGCTATGCTACCCTTTTTAACGCACTAGCACAATGAGAACTAGCGTGAGCATGTCTCCTCAAGCTGGGAATTGCACTCTCCCCAGCTAAAGTGCTGACATACTCAAAGGAAGCCTTGAGGAGTGAGGCTGGGTGGACTAGATAGTCACTGTTAAGAAACACACTACCACATTCTGCTTGTATGTATGTTTCTCTTCGTCATCTGCCTCTTCATATCTCCTTCCTGTTGCCATGCGAGATGACCAAACTGCTGCTATCTGTCCAGATGTGGTCTAGATAGTTTCTGTTTTTTATGGAAAACCACTTAGGAACAAAATTACATATTTATAAATAACTTCTATAAATAGACTATCAAATGATCAATAGAATGCTTTGTTATAAAAGCCAATAAATAGTGTTCAACCCAAAGGCAGTGGCCCCTAAGCAGGAATATTTTTGCCCCTCCCGCACAACTCTTACTAAAAAAAGCAAATGGGGGCCACCTTAAGCTGCTCGGGGCTCTAAGCCATTGCTTAGTCTCCTTATGCCTAACACTGACTCTGGTTCAGCCTCTTCGGTGACGAGATACATAAATACCTAGACATGATCAAGAATGCTCTGTCTCTCTTTTAGTAGTGGTAGTAAATAATAAACAATGTAGCCTAAATCTGACTTTTTTGACATGAAAATGGAACTACCAGGGAAAACCCAGCTTGCTGGAAAATTTGAAGGAAGGAAGCAAGCAAAACTGTCCAAGCAAAAGCTGCTACTTGTACTAGACCCGATCTCTTATGTTCAAAGATTGTGTTGTGGATTGGGATAGTATGGCCCAAGGGATCAGCAAGAGCCTGTGTATATCTTGGAGCTGACCAAGGATAGGAAGCAAGAGGTCTGCATAGCCTTGCGGTATGGGGCCTGAGAAATTGGTCTGGTGGAGACTTATTTTAACCTGAGATCACTGGAGTGGGCAATGGTCTGAACCAGTTGTTTGCTTTAATGGGTTTAATGAATGTAGCAAAATGCCTGAGCTGTGTTTGGTAAATTCCATAGAATGACCACAGTAGAGCATGATATAGCAAACCTTTACTCACGTGAGTAAACTTATTCACACAAGTAGTCTTGTTGATTATGGTGGGCTGCTTGTCTGGGTAAGGACTGGAGGGTTGACCTGTTAGTCTGTTAGAGAAACTCTTAATATCTTAAAGACTTTTTTTTTACAACATTTAATTGAACAAAGTTTTTTGTTTTTAATTAGCACCTCTGAAATATTCTCAAGATAAAAAGAAATGCTTTTTATAAGCATTCAGGAAACACTGACTACTTACAACAGATCATTTAATAAACCGTGAAAGAATATGTAGCACTTCTATAGTTCATGGATATCCCTACGTTTTCAGAGATTCGCTTGGCATTTAGATACACAGCTCCTACTGGCATAAAAAGAATTCCATTGATTAGTGCAAGTTGTTTGGCTAAATTCTGTTTGAGCCTTTGCTATCCACTGATTCTTGTTTACTAAACTGACCACCTTTTTATTAACCTGAGAAGGCTGTAGAAAATAGTAAGTGTCCTGTCTTTGCTCAACCAAAGCTATAAGCAATGACTGGATGCAGAGGATACACTAAGTGTGATAAGGCCATAACTGTCCTTGATGTTAATGACAAAGGCCAACAATTCCCAAATTGGATGCATAAAATGAATAAAATGGGTCTAATTTTCAAAACATTCCCAGTTCCCATTGAAGTCCATTAGCGTTGTGGGTGATTTGAAAATCAGGCTTATTTTTCCTTTTAGGTGCTTAAATATGGAGTTAGGTGCCTACCTTTAAGCACTCACTTTTTGGAAATGTTAGACCTCATTTTCAAATGAGGGCATGTAAACTGAGCCCCCCACCAAATATGTGCAGGAAACAGCTGGGTGTTTGCTTATGCCAATAGGGGAACTATTAATAAATACCTGTTTGTGCATCCAGCTATCTGATTCTGTGCACAGAGTCCACATTTGCCCATGTGTGGGGCCAGTTTAGTTGCCCAACCAATCATTTGATCCCAAGAATCACTGTCTCAGCTCCATTACATTTATCATGTTCTCACATTCTGTGTTTGAGTTAAATATGTTACTCTTATGTACATATTCTTTGTCTAAGCAAAAGGCACTAATGGCTAAGCCCTCAATCTGTAGTGCAATAGTGGCATTAAAATATTATAGCAATGGTGGCCATATTGGTCAAATCCCCAGTGGGATTGGTAGGTTAATGGGAATTTCGTGCCTGGCCTTGAGTATGGAAGTGTATAGCTCTACAAATAGACTTTGTTTCCCCATAAAGGAGTTGTCTACAGTATTTCTTGGATTTTGTGGTGCTGTAGGGTTTGGAACATATTTGCTGACTCATGTATTTGGCAGGTGCTTGAGAAATAGTGTAAAAATATTATTGAAAAACCATGCGTATGTTACTGCTTAAATACATTTAATTTGAGGGTATCTGTTGTAAACAAGAAAACAGGAGGACAGACATTAATTTTTCCTCAGTTATACAGCCTGTGTCCTCGGATCCCTGAGAGGGATTCACCCTAAGAAGTGCAACTGATGTTCCCATTGCTTCCTTCCCCCAAGTTCAACTGGCAGGGAACAGCTTGGACCACAGGGGTCTCAGCAGGGGGAGGCCCCTATAGGCTTTGTGTTGAGTGACTGCATCACACATTAAGCGGGGGGAGAGGGGGAGGCTGTTGCCCAGCTTGCTGGAGGAAGGTGTGTACCTCTTTAAGGGATAGAGAGGCCTGGAGTGAGTTTGCAGCAGCTGCGAAGCAGATCAGTGTGGTGATGCTGGCGCATTCCGCTCCCTGCCCCCCACCCCTGTAACAAGAAGAGAAGGGAGGCTATATAAGTAGATGTTAGGGAGAAGTCATCTCTCTCCACCTAATCTAGCTCTGGCCCCTCCTTGGACAATTCTGAGGCAGATCTGGTTGCCCGCAGTCCCAGGAAAGAAGAGAGTTTGAGGGCACTTGGCACTGCTGCAGCCTTCCCCAGGCATGCTGGAGATCCTTATCCAGGGTTATTCTTGATAAGATTTTTTTTTTTTTTTTAAATCAAGCATATGAGACATAGTTGAAAGTAGTTATAATTGACATTGTAACAGACAGCATACATGCACTTGTTGTTTGATTGAGTCATGGTCTAGCCAGACATAAGATTGGGATCTAGGAACTCCTGAGTTCTGATTCTGCCTCCAGTTCCGATTCTCTCGATAGCCTTGAGCAAGTCCAATAAATACCCTGCCTTGGTTTTCTCACTTGTAAAATGGGATAACTATATTTGCCTGTGGTATATATTGTAGGGCATGCTGACCCTTTACAGCAGGCTAAAGGCCCTGCACAGCTCTGTTTTCAATTCAGCCCAGAACCAAGGAGCTCTGTCACTTATAGTCCAGAGCTATAAGCCTCCCAGCAAGGAATGGAGACTGTATATAAAGAGCTCCTTTTTCACTGTGCAAGAAGAGTCCTGAAAGGAATAGGTGGTGGGTCTCTTCTGGCCTGGCTGGCTGTTGGAGGAACTGCGCAGAGCTGTCTGGATGGAGCAGAAAAACTATGAGAAGTATGGGTTTTTTTCTATTTTGAAATTGCTAGTGGCAGCAAGGTTCTGGAGAGAGCTGAATCTCAGGAGGAAGCAAAGAAAGTAGTCCTGGGCAAAAAGGTAACTTAGAGAACAGGACAAGGCACGTGCTGCTTTTTCTTGGAGCCTGTGGCCAGAGCTTCCTGCAAAGGATGGGTGAAAAATACTCTCATCCTCTGGACTTGAATTACAGGAGGGAGGAGCCGGACTTTTGTCACCCTGAAAGAGGTGGAATTTTGATTCAGCCAGAAGGCTAAATGAATGCATTGAAGAGAGAAACTGAGTTAATGGCCACATATTCATGAAGAGGAGGCAAGCCACTGCTTCAGCACCTCACACTTTGACAATGGAAAAATCACAATGTAGATCCACGTGTGATTATTAGTACTGCTATCAGAGCTGACGGAACATAACATAATGGAAAAAAATTGTCAGAATGATTCTGTGTATAACCCAAGATGAGTTTAAGACATTCTATCTATGGAGTTTGTAAGTGGATATTGAGTGGCTGCTTTAATTTATTTATCATCACTGGGGATAAGTTCTGTGTGTCTAGGATTTACATTTATTTACTTTATTTAAGATAACCTGTTGGATGGGAGAAAAGTGCTGTGTTCATGTCCCCAGAATACAAGTTTTTATTATTTATTAAGCTATAACCCTGAGGAGGAGACCTATTCTTGGCGCCGCCCTCACCCCCCACTTCAAAATACCATGTGAGCTTGATGTGTCACATTCTGTTTCAGAAGGACATTAAATGGTCCATTTACTTTGGGTGGAGAAATTCCTGCTGATTTAATTTTATCTAATTGCAATCTTAAAGGACACAAACAGAATTGTTCTTATAATGTTCCTTTGAAATTGCTTTAGTTTCCTCATTTAGCCATAAGCTGTTGTTCAGCTGTAGGCACAGAAGGCTAGATTCTGATCACAGCAGGACAGATTCCTCTCATGGCACAGGGTGTGTGCGCGGGCAAATCACACCCTTTTACACTGAGAGGAGTGGCTATACCAGAGGGGTAATCTACCTTGGGGAAGGGCAAATGGCAATGCAGGATTTCCATCAGGGGAAGGCAGCTGTAAAATCTGTCGGGTGGCCCACCAGCAGTGACTCCTATCTTGCATGTCATGTGGAATTGGCATCTTCCAGCCTGTTTGGCTTCACTCTGTGTGGCCACCCGCACCCAGTTCCTGTACTGTGTTGAGTGGTTCACCCTCACTGATGGAGTGGGGCTGTGCAGATCGTTTGTGATGCTATGCCCTCTCACCAAGTGCGTTTCCTTCACTGGAACGTCATATTCCACTGACAACAGCTGAATCTGGAACGGAGACTGAGTAAGGCCTGCTCAACACTAGAACATCCTATTGGCATAGCTACCTCATCTAAGAGTATAAACTGCTGGTATAAACTGTCTCTCTATTAGGAGAGACCATATTACCAGTACATTATCAATATATCTGTCCTGGGAAACCCTTCCTAACATAGATAAGGCCTCACTGTGATTTATACTGGCAAATATGGGAATAGAGTTGCTTTAAAATATACTCAGAACAAAAGCAAGTAACCATCAAAATAAAGGATTTAAAACCTTTTAGGAAGCACAGATAATTTTACAAAAGTGCCTAGGTGACTTAGGAGCCTAGGACCCTTTTGCAAATGGGGCTTAGGCTCCTAACTTTTGTAAATGTTACCCCACAACTCTACTTTGTTCTCCATCTGAGTTTACAATGTTTTTCCTTTCACGTTCTAGGATTTTGAATGAAAACTATCAAACTGCTGTCTTCTAAGTAACAAGAAATAAATTGTGTGTGCTGGATTACAAGGTGTTAGCAGGGTTTCCTGAACATCTTAATAAACTAATTAATGTCACAATGCTGCTATAAGATGGCACTTTATAACTTGAACAATAATTCACTTTTGAAAGCAGAATGATTAATTAAAACCCAGCTCCATCTCCTGGTACTGGCGTTGAGCCCCATTTCTTTAAGTGGGTCTGTTCAGAATGGCAGGCCATCTCCAATCCTCCCTGCTGCCAGACTGCTAACCCTGATGCAGGCAGTTCAGACTAACCTATGGTTTTTGTTGTTGTGCATTCAATGAACTTTACGGAGGGGAAAAATCTGATTGGTGTGATTTGCTAATCCTGTGTTTGGGACGTGTCCCACAGAAGACCCTAATGTAAAAACAAATACACATCTTGAGGCTGATCCTGCTTCTGTTGTCTCAGTGGGAGCAGGAGCTTCCCTATATATGTGGATTTTGCTTTTCTAATGGAAACAGTGCAGCCATTACTCATTAGTCACATGCTTAGGACACCTAGGAAAAAGTGCTGTTAGTTGGTATTAGCAGCCTCTGGTTTGAGGGTTTGTCTGGAAATCTGCTATTTGTCTCTAATTTCTGGTAAAGCATGAAATGTAGAGGTCATCTGTCACAAAAATATCCATTCCTTGCTTAAGCCTGCAGATAGTTTAAAATGAGAGATGTGCGTAATGTGTTGGTATCACACAGCTTCAAACCAATTGACAAATTGCTCCCTGGAGGCTCTGGAGAGGAAGGGTCTTACTGCAAAGACAAGCTAGGTTAATGAACCTCAAATATTCAGCCAGTTCTTTGAGGAAGTTGGGCTGAATATTTGACACCAGATGAGTGTCATGTGGATTTGTTTATTACCACAAAATTTATGCAACTCTACTTAAAATACCCCCTGGTCCTGCAGGTATGCTGAGGTGCCAGATTCACTCCGTTATTTGTGGAAATATTCCCTTAAGAATGACTGTACCTCTGCGAACAGCGCACAACTGCAGGGCTGACAAGTGCTCTAGTTACACAGGAGAGACAAGGCAGGGGAGGTAATATCTTTTATTGGACCAACTTCTTTTGGTGAGAGAGACAAGCTTTTGAGCACACAGAGCTCTTCTTGAAAGCTCGACTCTGTCTCACAAACAGTGGTTGGTCCTCACCCGCTTTGTCTCTCTCATATCCTCCTGGGATTGACCCAGCTACAGCTACTCAAGTTACATGTGGGCAGTACTGATCACTGATGTACAAATACACCAGGACCCAAAATGTGAAGACGCTACTACATATCCAAGTGTTGTAAGAGTCTTGGGACCTGTAACTCCTATTCACTTGGCACCTTTCAAGATTTGGCTTACAGCTAGAAAGGTGTGTCCCAGTCCAAATAGCAGCCTGCCCATTACCGCTGATCACCATATTTGAATATTTCCAAATAGCAGTGGTTGAAAATGGTCAGTGTATTTTGGAAAAAGAAGAAAAAATATTTTTGAAACTGGTGGTTTGTTTTGTTTGACAAAAAAAATCCCCCACCTCCATTTAATTTGCTTTTTTTCCACCCTTTTCTTCCCATCCTTTTTTCAGTGGCCAGAAGGAAAAATGAGAAGAAAATGAAACAGAAAGCCCGAAGGGGGAAGGAGGAGAAAATTGGAAAAAACCCTTCCATTGCTATCGTGAGGGCCAATGTCTGAAAACACACGTGTAGCCACGTACGTGTGTACACAGATCTCCTATTGTATATTCACTTTCCATCAGGAAAGGCACCCCTGGATATTATCTTAGGCTTCCTAGCTGAGGCCATGATCAAAAGCCCATTGAAGTCGATGGAAAGTCTTCCTTGGACTTCAGTTGGCTTTGCCGCTGCCTGAATCTGCAGTATGTTTCGATTAAAAATAAATATCAGTACAACACATCCAATAACATGGGGTGTTGGGATAGATTTTCAGGCACTGTGCTCCATTTAGGCAAATGCAAATAATTCTGGGTATAGTTGTGGGCCTGCAGTTTTGATCACTCACATGCCTAATTTTGATTTGTCAGTTTAACTAGACCTTGATCACCTTTAAAGTTGTGCCACTTTAAAAATGCTGATATAGTAAAAGTGGCAAAAACGGCCAGAGTAGACTGAGTTATGTTGATATAAAAATGCTTGTCCTGCTACAGCTTTATTCCAGTTTGGCAAAGTGAAATGAGCTATACTGGTATAATTGCATCTCCACTAAAGTTTATACTGGCATAGCTGTGTTCACCTCTCTTCCTCTTCCACCCCCGAGCCTCAAAATCGCACCCTTAACTAACATAGCTATGCCAGTAAAACTTTCGCATATAGACCTAAGGCCTGATTCGGTGAGGTGCTAAGTGCATTTCTAATAGTTTCATGCAACATTAAAGCTGAGAAATCAAGTCCTCAAAAATCTGGTAGTTCCCAAAGGTAAGGCTATTATTACAAGCATTAACTCACCTATGTATTTATGGTGGTTTTTATGGTAACTGTGAAAAAAACAACGTAAGAACAAATTGCAACTTCTTGTGTTGCAAACTGAAACTCTCAGTGGAAACGGTGATTTTTTGCCGCAGTGATCTGAGTCATGAGATGTGTTCTGTTCTCTCTTTCTTAGAGATAAACAAGTGAATTATAACAGCAACAAAACCCCTTAATATGCTAGGTCAGGGCAGAGCATTCGGGCAATTGTGTACAATTTTCCTCTGTCTAGGGTCTTGTTTTAATAGAAGAAAGCTAACTGATGATGCAGATCACATAGTGATTTGTATGAAAGTCAGTGGTACCAAACACATGTTGAAGAAAACACTGCATACCACAAGACCTAGTGCTATAGATAGTAAACTATAATAATGTTATGAGAGATTAGGTTATGTACAGAAATACAATGATACAAATGAAATTTATTTGCGTTTTTTTTAAGTACAAACTATACCCTTTACGGTTTGATCTGCAGTGGATATATGGATTAGGGGTACATAAGAGATTTTAGATTTGTATAGGATCTAAGTACTTTATAACTATCCTCTTACCACCTTATCATCGTAGCCCTTACATGAGTTTGTTCATGAATATGTGGGACCAGGGATGTATGCAGGGTTCATTTCCCACCACCAATTCAAGTGCAGCCAGTTCTGATGTGGGAAGTATCCGCTGTTTAACAATGCACAGCATCTCTACGCAACAGTTTAGGGCAGGAAGTGAAGCCAAACATGGTGGTATGTTCTTTACATTAAGCATTCAGGAAAAGAAACGCATACAAAAAGGAAGCTATAAAACTTATTAAAAAACAAGATTAGTACCAACTTCATGTGTTAACAAAACAGAGCATTATAAATACGCAGTTAAAAATACAAATATGTAAATCACTTGTCTGTAATTGTACTTAACCCAATACTTTCAGAAGTCGAAGGTGTAACCCATGCCTGCTGGGTGTGGTGCTCTGTCCCCTACTAGTGGCACCTAGACCCTCTAGAGATTGATGAGTCTGTTACAGTCTTGGCTAAGAGCCATGTAGCTTTTAGTTCATGTCGTCGAGGCTCATATACTAAGCTTCAGAGGTCCCAGGTTCGATCCCACTTGCTGACGACTGGGGTCTGATGGTGTTACAAAGATGCAATGTAAATATTTGAAACTGCAGGGGGAACACGCTCCTACCTTGAATGTGGCCTGACAGTGCGGCTAAAACTTTGACTCCTGTGCACAGTGCAAGGGAATCTGCGTTGACCGTAAGTGGTCTATATCACCATTTCACTGTGTGCCTCCTCTGGGAGACATTATCTCCTACAACCCAGTTCCTCCACAGCTAACTACATGGCAAGATGTTGACTGAGTACTGATTCAAGAAGTGTGCAGGCTGCTCAGTCAAGGGTACCAGTGCCTGCAGCACCCGGAGTTTATCCAGAAAGGTTTCCATCCAGCAAAACACTTGCATAACTCAAAGCATATGGCTAGACCTATCAACTCCAATAGAACGCTGAAGTCCCTATTGTGTCTTCACACTATTCATGTGCTTAAGTGTTTTGCTATATCAGAGCTCAAGGGCTGACAAAGCTCAATCTTGCTTAGCCTGTGGTATCTGACTGTACGTAGAACAGCTTTGAGCCAAGATCTGAGAGGGAATGACTAGGATGTATGTGCATACCCCATTGTTCCATCCATTAGGCAGACGATAGAGCAGTGGTTCTCAACCTATTTACCGTTGTGGTCCTCCTAGGTAGCTCTCTGTGTTATGTGGGCTGCATCCACACAATATATATAGTACCAGTATGGCCCTGAGGATGTCATATGGGTCGCAGCTGTGGGCTGACTGGGCTCTATGGCAGGTTGAGAACTACTGCCATAGAGTATATCTGTGTTTAAACATGTGGAATACTCCGCTCACAATGTATGCCGACCTAGTCCCAAAATGGAAAACTTGCTGCTGATTTTTGCTGTGCGGGCATGTTGTCAATTTATCAAATTTTGGAAAATCTAGCCTAGGGATTATATGGAAAAATAATGAAATTACAAAGCGTCCTTCTATCTGAGGAGTTAAGGTGAGATTGGGATATGTTGTTTATCTTTTCCTCTAGCACTCCGTTTTCCTTGACTTGCTTTTTAATGTAACTGTAAAAATATTTCTCTGTTTTCGGTCTGCAAATCAGACCCGGAGCAGATCTCTCAATCCAGTCAGCTACAAGGTTCTTGAAACTCAAAAGTTAGCACTAGTTTGAGTAAATATACTTGAGCAACTACCTCGGAATATTCAAAATTATATTTCAGCATACATGAATTTTAACAACTAAACCTGTAAAATGACAAAATGTGCATACTCCTATTTAAAAGTTGGCATTTTACAAATTGTTTGTGAAAAGTGGAGCAAAGTTGCATATATTTTTGTCTCCAAGAAATGTCATGAAATATTTGCTATTTTTGCATGACCCTATTTAATTTTAGTGTATCTAGCTCGACGTGCTAGGTTTTATAAAATACATTTTAAATAAAAACCCTACAAAAATAAAACATTCCACTATATACACACTTCTCCTCTCCCTGGAGAGACGGTGGGAAAGAGAGCATGTCACACAATGTGCTACAGGATTGTGCTCTCATACCTTGGAAATGAGGTCAGTGGAAAAGCCTACACAGAGTAGAATAGAACTATACCTTCCCTAGCACTGTGGTATCTGAGCCCCTACATGTAAGGAAAAAATGACAGCTCTAAAGAACAATTTCCTTTTATGCTAGCTCTGTGAGATTGCAGCCATGAGTAATGGTTTTTCAAATATTCACCCAAAAAGAGAAATTCCTTTCATGGATGTTCTGCTGATCATGCAGTAGCCATTGCTGCCACATGCATGTTTGAATAGTCAGTTCTGTCTTGTATTCAGTGTATATTCTGGGAAGAACATTACCTTACCTGAGGCTTGGGTGACTATGGAAAAGGGCCATGAAGCTGTAAGGCACAAAGCTGCAATAGATTTCAGTAGCTGTGATTGGAAGAACCAGCTGGCAGCAAAGCCTGATCCAGCCCCACTGGAGTCAGTGGCAAAACTCCTCTATCAATTTAAATAGGAGCAGGATCCTGGCCTTTTCTGCGTGTGGAAAGGAAACAGAAAGGGTGATAGTTTGGCTACTGCCCTTTTCCTGTTGTTGGACTGTAGTTAGTGTTTTGCTAAGGTCAAGTGGAGGAAAAGGAACAGAGAACTATCATAGTGACATAGGACTGGAAGGGACCCCCTGAGTAATTGAGGCCAGTCCCCTGCTTTCACAGGCAACCCCATCACATAATTTATCAAGCTTCATTTTTAAAACTAATTAGGTGGTTTGCTCCCACCATTCCTATTGGGAGCTGTTCCAGGACCTCACTCCTCTCATGATTAGAAACCTACTAATTTCCTTAATTTATTCATAGCCGGTTTATACCTATTTGTTCTTTTGCCAACGTAGTCCTTTAGCTTAAATAGCTCTTCTCTCTCCCTGGTGTTTCACACTCTGATGTGTTTATAGGGAGGAATGAAATCCTCTCTCCGCCTTCATTTTGCAAGGCTAAATAAGCCAAGCTCTCTTAGTCTCCTCTCATAAGATGAGCTCTCCTTTCCCCTGATCATCCTAGTAGCTCTTCTCTACATCTGTTCTACCGTGAATTCAGACTGGAGCCTTGGCTAGTAGAAAATAATATAGATCACCTCCATACTTGAGTGGTGATTTCCGTCTTATTACTGGTTCAATTTGGACTTTGAGTCATAGCCTACTAGCCTAGAACAGAAAATCACCTTCATATGCCAACTCCTGCCAAGGGCATTGTGTTGGAGGACCAGAAGAAATGTTCCTGAAGTGGCTGTGAACTTACATTTTCCCCCCTTCCCTGATGCCATGTTCTCACTAGAAAATGGTTGCCTGGGTTCAGTGCTTTTCTGATGCTTTTTCACTGCCTTAAAGTTATGTCCAGAGGAAAGATCTTTCTTTTTTCTCTGGTACTTGTACTTGTCTTCAGAAGTTCCTCTGAAGTCCAATATTGTTCATGTAAAAATAAGAGAAAAGGTGTTCATTTACATTTTATGCCCAACTCGGGGAGACATTTAATTAAAACTACACAAAAAAATTAAGCCCTTCAGGGCCTGATTTCTGGTCTCACTTACATCTCTGCATTATCAGGAGTCATTCCGCTTAAGTCAATAGTTACACCTGAATACAATTATTGAGAGCAGAATCAGGGCCTGCTGCCCCAAGTTGGCTTTTCATCCTCTGCTCCCAATTTAACTGCAGGGCACACTTAGAGCAGGAAAAGCACATCGAGACAGAGAAGATTTTTTTTTTTTTTTTAACATCAGAACAGTGTTTTAGCCAAATACTTACCCTGAACAGAGAACCACAGGGGGCTCTGACTTGTCCCATTTTGTGACCACACTTCATTTTGCAATAGTCTGAGCCTCCACTTGTTTGGATGGGGAGGAAGAATCCTGGGGACTGAGGTCTATGGAAGTCCTGTATTGAGGTGCATAGAGGATATTCTGCTTGGATGCTGCATATTATCAGCACACATAATTCTGATAAGTTTCAAAGACACCAATATTTGCTGAAGCATGATCTCCTAGGCCACTGTTAGGGATGCACTGCCGTTGAGATACTATACCGGGGGGGGGGGGGGGGAGGGGGGCTGGAACAATTCATGTAGTAGAGGTGCTGAGTGTCATTGCACCAAAATGTAAAACCTATATGTGATGGAAACCACTTCAAGCCAGGGGTGCAGGAGCACCCACAGCACCGCTAGTTCCAGCACCTATGCATTACACCGAGCAGCATCAGGAAGCTTCCACAAAATTGCAGCACAGTGGCCTTGGATCATTTCAGCACACCATCATACACACTAGCCTTAAAAAGAAAAGGAGTACTTGTGGCACCTTAGAGACTAACCAATTTATTTGATCATAAGCTTATGCTCAAATAAATTGGTTAGTCTCTAAGGTGCCACAAGTACTCCTTTTCTTTTTGCAAATACAGACTAACACGGCTGTTACTCTGAAACTAGCCTTAAAGAATCTGGTACTTTTAACATCTCTTTGGATCATCTTGATAGCGTGTGGAAGCAGAGTTCATGGACATTTTCAGTAGTTTGAATGCAGCTTCATCTCTTGTGTAATAAAGAGCAGGCGTCAAGCCAGATTCTGGCTTCAGAGGCTATAAATCTTGAGTAGCTCTGTTGACCTGAGTGCAGTTCTCAGATGCAGGTTCTGTTTGACGCACATTGAAGACCACCTGATCCAAAGCCCACTGAAGGCAATGTAAAAACTCCTATTAACTTGAATAGGCTTTGGAGCAACCGTTAAGATGCGGAACCCTGCATGTCTCTTGTAGCTAGGCCCTAATAATAGGATCAAGGCAAAAATGAATCCATGCATCTGTGAATTTTGTGGGGTTGTAAATTTAGACCTAAATTCAAAATTTGCAGCATGTCTCCTAGATACATTACTCTCTTACTTAGCTACTGAATCTACTGCCTGCATGGGTTTGAATGTCTGTTTGCACTACTGAGCAAACCAAGTTTTTCTTTATTGCCCTGAAGTGCTGATAATAGCTAAGGTGAGCTGAATTCTATTCTCTCTGCCACAATAGCAACAAAATAATGAGCAAAGTTCCAATGACAGCATCTTCATTACTGGTGCTGCCCTTTTGAGAGGCATAAAAAATACAGGTTGAGTGTGCAGTGCAGGCAGTTTGAAAAAATCATCTTTTGACTTGTAAACTGAGCAGCAGATTTGATATGGAGTCACTGGAAGAAAGTAAATATGGCATACTGTCGTGTCAGTTTTACTGAATCACTTTTCAGAGTCTACATAAAGCTTTAAAACAAAAACCAAGCAATGAATTATTTGGTTTTCCACACGGCGGTAGTGAGCTGAAAGTGGAAGAGGGCCCCAGCCCACAATCCCCAGGAGGTATATAAATGATTGATGGTAAAAGCTTAGGTCATCTACTTTAGGAGTGATTGAAGGATAATGTCCCTGCATGTGTCTGGAATGCAGTGGGAGAGCGGTCTAAGGGAGAACACCCTGTGACACGCTTCTGAATTTATTCTCTTCCTCAGGAGTCGAGGTGGAGGTAGGGGCGTAGGTGAAGAGACCCTAGTCTGTGCTTTCCCCTCTGCCACCCTTGGACATTTCTTCCCCAAAGAGCTTTCTGATCCATTTTGCTCTCTCTCTCTGTTTGCTTTACCTTTCTTTTCAAATTATAGATATTTGGCACAAAACTCCGCCATTTAGTCTTGCCCATTTTTACTGATCACCTTGCTTTATTAACAGAATGAGAAGAGGAGGTATGTGGATGTTGAAATTGTTAAGTTGTTTGCTGTAAGTAGGAAAGTGATTGATCCAACCTGATGTATCTAACCCATGGGTGTAAGTAAGTTTTTGCTGCCATAGGAGTCTTCCCGATCCTTCTCTTTTGACAATTTTTTTCAAAGTTGGTCATAAATTTCCACCCCTTTCCCTCTCCCTCTTCCCCCCGCCCCTCCAGCTGTCTTCATTTTGTTTTGAAGCTGACAGCCACAGGTAGGGCTTTGTAAATTGCTGGAAAGGATTATTTTTTTAAAAAAACATGCTCTTGACAGAAATACAGCAGTGTGGAGCTTGCACAAGGAATTATTTGAAAAATCCAAACCTGGATATTTTAGAGATGTTGGACACCATCCTTGACTGATTGAAATTGGCATAAATCCATCAACTTCAATGGAGCCATGTCAGTTATATAGACCAGCTGAAGATCTAGCCCAACATTCAAAAACAAAAAAAAAGAAATTCCCTGGGATGTGCCGTTATAATAATGATACCCAGCCTGCATATATAATGCTCTTGCTTACAAATTAACGCTGCTTCCTCTGTGAAGTAGGTAAGTAAGTAAACTAGCTCAATGTTGCAAATGAGGAAACTTACCTAGGGAGGTTAAGAAACTTGCTTAGAGCCAGCGAGAGATTTAGAAGAAGAGCTGGGATTTCCTCATTTTGCTCAGGCTACGAGGCAGACGTTCTGTCAATGACAGCACACTTACATACTTGGTAGCATCACCTGGCATTAATTTGAAATAGTTGTCCAGCTAATTGCATGGCAAATTCTGGATTCATATTTATTACAAAGGTCAACAACCCCCTTTTACCCAGTGAAACGCATCTTTCTTATGGTGCATAAAAATCAGTACACTTGGCACATAAATATCCAGTTTTAATAATGTGCATGGTTCTCTGTAAGGGGAGTGGGAGGAGAGGGAACTAACCGACATAGTACCTTTAGTAATGTCTCTGATGCTAGCCCTGGGGAAAATAAATTGTGCCTACAGAAAAGATGGAATTGGAGCTTATAAGGATGGGTTCAATACATACTGACACTTGAAATGTATCTGACATTCCTCCATAGACTTCAGAGATAAAATTGGCTCATATGTTATAAGGTACCAAGCTGGATTTTGTAGAAGAATGTAGCATAGCTTATAAAATACAGTTTATCAGTACATATGGATTAATGTACCAGATGGCCAGTGCCATCCACTCAAAAGGAAAACATTTATACTTTAGTGGAAAAGAAGGAAGCGGAAGGAAAGCGCATGGAATCACACAGAAGTTCTGGTTTGGTGGTGAAGTTTTCGTGATCTCTCACATATTTCTTAATTCTTAACCCTCTGTGGCAAAGAGGCCCATTTGCTGGTTCACTTCTCTTGTCAGGCCTAACACTGTTGTCATAATCGGCACCTAAAAAGTGTTGTGTAAGATATAATTGGAAAACTAATAACTTACTGATCTTTAGTATTCTTGTGTGATGTATGTATGGGACGGGAAATACAAAGAAAATTGTCTCATGACATTAGGATGATTGTGGCTTGGTTTTTAGGGAGTTTTTGCTGAACTCCCATAATTTAACACAGAAAATGAAGAAATGGCAATTTAAACTTTTTTATCACTTACAAGAAATGAGGCTGCAATAAAGCAGAGTTGAAATTTGGAGCTCAGAATATTTATATTGTGCCATACAATGGTACATTGGCTTGCAACGAGTACCAATAAGGCCATTTCAGCTTTTGGTGACCATTGTTTAAGTCCTTACCTTGCAATAATGATACTTTGATGCATGTTTTTCTCTAGGCAAAGGAGATGTTTTTGGCGATGTGTTTTGGAAAGAAGCTACCCTTGCTCAGTCCTGTGCTAATGTAAGAGCCTTGACTTACTGTGACCTTCATGTGATTAAAAGGGATGCCTTACAGAAAGTGCTGGAGTTCTATACAGCCTTTTCTCACTCCTTCTCCAGGAACCTCATTTTAACCTACAACTTGAGAAAAAGGGTAAGGAGCTTCATTTTTAACATATGGATTCTACAAATAATCACTTCTAAAGACTGTCCCTGTAACTGGTTTGAATTTTGCCATTTCTCTTGCTCTTTCATAAAGGTGTAGGTTGATCAGTGACATTGCTAGAGTCAAAAAGTCACATCTGTAGGTGCATAATCAGATGTGGGTATGTTAAAAGTCCTTTATTTTAATTTATAAGAAGTAATCTCTGAAAAAGACTTGTAAGTTGCCATGCTGTTGTGATCAGTTGCTCATTGTTTTTGCACTGTTGATAAACAACATTCACTGATTTCTGCTGCTTTAATGTGGCAGCACAATTAAAAAAGGAGGGGGCATTATTTAATCAGTTACGAGAGACTGAGGAAAAGGCATGAAATATGATATATGGAAGAAAAACCTTTGCAAGTTTGTAATTCTACAGTTGCAATAGCAATAGAATATAAGCATGAGCGATTTTGTCAGGAGTTGTTTCTTCTCGCTACAAATACATTTTGGAAGTACTTTGCTGACTTAATCGATCTGTTTGTTCTCTCTTCTTCCTCCCCCCCGGTTCGTTTTTTCCCCCCAATTCTTCTTGTGTGTTAAATCCAAGACTTACTGTGTCCGGTGCAAATTATAAAAATGTAATATACCATTTTTAATTCCCTACGTAATCTCAGTGAACCACTGCTGTGGAATTTTATTAAAGCAGTAGTACATATAGTTCAGTTAATATGATTCCATGATGCAGTGTAGAAGAGAGAAGAATATGAAATTTTGAATATTTGGAGTACACTGTAGCTATTTGTTAAAAGAATATTTTAATAGAAAGCGGTACATAATCACCTAACATGTATTTTTGGTTGACTTCTTTGTTCCTAAGAAATTCTCCATGGTAACTATCAAGTGCCACAAAACTTCTAACTAATTATAGCTGAATACATAGCAGAACTCTTTCTCAGCCTTTTTGTAAAATGATGACAGTGTGAGACTAGAATTTAACCCCAGCTGGCTAATTCTTGGCACTCTGGATCTACTCTAGGCACAATGAAATTTATAATACTCTGCACATCAGTAACTCATTCCATCCTTTTGCACCCTTTACAAATATCAATTAATTTTAGTCCCTAGTATGCTATAAGGTAGGTAAGTATTATCCCTATTTTGACACAAGATCAAAGCAGCAATGACAAATTATTACAAAATTAACAAGCCAACTCCTGGAGATGTAAATTCTATTTGTTTTTTCAGGGAATCCTTACCTTACAGGGTGAATTCCACTGAATGGCATGGCATTTCTGTCACAGACATTTTGCTCCCTATAGGACAAGGGGAAATGCAAGGCTACAAGACTGTTAACTAACATCCGTTCTTATATGATTGCAGTTAAGATCATCTGGATATTGGTTCTTAAATGCTGTGGCTTTAATAAAACCTTCTCAATATTGAGATCCTCTGAAGAGTCAATATCCTTGACTCTGTGGGATGAAATAGCCATAGTTATGGTTCTTTAAAACTATTCTGGTGAAGGGTAAAAGATTGTATTAGAACTTTTACATCAGCAATTTGAGAATCAGATATTGATCCAAAGCTGTGGGTCCTTCCACTGACCCTAATGGGCTTGGATTATGCTCCTGATTCCCAGGCCTGTGTTACAAGACCATCTTTAACCACAAAACATCCTTCCTTCCCTGTCAGGTTCTTCTATGATGCGTTTATTACAGAAATGCATTCTGTGTTAGCAATTTCCATCAAATTACAGAGCTAATTGGATTTTAATTGGATTGCAGTCAGTGGAAAAACTACGCTGATTGATAGTGGAAGTAAGATTCAACTGATTCTAGGTTAGCAGGCTGTATTATTTAGTTAGTTAGTTAGTTTTTTACTTGAAAGAAAGCTGATTGCAATCAGAGAAGCAATCATAAATAACACAAAGTATATACATTTCTGGGGGTTTATTGAAGGGATGATATTTTATAGTGCTCAGGCATCAGATCCATCACAAAGTGACTTTTCAGAAATTGGAATTTTAAACATTTGTTTTCATACATAATCCATGAATTACTGTGATGTCGTCATCATTTAAATACCTGTGTCCAATTTATATAGGAAATTCTCATTTAAGTTGTGGCTTTCTAACATTTCTCTATTTTTTTTTTCTGAAAAGAAAACACAGCCAGAAAACAGAAATTTATGTGAATTATCCTTGTGAAAACCTTCAAAATATAAATATTATAATAGTACTTTGCACTCCACTAGCACCTTTCTTCAGGGAATGTTGAAGTGCTAAACTGGCTGAAGGGTAGGCATGGTATGTGCCCTCTAAATACATTTGTACACTATGAAAGTTCCTGGCAATTAAACAGCAATTTTTGATGTGCCAAAAAGACACCATTTCCCCACTAGGGGTCTCCACCTCTGGGGGTGCAGACTCCTTGTTAATAGGAAGCTAGGAAAGTGATCTCCAGAAAGGGCTGCAAGCCCTTTAAGAGTCTGGCTGGAATGGAGCTGTCAGTCTGGGTAGGGCAAGGAACCTGCTCTTCCTGTGAACATGACCTTCCAGAAGCTCTACTCTGTCATTGCAGACAGTTACTCATATCACGCAGGAGCAGTGGGGCCTAGGGTTGTTTCACTGAGTCCCAGATACAGTTGTGTTTGTTTCCTGATGGAAAAATATGGCAGAATTAAAGTTGCTCAAAGCAACATTAGGTCCCCTTCTGAACCCTCGGAGAGGGGGGTGAGGCAAAGGCACTGGGGACATGGGCTCAGCCAGTGGCAGTATCACTCCTAAGGGGGCCATGCTAAAAGAGGTGGAAGGTCCATGGGTGCCCTGTGGAGGAACCCATCATCTCTAGGGAAGATGCCTGCTTTTCCCCCACAAATTTTCTGACACTGTTGGGTTTCATGCTCCCATTAGGAGTCCAGAACCTTTTCTCTTTAAAGGAACAGTGCAGAGGAAAATTCATGGGGAGACGCTTGCACAGTTCCCAGCAACTCTGTCTCCTCCCTCCCCCTCAGGCTTTTTTGTGATAAGGCACTTTCTGGCCCTAGATCTTTAACAACATTTGCTAGCATTCAGTTCTTGGATAGCTGACATTAGGATAGTTGGTTGAATGGTCCCCATCCCTTCTGTTTTTAAATTTTTGCTCTCTGTATGTGTGCATGCTTCATGCCCAGTATTTATTCCTACTGTATTGGGGCAAGGAGTATTGTCTCCTTCCACTCAGATGCAGCCATAAATGGTGTTATACCTTTGTTTGTTCTTTATGTGATTGATAGAGAATTCTCATGCATGTTTTACTAAGTTGGTCTCGTTAGTGCGCCGTGCCTTGAATACTTTACTATGCCATTTAAACATTAGGCATTTTAGCTTGGATGGGAAATTAACCAACTGGTTTTGAATGAAATAGAACAACACAGTTCACAGATGGAATGGTTCAGCATTTTCATGTTGCCTAATAAACTCATTATGAATGCTCGGAAGGTCTAGATGGGAGGGGTGAGGAGTTTTCCCGATCACAGATTTGTGTCCGAGGTATAGGGAGAAAGCATAGATTTAGAAAACTAGATGTAGATACAAATTATAATGAAGAGTTACCAGGCAGAAAAGTATGGTACAGAATACTGTCAGCATATAAGTAGAGCAGGCATGAGCTAGTGCCTTAAAGCTCAGGACTCAGAATGGGAGATCATGTCATAAAAGAATGCAATGATAGAAAAGACCTAACCATCCATCTCCCTGCCAGTGTGGAACTGCTCCCTATTGTACATTAGTGTTTTGCTCTGTTTGGTTTTAATTGTGCCATTTGATTGGGGCTCCCACAGGTTCTCTTGGGAATCCATTCCACAGATTAGTCAATCACACTGCCAGGAAACTCTTCCTGATATTTAGCCTAACTTTCACCTTCTGTCACTCCTAGCTAGAGTGACTACCCCTCTCATGGGACACTGTGGAAGCTGGGTTTGGATAAGATACTTGAGCTAACAGTCTCTTGGTTTAAATGTGAGGAGGCTTTTCCCCTGTCACAGCCTAAACTTGCCAGCCTTCAGTTCATGCCACAAGATCTATATGATCTCCTAGGCTGGTTCTTTCTGATGAAGAGAACTGAGTGGATGGAAGGCTGTGATGGGACAATCTTCATTTTATGGGGGAATCTGGAGGGTTCTAATGTTTTGTTGTTGTATAGTATTTGTTGATGTGATTGATACAGCTGTCCAGATCTTTTCTGGCTCCATTTTAAACAAAGAAATGCTCCCCTTTCTACTAAACAAAATTCCTCCTTTCTCACCTTGTTTTTCAAACTCTTCAAATATTTGTATACTATTATGTCCCTTGTCATTTCCCCCTCACTTGAATTATATATATGTTTACTTCTTCCAATATTTCCTCACAAATAATGTCCTGTGTTGTGCTCCTGGCTCTGTCACAGACTTTGTGTGGCCTTGGGCAAGTCATTTAACTTCTCTGGGCCTCTTTCTTCCCACCTGTAAATGAGTATAGTAATCCTTCCTAGATCAGAGGTTTGTATGCAAATCACTTTGAGACCCTTGCTTGAATGTGCGATGGGAAGCATAAGGTAGTATTACATATCCACTCACACATACACTAAATAGTCATAGAAATCAATCCAGTGCTACTCCATGCCCTGGGAGTTGGATTTCTTCTACCTCCTCTCCTGAAACTCCTATGGATCTCATTAACTCAAAACCCACCCACTCAGGCTGTGCGGTAGAGGAAGGATTTGGTCCACTCTGAAGTATGAGTGAAACTTTGTATGAATAAGCATACAATTGTTTTTCAGTCGAGTGGGAAGCTTTCCTAATTTTGAGTCAAAAATAACTACTTTGCCTTTCAAAGAAGTCAGCTGAAAGAGTAATTTCCCAAAATTTTTCAGTTCTAAGGCTCTTCTGATCCTAATTTTAAAATATATCGTATATTTTTCAGCCTTAGGTCCTAGTTTACATTATAGAGGAGCTAGTTGCAAATTCTAATGATATACTTTACATAGTTTGAATATATACACATATTCATGCTGTAGCGTTAATAAGCTTGTGTTCTGGATCTGTATTAAAGTTGGTTGTACTATGTGGAAGATTCATTTTAACACAAATATTGTCCATAACTGACTGTATGAACAGTTTAGTCAAATAATGAAATGTTTATATAAATGATCTGAAATGGTCATTCCGGTACTTTTATGTTTTAATTTGCAGCATTCATCATTGTGTGTAGCCTAGATCATGTGTAATGCTAAGCAGTGTTTCATACATTTAGACACTAGTTTAGCACCTGAGAATTCTCCCCCAGAAATAGTTAGTTGATGCTATTCAGAGGCAGGGTTGTTTTCCCAAAGGAAAAATATTTGAGACAATTTAAATTATTGAAACGTACATAGAATGTAAATCATCTGGGGAGCAAAAACTGTTTTAATAGATGCAGCTCTTCACCACCAGAAGAAATTGATGGGGGGGACCAGCTGTTGATGGCCTTCTGAATTATGGTTTTTATAAATTCTATGAATGTATCTCATCATGGGATGCTTCTATACTGTAAGTGGTATTAAACAAATCAGCACTTAGCTGTCCCAAAGCATTTGCAGTAGAATATTTTCTGTTCTGTGTTATCATGGGTACCTGGAGCATATGAAATGCTGTTTTTAATGGTACCCCCTCCGTGTGTCACTCTGAAGTATTTGATACCATCTGGCTGATTTCTGAAAACTGAATTAGGAATGCACATTGTGAGGGCAGGATTTATTCAGATAGATATTTCCCAGTTTATTTTAGGACAAGAGAGCAGAATATTTGACAATAACTGGGGGTGGGGGGGGGGAGATACAAGAATAACAGGCAAATCCTGGTCCCACTTAAGTTAAGCCTCCCTTTTGATGAGGACTAGGATTCTGTACAAGGTCTATTGAGTTTTGATTAGAACTGGTAGAAATATTTTGACTCTAAAATACTTAAAAACAACTAAACAACTTCTTAAAAACAACTAAAACCAACCAACAAAACAGAAACCTTTGTAAAGCCTTTACAAAAAATGCAAAAAAAAAAAAAAGAGAGAGAGAGAGAGGGTTTTTTCAAGCTTCTAATTGAAAGTACTTACTGACATTTTCCATTTATCCCCATGCCCAAAAAGTGCTCATGCAGCAGTTTTGGCTAAATGAAAAATGGTCATTAACAATTTCAGTAACATTTTCAAATAGAATTTTGATTAACAGTTTTGCAAAATATTTACTATATGTCCATTTGAACTCTGGGAAATGTTTTCCAGTTGGAAAACGGCAAGTAAGTATGAAAAGTATGTTTTTCCCTCACTTTCTTACTTTTTTTTTATCTAACCCTACTTTTATTTTTCCCAGTGGAAAAAACATGATGGGCTTGATTCAGCAACCTTACATTCATGTTGAGTAGGACTTACAGGAGTAATCTGAAATTAGTACTTCACTCATATTTCACTCCTTAACACAAGCAAGGGGCCCTATGTGGATAGCATTCTAAAAATTATTTCAAGGGCCTAGGGCCCTTTCTATCACCCTCCCAAACATCTTCATCTCTGGTCAGCCCCTTCCCTATTATCCATACAATAAACACACAGTGTAAAAACATTTTTTTCATGATTGGTTCTCACAGTTGACATCAGAAACTCCAAAAAAACTTCTCCCCAAATCATTTAATAACAAATTAGACCATTTGCTGTAAAATGCCCTAAGTACTATCTTTGTGTTGAAAATACAGGATTTATGTACCCTTTTAGGATACATTTCTTTTTCTTGAGTCTTTTTAAAAACCTTGAAGACACATTCATTTAATGAGGTAACAGCAGATGCAGCTCTAGTCTTACTAAGGTGACATTTTATAAAGACCAGAAATATATAAATAATCACCTCTAATCTCCAAGAACTTCCTCTCTTTTTTGGCTACTCAGAAATTTAATAAATCCATGGTGTCAGACTCTCTACCTTTACTTTGAGCCATCACATAATTGTGGCTTGTACAGTCCTTTTGCAAGTAAGATACATGTAATTAATTGCTCTTCAGGGTTTCACTGTCACCCAGCAGTAGCAGATGAGGTATTATTTATGGTGAGTTGTTATCTTGATTAAAGAATGTAAAATCATTGTCGACTTCCATCACACACTTGTTAAAGTAGCTTAGGCTACCAATGACAATATAGCTCCTGCCCAAAGAACAGCATTGAAACAGCTGTGAAAGAACAGCAGGGAAATGGGACAGAGTCTAAGTGCCAAAGAACGGTCATTGGCTTTGCTGCTGCTACCTGTGATGTAGTCTAAAGATGTCTTATTTATTAGGCATTGATTTCCTCTACCTGCTTCCATTTTAACTCAGTCATCAACCAGCAAGTCCTGTGCAGCTGCTCGTGGCTCATTGGTTTACAAGATTTCAGTAAATACCTTCTATCTGGGGGTGAAGGGCGTTCGTTGCATTTAATCCAATGACAAATGCAGTGGAATAAGTGAGAGAAGTAATCATGGAAAGCTTTTAGTTGCGATGTCATTTGGGAACAGTCCTATCCAGTTAACATAAAAGCTTTGTGATGTTCTTTATCAGTAACATTCAAAACTGTAATTTGTTTTTGACAGTCACAACATGATTTGGAAGTGACCTTTATATTTTATTCCTAGACCTTGCTTTACTATAGATTTGCATCCATGAAGGGTAGTTCAGAAAGCTAGTGAATTCCATGTAACGTTATATTTCAGAAAGAGGAAACAATTTGTCTGGATTTTTCACCATTCCTGTTTATCCTCGTAATATACAAAGACGTTAAATGGAGAAATAACCTTGGATATATCATGAGTTAATGTTTTGGTGGTGGCAGGAGTTCTGGGACTTTCTTCCCACTAAATTTCCCTCTTTTTTGCTTCCCGAAAGTCCTGTGTTGGACTAATGCGTCTTTCCAACCAGGGTGATCCTCTAGAGGCCATCAGTATCACCTTGGAGTTAGCCAAGGGGATTGCTTGACGGAATTCTGAAGCCCCTGCCAAATTACCTTTCATAGCTAATTGCAATAACCCATGCATTGGCCAGAACTGTATTACCCAGCATTTTGAGATCCCTGAATTTATAGCGTTTGTCATCCAAGGATTCACAAAGGTAGATAAGTTGTTATGCCTATTATATAAATGGTAGAAACTGAAACAGAGAGAAGTTGTGACTTCTCAAGGTCAAACAGCGAGTCTTAGTTCTATTCCTCATAGTGACATTAAGGTTTCCTGGCTCCCAGCCCCCTGCTTTACCCACCATGACACATTTTGGTACCGTCCTGTACCAATTCTCTTATGACTAATGGAAGGACAGACTGTGTAGTTATAGAGTTTGATTTACACTGTGGTGGGATATTAGCAGGTGGACTCATGCAGGAAGTGTTTAGAATTGGTTAAACTATGGCTATGACGAGATAAGTGGCTCTGTGGTGAGGGGAAAGCGGTGGACGTGTTGTTCCTTGACTTTAGCAAAGCTTTTGACACGGTCTCCCACAGTATTCTTGCCAGTAAGTTAAGGAAGTATGGGCTGGATGAATGGACTATAAGGTGGATAGAAAGTTGGCTAGATTGTCTGGCTCAACAGGTAGTGATCAATGGCTCCATGTCTAGTTGGCAGCCAGTATCAAGTGGAGTGTCCCAAGGGTCAGTCCTGGGGCCGGTTTTGTTCAGTATCTTCATAAATGATCTGGAGGATGGTGTGGATTGCACCCTCAGCAAGTTTGCAGATGACACTAAACTGGGAGGAGAGGTAGATACGCTGGAGGGTAGGGATAGGATACAGAGGGACCTAGACAAATCAGAGGATTGGGCCACAAGAAATCTGATGAGGTTCAACAAGGACAAGTGCAGAGTCCTGCACTTAGAATGGAAGAATCCAATGCACTGCAAGAGACTGGGGACATAGTGGCTAGGCAGCAGTTCTGCAGAAAAGGACCTACGGGTTAGAGTGGACGAGAAGCTGGATATGAGTCAACAGTGTGCCCTTGTTGCCAAGAAGGCCAATGGCATTTTGGGATGTATAGGTAGGGGCATTGCCAGCAGATTGCGGGACGTGATCGTTCCCCCTCTATTCGACATTGATGAGGCCTCATCTGGAGTACTGTGTCCAGTTTTGGGCCCCACACTGCAAGAATGTGGAAAAATTGAAAAGAATCCAGCGAAGGGCAACAAAAATGATTAGGGGACTGGAACACATGAGGAGAGGCTGAGGGAACTGGGAATGTTTAGTCTGTGGAAGAGAAGAATGAGGGGGGATTTGAGAGCTGCTTTCAACTACCTGAAAGGGGGTTCCAAAGAGGATGGATCTAGACTATTCTCAGGGGTAGCTGATGACAGAACGAGGAGTAATGGTCTCAAGTTGCAGTGGGGGAGGTTTAGGTTGGATATTAGGAAAAACTTTCACTAGGAGGGTGGTGAAACACTGGAATGCGTTACCTAGGGAGGTGGTGGAATCTCCTGCCTTAGATATTTTTAAGGTCAAGCTTGACAAAGCCCTGGCTGGGATAACTTAGTTGGGGATTGGTCCTGCTTTGAGCAGGGGGTTGGACTAGATGACCTCCTGAGGTCCCTTCCAACCCTGATACTCTATGATTCTATGGGTATGTCTACACTACGGAATAAGGTCGAATTTATAGAAGTCGTTTTTTTAGAAATCGGTTTTATATATTCGAGTGTGTGTGTCCCCACAGAAAATGCTCTAAGTGCATTAACTCGGCGGAGTGCTTCCACAGTACCGAGGCTAGAGTCGACTTCCGGAGCATTGCACTGTGGATAGCTATCCCACAGTTCCCGCAGTCTCTGCTGCCCATTGGAATTCTGGGTTGAGATCCCAATGCCTGATGGGGCTAAAACATTGTTGCGGGTGGTTCTGGGTACATATCGTCAGGCGCCCCTTCCCTCCCTCCCTCCATGAAAGCAAGGGCAGACAATCGTTTCGCGCCTTTTTTCCTGAGTTACCTGTGCAGACGCCGTACCACGGCAAGCATGGAGCCCGCTCAGGTAACCGTCACCCTATGTCTCCTGGGTGCTGGCAGACGCGGTACGGCATTGCTACACAGTAGCAGCAACCCCTTGCCTTGTGGCAGCAGACAGTACAATACGACTGGTAGCCGTCATTGTCATGTCCGAGGTGCTCCTGGCTACGTCGGCTGGGAGCGCCTGGGCAGACATGGGCGCAGTGACTAAATTTGGAGTGACTTGACCAGGTCATTCTCTTTAGTCCTGCAGTCAGTCCTCTTGAACCGTCTTATGGTGAGCAGGCAGGCGATATGGATTGCAAGCAGTCGTACTGTACCATCTTCTGCCGGGCAGGCAAGAGATGAGGATGGCATGCAGTCCTTCTGCACCGTCTGCTGCTGGCCAAAGATGTAAAAGATAGATGGAGTGGATCAAAGCAAGAAATAGACCAGATTTGTTTTGTATTCATTTGCTTCCTCCCCTCCCCCGTCTAGGGGACTCATTCCTCTAGATCACACTGCAGTCACTCACAGAGAAGGTGCAGCGAGGTAAATCTAGCCATGTATCAATCAGAGGCCAGGCTAACCTCCTTGTTCCAATAAGAACGATAACTTAGGTGCACCATTTCTTATTGGAACCCTCCGTGAAGTCCTGCCTGAAATACTCCTTGATGTAAAGACACCCCCTTTGTTGATTTTAGCTCCCTGAAGCCAACCCTGTAAGCCGTGTCGTCAGTCGCCCCTCCCTCCATCAGAGCAACGGCAGACAATCATTCCGCTCCTTTTTTCTGTGCGGATGCCATACCAAGGCAAGCATGGAGGCCGCTCAGCTCACTTTGGCAATTAGGAGCACATTAAACACCACACGCATTATCCAGCAGTATATGCAGCACCAGAATCTGGCAAAGTGATACCGGGTGAGGAGGCGACGTCAGCGCGGTCCCGTGAGTGATCAGGACATGGACACAGATTTCTCTGAAAGCATGGGCCCTGCCAATGCATGCATCATGGTGCTAATGGGGCAGGTTCATGCTGTGGAACGCCAATTCTGGGCTCGGGAAACAAGCACAGACTGGTGGGACCGCATAGTGTTGCAGGTCTGGGACGATTCCCAGTGGCTGCGAAACTTTCGCATGCGTATAGGGCACTTTCATGGAACTTTGTGACTTGCTTTCCCCTGCCCTGAGGCGCATGAATACCAAGATGAGAGCAGCCCTCACAGTTGAGAAGCAAGTGGTGATAGCCCTGTGGAAGCTTGCAACGCCAGACAGCTACCGGCCAGTTGGGAATCAATTTGGAGTGGGCAAATCTACTGTTGGGGCTGCTGTGATGCAAGTAGCCCACGCAATCAAAGATCTGCTGATATCAAGGGTAGTGACCCTGGGAAATGTGCAGGTCATAGTGGATGGCTTTGTTGCAATGGGATTCCCTAACTGTGGTGGGGCCATAGACGGAACCCATATCCCTATTTTGGCACCGGAGCACCAAGCCGCCGAGTACATAAACCGTAAGGGGTACTTTTCAATAGTGCTGCAAGCTCTGGTGGATCACAAGGGACGTTTGACCAACATCAACGTGGGATGGCCGGGAAAGGTACATGACGCTCGCATCTTCAGGAACTCTGGTCTGTTTCAAAAGCTGCAGGAAGGGACTTTATTCCCAGACCAGAAAATAACCGTTGGGGATGTTGAAATGCCTATATGTATCCTTGGGGACCCAGCCTACCCCTTAATGCCATGGCTCATGAAGCCGTATGCAGGCAGCCTGGACAGTAGTCAGGAGCTGTTCAACTACAGGCTGAGCAAGTGCAGAATGGTGGTAGAATGTGCATTTGGACGTTTAAAGGCGCGCTGGCGCAATTTACTGACTCGCTTAGACCTCAGCAAAACCAATATTCCCACTGTTATTACTGCTTGCTGTGTGCTCCACAATATCTGTGAGAGTAAGGGGGAGACGTTTATGGCGGGGTGGGAGGTTGAGGCAAATCGCCTGGCTGCTGGTTACGCGCAGCCAGACACCAGGGTGGTTAGAAGAGCACAGGAGGGCGCGGTATGCATCAGAGAAGCTTTGAAAACCAGTTTCATGACTGGCCAGGCTACGGTGTGAAAGTTCTGTTTGTTTCTCCTTGATGAAACCCCCCGCCCCTTGGTTCACTCTACTTCCCTGTAAGCTAACCACCCTCCCCTCCTCCCTTCAATCTCCGCTTGCAGAGGCAATAAAGTCATTGTTGCTTCACATTCATGCATTCTTTATTCATTCATCACACAAATAGGGGGATGACTACCAAGGTAGCCCAGGAGGGGTGGTGGAGGAGGGAAGGAAAATGCCACACAGCACTTTAAAAGTTTACAACTTTAAAATTTATTGAATGACAGCCTTCTTTTTTTGGAGCAATCCCCTGTGGTGGAGTGGCTGGCTGGCCGGAGGCCCCCCCACCGCGTTCTTGGGCGTCTGGGTGTGGAGGCTATGGAACTTGGGGAGGAGGGCAGTTGGTTACACAGGGGCTGTAGTGGCAGTCTGTGCTCCAGCTGCCTTTGCTGCAGCTCAACCATACACTGGAGCATACTGGTTTGGTCCTGCAGCAGTCTCAGCATTGAATCCTGCTTCCTCTCATCACGCTGCTGCCACATTTGAGCTTCAGCCCTGTCTTCAGCCCGCCACTTACTCTCTTCAGCCCGCCACCTCTCCTCCTGGTCATTTTGTGCTTTCCTGCACTCTGACATTATTTGCCTCCACGCATTCGTCTGTGCTCTGGCAGTGTGGGAGGACAGCATAAGCTCGGAGAACATTTCATCGCGAGTGCGTTTTTTTTTTTCTTTCTAAGCTTCACTAGCCTCTGGGAAGGAGAAGATCCTGTGATCATTGAAACACATCCAGCTGGTGGAGAAAAAAAAAGGGACAGCGGTATTTAAAAAGACACATTTTATAAAACAGTGGCTACACTCTTTCAGGGTAAACCTTGCTGTTAACATTACATACATAGCACATGTGCTTTCGTTACAAGGCCGCATTTTGCCTCCCCCCACCGCGTGGCTACCCCCTCAACCTTCCCCCCTCCCTGTGGCTAACAGCGGGGAACATTTCTGTTTAGCCACAGGCAAACAGCCCAGCAGGAACGGGCTCCTCTGAGTGTCCCCTGAAGAAAAGCACTCTATTTCAACCAGGTGACCATGAATTATATCTCACTCTCCTGAGGATAACACAGAGAGATAAAGAATGGATGTTGTTTGAACGCCAGCAAACATACACTGCAATGCTTTGTTGTACAATGATTCCCGAGTACATGTTACTGGCCTGGAGTGGTAAAGTGTCCTACCATAAAGGACGCAATAAGGCTGCCCTCCCCAGAAACCTTTTGCAAAGGCTTTGGGAGTACATCCAGGAGAACTGCGAATGCCAGGGCAAAGTAATCCTTTCACATGCTTGCTTTTAAACCATGTATAGTATTTTAAAAGGTACACTCACCGGAGGTCCCTTCTCTGCCTGCTGGGTCCAGGAGGCAGCGGGTTCGGGGGGTAGTAGCTCCAGGTCCAGGGTGAGAAACAGTTCCTGGCTGTCGGGAAAACCGGTTTCTCCACTTGCTTGCTGTGAGCTATCTACAACCTCATCATCATCATCTTCTTCTTCATCCCCAAAACCTGCTTCCGTGTTGCCTCCATCTCCATTGAAGGAGTCAAACAACACGGCTGGGGTAGTGGTGGCTGAACCCTCTAAAATGGCATGCAGCTCATCATAGAAGCGGCATGTTTGGGGCTCTGACCCGGAGCGGCCGTTCGCCTCTCTGGCTTTCTGGTAGGCTTGCCTCAGCTCCTTCAGTTTCACGCGGCACTGCTTCGGGTCCCTGTTATGGCCTCTGTCCTTCATGCCCTGGGAGATTTTGACAAAGGTTTTGGCATTTCGAAAACTGGAACGGAGTTCTGATAGCACGGATTCCTCTCCCCAAACAGCGATCAGATCCCGTACCTCCCATTCGGTCCATGCTGGAGCTCTTTTGCGATTCTGGGACTCCATCATGGTCACCTCTGCTGATGAGTTCTGCATGGTCACCTGCAGCTTGCCACGCTGGCCAAACAGGAAATTAGATTCAAAAGTTCGCGGTTCTTTTCCTGTCTACCTGGCCAGTGCATCTGAGTTGAGAGTGCTGTCCAGAGCGGTCACAATGGAGCACTCTGGGATAGCTCCCAGAGGCCAATACCATCGAATTGTGTCCACAGTACCCCAAATTCGAGCCGGCAAGGCCGATTTAAGCGCTAATCCACTTGTCAGTGGTGGAGTAAGGAAATCGATTTTAAGAGCCCTTTAAGTCGAAATAAAGGGCTTCATAGTGTGTACGGGTGTAGGTTTACATCGATTTAATGCTGCTAAATTCGACCTAAAGCCCTAGTGTAGACCAGGGCTATGAAACTACAAAGATCTATTGTCCCATTGCTGCCTGAGGCAATTGTGAGAACTCCTATTCACGTTAATGCTAAAAACTATTTTCCACAGTCTGCTTCCTGCAGCTAGTAGTTATGTATAGCAACATACTAGCTATATAGTAGACTGAGAAAATACATGTGATAATATGCTGTTACCATTTTAATGCAAGCAAAGATTAGTGTCAACACATAGCAGCATCACTAATAAGCAGATGTGAACAGAAAGAATACTCCCTGTATTTAGACCAAACGTGCACTTTCTGGGCTTTGGCTTTTCTTGGTGACTTAGATAAAAATAAACTTCAGTCTAAACTTCCTTTCCAAGCTTGGCTGGCCCTAGGATTTCCCTTTTAACACCTTCTCCATCCCTGACCCTAGTTCCCTCTGCCTCTTAGAGGGACATTTCAGCTCCTTTTGTGTCCTGGTTGGATATGACAAAATGCATCTGTCACTATGATTCACTAGTAATTACACCACATCTTTATGTAGTAGTCAGACACCTGACGGCAGGATGCCCCAACAGAGGAGCACTGCAGTCCTGTTGGCTCTCCTGTTACAGATGCACGTCTGACAAAATAATCCAAAAGAAAGGCACCCCCTCACATGCCTTTTTATTAAAAGGCATAGTATTAAATATAGCTGGACACCTGATTAATTGTTGGAAGTGTATTCCACGGCTTGTCAGATGAGATTCTACTTTTGAATTGCCTTAAATGCAAGGAGGGGGAGCACTTTAAAAGTTTTCTAACCAACTGAGCAGAAAAGTTAGGATACATTAGAACCATTTCATCCTACGGTCTGCAGGGTGAGCTCTCATCCCTCCATTCCCTGCACAGCAAGAAGCAGCTTCAGAGGAATGAAAGCTAGGTCAGGAATGTAAGAGGAAGTCACAAAAAGGCTACTTGCTGCAAAAACACCAGAAATTCACAACCCTGCCCCATTGGGAAGGTGTGTGCTGTGAGATGCTCGCACCTCACTGGAGGGTGTGTGCACAGAGAGATCCTCTGAACTAAAGAGAAATGCCTCTCAATAGGCGAGCAGATGAGCGCTGCATCCAATGGAGAGACGAGCAGAAAAAGGCAGGAGCAGACCTGCTGGGTGTCTCCCAATGGAGACATCTGATATCACCAGAGGTAATAGTTCCCTGGGACAGAATGGCAAATGATTAGTGATGGAGAAAACCACTCCCATACCAATTAGGGGAGACCACCAGCAGTAAGGGGAGACCCACCCACCTCTGTGACCAAAGGGGTCTCATTCCTCAACTGTTGACCCAGTCTGACACCAGGAAAGGAAAGGAAATGCTCCCCTACTCCTTCCCCAAGAGCCCACCTGTCACTCCTGCTGCCAGAGAGCCCACATCACTGCTGCTGCTTCGAGGAGTGTCCCTGTGGGTGCCGCACTTCAGGTGAATGTGCGCCCCTTCGATTGGAGACTTTCAGCAGCAGTGCTTGTCTGGGTTATGCATCAAAGTACATCTTGTGGCTATCGCCCCTTTCCATCACAAGGTCCACAGGACATAGATCTTTGCCCTTCTGGTCACCAAACATATCAGAAATGTTTACCCCAAAATACGTGCACCCCACCCCACCTTGGGATTTGAATTTAGTACTATGCTGCCGTACTGGGCCCCCATCGAATCCTTATCAACATGCTCTCTGACGCACCTATTGATAAAGGTGGCCTTGTTAATAGCTATTACATCAGCACGCTGAGTGGGAGAGCTAGGGGCCCTCATGGCACACCCACTCTACACCATCTGTGTTAAGGACAAGGTCACTCAAAGATCTCACCCAAAATTTGTCCCTAAGGTACTTTCATCCTTCCATATAAACCAACCAATCCATCTTCCCTAAACTTCATGGGAGAACACAAGACAGGGTACTACATACTCTAGATGTCAGACGTGCCTCAGTGGTCTACCTTGGCAGAACTAAATCCTTTAGAAAATCACCAAGACTTTCCTTTCCACTGTGGAATGCTCTAAAGGTTCCACTATTTCCAAATAGAGACTATCTAAATGGATTTCTAGGTGCATCCATCTCTGCTACCTACAGAAGAACCTGCAACTCCCACTGGGGATCCAAACTCACTCCGCCAGATCCCTTTCAACTTCGTTAGCCTTCCTAAGCAACATACCAATCATGGACATATGTAGAGGAGCCCTGCACACCTTCACAAAGCATTAAGCACTTGACCAGGGCTCAAGACTGGATTCATTGCTAGGTCTTTTAGTATTATCTTTATTTACACACACCCACAACTCCGAAGCCCCTTCCGTCCAACAAGGGGCACTGCTTGACAGTCAACTGAAGTGGAGCTCCCACAGGAGCACTCCTCGAAGAAGAAGATGATTACTCGCCCTGTGCAGTAACTGAAGTTCTTCGAGACAGGTGTCCCTGTGAGTGCTCCACTACCCACCCTCCTCCCCTCTACTTCAGAGTTCAATTTCTGGGTCTACGGTAGAGAAGCAGCTGAGGGGGGTCGGGTCATGTGTGCTAGATAGGCACTGTCATTGGCACGAGACTGGGATAGTGCATGCATGACCCAGATGAGCGCTGCTGAAACTCTAAGATCGAAGGTGCAGGGACGCACATTCACCTGGACTGGAGCACCCCCAGGGACACCCATCTCAAAGAACTTCAGTTACTGCACAGGGTGAGGAACCTTCTCTTTAAGAATAGCTGCGGGACAGGGCAGCCAGCTCGAGGAGGAGCTTCCCCAAGGTGTTGGGGCTGGGGAAAGCTTGAGAGGGGAGACTGATGGATCTGGGTGAGGGAGGAGTGGAAGGACTGATTGATTTAGGGATCTGTGAGGAATGGGAAGAATTTCTTCCTAGGAAACATCACTTGTTTCACCAACTGAGGTGGCACAGTTTTGAGGGAGCCTTTTGTTAAAATGTTGGCAGCACATCACTCTGTTGAATTGATGTTCCCACCAGGGGTGGGCTTGCTACACAGGGTGCTTCTTTGCATCATCAATATTTTAATAAGCCTGACAAACACTGTAACCTCCCCATGCGTTTCTGAGAAACTACTCTTGCTGGAGCTTGCATTGTATTCTTTGTGCCTGTTATCGTCCTGAATAGTTTGCCTATTGTGGTTCCATGTTAGGTATGAAAAAACGAACGATTGTTTCTTCTTCACATTTTCCCTTTTGCTTGGGAGAAAACACACAAGCAGATGAACATTTTAAATTTATTGATATTTTTCCTCCATTTCATTGAACCAAGTCACAGTAAGCCTGAGTTCACAGACAGCTGCCTGTTGCTGGCAGATGTAATTTGCTACATTGCGCACACACTACTGTGTGTGTGTGTATAGAACAGTGGTCTCCAACTTTTTTACCCCTTTTTAAATTTAAGGGCAACGCAGGATCTCCCCTGCCCCTTTCCCAAAGCCCCACCCCACTCACTCCATCCCCCCCTCTCTCCATCACTCACTCCCCCACCCTCACTCACTTTCACCAGACTGGGGTAGGGGGTTGGGGTGCAGGAGGGGGCTTCGGGTTGGGGCAGTGTGTTGGGGTGCGGGAAAGAGGGAAAGGATGCTGGCTCTGGGAAGGGGGTCAGGAATGGGGCAGAGTGTTGGGATGCAGGAAAGGGGTCGGGGTGCTGGCTCCAGGAGGGGGCTCAGGGCTGGGAGTTGGGATGTGGCCTCCTGTCAGGCAGCACTTACCTCCAGTGGCTCCCAGTTGGTGGTGCAGCCTGGCTGCCCGAAACAGGCTCCCTGCCTATCCCAGCCCCACGCCGCGCCCGGAAGGGTCCAACACACCCCTGTGGCCCCTGGCGGAGGCAGGCAGCACATGGTTTCATGCGCTACCCCTCTCTGCAAGCACCACCCCCACAGCTCCCCATTCCTGGCCAATGGGAGCTGCAGCGGCAGTGCTGGTAGGCAGGAGCAGCGTGCAGAGGGAGACCCCTACCCCACGGGGCCGAGCTGGCCACTGCCAGGAGTGGGGTGGGGCCAGGACAGGCAGGGAGCCTGTCTTAGAGGCAGCCCTGCTGTGCCACCAGTGATTGCGATCGACTGGGAGATCCTCTAGGATCGACCAGTCGGTCGCAATCAACCGATTGGGGACCACTGCTATAGAATATAAAAAGAAAGAAAAACTGTCTTTGTTAGTTATGGTCTGGTGATTGGTCTGCACAGAGCATTGACAGCAAATAGGAAAGATCCCTCCTAGATACTATTTCAGAGTAGCAGCCGTGCTAGTCTGTATTCGCAAAAAGAAAAGGAGTACTTGTGGCACCTTAGAGACTAACCAATTTGAGCATAAGCTTTCGTGAGCTACAGCTCTCTTCATCGGATGCATACCATGGAAACTGCAGAAGACATTATATACACACAGAGACCATGAAACAATACCTCCTCCCACCCCACTCTCCTGCTGGTAATAGCTTATTTAAAGTGATCATCAAGTTGGGACATTTCCAGCACAAATCCAGGTTTTCTCACCCTCCGCGCCCCCCCCGCCCTCCCCCCCACACACAAACTCACTCTCCTGCTGGTGATAGCCCATCCAAAGTGACCACTCTCTTCACAATGTGTATGATAATCAAGGTGGGCCATTTCCTGCACAAATCCAGGTTCTCTCACTTCCTCACCCCCCTCCAAAAACCACACACACAAACTCTCTCTCCTGCCGGTAATAGCTTATCCAAAGTGACCACTCTCCCTACAATGTGCATGATAATCAAGGTGGGCCATTTCCAGCACAAATCCAGGTTTTCTCACCCCCCCACCCCCATACACACACAAACTCACTCTCCTGCTGGTAATAGCTCATCCAAAGTGACCACTCTCCCTACAATGTGCATGGTAATCAAGGTGGGCCATTTCCAGCACAAGTCCAGGCTTTCTCACCCCCCCCCCCCCGGGAAACACACACGCAAACTCACTCTCCTGCTGGCAATAGCTCATCCAAACTGACCACTCTTCAAATTTAAATCCAAGTTTAACCAGAACATCTGGGGGGGGGGAAAGAAAAAACAAGGGGAAATAGGCTACCTTGCATAATGACTTAGCCACTCCCAGTCTCTATTTAAACCTAAATTAATAGTATCCAATTTGCAAATGAATTCCAATTCAGCAGTTTCTCGCTGGAGTCTGGATTTGAAGTTTTTTTGTTGTAAGATAGCGACCTTCATGTCTGTGATTGTGTGACCAGAGAGATTGAAGTGTTCTCCGACTGGTTTATGAATGTTATAATTCTTGACATCTGATTTGTGTCCATTTATTCTTTTACGTAGAGACTGTCCAGTTTGACCAATGTAAATGGCAGAGGGGCATTGCTGGCACATGATGGCATATATCACAGTGGTGGATGTGCAGGTGAACGAGCCTCTGATAGTGTGGCTGATGTTATTAGGCCCTTTGATGGTGTCCCCTGAATAGATATGTGGGCACAATTGGCAACGGGCTTTGTTGCAAGGATAGGTTCCTGGGTTAGTGGTTCTGTTGTGTGGTATGTGGTTGTTGGTGAGTATTTGCTTCAGGTTGCGGGGCTGTCTGTAGGCAAGGACTGGCCTGTCTCCCAAGATTTGTGAGAGTGTTGTAGATCCTTAATAATGCGTTGGAGGGGTTTTAGTTGGGGGCTGAAGGTGACGGCTAGTGGCATTCTGTTATTTTCTTTGTTAGGCCTGTCCTGTAGTAGGTGACTTCTGGGAACTCTTCTGGCTCTATCAATCTGTTTCTTCACTTCTGCAGGTGGGTATTGTAGTTGTAAGAAAGCTTGACAGAGATCTTGTAGGTGTTTGTCTCTGTCTGAGGGGTTGGAGCAAACGCGGTTGTATCGCAGAGCTTGGCTGTAGACGATGGATCGTGTGGTGTGGTCAGGGTGAAAGCTGGAGGCATGTAGGTAGGAATAGCGGTCAGTAGGTTTCCGGTATAGGGTGGTGTCTATGTGACCATTGTTTATTAGCACTGTGGTGTCCAGGAAGTGGATCTCTTGTGTGGACTGGACCAGGCTGAGGTTGATGGTGGGATGGAAATTGTTGAAATCATGGTGGAATTCCTCAAGGGCTTCTTTTCCATGGGTCCAGATGATGAAGATGTCATCAATATAGCGCAAGTAGAGTAGGGGCTTTAGGGGACGAGAGCTGAGGAAGCGTTGTTCTAAATCAGCCATAAAAATGTTGGCATACTGTGGGGCCACGCGGGTACCCATAGCAGTGCCGCTGATCTGAAGGTATGTGGGGGGGGGGGGGGCGGCGGAGGGTGAGAAAACCTGGATTTGTGGTGGAAATGGCCCAACTTGATCACTTTAGATAAGCTATTACCAGCAGGAGAGTGAGTTTGTGTGTGTGGTTTTTGGAGGTGGGTGAGGGAGTGAGAGAACCTGAATTTGTGCAGGAAATGGCCCACCTTGATTATCATACACATTGTGAAGAGAGTGGTCACTTTGGATGGTCTATTACCAGCAGGAGAGTGAGTCTGTGTGTGTGGGGGGCGGGGGCGCGGAGGGTGAGAAAACCTGGATTTGTGCTGGAAATGTCCCAACTTGATGATCACTTTAAATAAGCTATTACCAGCAGGAGAGTGGGGTGGGAGGAGGTATTGTTTCATGGTCTCTGTGTGTATATAATGTCTTCTGCAGTTTCCATGGTATGCATCCGATGAAGTGAGCTGTAGCTCATGAAAGCTCATGCTCAAATAAATTGGTTAGTCTCTAAGGTGCCACAAGTACTCCTTTTCTTTTTCCTAGATACTATGAGGATCTTCAATAAGGTACCGGTTTGGTGCTCTTCACCATTAAATATATAGTCAATGAGTTCTGTCTGAATTAAGGTAATAGACCCTGTACCCAATCTCCTCTTGCTGAGCAATATTGGAAGTGTCAACCCAGTGGGTATGGCATGCACTTGATTTCTAATACTCATGCTTCTGCTGCACTGATGTGGAATGGCCTTAGAGTGCTCCAGGACTTAAATGGTTTCTTCTCTGTAGTGGGATGGTCATGTAAAATAAAAGTTGTAAGACTAGATACTAGCCTGTGTTGGGAATAATGGTCCTGAGTGACTCTGACAAAGTACCTTTAATTCCTTTGGGACTTCAGTAGGCGCTGGAAGTAGTCCTCGCATCACTGAGTTTCTCAACAGCTTTAGGATTGGAACCAACATTACCGGTTTTTCAATCTTTCTTAGCTCAGTGGCCATTCTTGTTATCCATGATAGCTGGCAAAAGAAAGGAGGTAGAAAACAAACAAGAAAGGATTTGAGAGATCTTTTTTCTAATGTCATGTAAATTGATGTTCATTTTACTATCCATTATACAACAATTCTTTTGTTTAGCTTTAGTGTAATAAAACCTAAAATTGTTCATAAATATTTCAAGCCATTCAGAGGAATAGAAAAATTATCCAATTTTGTTTTTGCTTTGCATTCCAGTGCAGATCAGGCAAACAACAGAGTTGAAATAAGCTGTTCACTAGATTTCTGAAATCAAGCTATTCTTATTGGGTACTGATAGGGATATTCTGCCATTCCCCTGGTGGGCGAGCTAGCCTGAAATACATTGGCAGTCCCCATATTCTCCTATCAGGATTGCATCTGTATCCTTTTACTTCCCGGCTTCTGGTTCTAATGTTGCTGCCTAACCGAGTCTTGCTGTGATGTCTTGAAATGCATGCTTTTCCAGAGAATAGGCTTTTTCTGACATCTGGGGTAAATTTTGTTGTGAGAGATTGAGTTGCAAAGCTTGCCCTCCTCTTCAGAAGAGCTATTGCATTGAGAACACAGAGGCTTTTCAGACCTGTCACTTTTAAATACACCTGCCTCCACTTGGATGCAGCTCTTCAGCATAGTGTTTGAGCCGGAGCCTCTGAAAGCAGTGGTAGATGTATTTTAAGTGACAGGTCTAATTTTTTTACAGCACCTCACAGAAATCCGTATTTTGATGAGTTAATGCAATACTGTGAAGCACTCTACTGCGTGTGGTTTCTAGTCCTTAGCAAAGTTTTCTCATATTCCAAAGCCAGTGGTCACGGAGAACTATCCTAAATACTTTAAAGGAACCATGAGTGCCTTTCACCTGACCTCTTACGCTATCGAACTTGGAGAGAATAAAAGATGAATCTCTTGCTTGACTGATATTTATTTTCAGTCTCTCAAAGTGCTAGTAATAACCCATTTTCTCCTAAGTTGTTTCATTTATTTTGTTATACTCAAAAAAAAATTGCATTTGCCAAAAATTCATAATCTGGGTACCTAAAGTTCATCCTAAATCCACACATTGGCATCTAAATAAAAGTGGCTGTCACTCTGCCTGGTATGGGACACAGCTGAGAGCACCGATTTCAGGTCAGACTGCCAGAATACAGGGCATATACTTCAGATTTGTGGTACTGTCTGTCATAAGATTTCACAAAGCCAGTAACAAATGTGTGCTTCCAAAATACTATACTAGTTTTTATGAAGCCACAGACAGTCACCTTCAGGCCCTCTAGCCCCTCATGCACCACCCAGACAAACCAGACTTCTATGATAAAAAGTTATTAAACCCAGAAATCACATATGTTAGGTTCTTCCCGTTCCAAAGAACCAGACACTCTCCCCAGGTCAACAGGTACTTCAGGATCTCACCAAATACCACACTGAGCCCATCCTTAGTAAGCTAGCTAAAGATCTATTAATAAAAAAAGAAAAGAGAGTTATTAAATGGTTAAAGTGAATCATATACATTACAGTTGATTTCAGCATCTGTAGATCAGGATAATAGCACTGATGTTAAATCTGCCAGTTTGTAAGAAGTCTCTCTGTTTACATCCAAAGATTGGAGTCCTCAGTGCATTGTTCAAAGCTCCCTTTTGTTAGAAATCATGTTCCAGAGATGTGGAACAGGAAAGAGGCAAGGAGGTGATGTCATGGTCTCCAGTTTATACCATCAGTCCATGTGCATGGAAAAATACTGGCTCAAACATGGAATCATGGATCACATGATCTACCTGCCCTGCTAAGTCGTGGGCATCCATTGTCCATGTGCTCTCTGAGGCGTCCTCCAGAGGGGCCCACTGGAAGAGCTGATCCTCCTTAATGGCCCATCAACACATGGCTGGCTAGTCTTGATGTCAGTCTGTCTTGTTGCTGTCTGCTTTAGTAACAAGCGTACAGCAAATTTTCATTACTTTATACACAATGGTGATACAGACCTTTCAACAGGATAATAATACTTAGCAGATTAAAACTTTTCCAATGATAACTTACAAGGCATGCTTTGTACAAGATTTGTTGTGCAACATTGGTAACAACAACAGCGCAATGGTCAATTCCCTTTTTATGCAGTGTCACAGTGGCATCACCTCCAGAGGTGGTTAGTACTCTCAAAATTCATTGATGTCAGAGATGCCATAGTGAAAGATCATTTAGATCCCCAAACAATGCTATAATGCACTTTTTTGTATGACACCTTGCAAGGAAATTGTATCAAAATGTTTTACGGATTTAAATAATACAAGTATACTAACTGCAATGATGACCTTTAAAAAAATGTTAGTTACTTGCCGTAGCCAACTAAATATATATCTGTAGTTGGCGAACATCACTGTAGTATTCAAGGTATTTCTCATAATAGGTGTAAGGTGGATACAAGAGAATGCTGCAGTTACTGAGGTAACCTTATCTTAACTATATAATTGGCTGGTTTCTAAGGGCTATCACTATAGTGTGACAAAACTGCTAAAGTCCCAATAATAATAAATGCTTTCAACTAAGTGGCATTTCAGCTTCCCCCACCCCTGCATGCTTTGGTCTTAACAACTCAGTGCTTAAATCTGCAGTGTGTGAGTTTTCCAACTTATCGATTCACAAGCAGAAGTTCCTTTCAAATTAAGATAAAATATATCCCTTTTGGGTAAGCCAGGCAACCCCCAGATAGCTGAGTACCTGACATTCTGAGCAACAGACCGAGTCTTCTCTTTGGGCAGTTTGTGTGAAAGAAATTGTCTGGAGGCTTAGGGTACTGGGTTTGCTGGAGTTCGAATTGCATCTAAGTGTTGGTGGTTCATCATTGTTTATAAGAGTAAATCAGGACTGTGACCATACTGTAAATAAAAATAGATTAGGAAGGAATAGTTTGTTTTTACATGCAATTGCTCCTCCCCCCAAAAGTGGAATAACCTGCTGCAAACATCCAAGCCCTTCTTGACTGCTCAGACTGGGGTAAATTACAGAAAATAGGGGGATATGGAGATTGCAGAGGGAGATGTCAAAGTGTTTGCCCATGAAGTCAATGGCAGATGTGCCAGGAAGGCAGTAGGTCGATTTGGCCTAGGGCCAGATGCACTGCCTAAAACGCTATGTTGGAGGGAAATGTTCAAAAGACAAGCACTGAGCCCTACAATTGTGTGGCTTTTGAGGAGCCACTTGTTTGCTTTATCATTTCCTCAGAATGGGCATCGATGTGTGAAACAGAAGGGAGTGCATGGCCAGAATTTCTTGGGTAGAATGGGGATCCCATGAAATAGAAGAGGTCCCCACAATCTTGGAGCCTACAGGTGTACCCCTTTGCCTTCAGACTGTCTTTGGTCAGGGCCGGGGTCCCAGCATTGGTAACACAGCTGCTATGTTGCCACTGGCTGACTTCCCTTCCCACCAAGCACTCAAACCCCTGCAGTGGTGTGCAAAAGTGGGGTGAGTGGGGGGTGGAGGAGGGGCTAGTGCTGCTGAGTGCAGCAGAAACATACACTGGAAATTGCATAATAAATTACAATATATTCCAGAGAAAATGCTACATGAGGTCACTCCACCCCTTTTATAGCTATGACTGTCGTATCTTTGTAGAGCTGAGCTTTAGCATAGAGGCAGCTACATGATGGGGGAGACCACCATGCACTTGGCTTCTTCTCTGCCACTTCTAAACATGATTGTACCCTGACTGCTCCCTTTAGTGCTGATTAAGGGTAGGGAAGCGTATGGTCCAAAGTTTTAGCTACTGGAATGTGGGAGATTGTTGTGAAAAGGAAGATTGGGGGAAGGTAAATCAAGAAGCTTTTTCAAATGTGTTAATGCTGTAGAGTAGCTTTAAAGAAATTGAAAATATTCTGTCATAAATTGCACTTAAATTGTCTCTTTTCCAGGCACCATACTGTGTGTGCTTTCTGTTAGCATTGCAGACAACATTGCATTTAGTAACTGTAGTTCATGGTGTCCAACACATTCAGGAACATACCAGACTCACTGATGCCATTTAAGCTTCCACTAATACAATCAGGGGAGAAGGTAATAAGCGTCTTTTCTTTTTACCCGTTGCCAGCATACATTATTTAATACCTGACAAAAACCCCAAGTGTAGGTGTATGAGTGGCTATGTTTGCTAATATTCACTGGCAATCTTTGCTTTGCATGTTTTCCAAGCCCTTTAAGGCTCCTTAAAATACTTTACACAAAGCCACACAAAAGACTATGGACTTTGTATTAACCCTGATTTATTCTAACTGTTTCATATGCACTAGTGGTTTTCTCTAAGGTAGACAGATAATCATGTAACCCAAGACTGTACAACAATAACAGTGGCTGCTGTGACACCTACTGGCAAAGCAGAGTGGAGCAGGAAAATGCCTCCAGTTATTCATTCCTCTATTCTTTTTTCCCCCATTTCCTTCCAATACTTGTATTCCACTCACAGTCCTCTGTGCTCTCGATGTAGAAATTTCTAGCTGTCTTTAGGAAGGACTGACATGTCTCATCTTCTGCAGCAATCCTGGTACTTTGTTTTTAATTCATTACGTCCAACTGTGTTTTTTTTTCTTTTCTTAATTTCTCTCTTCTCTACCCTCCTCCCAATAGTTCTTCAATGTTTATCCCCTTCCTATCATCTCTTATGTAAGTTTCTTCTATATCAGTGTTGTTAATATTAGAAAATTCAGGGAAATCACTTTGAAGTCTTCTCTGACTTGCCTTTTCCCACTAAAATAGCTCATCTTTCATGATCTGCAATTGTAACTTTAATCATGGAGGCACATTATCATTCTTATTGCTCCCTATTAGACATCCCACCTTTCAAGGGTAGAATGAGACATTTATTCAGTTCTTTCCATGAGATCTCATCACGAAGCAGTTTTTTGTGAAATGGCTTTAGAGCTATGGCCAGAAATGAGCTTTTCTGTATATTATTAACTTGTGATAGGGATCTTAGCAGTGCTCGGGCATGTCAGCCCATTTCCCCAACCCCTGGAAGAATAAATCAGATTTCGTAAGTGCAGGACCGGCTCTAGGCACCAGCAAACCAAGCAGGTGTTTGGGGCAGCACAATTCCAGGAGCGGCATTCAGGGTGTGTGGTGATTTGTTTTTTGTTTTGTTTTTTTTTGCTAAGGCAGTTGCACTCTTGGAGGTTTTTGTTTTTTTGTTTTTGGTTTTGCTTGGGGCAGCAAAAAACCTAGATCCGGCCCTGCATAAGTGAAGCAAAATTCACAAAGTGCTGTTTTTTCAGGGGGCTAGTTTTGCCGCACTCAAGGAATACTATAACCTTTCACAAGTACATTGCCTCTTGTGTATTATTTCTTGAATGTGATTCTACTAAAAAAAAAATACAGTGGATGTCTTGGTATGTTATCTTTCCATACCTTCATTTCAGGTATGGTCCCTTTACCAAGAAAAAAAAGTGGGTTTTTCATATCTGTCAGCCCTGCAGACTCTACTTGGGATCTGCAAGTAGAGAGAGATTCTCTCTACCTCTTCCATTACCACTAATAAAGTTTCTGCTATTAGACTTTAGCTGACAAATTTGTTGACGATGCGAGAGGCTTAACAGAATCAAGAATCTTATTCTATTCTGAATAGGTTCTTGTATTACGCTCATGACCCAAATGCCTTCCAGTACTACATGAAGCAACATAACTAACATCTGTTGTGTGTGTTCTCTCATCCTCTCCCCAGGGGGAGAAGGGTGTGCAGGGAAGTGCTGTGTGTGTTTTTGGTTTTTTTTTTAATATGTACACACACACACAGAGCGATGTTTATACTGGAGAATAAGGTCAAAAATGCACCTTGTATATGGAGCAGTTGGTGGTGAGATTTGTGTTAGCCCTTAGTTCCTGTGGGAGTTCATTCCAGTCTCAGATTGGACCCTGAGAAAGTCTTGCCTCCTGCACAGATGAGCTTTATCCTTATTGAAGTGCCACTGTGCCAGAGAAGAGTTGTTGTTGACTACAGTCATAAAATATTTAATTAATCTTTTAAATATCCTCTGCCCTGTCCATTGAGCTCCTTGACGATAAGGCCTGAGACCTTGAACCTGATCTGATATTCTGTGGGAAGACCTGTAGAGTGTGGAGGACAGGTCTGATGTGCTCGTGGTAGCCTGTGTTGCTGAGGAGATGTACAGTAGTGTTCAGTTCTGCTCTCATACTCCCATCTTAAACGGGACTGGCCCCTGGAATGTTTTTTTGTGCTCTTCCTTCCTTTTAAAGGAGCAGTAGTAGCCCCTATGCAGCCCTACTCCCATGCTTGCCCTCTTCCCGTAGGGGGAGGAAGCTAAGAGCGGCAAAGGCTTTGATCGCTGGCCTCATTCAGTTCGTTCACCTGCTCCAACTTTTAACTTTCCCTGAGTTGAGCAAATGGATTATTTTTTCAAGCCCAGCCTGTAGTCTGCCTTAGGCTATACCTCCATGAGGAATCTCAGTGAATCCCTCACTAGTATTAGCACTGATGGGACTCCTAGTGTAGGTGAGGCTTCTGCATCTGAATCAGTTTTTAACTTCCTGCTAGATTAAGTTGACAAGATGATAGTTAGAGGTATTTTTGAAAAATTGTCTGTGTGAAACCATTGTTTTCAACATTGTCTTAAGAAGATACCCCAAATTACTATTTTGGTGCTTGTCTCTTCCCACATATTTGTTCCACTTTTGTTTTACTTTAGAAGTTTAAGGGATGTCAAGTTTGGCCTTCAGTAAAACAAGGGAAGGGCTTGTGGGTCCCTGAAGATGTATTGGTTTAGGTTGGATGATAGGAAAAACTTTTTCGCTCTGAGGGTGGTGAAGCACTAGAATGCATTACCTAGGGAGATGGTGGAATCTCCTTCCTTAGAGGTTTTCAAGGTCAGACTTGACAAAGCCTTGGCTGGGATGATTTACTTGGGGATTGGTCCTGCTTTGAGCAGGGGGTTGGACTAGATGACCTCCTGAGGTCCCTTCCAACCCTGATATTCTATGATTCTATGAGAAGGAGTTTCCTAAGCACTGAAGGCTTCATGACAAGGTATATTGCATTGCAGTAGTGCAGCTAAAAGATGAGAGAGGCCAGATCATCATTTGCCAGGGTGGGACAGAGACTGCTAGTCAGCTAGAGTTGGTAGAAGGCATTACTTGGATTACCATTCACACACTCAGCTGCATTGGCTCTACGGTGCCAACAGAATAAATGTGTTTTAGTCACTAAAATGAGCAGATGTGAGGCAAAGAGTCAAGGGGAAAGATGTCAAGGGAGATGGTGTCAGTTTTCCATAGCTACTTTTCTGTCCATACACCTCTTTATCCAGTTTTCGCATCCATTTTAAGGATCTGATCCTGTGAGATGCTGTCTATCTTAGAGATGCTGAATGCTCTTTATTCCCAGTGGTTTCAATGGAAGTTGAGGGCATGGGTGGTGGTGATTTATTATTTGTATTTCGGTAACACTAAGAAGCCAAGCTGAGATTTGGGGGCTGCATTTTGTTGTTCACTGTCCAGGAATAGAAACAGACAGCATCTGTCTCAGAGTTTACAAAATAGAGAAGATAGACAAAGATTGGGGAGAGGAAATATTATCCCCATTTTAAAGGTGGGTAACTGAGGCACAGAGACTCGGGGCCAGGTGTACAAAGGTATTTAGGCATCTAAAGATGCAGCTAGCCACCTACTGGGATTTACAAAAGCACCTAACCAGGTTAGGTGCCTAATTCTTGGTGGAAAGTCAATGGGAGTTAGGTGACTAATCTCTTTTGGTGCCTCGTGGGATTTACAAAGGCTCCATCTGTATCTTTGGGCACCTAAATACTTTTGTAAATCTGGCCTTAAGTGACTAGCTCAAGGTCAGGCAGAGAGTCTCTGTCAGAGCCAGTAACTGAACCCAGCTATTTTGATTCCTAGTCCACTTCCTCACCCAAAAGACCATCCTTCCTTTCCAGCACTACTTAGGATCAGCACATTGTGAGCAAAATCCTGGTGAGAGCCTGCCAGTCAAGTGGCACTTCCAGCAAGTTCTAACACTGTTTAGAATAGAAATATGCAGATTAAGCTAGTGTTCCACTGCTATTTTTACATGGTGGTATTTCCATAGTGACATACCACTAAAAGCTGTCATTTAAAATCTCATAATGTCCTGCTCTAAACATCATTATCTTCTTCGCTAGAGAGCTCTGTACTGAGATAATTGGCCTTTACTTCTTTCTGCACTCACTCTTTCAGCTTTGGATTTATGACTTACGTTGCCATCAGTTATCTCAGTGTGGAGCATCTAAGAGTGGAGGACTGTAGCTCAATTCCATTCTTTCCTTGCAAAGTCATAGCAATTTGTCTTCATCCTTTGATATGGAGGACTTGTGGCACCTTAGAGACTAACCAATTTATTTGAGCATAAGCTTTCGTGAGCTACAGCTCACTAGCTGTAGCACATGAAAACTTATGCTCAAATAAATTGGTTAGTCTCTAAGGTGCCACAAGTCCTCCTTTTCTTTTTGCGAATACAGACTAACACGGCTGTTACTCTGAAACCTATCCTTTGATATATAGCTCTGAAGCCTCCCCATGGCCATTATGTCGCCACACCTTTCCATCAGCATGTACTCCTTGTCATTGGAATGTAAGCCCAAATATTTAAATTACCTAGAGGCTTTCGTGAGGTTTTGTGGGTCTCCCATTCATTTTTAGGTATAATGACTTTTTTGCAGGTTCCCCTTCTCTACTTGCTCTCCTTTATGGTATCGTCTTCACACTGGAAGGGTTGTAGGTGTGCCCAGAAAACACTTGTGAGCAGTAGTTGTCAGATATTGGGCAGATGCATATCCCCTGAGCCTCCTCATCCTAGAGACCAAGGATACAAATATCCTTTTCCGTGTAAGTGTTCCTCAGTTTCTCTGTACACCAGACAGAGTAGTCCTATTCTCTTCCACTGCCTTTCACTGTCACACTACCATAAAGATATCTAGTTGAATTTTTCCTTATGGGGTCACACACCATTCTTCTATCATATTATTGTGCTTCTTCATTGTAGCACAAACTGTGTTGACTCATGAACTTTGCACACATCAGGAGATCCTGTTGCCTTCCTCTGAAATCTTGCTGTGATTAACTACAGACAATGCAGTACAATGGAGCAAAGAAAGACACTCATGGGAAAGTCTGGGAGACTATGAGCAAATTTGCAGGACTTTTGGGGCCTTCTCTAGAACTTTCAAGTGTCCCATTAAGAATGAATAGGAGACTTCACAACGTCTTAAAAAGATCCACAGAATTTTTTGTGACTCCTATGAGGCTTTCCAGTAAGCAGTTTACAGCACCAAGAACTCATAGAGACCTCCTGTTTCTTGTTTTTTTCTGAATAATATTGTCATTAATATGCATCATCACATTTGAATCTCAGGCTTCTGCAACAAGATGTACTAAATGCTATTCCAGGGGCCAGGATAAAGTGTATCTACTAACCCTAAATTCCCTGATTTTTGGCTGCTTTTTTCCCTCTCCAAAACTATTCAAAAGTCCTAATCTATGCTGTGTGGAGGGACAGTATTTCATGCACTAGTTCCCATTTTTGTGCTTTTTCTTCTTCTCACATTCTTAAATAAACGATGTGAAGCCCTTTATTCTCTAAATCCAAAGTGGATCACAGGTCTGTGTAGCTGATTTGTGGGTGCAATATTTAGACAGTTAAGTGAAGTAAATTGTGTACAACCTACCTCCATGGTAGCATTCTCTGAAATGCTTCCAGTTCCACGCGCAGGGCCAGGTAGGCAGGCAGAACTGCAGGGTCTCAATCTATGGATAGGGAGGAGGGGTTTAGTTTTATTAGGAACTGGGGAAACTTTTGGGAAAGGGGGAGCCTATACAGGAAGGATGGGCTCCACCAAAACCAAAATGGAACCACATTGCTGGCACTTAAAATTGAAAAGGTTGTAGAGTAGTTTTTAAACTAAGAGCTGGGGGAAAGCTGACAGGTGTGGAGGAGCCCATGGTTTGGACAGAGACATCTCTTAGGGGAGGATCTATTAATGGAGATTCTCTATATCCTAGTAAGGAGGAGAGAATGCAAGATGATAAAATATGGGTAGGATCTGATAAGAAACAGTCAAATGAAAGACTGTCCCATTCAATTACATCATGTAATGGCAGACAGCTAAAAAGTGACAATTTAAGTGCTTATATACAAATGCTAGAAATCTAAATAATAAGATGGGTGAAACGGTGCCCTGAATTAAATGAGGATATTGATAAATAGGCATCACAGAGTGGCACTATATATGAAAGAAAGCATAGAATCAAATAAATGAACCAACTGTACAATAGAATCTCTATGGATGGTAATTCTATGCTCGAATAATAAGAATATAGCAATAGGGATATACTACTTACCAGGATGTTGGTAGTGACTGTGAAATGCGCAAGGAGATTAGAGAGGCTATAAAAATAAACTCAATAATAATGGGGGATTTCAACTATCCCCATGTTGACTGGGTATATGTCACCTCAGGACGGGATGCAAAGATAAAGTTTCTTGACACCTTAAATGACTGCTTCTTAGAGCAGCCAGTCCTAGAAACCCACAAGAAGAGAGGTGTTTCTTGATTTAGTCCTTAGTGGAGCACTGGATCTGGTCCAAGAGGTGAATATGGCTGGACTGCTTGGTAATAGTGACCATAATATAATTAAATTTAACATCTCTGTGGTGGGGAAAACACCACAGCAACCCACCACGGTAGCATTTAATTTCAGAAAAGGGCACTACACAGAAATGAGGAAGTTAGTTAAACAGAAATTAAAAGGTACAGTGCCAAAAATGAAATCCTTGCAAGCTGCATGGAAACTTTTTAAAGACACCATAATAGAGGCTCAACTTAAGTGTATACCCCAAATTAAAAACCAGAGCACCAAAAAAGTGGTTGAACAACAAAGTAAAAGAAGCAGTGAGAGGCAAAAAGGCATCCTTTAAAAAGTGGAAGTTAAATCCTATTGAGGAAAATAGAAAGGAGCATAAACTCTGGCAAGTGAAGTGTAAAAATATAATTAGGAATGCTGAAAAAGAATTTGAAGAACAGTTAGCCAAAGACTCAAAAAGTAATAGCAATTTTTTTTAAAGTACATCAGAAGCAGAAAGCCTGTTAAACAACCAGTGGGGCCACTGGACAGTCGAGATGCTAAAGGAGCACTCAAGGACAATAAGGCCATTGCGGAGAAACTAAATGAATTCTTGGCATTGGTCTTCATGGCTGAGGATGTGAGGGAGATTCTCAAACCTGAGCCATTCTTTTTAGGTGACAAATCTGAGGAACTCTCCCAGATTGAGGTGTCATTTGAGGGCTTTTTGGAACAAATTGATAAACTAAACAGTAATAAGTCACCAGGACCAGATGGTATTCAGCCAAGAGTTCTAAAGGAACTCAAATGTGAAACTGCAGAACGACCAAATGTGGCATCATTGCGGTACATAGCATAGCAGCGTAAAGACCAGGTGTACACCCAGATGCTTGCTGCATGTCCTTCCTTTCCACCTCTGTTACCCTCAGGAGATTGATGTCACATCGGGTCGTCTAGGGGAAACGGGAGAAGTTCTCATTAAAAGTGCTCTTCCAAGGGGAAAACAAAAAGCGTGTAGACCCACCCCACCCCTTGCATTCCGGATTGTCAAACTACGTGGCCACTAATGTGCCTTTACTGTGCTCAGCATGGGTCAGCAAGTAGTTTAAAGTGGCTGATGGGGGACTGGGGCCCCATGCAAGAGAGTCCGCAATTTGGGAGTGAAAACGTTCCCTCCCGCCCCGTTCGTAAACAGATTCCTGTGGTGCTATGAGGAAAGGCCATTGTTCGACTAGCTACCTCTGTTCCCAACATGAGCCTTTCATAAACTTCATTAAAAGTGCTGTCACCCATGACCCTGGGGCGGGGGCCTACTCACCATGGCTAGAGCAGCAAAACAACACAGTGAATGTTTATGGATTCTGATTGTTATGGCTTGCACATAGTGTAATATGGTGTGTTTTTTTTTTTGTTTTGGTTTTTTTGTAACGAAAACAACCTTGCTATGAAAATATTTTATTCATGTACAATGGCTCCTTTATTTTTTCCCATGACTGACCACTGGAAATGTGTCCTTCAGCTTGTCATCAACACCTGAAAGCATGCTTTCGCTGATTAGAAGGAGAAAGAGAACGCGGGAGGATATGTTCACTGAGATAATGAACGCCTCTGGTACAGCGGACACGGGTGAGAGCGTGGAGGATTTCAGTGTCCGAGAAGTTAGACATGGACATGGAGAGAAGGGAAGCTTCCAATGAGCAAGAGTGTGCCTTGCAGGATGAAATGCTTTGGATTATGTGGGACCAAGCAGATATGTTGAGGCGTCTGGTTGAACTGCAGGAACAGTCCCTCTGCAGACCCCAGTGGGCGGGCAGCCAGCCAGCATGGCCTGGTGCAGAATCACCCTCCCTCAAGCATTCCATGAGGCGTGGGTGAAAAGTCCATTATCCCTTTCATTTAACACAGGGGGAGGGTAAAAGGAACAGAAGGTGCCCATTCACAGACCTTTGATGGTCTGGAATGTGGTGTTATGTTACGCAGCTGAAAATGTTTCTCCCATTTCAACTTTACAACCCCTTTTCACCAAGGTCACCTTTTTTTCTGTTCTCCCTCTTTATTTATTTTTGTTAAATGAATTAAATGGATTCGAGAAATAAATGTTCTTTTATTGAGTAGAAGCAGTTGGCTTGTGCGGGGGTTGGCTTTACAGGGACAGTGATACAAGGCAGGTGAAGGTTTGGGAAAGCACAATGCAGACAAGCAGCTCACATTACTGTGACTCATTATTGAAATGGCTTTTCAAAGCCTCGTGGATATGCAGCGCCCCTTGCTGTGCTCTTCTTATTGCCCTGGTGTCTGGCTGCTCAAAAATGGCTGCCATGCGATCTGCCTCAACTGCCTACCCCTGCAGAAAATTTTCCCGCTTTTTTTCACAGATGATATGGAGCACACAGCAGGCCACTATAACCATGGGGAATGTTCTCTTTGCTAAGGTCCAGCCTTTTTAGTAAACTTCTCCAGCGCCCTTTCAAATGACCAAAGACACATTCAACCACCATTCTGCACATGCTGAGCCTATAGTTGAACCATTCCTTCCTGCTGTCCAGACGGCCGGTGTATGGCTTCATGAGCCATGGGGAGCAAGGGGTAGGCTGGGTCCCCCAGGATAACTATAGGCATCTCAACGTCATCAATGTTCATTTTGTGGTCTGGAAGGAAAGTCCTGGATTGCCTCTTTTTGAAGACACCCAAGTTCCTAAAGATGTGCGCTTCATGAACCTTTCCCGACCATCCTACGTTGATGTCAGTGAAACGCCTCCTGTGATCCACCAGCACTTGCAACGCCATTGAAAAGTTTCCCTTTTGGTTTATGTACTCTTTGGCAAAGTGGTCTGGTGCCAAGATGGGGATATGCGTGCCATCCATCACCCCACCGCAATTATGGAACCCCATTGCTGCAAAACCATCCACTACGTTCTGCACATTTCCCAGACTCGCTACCCTTCATAGCAGACGTCGATTTAACGGCCCTGCACTCTTGGGAGCGCAGCAGCTACCGCAGTTGATTTATCTACTCCAAGTTGATTCCCCACTGACCGGTAACTGTCTGGCATTGCAAGCTTCCAAATAGCGATCACCACTCGCTTGTCCACTGTCAGAGCAGCTCTTATTTTTGTGTTGCTGCAGGGGAAAGCTCTGGACAAGGCTCCTGGAAGGTGGCCTCCTGCATTCGAAAGTTCTGCAGCCGCTGCTCATCATCCCAAACCTGCAAAACGATGCGGTCCCACCAGTCAGTGCTTGTGCTGCAGGAGCAGAAATGGCGTTCAGAGTGCAGCTGCTCTGTGACTGCCGGCAGCAACTGTGAATTGTTTTTTTTTCAATGGCTTGCAGCAGGGCTGCTTGCAGGACATCGCTATGTTCCGCATGGCAGACCCTCCCTCGGCTCAGGAAATACTTCAGGAGAAGGCACCAGGTGTTTGAGATGCTCACAGCAAGAGAGCACAACTGAGCAGGCTCTATGCTTCTGGGGTTATGACGTACACGCGGCAGTTTTAAGGCGCAAAAACCACGGAGGAGTTTGCCATTGATATGAGCGAGGGTGCACAGTGCATCATGGAATGCCGAAGAAAACTTCCTATTCTCCCCGGCAACAATGTTTTGGTCCCAGGAGGCATTGCACAAACTTCCTAAAACACACTGCAGCAAGTTGCACTTTGGGATAGCTACCCACAGTGCACTGTTTTGTGCATTGATGCAGGTGCTGCTAGTGAGGATCACTCCATCGAGACAATGAGCATGGTGTGGCCATGCACAATCGGCTTAATTAATTTGGGGGCTTGAGGTCGAATTAGATAAAGTGGACTTAATTTTGTGGTGTAGGCAAGCCCAGTGGCTGGCCTCCATTTCTTCGGGAGTACTGTTTTGCACCCATATTTAATTGCAGAAGCAAATGCGGTTATATAGGCATGCAAGTTTCTGATTTCTGAGCACAAAAATGGGAGCTCTATTCTGTATCAATTCTATCTAGAACTTAGCAAAAGGATGGTCATGGGTTGGGGCTGAGGCATAGCCAAGAAATGTGCAATTAAGCAGATCCAGTTGCCACAAACCTCCCTGCTGCAGTAGATTGTCAGAGGTCAAAGCCTTATTCATTCCAGTGCACAAGCTGGAATAGCTACTCTGAAGGTGCTGGTTGATGACTGATGGGTGCCATCCCTGAGGGTTGGGGATATTCTGGCCTATTATTATCTGTGTCACAGTAGTGCCTACAGGCCCGAATCAGAAACAGGATCCCATCATTGTTCTGGGCTTTGCATAAACACACATTAAATGACAGCATCTCCCCTGAAGAATGTACAATCCCTCCAGGCTCTAAGTAGTTCTCTGCATGAAACTTTAATTTTTGATCTTTTTTCTGTATTTAATTCATTATTTTTTTCAGAATCACTTAACAGATGATAAAAGGCCACAAATAATTTTACATTTAAGATCTAATTTCAATTTCAGACAGCTGATCAGAGATTTAAAAAACCCAAACTCTATTTTGCTCTTTTGTATAAAAAATATTGCTAGAAAGCTTGGCATGAAACAGTTTATAATTTTCATAAGTAATAAATTGCCAGCTTCATAAGCCAGAAGGAAGCGCACTAGTAATTGTTTTATCAGGTGTACATTTTGTTGCCTTTTCTTACCTTTTGTCTCTTCTTAGTGTCCTGAGAAGAATTCTTCTGTCACCCTAGCTCTGTCTGTATGGGGATTTAGTTCGGCTTAACAATGCCTCTTGGGTGTGTGGATTTTTCACATCCCTGACTGACCTAATTTTCTAGTGCAGACCGGGCCTTAATAATTAAGCATGATCTTCCCTGTCAGAAACCATGCCTGCACAGTGCTCTTCTTCAAGTCTGGGAAAGGCACTCAAGGCATGTCTACACTACAAAATTAAGTTGAACTAAGTTAGGTCGACCTACAGCCACCACAGTAATTAAATTAGTTCTTCTTGTCCATGCTATGCTCCTTTTGTTGGCGGTGAGCATCCCCACCAGGAGAGCTTGCAGTGACTGAAGTGGGGCATTGTGGAGCTCCAGTCTGTCAAAGGCAGCAACAGGTGATGTAAGCAACGCAGTGTCTACGCAGACAACATAACTCCATAACTACATCAACCGAAGTGCCACGCCTCTCGCGGAAGTAGAGTTATTAGGTCAGCCTGGCGGGCAAGTTGGCGGTAGGAATGTTGTAGAGTAGACGCTTTCACAATTAGGTCGACGTAAGCTGCCTTCCATTGATCTAACTCTGTAGTGCAAACCATGCCTCAGTGTCGCAGCTAAATAGAAGATGGAACATATTGTTTATCTTAAGTAGTTACACACATTCTAAGGGACCATTCAAGGTGAAGTGGCCTGTTAATGCCCCTGCAGTCATAAGACAAAAAAAGGAGGGGGGGCAGATTAGTGGATTATAGATTGGATTTATAATTTATTACGAGTGTCTTTATTAAGACCATGATTTTTAGTGTCAAGCAAAGTTATGAATGTAAGGGTCATCTTTTGAAGGTCTTGTACAGGCTTATTACAACAATCTGTAACCTACTAACCCCTGCTTTTTGTCAGGTGACTGCAGGGTGTTAACGGGCCACTTCACCTTGAATGATCCTTCAGAATACATGTTAACTCCTTATGCTAAACAATCTGTCCCATCTTGTATTTCACTATGATATTGAGTTTCTTTGCCAGACCCAAAGAAGAGCTCTGTGTAGCTCGAAATCTTGTCTCTTTGACCAATGAAAGTTGGTCCAATGGAAGATATTACCTTCTTCATCTTGTCTCTCTAATAGCCTGAGACCAACACCTCTAAAACAACACTACAAAGAATAATAGATGCTTTTCAGTTTACATTCGTTTCTTGTCTGTAGTCTTAGACACACACTGAAGTGTGAGCCCACGTTTACATTTTTGTAAAATCAAACTTTTATACAAACCTTTGACCAGTTGATTTGAAAATGTTTCCCATTGCCATAAATGAGGCTTCAGGATGTGCTTAATGGTAAGCACATATTTTAGTGCAGAAAACGGATGGAAATAAGCACATGCTTTCAGGAAATTAAAGGCTAAAAAATCCAAAGAAAAGTGAAAGCAGTTGTTTTTAGATAGACATTCCCCTGCAGTGTTTGAAAGACCAACATGACAGCACTAAGAACTTGAAAGTGAAATGGACAAAAATGTGAAAATTTCACAGATTTTCATTACCCAGACTGAGAGAAATTGGAGGCCAAAGAAATGTAAACATTCTTTCACATTTAGTAATTTACATATTTATTAGTGACCGAGATAAATACATTTGTTTACAATATGCGATCTTAAAGTGGAGTATATCCCTTTAACCTTATATCTGTTCCAAGAGTCAATATTCACAGTCATTTATGGTGTTACTTGAACACTTCCTCATTTTTATTTTGCTGTATCTGGAAATGTTCCAAGGTCCCGCTCAGCACAAGTATGCCACTCAAGCTATTCAGCAGTGTTTCTGCTGAATATTTAAGTGGGAATTTTATGGACTGGTTCCCCTTTGAGTACAAATAACAGTGTTTTCAAAATATGGAAGGAAGCCACTGAACACCAAAAGAATAATTCTGGCCCAATCAGAGGCCTTTGCAAAACAGTCTGCAGAGAAGTGAAATGGCTGACAAAATACCATGTGACTTAGCTCTTTTCCTGATGTTATCAATTTTATTTTGAGCTCTGCAAACCACAGAAAGATATTTGTAATTCCAAAATGCATTTTATTGATGTGACACGTGTGACAAATGAAGCTTACTGCTGTATTTTCCTTAGAAACCAAATCAAAGATATGCCATTGTTTACTAAAAGGTATTTGACTTCTGCCTATTTCATTAGTTTGTCTCAGATTCATTGATTCTAAGGCCAAATTTGTGAACAACTTTCTAAAAATGGTGCTTGGTTTATTTCCACACACAGTTAGTTGAAAATCTATGAGGCTCTTCTGGACATGCCTATGAAATTAGTCTAGTACAATCAGCCCACCCTGTGTTACTGACACATGCTCTTAATGACTTCAGCAAATCATTCAAGCCAACATTTTAAAGATACCTCTGATTCTGGGTGTCTGAGTTTGTGGGTACCCTACTTAATACACTTTGGGCCTAATTTTCAGAGGAGCTAAGAACAGACCTGTGCAAATAAAGGAATTTTTGGTTTACTGGCAGTTTCTAATAATAATAATAATTAATAAAAAAAAATTCAGGTTAACCTGAAAACAAATTTTCTCCCAAAATTTTGATGAATTGAAAATTAAAAAATGTTTGGGTTAAACAAAAACGCTTTGGTCTTGGGTGTATTTAAGCAGGTTTTAAATTAAAATGGAAGGAAAATTCTAGACAAAATGTCCTTTCAATCCCCCAAATTAAAACGTTTTGTTTTAACAATGTTGAAATTAAATGTTTTTACTTATTTGGAATTCTTTGTTAATTTTTGTTTTACTGAAACAATTTACTGAAATTGACCCAAATTCATGAAATGTTTTGATTGACCGAGATCTGCATTTTTCTAAGAAAAAAAGTTTTGGCTGAAAATTTTCACCCAGCTTCAGCTGGGAGTGCTCCACACTTCCGCAGATGAAGCTATACGTGTCTCAAGCCAGACACCTTAAAAAAGATGCCCCAAATCAGAGGTCACTTTTGAAAATGTAGGTCATGACCTCTCTGCCTCAGTTTACTCATAAAATGGGAATAATACTATCACCTGCCTTACAGAGGATGAGTAGGAGAATTAATTATGATTGTTGTTGCAATAAACAAGACTGAAGTTAGGGAGCATTTTTCATTTAGTAACCACAGTAGTATTAGACTTGATCTGCGTGGATCCTGTTTGCAGTAAACAGAGAGTAAGAGGAAAAATTGAGGCACTGAAAAGGATGGTAGGGACTTAGAGGAAATGGAAATGACATTGGCTAAGCAGTTAGTTAACTTTCTTTACAGAGAAACTGATAGGGGCAAGGATCACGTTTCCATTTATGGTGTAGCGGAGAAATTATTGTGAAAAGACTGTGTTATAATTATGTTCAGTCTACCTGATCTACAGAATATGCATGCACAAAACCTAAAAGAAACAGAATGGAAATGTCTTTTTTCCCTCTGCTTTTAGGAGTCTCTTTGATAAGTCAGATTTTTAAGGACCAAATGTGGCAAATATACCACCATTATTTGTAAAAGGGCTGCCTGGTAAACTGTAAAATATTGTAGAGCAGTTAGTGTGACATAAGTAGCAAGGAACATCCAGCTACACAGAGAATACAGTGAAAAGCATAATGCATCTGCAACAAATATGGATTTATACAATATATATGAATTTGTATCCTCTCTCTTTGGGGGGAGGGGGTGAGAGAGAAATTTCAATAAACAAGGAGTATTTGCAACCAGAAATTATTTGGGGTTGTATGTACAGAGGTAACACACAGTGAAACAGAGATAATTGTCTCTTGCATAACACTTGTTTGAACATAGCTGGAATATTACATTTAGTTCTGGACACCTAATTACTAAAGATGTTGGTAGATAAACTGAAGGAAGCTCAGAAGAGCGACAAAATGTTTAAGTAGCTGGAGGGATGGACTTATGAGAAAAGACATTTTAAAAACTTTCTTTGGGAAAAAAAAAATCCAAGTCTTTCAACCCAGTGCATGGCTTCAATAAAAATGGCAAGCTGGAGTCTTCACGGGGAGAAATCAACAATCAGAGAACAAATCAAAAGAAGTGGCAGCTTTTATTAGGCATCTGGAATCGAGAAGGGTATTATCACTCTGGAGATGGCACAGCCTGGGATGGTGCTTGGTTTTTAGCCTATGTATCACAAAGTAAAGCTAGAGAGTCTCTCTAGAGGAGGGAAGAATTTAAAATGATCTAACCAAGGGTTGTCAGATTTCTGACAAGTTGATAATATGGAACAAGATAAATTGCTTAGAGTGAGGGGTTTGAAACCAGGGTAACACCTAACAAGTAGGACATTTTCAAAAGTAGGGGGCTATGGTAAATTTGTGCACTAGCAACTGGAGAGGTGCGCACACGCAGGAGCTCAGGACATGTTTGTGCCTATGTCTGCATGTTGTTTTGACTCAAGTTACATGCCCACCATATTTTTGAAATTTGTCCCTATGCGCTGTGTACTGCCTTTTGTTCATATGCACAACTCCTGTGGTGAATAGGTGGCCAGAGAGGTTGTGTGATTGGTGAAGGAGGGGGAGAGGTTGAGGGGACAGAAAAGAGAAGCAAGGAGAATCCAGGGAAGGAGCAAGAGAGTCTGAAGAGGAAGGATGAACAGGTGGTTTAGGTGCAAGGCTGGGACTCAGGACACCTGGGTTTAAATCCCTGCTCTGCTGCAGGTATCCTGTGTAACCTTTGGCAAGTCACTTAGCCTCTCTGGGCATCATCCTCTGTTCCCCATCTTACACTAATATTGATCCCCTGCTATAGTGTATACTGCACTGTAGAGTAGGCAAGCCATCCCCCAGCTAAAGCACTTGAAGCATGTTTTATTTTTCTCACACCACATATTTCACATGTTTTTAAAACCGATGTGAGTACCAAGTCAGAGCCCATTTTGCTGTTTATCTGTTTATTTAGGCATTTATTTTTTTTAACCAGATTCTGGATACACATTTCAGAAATGCTGTGAAAATGCACCTGCTTTCAGCTCAATAGACAGCAATTAAATTCAAATAATTAGGCAAGTAAGAGGCCAAAGGTAATCCGTACACCAGGTAGAAGGAAGAAAATTACTTCTTGTAGCCTTCTCTTGTCTCCAGTTTTATGCTTTTATTATTTTACTCGCTGTTTTAAAAACAAAAGCCAAAGTATGTCTAGTTAAAGCGTAGGCATAATGTCACTTAGCAATAATGTCCAAGATCATTGAACAGGGTAGAGAAAGCAGAGGGATTTGTTCTAATCTCGGTTGTTAATTACACTGCATTGCTGACCTTCGCAGGCATTCTTTCCCTGATTCCAATTAGAAGGATGCAGCAGCTGAGTGATGAGTGGGTATATCAAAGCAGGCACCTTATTGTTTTTAAATCAAAGGATTTTTTTTGATTATTTAAAAAATAATTATTTTTGTTATTTTTTTTTCTTTCCTTATGTAACCATGTGATTTAAAAAAAAACAACTAATAAATACCTTTTCCAGCTATGTTCTCCAAACATTTTCACTGCACCTTGCGTCGTGGGCAACAGGAGTCTCCTATTATGAGGAGATTGCCTCTGGATGGGTGTGCACTTCGAGATGGAGTCAGATCGGTTTTGCTAGTGTTGGGAAAAGCAAGCGGGTTTCATGAAAAGCTAGCAGAAGATTGGGGAATGGTACAGAAACACCAAGAAAGGGGAGGTGTTTGAAATAGTGCAAGGAGAGTTAAGCAAGAGCAATAGGATGAAATTAAGTAAGGAACATTTAAAGGGTATGGGCCAAATTCTGCAATGCTATTGCTCTGGAGAACTCGTATGTCTGGAAACACACCTGCTTGCATTGTGCGCCATAGAAATAACTTCCCCAGATCTCTACAGAGGAGTGCAGAGGTGTGGAAATGAGCATGTTGCTCACTAGTTGGTGGTGTGGCATTGAGTGGATAACTCAAACTCTGCTCGTTGGCTGCCACCTCTTCCCTGCACATAACCAGCTTGTAGCTGGCCCTGGGCAGGCACTCAGATGTTCAGCAGCTGGGGGCCATATAAGTACCTAGATAAATAGATAGCTACCCCTTCATAAATTGCAGGGGATGGACATCCCTGTCCTGCTGTGTTTCAGTATGGGCTCAAGCAAGCAAAATCCTTTGCCTTGTGGTTTGCTCATTTATTTATTTATTCAGTGTTGGGCCCAGTAACAGGAAGAATTTCCTAGAGTATTCTTGGCTGCTAATAGTGAAATGTATTAGTCTGTGAAATTCCATCCCAAAAGAAGTGTAAAGCCATGTGAAATTAGAATGGGCAGAGCACTGGGTCATACCCTGTCAGGAACAATCTTGCACAGATTGGGAGATGGACTAGCTGATCCAATTGGCCTTTCCAGTCTCTAATTTCAACAGGTCTATAAATGGGAAGGCAAATCCCCAGTATTTTCCAGGTCCTATGAACTGAAGTGGGACTATTGTAATTTTCTCTGTACAATCTATAATTATATTGTAGCATGTCAAAATTGCATTGAGGACGTGGATTTTATTTCCATGTAAGATAGGGATGAAACATGTGGCACAGCCAACTTAGCAGAAGCCCAGGTCCATACTATGGTTGTTGAATATTTGACAAATATATGGTCCCTAATCACACATGCTGCAAGTATTTAGCTGGGTTTTAGTGTTTAGCTCTTTCATTTGCTTCTAATGAGAAGTAGTGATCAATAACTACTATGATCAGAAGTTATTTTGCTTTTCTGTTTTGTGTGTGTTGCTGCCAATCATACCCCTTTTGGCTGCATTGTAAACATGAGCTAACATCTATATCTATCAGATGCCAAGAATGTGTTGCGGGCAAATGTGTACCAATAGAGGAGCAGGTGTTTCCCTTGGGGTCATTGCCACCTGTCTGGTTTTTCACAATGCAGCCAGATTTTTAAAGCTGTCACTTGCTGTTGGTTCAACATCAAACCTTGCTTATTAGCTGACCTTTGCATTGCCAGGTATTGCATAGAGAGTTGTGAAAAGCTTATCAGTCTGCTTCTGAACTGCTGCTGACCAACTCTCTGTCTGCCTGTCGAGTGATTTACAGGAGGGCCTGCTTCCAGTGGCACTGACTTAGGAACCAGTCCTTAAAACAAGCTCTCATTGACTTAAGGCGCTGGTTTAGTTATTTAAAATCTATCACCAGTTTCCCTAGGGCAACACTACACTTGGATTTCACAGAACTAAACTGAAGAATTTAGTTGATGAGGTTGCTTCATAAGAGCTAATACTGGCAGGGAACAAGAGAGGCTGAATTAATCCGTGGTGGAGTTATAATGGGGATGAATTTGGCCTGATGTGTTTTTGCTGTGATCTAAACCTCTCATAATCTTTCCTGAGCGAGGGTCTGACCATGCACCCTTTCCAGTCAATGGCTACCTTCCTACTGGTCAGTGAACAGATGATCTAGCTTGAAGTTCTTACAAAAATGTACAAATTCTCTCCCTGCTTCAAAGCGAACCTTTCATTTAACTCAGGCCAATTTTATTTCTACCCAATAGTCCAGGTTCCTTCCCCACTCTGAACTCTAGGGTACAGATGTGGGGACCTGCATGAAAAACCCCCTAAGCTTATTTTTACCAGCTTAGGTTAAAACTTCCCCAAGGTACAAACTATTTTACCTTTTGTCCCTGGACCTTTATTGCTGCCACCACCAAGTGTCTAACAAAAATAACAGGGAAAGAGCCCACTTGGAAACGTCTTTCCCCCAAAAAAATCCCCCCAAGCCCTACACCTCCTTTCCTGGGGAGGGCTTGTTAAAAATCCTCACCAATTTGCATAGGTGAACACAGACCCAAACCCTTGGATCTTAAGAACAATGAAAAAGCAAGCAGGTTCTTAAAAGAAGAATTTTAATTAAAGAAAAAGTAAAAGAATCACCTCTGTAAAATCAGGATGGTAAATACCTTACAGGGTAATCAAATTCAAAACATAGAGAATCCCTCTAGGCAAAACCTTAAGTTACAAAAACAGGAATATACATTCCATTCAGCACACTTATTTTATCAGCCATTTAAACAAAACAGAATCTAACACATATCTAACTAGATTGCTTATTAACTCTTTACAGGAGTTCTGACCTGCATTCCTGCTCTGGTCCTGGCAAAAACAACACACAAACAACACACAAACAACCCCAGAGAGAACCCTTTGTCTCCCCCTCCAGCTTTGAAAGTATCTTGTCTCCTCATTGGTCATTTTGGTCAGGTGCCAGCGAGGTTATCCTAGCTTCTTAACCCTTTACAGGTGAAAGGGTTTTTCCTCTGGCCAGGAGGGATTTAAAGGTTTTTACCCTTCCCTTTATATTTATGACACCAATCATTTACTAAACTGTAGGTTAATTGACGCTTCTGTGAGGAAAAGTGCTGTTGTTTTAAAAGTGGTCGCCTCTATGGCAGTTAATGCTTTTATAAACCAATATCTGAAATCAGGTTTGCTGTGGAGCCTGCTGCAAATACTCAGTGCTCGAGTTAACTAGAAAGGATGATTTCCTCCTTTTTCACAGGGAAAAAAAATCCATATTTGAAATTTTCCCATTGGGAAATAATTAAGAAGAAACATTTTAAAGAAGTGGGGGCAGAGGGAAAGCTACTTTTCCTCACTGTCAGATTCTTTCAACCAGCACAAGTTGGAAATCAGACAAGGTGTGAAAAAATGTTTGTTTCTGAAAGTAAGGCAAGGTCTACGCTGGAGACCCAAATTGGTATAACTATGTTGCTCAGGGGTGTGCAAAATCCACCAACCTCACCCCCTCTGTGGACAGCGCTTTGTCGACTGGAGAGCGTCTCTCGTTGACATAGCTATCCTCTCTCTTGGGGGGAGGGGTGGATTCACTTTGCCGATGGGAGAAGCTCTCCTGTGAGCATAATAGCATCTTCACTAAAGCACTACAGCGTTAATTTAACGCTTTAAAATGAAAATGTTACTTTTAAAAGTGAAAAGTTACACTTTTAAAAATGATTTTTTCCCCACTTCTAAGCTTTTTTTTTAAAGAACTTTTTCCCTGGAAAAAGCTTTTTTTAAGAGAGAAGGCAAGCATTATTATAAGCATTATTATAAGAGAAGGCAGGTTATTCCATGATGCGATCTACTTCCCTGGTGGAGTATCCTTGTTTGGTGAAGGCAGATTTGAGCGTGTTTAAGGTGCATAACCTGGACTTTTTTGTGTGAGCATATTCTGTGGTATATGAGTGCCTGGCTGTAGATAAATTGGCCCCTAGTTGTTACCTACCACCCCACACTGGAAATAAAAGTCCTATGAGGGCAGAGATGTTAATGGGCCACTCTACCTTGAATGGTCCTTACAATATGTGCTAACTACTTATGCTAAACAATCTGCTCCATCTTGCATTTGGCTGTAAAGCTCGGGTACCTTTCCCAGACCTGAAGAGCTCTGTTGTCTGTCTCTAAAGCTTGTCCTGCTCATCAACAGAAATTGGTCCAATAAAAGGTATTATCTCACCCACCTCGTTTGTGTAGAATCCAATGCACACCGCAAGAGCACAAGTGTATCTATTTAATAAAGGGCAGATCTGTATCACTTAGTGATCACATTTGCATTCCCTTTAAAAAAAATCCAGTTCCATCCTGTGATGGTCTATTGTTTGCAGTATTTAGTCTTTGAGAAATCTGCTCACATTATGAAAGAGGTGAAATCTATGCTTGTCTGTCTTCTAGTTTTGAGAGGTTAAATTATGATGGCTTTGCGTTCATAAAGCACTCTCCCTTCCTGACCCCAGAAGGTCTTTTACGTAATTAAAATGTAAACCTTGTCTTATTATTGGACCCCAGTTTATTTCTAGGAGCACGTTACATATATCAAGGTTCAGTGTCTACAATGCAAACAAAATGAAATAGAGTTTTGTGGCCATGCCTAAATTATCATTATATTGCATATTAATTGCAATTCTTGCCAATTTTTCACACTGCTTGCCCAGGATTGTTTGGGAAATTTGTGTGATTTTGCTATTTCCCACCAGAAGTGCTTATATGGGCATGGTGGGGAGATAACATTAAGGAAAAATGTAGAATTATTAAACCATAGAGAATGACATTAAAAAGACCCGACATAAAGGTAGCCTTTTTGTACTTGTTTCAGGATAATCTAACGTAGCAGGCATCATGTTGTACATACTTTTTCTTCAAGGGTAAATCGTAGTGCTCATAATAAAAGCAATTAATGTGTTTTCATGGATGTTGGTTAGATATTTATTATACCGAATATGACCACTTGCCTAATGATAGGCTCTGACACTTGCAATTAATTAAACCTCTATGTAATTCATCAGTATTGAAATGAAAAGGCCCCTCACTGCATTATCTGCTGACTGATTTATTCATTTTTAAAGCATCTAACAATATAGCAGCTAGGCACTTAGTAACTAAATTAAAACAATAATGAATTAGTTAAACCCATCTACAGTGGATAACATTAAAATTACAACCCTTTTTCGCAAGAATAATAAAAACAAAAATCAGACAAAAGCGAAATGACGTCAGAATGTCTTACAGTGTTGTTAGACTGGAACTTTGTGCCAAGGGAGCAAATTCCAGCAGTAATGCCCTCAAGTGGGGAAAAAACCCCTATGCCTGTTATGGAGTATTTGGAAGCCTTCTAACAGATGTTACTGGCTGTGACGGTGTATAGTGACTGAGCTGGGTTCCACACCATTCAGGTCTTTACAAATCATTGCCAATACCTTGAATTGCAACCAGAAGTGAAAAGAGAAGCCAAGGCAAGAGTTGAATTTGGCTGCTCTATGTGCTTGTAGTGTCTCATCTCCCTTGGAACACAGGCAGCTGCATTCTGAAGCAGTTGGAGATTCGGAATGAATAGAGGGCATTCCAGTAGTACAGCCTTGAGGTGATGTAGGGTTAGTCAACCATGCCCATCACTCAGCACCAACCCTTGTCTCCTTTCATATTCTCCCCTTTTCCTCCCATTCTGACAATGACTCCACCCTTGACTGCCCCTTTCTTTCCATCCCCCACTATGCCTCTATGCCATCTTTCATATCGCCCCCTACCTGCACCACCAATGAACTTCAACCATATTCATGAGGCGGCCACCTCTAGTAAACATGATTTCTGTATTGTGCATTTCCCTTCTTTTGTCATCCCAACAAGAGTTGTAAATGCCGTGTGAAGAGTAGTGTAGTATGGGAGTAACTATGGTAATTGAATAATGTAATGTGAAGCATGGGGCTATGCTAATTCCAGTGTTAATCTTTCAGGCTGAGGATGTGAACTAGACCTTTCCAGAAATCTGGCCAGACTCTAGAGTGGGCTATGTGCTTGGGTACCCGATTGTTTAAAAATGCTGTGCTTTCTCCCCGACAAATTTCATCCATCCGTGCTTATTAATCACTACCCACAGGAAATATTGGTCTGTAATGCTTTACAGAAGTCCATTTTACAGAAGTCATTTTATCTTTGAGTTGCCTGATGTGGCAGGCACCTTTTTTTGGTGAATTCATAAAACAACCAGATATTTAAAACATTCATGAATTGTTAGTGTCCAATGTATTAGCGCCTCGGGGTGGCAGTAATTTGTGTTCTCTTCTCGGATATTTGCCATAACTATAGACTTTATTCTACGACTGTTCTGGGTGTAGAAAGAGAAGGTGCCTGAGAAGTGGGAGCTTCTTCCAGATATAAGAGAAGGTACAAAATTACAAATGTGACTTTTTTGTTCATGGTCCATACAACACTTCCTGCCAGGAAATTAGTCCCTGCATCTGTGAGGATGTCGGAGGACCAACCTACCCTGGCAAAAATGTCTGCTAGTGCCTGGCACACACTTTTAGCCCTGGTGTTGCTTAGAGCTACTGCTTCCGGCCATCGGGTGGCAAAATCCATGAAAGTCAGTATGTACTGCTTTCCTCTGGGTGTCTTTTTCGGAAAAGGACCCAGAATATCCACAGCTACTCGCTGAAATGGAACCTCAGTGATGGGGAGTGGCTGGAGAGGGGCTGTAGAGGGGCTTTGGCTGTAGAGGGGCTTTTTCCCACTCTTTGGCACACCTCACAAGACCGGACATAGGTAGAAACATCCTTGCCCATTCCCTCCCAGTGGAACAACTTTCCCAAATGGTCTTTGGTTCTGTTCACCCCGGCGTGGCCACTAGGATGATCATGGGCTAAGCTTAATAGCTTGACCCGGTACATAGTTGGAACTATCAACTGTCTCTGAGGATGCCAGTCTTCCTGGTGTCCACCAGGAAGAGTTTCCTTGTATAAAAGTCCTCTTTCTACAACAAACCTGGATCGATTAGAAGAGCTGAGAGGCGGTGGGTTGCTCCGTGCTGCCGTCCAAGCTCTCTGGAGGCTTTCATCTGCTTCCTGTTCGGTCTGGAACTGTTCCCTTGATGCTGGAGACATCAGTTCCTCATTGGATTGTGGATCTGGGCTTGGTCCCTCTGGAAGCGATGTAGGGGATGGGGCTCTTTCTGTTGACTGTGAACCGCTTTCCACTGGTGCACTGCGTTGGAGTTCAGGCTCCAGCTGAGCCTCTTGTGTAGGGTTATCTGCTGCTGCCAGTGCAGGTTCGATGGGGCCCTCTGGTGTTGAGGTTGCAAGTACTGGACTCAGTGCTGGCAATGGGTCTGGTGCTGGTTGTTCCGCCATTTCCGGTTCTGGAACTGGCTCTGTCTGGGTCTCTGGGTCTCTTCGGCGGGGGAGGGATAGCTCAGTGGTTTGAGCATTGGCCTGCTAAACCCAGGGTTCTGAGTTCAATCCCTGAGGGGGCTATTTAGGGATCTGGGGCAAAAATTGGGGATTGGTCCTGCTTTGAGCAGGGAGTTGGACTAGATGACCTCCTGAGGTCCCTTCCAACCCTGATATTCTATGATTCTATGATTGGTGGGGAGGAATATTGCATGATGCTTGAGGGCTGGGAAGAATGATTCCACTAACTACCTCCCTGGGAGCTGAAGTCATTGGTGTTAGTTAAAATGGATTTGTTTCCTTTCAAAATGTACTTCACCATGATTGCTAACCTCTTATAGCACTCTGCTTTTACTTTAATCCATTAATTTTACAGTTTAGTATAGGAGCTCAGTGTTTGTATCAGTTTTCAAGGGCTTCATTGACTTCATTTATCTACAGCACTGAAGTTTCCTACCCTTTGTTTTGTGTGCATGGTCATTAATCATCGCTTTCACCAAGTTATGTTAAAAAACCACAGTGTAGTTTCACTGGGCACCCTCAAAAGTGGAAAAAGTTTGGAATTAAAAATACAACAAAAGTAATTTATTTTGATGTTTTCTTTAAACCAGACACCTTTAACTTAGCCTGTGGAAGGAGAAAGGGGTTTGAACAGCTGCAGACAGGGTTGAAGAACAACACTGGGAACCCGTACTAGCTCTGTCTGTGTGTGTGTGTGAGTGAGAGAGAGATTTATTAGTACTTGAAGGAAAATCTGATCTGATCTTGGCACTGCCGAATGGACTGTGAACTAGCCAAAAAATAGCAGCACATAAGCAATAAAGTTCTTCCTGTATTACCCCTCTTCCTTCCTCCATTTCTTTCTGTCATCTGATGATATTTTAGCCTCTAGGTTACACTGAAAAGTGAACAATGCACAGAATCCAATCATAATGCAGAAACATATCTTCATTCTGAAACATCTTTACATCAGTGATGTTATTTGCCTTTGTAAACACACTTGAGACTGGCTTAGTTAAATTGCTGGAGTGGTCAGTAATACATCTGCAGATCTACTTCAAGGCAGTTTCCTTGGTGTTGCCTTTGAGTAATTCATGTTTTAAGATTAAATGGCTTTTCTATTTACTTTTTTTTACATTTTTTGTTTGAGACATTTATACCTTTTGCTTCCATTAAGAAACAAAACAAATATTCTCTCTCCTATATTTTTTGAAGCACTATACTAGGACTTTGACGTCTATATGCAGGTTCTCTAGATCCTGGATGACCTTGTGTTTGCCTCCTTCCTTGCCTATACCACACTGTCACACTAAACTCTGGACCAAGAAAACATCCACATAAATGATGATGATGCCATATGTTAATAAAGGAGCTTCAGAAGAAACTGTGCTGTGTTGCCTAAGCTCTGCAGGACTTGTCACTTCCTCCTTCCTACTGGAGTTAGGGTTCAGGGACAGGAGCCCGGCAGATCAGAAATCCTCTGTGGAGCTGCATGAGCATCTGCAACCATGGTTGAAGAACAACACTGGGAACCCCTATCAGTGTAATGATGCAGAGCTTTTAATCCCCATATTCCATCTAGCCCAGCCCTGCAAGGTGTTCCCATTTCCATGCCCTTCAGTTGTTGGCTATGATTCCAGGAGTTGGGGCTTCAGGAAAGATACCCAGTAGTACAAGATTACACAATAAAATGTCAAGAATTGCGGTGTCGCCAACTCTTTGATTTTTTTTTTAAATGTGTCTCTCAATATTTGGTGTTTTTTTTTTTTTAAGGCCCGTCATCTGAAGACAAGCAAATGTGACAATCACAGCTTTTAAAAAGGAAGCTTTAAGCTCTCTTGGTTGGGTAAAAAAAGTTTGAAAATGTTGGACCCTAATATTAAAAGCAAGAAGGCAAACACGAACTCCAAAATTGTTGTTTAGAAAAATCTTGTGATTTTTAAGCCAGTCTGAGGAGTTAGCATTACTGGCATCAAAACACTAATGTTCCCTTGTTAGCGGGAAGAAAGGAAACAAGGCAGCAACTTTCTTTGTATTAGCTCCTTTCTTCATATTTCTTTTCAGTGTCTCTAATTGGTCTTCTGTACTTTGTATCCCCAACATCGCTGAAGTCTTTAGAACAAGCTGTTTTGTAGGCAAGCTGTGGCAAAAAAGCACTAGACAATTTTCAAACTTTAATACCCATTTTTTTCTGCCTATCTTTAGAATAGCTTGTCTCAGTAATCTCAAATATGGTTTAAAAAAATTGTGCGCTTGGTCACAGCCCACATGTGCCACATTTCAAGTTGAAAGAGTATTTATTAGGGATTTTGTAGGTAGGAGCAGCAAAATTGGGTTTACAATGGAGTGGATTTTGCTGTTCTATTATGTAGATATCACCTTTTGCTGGATCATTTTTCTGTACTTCTGTATGTTAATGTGGTGTACTTTTATGGGCATCAGATTTAAAATCTTATTAGGTGACTTTAATTGTTCATGGTAGTCAAAAGTTCTACACCTTCATTTGGAATCCAAGCAAGAACTCAGGCAACCATGTGATGCAGTCCTACGCAACAGCCTGCTTTAGGAATGTAGTGTAGTAACAGAACAAAATAATCTGACTTTCATAATCAGTGAGTAGAAATAGCACAAAATAAGAGCCATCTGAAACAATCACACAGAAAAATCTCAACGGTTTCCAAGTAATAGGGTTCTTCTGAGCTGGATTAACTGCTATGGAGCAATCTGATTGCCAGCTGGGCTCCTGCCCTGGCAGGCAAAACTAGCATTGTTTTGTATCCTGTTTTCTTGCCAGCAAGGGGCACTTCGCAGTTTGATCAAGGACAATATGCCCTCCCATCAGTATTTTTCACTTTTTCATCTACTTTTTAAAAACATGATGTTCTTCAAACTTGTCCTGGACTGACTGGCAACTGGCTTGCTAACAATAAGTTTTATTTAGCCCTCCCGAGTCCTGGACGCTCATTGGAGTCATCATTGGTCTTATTCCACATGTACCATATGGCTAGCAGGGAGATGAGGTTGAAATGCTTGTGCGAATATGCTTGGGTTGGATTCTGAATTCTGCTGGGTCAGTGTTGCAGCACAGGAGCTGGGTCGCAAAATTTCACAATTTTTCACTCCTGAAGTGTATTGTTACACATTATTGTATTATATTGGCCCTGAGCCTCTTAGAATAGTTAGCTTTCAGCATTAATGGCAAAGTGGTTTCTTTTAGTATAAGTCTGCTTGCTTATTTTTGTCAGGCCTCAGCTTTAGCCAAGTCGCTGTAACCTACACAACAAATGCCCTTTCTGTGTTTGTGTCCATCATTCCTGAATTATTACAGTCCATTTACAAACAGCCTGTTAGTTGTAATTGCTTTCATGAACAATTAATCGGAGTTGAAGCTTCTACATCCTTTTCTGCTTGATTATGCAACAATCTACTGATCATGCAGTGGTTGACTATAGCAGGGGTTCTCAACCTTTTCCTTTCTGGGCTTCCACCTTCCCAAACATGCTATAAAAATGCCACGGCCCACCTGTGCCGCAACAAGTATTTTTCTGCATATAAAAGATTAGGGTTAGCATTAGGGGGTAGCAAGCAGGGCAATTTTCGTGAAGCTAAGTTGCTCTGGGGCAGTGGGGTTTCAGCTTTCTGCCCTGGCCCCCAGTGAGTCTAATACTGGCCCTGCTTGGCGGACCCCCTGAAAACCTGCTCGTGGCCCCCCAGGGGGCCTCGGTCCCCTGGTTGAGAACTGCTGGACTATAGAACAGCAAATTAGGAAGAGAAGGTGGATGGGGCATTTGTAGAACATATAACAGAAGTATCCAAAACACAAGACCTGGGAGTAATGGGGGGACTTAAATGACCCAAATATCTGTTGGAAAAGTAATATGGCAAAAAACAAAATTTCCGATAAATTCTTGAAATGTATTGGGGACAATTTTTTGTTCCAGAAAGTGGAGGAAGTAACCTGGGAGGCAGTCATTTTAGACTTGGTTCTGACCAACAGGGAGGAATTGGTAGCGAGTCTGAAGGTGAAAGGCGGTGTGGGTGAAAGTGATCATGAAATTACAGATTTCATGATTCTAAGAAAAGGAAGGCGTGAGAGCAGCAGAATAAGGACAATGGGCTTCAAAAAAAAAAAAAGCAGACTTTAACCAACTCAGAGAACAGGTAAGTAAGGACCAGTGGGAAGAAAAACTGAGGGAAAAAGGAGTGTAGGAGAGCTGGCAGTTTCTGAGGGGAGACCATATTAAAGGCACAACTGCAAACTATTTCAGTGCAAAGAAAAATAGGAAGAATAATAAGAGGCCAATATGGCTCCATCAGGAGCTCTTTGATCTGAAAATCAAGAAGAAATCCTACAAAAAGTGGAAACGTAGACAGATTGCTAAAGAGGAGTACAAAAGAACAGCACAAACATGCAGGAACAAAATCAGAAAGGCTAAGGCAGAAATACCTAGCAAATGACATAGAAGGCAATAAGAAGAGGATCTTTAAATACATTTCAGAGTGGTAGCCGTGTTAGTCTGTATCAGCAAAAACAACGAGGAGTCCTTGTGGCTCCTTAGAGACTAACAAATGTATTTGGGCATAAGCTTTTGTGGGCTATTTTCCACTCTATGCATCTGATGAAATGGGTTTTAGCCCATGAAAGCTTATGCCCAAATAAATTTGTTAGTCTCTAAGATGCCACAAGGACTCCTTGTTGTTTTTGCTGATACAGACTAACATGACTACCATTCTGAAATGTATTTAAAGATCCTCTTCTTATTGCCTTCTATGTCACTTGCTAGGTATTTCTACCTTAGCCTTTCTGTTGTTTTTAAATACATTAGGAGCAAGAAGAAGATGAAGAAAGGTGTAGGAGGAAGAAAGATAACTGACATCAAGAAAGCTGAGGTGTTTAATGCCTATTTTGTTTCAGTCTTCACTAAAACAGTTAATGGTGACCAGATCCTCAATACAATTAATGTTAACAAGGAACACAAGCCAAAACAGGGAAAGAACAAGTTAAAGAATATTTAGATAAGTTAGATGTATTCAAGTCAGCTGGGCCTGATGAAATTCATTTTGGGATACTTAAGGAACTAGCTGTTTCAATCTTGGAATCCTTAGCAATGATCTTTGAGAGCTACTGGAGGATGGGTGAGGTCCCAGAATACTGGAGAAGAGCAAACATACCTATCTTTTTAAAATGGGGAACAAAGAGGACCTGGGCAATTATAAATCAATCTGCCTAACTGGAAAGATACTGTAACAAACTATTAAACCATCAGTTTATAAGCACCTGGAGGATAATAGGGTGATAAAGAAGGGATCCTAGAAATCTGTTTGCCACAAAAAAATGCAGAATGTGTTTCTTACAGAGAATCTTTAGTTTTTACGTTTGTGAAAAAATAAAAACATATATTAAGTATTAACTACATTTTACTGAAAGTACCAGTGTCACTTATTCAGTGCCCGCAACCTCTCCCTCTTGTGGTTGATATTTGAATGTGCTTTAAATTTACATAGCTAAACATATTCCAATAAACCTGCATCTGGCATATAGGGGTTACTCTATGGCATATGGGCATTCGTGTTTTAATGCATTTCAAATTTCTCTTCAGCCTCCAGATGTGAGTAATTAAAGTTATGAAAAGATGCTGAAAATTTTAAAAAATCACCCCTAAAGACCATGTCATGGAGTTTGGCAAGGACAAATTTCATGTTGATGGTAAAGTGCTGTTCTGTTCTGTACTGTATGCAGCAAGGCTGTAGATTACATATTTCAGTTCTATTAATTTTATTTTATTATAATGACTGATGACACTGGTATGTTTTAAACTAGTTTAAAAATTGTAAATATACCAGTAAAACATTGTGTTCAACTGATACCCATATATATTGTGGCTAGGGAAACTAAAGTTCAGTGTTTCATTTTAATTGTAAAAAAAAAAAAGGCAGATTTTCATGTTTTATCGGAGAATTTTGGGGTGTTTTTAATCAGGAAAACTAGGATCCCTGATTATAAGAAATCCATATAAGCCAGTATGGATTTGTCAAGAAGTCATGCCACAACATCTAATTTCCTTCTTTCCTACAGGTCTAGTGGATAGGGAGGGAGAAAGCAGTAAGTGTGATATATCCTGATGTTAATAAGGTTTTTAACATGGTCCTACATGACATTCTCATAAGCAAACTAGGGAAATGCAGTCTAGATGAATTTACTATAAGGTGGGTGCACAACTTGTTGAAAGACCGTACTCAGAGAAGTTATCAATGGTTCGCCATCAAACTGGGACAGCATATCTAGTAAGGTCACATGTGGGTCAGTCCTGAGGAGAGGATGCCTATAAAACTTGCAGATGACACCAAGCGGGGAGGGATTGTAAGCACTTTGAAGGACAGGATTAGAATTCAAAAGGACCTTGACAAATTGGAGAATTGGTCTGAATTAGAAAAAGACAAGTGCAAGGTGCTTCACATAGGAATTAAAAAATCAAATGCACAAATACAAAATGAGGAATAACTGGCTAGGTGGTAGTACTGTTGAAAAGGAACTGGGGGTTACAGTGGATCACAAATTGAATCTGAACCAAGAACGTGATGCAGCTGTGAAAAAGGCTAATATCATTTTGGGCTGCATTAATAGGAGTGTTGTAGGTAAGACAAGGGAGATAATTGACCCTTCTACTCAGCACTGGTTAGGCCTCCGATGGACTACTCTTGCCAATTCTGGGTGCCACACTTTAGGAACAATGTGGACAAATTCAAGATAGTCCAGAGGAGAGCAACAAAAATGATGAAAGGTTTAGAAAATCTGACCTATGAGGAAAGGTTAAAAAAACTGGGCATGTTTAGTCTTGAGAAAAGAAGACTGAAGGAGGAACCTGATAAATCTTCAAAGGTCAGTTATAAAGAGGACTGTGATCAGTTGTTCTCCATGTCCACTGAAACAGGACAAGAAATAATGGGCTTAATCTGCAGCAAGAGAACTTAAAGTTAAACATTAGGAAAAGCTTTCTAACTATCAGGGTGGTTAAGCTGTAGAATAGGCTTCCAAGAAAGGTTGTGGAATCCCCATCATTGGATGTTTTTAAAAACAAGTTGGACAAACACCTGCCTGGCATGGTCTAGGTTTACTTAGTCCTACCACAGCACAGAGGGCTGGCCTTGGTGATTTCTTGAGTTCCCTTCCAGCCCTACATTGCTATGATTCTGTGAATAATAAGGGGTGTATGACTCACTGAAATGGCACTGCAGCTGTAATGTTGCCTTTGTAAACAGGAGGTCTGGCCAAGGAGCATGAAGATACATTAGCAAATGATTCATGCTGTTGTAGCTACCTTTAATGTGTTACATGGCCATAGGCAGATTAGGCTGAATTTAAAAAAAAAAAAAAAAGTAAATTTTGAATTTAATTCCATTAAAAGAGGCAAAATCCATTTTATATATAGCATTGTAGGGTTAAATCTGGTGAACTTTTAATCTGTGTTATCACAGTGATTGATGGTATATTATAGTGATGGAATTTATATCCTCTTTTGATAACCACTTGAAATTGTCTGTTAGGTCAGCATTTACAAATACTGAATTTTTAATGCAAAAATTAGTTTATAATGTATTCAAATTTATTCATTAATGGAATAAAAGCAATATAAATAACACCTTAATAAAACGGAATATCTTTGGTGGGAGGGTAAATCTTAAAGAAGGGAATTTTAAAAAATATTTCCTCCAGGGAGAAAAGAGTTAAACTCAAGACAGTGATGTGTTGATTACTAATATTAACCAAGGTTTTATTGCAGTGAGATTTGGAGATGTCTTGGAGAAAATGGCAGTGCTAGCTAAGATTTTTGGAAAAGCAGGCATGTAATAGAGTAAATTATTTTCTATCATTTACCCGTGACAGGAAAAGTCAAAGTGCTCTGTTCCATGCTGTAGTTATTATAACAGTAAAAATGTCTTGATGATCCATCCCTAGAAAATAAGAAATCTCAGCTAAATATTCATTGAAAGTGGCGGCCCAATCTGCTAGTTTAAATGTATGGTATGGTGTTTTGGCGGTAAAGAAGGCATTACCTTGCAAAAGTAATTACCTTCTTATTGATTGGTAAAAATGAATTGTATTTTAAGTTAGCATATTTAAAGTATGACCAGCTAGTAGTTTATAATTTGGTTTTAACTGCAAGCCTCTTAGTTCTTACAAAAGCAATAGCACTTCATGCATAGAAAGGCAGTGAAGTGTATCCACTTAAATTATTCATTGTGCAGAACACATTTTTCCAACCAGAAGTCTCTTTTGGGGGAGGAGGGCATTTTTAACAGGCTGCTGCATTCTGTAATGCTCTCTGGGAAACGGAACATTACAGGTGTTTGGAAATGCTAGAAAGGGCTGGTAATTTAATGTAATGAAGAGCTAATGTCTAGAATAGAGGCATGTGCACTTTCCCCAGAGTGATGTGTGGCTCTGCAATGCCCTTTACTCAAGGCTGAGTGTACTCTGATAGAAAAGGCCTATAGAACTGACTAGCTGATGATCTCATTGATCTAGGTTGTGTGTGTTGGGTTTCGGAATCATTCTACACAATTTAATGAAGAACTCTATTCCTTTTATAGAATTTTATGGTATGGTCTAAACACCTATAGGTAAGAAATGATTCCCTATCTACTTTGTAACTCCTTAGAGTAATTTCTACAGAGCCCTGACATTTTTTTAGAAGTCTGTTGCTTCAGTCCTCTTAAATGATGTAGGCCTGTTCCATAACAGTAAAGGCCACAAATGATGTCAATATGAATTTCAATGTATATCCATTACAAGAAGGGTATATTTCAATATTTATGGGCAGTGAGTGGTTGAAATATTGTCCTATATTAATATCTAGATCAGAAAAGATATATTTACAGTACAATGTGTCATGCATTTTTAGACTAGTATTGATACTCTGTCAAGCCATTTGCAAAGGGTCAAATTCTGCTCGGTTACAGAGCAGAATATGTAGAAATCTGAAGTAACTCCACTGGAAGAAAATCTCAAAAGAAGAATGGTTTGTACACAGCGTAATTAGCAGGAAACAATGTAGGTGGTCAATGGAGCTGTACAAATGATGATTTTTTTTTTTGGTTCACTGGCAGTTCTGAAACATTGGAAAAATTGTTTTTGCAAATAAAATGTTTTGAAAGAACTCATTTTGATTTTAGCCATTTTAAAGTTTTTAATAAAAGCAAAGGAAATTTGGAAATCAAGGGCTAGATTCACAAAGGCACATTCACAAAACTATTAATAGTTTTGCCGCCCTTATACCGGAAAGCTCAATGGATCAAGCACCCCCCTGGGATGTGAAAGATCCAGGTTTGAATTCCTCTTCTGGAACCCAGGTCTCCATTCCTAACCACCAGGCACGCTATAGGATATTCTGCAGTGGAGGCTCTGTCTCTCCTGTTGAAGCAGTTCCACTTTGCGTAAATAGTCACTGCATCTGAGAGAGTGTGAATGAGTCCCTCGTCTGATGGTTATGGCATTCACCTGGGAATGGGGAGATCTGGGTTCAAGTCCTTTCTCCTTTGTGGCGATTCAAACCTAGATCTCACACATCCCAAGTGAGTGCCCTAATCACTGGGCTATTGGGTATAAGGGGATCATCACCACTTCCTCCTCCTCTGTTTTGTGAGTGAAGGCTACATCTCCTTGTGAATCTAGCACCCCAGGCTGAAATGTTTCAATTAGGAAATGTCAAAATGAACTGTGTTTTTTCTGAATCCCCCCCCCCCCCGCCCCACTGAAACAATTTGCCAAAACTGATGCAAATTCGTGATGTTTTCTGGTCAAGTCAAATCAGCATTTTGGGGCAGAAAAAAATTTGGATGACAAATTTTACCTGCCTCCCATCTGGAGGTAGGCAAAGTTGGGGTGAAGTTGTGAATGGCTCTGATGGCTAGGAGAAGAAGCAATAACTTTATTCAGAAGAGCAGAAGCCAGTGCATGGTTTTAAGGAGAGCAATGATGTAATTAAACAATGAGAAATGGATGTGATCTTCACTGCTGTATATTAGATAGTGTGAGAGTGAGGGAAGCAGATCTTTATACTTGTTGTTAGTTAAGATTTATATTACCATGGCAACCAGAGTCCCTAGTGAGGATCAGGATCCTATTGTACAAGCAAATGGGAAGGCACAAACCTTGTCTGGAGGAGTATACAATCTAAGCAACTTAATACTTAGAATCTTTGTAAATTCAATGAGACATAGTCAATGACACCGAGCTATTAAACTGTCCATTTGCTACTTTGATGCTTCAGTTCAGTCAGACACACATACTTTTTTACCACGTGGAGATCTGTCAACAGTCAAGCAAAAAATGTGCTTGATCCTGAATGCATTAACAATAACTCTTTGGACCTTAATGTAGTGAAACCTGATACCTGAAGGTTACAAAGAGTAAGAAGAAATAAACAGTACCACGCTCATCGGCACCAACTCCAAGGGTGCTCCGGGGTTGGAGCACCCACGGGGAAAAGAATAGTGGGTTCTCAGCACCCACCAGCAGCCTTGCCAGTCAGCTTCTCCCCATCCCCCCAGTCCCTCATTTCCGCCACTGATCAGCTGTTCAGCGGTGTGCAGGAGGTGCTCTGTGGGGGAGGAGGAGTGGGGGCAGGAAGAGGCAGAGCAAAGGCGGGGCGCACTCGGGGGCGGGAAGGGGAGGGTGCAGAGCAGGGCGGGAGGAGGCTGGGGGTGGGTCGTTGGGGAAAGGGGTAGAGTGGGGGCAGGGTCTGGGGTGGAGCGAGGGTCGAGCACCCCGGGGGAAATTAGAAAGTCGGCGCATCTGACCGTGCTGCTCTTAATAATGAGTAACACAAAGATAGCTGCAGGTGTACAGCTTTTATGACACTGTGGTATAAAACTTCACCTTATTTCTGTTTTATTCAGTCTTTATGCCTTACAGTATATGTCTCTAGGCAAACTCCTTAAAAGGCAATACGCATTAGAAAAGAACTATTTTCTTTCTTAGTAGTTGAGAGAAATCTCCTATGTATTATCAAATCTGTAATGTCATGTAAGTAATGTATTATTATTTTTCCCTTAAAATTAGAGTCCTGGAACTGTTGGCAAATTATCTCTGCCCTTGAAATATCATGATGTTAATCTGCGCTGTGCTCTTGAATTTGCACATCAAAAGTTTGCTTTGCAGACAGTCACCGTGGGAGTTGATTTCTTTTGTTGCTGACATGGCTGGAAGTTGATCCTGGAAGGAAAGCCACTAGCCCCTGACTTGGCATAATTGGAATCACAGTCTTCTACTGATAATCAGACTTGCAGCAGGCAAACGCTTATAGACAAACTTTATTCAAATAGATCCACAGGCTGGTAGAAATTCACTAGTCTGGGAACAGATTTTGTCTGTGATTAGGACCAGCAACTCTCATCTTGTCCTTGGATCTATCCCCCCAGTGTGTTTTCATGTAGTAGCCTTATGGCAATATGACTTATTGGGATAAGGACACCTTTTGTCCAGTTTAACCTTCACCACCATTCCATAGAAACTTCAGGGTTCTCTTTTCTCTGTAGATGTCTGTGTGAAATGACTAATACTGCAGTATTTTAACAAAACAAGATTTATTAAAATGAGAGAAAATGGAATAAAAATTAAAGAAATGGTTTACTTAACATATCTAGATTTGCCCTTATCATAAACTAAACTAAATTAATAGAGCTTTTCTCTTCCCTGTAGCAAATTTTGACTTTTTGGCAACCAATTGAAAACCTAAATAGTTCAGTTCAGAAATGCCTCCATGGTGCCTCATGGGAGTTGTAATTTTCTCCCATTCTCCTCTATCAGACTACATCTCTCATGATTCTCCATGTCCTTCCAGTCGCACCAGGCTAAAGGTTCCCTTTTAAATGTCCTGGTAAATTGTTTGTGGGTTGAGTATTTAAACTACAAGAGCCTTCATTTATTAAGCTCTCATTTAATTCTCCTTTGTTGTTGCTTTGCATGAGTCCCAGTGCTTTGTGCCCAAATGTGCACTCTGATTTGTTCCAGTACTAGATGGTTGGTCCAGAAAAAATCTGTATTTTAATCCTTTTCCTGATTTACCATTTGAACCTTTTTTAATCTCTTAATTTGAGAAGCAGATGGTCGTCTTCTTCTGCAGTGCTAAATTGCCAACCCTCTTCAGAGGCCTCCTTAAATTATCCAGTTTAGTTATTAAGAGTTTATTATATTCACACACTGGCCAATATACTTATTCAAGGACATTTTTGTAAATTGAAACCCTGATATGGTTGTTGATACCAGCAAAGAGAAGTGAAGTTCTCAGACACCTAAATTAACTTGCTGCTGACTTCTGGGGTCAGAGTTAGACCTGTGAATGATAAAGACACACTGTTAAGACTGTGTTGTATTGATCTGTTTTTTTGTCCCCTTCACAAGATTGATCTTGGGAAATTATTTACTAATGTGGTATTTCCCGGACACTATAACCATACTAAGCCATGCATCTCTAAGATATAGCCTTCTTTATCTATCGCAGGGATTGGCAACTTTTGGTACACGGCCCATCAGGGAAATCCACTGGTGGGCCGGGATGGTTGTTTTACGTACAGCAGTTCACCATTCCAGGCCAATGGGGGCTGCAGGGAGCAATGCATGCCAAGGGATGTGCTGGCCGCTGCTTCCCACAGCCTCCATTGGCCTGGAACGGCAAACCGCGGCCAGTGGGAGCTGCAATCTGCCGAACCTGTGGACGCTGCAGGTAAACAAACAGTCCCGACCCACCAGTAGATTTCCCTGACGGGCCACGTGCCAAAGGTTGCTGATTCCTGATCTCTCCACACAACTAAAACTCTTGTCCCATATCTCATCATCTTGTGTCATGATTACTGCTCAACGTGCTTCTCTCTGGCCTTGAAAAAACCATCTTGAATTGCTCATATCCATTCAGAATGCTGCTGCAAAGATCATTTTCCTGGCCCATTGCTTTCACCATGTCACCCCTCTTTGAATCCCTCTACTGCAGGGGTGGGCAAACTTTTTGGCCTGAGGGCCACATCGGGGTTCCAAAACTGTATGGAGGGCCAGGTAGGGAAGGCTGTGCCTCCCCAAACAGCCTGACCTCTGCCCCCTCCCACTTCCCACCCCCCTCGGGACCCTCCACCCATCGAACCCCCCCTGCTCCTTGTCCCCTGACTGCCTCCCCGGGACACCCCACCCCTAACCGTGCCCCCCCAACCAACGCCCCCCTGTTCCCTGACTGCCCTGACCCCTATCCACACCCCTGACAGGCCCCCCCCGGGACTCCCACACCTATTCAACCCCCCCTGTTCCCTGTCCGCTGCCCTCTCCCCCCAGAATCCATCCAACCACCCCCTGCTCCCTGTGCCTTGACTACCCCCCCAGGAGCCCCTGAGCCTTATCCACCGCCCGCCCCCTTACCATGCCGTTCAGAGCAGCAGGATTGCCAGCCGCGCCGCCAGGCTGGAGCCAGCCGCGCTGCCCAGAGTGCTGGCGGCACTGTGACCTGAGGCTGCGCGGGAGGGGGGACAGCGGGGGAGGGGCCAGGGGCTAGCCTCTCTGGCTGGGAGCTCAAGGGCCAGGCAGGAGCTGCGGATGCTCACCTCTGATCACACCAGTCTCCACTGCCAACTTGTTAAATTTTCAAACAAGCACCTTTGTGTTTTCTCCCACGCTGCCCCACATGTTTGGGGGGTGTCCGCTCTAAACAGATGCAAAGCTGCCTTATTACCCACCTTCAAATACCTCCTAAAAGTCCCTTTGATGTGACAAAAGGTAGGCTGCTAGTGTGCAACGACCACTGCCTAACATACTGACCCGTACTGTCCCATTGTTTATTTGTACTTCCCCGTCAGTCTATATCCATCTGTTGTCTCTTGTCTTATACTAGGGTTGTAAGCTCCTGGGGGCTGGGATCATGTATTTGTACAATGCCTAGCACAATGGTGTCCTGGTTCTGTCTCCTTCCCCCATGGCTACTAGACATGATGATAATACAAATAATAAAATAGCTACCCCAGGGCTGTGGTCTCCACCAGACCTCACAAGCTTAGGTGCAGGTGAACATGGTTATTTGGATGGGAGATCTCCAAGGAAATCTCAGTTTCTGAATCCGGACATGTTATTCCTTCTTAACCCAAAGCGTCACTGTGCTGTTGGAAGAGCCATTTTGTTATAAAGTACATCTTGACCATACATGCTCACTAAGGTGTAGCACTTCTCACTAGTGTAGGGTGTTGGCTCCAGTATGTTGGAAAAATTCCAACCTGAGTAATTGTGTTCTGTCTCCCTAAATTCCCCCTGAATGTGTAGCTGAATATGGTATTTTTTTATTTTCTGTCATAAACTTTCAGGAGTATTGCTGTGCACTGTTAAACAGCTGCCCACTTTCACTCCAGAGGTGCCTGAACTTCGGTGGGGAATAAAGTAATTCTGGCAGGGTGCTTGGGAACCTAACAAAGCATTAGTGCAGATGCTATTAATATTTTATTTAATAGGAATAAACTGCTGGCAAGGTTTGGACTTCAGAGATCCACACTTTGTGTTTTAGCAGATTTATATTAATAAGAAACAACCATATTTAGAGTTTTCTTCTTACTAATGATGATAGTCCTTTTAAACCTTGCAGTAGTTTTTAAGCCTAAAGAAATTGAGATGACTGAACAGAGCAGGAGTGGCAGGACATATGGACTTTTAAAGGTTTATTTTTATCTTAGTTGATCAAAAAACATCCTGACAAACATTCCCCTCACCATAACACCAAACACAGCACTGAAAAACTTGACTATCAAGAGGAAGAAAGTTTGGCAGGTGGCAACTGCTGTAGTATCCTTTGATTATCAACCTTCCAGAAAAAAACACTTTAGAAATGTTTCTCTTTGTATCCTGCCCTTAGAAGGAATTTCTTCATTCTGTCCAGAGTGTCATTCCTTCAATCTATGGTTCCATTAAAAAGGGAGAATGCATAGGGCCCTGATTCAGTCCATCCCGATTCAGCAGCAGCTGATCCAACACCCCTTGAAAACCATTGAATTTAAGCACATATTTAAGTACTTGGCTGAATAAGCATGGACTTAATCACCTACTTAAATTCTGTTTTGAATTGGGGAATAGATGACTTCAATGGGGCTACTCAAATTCTTAAAACTAGGTACATGCTTCAGTAGCTTGAACTGCGGCCCTAATCCAGACTGAAGCAGAAGAGTTTACTGTCCATCAGACTAGCAGATCGTATTTTCTGAAGGGAATATCTGTGTACTCTGAGCAAGCACCGTTTAATACCAGAGATAGTAGCAGAGCAGAACACGCTACCTGCACAGGCATGTGCTGAAGATGTGCTTTTGACCCTAAACATAAGGCAGCAAAACTTTTTTTATCTTAGCTATAGGGGCCTACACAAAAACAAATGATTTTAAGAGGTGTTAATCTAGATCAGACCAGTGGTTCTCATTCTGCCATATCAGAACTCCCCTGCTGCCCCCTACCATCTGGAAGGCATCGAACTGGGACAGCTCTCCCATTTAGCAATATGGGATGGGCAGAATGGTTGCAACTCCCAGATGAAGGACCTAGGATCTGAATAGGCAACTGTTAGTTTACTACATCTATAATCTCCCCTTGCCCTTTTCTTAAGTGATATTGGCAAAACCCAGAATTCAAACTCTACAAGACATGTGCCACTAAATTTTGGTGCTTTGAACCAACTTTAGTTTGGTTTGGGGAGCAGATCGAGAGCAGATAGTAAAAGATCCTCAAAACAAAGGGCAGAAAACAGCCATTTCTTATGAAATAGTGAACCAGTGGTGGATTGAATGGCACGGCACTGCAATATTTGTAATAGCCTTTCTTATATAAATACACACACACACATATACCACAGTATATGTTGTTAAAAAAAATTGTATAAATGCTCCTCTGTGTTACATTCTTTTTGTTTACAAAATTCTATGAGTAAAAGTAACTTTAAATAGATAATTTCACTTGACACTGTTGTCACCCGTTATCTGATACACAACAGCAATGAATTGGTATGAAATTTTGCAGTCTGGCATATAAAACAGTGCGTGGCCCAGCCTGCAATTATGATTTGTTACCAATCACTATGAGATGCCAAAGCACCAGAAGTAATGAATGTGTAGATGGCACTTCTGCTTTTCAGTTTTGAAACTTGTATAAAAATTAGTGCAAAGCTGATGAATTCAGCAGGAAGGACCTGGAGGACAGGTGACAGTCGAGGGTGGAGGAATAACCATAACTGAGATTGCTTCATTTTACATCACTAAAACCAGCTGCAAAGTGACTTAACAATAGCAAAAGGTAGCTGCAAGGGGGTTTCCTCAAGGGATAACACTTGTACCCAGAAATCGAAATAACTCCGCATAAAAATGGTGGAGCAGTGGGTTACGTAAGCAGAAACCGAGTAACAGAAATCTCCCCCAGCCTAGGGGTTCAACCCAGTCTTATGATCCTGGGTGTGGAGCCCTGCCTTACCGCAGGTTGTCTCCTGTCTCTCTTACTCAGCACATCAATTTATATTCCTTCTCCCTGAGCACCTCTGCAAAGGGAGGGGATTAATTCTTAGTAAATTGGGGAAGGGGTCATGTCACCGCATCTGATAGCACCAATAATGTGTTTTCTCCATATGAGACACTTTATATTATCACATTATACTGTGGCACAGCAATACCAAAGTTGTAGAAGCAGGTTCACGTTTTCCTGTTCTTCCTTCAAATGCATCACTATATGCCACCATGAAAGCGTGTTCATACCGAATCTTTACTGACAGTACCACAGGAGGTCGCATACAGCACAGAGGGTGCATTTAGTTGATTGTGTTGTTCAGACAGCATCAGTGTAAAACAGCCAGCAAAGGTAGGTTTCAGTGATAATCTTCATTTATTATTAGAGTTGTAGACCTCTGCCTGTGATTGTTAGTCTGTTTGCTAAGGAGAGAGACGTATAGCCATTGCAAACTGTCCATAATAATTAGTTCATGATTGGAGAATTTTCCCTGGTGATTACTATGCAGAATCCTGAGTATATTTGTATGGAAGAAATTAACAGTGCTAAATTAAAACAAACTGAACTAATTCTGTTGTTAAGATTGATATTCTATGTATATCTTGTAAACAAATCAGTCTATCTAATGACACAGTAAACAATATATAAAAATTATGAATGAAATTATTTAACAGTAAGGCAGCAAGCAAACGAAGAACTCCTACTTTTTCATCTGGTATGTATGTTTCAAAGGATAACATATTCCCTCGAGCAGAGAGCTCTAACTTTCATTAAAAGAAAAGGACTCCATTTATTTTGCAAACAAGTTATTTCTTTTCTTGCCTAGGGTCAGCAATCAAATAGGTCTAAAATGACAGGTTCTTTGCTATGGCATTATTCCTTTATTGACATATCCTTCCCAGCCAGGTGGCATTTCTGATACTGCAATTTCAATCCAAGCAGTTCTGCAAGTGGGTTATTTGATGGTTCTGGAAATGGCCATGGTTAAGAGGCTGAGGGTGGGTTTCAAAAAGATCTATCCCACTTTTTTTTTTTTTTTTTTTTTAGGGAAATAATTTGTCCACAGCTTTCAGGACCATCTCTGGAGCATACACATTGTGTGGAGAAAGTGGCTAATAGTCCCTCTCTGTATATATTCAGGATGATGCTAAAGGTGGGTGCAAGGCCCTCCATGTGATTTTGAAACTTGCCACGGAAGTGAAACTGGTTGGCTGTTATCCTTTATGTGGACCAGCCATTAAAGGGCGGGATGTGGCACATGCTTTGGCAATGGGTTACACAATGGTTTGTAAGACAGCAGTGGAATGCTGAGAATAAGGATTCTGGAGTTCTGTTCCTGGTTCTGGGAGCAGAGTGTTGTCTAGTGTCCAGAGACAGCGTAGTTAAGCCCACAGATATGGCATATTCATCTTGAAAGGTGGTGTTGATGAGACTTGGCTCTGATATAGCTGAGACCTGGGTTCTGTTACCAGTTCTATCTGAAGCAACGCCTCAGTTGCCTGACTTGTCAAATGGGTGAAACTTGCCTGACTCCTAGGGAAAGAGGCATGAAGGAATGGACTAGGGTCTCTGTCAGCGAAGCAAAGGCTAGTTCTGTTAACAGGGGGCTGCCTCCAGCTCCTTGGCAGAGTTGGGATGTGCATAAAAACATGAAAAGATTCCCCATTTTCTGTTAGTGGAAGTTTAACTCCCTCAAAATAGCTTTAATTAAAATGTTAAATGAGTTTTACAGGGAATAATCAGAAGAGCTACACGGTGGGACATGTGAACTTTCGGGAAAGACATTAATAGAGCTACTGTGGGTAATAAGAGAACCGTCCCTAGCGTTTAATCCTGTTAATAGAGCTCACTGGATCTGGCATCTTTAATGCAACAAAACATTATAGAAAAAGTGAGCTGCTGTCATGGTGAAAGGAGGAGCAGCAGGCAGCTGGCACAATGCTCTAGGCCAAGGAACTTCCTCTGCAGTGTCTTGCAGTGTTTCAGTTCCACTGCTGTGATTGAATACTGGGAATACAGGAATGGTGATTCCAAACATCTCTCAAGCAGTTTGCACTCCCTCCTATAGTTAACCTCTGAAGTGCACTTTCTTGTGTAGACATGAGCTATCAGGAAATATTCTCTATTCACTGCCATCATCATTCACTCCAGGGTTACAGCTATAGTTGATCAGAGGTGACAGATTTGCCCTTCTATTCTGAAGTTTAAAGGATGCAGGAACATCAGATTTCCTTTGAGACTGGACAGGCCGGATAATCCATTCATTACATGATACTGGTACTACATGTTTTATACACAAAATGTTTTTTATTCTCAAATATTCCTAACATCCTTTGTCTGGCATATCTGTATTTTTCTTCTCAGAACAATGAGAGGTGTCCTTGGATCACCAAAACTAGTCATGAATATAGTTACAATTCTGATTCTCTCCCTCTTAGGAGAGCCACAGCCTGCACTGGAAAGTGTTGACAAGGCGCTGTAGTGGGAACCCCCGAGAAGAATTCTGGCTGACTCAGGGTATGTCTACACTGCACTCAGGAGGTGGGACTGCAGCTTGTATAAACACACCTGAGCTAACCTCCATCTAGCTAGATCAAAGCTAGCTTGGGTATGTGTGTGAGACCCGCAATCCCACCTCCTGGCTGATTGCAGCATAGACAGACCCTCCGATTCTGAGGGCTCTTTGAGAGTGTACAGCACAGTGCAGCAGCATCTCCACCACCCTAGGGCTGCCAACCCTCTAGGACTGTCCTGGAGTCACCAGGAATTAATGTTTAATTAAAGATTCTGTCATGTGATAAAACCTCCAGGACTATCTCCAACCAAAACTGGCACCTTACACCACCCTTTTAAAGGGTACAGCATATATTTTCCCCTGGGTTGGACCAGCAGAGAGTGAGAGGGCAACCATGGCCCTGCCCTCTCTGAACCTATCATGGCCCCTCCAGGGTAGCAAATAGTTCTTGCATTCAGGGAGTATGGGGACTATGATTGTGCTCAGGCCCTGCATTGGGTGCACTGTTGGGTAAGCATACTGGCTCCCTGAGAAAGGACTAGTCATAATCTGGGCCATCATGAACGTACAAAGCACAATATCTCATAGTAAATTAAGCTCTCTCGCCTTAAATGTATCTACACGTACTACAGATACACAGAGCTTTGGAAAAGAGAATACATGTGTGGGGAACCTTTTCACGTGACTAAATATTGACTGATTTTATTTCTTACGCCTAATAAATATTGCAGTAGCCAATTTACGACCGGCTTCTTGAATCACTAATTTATACATTTGTTTGTGTGTATATCCCGCCCAAGTGTTCAGGGCCTAATCCTGCTCCCATTGAAGTACTATTGGGCCTAATGCTGCTTTCAATCAAGTCAATGTTATCAGGGCAAGGCCTTTAATGGCCCAAAGTTAACTAACCACTAACTGTTATTGGCACTTGCTGTGAAGATAACAGTTAGGTGCTATCCTGGGAACTGGAAAAAAGCACAGAGTAGTAACAATGATTGGGATATTTATGGTAATTAAAGAACAAGCAAAATGACAATTAATGAAAATTGATAATACGCTGCTTGCGTTAATAATAGTTATTTCTGTCACAAAACAAAATGAAGGGTACACTTTAAAATTTGGTCTGCTAATGGTTATAATAACGGGTTTAAAATTATCCACTTAATACATTTAGGACTGACTCAGTTTTTAGTATCAGAAGTTATATAAGTAAATTGTCTTGAACTAAACTAGCAGATAGCAATAGCAAAAGCAAAACCTATAAAAAGAAATTGGATATAAAGGCAAGGAAGAAAATATACTTTAAATATATTGAAAACAGGAAATGGTGAAGATTGATTTTTGTTGTTCTTTATCACATTTCCCCTTTCTGTTAGGGACCTTAATCTGTCACTTGATGCTGTGCAGTACCTTACTGTGGGAGTTGTCCTATGGATTGCAATAAGACTCTTTGCAGGGGTCCACGCCTGTGCTTAATATGAGTAATGTTAACAGAATATGGCCCGTAGGCTGAAAGGCCAAATTAACAATCTGCGCTTTGTGAGGAGTGGCACATAGCTATGCTACCATAGGAGCCCCTCAGGAAAGAATTGTGATTCAGAGAGGCATATCCCCACCCGTCCTTGCTCCAGTGGAGTAGTATTTACTACTGGTTCTGACCTGTAGTAGATTTACTATCCCTGCTCTTGCCCCCCTGCACCGGCTGTGCTGCACTGGCTGGTGCATTGAGATAGGAGCTGGAGTCACCGCCCCACACGCTCCCCACCCACCTACCGGCTTAAGTGGGGGGTAGCAAGCCCATAGTTTTCCCGTATACACCCATACTCAAGGCCTGGGAAGGTTGCACTGGGGTGTCTTTGTGGCATTTTATGTCCCGCATATGGCCATACAGCTCAGCCTACAGTCTAGCTCTTTTGGGCATGGACTTGTCATCTTATGTACTTCTAAACCAACTGGCACATTTTGGGGTGATATGTAACCAACAGTGATGATGATGAGATATGTGATTCTGATTCTAATCAGTTTTAAGAGATTTGCAGTCTTACACTGAAGAGAAAGAAAGGCAAGGCCAAAGTGTTGATGTTTCTGGAATTTGTAAGCAGGAATGGACGATTGTACATTTTGAGGCCAAACTGATATTTCTTGATCCTCTTAAGTATTTTCATGTCTTTCAAGGCCATAAATATAAATTAGAAAAAAAAATGCTTAAAATGGAAAAACTGATTGAATCAAGAGATTTTGCTGTACTGCAGGTATTTTAAAAAGTGAGTTTAGGAGAAAAAAAAACCCATGTAGGTTTAATGTCAGCCAATGAAACTTGGTCATTTTCAAAGCCAGCTGCTTCCTCTCTGCATTTCACAAAGAGGCGGGGTCAGCTTTGGAAGTCACTAGGAAGGGAGGGCAGAAAAGTTGCATCCCATGAGTTGTTTCTTGTTAATGATGATAGGCTAGAGCTCAAACTATAGTTATGGTCAGAAAAGTATGACTCTTAAATGGCATCTTGGTATTTTATATCTAGTTTACTTCAATAGCCAAAGGCTAACATTATTTAAGCATAACTGAGAAAACATATTTTGAAATCTCCATATTAAGGGCCATATGCTGCCTTCGATAAGGAAGAAGTTCTTAACTTGAAAATATTGATGCATCAACAGCCCAGTGTAAGGGCATTGGAGCTTTCACCAGAATGTATCTTGAGACCTTTACAGATTTGGGTTTACTAGTATAGCCGTGGGAATGGAAGTACAGTTCGAAAATACAGTCTGGTTCTGACTGCTAACTCTGTAGGTATATATCTGTGCCAGGGTGGGAGAGTAAGCCTTTTCCTCCCATATATTTAGATTGGAAGTTCCTTGGGAATGGCTCATCTCTTATTATGCATTTGTATAGTGTCTAGCACATGGTGGCCCCTTGTGTTATCGCAATACAAATAATAAATAATAAGATGCCTCTTTCTGGCTTTGAGGTGCAGAATGGACTCCTTAGTAATTCTCTGATCTCTAAATGCACTGATCTGCTTCTCAACTGGGTGCATCATTTTCTGAAGCCCATTTATGGCATGTCTGTGCCAGAAATGCAGGTTCCCAGTGTGTAATCCAAAAGATCAGTTAATGAAAGATTATATGGATTGAGAGAATGGACTGAGAGAATAACACACGCTCTGGCAGTATAATGTGAACAGTAGCACAGTCTAATGTGCTAGGTCTGTAAAAGGTTTACACAGACTTTGTCCAAAGAGCAGTCTTGTGTGCCTTCTGCATTTTCAATATTAGATAGGATGCTTTTAAACCCTGAATTATTTATACCTTGGTAATATAGTATACTTGACCTTTATATATTGTAGCATTATACAGCAGTGAATGAAGTATTTTATGGCAATAGTTCATACATGTAACTGAAGAAGCAGGAGTACAAAAATCCTGTCTCTTCTTGTGGTAGGTCATCTAGCTTTGCCAGGTCACTGCCAGCTTGGTGTTATGGCTTAAATGAAAAGCAGGGGCTGCAAAATACTACAACCCCATCTCACATTTTGCACAGGCATTTTCCATTTGGCTGTGATTGATCACATATGGTGTTACAAAACCAATTTGAGAACTGTACCCATTTTGCTGATCCCAGAAGGCTGAGGTTTCTAATAGTACTTTTATTTCCCAGTTTAGTCATTGTGAGTGATGTCTTTACCTGCGTCGATTCAAGGGTGTTGGTGTAAAGAAAATGGGCATTGTGTTCCTTTGAATCACAGGAAAAATAGTGAAACAAGATCATACCCATAGCAGGTGAAATTACAGTGTTTACTTGTGAATCTTTTAATTCATTCTTTGCTTTGTGGACCAAAATCCTAAAGGCATGTACTAAATCGCCACAACATTTCTGAGTGTTAGGTTTGGCGATTAGTTGTCTGAACTAGTTAACAGATATTGATATGTAAAATCATATGTGTCTAGAAAAATACCATATATACAGGAGGCTCAGGAGAGCCCATTATTCCAGCTATTGTTGGTGTTAACAAACTAAAATCCTTCACTTCCCATTACTAATTGTCGTGGTGTAGATTTGCTGGCTTTACAGAGTTTCCAGCAGAAACTTTGCCAGCACAAAAGTGGAAGACACATGGGACTGGAGATCTTCCCTGCTTTCAGGACAGTATACTATGGCTTACTCAATTGTATGCAGAGGATGCTGATGACCTATTAAGAGTCGCACCCTGATCTTCCCCGACCTCCATCCACGCTCATGGAGGAGCCTCACCAGTGGACCCAGCAGAGTTCCTCTGTGGAAGGAGGGCAGGAACTGGAGACCCTGAGCAGGGAGTTCATACATGCCTCTGTGGTTATATCTACACAGCAGTTGGACATCCGCAGCTGGCTCATGCCCCGGCCTCACAGAGCTCGGGCTAAGGTGCTATTTAATTGCGGGGTAGACATGTGAGCTCAGGCTGGAGCCCAGGCTCTAGGACCCTGATCCCAAACATCAGACCACAATTAACTAGCCCTTTAGCCCAAGCCCCATGAGCACAGGCCAGCTGCGGGTTTTTAATTGCAGCATAGACATATGTCACTACTCTGCGACTCACCACCCTTACGTGCTGTGGCTGGTAGACCTATGACTCTGCTGGTGCACCAGTCATCATCCTTGATTAAGGGGGTTTCACTGACTGCCGTGCCAAAGTCACTCCATGGGCTAGGGTGGAGGATTCTTTCTGCTCCTCACCTTCCATAGAGCTCTCCACCTCAGAATCTGATGGCTAGGGCTGCACACACAGTCAAGGATTTTCACCTTAATGCATTAAAAACATCCACTTCGAGATCTGCAATGAAAGCCTGAAGGTAGTTTCAGGCTCTCAGCATGGCTTAGGTAGAAGGGGCAATTCCGAATCTGGCAGAGAAGCAATAGCATAGCTGATTTGGACATTGCAGTCAAGCAGGCCTTTTTTACCTAGTTCGGATGGTAAGGTAGGGCCATGTAAGTGTCAGGCTGAACAAAATGCAAATGTGAAAGGCCCATCAATCCATCCTTGGCTGAAACATCGTTGCCAATTAAGGTGGCACTGTGGACGTTGGAGGAAAAGCAGAGAAAGCAGAAAAATTACTGAATTCAGACAGACGTGAAGTCACAATTAGGAGTTAATAGATTGGAAAATTAAAAGAGAGAGACACACAGATGAGAATAAGCCTTTTCCCTTTGAAACTTCAGCTATAAAAGCTTTGACAGACAGGCTGCTGGCTCACAGGTAACTTCCTTCTGTAAGCTGCAGTGGAATTTCAACATGACTTACGTGTACAGCACTTTTTTGCTGTTTTGTCTCCCCATTTCAGTTTATAGGCAAAAGCTGCTGGGAGAAAGCTGCAAAAGATACTTTTGGGGCTTTTAATTTTGTGACCACAAGCAATGTTGTAAGCCTACTTGATGGCCACAGAGAAGATGGAGAATTGTGATGACGCTGGACTTGGAAGGGAGAAGCGAGGCTAGAACTTGGTCCACAGTTATGCTGCTCTTGTCTTTTATTTGTTAGTTGTTGCTGCTAAAGACAGAGGAGCTGAATCTGACGTTTCACTGATTTTCTATATGTGTGGTTTAGTTGACGTCATTGACGTTACTCCTGGTTCTCATCTGTGTGAGATCAGAATAGAATGAGAGCTTTCAGCCACCTCTTGTGCCCTCCTGATTCTGGCCAGAGAGAGAGAGAGAATCTCCAGAGCTCTGTGTGGTACATCCCCATGACAGGGTTTGTGAGGGAGTACTCTGAAGGCAGCCTTACTGTCTTCTATAGCTAGTTTCTATAGTGCCTATACTAGGGGAATTTCCCTTAGCTGGAAACACAGATTTTAAGGCCCCTTTTCACCACCTCAGCACTTTTTCGGCCATTTAGGGGCTGAAGATCTCACCCGAGGCCTTCAGCATAAAAAGCTGGTATAGCCCACACAGAGACAAGTTATATTCAGCAGCTGAGTCATGTATATAGCTTGGAGAAAAATGCACCGCATTTACAATAGCAGCATAGCTGAAAGATCAAAACAAAGGGGCTATAACGTCTTCAGAGACTACACGCAGCCGCCCTAGAAAATGTATCCCCCAAAGTGGACTAGATGAACAATGGGGTTGTCATCTTTTTGTTGTCAGGTACGGAGCATATACATAATGGCCAATTAATTTTGTTGTTGCAGAAGACTAGGATTCTTGCTTCACCCAGCATATAGCACTTTACGGGCTGCTCTACTTCCTTCTGTATTTAGGGCCATGGGTTCTACTGGATAACAATACCCTAGACTAGGGGTGGGCAAACTTTTTGGCCTGAGGGCTGCATCAGGTTTCTGAAATTGTATGGAGGGCTGGTTAGGGGAGGCTGTGCCTCCCCAAACAGCCAGGCATAGTCCAGCCCCCATCCACAATCTGACCCCCCCGCCCCACTTCTTGCCCCCTGACACCCTCCCCCAGGACTCCTGCCCCATCCAACACCCCTGTTCGCTGATGGCCCCCCAGGGAGCCCTGCCCCATCCACCTGCCCTCCCCCACTCTCAGTCCCCTGACTGCCCCGGACCTCCCACCCCTAACTGTCCCCCACTGCCCCATCCAACCCCCCCTCCTTCCTGACTGCCCTCCTGGGACCCCTGCCCCATCCAATCACCCCTTTTCCCTGTCCGCCCCCGGACCCTTCGCTCCTAACTGCCGCCTGCCCCTAACTGCCCCCCACCACCCCATTCAAACCCCCTCTCCTTCCTGTCTGCCCCCCCGGGACCCCTACCCCGTCCACCCCCCCAGTCCCTGCCCCCTTACCGAGCTGTCTGGAGCACTGGTGGCTGGCAGCGCGGCTGCACCAGGACAGGCAGCCACACTGTGCAGCACAGAGCACCGGGTCAGGCCAGGCTCTGCAGCCCTGCTGCCCAGAGCATTGCGCTGAATGGCTGCGGGGGAGAGGGGACAGCTTCCCAGGCCAGGAGCTCAGGGGCCAGGCAGGACGGTCCCGCGGGCCATAGTTTGCCCACCTCTGCCCTAGACCATCTTCTTTAGTAGCATCACAATTTTATATTCCCATTCCATAGTATGAAATCCCAGTGACTATTTCATAGAGATTTATGTAATAAAAGAAAAGAGATGAATGCAGATACATTTGAATGCAAGTCTAGAGACTAGAGGTCTCTGGAAAATGGAAATCCATTTCCATGGAAAAATCAAATATGTCAAAGGGCTTTCCAGGAAAATTCTGTCTTGGGAAAAGTAAGTTTCTCCTGAACTCAAGGAAAGTTTCTACTACCTTTGCATCCAAAGGTCTTTGGAGGACTTGGTTTTCTTAGTGCTCTTCTCAAAGCACTTTTCATATGTCAGCTAAACATATATCTAATGGTATTCTTTCCAGATTGTTTCCATAAAGACTTAAGCTTTAGCTTCCTGAAAGTTCAGGTCTTGGCTCTAGGTGAGAAGTCCTCTGCTTCCGACTATTTCTGTATCACACATCCCTCACTTCCTTAAAACAGTTACCTGAGAGAGGCTGCCAGCCAGCCCATGGAATAATGGAGCCATAATCTAGCTTTGCAAGCTATCACTAAATTCCCTTTTGGGCCCCAATTGTGCCATGGCTCTGCTTTAGGAGTCAAAACCATTTTTCTAAAGAAAGGCAGAAAAAAGATCACTGGGTCCGCTTTTTTTCACTTTTTTGAGGTCACCTTTCACTTTCTTGTGTCAATGCATCCTCCAGCAATAACTTTTTAAAATTTCTTTTGAGTTTTAACCCTCTAAATTCATATCCTGAAGCATGTTGTCCTTACCTGTGAACGAAGAGACTGTTACTATCGCTGTGTCTGCATTACACACTCATTGGCTCAGGTGGCCTATGGTTTTCTGTAATAGAAAATGTTTCTTACCATGATGTTTGGCTGTTGGGTTGCAATATGCCTTCGACATCTCTAAAAGACTATTTAGTTTTTTCTGCCCTTGGCCAGTAACTTGCTACGCAAAATCTAGGCATGACACATCCCCGCTTTTCTGACCATTTGAAAATGAGCAGCTTTCCATGCTTTGACATCCTCCAAGCTCTTTTAATTTCTTCCATCTGGCTATTTTCTGAAACGTTTCAAGCATTGTGTATGCTATAGCCATGGTCTGTTTTGATTCTGTCTGTGCTTTCTGTTTTAAATTAAAGAATCAGTTACATGCACCCAGGATAAAGGAACAATCTGTCATTATTCACTGTGCTTCTGAAACAACAATTAAGTGCAAGGGCAACTCAGGAAGAGCCATGCATCCCGTCCTGTACTCTCCTTAAAGAGAAACTGTATAAACTTCAACAGTACATTTGAAACATCATCAGAATATCAGAACTTAATACAATTAACAAATATAAGCGATCACTGTTCCATAAAGAAGTTTTTTAAAATAAGAAAACAAAGGAAAAGAGAGAAATTATTACCATTTTATCCATGCCCAGAATTTTTCACAGGCACTTATTTTCAAAGGCATCTACTTTTCTAACTAACATTTGAATAGATCTCCAGTTCACAGCTGCATAAAAACTGAGATTACGTTTGAGTTGAAAATGCTCAGTTTTGTTTTGGTGCTGTATATCTTTTGATTTCCATATGTTGTTGAGTTTAGTGAATGCTGTGGATGCCTTTGCTATCCTAGATATTGCTTCTTTCTTAAGGTCTCTATGGGCTGGTATGATACTGCCCAGATAGATGAACTGTTCCACTTTCTTGATGTTTTTGTCTTCTAATATGATGTTACCGCTTAATGCCTGTTATATGTATATGTATTGCATAACATATTAATAGTTATTACACGTTATATAAATAAATGTTAGCACAAAGCTTTATATTTGAAAGGTGGTATGCTTACTCTTGTTCACTCGTGCTAAGTATCCCATACAACTTTGCAAAGCTGAAGTCCGCTTTGGCACTAGCAAATACGAAATCTGTCAAAATCAACATATACCCTAGTACAGGTACTTTCATGGGTAACTGGTTTGGAAGGTAGTATCCAAAATAGAGATAATAAAAGTATAGAACAAAACAACAAGTTAAGGAACAGTTATGAACGGGTGGGTTGGAATTTAGTGATGTGTAACTTGCAAAATCATACTATGTGTATTACTTGCCAAAATGCATATCATAGAATCATAGAATATCAGGGTTGGAAGGGACCTCAGGAGGTCATCTAGTCCAACCCCCTGCTCAAAGCAGGACCAATCCCCAATTAAATCATCCCAGCCAGGGCTTTGTCAAGCCTGACCTTAAAAACTTCTAAGGAAGGAGATTCCACCACCTCCCTAGGTAACGCATTCCAGTGTTTCACCACATGGAAGCACATCTTCTGTGTAAGGGTAACTGAATGTGCTGAGACAAAAGAGTTGCTTCCTGAAAGGAGGGGTATGTATGTCTCAGACAATCAACTTGGCTAAGTCATTTGGTCTCTTGAACGTTTTTCATGATGAACCACACGTGTAGTAAACAATTAACTATGTGTCTGTGTTTCAAGGATGTTAGTTTTGGCCTAACTGATTTTGAGCCCTGTTTTTTCCAAGGTGTTTTTTTGTTTTGTGTTTTGGGGGTGTTGCTCAATAGCACAATATCATCAGCAGTCTAGATCTTCTAAGCATTTGCTATCTACCCATGCTATGCCAGCGTTTGTGTTGCTGATACACTTCTTCATTATCCAGTCTATGGCAATGTCAAACAGCTGCAGAGATGGAATGCAGCCTTGTGTCGTGCCGTTGTTCACATTGAACCACTCTGTCTGGTTGTTCATCCTTACAGCATACTTGGCATTGCTGTACATAGCCTTGCTGATGTTGATGACATTAGCTGGATTTCCATGGGATTGAAGAATATTCCACAATGTATGCGTATGCAGGCTATCAAATGCCTTTTGAAAATCAATGAAATTGATGATGGGGCAGCCTACCATTCTATACATTCTTCTATGATGGTCCTGAGTGTGAATATCTGATCTGCACAGGATCTCTTGAGCCTGAATCCACCTGTTCTTTCCTAAGCTTTGCATTCACTGCCTCTTTCATCCCAGGTAGTATCACCGTACAGAAGACTTTCCCTACAGCAGATAATACTGTGACTCCTCTCCAGTTGTTAGTCCGTAAGATCACCCTTACTGGGTATTCTGACAGTTATTCCATGTTTCGGGTGTTCAGGAGGGGGTCTCTCCTAGACTTCATTGGACAGCTCTGCCAGTTTCATTAGGGTGGAGGCATCTCATGCTTTTAGCATTTCTGCTGTGATTTGATCATCTCCCTGTGCTTTGTAGTTTTCCAGCTTCTGGCATCTCTCTGACTGGAACTAGAAACCATTATTCTTGAGTCTCAACATTGCCTTGCTGTCTATCAAATAGCTGTGAAAACCACTGGCAAAGTGTGTGTCTACTGCAACTAGAGCAGATTGATTTCCCCCCCACCTCCCCCTGCTCCCCTCTAGTGTAGACCAGGGCTCAGATTGGGCACCCAGAATTAGCAGATACTTGACAATTTTGGCTTTAATCTCTGTGCTTCAATTCCCAATACAAAATGGAGATAATAATGCTACCTCACCTCACAGGGGTATTCTGAGGATCAGTTCATTAATGTCTGTAAAAAAACAAACAAACAAAGATACTATGGGGAAAACACCACAGAAAAGCCCAAGAGGAAATAAATAACGCATTCAATACAGGGTTTGAATAGCTTGCAGTAAATAAGGCCTAGGGCCACACATGGAATAACTACCCATTCAGAGAGCACCATCCAGCCTGTGCACTGTGGAAAAACTCCGTATATGACCATGTGTTTACAGACTGCATCGTAATACATACCCACAAGGGGGCTAAATTAAGATTGCATGGGCAACCTTAATTCTAGCTTTTCCTCACTTTTGATACTCTGTTGTTGCATCCTAAATGTTTTTAACATAATTCTTGTGAGCGTGTGTATATAAAATATAAATGCTCAAAACGTTTAGGCCAACGTGGTCAAACCTGGGTGCCTAAAGTAGCCAGCTGTAGCTTGGTTTTCAAAAGTGCTGAGCGCTCTGAAATCCCATTTCAATCAGGCTGCTAATCTCTATTCAGACACCCAAATAAAAGCAGCCTGAATCTCAGAGACGCTCTGGTCTCATTGACTTCAGTGTCTTCTCAAGATGATAGAGGGAGAGTAAATTGCATACACTTACATATCATATTCTGCACTTAGAAAAGCACAACTGAGATTATATTCCTTTTGCCAATCAGTTCATATGATATTCTTTAGAGTAATACGGATCCAATGGATTTGCATCCTATTCCGGGTAACTTGTGAGAGTGAGATCAATTTGCATTTATTTAAAATGAATTTCCTAGCGATCTATAAAGCTAACAGGGGATAATTCAGATTTTTATATCACTAGAAGTAAGATATAAATAACTCCTTGGACTTCAGTGAAGTTGTTATTGATTTACATCTATGTAACTGCATTTAGGGTCAGACCCAGAGAATCCCCATACTGGTATTTCTTTTTCTTTGCTTAGAAGCAATGGTAGATAGATCACCAAGAATTAAAAGGAGCCAGCTCTCATGGGAGAGTAACATTAAGTATGATTTTGATTTCTGTACTATAATTACATTGTTCCAAGAATTTGTACGTTATTTCAGTCCAAGGGAAAGGGTATCTTTGTGACAAAAGCACAGGACTGTGTGTGTGAGGTTTATTCCTATGTCTACCACAGACTTTCTGTATGATGTTGGGCCAGTAACTTAATCTGTTTATTTCCCTTCTGCGCAACAGGAATAATAATAATAATTAATAATACTTTCCTGCCTTGTGGGATATTGTGAAGCTTAATTTATTGAAGACCCTCAGATGAAAGGTGCTATAGAAATACAAAGGTATCGTTATTATTTAAGAGTACTAATGCATATGCTGCAGCCTGCGTTGTTGGGCACAATATGTATGAGAAACTATTTTTGTTCATTTAACCTCGGACCAAATCCTCAAGTGATTTGCCTGAAAAATGGCTTCAGAATCCAGCTTCTCATTTTTAAGACTAGTGAGGATCTTTTGAAATGTGGGAGTCTGTGACATTTCCTGTTGAATCAAAGAACTGTCTCCATTTCAGCGCCCTAGAAATCTATAATTTCCCTGGTACACTTTTGGTGCAGGAAATCAGGTCGTAGATCTAGACTGTAGAGCTGCAGTCCTTTTTTAAATTAATTTTAAAATGTCCAGATACATCTGTATTCCGTTCCAGATGATTTGTTGCTTCAAAAGTATGTCTAATGATGTAATCAATAATAACATAGCTAAGGACAATTGTAAACAAATGTAGACCTAAATCAATAATCAAATCTAATTTAATATACATTTAGAAATCATTGTGCAAGAATATCTAAAAGTAATTATGCTAACTATAATATATAAGTTTATTTTAATAATTGATACATGTTACTGTATCTAAATGTTTCTATCAAGCTTTATAAGATTTGCCATACACGATCTGCCAGATTCATCGAGTCAGGTATCCTGCTTATGCTAGTGGCTGGTACCTGATCCTTTGCACAGTAAGGTGCCCCTGCAGTCCCCAAGCTGGGAAGGCATGGGTATGTCTATACCTACAGCGCTGTAGCAACACAGCTGCAGGAATAGAGTTGCATTGCCGTGTGTCTGCTGACGACGCTCTATGCCGACGGGCGAAAGCTTCTCCCGTTGACATAGTGCTGTGCACATGAGCGCTTATGGCACTCGGGGTGGAATATTCACACCCCGAGCAATGTGAGTTTTGCTGGCATAGGGCGTAGTGTAGACATAGCCTGAGTATTGTTTTGACATGACGTGGGGGAGAGGGTATAGCTTCCCAGTGCCTGTGGGGGATCAGGGAGACTATGCCTTGAGGCATGAGGTTTTGATTATTCTTGAAGCACTGTTTTACCTTGCATAATCCCTTTTCTGAAACTGCTGTAGCATTTACATTGCTGACCTTGTGTCAGTGAATCCCAAGATTGATTATACAAAGAGCTGGTTTTTGGGGCCTATGAATCTCCCAGCCCAAGAAGAACGTTGTTTACCTCTCTGTCCTGCCTCCCACCCTCTAGGTTATGGAGGGTCTTCAGTTTGTAGAAAGTTCTGACTTCGCTGCGTGAGTGCAGTAATCGGTGCTCTGCTAGTTGTGTCTAAATTTAGTGTGCGACCTACAGTGGAGAAAGTTCTAGTCACCTGGGGCCAGACTTACAAAGGTATTTAGGCACTAATGATGCAGATAGGCACCTAAAAAGATTTACAAAAATGCCTAAGTGAGTTAGGAGCCTAATCTGCTTAGGTGCTTTTGAAAATCCCACTAGGTGCCTGTCTGTATCTTTAGGCACCTAAATACATTTGTAAATCTAGTCCCAGACCTTTAATCTCTCAACTACAACAAAATTGGGGGAATAGAGAAGATCTGCCATTTCCTTCTTTTCTGTGGTGAAGGGATGGCTGTGGTGGGGGAGTGTAGCTGTTAGAATCTCCGTGGTGGAGCACAAAATAGTTTGGGCTGGCGGTGGCTCATGAGATATTTTATTGTGTTATATTTTCCATATTATGATGCTTGAGCCACAGCAGTAGAAACCTGACCACATTAGGTGTCTAGTGGGGTTGTTTTGTTTGTGGCTGTCAGTTTCTGTTACTTTATTTCACAGTTTTGAGTTCTTTTCCCTTTGAGTTTTGAGTAAATAACAAAGCTGGGTCTGCCTCTCATATACAAAGCATGAGTGTGATGTTTTGACAGTGCTCATTAGGCTTTCAGCAAAATGAAAGATTTCACATCGCATACCCTTGTTACCCTACACTGTAATTATACCATTGGACACGCATGGATGTTTTTTGTCCTGGGTTATCCTGGGAGGTTCAAATTGGAAGCCTGATGGAGACTGTAGCTAATTGTAGTGTTAAGAGCATCTGAAAAATATTTTGCATTCTAGATGTTACAAACTAAGGCTTTTTATTGTTGGCTTAATACATCTTCATCTGTGAAAAACCAGATTCAAAAATAAAATCAGATGTACCACAAATGTCTCACTTAGAAAAATGTTTAATATTTAAAGATTACAACAAACCACTTGTAAAAACAGATACCCAACCCTTGTTTTATTTGCACTATTCCTGATTTTTGTTCCTTGCAACTGTTACTTTCATGTTGACACTCTGTCAATTTCCTGCATATGGTGGAGTGCAGGGGACATTTAGATTTCAAGATGTTTACATAGTTGACAGCAAGTGGCCAGAAAATGGGATTGTATGGGATGATATTTATTTCTTGAGTTGAGGACTGAATGTCCACCTTACATTTAAATTTCTGAGCTTTTTATTTGTGACACACACTGCCTTAAAGTTATTTTAAACATCATTTGTTATCAGTTAAAAAAGCACTTTAGTTGTCTGTATTCTGTTGAATTTGGTTTTATTAATTTTAATAAAACCTTGAAATGGTTCCCATCAGCATAGTGCCATTTTAAAACTAGTGAACATGCCAGCACATCCAGCTGTGTGGTGATAGTGTTTCTGTCAAGGTTCCTCCCCCACTCTGAACTCTAGGGTACAGATGTGGGGACCTGCATGAAAACCTCCTAAGCTTATCTTTACCGGCTTAGGTTAAAACTTCCCCAAGGTACAAACTATTTTACCTTTTGCCCTTGGATTTTTGCTGCCACCACCAAACGTCTAACAGGGATATAATTAGGAAAGAGTCCATTTGGAAACGTCTCCCCCCCGCCCTCCCCAAAATCCTCCCAAAAGTTACCCCCCACCCTTCCTGGGGAAGGTTTGATAAAAACCCTCACCAATTTGCATAGGTGACCACGGACCCAAACCCTTGGATGTTAAGAACAATGAAAAAGCATTCAGACTCTTAAAAGAAGAATTTCAATAGAAGAAAAAGTAAAAAGAATTACGTCTGTAAAATCAGGATGGTAAATACCTTACAGGGTAATTAGATTCAAAACACAGAGAATCCCTCTAGGCAAAACCTTAAGTTACAAAAAGACACAAAAACAGGAATATCCATTCCATTCAGCACAGCTTATTTTCTCAGCCATTTAAAGAAATCAGAATCTAACGCATATCTAGCTAGATTACTTACTAAGTTCTAAGACTCCATTCCTGTTCTGTCCCCCACAAAAGCATCACACACACACAGAGAGAGAGAGACAGAGGCTTTGTTTCTCCCTCCCCCCAGCTTTTGAAAGTACCTTGTCTCCTCATTGGTCGTTTTGGTCAGGTTCCAGCAAGGTTAACATAGCTTCTTAACCCTTGAAAGATGAAAGGGTTTTTCCTCTGGCCAGGAGGGATTTTAAAGGTGTTTACCCTTCCCTTTATATTTATGACAGTTTAATTTCTATGTCCGCGTTGTTAAAGGGATACCATCAGCTGAGGCCCCCATCTGGCAATGGGCTTCTTGGGGACTGATTACTGCATTTGTGCAGAGCCCCACTGGAGGGCTCTGCCCAGGCAGGTCTGACTGCAGGATCAGGGCTTTAGGTTTTCTGTAATAAATAGCGGGGTTTACAAGACCTAATATGAAGAGTAGCCTTGTCAGAGCAAAGATGGTCCCATAATTTGGGCATTAGCTAAGACTTGAGACCTGGATTCAAGTCCCACTACTTGTATGACCTTTGGTAAGTCACTTAGCCTCTCTGTGCCTCAGTTCCTCATAGGTAAAATGGGGAAAATAGCACTGCCTTGCCATAAAGGGATGCTGTGAGGATAAATACACTAAAAACCAGGGTGGGGGGAAGGGGACTCGAATACCACAGTTATAGATACTTATTTGGCCCTTAAGATTGTCATGTTTTTTTAAAAAATATAATTAAATGAAAACACTCTTTTCCATTTACATATTAATACTTAACACTCTCCATCTATAGACCTCAAAATATTTTATCAATGTGAGTTTCAATTATCCATCCCCATTTATATTTTGAGGAACCCCAAATACCATTGCTTTGTGTTATCACACAAGCTGGAACTGTCCAAGGAGAAGTGAAACTGGCCAGTCTAATCTCATTATTCAAGCTGAGTGAGGTGAAAAGTGTAAACAAAGAGCATATGTGTGGTGAAAAGCAAATCTGATGATTACAATTGGGAAGGATTTTAACATTCAAAGCTGATAACATGGGGGGGGCTCTGAATTTTGAATCTCTTAAATCTCTGAATTTTGTCTTCACAGTGTCGCTTTTAACACTTGTTATGGCAGTCATCAGAATGTTATAGCCGTACAACAGAATGCATGTGCATTTCATAGAGCAACCTAAGGGGAAATAGAATGGCCTTGCAAGTAGGGGTTCCCATTTGGTTTAGGCTGAGGGGCTTTACTGGAACTGCAGTGCAGTCATGTGTCATCTGTAATATCTGACTGGACAATGAATTGCTGCATTAAGCTGGCAAGATAGTAGACATTCAATTTTCTCGCCGTGTTGACCATTATGTTCATAAACACTTAAAACCGAAGTTTTGAAAACAGTCCTAATAGGGGAGCTTTCTTTATTGACATTATAAAAAAAAATAAAATTTGGAGTGCGTGAGGGAAGGGTGGTATTTTTTTCCTCACCAGTCTCTTTACTTTCAGTAATAGCTTGCAGTAGCCTTGTCCTTGAACAGTTCTTGAATATAAATAAGTCTCCCTGAGAACCATGTACTGTACAATAGAATGTATAAATACATTAGATATTGTCAGGCAATCTAGAGGGGTGATTCACTGCTTCGACACCTGTGCTGGTGTTCATTTTGCAAATTGCAGTTTAAATAACCAGTGTATGGACAAAGTCCAAAGGTTTTCAGATGGCGAAGGAGCTAATTCAGCCTAACCAAATGTAGATGGATTCAGTATAGAGAACTGCCAAAGCCTCCCTTGATTCCTGATCTGAGGTAAAACAGACCCTGCTTTTTTACAGGTCATTACAGCTATTTGCTGCTCCTGGTGTCTGGGCATTCCATCATTTATAGGGTGTCTTGTCATGCTGAGTGATCTCTCATCAGAGCTTTGGTGGTGATTGTACCTGCTGCATGATGGTTTCATGAAATAATGAAATGCTATATGATGTGATGAAATATTTATTAAATAGTGAACCCCCCCTAATTTTTCCTATCTCAGTTCCTTTACTGATGGGACAAGCAAAGGTGAAAGCTTCATGTTACCTGGTCAGCCTCCACACTGCATGAAATAATTTGAAATGATCGAGAAACCTAGTTCAGTTCCTGTTCATCTGGCTAGTCATTCTGGGTCCTGTACATCACACTAGCAACAGACACCCAGACATCCTCAATCAGTCATGCAAATCTGGGGCACTTTACAGCATGGAGCTGTAACAGCAAGGATAGAAGGATCTGTTTTTAATCACTTGCTTACCTGATGCGGCTGGAAGGTTGGATGCAAGCTACATAATCATACAACAAAAGACTATGTTGTTGTTATTCATATACTCAACTTTAGTTTTATAAGGTACACGATAAGGATGGCTAGAATGTGGGGGAGGCTAGGAAGGAAACGCAGTTAAGGTTGATGCTGGATATTTGCTCGACTTTCCAGATTTTCAGGGTATAATGTTCTAATGAGGGTCTTTTAAAGGGCAACATCTTCTGAATCTAACTCTATTTTAATCAAGTCTTTATTCTGGGAATAATCATCTTAATAAAGCAGATTATTTCTAAAAAGCCATGTATTAAAAGAGCAAATGCTAAGTGAAAGGAAGGAAATTAGTACAAAAAAGAAACCCTGGTTAGGACATTGGATCTAGCAAATTTTCCTATTTATATTAATACTAGAACTCTTTTTTTGGGGGGGGGAGGGGCTAAATGGAAGAGTTTTGAGAACAGACTATTTCATTTGTTCATCAAATTGAGAAGGACGTTCTAGCTAATTTTAATGTAAGGTAAATTTCTGAGTAATCCCAACATCACAAATGGCAGAGGTGCATAACTGATGAATATTTGATTCCTCAAGACATTGTTGGATATTATGGGCTCCTTTACTGTACTTTTCCAGAAACTCCAATCACTGAGCAGCAAAAGCAGAGTTCAGGAGATTATAGTGCTTCCATCTATTTCAGCCAAACAGGCTTTTGGGCTTGATACCTCCATAACAAATAAGAAATAATGGGAATGATAGCTGATCTACCAGGCAGCAAAGCTTCTGAGCCAAATGGTTTCCATCTGAATATACAGCAAATTTGCCATTGCACTAATATAGAACAAGTGCACAATGTGTTTGCCAGCTGTGTGTATGAGAATCCAAAGGTTTACTAGAAAATCTAACATTTTTCCAATATTTTCTTAATATGAGAGAAAGCGGTGAGGGAGAGGGGATATTTCATTACTTTTAAACATATAGCTCAGTATCTCTTTTGAACACAATGTACTTTAAAATGTTGTAAGCCAGTAGGTGTTGGCAAATGGATGAATAAGGAATGGAGTATCCCTGTTTAAAGAAGACCATATGAGCTCTAAGCATAACAGATTTTCCACCAACAGATGTTCAAAGGCCCCTGTTGCAACCCAAATGTGCAGGTGCTGTACAAACACATCTTAGCATGTGGAGTGAGATCTTCACCCCTGCTCCAGCCCCTTTACATCATGTGAAAAGGCTGGAGTGGCATAAAGGAGCCAAGCCCTAAAAGCCCCATATCCTGCCAAGGGAGGATGCCCATGGTGCAGGCACTGCAGAGTCCTTCTGGGGGTTTCATCGCACAACACCTGAAGTAGGGGATGTGCCAGGGGATGGTTTGGGGCCAGAAGGGCATGTTGGGGTGGAGCCACAGCACTGGAGACTCCAGACAGCATTGTGTCCCATAAGGCAGCCTGGAGAAGACTGCCATATGGGTCCCCAGGGTTGTCTAAATCACGCCAGAGTCCAAGATTGAGAGGCCACATAGGTGGCTTGAGGCCAGTTTGGCTCCTGCTCCCCTTGGGCTGTGAGTTCTGTGCTGCATCTCTTAGGCAGAGTCTGGGATTTTCAAAGGGGCCTGAGGGAGTCAGTTACACACATCCCATTGAAATCCAACGGGAATTAGGTGCCTAAGAGGCACAAGTGCATTTAATGGGAGGTGAGATTGTTATAGCATCATCAATGAGGGGAGATGGTCCTCAGATCAGGGGTTTGATTAAGATGTGGTCATACTACGAAAAATGTGAGAACCCCTGCTTGAAACAAAACTGGTGCTATTGCCAACAGAGGTTTCACTCCCTCTCTGACTGCTTTGTAACTGGCTACTTTGCACTTCTCAGGATCACTAACTTCTCTGATTGAAGAGAGGGTCAGTAAGGGATTCTACAGTAGCTCACTGTATGTCTGAGCAATTTGTTTGCCCTGGGCTCTTATTTAAATTTCTCCAATTTAAACATCAAAAGGGTAATCCTCCCACCTTGAGCTAATGGGCTGATTCCAATTCCATTCACACTGGTGTAATTCCTGAGTAATGCCATTGGCGTTGCTTGGTCCTTTGAGATGAGAATCTGGCCTGGAGTGACACTGTGTGCTTCCTCGCTCAAGTTAGGAGTGTCCATGAAGTGATTGTTCCCAGTATGTTGAAACATTGTCTTTCAGGACTCTGGTGTGGTTTCTACACATGATTAACTAATGAGAGAGAAGCTCCCAGCTACACTCTTCAGTCGCTGAGGAAGTAGTTTACTTCCCATGATACATATTTTCATATCTCGTCCCACAGATCTAGTCTAACGTCATCCATCTTGCCACCTGAGCTGGTTGAGGCACTTCTTAGGGCTGTAATAATTTTTGCAGACTGAGTGGTCCCAGAATAGGACAGAGTGTAGATGGTAAAGGGAGCACAGAAGGGAGGGGAAGGAGCTTATTTACATGAGTTATTTTTTCTCCTGGTCAGCTCTGTAGGCTGCAGTTAAAACTGGGTTTAATGTCCTAGTAAAGAACTTCAGCACACACATTGCAGTGCCTACTAATCATTACACTGCATTTGGCTTGGAAGCTGTTCCCTAATGCAGCAGTTTTCAAACTGTGGATCGGGACCTCAAAGTGGGTCACCAGGACCAGCGTTAGACTTTCTGGGACCCAGGGCTGAAGCTGAAGCCTGAGCTCCACCCACACCTGGGGCAATGGGGCTTGGGCTGCAGCCCTCGCTCCCCCCACCTGGGGCAGCAGGGCTCAGGCTCCAACCCCCTCCCCCCACCCCGCCCCCGGGGTCATATAGTAACTTTATTGTCAGAAGGGGGGTCACGATGCAACGAAGTTTGAGAACCTCTGCCCTATTGGATAAAATCCCTTATGTTGACGTGTATTATGCAGGGGAGGGAGGTATGTTACAGGCTTTTTCTCCATCTTACTGTGACCAGTGGTCTGATCCATATGGCAAATCCTTTGTTTCTATCCAGCCTCCTGATCTTTGTAGTCCTTGCAGGGCTCAGAAAGCTGAGGATATATTCTGCTGGTCAGGGCCCTGACTTTCTTTCATGTTTAAATATAAGATTTATCAAGTGCTGTAGTATCAAGTTTTTTATTCCTTGCTTCCTGGGTGGTTACTGATTAGTACACAATGCAGAGTACTCGCAATGCAGTGTGAAAAATCTCCATGAAGACTTTTCTTTTGTGGACCATTTAAAAATGATCAAAGGGAATGAATGCCCACATCAAACAAAGGGTCTGTTCTGGCACACGCATCCCTACTTACATCATCAGTAGGAGTTACGTATACATCATTGGGCCTGTCTTCATTACAGTGCTAAAGTGAGGTATAATTTGAGCGTTACTCCAAACCTGACCCCCCTCCACACACACAAGTCCCTAGGTGGAATTCAGCACTGCATTAAGCTCAAGCTAGCTGGCTGGCAGGAGGTGCGGGTGAAAGCTTGAGTGCTGTTGACACTGGAACTAGTAATGCAGTGGGGATGCAGCTACTCTGGGAGGAGAGGTAGATACGCTGGAGGGCAGGGATAGGATACAGAGGGCCCTAGACAAATTGGAGGATTGGGCCAAAAGAAATCTGATGAGGTTCAACAAGGACACGTGCAGAGTCCTGCATTTAGGACAGAAGAATCCAATGCATCACTACAGACTAGGGACCAAATGGCTAGGCAGCAGTTCTGCAGAGAAGGACCTAGGGGTGACAGTGGACAAGAAGCTGGATATGAGTCAGCAGTGTGCCCTTGTTGCCAAAAAGGCCAATGGCATTTTGGGGTGTATAAGTAGGGGCATTGCCAGCAGATCGAGGGACGTGATCATTCCCCTCTATTCGACATTGGTGAGGCCTCATCTGGAGTACTGTGTCCAGTTTTGGGCCCCAGACTACAAGAAGGATGTGGAAAAATTGGAGAGAGTCCAGCGAAGGGCAACAAAGATGATTAGGAGTTTGGAACACATGACTTATGAGGAGAGGCTGAGGGAACTGGGATTGTTTAGTCTATGGAAGAGAAGAATGAGGGGGGATTTGATAGCTGCTTTTAACTACCTGAAAGGTGGATCCAAAGAGGATGGATCTAGACTATTCTCAGCGATAGCAGATGACAGGACAAGGAGTAATGGTCTCAAGTTGCAGTGGGGGAGGTTTAGGTTGGATATTAGGAAAAAATTTTTCACTAGGAGGGTGGTGAAACACTGGAGTGCGTTACCTAGGGAGGTGGTGGAATCCCCTTCCTTAGAAGTTTTTAAGGTCAGGCTTGACAAAGCCCTGGCTGGGATGATTTAGTTGGGATTGGTCCTGCTCTGGGCAGGGGGTTGGACTAGATGGCCTCCAGAGGTCCCTTCCAACTCTGTGATTCTATGATTCTATGATACTCGGATACAATCATTCTGTGCAGCCTGAGTGGTGGTTTGCAGTGCGGCTGTTCTCACTCAAGCTAGGCTAACTTGAGGGAGGTTGATTCGAGTATAGGTAACCTAAGCTTCTACAATGCAGTGAAGACAAGTCTATTGTCATGTGTCTCTCTCTGTTCCCATCTCACAACACTGACTTAAAGGAAAGGCAGTGTTATGATGCTATCTTCTGGGAAGCCCCGATTATATAACTGCTGATCCACTGTCATATGATAGGAGAGGAGACTACAACAAACAGAACTTGCCAGTAAGTGATTTTCTCTGGTATTTTACTGATTACATATAAAGTGCATAATACTTTAAAAACAAACAGTTTAGACATGGTTCCTCCCCTGCATAGCTTACACGCCACGTACAGACCTAACATCTAAAATAAGAGGTGTGTGAGGGGACTGAAGAGTGGGTCAGAGGTTGGTTTTAGGCAGAGGTGGATGGTGCACAAAATAAGTGGTGAGGCTGGAACTGGTAGCTGGATACTTCCCTCCTCTGCCCCTCATCTCAAACATGCACACAATTATTTCTAATCTCCCAAATAACATCAACCAACCATCCATCTAACAAGGGTGGGCACTTCCCAATTAACAAATTCAATCTCCCCCACCCCCGCCAGCTTCTCTCTTGTAGCTCCCATCACTGCTCTCCTCCTGAGGAGGCACCTGCTCCAATCTGCTTCCTGCCTCCATCTTACTGCCTGAAAAAAAGGCCAGCTGCTCTGCTTCCTTCCGGCTGCTCTCTGCCCCAGAGAAGACTGAAAAGTCAGCTGGAGCATGCTCTGATCTCAGCCCTGCTCTATACCTTATTAGAGGGAGGAGCTCTCTTAGCCATCAGCCTCTCTCACTGCTGGCTGCATTCTATGGTGCAGCTAAACTGAACGGGCTAGATACTGCCTGCTCCACTCCACCCAGCCTACCCTCTGCTAGACTTTGTTCTGCTAAAGAGAAGTGGGAAAAGATGGGTGTCTGCCACAAATGTGTGTTTTTGGTGTTTGAAGATAGAGGAGATTTAATTGATGGCGTGAATCCCACCACCAGACCCCGCTAGTTTTAGGAGATCTGAAGTAGAAATGAGAAGTTGCTTTTCCAATGCCGAGAGTGGGAGAAGTGGACAAAGACAGCTGAGGAGAGAGGCTTAGTCAGAGCACAGGACTGGAGAGTGGGTGGACAATGAGGGGAGCATACATTGTATATACCCCGTTAACTGCAGATACCTTGAATTGAAGTCTCCCTTCCAAAATGCGTAAAGCCATTTAAGCAGCTTATAAGGATTTTGTTCAATAGCTGGCTTTAAAACCAGCTGTGAATTTATTGCTGCTGATAGAAGCTTCTTGGTAGCCCTGGAGAGGGAATTTCTCTTTCTTTGCAAAGCATGTAGGCACCAGGCAGGGGCCGCAGAACTCTGACCCACACAGCCCTGCCCATGTGCCTTAATATGGACCTGGGTGGCTGTCACCTCACGGTTGATGGCTTGTCCAGTATCTACATCCATTCAGCCCTTGGCATCTGAGCTGAAACTACAGGCATCAATTGTACTGGTGGAGTTTGTTTTGTGACCTCTGCTCACCAGGAACCAGAATAAGGCAGGCACAGAAGGATTTTGTGATCATTATCAGGGAAGGCAAAAGTTTCTGCCTCCTCTCTGGGCAGGGAGAGGTCTGCGTACAGACCAAATATAGGCTCTGCTGCGTGGACGGAGGGCAGGATTTGAAGTTATACAGGCAGTGTACGTTCCTTGTGCATCATGCAGATCAGCTCTGCATGCACTGCCTCTACAGGCGTATTGGATAGGCTAGGAGAGGTGTGGCCCTATGGATCCACTCTCATTCCTCATGCACAGTACTGTATATGTGCATTGGTTGTGGAGGCTACTGCAATCACAAGGCTGGCCGTGGAGCGGAGCAGCCAGAGGTGGGAAAAGATTTCCCCCCACCCCCCAGTCCCCAATGCACAATTCAGCTGCTCATGCTGAGCTCTGGGGCCAGGATTTCAGTCTGAAAGAACACAACACGATTAAACAAAGATTCCTCTGCTTTGTCCCTTCGCTGCGTTTATAGTTCTGAGCTCTGTGGCAGGCTGCGCGAGGTTAGCAAGCTTGAAAAACTTGTTGATGTTACTGCTGTTTCAAGGAGTGGGGTAGTGGTAATTTTCAGAATGGGGATCGCTGTGAGGTCATGACTCACAGCCCCTCTCCTGGGACCTGGGGGATTGCTAACCTAAGCCTGCCTAAGAGGCTGCTTATAGGGTGGGTGCAATTTTTCACATTCCGGTTTCAATGCATGCACCCTCCTGCAAAAATCAAATGCAAAAACCTAGATGTGAAAAGCTGCTTACAATTTTTAGAGATCACATTGAGGCCTCTTTAGAAATTTGGCCCACAACTGTTATATGTTGGGTTTACCTCTACCTCAGGCTTTAGAAAATGAATATATTTCATATCCTCATATAAACAAGCCTCCCCCCACCATGCCTTTGGTTTCAGTGTTACCTAGAGGGGTTCCTGCAGCTGGTTTAGATAGGACACCAACAGGACAATAAAAAATGGAGATGTGTCCCCTCGTTCTCTCCCTGTGATTGTGCATGTGCTCAGGATTCAGTCCCGCTGATTTAGCTCAGAGAAAACTCCCATCAACCTAAGGGAATTGACAGCTCACAGGATCTGGCCCATACTGAGTAACATAATGGGGTAATTTTACAGCCATATGTCAAGTAGCAGATGGACAGGAACCCAAGATATGTGCCTCCATCTCTTTATCTGTCAAATGGGGATATTCATTAAGGCTGAATTATTTTCATGGTCATCACAGATTTTAAAGAGAAACTGACAGTTTGCTGTGGAACGCATAAAGTATATTGAAAAATATGAAATTGAAACTTTCTGCTGGCCTATTGAGCATCTGCAGAGAAAAGCCCAAGCCTGGTTAATGTGATGGAGCAATCAAACTTTCTGCAGAAGGGACGAGAGCAGTAAGAGTTGAGCATTGGCCCGGGGGGCAGGGGTCTCCATCTGCATGCTGCTCCGGCTTCTAAGCACTGCCCCTGCAGCTCCCATTGGCCGGGAATGGGGAGCTGTGGCCAATGGGAGCTGCGGGGACGGTGCTTGCAGAGAGGGGCAGCGTGTGGAGCCAGGGGCACGTTGAGCCTTTCCAGGAGTGGCGTGGGGCCGAGGTAGGCAGGGAGCTTGCCTTAGTAGCAGCCACGCTGCAGCACTGACCGGGAGCTGCTGGAGGTAAGTGTTGCCCGGCAAGAGGCCGCACCCCAGCCCTGAGCCCCCTCCTGGAGCCTGCACCCCAATACTCTGCCCCAGCCTGCAGCCCCCTCCTGCACCCCAACCCCCTACCCCAGCCCGGTGAAAGTGAGTGAGGGTGGGGGAGAGGGATTGACAGAGAGAGAGGGGGAATGGAGTGAGTGGGGTGGGACTTTGGGGAAGGGGAAGGGCAGATCCTGGGTTGCCCTTAAATTCAAAAAGTGATCTTGGGCTTAGAAAGGTTGGAAACCACTGTATTAGGTGAATTGAAAAATACTACTTTTCTCTCTGCTGGAGAACTGTTTTTCTATGGTAGAATGTTTAAGTTAAACAAATTTACTGTATTGTAGAACAATGGATACTCAAGTTATCCACTGATTCTGGAATCTTCCAAAGTAAATTTCTAACAGACGATAAAAAAGAGCGGAAACTCTTCTGCAGGTAACGTTTCTAGCAGCTCAGAAAGCATTACTTGCCTGGCCCTGGCCATTACAATATGTGTGTGTGGTTTTTGTGTGGTCATGTTTTTTCATGAAATAAGGCATTTTTCTGCATTTTTCTGTAGAGAAAAAGTGTAACCTCCCCTCCACCCCCAATACAAATAAATAATAATGACAATGGTGGTGGTAGTACCTATTTAATGCAAAGGAATGTTATGAGGATTAATGAATTGCTTTTAAAACACTTGGAAATCTTTATATGAAATGCACTATTGCAAGTACTAAGTGTCTGCCTGTTTTGGCATTTATAGCTGTATTCTTTACCACAGTGCCTTAGTGCCTCATTTTACAGAATAAAAATAGATGAAACAACTTCTAGAATTATTGCTATTTTAAAGGCTGGTCTGTGACAATATTTGGGGTGATCTGTTGATTCGGTCGCCTGGATAATTAGCTCATCTGTGCATTTGCCTGATAGGAGACAGCTGCCAGCACTGCAACTAGACTAGGAAGGAAGGTTGATCAGTGAGAGTTAGCTGGAACCATACCTCAACAGAGTGTCAACAGGCTATTCCCTAGAGCTGCTAGTTAAGAGCAGTTTCTTATAACAGTAAGATTAGTGTCTGCTATAGACATTTTGTTTTCTTTCCCCAGAAGGTTTTAAGCTTGGGGCTATTAAGGCTGAAGAGCTTTGATAACCACTAGGGGTACAACAGAAGCTCTGCTGCAGTGTGCTTTTTGATTGCTGATTGTCACCCAGCCATTAATATTTTGTTTCCTTCCTATTTATTGTAAACCCAAAAGTGTTCCTCGACATGAAAAAGGACAGAATAGCAGACTGGAATTGATTCTCCAGTTGAGGCTTTGTAGGTTGCTCACAGCTACAGTACATAGGTAAGTTAGGTTGCGTAACGAATAGGGTTTATTTCCTTTTCATGTAGCTACAGTAATTTTTTAAAAATGAAATGTCACCAAGTTTCAAAGCACATTAACCTCTTGAAATATATGCAGAGACGAATTCACTCCAGCTTAGGCAACCTGTGCAAGGACCTTTACGCCACGGTGAATTTCATCCAGAGGGAATAATTTCATCAGCCACACAAGCATTATGTATCAAGGAAAATAGAATATTAATTGCACTTTACTGTAGGAATGTTTGCATGGATTGATTATGCACGTAAGTGAATTAGGAGCACAAGCCACATAGAAAGTCAGTGGGGCCAGTGTTACTGACTCACTGGGGTGCTTTTGAAAATCCCACCCAATGTTTCTTTGGAGAGTGTAATAGGCATGGAATAGTTGATAGATAATGACAGAAAACAGACAATTGACAGTCAAAAGGGAAATAAATACAAGAAGAGCAATAGGAGGGGAAAGAAATGATATACTAAGGGGAAGCCAGTGTTTCTGAAATGGAATTATGAACAAAACACACAATGTCATTAAATATCATTTAAACACATCACCGCCATCTACAGATACCTCCATAGGCTCCCACCCACTTCAGAATTCCGTTCAGAAGTGCCCTTCCTGTGTTTAAAAACTCCTATGAACTTGTTCCAGGTCCCCCCACCAAACCCTCGATGCTGCAAGCAGGAGGGGAGCTCTGCTTTGTGCATTGTCCCCGAGTCTCCTGGCCTGTTGTCAGGGGGAGGAGGGCATTCTGCTCTTCCCTCTTGGCTGCTGAGAGGGTGCATGCATGCAATCTCCAGTCTTCTACCGCTCCCTCAGCCTCCTAGCTCCTGCAAAGGGGAAATGGAGTTTCATGAGTTAGCCTCCCACCTTCTCTCTCCTCCCCCGACATCATGAAACTGACTTAAAAATGATGAGACTTTGGGGAAAATAATTTTTTTGTGTTTTCTTTGAATTCTGTGTATTTGATCCTTTGGGACACGCCAGTCACATCTTCCACCATTTCACTGCAACGCCAAGGGCTAGAAACTTACTTTTAAACCAAATTAAAGCTGAGATTCTCCTATAATCCCTGGACTCCAGGAGCTTTAAGAAAATATATCATGAAAGTCACAACAAAATCACGAGAGTTGGCAACAGTGCAAAAATCAGGAAATTCAGAGTTTTGGTTCTTGTAGTTATTCAGCCCTTGATGTAGTATTTTGTATTATTGTGTGTCATGGTTTGCAGGGCTAGCTGCACCTTTGTCCCCTTTCCAGTCTCCCTCTCAATGCCACCCACTCCAGTCTTAGGCCTCATACCTTTACCCATGTTGAGGGGCAATCCCATAATTCCGTCACTCTTAGACTGGGCACTGGGCTACAGTACCTTGTATCTCAACTGTGCTTACCTAGCAGATCCAGCTGGTTTGGGCACCTGAGGTTCTTCCCTGTGGGAATCTGTGACCAGTGGTGTATGTAGAGATCAGACAGCCTTCTTAAACCAATGAACTGTTTATCCTAACAGTAGGAACAAAGCATTTTGAGAGAGAAAGCATTTTAAAACAACAAACATGTGAGAGCCCAGGGAGCCTCTGACAGAAAACTGTTCTGTCGGGAAATTTTTGACCAGCTCTACTGGTAACACCTGCACTACATACAAGTCAGGCTTTTAAATATAAAGAGGAGGGCGTTTCTCTCATCTTGCTGGTCTGAATGTACACTACTGATGTATCTGTTTACAACTGGGGGTTTAAATTGGTTTTGATTGTTTTCACCAAGTATCATTCTGGAACATCTTTTGTAATCACAGATATAGTACTGAAGTCTGAGTGTCTGGCACACAGAAGGCCCCCAACTTAATGTGTGTTTCCTATTTTACATGTGTATCCAGTTTTCCTAGCTTATTAAAGGCATGGGGTATTAATAGCTTATTGCAAATATGTTGTCACCTTAGGAAATGTAATGCTGTCACTGTCTTTACAAGAATTAGTTCTCTTCTGTAATTAGAGCAGTGAATATTACATTGCTGCCCTGGAATGGTGAGGGATTACTTGGATAACAGTATCAATAAATGGCCATAAATCTGACCCTGTAAACTGTTGCTCATGCCACTAGTCTTGTTTAGGTCAACATTTTGGGTGAGTAAGGGTTGCAGGATCAGTCCTAATGTTTGGTGGTGGTGTTATGTGTGTGGAAATGAGACTGTCCATAGGAAAATGACATTACCGGTGATATTGGGTGTTAGCACACCGGTCGCACTGATTTAGTGCTTTATGGGCTAGTTGGATCATTTCAGAACGCTTGGGGCAAAATCAAACTATTATTTGCTCCTACTTCCTACATTAAGTGTTCCATTCTGACACTATAATTCTTATGATAAATAGCTTCCCAATAGGGGGCATTATAGTATGTTTATTTGTAGGAACTTAAAAAACCCTACTTTCAGGAAGTGCTTGATGCGAGAGGACAGTATACAGGCAGTCCTCGGACTTACGGCACAATTGGTTCCTGTACATTGCGTCGTAAGTCGAAACATCGTAACTCAGAACCACGATACACTTCATTGCGGGACCAAGCATCGTAAAGTCAAAATCAGTTGTCGTAAGTCGAATCGGGGGGGTCAATTCAGAAACGTCGTAAGTCGAACATCATAAAGTTGAGGACTGCATATACATGGAGGAAAGGATAAAGTCTGAATGTTGCACTGTCTAGGCTTTGTCTCTCTGTGCTCGCACCCAGTACACAATGTTAGAATTGAGCTGGGAAATTGAGAATTGAGAAATTGATTGAGAAATTGGTTGAGATTGAGAATTGGAAATCAGAAACTAAGGGTATGTCTATACTACCCACCGGATCGGCGGGCAGTGATCGATCTAATGCCACCCCCGCACGCTCTCCCGTCGACTCCTGTACTCCACCGCCGCAAAAGGCGCAGGCAGAGTTGATGGGGGAGTGTCAGCAGTCGACTCACCGAAGTGAAGACACCGCAGTGAGTAGGTCTAAGCACGTCGACTTCAGCTACGTTATTCACGTAGCTGAAGTTGCGTAACTGAGATTGATCCCCCCCACACCCCAGTGTAGACCAGGCCTAAAACTATTGCACACAAAACAAAAAAGAGAGAGAAGAAACAGTAATTATGGCAATTACCAGATTCCTGTCCCTAAGCAGCTGGACACGAAAGGAAATGCTAGACATTCTTTAAATCACAATGGGTAACCTATGAAATTGCAATGGGACTAGATAAAAAGAAAAAAAAATAGAGCAGCCACACTTTTAGCTGTAATGATGAGCAAAGGCTGTCACATGCTACAACAGAATTTGTATATACGTCAGCAGCAGCCTGGGAGGAACCATGTCAAATCACAGAAGCACTTCAAAGCATTTTCAATTAAAAAAAAATTGTATGCAGAAAAGTATCTTTTTATTAAGTGTAATAAAAAATCTGGAGAAACAATAGCTCTGTATGTTGCCAAACTGTGCAAAATGACTGATTCATGCAATTAGATCTTAAAAGATGAACTAATTTGTGAGACAAGGTGGATGAGGTAATGTCTTTTATTGGACCAACTTCTGTTCATGAGAGAGCCACACTTTTGAGCCACACAGAGCTCTTTCTCACCAATAGAAGTTAATCCAATAAAAGATATTACCTCACCCACCTGGTCTCTCTCATAACCGGGGACTGACATGGCTACAACTACACTGCACGGAACTAATTTGTGATCATTAGTAGTAGGAATGAAAGATGCAGGAGCTCAAATGAGAATGCTCAGAGCCCACACTAATTCTGACGAGAGCTACAAGTGTGCATGACTAGTGAACAAGTTCACGTCCTAATGTAGAGCATAAGTGGAGTGCAAACAGATAATTCACCTCATAGTTTAGGGAAATCATAAAAATACAAGGGAAAATGCACCAAAAATCGTGCAAAAGCAAATGCACAAACACAAAGTAGAGAGGATAAACAAAACTGCGAAAAAAGACCTGTGGAGAAACCCCCCTCCCCCCTCCCCACGTATAGTGTCATGTACAATAATTGTGGCAAGACAAATTGTTATGGCAAAGCTTGCAGATAAGAAAAACAAAGAAAAATGCACCAAGCTGAGGAAACAAGCTGTGACTTAGTGGACTTAGATTTTGCATGCATATATCATTAATGCAGTGCAAAGCAGCAACAATAAAATGGCTTGTAAAGCTCAGCCTAGCACCAGATGCAGAGATAAGGATGTAGCACACAAACAGAAATTTGAATGCCAAATAGTCAGTGGGACATCAGTGAATGTGCTCGCTACAGAGACTTTCTCAGCATCGTACAAGACAAGAAAGCAAAATTGCAAGCAAGCAAAGCCAAATTAAAACTATATGGTGGCACAATCGTAATACCACCAGGACAGAATAAATTACAAGCAGAAAACTCAGGAACAGTTATACAGACTGACATGTCAAGTAGTACAGACAACACAGAAGCCACGGCTGTCAGCTAAAACAAGTATATTCACAAACCAAGTGACACTAGAGGTCTACACTTAAAACGCTGTAGCAGCTGGAGCGCTTCCGTGCAATGCTACCACACCGGTGGGAGAGCTTTTCCCTTCAGTGCAGTTAATCCACCTCCTTGAGAGGCAGTTGGTGTGTCGACGGGAGAAGCCCGCCCCTCAACATAGCGCCGTTTACACCGGGGGTTAGGCCTGTGTAACTGCTTCACTCAGGGATGTGGATTTTTCACGCCTCTGAGAGACGTGATGAGGATGATGTAAGTTTACAGTGTAAACTTGGCCTAAAACTAGGACAAATGATTGATACAATAGACACACAAGTAAAACAGAAAATGTATCCAGAGCAGACAATACGTTGTGGCATCCCTATAACAAAGCTGCTAAAAGATTACCTTTTTGAGGAAGGAGGAAGGAGGAGGGGAAAGGGAAGGGCTGGGATGTCATAGGTAAAACAATTCAGCCAATACAAGCATTGCCTCACAGAGTCCTTAAGTTAGATAAGCAGCGTGAGAAGCCAGGCAAGCTCATGGCCAGTTCTAGGAGTGGCAGAGCAGGGAGGTCACTCTGGGTGCCAACCTCCAGGGGATACCAAACTACTGTGATGCTGGGTGGTTGTTGTTTTTTCCAGCTCTGCTCTGATTGGCTGGCATGTTGTTTTTGGCTGCTGAAGGAGGCACCAAAAATATTTTCCACCCTATCTGGCAAACTGGCTACAATCCCACCTGGGCAAGCTGCCTGTTTGCATAGAACCAACCAATATATGCAGAGCACTAAAAAGAGCCCAGTACCAAATACCTATTATTAAAGAGATACTACTTGACTTTGCAAAAAGCAAAAACTATTCTCAGTACTTGATGCCAAAGATGTGTATTGGGAAGTGCTAGTGAAATAAGAAAGCAGCTACCTTATAACCCTTTGGACACCAGCAGATAAATATATATGGTTGCAAATGCCGTTTGGGATCAAACCTGCAATGGGAGAATTTCAGTGTCACCAACAAGATATCCAAACAGGATTTTCAGCGATCAACATCCTAGCCGATGACATTATGGTGTACAGATGTGGAGACAACATGATGGAAGCTATGGCAGATCATGACCACAACCTCATCGGTCTGCCAGGGAAGTGACATTTTTTCTAAATGAACCATTTCAACACTTTTAATATTGTTGTTTTTAGGGGCTTTGCCAGGGGGGCTGAAATTTATTTGACAAATTTGATCTGAATTCAGGAATAGCTTCAGTGCCACGAAAAATGCATTTTTCTGACAATTTACTATTTACTAAAAAAATGTCACCCATCTCTACCCATTGTACATATGGTGCAAAGATGAAAATACTGTGGTATTTTAAAATTCATTGTGACTCCCCTCTATTAAAAGATTTCCCTTCCACTAGGTCTAGTATATTTTTACCAAAAGCATTTTGATGCGCTTCTTAATAGTGTGTGGCAATTTTTATTCCCCGTCATCATAATGCCGTACTAATAGAGTTGTAACTGATACACACTTTATCAGCTTAATTATATTTGCTTTTACTTTATAAGTTAGAAGGACATGTGCACTAGAAAAATAGCAGCTACACTTAATTCTTATTTACTCTGAGTACCTATCAGAGCTCGTGATCAGACTCTGAAGTTTTAAGTGTATTGACGCTTAACTGTATTGTTAGTGGAAATTTTTGAATATCTGTTTTTAACAAGACAAAAAATTGCCTTAATGCCTCGTACCTTGTTACAGAAATTGTAGTTTATGCATCAAGTTATACGAGATTCAGCTATTTTTTCTCCAGTAATCACACTGTATATATGTTATCCTATTTCCAACAGTATTTTGATCAAAAGATTTTTCTTTCATGTTATTCTCTGGAGAAAGTGCAGCATAGCCTGCAAACATGAAACAGAATAAGTATGAAAAAAGGGAATTGTCTTTTTGTTGTGTGCAACTTCTGAATAAATATGAGTGACATGACTGAACAGTAATATCCAAGTCACTGTTTATAGCATTTTTAATTAGCCTGCAAAATATCATCTCACAAAGAAGAAACTTGCAGCATCACCAACGCTAATGAAATTCAGGCTAATAACATTTAGCTCATTCAGTCAGCTTCAGACATTAAAGCTCGGCATCAGTATGAGTTATATACATTAAATCAGATTGTATATGTTGTCCTCAGACTATGAATTCAGGCTTCTCCCCAACACACTCTTGTGGTGATGATTCTGTTGAATATGTTGTGACAGAGTTGGATTTTCTTGTAATATTTTTGAGTCCTGTTTGTGCCTCAGTTTACCGTATATGCTGCCTTGTTACCCAGTGGGGGTGGAAAAGGGCAGTTTGCTCTCAGGGCAGGCTAAGAGACATAGGTGTGGTGTCAACTATCTGTCTCGGTGTTGGTCCCTGTATCGATGGAACATTTGAAAAGACAATGGCAAGTCCAGTGTGCAAATCCATTGATACTTAGCAACCAGCACCCCAGAGGGATACAGATTTCCCCACCTCTCCACAGGGAGGCTGGGCAACATTCCTCAGCTTGAGAACAAAGTCCAGGAAGATGTGAAGTGGGGGGATAAGAACTGGCTGCTAATAGGTGTCAGGGCTCTCATCTGGAGTTATAGGTGCTGGAACCGCACCCCCTGGCTTCAAGTGGTTTCCATCATATACAGGGTTTACAGTTTGGTTCAATGGCTCTGAGCACACCCCCACCCCCACCACAACACAAATCGTTCCAGCACCCCTGCCTGGAGTCTGACCAAAGATGTCAGACGGAGAGACAGACAGAGCTTCAACAAAGGGGTTCACCACAGCTTGGCTGGGCTCTGGGCTAACCAGAGGAGACTATGGTTTAACCTTCAATTCTCTCTAGTACCCTTAGGACTTCCTACGCTGTGTTTTGACAATGCTGTGTGTGTGTTTCAGAGTAGCAGCCGTGTTAGTCTGTATTCGCAAAAAAAAAAAGGAGGACTTGTGGCACCTTAGAGACTAAACAATTTATTTGAGCATAAGCTTTCGTGAGCTACACTCACTTCATCGGATGCATAAAGTGGAAAATGCAGTGAGGATGTTTTATACACACAGACCATGAAAAAATGGGTGTTTATCACTTTAGAAGGTTTTCTCTCTCCCCACCCCACTCTCCTGCTGGTAATAGCTTATCTAAAGTGATCACTCTCCTTACAATGTGTATGATAATCAAGGTGGGCCATTTCCAGCACAAATCCAGGGTTTAACAAGAACGTCTGAGGAACAGTGGGGGTGGGGTGGGGAGGAAAAAACAAGGGGAAATAGGTTACCTTGCATAATGACTTAACCACTCCCAGTCTCTAGTCAAGCCTAAGTTAATTGTATCCAATTTGCAAATGAATTCCAATTCTGCAGTCTCTCGCTGGAGTCTGGTTTTGAAGTTTTTCTGTTGTAATATACATTCATAAACCAGTCGGGGAACACTTCAATCTCTCTGGTCACGCGATTACAGACATGAAAGTTGTGATATCACAACAGAAAAACTTCAAAACCAGACTCCAGCGAGAGACTGCTGAATTGGAATTCATTTGCAAATTGGATACAATTAACTTAGGCTTGAATGGAGACTGGGAGTGGTTAAGTCATTATGCAAGGTAGCCTATTTCCCCTTGTTTTTTGCATCCGATGAAGTGAGCTGTAGCTCACGAAAGCTCATGCTCAAATAAATTGGTTAGTCTCTAAGGTGCCACAAGTACTCCTTTTCTTTTTGCTGTGTGTGTGTGTCACTGCAATTGCTGGGTGAGGTGTATTAATCCCTGCAGAGTGTACAGGTCTCCATCAGGAGTCTGTCTCCGTTGGACTTTCTGAATGGAGCTCACAATGTGATGCAGGGTGCTCCAAGAGGTCCAGTCTAAGGAGGTGGAACCCTAGAGGAAGAGTGAGATCCCTAGGGGTTCTGGCAGATGGAAAGGGTTCCTCCTAAAGACTGTGGCATGTGAAGAGGTCTGATTTTCAGAAGGGAGGAGCACCGACTATTCTGTCTAGAGGGCAGGGTTTGCTCCCCCCAGCACAAAGAAGAGTCCACACCCAGAATCCTTGGATCTACCAGAGGGCCCTGTCCATTCATGTGTTGGTCCAGCTCCTCCATGCACTGACTCTAGGGCTCTGTACCCCCAGTGTCAGGATCACTGATAACACGATTCCTTTGTAGCCACATTGCCAGGGCCATTCAGACCTCAGTTTCCTTTAATTTTTCAGAGCATTTCTCATGGAGGTTGTTGGGGAATACGGTGACATGCATTCACTTTGTTTCCGTGGAAACCATCACTCAAATTGGGCAGAAAGTCTGTTTCCCTTCAGAAGCCGCTACAAATAGGGGGCTAAATTCTATGGTCATGAAGACCCACATAAATCGTACTCACCTCAATGGTATTATTTTGGATTTGTGCTCCTGTGTGATGCCAGCAGACCCATGCACAAAACAGCCAAGACAAATCACAGTGGGCGATGCTTAAATAGAGTCAAAAATTGTGGAAGTCGCTTTGGAAAATCTACATAGCCCACCATTACATGCTTGCAGGTTTACGTGCACATCTAACAGTTAGTTCCCTGATGGGATCCTCACCCATTTTTGCTATAGATGAACTCTGTGTGCTTATCAAGCTTCTCATGGAAACAGGCTTCACATCTCTGAGATGTAACTGAGAGCAGAATCTAACCCTGGCATAGCAGCAGCTATTGCAGACTGTTTGCGGGAAGTCCTGCAATTTTGTGAGAAGCAAACACCCCAAATAACCCCTTCCTGCCAAAACTCCTTACTAAGTTGTAAAAGGACACAAGGTCTCAGTTCTGCTCTAGTTTTTCTTCTGCATATTGCCTCTTAAGTACCTAATAAAGCATCACTATGGTGATTCTCTACTATACTGTATTAGGTTGATGATATGCAGCTTTAATTGTCTTTAACATCAGTGTCTTATGCATTTTTGTTGCTGCCTCAGTGTCTGTCTGGCATTTTTTTTAATAGATCAGCTTCAATTTTCTTCAGTGTAACATAAGCCTGAAGATATTTTCATCAATTCCCAGCAGATGTTAGATGGGCTGGGTAGTAATAAATGGTTTCTTGGTGATTGTTTTCCTCACACATAAGTCCATTTTCTGTGCAGACCGCATCAAGTAATTTAAGCTTTTAATTGTTTATGATATCTAGGGCTTGCAGACTCTGTAGGTGTTTTTGTATTTGTAAAAGAGAATTATTAACAATGAGAGCAGAATACTACCATGTTATTTGCAGCTCACATTAAGGAAGAACTGCCAAGTCCTGGCACTGCCTGTGTGTGCTATAGAGGTGTGAGGATGGGAAGTTGGGGGGAGTTTGTAGAGTAATAGATCCATGGCTAACTAGGAACTTCACAACTGTCAGTATGCTACACACTATGGTGATACAGGACTGTATCCAAAGCCCAATGAAGTCAATGGGAGACTTTCCACTGATTTCAGTGGGTCTTGGATCAGGCTCTCAAAGTCACAGTGGAAAGACCATTTGGATCCTCCTGCTTCAAAATAATAGTTCCCCTCCACCTGCGATGCAGACTCTCCATTAGTTGTTAACAGTCTGGGATCTATGACACACTGCTGAACAGTTCTGATTCCATCCAGTGGAGGGCTGTGTATACATACACAATAGCCAGTTCATTACAATATCAAATATTGTCAATGGAGCACTGCTCTTGATGTTAGCAAATGTGAAGTAACTTCCTCTCCTTGAGGATTGTTGTTCATTTTGTTGATGTGATTATACTTGTGCTGATCTTTGAGGCTGCCTGTGTGTTTGATTAAGTGTAGAGTAACACTTCCCAAATTATGGTGTCTGTGTCTATGAAAGATATGGAGTCTTTCTGTAGCCTTGTCAGTCCCAGGATATTAGAGAGACAAGGTGGGTCTGTAAAATGTATGTTCACGAGTGGAACGTGGGTTATTATTTTATTTGATTAAGAATTTAACTTAATAAAAAAAAAATGACTGACCAGCATCGAAGTTCTGCTCCATATGCAATTCTAAGATTTCAGCCACAAAACTTGAATTTCCGACAGCATTGTGCATTAATTTAAATACAGCCAACTCACACCAACTTTAGAAAAACTGACTTGCCCACCCCTTTAATTTCTCTCCTTGTGTGAAATGTTGGATGGAGTGAGAAAACAACAAACTCCCAGATGCTAAGTACAACAGTGTAACGGTGTGCAAAACAGTCTTTCTGCCTCCATCCGGACATAGAAAAGGAGTACTTGTGGCACCTCAGAGACTAACAAATTTATTTGAGCATAAGCTTTCGTGAGCTGCATCCGATGAAGTAAGCTGTAGCTCAGGAAAGCTCATGCTCAAATAAATTTGTTAGTCTCTAAGGTGCCACAAATCCTCCTTTTCTTTTTGCGAATACAGACTAACATGGCTGCTACTCTGAAACCTGTCATCCGGGCATAGGATTTGTGTTGTTTCATTCAAACTAGACAAACTGCAAAGCCATGCCAAGGTTACTTACCAAGTGTTTCGCACTAATCGCTGTATCATACTCCCTCCCCTTAGATGGAGTTCCCATTTGTGCATGTGCAGACCAGGGTACAATGGTGGTATATCTGGCTCTCTTGAAGTAAATATCTGAACAGGCTGTTTTGTCAGAGGTTCAGCTCTCAAAGCCCTTACTCAGATTTTCCTCTAAGCTTTACTTCTGCAATGCAGTACTTCCATGAGCTGCAATGGAATGTTTCCTCAATATGGACTGAGTAAATACTTTAGGATATGTCCCCTATGATTATTTAAAGGGAAGAAGATAGCAGATAGATGTTAATACCTTGAAAATTAGATCTGACTGGGAATCACCAAAAGGATCTCTCTCTCTCTTTTAATAACGTAGGCCCTGATCTTGCAAAGAGTTATGCGTGTACTTAGCTTTACTTATTATGAGTAGTCCCACTTAAAATTAGGTATGTACCAAGCCTTTGAAGGACTGCGGCCACATGATTGGCCATTTCTTCCCTAACATCATGAAGTTTGATGTTGCCAATTACCTGCTTTCTGTCAAATGGGGGACTTTCAGGAGCTAATCTAAGGAAATCTCTGACTACCTTCTCCAATGGGAAGGACTGAGGTAGACTGAACTACTCAAAATTCCTTATTGTTCAGAGCAACTTTGGGACAGATTTTGACCTCTGTTATACCAAAGTAAGTCTACTGATGTCAGTGGAGTTGTTCTGGACTAGATTTATACCAATGTAACAGAGATCAGAATCTGGCTTATTATCTTTCTTCTGTCCATAAAGCACCATGGACAGTACCAGCACTGTCTGAATAAAGAAAAAAGTGTTACACCACAAAAGAAAGAACTTGTAAAAGCCAAAGGACTCACTCTTTCTTGGATCTTGCCACTCAAGAAGAAAAAGAAAGTGTTGACAAACTGTTTTGCATGTGAAAGGATTGAGCATGACATTTTACTCCTGACTAAAATAAAGAAGACAAGGGGATGAGGTAATATCATTCACTGGACCAACTTCTGTTGATGAAAGAGATGAGTCTTCAAGCTACACGGGCCTAAAGAAGAGTTCTGTGTAGCTCAAAAGCTTGTCTCTTTCACCAACAGAAGTTGGTACAGTAAAAGAAATTACCTCATCCACCGTGTCTCTCTAGTATCCTGGTACCAACATAGCTACAACAACACTGAAAACTGGCTTGAATAAGTCATTCATGGTGGTCTAACATTTTATGAGGAGGAAGGGAACAGAGTCTCTAAAGCTAAACTCCTCCAGGAATTTTTTTTTTTACCCTTGAACAAAAAAATGCAGATTATGAATATGAGGAAGTTGAGGATCTTACCTGTTTTTTTTCATTACAAACTCTCTCTCTCTTTCCCACTTCACTTGCCTGGTTGTACTAGATTATAATGGCTGAGGTACAGTAACATCATTCAGTATATTTCTTATCTGGATTATTGCTCATGTATTGTTGCAGTTTTAGGGACTAATCCTATCCTTCTTGGAGTCTGGAGGTGTTTGGCCTTTGCCTTCAATGAGAGCCAAATTGGACCCTTAGACTATTTCTAAATGGGTTAATTGTCTTAAGATAACATATGGGCATTCATGAATTACATCAGCAATTATTATTGCAACTGTTTGGTTGGCTGCTTTTCCTCTCCTCTTAGATCAGCCCCTTGTGACAGGGTCCCTGGGTTGCAACCTGGATGGTGGAACCACTGAGCCCTCCAAATTCGCCAACCTGGGCTGCCTCTCACATTGTGATGTTGATATCAAGCTACAAGCCTCTGCCAGGCACTGCATTTACCCAGACGTCCACAGGCAGGGACATACCCAACCGAGTTACGTGGATGATCTCCCAGTCACTCAAGAACTAGCAATAGGGAGGCTCAGCCAATTCACCCCAATGCCCCAGTCTTGCGCCCCAGAACTATATCGTCTTGCACTGGTCAGAAGCAGTGATGAGCTGCCAAAAGCTGAAGAACCGGTTCCTTAAGTCGCTCCAGGTCTTCAGCAGCACTGAAGGACCTGCCGCCGAAGTGCCGCCGAAGACCCGGCGCGCCTCCGGGTGAGTAAAAATTAAAAAGGGATTCTCAGGGGAGCCTCCCCAGCAGAGAGCTCAGGCGGGCCAGACAGGATGGTTCCACGGACCGGATGTGGCCCATGGGCCGGAGTTTGCCCACCCCTTTAACAATTGGTTCTAAACCGGCTTCAGAATTTAACAACCGGTTCGCGCAAACCATCTCCAGCTCACCACTGGTCAGAAGCCTGGCCAGTGTAAGCTCATTACCCAGTTTGCCTCTTCTTCATAGGAAAGTGGACATGGACCAGCCTTTGTAATCTGAGCTGAGATTCCCCCAAGCACTTCAACCAAAACACACTGTTTTAGGTAAAATATAAAACAGGTTTATTAACTACAGAAAGATAGATTTTAAGTCATTATAAGTAGCAGGCAGAGAGATCGAAGTTGGTTACTTAAGAAATAAAAATAAATTCAGTCTCAATTCTGCAAACTAAGCAGATTTGAATCAAGCAGTGCCTTACTCTGGCAGATGGTACAAGCAGGTTCAGGATCTTCAATACACAAGCTGGGACTACTTTCCAGCCTGGCACCAAACTTCTCCAGTTCAAAGTCTTTGTCTTCCAGATGTGCTTCCAGGTGTTGAAATGGGGGGGGGGGAGAGAGAGGAAGGCCAATTGATGATTCACTCTCCCTCTTTTATACTTCCTTCCTGCTACTAGAAAGATCCTTGCTGTGGTGTGGGTGGTCAGGCAGTCCCCATTGCGTACCTGTCTCTAAGGAGTCTCAGGGATAGTGGATTCTTTCCTTGATGGGCCATCAGTGCTGTCTGGCCCTCCTGTGTTGTAACTGAAAGCCTAGCTTGTGGATGTTCCCAACCTCATACCATATTTCAGTAAGGCATATAGCAATATTTCATAACTTTCCATACAATGTTAGTACATACAATTCAACAGGATATTAATGTTCAGCAGATCAAGACTTTTAAAATGATACCTCACCAGGAATACTTTGTACAAAACATATAACAACAGAGTGGTGACCATGGGGGTTCCGGGGTGCTACTCTGAGGTGCAAAGTGTCACACCCTTCCAAAGCTGTATCCAGATAGGAATTTTTCTGTCTTTCTCTTGAAACTCATTAACTAGTCCTTGAAAAGCTTTTTCCTTTGTTAATTTCCCCACTGCATGTAAATAAAAGGCTTGCTTTTGTTGTTGCTCTTGCAGTGTGGATGTAGGAAAGCGTCACGGATTTATGATTTCTGAAATAATTTAGATGGTTGCTGAGTCTGTCAAGGGGAATATGGGGCTTTGTTAAAGCCAGACTGTTATTCTTCAGTGTTCTTTCAGTAATTAACTGCAGGTATTTACTCAGCTTCATAAATCTGATATTTCCTTTGGTCTGCTAGACAGGAATGTTGTTTGTTCTTGATATAATCCATACATGAAAACTTTTTCCCTTTCTCCCCCGGCTGATCATTTGATCTGTGATATTCCACTAAAATGTGAAAGAAAAATAAAGTTGGGGGAAAATAAGTTAAATTGAACCCAATATTCCTTTCCAAAGTTCTTTCTAATTTACTGGCATCTACTCTGCTTCTTGAACTGGCGCAGTTTTTTGTTTCTGAAAGAGATTTATATTTAGTCCAGCATTGGGATGGGAAGAGTAACTAGGGAGCAGAGAGCTGGCAAGTGGAAGTGGTTGAAGGACAAGTGTTTTTTTTAAGGATCATATGTTTGGTTAAGCCATCTAAGTACTCTGTGTGGGTGTGAGAGCTTCGCCACTGCTATGTGGGGTGGAAGAAGATGGTGTCTGGGAAATAATTTTAACATCTCCAAAGCTTTAGTTAGGGTAGAAATAAGATCTGAAATTAAGTTCTGAACTTTGTGGCTTTGCTTATAAATTATCATCAGTAAAAAGTTGTCATGGTCTGTCATGTCTAAAACGGTTCCCATCATGGTAGTGTCTAACTGCCCATGACACTTTGGCTGAGATTTTCGGAAGTAAATGCTGAAAGCTGGGTTCCTAAAGATAACATTTTAAGAAGTGCCTGAAGGAGTTAGAAATACAAGTCCCTCTGGAAGTTGTACTCGCAGGTGCTATACTGAGGCTTTTAAATAAGTGGCCTGATTTTGAAAAGTGCTGTCCACCCCACATTTCCTATTGACTTTAATAGGAGTCATTGGGCATACAACATTTTTGAGAATCAGATACTTAGTTAAGGGCCTAAATTTGAAATTAGGCTCCTAACACTAGACACCATTTTAAAATATCTTGGCCTTTGTCTCTAAGGGTACTTCTACGCTGCAAAGAAAAACCCACAGTACCACATCTAAGAGGTCAGGTCAAGAGTATGGAGAAGATAATGGATATAGCCTACTATTTTTCCTCATGGACCTCTCTAGTGCACGTGCTGAGATATAGGCCGATGGATCTATACTATGGCTGATGAACTGGACATACCTCTTGCATGTCTTTCACCTGCTTCTTAAATGCTTTGATCAGTAGTAAAATAGTTATCAATGGCGACATTTAAACTATCATAATTAGACATTTTTGTTTACACTGTTGTTGTAGCCATGTTGGTACTGGAATATGAGAGAGACAAGATGGGTGAGGTAATATCTTCTGTTGGACTTTGTCTCCATGATAGGACATATCAGTAAAAGCCTTATTGAAATGACTGTAGGCAGTACACCCCTCTGAGCTATTTTTTCAGGCTCTCAGCAAACTCAGCCTGACATCTCTGCAATAGTTACGCTCCTGGCTGATTTGAAGATTTTTTTGCAACTATTAAGTTGCAGAAACCTATTTTTAAATTGAAGGTGAGATTCTGGAACATGAGATGGCAGCTCACGGAGGTGGAGCTATACTGTACACCTAGGTGATCCTAATTGGAGTCCTGCACACACACCTTACATGACCTCTGAATTCAGCCCTTTATTTCTTCAAGATCTAATATCAATTTGAGCCCTTTAGATAGGATAGGTTTCAGAGTAGCAGCCATGTTAGTCTGTATTCGCAAAAAGAAAAGGAGGACTTGTGGCACCTTAGAGACTAACCAATTTATTTGAGCATAAGCTTTTGTGATGCAGGGAGCTGTAGCTCACGAAAGCTTATGCTCAAATAAATTGGTTAGTCTCTAAGGTGCCTCTAGTCCTCCTTTTCTTTTTTAGATAGGATATTTTTCCTCTCCTTATCCTCACCCTCTCTTTTTGCACACTCCCCACCTTCTTTCCTCTCATCCAGTGCCCCAATATAGCCTTCGAGGGAGTTAAGGAGCTACTGCTGCAAACCTTTTCCCCCTATTAGCTCTGTGCTTCAGTGCTTGAAGAGGATGCCGTGCTACAGCAGTGCCTAGACTTTTATGTTAGCGATATAAATAACGCATATAACTGGTGCTCACCTTTATAATGGCTTCAGTCTCTGAGTAGAGTGTGAAATTTTGATCCAGAAGATTGCTAGTGAGTACAAGCTAAGTGACACCTCCAGAGAGGAATATGTTTCTAGGTGGTGGTGAGGCGGACCCTGTGCAGCACAAGTGTAAGAACCATCCTAGAGTCTTTGCCCATTGTTCCGAAATATGTTTTAGTTCGAAACAGGTAAAGTTCTGCTTTGGTTAAAATCAGTATCTCTAACTGAAGCAGATTCCATAATACAATGCTATAAAAACATCAAGCGTTTTCCTTCTCATACCCAACAAAAGCTATTTCCAGGTCTCTCAGACTCACGTTGCTTGTGTGCCTAGGCCAATGAATGTCCAGGTAAGTTTAACGTTTGAGCCTCTCTGGGATACTTCCAATATTGTTTCTCCACCATTATTGTTTTTAGTAAGACTATTCCTGAAGCCAATATGGTCCCTATTCATTGAATCCATATATTTTCCATTTTTAATCACACTTTCCAGTCTGGTTACTACTATGCAACACGGTCTGATCAGCACCTATTCACCATGAGAGAACTTTGGGACCACATACCATTCCAGGTCATTTAACTGAATCCCCAGCAATTTTAATTGAAAACCACTTATGTAATGGGAATAACGGGGAGTGGGAAGAACCCCAGTGGTACTTTAGACTGGTCTTCCTATCAAGCACATTCTACTTACCCTCTTTTTCCTGTGTAATGAGAGAGCTCTCTGAGATTCCTTCCTTAAAATGACAATCTCAGACTTCCTTTGGGTCCATTCAGCGAGCCCTTAGCTTTTCAAGCTGTGCAAACATATTGATCGTCTCCTATCGGAAAGATCCTACCAAGTCTATATTCCAGGCCATAGTGTTTTAATAGAAGAGTACCTCATGCGGTTCAACGGAGGGCTTTTTGTTTTGTTTTGTTTTTATCTCATGAATCATGGTGCAGTAAGCATGGTACAGCATTAAAATGTGAAACACTATGGGAATTCTACAGGGTGTTTGAACAACCTCAGGATTGGGTTAAATTATGTGTAAAGTGTATCAAGCTGCAGACTGCAGAATTTACAGGCGCTCCCCGACTTACTCAATTGTTCCGTTCCAGAAAGCCTTGTGTAACTCAAAGTTTGCATAAGTTGGAAACGTATTCCCAAACATTACACCAAAAAACAAACAAACAAACGAAAACCCTTCCTTTTTCTATCTTACGGAACATTTTCCATAAGTGTGAATTTGCGTAAATCGGGTCTTGCGTAACCCAGGGAGCGTCTGTACTGGTAACAGAATTAAACATCAAATTTAAATCAGTTCTGTACTGCCAGTGGACCAGTTTAAGATAAAAATTTCTTAACTCTGAGAACAACTAAAATGAAAATATGAGCTACCCAGTGCAGCAATTCTCACTTGCAATATTAACTTGTAGCATTTTAAATTATTGTAACTTTGAAATCCTACAAGGATTTCTCCTTCTCAGAAGGACCAATAAACTGCTCATTAAAAAGACAAAGAAACTTAATACCAAACATTACTTTGAGTTAAGAGGTAGCGTTTTCAAAAGTGCCTAAATGACTTAGGAGCATAAAGCCCATTTCCAAAAGTGACATAGGCATTAGGCGCCTAAATCCCATCGACTTGCAAGAGACCTAGGCTCCTAAGTGAAAATGGAACACTTAGTACTCATAAGTGTTAAACAAATGTCCCCAAACAACAGTGTGTTGAAGATGGAAAATAATCAGAGACAGGGCAATAATTCTATATGAGGACAGTTTGAAGAATCTCACTGTTCAGAGAAGAGACTAAAATGGGACATACATAGACGATAGTGAGCAATAGAGAGAGAAAAATCAGAGTTCCCTATCTGCTGTTTCCCTTCATTCAAGGGACAAGCAGACATTCAATGTAACTGAAAAGCAGCGGATTTACAACTCATAAAAGGAAATACTTATTACACAGTACATAAATAACCTGCGCAGCTCATTGCCACAAGATCTCACTGAGGCCAGGAACTTAGTAGGTGTCTACAAAGGATGATGTATTTATATGGATAATGAAAACATCCAGAATAACCTTAGATAGGATGATTTTTTATAAGGAATATGTGACATTCAGTGGGAGTCAGGCACCTACCCGCCACTAAGATCACATGGTTACACAGTAAGACAAGTATATACCTCGACTGCACTGTTAAATATTTTTGCTTATTTTGCTTCATTTCCTCCCTCTCATTTCTTACACATGAGATGTCAGAAGTGAGATCTGAATGAGCTGCAGCAGGCATGTAGAGGATGTTTAAAGCACAGTGGGCTCCCTGGAAAGGGGATACTGAGGCATTTGTCACTAGTATTGCAGCCTTGTTTCAGGAAAACTCATGTTTATTGATGCAGACTTTGAAATAAAATTTTAAAAGCATTTTTGACCAGCTTTTCTGCTCGTGTGTATTGCATTTGACCCACACCATGTTGTTTGAAGAAAAAAACATACCCACCGAGCTGCCTGTTGTAAAGTTTTGACTGCAGAAGAGCAGTTTTAAAATATATCGTCACTGGTTCACTGCTCTCTCTTTTACGTATATTTCTGAAGTCACGCTGTTTGTTAATCTTAATGTCCTATCAGTAGTGATGGAATAAAGATGTGACAGAGTAGAGAGTTGCAGGGTTATGAAGGTGCGATTAACGGCACTTCAGGTATGACAAGCACATCCCTCTGGTGAACTCAAATGGATGATGATGGAAGGGGGGCTAGATTCTTGGAACACATCAAGCACGACTCTGTCCTGTGCTTTCATTTCAACGAGCAAAATGTAGCACACCTCTCTACTCTGCTTAACTAAACAGACCAGACCGTGACCAACCCCTCTCAGGTGCACAAGAAGGGTTGGAGAAACCACACGGAGAAGCCTACTCCCTCCGTCCTTTTGTAGAGCCCAGCCTCAGATCGAGCGGGCAGTGCAAAGGACGCACGCATCTAATGCCAGCAGCAGTACTTGACTCCCGAAAAGACCATGACCTTGGCTTCCCTTCCATAGTGGCAGCAAGGTTGAGCTGCTGCAGGAGAGTGGGATAGTTTAGTCCCATTAGTCCCCGGCCCTAGCAGCATTTAGGTTGAGGCAGCTGGATTGCTTCCAGGACCAGCTCCTGCTGAGCAGCTGCTCCACACTCCCCCATCCCCAGTTTAGGCTGTAGTTTCTAAAAGCACAAGCTAACCCCAGGTGTAGGTTGGTCACTGATTTAGCAGAATGGCCTTTTTTAATTGGAGCATAGGATTTCATACTCGTTAAGTAGCCTGCCTCGTGCTATTGGCAGTAACCTGTTGTTCTAGGCTGAAATCCTTGCAATCCATCAAGAAAATTGTGCAATACTGAACAGGTATCTAAGGGGCGGAGCATCTGTCCTGGCACCGTGGCACTGTGCTTTCAAGGGTGATCAAATCTCATACCCTGTATGCAAGCTGTTACAATAATCTCCTTCTAGGTAAGCAAAAACGCTAAATCTTCCAACATACAGATGGGATGTTTCCCCTATAATTCATTGTGAACGATAGCAAAACGAATACAGCAAGCGATGTAGCATTTGTAGAGCCTGAAATATAGGGCTGGGGGTTGCTGCTAGGAACCACGATATAGTTTGCTCGTTATCTTCAGCCCATTATAGAGCATCATTGTCATTTCAGTTAAACTAGCTAATATGCAGGCCGCTGTGTTACACGCTTGATAAGACAACTTTGTAAAAGCACCTCTCCCTTTTGCACTAAGGAATCAACGCAAAATTTTAGAAAAAAAAAAAAGCTGAAATAAAAACGACTTCCTTTTCCAGATCTTGCATCTTCCTTTAGAGCCCATATACTCTCTGTCTGTCCATCTTCCTCTTTGCCTCAGAATTGATCAGAAAACAATCCACCCAAAACAGCTATTTGCATTTGTTTCTTTGTAAACAGTTGAATATCCCCTTTAAAACAAACACAAACAAAACCCCCAAATACAGCCCTGTAAAGCCTCTTTCATTACCACTTCGCTTTGCACAGTTACCGTAAAACTTCAGTGGAGTCAAACTGTTCAGTAAGGAGCAGCCGTGAGAGAGCACAGCACTGGAAAAGCGGCCAGAGCAGCGGATATATTTTGACGTGTATTTGGGCATCGTTCTTACAAATTTAAAAAAGCAGAATCTCGCTTCTTACCCACGTCTTCAGCTAAAAGAGCCAGCACAATAACCTAAGGGGGAGTCCCCAGACCAACACATTTTGGGTTTGATTCTGCTCAGTAGGGGTGCGGGGTACTGCACAGGGTATGTCAGCAAAAGATGATGAACAGGGCAGGGAGTCCAGGGGGATCTGATTTTTGCATTAATAAGAGTGCTGCTCTGCGGCTGTCTGGGACCTAGAGAAACACCTAAGCAGTAACTGGAAGAAGAGCTCTGTGTAAGCTCCAAAGACTGTCTCTCTCACCAACAGAAGTTGGTCTGATAAAAGATATTAGCTCCCCCGCCTTGCCTCTCGCAGACTGAAACAGGTAGCGATGCGCTTGATTACGATAAGGGGGATGAGCTCATGCATAAGCTGATGTCTCAGACCATCCCATTCTTTACACGTGTCTCCCTCCCACCCCCACCCCCCGCCGTTTTACCGTGTGCTTTTCGGAGTACAGGAATAGGTGTGCATTGGGGCTTGAGACTCTCTACCACACCATGTGGAGACTATGCCAGTGGCCACATTTTCAAGAGCTCAGCATTTAACAGGTCCCATTTAGGTACCTAAATGAAAAACAATGGGAACTGCTGGGTACTGCCCACTCTTGAAAACCTTCCCCACAGCGTCCACCTTCTGGGGCTGGTTCATAACTTCCAGTCACTCTGGTACAGAAGCACGGCAGCCTGGCATACCTTTGCTGTGCAGCATGCAAGAACTTGCACAAACTAGGATTTGCACATACCGCTGCTTCCCAGAACTGTCACCAGTTGATTCAGCACCTGCATGCATGTACTTGTAGCAGCTTTGGTCAGCTTTTACTGTCAAATTGAATTACAATGTCCAGGCTTAAACAGTTTGAGGCCCTCCCTGTTTGCAGGAACCGCGGGCTGATGTCGAGCTCTACCAAAAGTCCATATGCCCTCCCTAGGTGTAGTTGGGATTCTAGCCCACTTCTCATCACCAATTTATCTGTGTACATACTGCACTTGTGAGGAACAGGTACGTGCTAAGCCAGTATAAATCAGGTTTAAACTGATCTCAGAGCATCTGTGTGCAAAGTTAAATCAGTTTAGCTAAATTGGTTTAATTCAGTTAAACTGGTGCAACTTTTGTCTGTGGACAAGTTCTTATTTTGGAGCACTGTATTAATTATTTACTCTGCCTGGGTGTCATGCCTCTCCTTTTGCAAATTAGACTCCTTTGTCTGAGTTTCCTAATTATTGCGATTTCCTGAAAGGACACTGTCAAACACTTTGTCATTCTTAGTTTATGTTTAGACTCCCCTTTAAAGCTTGAAAATAAAATGTCCTTTCCTGCTAATTTTGTCCTTTCCTACTTGGCAAACATTCAATGATTCTTCCACTACTGACTTCCTCTCCTTTCTAACTACCCAGAAATTAATGCAGCTCTCTTTTTGTATGCCTGCACCACACTGAGGAGAATGTCAAGGAGCTTTAGAGCTAGCAGAGCAAGCATAAAACATTCACCTTGGGTGTTGTGCGAAAACAGTGCCTTTTCTGAGTATTTTAATATAAATTCCTCTGTGACAGAGGGGTGGGTTTGTTTAATCAGTTTCAATTCATATTTGGAACCTCAGGGATATTTTCTCCTGTATTACAATAACTTTAGACTGGGGTTTTTTAAGGAACCCAAGGGGACTAGGCACCCCACTCCCTTGAGCTGCGTACTTAACTCATGTAGTAGGTCTCTTTGAAAACCTCAGCCTTAATGTACATCACATTTTGGAACTAAACTACTTGAATACCAGATTTGAGTGCACCCTGTTTTCTTGCTTGGAAAATACCAACAGTGATAATGAGTCTACTGTTATTGAGGGGAATATTCTTCCTGTGAGCAGTATGGGACCACCCACCATAGTGTAAGTTAGAGCAGCTTCTAGACAAGGGCTGTTGCTGGCACAGATCAGCCCACAGGATCAAGAAGTTGTTGTTAGTAGAGCTGGTCAAAAAACAGGATAACCTTTTATGAAAAATGTGTCCCTTTTTTTGGTCAAAAATATTTCAAATTTTGAAGTTTTTCCAACTAGCTCTAATAATTAGCTCCTTGGCAGCTTCCCCCATTCCAATGAGCAGAGTAGACTCAGAGAATCATTCTGTTATTTTGTCCATCTACTCAAACGCCTTTTATCCTCCAGAATGACTTATCAACCTTTATCTCATACGACAAGTGTAACAAGAAAAGGAAGCAAAAGGGAAAGCAATTTCAGTCAAGTACCTCAGAGACTACTGTAAATGAGCATGGATATGAGTTAATCTTGGTTGTACAAACCACTTAGCTAGCCGAGTTGCACTAAAACGATTACATAGCTCACGTGATGTGCAGTAAGTGAGCTCAAGGATGAGTAGGCGGAAACACATGAGAATGGCTATTTTAATAGTGAAAAGCAGTAACATTAACAAAAATGTTTGTCGCTGCTGTAGTTAGCAGCATTTTGCTTCTAATAGTGTTAATAGAGATCAAGCTTCACTTCTCCCCTTTCCTCCCCACTGTAACCTTTATGTAATTCATAACCGTGTGAAATATGTTTCTTCTCTGCAGATTGTGTTCCGGAAGATCAGTGATGTCAAACGTGAAGAAGAAGAGAGGATGAAAAGGAAGAATGAAGCGCCTCTGATTCTACCACCAGACCACCCGGTCCGTCGGCTGTTTCAAAGATTCAGGCAACAGAAAGAAGCCCGGCTAGCGGCAGAAAGGGGGAGGGATCCAGATGACCTGGATGTGGAAAAGGGCAACATTCTAGCTGAGCACTCTCGCACTGTTGTGAAAGCTAACATTGTAACGGTAAGGGAGAGCCCTGCAACCCCTGGTTCGTACCAGTCTGCTTCAACATCCGGTGTGCCCGATCATGCCAAATTGCAGGCCCCTACATCAGACTATGCAGGGTGCAAAGTGTCCGGTGACTACCCAAGACGCAAAGGCTGGGCCAAATTCAAAGATGCTTGTGGAAAGGGGGAAGACTGGAACAAAGTATCCAAAGCAGAATCCATGGAGACTTTACCGGAAAGAACTAAAACTTCAGGAGAGACTACACTGAAGAAGACAGACTCTTGTGACAGTGGCATTACAAAAAGTGACTTGCGCTTGGACAATGTTGGGGAGACAAGGAGCCCTCAGGACCGAAGTCCTGTCCTTACAGAGGTCAAGCATTCTTTTTACCCTATCCCAGAACAGACTCTTCAGGCTGCCATGCTGGAAGTAAAACATGAGCTGAAAGACGACATCAAGGCTTTAAACACAAAAATGAGCAGTATAGAAAAACAGCTTGCGGAGATACTAAGGATATTAACCTCAAGAAGAAGCTCTCAGTCACCACAGGAGCTGTTTGAAATATCAAGGCCCCAGTCTCCAGAATCAGAAAAGGACATTTTTGGAGCAAGCTGAGATGTTTCTTTTTTAAAAAACAAAAAACCATACAAATAACCCCCCCCCCCCCCCAAACCATTTAAAATTTAGCCTTTCTTGATGAAAACCAGTGAGGGACCAGTTCATTAAGCATGTTCCCTGTCTCTAAAAAGGTACAGTAACAGGAATTGCAACCTCATGTCAAGATGGCAGCTGACACTGAAGTCTTTTTGACAGCCAGGGTACAGTTTATAAAGTTTTTTTTTTCCCATCTCCTTCATTGGTGCATCTTTTTTTTTCTACCCTAATGATAGTTGGATAATTATTTTTAAAACAGCAGCCATTCCTGCAAGCATTAGGTGACCTCATAGAGGTTTTTGGAGCATGCCTTAGGTAACCAGCTCAGTTTTTGTATAGATACATAAGGACTTGCCTGGGTGCTTAAATTCTCTAGCAATCTTTTTTGTTTTTGTTTTTTTTTGGCTGATGCTGTCTTGATCACGTGTACCTGTTAAATATGACAGTATCTTTTCCTACTGCAATGATGAAGTGACAATAAGTGGGAGGTTTATTCGGTTTCTTTTCCAAAGAAATATGCACTACTTAATTTCCAATGGGATCTGTGGGTGGTATTATGTATTATCTCTTGAGGAAAAAACCTGAAACTTCCTACATTTCATTTAAAATCTAGCTCATGGTATTAAAGTAATTGTAGTGGGCAAAATCCTCAGTTATCCACTGTATTGAAGATGAGGTCCTCCACACCCCCAGCAGCAGGGATACTGGATTCTCAAAAACTAACCATTCATAAAGATGCCCTTATACACTGTTAGTTTTGCTTTCCAATACCTAATTTTTTTTTTACATAAATTCCAGAGAGCAAAGAACTGTGCATAAAGTATGCTTGAACATGGTGCTTCTTAGAATATGAAGCATTGCAATGAATCAGTGACAATGTCCCATTCACCAGGTTGCCAGTCTATTAGGAAAATATACTGTGCCATTGATTGTTCTAGATAGAATTATCCTTCAGAAGTTTCTATTTTGATACTGTTCTTTGTTCACAGTCAAAGGCTCTCACGAGGCTTTTTTAAGAATTTAGATGGTTGGAACTCTGTTTTCTCTCAACATCTAGTTATTGTTCTTCTGCTAACCTAGCTAGAACATCAATGGAAAAGGTAAATAAAAGGACCATGCTTAGTATATACAAGTGCCAAGGGATGCCCCCAACAAAAAAGAAATCTGCTTCTTAAAGGACTGTTTCCAAACCATGTTTTCATAATGCTAGTGCACATAGATACAAGCACTTTACCAAAGCTAGTAAATATCATTTATTAATTATTAGCTAAGGTAGTTTAGCCAGCATCCTGGCCTTGATAGATAGGGATACAGTTGCAGTAAATACTCCAACATTGGGTTTAACAGTGCTTTAGGGATCTGACATGTGATATAACATTTTCTGGTCTTTCAGTCTGATAGACAAGGGGTAGTGACTTTTGATCATTTACCTTTTGACAATACAAACTTACTTCCAAAGGAGATGTGATCTTGGTTTAAGGTTTGTTTCACATTAGATAATGGGGTTGCAAGGGAAAACAAGCCATTTGAAAGGGTTTCTGACGACACACTGTCTGTAAATATTGCTGTTAATTGCAGTATTCTTGGGAAGCAGCTGTGTGGGAACAATTCTTTAGGTCAGTAAAGAATAAAAACATATCAGTGACTCTCACGTAGAGGCACAGGTGCCATTTTACTCACTTTATTTAGGACTCCATGGTTAGTTTTCTCTAGTGCTAATTGGTGTCTGTCCTGTACCAAAGACACACAGTATTAAGGAAAGCTTTATTTGAACAAAGAAACTCACCGTATGTTTGCAGACCTATTGTAACTACTGCTCTATATCTACTTTACAAGTAATAACTGTGTTGTGATTAACAAAATAAACACAAACACACTTTTCAGTTCAAGACCATTAAGTGACTTTTCATAGACTCTAAAATCAATATAACTATTAAATCATCTGTGATATTTGTCATATTAATTTTAAAGCCTAAATCACACTCTTTGAGACAATGAATTATTAACTTATATTGGTATGGAGGGTCCTGAAAGTCCCAACAAATTCTTTGGCCCCAGGTAAGAATCTACCTTCTAAATCCATTCTAACTGGGATTAGTTCATCTTCTAAACACAAGTTTTTCTCGATATTTTTTTCAAAAATGCTTAATTCCCATTGAAAATCAAAGGGACATTGGCACTCCTGAAAATTTTACCCATCCATCTTCCACTGGAAAATATAATTTCCCATGTTTCTATTTGGTGGGCTAGGAGGAAACTATACAGCCTTCTAGTAGGTAGCTGCTTCCAGAAGTACTACAATATAGGTAGAGGAGAGTTAGAGACACAATCACAGTTATCTGGCCCTGCCTAGCTGATATCTAATTCAATCCACTCAGTCAGCCAAATGACATTTGTGTAGGCCTCTCAGGGAAATTTTAGTGACTATTTTGAGTGCCTAACGTAGGAATGGCAGGGCTAGAACCCAAAACTCTGTAATTATGGTACCTCCAGAATGGGAGATCAAACTAAATTGACATGGGTCTGCACTTCTTGTGGCTAAATTATTACTGTCTGAGGTCCTCCAACTTTGTATTACACAGTCATGGAGCCATGAGCGCTATACTAACTGGTGTTTGAAGAACAGAACCTACCTGTAGCATTCTATGGTTTGTGAAGACTTTGCGAGTTATGATGTGCTTTAGAATTATGGTTAATGTTTAATGACTGTATGGGCCAAATGTAGCTTTGTTACACCCATGTAAATCCAGAGTATCGACCCTCGAAGTATCAACTTCAAGTCAGCACTGAAGTCATCTGAAGTCAGTACGTGAAGTCATGTACTCCAGATTTACATCGCTGTAACTGAGATCAGACGCTGGCTCATTAAGGCTATGTGAACCATCAGCTACTCAGACTAGTTGTAGGATATAGTTACAGCCCGCAATGATTCCCATATATTGTAAGAGCATTTTGAAAAAAGTGTTTGTTTAGGACCACGTTCAGTTTTTGAATACATACACACAGACCTTCCATTGGGCCGTGAAGTCAACAAGACTTATATGTTCCTGAAGTGAAATCAAGGCTCTGAATTGTTATTTCTTGTTCTTTGATTTTGCTTCTCTCTGCTGCCTTATGTATTAGATAAATTTTTGTGATCTTTTTTCTTTCAAACTATTTTTAAAATGTCCTCATTTTATTCATCTTAGAAATGGATGAATCCTACATATCAAATTCTATTAACCACCAAACCTTTGTAAATGCTACAAAAACAATGTTCACCATCTTCTGGCACAGTGCTGCTGCAGTTTTACAACTCGCTGAATAATCTTCAAATCAGCAGAAAGCCGTTTCACACCTGATTTTTTTCCTTTAAAGTTGCAGTTAGGTTGGAAGTGGAATGCAGGTAGTTCAGAGAAAGTAATAATGTGTTTTGGTTTAAATGGCAGGTTTTAAGAGTCAGTACTTAAATTATGTAAAGTACCCTAGGCATTATATGATTTAAAAAAATCTGTGTTCAAATACATTTCCGTCTGTCTGATATTACATGTATGCTGTTATAAACATTATTCTTGCTTTAAATTTCATTTACAGTGCTGTCCAGCTTTCCAGAGAACATCCAGTTTAACATCTGCGAAGGTGATGTTCTACTTCTACAGTACTTCACTTTAATGAGCTGAAAGAGTTATTTGCTGTGAATATCCTGGTGATTTTTTTTTTGACTCTGTGTTGATAAGTTTGTGGAACAACTTAAAACACGATTTTTGTCTTTACTATATAAATTTCGGTGTATATGATAACATGTATACATACATACACACACATACATATTATATATATGTATGTATAGATAAGTCTATGGATTGTATATCAGTCAACAGCACATCCTTCATTTAATGATAAAGGTTCAAGAAGGGAACATAAGTTTTCCCCAGTAGGTGTCCAGTGAAATATTCTAGCCCGGTACATTTTTATTGATCATTAACCTTTTCAGGCCACAGCGTTTCTTTGGTTTCTCTGCTAGGCCTAAAGTTTATTCACCTGACTAGCTTATGACACTATGATTGCGATGATATCTGGCAACCATTGTGACAGCCAGAAATTGGAGACACACATGAGGCTCAAAAACACTTCGGCATAATTGCTGAGAACCTGGTTCATAATCCACAGCTTGTTGCCATTCATTGTATCTCTAAAGCAAAGTTGATCTAGTACTGGTTCTTGTGGTTTCTCCCCGAGGATGGAGTCCAGAATAAATGTGTTCTTTTTCTGGAACCAGGTGCTGTCTCAAAGGTGCTGAGAATACTATATTTACCATGGGGCAAAGTGTCTTTCCATGACTTGAGTCTTAAACATTTCTTGTCACTGCACCTCTATTTTCTTACCCTAGCGCTAGGGGTAGAAATGCACTTGCTATGTTGGCCTCTGAATTCTTGACTTCGACACAGAGGAAGCCAGTAGCTAAAGGCTACTTCCTGTGAGTGTATAGGCAATAACAAAGTCTGTATGTCATCTGCACTTCTGAGTAATAAAGAACGCCCCGCAAATTCAATGTGAGGTACAGTAAGTACTGAGGTTTACTGTACTCTTGTTCTAGACCACATTGTTGTGGTGAACATTGGTTCAATTAATTAAAAATAAAGCTTCTTGCAATAAAACGTTCAACATTTAGCCTTAAGACCTTTCATAAGTGAGTTCAAACTGTGATTCAGTTCTGTAGTGTTTACAGTGTTGTCTAAATATAAAGCACTTTGATTAGCTTTCTAAGTCTAATGGAAGTCACTTGTAGGTAATTACGTATTGCCTTCTTATTAGTTAAATAAATTACTCCAGCAGCCCTTTTCCCCCAAACAAAACATCATTGTCTAAACACTTTTGTATATCAGGGAGCTGACACATCTATTGCTGAAGTGTTTGTGTTTAGATTGTTGTTTTGGTTTTTTTTTACACTTCAATAAAGCTGATGTGACTTTACCTGCAGCTGTTATTTGTTTCAAACTGATGGAGTGTTGTGTAAACACGTTTGATGTGTAATCCCAGAGCGTCTCTGTAACTGGATTTAAATGCCCAATGTTAATGAAGTAGCTTGGGCTTTTCATGAAACTGCTCTGAAAAACTGGTGACTTTATTTTTTTGGTCATATTCCCACTGAATACGTCACTAAATTAGGAAAAGAATCACTTTAGTTGTAGATGGGAAGTTCAATAATCTTGTATCAGGATTAACTGCTATATAAAGAAATATGACTTTTTCTAATGAACGTGCTATATTACTGTACTACATAGAATCAATATTTGTACATCTGTTGGAAATCTGTCTGCGGTTAAATATTTAGCCACCACTGCATGGACACTTTATCGATATGCAGTTATGCAGTTGCTCTGGCGCTTTTCAATGTATTTCCCTTGTTTTCATCTGTTCAGAAACCCACTCTCTCGTTTCTTTTTCTTTGCATTTGTCACTTTGTCCAATCAAGCATGAATTTAAAAAGAAAGAATGGGTAGACACTATTTTTGTGGTCAGCAGAGAAGCTGCCAGTAGATATATTGTATATCTCCTGTTTTGGAATGTTCAAATAAAGTTGCAGTCACCTACATTAATATTCCCTTCCCAACATTTTTAAACAAGCACAAATACTGTTTGTAAAAAAAAAAGTTTAATTTTATTTATTATGGTAATAAATTATTTTATACATAACTGTCTGTGTGTGGCTTTTAAATATTTGCATGGAGAAATGACAAGGGATAATTTGCCAAACATTTTGGCTAGATTTCTTCTTTTGTTGTTGGGTAGCTGATTACAGTGTGTTCATCTTGATATATTTTTGGCATCTGCTATAGAATCTATAATACCAGTCCTTAGTCAATCGTGTTACAGCTCATACAGATTATATAAAGGCCAAGTATTATTATTTTGATAAATTATTCAGGGTTTTTTAATTAGATTTCAGTTGGTTGTGCACCATTAAACCCTACAGTAACTTGAATAGTTCCAGGGTCACTGTCAATGGGACTCAGATCATTTTAAAATAACCAACCAACCTGGGGTCCCAGGTGGCTGTGTGGACTGGGAATGGAACGCTAAGGCTTTTTCTTTTATCCAGCATGTGATGAAGTCACTAGTAATGGAGAGTCATTACCATCTGAAGACTGGTTGGTGGCCTATTTGAAATGAGCTGGTGGACTCAGATGCTAGAGGATGAGTATCCTTGTGGACGTCCGCATATTGCATTTGTTGTTGCCGTATCTAGGTATAGCTTACGAGAATGAAAAACACTTGCTTCTAACAATTAGCATAGATCAAACACACCATGCCCTCGCTCCCCCGCCCCACACACACACTCACTGATGAAAAAACTACCCTGGCTCTGGATTCAAATTAAGAAGCCAAAGCGAACAAATGCATCTTGTAATACAGTCTAAAAATTGCCAAGGTTGAGAGCATTCCCCAAGACAAAGTGAGTTCCAGACATGTAGTCTCTGTCTGCCAAAAATGCTCTGCCTGGCTCCAGGAGGTCAATCCTGGGATGTGGATTCCTGAGGAGGCACCCATTACAATTGGCTATAATTAACACCCTTGTTGGCTGTCTCAGCAGAGAGACTGAGGGCCAAACGTGCAATGAGACTGAACTACCCTTCTCAGTCTAGAAGTACTCCTTGCAAGTCAGGGTTGAGGTACATTGCTGGAGTTGTGTCGGGAAGCTTGTATTGCTTCTGCTCTTGGTGAACAGCACCCTGCCTGTGGAAAAGGAGAAGGTTTCAGACTCCAGGACTGTCAGCCTGGATCCCTTGTTTCAGTTGTTGTGGTTGGTTCTGCCCACCTGCCAGGGTTTAAGTAGACTGGTACTGTTTGGTTCTGTTTACTTTGGCAGCATTCAGGCTCCCATGCCTTTCTGCATCAGTGTACTCTTAAAGTCCTGCTCCTGGACAGCATGGGGATTGGTGAGAGTTTGCAGAACAATGAAGCCATAAAACAATACATTTTTGCTGACTCACTCGTGTGCAGTAGCAGTAGTCTTTACTTGCATATGTCCACCCAAGTTACTAACAGAACTGCAAAAAAAAAAAAAAAAAAAAGCCTCCATTGTCTTAAACCTCAGAACAATATGAACTGAAGAATTTCTGAACATTGGGTAGGTACAGTAAGAGAGAACACACTGTATGGAAACAGCTTATGTAACAGAAAGACCTGCAGCACTTCGAGAAGACGTGGTACCTCTCTCAGCGAAGGGAAGGTTCTCTGGTTTATGCACTGCGGCATGTCTTCTAAGATGTGGGATGTCAGAGCTGACAAGCTACCTGGTGCTAACCTTGTGTTTCACCGAGACACCGCATGGCATGAAATGCAGCATCCCCAACCACAAAATGTTGCAAGACACAATACTTTTATGAATTAGAATAACCAAAATGTAGGGCTGAAAAGGGCCCTAAGAAGTCATCTATGCCAGCCTGCTGTGCTAAACCAGGATCACGTAAACCTAGACAATCCCAGACAGGTGTTTGTCCTATCTGCTCTTAAAAACCTCCAATGATGGAGATTCTACAGCCTCCTGTGGAAGTCTATTCCAATGCTTCACTACCCTTTGTATTTAGAGCACTTGTCCTAATAGCTAACCTAGAGCTTCCTTGCTGCACATTAAGTCCATTATTTCTTGTCCTACCTTCACTGGCCATGGAGAACAATTGATCAGCCCTCTTTATAACAGCCCTTAATGTATTTAAAGACTGTTTTCAGGTCCCCCCTCAGTCTTTAGTTTCTCAGGTCTAAACATGACCAGTTTATGTAACCTTTCATCACCTTTCTCGCTCTCCTCTGGATTCCCTCCAGTTTTCCCACATCTTTCCAAAAGAATGGTGGCCAGAATTGGACGCAGTACTCCAGCTGAGGCCTCACCACTGCTGAGTGGAACAGACAATTACCTCCTGTTTATATACAACAAGTCTGTTAACATCCCCCAGAATGATATTAGCCTTTTTTGCAAGTGTATCACATTGTTGACTCATACTCAATTTTTCATCCACTTTTACAGCAGTATTGACAGCCAGTTATTCCCCATTTTGTAGATGTGCATTTGATTTTTTCCTTCCTAAGTGAAGTACTTTGCACTTGTCTTTATTGAATATCATCTTACTGAATTCAGACCAATTCTCCAATTTGGCAAGGTCCTTTTGAATTCTAATCCTGTCCTCCAAAGTGCTTGTAATCCCTCCCAGGTTGGTGTCATCTGTATATTTTTAAGCATACTCTCCACTCCATTATCAAAGACACTAATGAAAATAGTGAACAGGACTGACCCCTGCAGGACCCCATTAGATATGGCCTCCCAGTTTGACAATGAATTATTGATAACTAGTCTTTGAGTGTGGTCTTTCAACAGTTCTGTTCGTGCACCCAGCTTATAATAATTTAATCGAGACCACATTTCCCTAGTTTTGCTTATGAGAATGTCATGTGGGACTGTATTGAAAGCCTTACTAAAACCAAGATCTATCTTGTCTACTGCTCCTCATCCACTAGACCAGTAATTCTGTTATAGAAGGAAAATAGCTTGGTCTGTCATGATTGGTTCTTGACAAGTCTATGCTGGCTATTCCTTATAAACCTATAATCCTCTAGGGTTTACAAACTGATTGTTTAATAATTTGTTCCCAAGTAACTCTCCAGGTATCAAAGTTAGGCTGAGTGGTCTAGAATTCCGCAGATGGTCTTTGTTACTGCGAATCCATATGCAAGGTGTGATTACAACCAGGACAAACGGTATAAGAAATGATACCAAATATATTGTTCAGCTAGAGATTTGCTCTTTGTCATAGAATGCTAATGACAGTGGATAGTACCTGTGAGAAACTAGCTAGGGAGTGAGTCCTGGATCTGAGAGGCAGAATGTGATTCAAACTTGTAAAGAGCCAATTAGGGCATAGGAACAGATTGATCTCTAAACATGTGTGTCAGATGCACAGATAAGAAACCCCATTCACAACCATATCTGCACGCACACATCTGTGTTCAAGACAAACAGAGGCATGTAACTTACGTTCTGCTCCTAGCCTAAATAGCATATAAGATATGTTCTGCTCCATTTTCCCCCCAGATACTTTTCCCCTAATCAAGCCCAAATGCAAGCCCTCAGCTGGCAAAGGTATAGTTTAAAACACATATTTTTTGAAGTTTCATCTGTAATTTCAAATTCCCAGCCTTTTGCTCTTAAAATTCTAACTTGTACTATATAGAAGGGAGAAGTGCATGAATCAAGAGAGACAAAAACATCACTTGCTTCACTGACCTACAATTCTTACTGTATTAGCAATATTTATATTGCTTTGTCAACCTTTGTGTTATATTAATTGATGCAGTTTTCCTTACTATGAATAAAGTTGAATGTTTCTAGTAAGTTAATGTGAAAGGAATCTAAAGGAAAGTGGTTAGTAGACAGCTAAAGTCTGCCTTCAGATACACATGTAAGTCTCAATGAAATGAATGGAATTTGTATGTGTGTATGAAGGGAATGCTTTGGCTCAGTCATGCATCCACATCCTCGTAGCTGGTACATGCTACCCACAGGAGATAGAATAAACTACATAGAGAAGCAAATTTGGTCTGCCTTGCATATGAAAGTCACAACATCAAACCAAAGGGCTTGGAAAAGCAGCGGGTTTACAAACTGGGGTGTGTGTGTGAATATTGGCTAATGTTAACATGCTGAATGTTGGAATTAAATGCAACAGGCATTATGTACTCAGTAATCGCTCAAACACGGCCTTACCCAGTCTGTTCTTTGTGAGCAAAGGTTGAGGATGAATGAAAGTGCAGATTACTCGCAAATCCTTTCTAGCAAGCTGATTTTGTGAAATTTGTTTTACAGCCAAGGAGCTGAAAATATTTCAAAGGAACTTCACTGCTGACTGTAACAGAGAAAACGCCTTATAAATTATCTGTTTGAAGCTCCAGAACAGACAATATTATGCTGAGTATATGATAGACGTGGGTCTGCTTAAAGGTGTGTGTGCACACAGACCACACTTTTTAAGTTTTAGACTCCAAATTTTCTTGCTTAACATGGACTTAATCACAATGAAAATAAAACCTTGCCCTTTCTTCCACACCAAATTTCTTACATTCATCCCTAAAAGAGTTTAATCTCTTATATTTGCAGTGGGCTACATTTTCTGAACTATTAGTGTCTAGCCTTTCAGCACAGCAAGTGTGTAGAATGTAAAATAATCCCGGCTGCTGTATTTGTTTTATTTTTTACAGTGTTTTTAAAACTAACAACACTTTAAAACTGAAACAATCCTTAAAATCTAAGCGGCAGCATTTCAAAAAGTGGTCAGTACCCATAACTGGGGCCAGGTTCAATAACATTTACCAACAGGTACCACACTCTAGGGGTAGATAGTGACACTTCAAATGACAGGTTTCAGAGTAGCAGCCGTGTCCGTCTGTATTCGCAAAAAGAAAAGGAGGACTTGGGGCACCTTAGAGACAAGCTGTAGCTCACGAAAGCTCATGCTCAAATAAATTGGTTAGTCTCTAAGATGCCCCAAGTCCTCCCTTTCTTTTTTTCAAATGACAGCGACTGCATTTGACCACATAACATGGTTACTGTTAAGAAAGAAAGGATTTTTGTAACATCCTTTACAGTAACACTTTTTAGTTGTTTGTGTCTTCAAACCCCAACCGTATTTGGGTGCGGATAGAGTTGATACATAGAACACCAATTGGAGCTTTGATTTCATTGCTTTGCAAAATAAATACAGAGCTCCCATTCCTACAAAAATATGGCTCATGTAAATGAACACTACAAAGACAGCTTCCCTGCCCCTTCTCTATACACACAAGGGAATCCAGGATCATATACTACTGATTAGCACTTTATAAACCCCAACTCGTTAAGCATCAAAACAGTCTTATGTGCTAAATTATCACCTTCATTTTAAAGTGGAGGTCCCTGAGGCATAAAAAGGTAAAGTGACTTGCCCAAGATCACAAAGGGAGTCTAGGACTAGCTTTTTGATCTCTGATTGTACAGCACTTTGGGGTCCTGGTCCTTGACTAAGGCTCATAGGCCCTAAGGTAATAATAGCTTGGAGTAGTTCTTTGTTTCAGTTCCTGTGCTTAGACCGTATCACGTGTGTGGGCACACAAATCATCAGCCTGGGGGGGGGGTCGGGTCTGTAAAGATCATAGTAGAACGAGGAAGCTCTTGTATCCAGGAAATACTTCAGTAGTATGGAGAAGAGCATGCCTTCTACCTCCACCTGTGAGAACTCCCTATATATAAATAAGGGGACGGAACCTCAATCATCTAAGACAATTTACGGGAGCTGAGGATCAAAGTTGTTTTTAGACAGCAGCATTGTAGCTCTAGGGAAGACTTAACTAAATCCTCTCCAGCCCTCTGCACTAGAATCGCACCTCAAACGCCCCCCGTTGGAGGGTTGAAGTGAGACGTGTGCTGGCCTTCTGCACAAGTTAGACTGCTCCCCTCTGTTGTAGTCTCTTAATTTTGCCATTTTAGCTGAGGTGTTCTAAATCTGTGATAACCTAACAGCTGCACCTTTCCTCCAAGCGCTGTTCTGTGACAGTGCAGAAAACCAGGCCCCTACTTGTGTTAACATTTCCAGGCTCTTGTTCTGACACAGGCATGGCGAGGGCAGCAGGCTTGAGGACAGCAGTAGAAACCAGAAATTTGTGAATTCCCGTCCCAGCTCAGAGACAGGCCACTGCAAAACATTTCAGATTTCTGCCCTCATATGTATAAGAGTGATGATAATAGCAAATGCCAGACTTACGTCCCTATTGCCCCAGGGTTGAGAGAGTTAACTGGTAAATGTTTGTAAAGATGGAATCACTGTATAAATATTATTTATCGTTTGAGTTTGGGGCTCTCATAACCTCTGGATGTGAGTCTTTCCCAGGGGCAGCTCTTTCAAATTACACTACTGCACAGTCAAATAGTAGGGGACATTTTTCAAAGGCACAAAGGAGAATTAAGCTTTCAATGGGAGTTGGGCACTGAACTCTTTTACGCCTTTGATAACTTCCCTCTGTAAGCCTTCCTTAAACAAAGTTACCTCTTTGTAGTTAGTAGCATCAGTTTCAAAGCAAGTGGACTCTTTCCTAATGCTTCCCCGCCCAAGCTCTTCCTTAAAATCCTTTAGCAACAAGGTAGTAGCTGTTGATTGTTTAATGCAGTTCCCAGTAGTTATTTTATGTGTCATCCAGGTTTCGAGACCAAGAAGGCCTCAAATACCAAATGCACTAGTGCAGGGATATCAGATGCCTTGGTCCATAAAAAACTCATTAATATGGTCAAGAAAGACATGCTCCAAAGCGAGTGCTAATAAAATTTAAACTTCACAGGTCATATGCCAAGTTATATTGGTTGCTTATATGTTCAGTGAATTTTTAGTGGTCAGAGGCTACATCCACCCACAGTAATTCCCTGTCACTACCCAGTGCTATTTACGAGTTTTTGTTAGGTCACATTTGACACTGTTTTTTTTTTAACTTATGTGCTGAATGTCATGCGGGAGGGCATATATTGCATTTAAAGAGCATTTGAGCCACTTCTGAAAGTAGCTGATCGCCACTATTAAAGGCTAGTTGCATTTAAATCAATGTGATCCTGTCTCAGGAGGAAAGGTGACAAAGCCAGGCTTACTTGTGGTCAAACCTTGCAAAGAATTCACACAGTTTCATCCTGTCTCTAGCTTCTGTCTTGCCCTCGTGTGAGACCCAATATTAGGAAGGCAGAGATGGGGAATCCTTCAAGAATGGAAAGTGTTTGAGAGGACTTTTGTTGTCTCAAAAGGATGTGGTCCTAAGTTAATTGCAACCAGCCTGCACACTATTAAATATGGCAGTCCCTATTTCCACTCAGTGCTAACTCATGGTTAACATCGTGTAAGTTAGCACTGGGAAATGATATTCTGGTCTAACACATGTTGATAAGCCCAATACAGAGGAAAAGCCTGACTCCTACTGGAGCAATATTTTTGGTGTATTGTGATAATGAGGCTAAAAATGAAACGCATGAACAGCGATATGTGTTAAATTCAGTACATATGAACCATCCCCTAGGCATCAAAATCCTTGAGGGGAGTCAGTTGAGAAATGCAGTATGCTCAGTAGCTCTCAGGGATCCCTTAGCAGAAGGAACAAGCTATTTGTAATGCAGATTTCCTCAACTTCCTCACAAGATTTCACAGACTGTGTGTCCTCTGCAAGCCTCACAGGGAGCAGTATTTCAACTGTCCCCACTGGATTAAAAGAAACGACTTGACTAATAATACACTGTGTACCTCGAGAATTATTTTCCAGTAGACAGCAGAATGGCTGACAGGAGAGTGAGCTATTGCACTCTATTGGGAGAGGGGATGAGTATTAGTATAAGAAGACAGTAGAAAGCTACGCCATACTGTGCAGCGCTATCCCTTTACTCTTCATAGCTACATTAAACAGACAGTTCCTGAAAACTCTAAGGGCATGCCTAGGGATAACGAATGAGAGAAGCAACTGGCCCGAGGGGCAGACTCTATGGAAGATAGTTATCTTTGGAAATATATGAAGATATGCAGGGGCAGGAGGTGGCATTTGCTAGTGTGAAGAATGACTAAGACTGCCTTAGGTTTTAACAGCTAAGCTGTTTTTCCTTTGACCTGTGTTAAGTAGATTAGTTCAATTAAGCTGCTTTTAGTTCTCAGATGTGAACCAGATATGTGAACACAGCTCTACGTGCCATCTGTAATCAAGGCAGAACTGGTTAGCATCATCTTACAGATACAATTATCATCAAGGATGGTGTGTGTTGTCTTAACTCAAAACCAAGTATTTGGGGGAGGAGGGGCTGTGTGAGAGATCCGGACAACCACATTTTTCAGCTCCTTCCCTGCACTTGTTGAATACATATATTGCAATGGGCACACCCAGCTTGCCTGCTGCTTAGGATTGTTTTGAAAAACATGGCACCAATTTCACATGAACCTTCATAGGTGTCAAGTGCAGCAGCAGGTACCCAAATTTTAATTCAGCCTCATACTCAGACAGCTAAGTACTGTCTTCATCATTGCTTTTTGTACCATGCAATGACAAGGGATGTGGTAACTTCACACGTTCAAAGGGCATCTGATTTACACAAGTGCCCACTAGTCTAGTGCCCTGCCCCTTTGGTATAAAAATTGTGTTATTTGGGGAACCTGGAGAGATTCTTCCCCTCCCAACCTAGCTGTTTCCTCACTCTGAACATTCACTACTATCTAGGCAAGACAATGCACCTTCCCCTCATCTCCATATTGCTCTCTGGTTTGCATGACCAGCTTACTGCTTACTAACTAATGTGTTCACCTTGGTCTGTGGCACCAAACCTCTGTATAGCTTCCTCTCCTCTAGGAGTTTCATAAATAAATTGCTCGTAAAATGGCAACCTGATGCTGCCACTCGTGATGCACTTGACCTCCTCAGTCCTGCTCGTGGTGGCACATGGATATGGGTGAAGGCATGCACTCGGCCTGTTCAGGCCAAGACAAGGACTATCAGTCTCGGTGCCAAACCCCTAGAACTTCTGCTGCAGATGGTCATGGATGTTGCCCTAGGGCACAGAGTCTGGAATCCTACTGATAAATACATGAAGTTAGTCCAAGATTCTGATGCCGCATATGTTGGTGCAAGGCATGTGAGACAGATGGGAACGCTCACATATTTTAAATAGTGACTTTCCTTAAATTGGCCTGATTATAGGAATTTTTGAAATAGGAAAGGGAGCCCCTGAGAGATTGGTGCTGAATAAAATCTATTTGTTCCTCATACAGGGGAGACATTGTTTAAGAACTCTTCAGGCTTCCCTGTAGATTACTACCCCACTCTACATAATGATGTCCAGCTCAAGAGACAGTGACCACAAGTAGCAAGACTTGGCAGAATTCCTCAAGCATACTAACTACATGAAAGCAATTATTACAGAGGGAAGACAAAGTCATCTGACTAGCTAAGGAGATATAATGACAAGCTACAATAGGATAGGCATAAGTGACAGTTTCATTAGGTTATGAGGAGTTTTTATAAAAAGTAACCCAAACCTCTGCCTATATGTTGAACTGAAATAATACTTTAGGAAAAGTTTGCTTGGAAACTCCTTGATCTTCCTTGAGGGAAGTCTAAAATGGTGTAAGTGTGTCTACAATCTATTCAAAAGATTCCCCCTGGCTAGCATACACCAAATGACATTAGAAGGAAGCGTGATAACTAGTTACTGAAGCAAAATTAAAGTTGTATTTCAGATTATTAAACTGTTGGCATTTGCACATTCCATTAAAAACAAACAGTAAGAATTTCAGGATGAAAGTATGGTACATGAGAAGCAGAGCTAATCCTTCCCGTGGTTAAAAAGTTTTTATAAAATTGGTGTTTCACCATGGCCTCTGATACAACATAAACAAAAAAAAAATTTTTTTCTTTTATATAGGAAAAAATAATTCTGCAAGTCACATCTGTTCATCAACCTTCCTTAAAGACTGAGCTTTATTATTAAAACAGAAAAGGACATAGCAACACTAGTCAGTACAAAGCACTAGAACATACACCACACAGCCTGATACTGCTCTGGAATGAGGCATGGTCTAGATGACCTATGAGGTCATTTCTGTCTCTGAGTGTAAGAGATGTTATTTATGCAGACAAGTTACTAAACATCCTACATTAGATCAATGAATTCCCAATCTACGTGGCTGGAGAACAGACACATGGTTTTTCACCTCAGTATTAACTACAAAGGGTTAAGCATGGGCTTTTTCAAAAGCTCTCAGCAATGGCTTAACTCTGCTCCAATGGTTAGGTTGATGTTAGGTGCTTTTGAAAAATCCCACGTTCAGGGCATTCCTTTTTGGTAGTGGTGGCAGTGATCCTCTCAATTGCCAAATGTATTAGACAGACAAACTGTGTCTTATTTGGCCGAATGGCTTTTGGGACAGTTTGTACTTCAAGCTAAAACTGATTGCAAAGGGAAATAATTTACCCTAGCTAGATATTTACAAGCACCATCACAAACATGAATGAATGTATCCTCACAACACCCTGTGAGAAGTTGACCACCCCTTTTATAACCAGTGGGGAATGGAGGTACAAAGATATTAAGCAACTCACTAAAGGTCACATAGGAAGTCTGGGGTGGAACCCAGAGCCCAGGCCACCGCTTTAACCATAAGACCCAGCCATCAGTGTTAATTTGTTTCTAAATAGGGATTGGGTGAGCTTTATAGCGTTTAGTTCAGGCAGACTACACAAACTGGATCCTGGATCATAGAATCATAGAATATCAGGGTTGGAAGAGACCTCAGGAGGTCATCTAGTCCAACCCCCTGCTCAAAAGCAGGACCCATCCCCAATTAAATCATCCCAGCTAGGGCTTTGTCAAGCCTGACCTTAAAAACTTCTAAGGAAGGAGATTCCACCACCTCCCTAGGCAACGCATTCCAGTGTTTCACCACCCCCATAGTGAAAAAGTTTTTTCTAATATCCAACCTAAACCTCCCCCACTGCAACTTGAGACCATTACTCCTTGTCCTGTCCTCTTCCACCACTGAGAATAGTCTAGAACCATCCTCTCTGGAACCACCTCTCAGGTAGTTGAAAGCAGCTATCAAATCCCCCCTCATTCTTCTCTTCCGCAGACTAAACAATCGCAGTTCCCTCAGCCTCTCCTCATAAGTCATGTGTTCCAGACCCCTAATCATTTTTGTTGCCCTTCGCTGGACTCTTTCCAATTTATCCACATCCTTCTTGTAGTGTGGGGCCCAAAACTGGACACAGTACTCCAGATGAGGCCTCACCAATGTCGAATAGAGGGGGATGATCACATCCCTCGATCTGCTCGCTATGCTCCTACTTATACATCCCAAAATGCCATTGGCCTTCTTGGCAACAAGGGCACACTGTTGACTCATATCCAGCTTCTCGTCCACTATCACCCCTAGGTCCTTTTCCGCAGAACTGCTGCCTAGCCATTCGGTCCCTAGTCTGTAGCTGTGCATTGGGTTCTTCTGTCCTAAGTGCAGGACCCTGCACTTATCCTTATTGAACCTCATCAGATTTCTTTTGGCCCAATCCTCCAATTTGTCTAGGTCCCTCTGTATCCTATCCCTGCCCTCCAGCATATCTACCACTCCTCCCAGTTTAGTATCATCCGCAAATTTGCTGAGAGTGCAATCATTCATGGTGATTGGCACCAGCCCTCTGGTGCAAGTTATCTTGTAGGTTCAAATTCCACAGAGCCCCTCCTGCCATGATCCAGAAACAGAGGGCATCCCACAATGCATTGGGCACTGATACTCAATAGCTGCCACAGTAGGAATATGGGTTGCTACCTGCCACTGATTCAGTAAAGCGTGGCGACTGCAGCAGGACAGTGTTTCTCCTCACTCAGTGCCCTAATGAGGCAACATGGCAGTTGCTTTTCACTAGCCTTTGGTTTAGAGGTAGCAGTGGCCTTCACTTAGCATTCTCCCAATGCCAACCTGCCACATAAGGGAGCAGGTGTCAGGCGATCCATGAAGACTGGTGCAGGGGTCAGGCCAGTTCTGTATCCCTCACCCCAATAACCAGGTGAGATTTGGAGAAGCTAACAAAAGGCTGGTGCATGGCTTCAGAAATTGGCTGTGGGAACTACATCTGCCCTGCTATGACCAACATTCACCAGCCTGTGTTGCTGATTGAGGTTGTGCTATCACCTCAAACCCATCTTGGTCTCAGGCAGATGCAGGCTTCTGTGCAAACCTTTTAGTTCTAAGTAGGGCTGTCGATTCATGCACTTAACTCAAAAAATTAATCGTTATTAAAAAAAATTGAGATTAATCACAGTTTTAATCACACTGTTAAAAAATAGAATACCAATTGAAATGTATTAAATATTGTGGATGTTTTTGTACATTTTCATATATATTGTATTCTGTGTTGTAACTGATATCAAAGTGTATATTATTTTTGATTCCAAATATTTGTACTGTAAAAATGTTAAATAAAAGAAATAGTATTTTTCAATTCACCTCAGACAAGAACTGTAGTGCAATCTCTGTTGTGAAAGTGCAACTTACAAATGTAGATTTCTTTCGTTACATAACTGCACTCAAAAACAAAACAATGAAAAACTTCGGAGCCTAAAAGTCCACTCAGTCCCACTTCCTGTTCAGCCATTCGCTAACAGAAATAAGTCTGTTTACTTTACAGGAGATAATATTGCCCTCTTTTTATTTACAATGTCACCAGAAAGTGAGAACAGGCATTTGCATATCATTTTTGTAGCCTGCATTGCAAGGTATTTACGTGCCAGATATGCTAAACATTCGTATGCCCCTTCAGGCTTCAGCCACCATTCCAGAGGACATGCTTCCATGCTGATGACGCTCATTAAAAAGATACTGTGTTAATTAAATTTGTGCCTTGGGGAAGAACTGCTATGTCCCCTGCTCTGTTTTACCTGCATTCTGACATATATTTCATGTTATAGCAGTCTCAGATGATGACCCAGCACATGTTGTTCATTTTAAGAACACTTTTACTGCAGATTTGACAAAAGGCAAAGAAGGTACCAATGTGAGATTTCTAAAGATAGCTACAGCACTCAACCCAAGGTTTAAGAATCTAAAGTGCCTTCCAAAATCTGAGAGGGATGAGGTGTGGAGCATGCTTTCAGAAGTCTTAAAAGAGGAAAATTCTGATGCAGAAACTACAGAACCTGAACCACGAAAAAAGAAAATCAACCTTCTGCTGGTGACATCAGATTCAGATAATGAAAATGAACTGCTTTGGATTGTTATTGAGCAGAACCCGTCATTAGCATGGACACATGTCTCCTAGAATGGTAGTTGAAGCATGAAGGGACATATGAATCTTTAGCGCATCTGGCACATAAATATCTTGCAGAGCCAGCTACAACAGTGCCATGAGAATGCCTGTTCTCACTTTCAGGTGACATTGTAAACAAGAAGCAGGCAGCATTATCTCCTGCAAATGTAAACAAACTTTTGTCTGAGCGATTGGCTGAAGTAGGACTGAGTGGACTTACAGACTCTAAAATGTTATATTGTTTTATTTTTGAATGCAGGTTTTTTTGTACATAATTCTACATTTGTAAGTTCAACTTTCATGAAAAAGAGATTGCACTATAGTACTTGTATAAGGTGAATTGAAAAATACTATTTCTTTTGCTTTTTTACAGTGCAAATACTTGCAATAAAAAATAAATACAAAGTGAGCACTGTACACTTTGTATTCTGTGTTGTAATTGAAATCAATATATTTGAAAATATAGAAAACATCCAAAAATATTGAAATAAGTGGTATTGTATTATTGTTTAACAGTGCAATTAGTTGTGATTATTTTTTTTAAATTCATCATGAATATTATCATCTGGTGCCCCCTATGGATACACAGAAATCCCTCTCTCCTGACTTGTTCTCTGCTGATCCTTCTCTATCAGCATTCAGTTAGAGCAGTGGTGCCCAAATTTTTCCTGTCACGCCCCCCTTACCAGTAATGGAATCTGTCCATGCCTCACCCCTTACTGCACAGCCAAGACTTCCTCAGCAGAGGAGCTTGGGCTGAAGGCGGAGCTGGGGCTAGAGGCTGAGTTGGCCTAGGGGTAGAGCGGAGCGGAGGATGGGGCTGGTGTGGAACTGCAGCTGGGGCCGGAGCTGGGCTGGGGGTGGAGTAGAGCTGCGGTTGGGGCCGGAGTTGGGCTGGGGGCAGAGCGGGGCTGGGTGGCACTCCCTCCCCGTCCTCCATGGGGGCTGGCATGGGCTCTGCCGCTCACCCTCCTGAATGTTCCTGTGAGCCCTCATATGCAGGTACGCCACGCAGCCTGGGGACCACTGAGATAGAGAAATGGCTAAAAAAGCAAAATCTTTTATTCCTTTGAACATGTTTTCAGGCTGCACTTTCAATAACTGGGTATTAGTCTCAGATATAATGTATGGAGGGCAATTTGGGTAGAATTCTGGTTTTCTGAATTGTGCAATGGAAGAACAGGATGCCCTCTTTTGTTTGCAATGTATTTAAATTTAATCCAGACCTGAAAAAAATACAAAAAAGACAAGAAATTCTCTCTTCCTGATAGATATGGGTCCAAGAATGTGAAGTACATATACTAAGATACTCAACACGTACATACCATTTCAAATATTTCTGAAATAAAAATAGTGTCTAAGAAGACAAAAATACTTTAAGAAATCAGTGTTTACAGTTCAAGTGATTTGTCCATAAACAATTATAAATTAAACTGGCTTCCAGTTTTTTAAATAGTTTGGCAAAGTATATTTGCTATGGCATATTTTCCTGCAGAGAGAATGGCATGTACAGCCACGGCAGAGAAATCGGAATGTGTGTATTCACTGTATGAAAGGTTTTACGAAAACCTTTCCCACTCCTTTGTTAACGCACAGCTCATGATGGCATACTTTTGTATAACTGTGTGCTAATCTACATGGTGTGTGCGATCCCATTCAATTCCAACATGAGAGTAGCAGTACAGGAATCCAAGAACAGACAGAGTTGCCCAGGGCCAGCCTGTGAATAGAAAGAAAGGTAATACTTAGTCAGAGTAATTAATCTAGTTAATGAACACAGCAAGTGGACAGCAATATATCAAGAAACATGTGTCTGGGGTTGAACGTTTGATGGGTTTACACGGATATTTTTGTTGAACATTTAATATGGGAGGTAACGCCAAGCCACAGAATTAGAAACCAGATCTGACATTTTCCAAATATCAGAGGTAGTTAGGTTTGGCTTGCTTTGTTATAGATCCAGGCTCTCCCAAACCTCAGGGGCAATGGGTGTAGGGTTTTGGGTTGGTTTCATCTCTATTTAATATCCAAAAACCAACGTGCCAAATTAAGCAGGTATGGTATAAACTTATTTTCTGCAGGTGGCATTCACCCACTGAACTGAATCCTAGTAGAAAATTTACGTTGTGCACATCCTAAGCACAAAAGCGTACAAAGCCATAACATGATGACAAAGTAGTAACATGAGGATACAGGACAAACTGCTGCTCCCCTCAGCAGAAGTCTGGGCATTTACAATTAAATCTTATATTAATTAATTAAATACTCAGATGCTTCCACATTGTCAGGGTCACTCACAACCGCAGGAGATCTACAGTGAAATACTTCCTTTTATTTTTTTGGTTCACAGATGTCAGGCACCTACCTCCTATATTTTCAAAGCATTTCAAGGGGGAGGTGGGCTAGTTGTACTTCTATTTACCATTCTCTTTAATGATAATCATGACTCTCGGGGAGGCTGTGAGTAGAGCTGCGGAAAGTATTTGCACTGAGCCTTGAACTCTTTCAGAACGAACCTTGGGTTGGAGGTTTGACATGTTCCCAAACTCGTGTCTTTTACAACAACATAGCTATCTTGTTTTAGCTACCTTGTAAAATTCTAACAAAAACAGGGCAAGTATTACTTTTACCTTGAGCTGGTCAAAGCAAACCCTGGGGAGCTGGCGGAGGTGTCCAAGGTTTACCTTGACCAGCTACATACAACACGTTATCTATCTTATAAGATACACTTTTATTTCTAGTGAAGACCCAGCCAAAGATGGGCTGTGAGTTTTCACCTAAGTATATCCTGCAAATCCCACTCAGCCAACCTCCTTTCCCCACAAAATTGGGAACTGTCTCCCCATCTCTCCATGGTCTTTATATACAAATCATTATGTGTTCTCCTTGAAGATCTGAACTCATTTAACTCCCACCTGCAAGCAAATCTGTAGGGACTGGATCACTTTCACCCTGAAAAGTGAAACTGCAGGCTTCACACCATCCTAACTGTGATGTCCTTGTTTCTCAGTAAAATATAAAACACAATATAATACTTGAAACTTACATAGTACTTTCCATCTTCCAAACACTTTACAAATATTAACTGACAGATCTTTACAACACTCCTGCGGAAAGTGAGGCTCTGTTTTTACTGCAAAAAGCTATGTTCTTTTACACTGAGATAACGAACTCCCTATAAATTCCTATTGGAAACAAGGCACTGTACCTTCTACCACACTGCAGCTAGTCAACCCCTACCTGGGGTTAACATTGACTAGCTACATTGAAAAACTACCGGTGCCTTGTCTCCACTAGGATTTTCCATCAAAAGAGCTATCTTGGTGTAAAAAAGCCCCATCTCTTTTGCAATGAACACAAAGCCTGAGGCAGAAGGGTTAAATAGCCACACAGGCAAGATTTTTAAAGGTATTTAGGTGTCTCAAGATGCAGGTAGGGGTGCCAAATGGGATTTTCAAAAGCACCTAAGGTGCCTAATGCCCATGAGTTAAGGCACCTAGGCACCTAGTGGGATTTTCAAAAGCACTTATTTGCATCTTTAGGAACTTAAATACCACAACAAATCTGGCCAAGGGAGACTGAGAGCTTACTGAGCCCTACTCATCTTCATAGCACAGTACACCACACCCTAAATTAATAAGGCTTTGGCTAGGGAATGATCACAGGGAAAGGCAAAATAGACTGATATGTAGTGAAAACCTCTTACACAGAACATTAATTATAGTGAAATTCCACCTACGGGCAAGTGGAGTGAGTCTTGAATTGTTTCACTTTATTTCACTGGGCTGAGGCAAGGGGCTGGGATGTGGGAGAGGGTATAGGCTCTGGGGTGGGGCCAGAAATGAGGGGTTCAGCGTGAGGGAGGGGGCTCTGGGCTGGGGCAGAGGTTTGGGGTGTGGGGGGATGGGTGAGGCTCCAGCTGGGGGTGTGAGCTTTGGGGTGGGTCTGGGAATGAGGGGTTTGGGGTGAGGAGGGGGCTCTGGGCAGGGAGTTGTGGGGTGAGCACTCCAGCTGAGGTTGCAGGCTCTGGGGTGGGGCAAGGGATGAGGGGTTTGGGGGGGCTCAGGGCAGCGGGTTGGAGGTCAGGAGTGGGGTGTGGGCTTGCCTTGGGTGGCTCCCAATCAGTGGTGCTGCAGGGCTAAGACAGGCTCCCTGCCTGTCCTGGTTCTGCCCTGCGCCACGGAAGCAGCCAGTAGGTACAGCTCTTATGCACAGGGGCTAGGAGGCTCTGTGCACTGCTCTCGCCCACAGGCACCGCCCCCCAGCTCCTATTGGCCGGAAACTGTAGTCAATGGGAATGCAGAGCCAGTGCTCGGGGCGGGGGCAACACGTGGAGCCCCGAGGTCCCCCCACCTAGTTGCCGGACCTGCGAGCCGCTTCCGGGCTCAGCGCGGTGACAGCAAAGGTAGGGACTAGCCTGCCTTAGCCCCTGCAGCACCAGCGACCAGACTTTTAACGGCCCAGTCAGTGGTGCTGACCAGACCCACCAGGGTCCCTCTATGACTGGGCGTTCTGGTCGAAAACCGGATTTCTGGCAACCCTACTTTCACTCCACTATAACTAGGTCGGTGGCTACCCTCTCAGAATGCTGCCATTTTTACCTACCCAAAAAACAGGTATTAAGGACTGCATTACAAGGGATCGTCCCATCCTGCTCCACTTTTGCTCTAACTCAGCTGTAAAAGGGGGGCGGGAGGGGAAAACAAAATGCAGCTACCATGGTGGGGGAAAGGGGAAAGAAGAATTTCTGGCTCACAGTGATGGAGGAGATGAGGGTGGAGAGAAGAGGAATGAGTCTCACTTCAGCTGCTCACTGCTGAGAGTGAAGATAGGGCCTCCCAAAGTATGTGCGCGCCCACCCTGCCAACCCACACACACACCACTAGTGCTCCCTGCAAATGTAGGAGACATCGCCCATCTGGTGAAGTGGAGGGGATCTCTTGTCCTCTGCGCTCTCCTTGTTATCATACAATGTAGCATACAGTGGAAGTTGTTACTGGGGAAAAGCCCTTTATGATGAGATGTTTCCACTACAGATATAAAATATAGAAACAAAAGGAGCCACATTCTGCTGCCATTTACACCCATATAAATCCAGAGTAATTGCATTCCAGTCCCTGGAGCCACTCTGGATTTACCTGGGTGTGTCTAAGAGAATTTTGTAGGTATACAATCTAAATATGGTGAGTAGCCTGGAACAAGCAAAAGGCCTTTCGAGCACTGTCTTTATTTCAACATCTGCATCTACAATTTTAGTGAATACAAAATAAACACCTTCAAAAACAAACAAAAAAACAAACCTCATAATAACTCGACAGATTTTAAACCTTAGGAAACCGAAAAAAAGGGACACAGGATGTGATTTGCACTTTTCAAAGTTGCTGGTAAAACCCAAGAAAAGTTACCTTCGCTTCAGCACTAACCAGAACAAAAATAAGTAGAGCATGCATCCTTGGCTCCACTGTGGTCCCATACATCTCAAGAAGGCACTTTGTAATGTTAAGAGTTCTGTTTAGATTTGTAACTAAAGAGTAAAAATCCAACAGGTGGGGGAAAAAACGGTTACCTACCTTTCGTAACTGTTCTTTGAGATGTGTTGCTCATTTCCATTCCATGCTAGATGCATGTGTGCTGCATGCCCGGTTACCAGAGATTTCCCCCCAGTGGTATCCATAGGGCCAGCTCTAGCATCCCCTGAAGGCCCACACTCATGCACTGGTATAAGCGGCACCGCTGGCCCTGCGCCCTTTCAGTTCCTTCTTGAACCAACTCCAATGGCAGGGTAGGAGGGTGGGTCATGGAATGGACATGAGCAACACATCTCGAAGAGCAACAGTTACAAAAGGTAGGTAACTGTTTTTTCTTCTTCGAGTGCTTGCTCACGTCAATTCCATGCTCGGTGACTGACAAGCAGTATCCCCGGAGGTGGGCTAGGAGTTCTGGGGCGTACCAACTGTAACATAGCTTTCCTGAAACTGGCATCATCTGTGGCCTGTTGGGCGATGGCATAGTGGGACATGAATGTGTGGACTGATGACCATGTAGTGGCACTGCAGATGTCCTGTATCGGTATTTGCACCAGGAAAGCTGCTGAAAGCTGCTTTCTTGCACTCTTGTAAAGTGGGCCTTCACAATGACTGGAGGTGGGGTCCCCTCCTGTTCGTAGCAGGCCCGGATACAGGCAGTGATCCAGGACGAGATCCTCTGGGCTGATACTGGGAGAGCTTTCATCCTGTCCGCATCTGCAACAAAAAGCTGCGTCAATTTGCAGAAGGGTCTTGTTCTGTTGATATGAAAGGCTAGGGACCTTCTAACGTCCAGAGAATGCAGATACCATTCTTATTGTGTCTTGTGCGGTTTCGAGAACAAGACAGGTAAAAAGATGTCCTGGTTGATGTGAAATTGCGACACCATGGTGGATAGAAAGGCTGGGTGGGGACGCAGTCGGATCTTATCTTTAAAGAAAATGGTAACGGGAGTCTCCAAGGTCAAAGCTTGAAGCTCTGAAACCCTTCTTGCAGAAGTGATTGCTACCAGGAAAGCGACTTTTTACGAGAGAAGCAGTATGGAGCATGATGCCAAAGGCTTGAAAGTTGGCCTCGTGAGCCTAGGCAGGACCAGGTTTAAATCCCAGGGCAGAATTGGGTCATGAACTTGTGGGTACAGCTTCTCCAACCCTTTAATGAATCTGCTTGTCATCTCCTGAGCGAAGACTGATTTGCTTGGATCGGGGGATGGAATGCCAAGATGGCCACCAAGTGGACCTTAATGGAAGACAGTGACAAACCTTGTTGCTTCAGGAGGAGCAGACACTCTAGGATGGACTGCAAAGATGTCTGCATTGGAGGAAGGTCCCACTCGGCTGCTCAACCAGTGATGCATTTTCACTTAGCCAGGTAGGTTTCCCTGGTAGAAGCCTTCCTGATACTGAGCAAAACCTGCTGAACCTGCTCTGAACATGCTCCCTCCTCGGGATTTAGCCATGCAGCAACCACGCTGTCAAGCGTAGGCCTGTGGGGTTCAGATGGAGGAGTTGCCCACGATCCTGCAAGTCCGGTCTGAGAGGAAGTGCCCACAGGGCTGCGATTGTGAGGTCTACTAGGAGCATGCTGAACCAGTGCTGACGAGGCCAAGCTGGAGTGATCAGGATGACCTTCGCCTGGTCCCCTTTCATCTTCAGGAGCACCTTGTGAACTAGGGGGATTGGACAGAAAGTGTACAGCAGGCTGTCCGACCACGACTGCAGGAAGGCATCAGAAAGGGCGCCTTTGACCTGGCTGAGCCTCGAGCAAAAGCAGTGACACTTCCTGTTCTTTGCGGTAGCGAACAATCCACCTGGGGAGTACCTCACCTCTGGAAGATGACACTGATGACCTCTGGGTGGAGAGACCACTCATGGCGACAGGAGAAGGACCTGCTGAGGCAATCCGCCAACACATTCCATTCCCCAGGGAGATGTGATGCCTCTAGGTGAATGTAATGCTTCATGCAGAAGTCCCACAGCCTGAGGGCTTCCTGGAAGAGGACCTTGGAGCAAGCTCCTCCCTGTTTGTTGACATATAACTTTGACACTGTATTGTCTGTCAGTACTTGCACACTTTTGCCTTAGAGATGGGGAAGGAACACTTCGCAGAGCCATGCGTATTGCCCTGAGCTCCTTCACATTGATATTTAAGGACAGTTCATCCTGTGAACAGAGGCCTTAGGTCCTGAGATTGTCGAAGTGGGCTTCCCACCCCAAGTCCAATACATCGAGGGCCGGGGGGGGGGGGCTCAAAAGGTACTCCAGACAGAACCAAGGTCGGGTGTAAGCACCACTTCAGGGAAGCCCAGACTGACATCAGAATGGTGAGGATCAAGTCCAGATGGTCCCGGCTTGGGGAACAGACAGATGCAAGCCACATCTGAAGCTGTCTGAGGTGCAGTCATACATATTGTACCATGTAGGTACATGCCGCCATGTGACCTCCTAGACATAGGCACACCCGAGCAGCCGTTAATAGGCCAGCCAATACTTGGGTGATTCAGTCTGCCGTGGCTCTGTATCTGGCCTCCAGCAGGAAAGCCCTGGCCTGAGGGGAGTTGAGCACAGCTCCCATCAATTCTATTCTCTGGGCTGGGACCAACATTGACTTTTGTTCATTTATTAGAAGGCCCGGCGTCCTGCACCACAGAGGCACTGTGCTGAAAAGCCTCGAGTGGCCTTTTATCAGCCAATCATCTAGCGCAGATAAATCTGTACTCCTCGATGTCTGAGGTAGGCTGCAACCACTACCATGCACTTTGTGAAAACTCGCGGGGCCACCAAAAGGCCAAATGAGAGCGCTGTAAATTGGTAGCATTTGTGGCCCACCATGAACCTGAAGAACTTCCTGTGTCCCCAAAACACGGAAATATGCAAGTACGCATCCTTCAAGTCGAGGCTGGCGTACCACTCTCCTGGATCCAAAGAAGGAATGATAGAGGCCAGGGAGACCATGCGGAACCTCAGTTTCTTGAGATACTTGTTGAGGCAAAGCAGGTCTAAGATAGGCTGCAGGCCCCCTTTTGCCTTGGGGAATCAAAAAATAGCAGGAGTAAAAATCTGCCCCTCTCTCGCAAGCTCTGAAGGGTCTATTTCCACAGCCCATGCCCATAGGAGGGTTTCCACCTCCTGGATGAGAAGTTGCTCGTGAGAAGGGTCCCTGAAGAGAGACATGGAAGGGGTGTGTGGCGGAGGGATGGAGACAAACTGCTGAGTGTACCCCTCTGCTATGGTACTGAGTACCCAGAGGTCCAATGTAACTGACCCCCAAGCAGGGAGGTATGGCAAAAGGCAGTCCAGAAATAAAAATGGGGGCTGTTGATCTGGGATGGAGACTGGTAAGCCATCCCCAAGTGTGCCTTCAGAAGGCCTACCTGCCTCCACTTGGGAAATGGTTAGTGCCCTGTTGGGCAGAGGTGGAGGGCGACTGTCCCTGATGGCACCTATAACTTTTATCTTTTTTCTTACAGGGCTTGTTCCTGGATGGTCCTGAGAACCTGGGGGGACTGTTGCAGCCTAAACTGTTTCCTCGAGGCCAGCGGTGTATAAAGGCCCAAGGATTGCAGCAGCCCTGGGGTCTTTGAGGCCATGCAGTTTGGTGTCTGTCTGATCCAAGAATAATGAGGCTCCCTCAAATGGGAGATCCGGGACATGCTGCTGAACCTCCTGGGACAGACCCAAAGACTGTGGCCACAAACCACGACTCATGGAGACCACCGATGCTATTGTTCTGGCCGCCAAATCTGCAGCATCTAAAGCCGCCTGGAGAGACGTTGTGGCCTCTATCTTTCCTTCCTCCATGATGTCCCTGAATTCCTACCACAATTTTTAAGGCAAGGAGTCCTTAAATTTGGCCATGGAGTCCCAAACGTTTAAATCATATCTCCCCAGCAGCACCTGCTGGTTTGCAATGTGAAGTTGAAGGCTTGCAGTGGGATAAAAAGGTTCAGGCATTTAGCCTCCTTATTTTTTGGAATGGCACTTGTCTGTCCTTGCCTATCCTGCTCATTAGCGGAGAAAACCACGAAGGACCCCGGGAGAGGGTGTGAGTATTTGTATTCAAATCCCTGGCAGGAACATAGTATTTCTTTTCTGCCCTTTTAGATGTTGAGGGCAGAGAGGAAGGGATCTGCCACAGTGCTTTTACCAACTTAACCACCCCCTCACGCACCAGCAGAGCCACCTTGGTGGGAGCCACGGCAGCCAGAATATCAAAGAGGGCATCCATGGATTCTTTCAGCTCCTCTGCCTCTAGGCCCAGGTTGGTCGTGACCCTCCTGAGGAGCTCCTGGTGGGCTCTAAAATAATTTGGATGCAGGGAGTTAGTGGGACCCGTGAATGCCTCGTCTGGGGATGATGATGAGGATGCTGCCGGTGGTGGTGGGGCTAAATCCTCTGCTTCCCCTGAGGTAATTTCTGTGGGAGGTACCGCTGGGGTTTCGGTACTGTGGTCGAAGTCCGAGCCTGGCTCTGGGACTGGTTAGGGAGGAGCCGCAGTCCAACTCTCAGAGATCACCAGGGACGGAGGGTAAGAGAACGGCCCTGGCATCACCAAGAACCCCCATGGGTTCCAGCACTGCCACTGCTTGGGCCGCTGTCCTGGAAGCCATTGGCCCATATATGGTCTGGCACCAATGTCTGTTACATGTGCTGGGTGACGGCGCCTCTTTTGAGGGGGAGTTGAATCCCTCTTGGAGTCTGATGAGGACTCCTCTTAAGATGATCACGGCAGAGCCACTGCTGATCCCTCCTGCCAGCTATGCTGGGGAGCCGGGGAGCGGTGCCGAGGGACGACCCCTTTGTACAGGGGACCAGCTATGGGAGGCCAGTGATTGATGCCAGGACTGGTGTCAGGGCAGTGCTCGAGAGAATGGCACCGTGGCTGCTGTCAGGGCTCAGGTGAGCAGTGTCAAGATTTGGGTGGCCGGCACCGGGACTCATGTGACCGGTGCTGGGGCTCGGGTGACTGGTGCCAGGTGTTGGTAACAGGTGCCGCCCGCTGGGGATCGTCGTCTTGAGGTGCCGGGTTGGGGACCACTGCGGAGGTCCCATAGCGGACTTCCCTTTCAATACCAGTGCCCTCAGAGGATCTAGGGAGGTGGGTGGTCAGTCCTGGGGTGTGGGAAGCACCTGTAGGGCCCTAAGGTTCCTTGCTGCCTGAAAGGCTTCTGGCACACTCAATAGCACTGGGCCCCGGCTATTCTTTGGCGTGTGGGGTGGGTCCCAGGTTGGGCTAGATGCCACAGGTAGAGTCATCGCCGCAACCGTATGTCTCTGCGGTGAGGGTGAATGGCCCAACATGCGTTGCATCTCGCTCTTACCTCCCTTGGGCAATGAGGAGTGCCCTCTATGGGTGCGCTTCTTGTGCTGTTTCCTTGGTGCTGAGGATGCGGAACGGTGCTAAGGGGGGCACAGTTCAGAGGGGCACTTCATACCGAAGCCAATGTACTCGGCGTGGAGTCTGACCTACTCAGCTCAGAGGCCGTTCTGAGTGTGGCTTCCATCAGCAGGGCTTTCAATCTGATATTCCTGGCCTTTCGGGTGCATGGCCTGAAGACCCGGCAGATTCTGCACTTGTCCTTGATTTGAGCCTCTCCAAGGGATTTTTAGGCAGCTGGAGTGGGGATCGCTCACTGGCATGGGCTTACTACAGGTAGCGCATGGTTTGAAACCTGGGGATCGGGGCATGCCCCAACCCTCGGACAAGGTCCCTTATGTGAACTATCTAACTAACTGACACTAACTAACAAACCAACTAACCATGTTTACAAAAATACAGTTCAGTAAACCACTAGAGAAGGCTTGCAAACCCGAAGAAAGGAAGACTGTTCCAGCAACTGTCACAGGCAGTAAGAAGGAACTGGAAGGGTGCAGGGCCAGTGGTGCCCCTTATACCGGGAGATGCTAGAGCTGGCCCTATGGATACCCCTCAGGGAAAAATCTCCGGCAACGGGGCATGCAGCGAGCGCACACCTAACATGGAATCAGCATGAGCAGGCACTTGAAGAAGAATCCACATGGCGATGCTGAGGAGTAAAAGACGGTGGTAGGTGCTAGTCCTGCAAACATTTACACATGTGCTTGATTTTATGCATGGGAAGGCCCCTTGACTTCAGGGGGATTGTCTACCTGCCTACGGTTAAGCACATGCATAGACATTTGCAGGAGCGGAGCCTTAGACTACAACGTGGCTGGTGAAAATCTAAAATCCCTCCCTGAACCAGCCTTTTGGGGTCAAATCTTCATAGTGGGACGCAGCGATCCTCATCCCGGTTCAGAGTGCGTCCGAACTAGACACACTTGTACCTTATCTCAGCAGCGGCGCAGCTGTACTAATATGAGAACTCAGCTGTTTGGAGCACCACCATGAAAACTTGCTCGGAGCAGTTCAGAGCACGCTGGTAAAACTCTGGAGCCCTGGTCACACTCTCCCTTCCAGTGACGAACCGGCATCTTCTTTACAGCTTTCTTTTCTAGTACACTCTTTCCTCCTTCTGTCTCGTTTCCCATAAGTATCCTCTTCCTAGCTACAAGCCCCTCCCTCACTCTCCTGACCTGAGTTTTGTGGCTTTTCTGTAGTCAGCTCTACTCACTCCTTTTCTCTTCCCTCCCTGCCCCTTGTGCCACCTCAGAGTCAAAAAGAAAGATCTGACCATGATGCAAGGGACAATTTTCTGCATTTGAAAACTGAAGTCATTGCGTTGGATACACAGGAGATGGATACATGCTCCCCAGGCTCTCCATTGTGTGGCTGATTCAGTGAAATCTCAAAAGAGAATGTGTTCCTAAGGTTTTAAAAATGGAATCCCAGTCTTAACGATTCGTTATGAAGTGATTTTGCTAAAATCTATATTGCTAATTAGAAACAGCAGGTGGGGGACCACTGAGTCCTCTTATGAAGACGTTTAGCTGCAGATTCTAGTCAGAGTTTTACTTTAGCAAATTTGGTCTCTAGCAATTTTGCCACTTCTTTACTGGTCTCACTTTCATCAGATGTGGCACCCGATTCTGAACCCACTTACACTGGTGTAACTGGGAGTAACTCAGTGGAGTTACAGTGGGGAAAATCTGATAGTGTCAGGCCCATAGTATTTCCACTTTGCTTCCCTACCCATGAATTCTCTGATTGAATAGGTCATTGGAAAATCCTTCATATGAACTAAATAATGGACCTGATTCACCTCTCCTCTACTCCAGCACTGTGGCATTGTAACTTCATTGGACCAATTCAGTTATACCAATACAGAGCTGGAGTAAAGCAGGGGTGAATCAGACTCAAGTTCTAAATCTTTTTAAATGCTGCAATTTGTACCCACAATCTTTTTTACAAGCTGTAACCTGAGAGCACAGTTTGTTAAATTGCCTTGTCTATCTCAAATAATGGAGTCTCCTTTCAGATGGCTAAACATAAAATCTGAGCTAGAATTTAAATGTTAATCAGTTTAAGCTGTATATCATATCTACTGCAGTCTAGAATTATTGCTCTAGATTTCTTTCTGGAATTGAGTTACATCCTTCAGCATAACATAATCAAAACAATTAAAATTCTTATGTTCTAATTAGAAAATGTCCTGCCAATAGCAATTTAGTAAGGTACCAATGAAAAAGAGAGGTTTGCCAAGATAACCCATCTGGATGACAACGAGACACAGAGACTGAGAGGGGCAGGGAAGATTAATTTGAAGAGTTCAAAACTGGGGCACATATTTATTTGAACATCTTTAGAGAAGCTGCAGCTATAACTTGTACAGTACTGTTTATATTCTATGGATGGCAGGAAATGGGACTGGCCTCTACTCCTTTTCCTGCCAGAATGCAGGAACTTCAGAAACATTCTTTGAACCTACAGAAGGTAGCACCTTTTATCCAATTAACTCAAAGTGCGCTACAAAGGTATTTTTACCCCCCCTCCCCCATTAACTGATGGGGAAAGCACAGTGAAGTGAGTGGAAAGACTTTACTTCAATGGGCATTGGATCAAGCTATAAGGCCCAGATTTTTAAAGGTATTTAGGAATCAACAAACATGTAGACAAGGGCGATCGAATGGATATAGTGTACCTGGACTTTCAGAAAGCCTTTGACAAGATCCCTTGCCAAAGGCTCTTAAGCAAACTAAGCAGTTATGGGATAAGAGGGAAGGTCCTCTCGTGGATCAGTAACTGGTTAAAAGACAGAAAACAAAGGGTAGGAATGAATGGTCAATTTTCAGAATGGAGAGAGGTAAATAGTGGTGTCCCCCAGGGGTCTGTACTGGGATCTGTGCTGTTCAACAAATTCATAAATGATCTGGACAAAGGGGTAAACAGTGAGGTGGCAAAGTTAGCTGATGATACAAAATTACTAAAGATAGTTAAGTCCAAAGCTGACTGTGAAGAGTTACAAAGGGATCTCACAAAACTGGGTGACTGCAACAAAATGGCAGATGAAATTCAGTATTGATAAATGCAAAGTAATGCATATTGTTAAACATAATCCCAACTACACATACAAAATGATGGAGATCTGGGAGTCACTGTGGATAGTTCTCTGAAAACATCCACTCAATGTGCAGTGGCAGTCAAAAAAGCTAAAAGAATGTTAGGAACCATTAGGAAAGGGATAGATAATAACTCTGTACATATCATAATGCCACTATATAAATCCACAGTACGCCCACACCTTTAAAACTGTGTGCAGTTCTGGTTAAAAGATTTATTTGAAATGGAAAAGGTGCAGAGAAAGGCAACAGAAATGATTAAGGGTATGGAACAGCTTCCATCTGAGGAGAGATTAGAAAGACTGGGACTGTGCACCTTTAAAAGAGACGACTAAAGAGGGATCCAATACAAATCTATATAATCATGGATGGTGTGAAGAAAATGAATAAGGAAGAGTTATTTGCTTTTTCACATAACACTAGAACCAGGGGTCACCCAACAAAATTAATAGGTAGGAGGTTTAAAACAAACAAAAGTACTTTTTCACACAACACACAATCAACCTGTGGAACTCATTGTTAGGGGATGTTGTGAAGGCCAAAACTATAAGTGGGTTCGAAAAAGAATTAGGTAAATTCATGGAGGATAGGTCCATCAATGGCTATTGGCCAAGATGGTCAAGGATGCAATCCTAAGTTCTGTGTGTCCCCAGCTTCTGGCTGCCAGATGCTGGGACTGCGTGACAGGAGATGGATCATTTGATAATTGCCCCATTCTGTTCATTCCCTTTGAAGCATCTGGCTTTGGACACCGTCAGAAGACAGGATACTGGACTAGATGGACCATTGGTGTGGCCTGGTAAAGCCATTCTTATGTTCTGTGTGCATAAAGATAAAACAGGCACCTAGCAGATTTTCAAAAGCATGTAGGCATCCAGATTTTTAAAGGTGTTTAGGTGTTGCTGCACTCGGTGCTGCAATGCCTAGCTGGTTTAGGAGCAGAAATATAATTTTCAAAAGCGATTGAGGCACTTAGGAGACAAAATCCCACTGACAATTGATGGGATTTAAATTCCTAAGTGCCTAAATCTCTTTTGAAAATGAGATTTAGACTTCCAGATCAGGTAAGCTTTGCAATGCTGAGCACAAGAAATCTGGGATCTAATTCCTAAAATCAATGGGAGTCAGGCACTTAAGAGTTTTTAAAAATCCCACTAGGTTCTTCAAGTCAGTGGCAGAGCCAGGAATAACATGCAGATCTTCCTAACTTCCACTCCTCTTCTCTAACCACTTCAAATGCTTCCTTTGTTCCTTTCAATTAAAATGCATTACAAAGCCAGCAATAAATGAGCACTTGGGTTCTTCTGAGTTCCTAGTGAAGGACAGATTTACATGAAGAAAGAAAAAGGCTTGACAGTCAAGCCGGAATGATGTCATCTCTGGACTAATTTTACACTGATGACCTATGTGTCATCATGTAACTTCTGTAATCAAATAAAAGGAAGTATGAGCCACGCTTTTACAAGAGTCATTTCAAGGGTGCCTTTGCCTTGCTTAAAACACTTGTTGCAAACCCAGGCAGCCAAAACATAATGATATACTTGATCTACATTCTAAAAGGAATGACTTTGTTCTCTTACTTTAGCATTGCAAGTCATATTCCCTGAACTCTTTTTTTCTCTTTCATCCTGACCTCACCTCCAAAGATATTTCAAAAGACTCTTATTTCTGCCCATCATTCTTTCCCCCCTAAAAGCTACGTAAGGTGTTGGTTTGAGGGACTAAACAGAAAATCTTCTGATACAAAATGTCATTCTCTGTATAACCTTTTCCAATTATCCATTCAAAAGCACACAGACACACATTGTATATCTGCATCTATATATAAAATGACATACAAAAAAACTACCTTATTAAGGCTTCAAAGTCAACCACTGAATAGTTAAGAAATAGCAGAGATAAGGTTGCCCATGCAACCTTAGTTCACCCTGCTTTTACCTATGTGTTACAATAGCCTTTAGTCATTTGATCTTTGACTGGAGGTCTCCATTTTGATGGCTGCACCATATTTTCATCATCTTTGTGTAACAAAATAGAAAAGATGAATACTACAATAATTTATACTGTCTGCAACTGAAGGACCCAATCCTGCAACCTTTACCTGCACAACTCATCTTGTTGAAGTCAACTGGCCTGTTCTTGTTAGTAAGGAATACTTGTCTGATAAAGGCTTGCAGAATCAAGGGAAAGTTCTGCACTAAGGCGGGTATATACTGTGCATAAAGCCAGAAACAAAATTCTCAGTAAAGTGATAAAAAAAAAAAGATGATACCTTTTGTGCAGAAATTCTAGGGCAGTTCACCAGCCTGTTGTAATTCGAATGCGTAGCACTCAACCCACTCCCTGTCAACAGCCTCCCCAATTAGAAACCGATTACACAAGAGAAATTGCTCTGTTATGCAGTGCTAATCTGATGTCCGATGAGCTGGTTGGTTTCAAACTCCATCATGTGTGTTGATAATGCGTTATGCACTAGAGACTTCTAGAATTACTAACCAAGGGCCTGTGCTTGTTACCCGATCACCGCAAAGCCAACACAACTAATTCCAACGGCAACAACTCTCAGAGGAGCTTCCGCCTCTGCACTTCCCACCTTTCCTTCTGAAATGCTTCTAAGGCTTCTTTCTATCAAAGGACAAGATAGGAGCATGCACCTTCAAAGCAACGATGCAACACACTTTGGACTTTGAGTCCGGTAAAAGTAAAGGAGGGAGCCATCCTTCAAGTTAGGCTTGGATTCAATCTCTGCTCCCAAAAGGCTGGCCATGCCCCCATCATCTCACTTCAAATAATCTCTTTCAAGTCACCTTGCCCTCTACAGTGATGAAGATGAAGGGCTCAAACTCCTCAGCTGAAGTCTATCAATGGGAAATCAGGACCCTAAGCACATCACAATGCACTCGGCATATCACAGGGATTGGGCCCAATGAAAGGAATGGGTCTAAAAATTAAAGGTGGGATACCTAGGCTCCCTGTCCACTGAATGGGGAGAGATTAGGCACCTAAGAATGTGATCTACAAAAGCCAGCACCCTAGGAGGGGAGTTGCCTAAACTAGCCAATGGGACGTACCGATGAGAGGAGTGTGGCTGAAGCCCTGCCCCTCTTTCAGAGATAGGTGTCTAAGTCTGGGGTTCAGGGGGATACACCTATCTCTGCTTATCTACCTACAAACGGGAACCTGCTGTCCAAAGCCTGATGGCTTAGGTGCCTAAGACGCTTCTTGCACTTGCTCTCTGTCTCTGGCCCAGTGACTGTTTCATTGCAGAGAGAGAGAGAGAGTGGATGAGAATGACTCTGTAGTCCAGTGTTTAGGGCACTCATCTGCGAGATTGGAGACCCAGTCCCCCTGCTCCAATAACTCTCATTATTTATCCACAGTGAAATAACTTCAACAGGAGAGACTGAGGGAGCCCTCCTCATAAGGACATCTCATAGCTCAGTGGTTACAGCACCCTCCTGAGACATAGGAGACTCCCCATTCAAATCCTTTCTCGCCTTCTGAAAAAGAGGGGGGAATTGAACTTGGGGCTCCTACATCCCCGGGGAGTGCTCTAGCCAGTTGGCTAAAAGTGAGAAGGTGGGCACTGGTGGGAACTCCTCCCGTTGGATTCTGAATGGGACCCAATCCAGTAGGCAGTCTCTGAGCACACTTACCAGATCAGGCCCAACATGCGACTTTGATGAACAAATACTATCTTCCTCTGGTTTATGAATCGCTCAGGATGCTGAGAGGGAGGCAGGAGTACGTCTGCCCAGGGGCAGAAACATAGGTGCCTTGGGCACTTTTACACTGAAAACTTAGGTGTTGAGTGAGTTTAGGTGCCAAGGGGGTTTGATGGGGGTTTTGTGGATTGCAGTGGAGCCAGAACGGGAATGTAAGTGTCTTTGGAGTTCTGGGCCTAAGAAACTAGGGGGTGCAAGAAATGAAATCTAGGGTAAAATTTTCAAAAGTACTTAAGTAACTTAGGAGCCTAAGGTCAAGATTTTCAAAAGTATATAGGCATCTGACTCCCACTGAAATCAATGGGAGCTCAGTGCCTAAATACCTTTAAAATACTTAGGAACTTAGTTCCCAATTCACAAAGGTACTGAGGTACCTAAAGAGGCAGTTAGGCACCTAATTGTCACTGACATCCTCAAAATTGTTGCTCAGCTGCCACTTAAGTCCCTATACGTGCATAAGTTTCCACCAGTTGGCCTGCACAAAGCCACCTGATTCAGCCCCACAGCTAATGAACTGCTCAGAGCCCTAGCTCAAATGGAAGCAGGGTTCTCACCAATCTGACCCACTCCCATGGGCATGCTCTGAGCATGCCTAAGACCTGATACCTGTCACAACAGATCACCCAGATGAGGTGGGGAGGAAGAAGAAAGGGTGGGTGTGTCTGTCCATCCTGTTGATTAGAGCACTCAGCTCAGATATGAGAGACCTGGGTTCAAGTCCCTGCTGGGAAGCATGTTCAAGTTTAACCATAAGCAAAACTTTACACAGCTGGCAGGTTACTGAACAGCATGTCCCTGAGGGCAGATGTAAGCAGTGTAAGGTGAATTTCTTGATGGGAAGATGAGAGAGAGCTGTGGGGAGTTAATGCATCTAACAGGATAAAAAGTAAATGGAAACCAGCATGTCAGGTCAAGTGTCCTTTCCTTGTTTCTAACATTGATGAGGTCCTTACAAAAAGCTCAGCGTCAATGGCACATTTCCAGTGAACATAGTACGAGGAAAAACACAGCATTCAAACCTATGTGTGGTATATGCTGAGTTAGGCCCTTTCTACATTAAAGACCTTGGCACTGGTAGTCCTGTAATACACTCAAATAAGACACCCCCCTTCCCCCCCCATTTGCACTGCTGTTCTGAATCTACATTAAGAGTTTACACCACAGTAACTACATTGATGTAGTTACACCAGTATGAATTACCTTACTGGAGACAGGGCCTAACTAGGCATACAACCACCCCCATTCCCAGCCACTTAACAATTTATCATTGACACCTGCCTCTCCCTCTGCATCACCCCTAAATGTTTTGCTTGGTCTGGACTGAAATGTGGCATTGATGTAAGTCAGGCTTAAAGTAGTGACTCCAGCCAAGCCAGTTAATAATCCACCCCAGAGTTTATCCAGCTGCAGTCCAGTGAACTCTATCTTGCCTACAGAAGTGGGTTAGAAACCTTGGGCTGGTGGATACATTCCCCCTTTCTGAATTTTCTTAATGAATTATTTTTTATCATTGCAGTAGTGCCTATGTTGTTGTTGTTAATTATTTGTACTGGAGTGTGCTTGGTGGTGTGTCAGGTAGACAGGGTTTTGGTCAGAGGAGGGGGCACCTAACACCACTTATACACACTCACTCCTGAATTTGGTCTCTGTTCTTTATGTCTGTGTTAGAATACAGGCCCCTAAAAAAGTCAGCATATTAGAAACTCTGAAGAGCTCTGCACAGTCTTGGCTCTCGTGGCATGTCATTTTTACAGCTGTGCTCATCAGATCAAACAAAACTTTAATGTGTTTGGTTTTATTGAGGTTGGAAATTGAAATTTCCAATCTCCGGGTTTTAAACGTAAAACTACAAATGTATTCATGCTTCTTAATGGGGCACTTTACCAATGTCTGCCCGAGTCCTGCAGCAGTGCTTTTTTGTAATTAATGGCTAACTTGATCCACATTAATCTCGGTGAGCAATCATCTTTCTTTTCTGCTGGTATTTTATTACTACTGTACATTTTACTAGGCACATCAGGTTGAGTTATGTAGCCAAAAAGTCATGTCACTGAACAAGCCCCTGCTGGTGATAATTGGGACGTGGAAAACTGGCTGCTGCAGAAGATCTCGCTTGAATGTAACTTGCTACCTGAAAATGCTCCAAGAGCCCTAAAGGCCACACTGAGAAAGGAAGACACTAATACTGTGCATATTAAAATGAGCAACTCCTAACACTTTTTCAGAGACAGCTAAAGTGATGTTCCAGTCAGAGGGAGAAGGCGAAGGGAAGTTAATTAGGTTAAAAGGAATATTCAGTTGGAACAAGGTCCTAAACTGAGAGGTAGAAGAGGCTCTTCTTGCTGGTGGTTAGTTCCAAACTCTTTGCTTTGGGTGGAGACTCCTCCTTCAGCCTTTGGGGAGGCAGGAATTCACCCGGAAATCACTCCAATGTTATCAGTAATAAATAATCAGTTTGATCAGCAAACACACTGGCCCAGTGCTCCCCGCATCAGTTCCCCCAGTCATTGACAAGGGGTTTCCTTCCCTTTGGGCTCTGATTGATCATCATGTACAGTACAGGTTCATGGGGGGCTACGTGCTCAGACTGCTCCCTGTGCCTGTCCCCCAGCTCATAGCTCAAACTATCAGCCTGCTTTGGCCATTCTCCCTACCACAACAGCAGTTACATGCACCCTTTCCAGCCATCCCGGCTGTTCCCTCCTTCAATCCCAGGAGAGATGGCAGTTCTCTAGCCAACCAAAGCCCTGAGAGGGTGGAAAGACTGGCTTCTCCTGTTTGCCCATCGCCTGCCAGTCATGGCTCCATGGACATGGACCGCTTTTGCAGCATGCTGCTTATCTGTGGAGTGGGGCTACACAGAAACTTGTGGAGCATGAAAATCAGGACAAAGAAAAGGGGTTATTCCTTCTATGCATGCCCAGGGCACATATTGCTCCACAGAAAGGGGCGGAGGGAGGAGACAGAGCCAATCTCAACCTGCTCATGGAGCAGGTCTTGTGCCCCAGGGTCTTTTGCACTGGGCTCAGCTCCCTGCATCACTCCCACCCCAACCAGTCCTATATCATATATACACATTTGAAATTTTCAGATCTGGTCGAGCTCTGATGCAGCTACAGCAGTGACAGCAGGAGTGCTAGTGTGAACTGGGTTCCAGGATTTATACTGCCATGGGGTCTAACCATGTTCCGAGTTAGATGGCATGGTGATAAAAATGTCTGGGTGCACAGATGGGAGAAGTGCCAGTCTAGACAAGGCCTTAAAGGAACAATTTGGCCCATCTTTCAAATGGTGTGAAATGAAAATGACAATAAGCGTAAGATGTAAGGAGGAGACAAAGGAGAGGGAATGGCTGTCAGAGACCAGATAATGGCTCTCAGAGACCAGACAACACAAGAAAGTAAAGCTCTTGCTTTTTTGGGGAGGGGGAGGGGGGGTTGTGGACATGAGGAAGGGTATGTCTTTTATCTTTCTCTCTTTGTCCCCTTCCCCCCCAACTATCTGATTACAAAAGTAAGAAGCTTTTAATTAGCTTTTTAGATGACAGCTTGAAGCTGGCCTGTTTGTAAGGCAATATGAAAGCCATACCTTGCCTAAATGAAGGCTAAGGCTGAGATAACAGGAAGTGCCCTTGAGGAGTCATCATACTGAAAAGTCTAATGATTAAATGTTTCAAAGACCTTTAACTTGATTCTGAACTCGGTGACACCAAGATAAATTCAGGGTAACAATTGACAGCAGCAGTTTTTACCAGGTGTCACTTCTGTAAGTGGGCTGAAATGCTGTTTCCTTTATTTAACGGTGGGGGGGGGGGAATGGGCACTGGAAATGTTCATTTTGTGATGTGCCTATGGAGGGGCAATTCCAAGGGAGGCAGTATATCAGCCTATGTACACTGTACACAACATGTATACAGTCCCGAGACCAGTGTGCAGTTAGTAGCCTGTCAGAGCACAGAGACTGGCATACTGTGCAGCTATCAAGTGGTAACCGAACAGCGCTACACTTTCACTAGCGGAGACAATTCCATGTCTGCACAACTGGGAGTTACTGAACACACAGAAGAAATAACCAGCCTAGTGTTATAATTATTGTCCTGAAAATCAACTACAGTGGAATCCTCTTTCAGTGAATTCACTTTTCCTACAGAACAATTTAACTATTAACTGGAAAAATACTGGATCAGTGCCATACCGGGGTTGGACAGCAATAACCACCAACCACAAGAATGAAGACTCTGAGAGCAAAGTTGCTGTGGTCCAGCTGCTGAGTGCTTGACCCCGTACAAGACATAAAGGAAGAAATGGCCTCTACCCAGAGAAACTTACAATCTAAATATGTGGCTAAACAAAAGAACACACTGGGAAACCTGGAATATGGTATTAGCTTATAGCTTTCTTTTTATTGTTGTTTTTTAATGGCAACTCACCCTATATGCTTACCACCATGTATTTTATAATAAGACACTACTAGGGCTGACTTTCAAAGTACTGAGCACTTGCATTGACTTTATTAGAATTTATTTTTATGTCACTTCAGCCCATTAGGGCATGGCATGCCACTGTTCTGAAGCAGACCAGTCCATTGAAATCAATGGGGAGTTGTGCTTAAAATGACTGAATCATATACCTCTAATATACTAAACTGCACATTTAAGCAGAAAAGCAGGAATAGAAAATAGTAAGTTTGTGCAATGTAGCCAAGTTGTTGCTGGACTCTTTACTTTTCCTGACTTTCTGTGCTTTTAACTGGTCCATTTTAAAGCTGTATTAAAATTTTGACTTCTGATTTCCTATGAAAAGCAAAAAAATTTAAAATTAATTTGCCTACAGTGGTAAGAGATGCCACCAACTGAGCCAATAAATACCTTAACTCAGAAAGCATGAAACTGTAGATAATCATCATGATCCTGATCTCACTCTTACTAGTGTAAATCTGGGGTAACTCAGCTGAAATCAAAGGAGTTAAACCAGTGCAAGGTCAGAATCTGGATTAGTATTATAGAATCTGGACTTAAGTATGGGTATAAAAGGGGTTAGAATTTGGCTTGGTGATGATGGATGGGTAAAAAGGAAAGAACCCAGATTAAGCTTCTGGTTAAAAAAAATAATTTGCAAGTTTGAAGGTCAAAAAAACAAATATTTTTAGCTGTAAAATATAGAAATTTGATATGGAATCAATGAAGCACTGTAAATATAGAACCCCATAATGCTATTTTTACTACAGTCGCATTTCAGAAAAGTACCATTCACAAATGTTTTGCCAAATATTCCTTCAGCTGTAAACAAGCCAAAGGATCTATCCTTTTGATGAATATTTTTACTATGAAAATATAACATCTCAGAGCAATGCCATACTGTGGAACAACTCTATGATTATAAATCCATATATATAATCTGCATAACCTACTTAAATGTGGAAAAACAACATTAAGAATATAAGGCACTTCTGACTTGTAATCGCATAAGAATGGCCATATTAGGCTAGACAAATGGTCCACCTAGCCCAATATCCTGTCTTCCGACATTGGCCAATACCAGATGCTTCAAAGGGAATGAACAGAACAGGGCAGTTATCAAGTGATCCATCTCATCATCCAGTCCCAGCATCTGGCAGTCAGAGGCTTAGGGACACACAGAGCACGGGGTTGCATCCTTGACCATCCTGGCTAATAGCCACTGATGGACCTATCCTCCATGAACTTATCTAATTCTTTTTTGAACCCAGTTATAGTTTTGGCCTTCACAACATCCTCTGGCAACAAGTTCCACAAGTTGACTGTGTGTTGTGTGAAAAAGTACTTCCTTTTGTTTGTTTTAAACCTCCTGCCTATTAATTTCATTGGGCGATCCCAATTTCTTATCTTATGTGAAGGGGAAAATAACTCTTTATTCATTTCTCCACACCATCCATGATTTTTTAGATCTCTATCATATCATGTCTCTTTTCCAAGCTGAACACTGCCAGTTTTTTCGATCTTTCCTTAGATGGAAGCTGTTCAATACCCTTAATCATTTTTGTTGCTCTTCTCTGTACCTTTTCAATTTTTAATGTCCAGAACTGCATGCAGTACTCAAGGTGTGGGTGTACCATGGATTTACATAGTGGCATTATTATATATACAGTCTTATTATCTATCCCTTTCCTAATAGAAAAGGAGTACTTGTGGCACCTTAGAGACTAACCAATTTATTTGAGCATAAGCTTTCGTGAGCTACAGCTCACTTCATCGGATGCATACTGTGGAAAATACAGAAGATGTGGTTATACACACAAACCATGAAAAAATGGGTGTTTTTCACTACAAAAGGTTTTCTCTCCCCCCACCCTACTGGTTTGTGTGTATAAAAACATCTTTTGTATTTTCCACAGTATGCATCCGATGAAGTGAGCTGTAGCTCACGAAAGCTTATGCTCAAATAAATTGGTTAGTCTCTAAGGTGCCACGAGTACTCCTTTTCTTTTTGCGAATACAGACTAACACGGCTGTTACTCTGAACCCTTTCCTAATGGTTCCTAACATTCTTTTAGCTTTTTTGACTGCCGCTGAACATTGAGTGGATGTTTTCAGAGAACTATCCATGACTCCAAGATCTCTTTCTTGAATGGTAACAGCTAATTGAGACCCCATCATTTTGTATGTATAGTTGGGTTTATGTTTAATAATATGCATTACTTTGCATTTAACAGCACTGAATTTCATCTGCCATTTTGTTGCCCAGTCACCCAGTTTTGTGAGATCCCTTTGTAGCTCTTCAAAGTCAGCTTTGGACTTAACTATCTTGAGTAATTTTGTACCATCAGCTAACTTTGCCACCTCATTGTTACCCCTTTGTCCAGATCATTTACGAATTTGTTGAATAGCACAGGTCCCAGTACAGACCACTGGTGGACACCACTATTTACCTCTCTCCATTCTGAAAACTGACTATTTATTCCTACCCTTTGTTTCCTGTCTTTTAACCAGTTACTGATCCCTGAGAGGCCCTTCTCTCTTATCCCATGACTGACAAGGTCCCTCGCCAACTAAGCAACTAAGTCTTTCTGAAAGTCCAAGTACACTATAGCCACCAGATCACCCTTGTCCATATGTTTGTTGACCCCCTTAAAGTATTCTAATAGACTGGTGAGGCATAATTTCCCTTTACAAAAGCTGCGTTGACTCTTCCCCAACAAAAAGTGTTCATTTACGTGTCTGTAATTCTGTTCTTTACTATAGTTTCTATAATATGCCTGGTACTGAAGTTAGGTTTACCGGCCGGTAATTGTCTTGGTCACTTCCAGAGCCTTTTTTTTAAACTGGCATCACGTTAGCTATACTCCAGTCATCTGATACAGAAGCTGATTTAAGTGATAGATTACATATCACAATTTTGCAATTTCATATTTGGGTTCCTTCAGAGCTCTTGGGTGAATACCATCTGGCCCTGGTGACTTATTATTGTTTAATTTATAAATTTGTTCTGAAATCTCTTCTACTGACACCTCAGTCTGGGACAGTTCTTCAGATCTGTCACCAAAAATAATGGCTCAGATGTGGGAATCTCCCACAGATCCTCAAAGGTGAAGACCGATGCAAGCAATTCATTTAGCTTCTCTGCTATGTCCTTGTCTTCCTTGAGTGCTCCTTTGGCACCTCGATCATCCAGTGACCCCACTGCTTGTTTGGCAAGCTTCCTGCTTCTGATGTACTTAAAAAAAAAGTTTTGCTGTTAGTTTTTGAGTCTTTTGCTAGTTGCTCTGCAAATTCTTTTTTGGCCTGCCTAATTATACTTTTACACTTGACTTGCCAGAATTCATGGTCCTTTCTATTTTTGACTTCCAATTTTGACTTCCACTTTTTAAATGATGCCTTTTTTTGCTTCAAATTGCCTCTTTTACTCTGTTTAGCCATGGTTGCATTTTTGGTCCTCTTACTGTTTTTTTGTTTGTCTTTTTTTTAATTTGGGGGTATACATTTAATCTGAGCCGTATTCTGGTTTTTTTAAAAAATTTCCATGCAGCTTGCAGGCATATCACTCTTCCGACTGTTCCTTTTAATTTCTGTTTAACTAGCTTCCTCATTTTTGTGTAGTTAGTTTCCCCTTCTAAAGGTAATTAGTTTATGATGGCATTACAGCTGACTGATTAAAATATCTGAGACAAAAGCCTTTATTCATTACAGTTATATGTTGAAATATGAGAACAAAGTAACTTGATTTATAATATAAAATATGATTTTAGGAGAAATTAATCATTTTTTCCTCCTAACCTCTCATTTTCTTTTATTTCCTTCTAATCTTCACAGTAATAGCAACATCCATGGACATGTTAGCAGTTCATTTGTGCTGACAATTCCTCATTGCCTATTATCTAAAATTAGTATTTATGCTGAGACAGATATTGTGACAAACTCCACCATCATTTACCACCAACCACTGTAGTGTTATATCAACTGTAACTTACCATAGAAGTCTTGTGTATGAAACACCTTTGTGTTAGTAGCATGGAGTTCCCATTTCCCCCTCTGCATATAGTAAACAGAATAACACTGGAACTTCACATAAAATTCCAAGACATAACACTACATTAAAATGAGGGAGTTAAGGCTGAGAGTACATCAACTTAACCGAAGGGTAAAAAGCCTTACCGGGGTGTAGTAATTATCCCCAAACTAAGCATTACAAACACAGGAAATTTCACAAGTGGGGTTGAACTTAAAAGAAATGCAAACATATTAAAGGATGGAAATGCACCATTAAGGCACCCAAACAATTTTTACATGCCTTGTAGTGACATCATGCAATAGCAATAAGATAACGAATACAGCATTTTAATGTATGTGGTCTCAGGTGAGATTAAACTGATTTTTAAAGACACTTTTTCATATTTTCTTTCCCTTCAAGGTGTCACCACAGGGCAGAGTTGGGCTTTCAAACACTGATGACCAGAACCACAGAACCTTTAAAGAGCACGGACAGTTGGGCCTACTAATCAACCAGTGGGAACCACTGACACATGTGTACAATCTTCCTCACACCACTGATGCATTACAACCAACATAATGGCTGCATACAAATTAGCCATACAGAAAGGGCAATGTGCGGTTGACTTATTGAATTAACAATAGCCCCGCTTAATAGTTATCTGAGCTGTTGACCTGACTCTGTCCTAGCCTATATAAACATAGCAATTAGATACAATAATTGTTTATAACTTAGGCTTTGTGTAATTATGTACAAGATTTCATTTAATTTCAACTATGTGAAAAAATGGAAGATTCTGTGATATTCTGTTATTAAGACCATTCAAGACAATTAAAAGACTGATACAGATTTTAAATTTCTTAGATTTTCCAGTATTTAATTAATTTTTACTCAAACTAATTAATGGATTTACTGTAAGTGCACATTTTACTCATAAACTAATTAATGGATTTACTGTAAGTGCAAAATGGAACTCAGCTTTCACGATGGATTCGTGACCAGTGCCTCCATTACGGTTGAAAAGAAATCTGGGTGTGATACAGTATCTCACATGCTGATGCTTCATGAGCTTCTGAAGCATAAAGCAGATACGGGGCAAATTCTAATGGCTTCTACACAAATTAATAAGAGACATCAGAAAATCAAATTTGCTTGATTACGGAGCCAGCATGGATCACCACACAGACTCCCACAGACATGACAAACTGTGAATTGTAGGTATGGGCAGCAGCAGTGCAAACTTCTCACAATGTCCTGCAAATGTTCTGTACAGCAACCATACAAAACGGGACCACCTCCAAAGGTGAGAGGTTAATTCAACCTTCACTCCTATCCAATACTAGGGCTGTCTGCTGAGATGGCCAATTGTGGTGGAGTTTTTTGTGATATGATGCCTGGGAACTGAAATGAGACCACCAAGCATCCGTCAGTTTTGATCACCACTAATCTGAGCTAGATGTGTACCAGTTGGTAACATAGAGGTGAAAGGTTCCATGGCTCAGCTCCATAAAGGGACTTATGCTGCGTGTAGCATTGCAGAGTTGAACTTTTACCTAGAAAATCACTGGAATCCACAAACTATGGTTTAGTTGCCTAAACCCTCTATGATTAGGCAGCTAGCTTTTTTCTTGGAGGAGGTGGTGGTCATGCTGCCTCCCTTATAATTTTTAGCCCAGTGGGATAGTCTGATATGGGTCTCTCAGTCTCTCCTGTTGAAGCTATTACACTCTGTATAAATAAATAGTCATTAGCCCAGAAAAAGCATCAGATTGACTTTATAGCCTGGTGGTTAGGGCACTCACCTGGGACGTAGGAGACCTAGGATCCAATCCCCCTGCTTTAATGATTCTTTATGTATCCAAAGTGGAACAGCTTGAACAGGAGAGATTGCGGAAGACCCACATCAGAATATCAGGCAACTTTTACAGCAAAAATTAAGGCACTGAATGAGTTTACACAGCTACAGGGTTAGGTGCCAGCCGAGTGTGGATTTTGTGGATTGCAATGGTGCCTAAATCTGGGATTTGGGTGCGTAAATCGCCTTGGGGATTTGGGCCTGTGTGCCTCATTTTCTTCACTTGTACATTGCAGAGAACGATACCAACTTTTGGAAAGTGCTTTGAGATCTACAAATGAAATAAGAGCTAAGCATAACTCTTATATCCTAGCACCAATCTTCTCGCTTTCCCATTTTAAGAAATAAAATCTCTCTGAATCCCAAATAAATGTTGAGCTGCAATGTGCATAACAAGCCTCCTTCCATTTTATCAGATGCTCTTAGGATAGGTCTTATACTCCTGATGTAAATTGTAAGTAAATAATAATTATGTCTGTCAAAATATTTCATAAAAAATTCACATTCAGAGGTGCCTTTAGCAGCATAATCTCTTCTCCAGGAAAACAGAAAAAGCAACCATCATCTCGTATGTATTACATCAAAACAACCAAGAAGTAAAAATAGTAAGTAAGATTATGCTTCACCTAAAAAGGTAATGCCAGTATTTAAATCACCTCATTCAAGTGCATCTAACTGCAATTAGATGTAAGCCTTCCATGAGCTACTTTATGGCTAGCTAATTTTCCTGGGTATTATCTGACCCTTCCCGGCTAAAATCCAAATTAATAGTATAACATAATGCACTTCTCCAGGGGCTTAACAAGACCACTAATGGTGCTTATGTAAATACCCTGCTCAGAGAAAATAGAAATGTAGCTCAGTTCCAAGGTGATGATTGACCTGCTTATATGCATCCATCCTGCATTATTATTCAGCTGGTTTCTTGTCTCCTTGGCAGAGTCAGCAATGAAACAACACTTTAATGGGTCATTTATAAATGACGAACAGTGAGGGCCCAATTCTGTTCTTATATTGGTGTCATCAAGAATAGTCTCACTGAAGTCAATGGAATGATACTGGTATAAGGAAGAACAGAATCAGGACTTCAGAAGTCCAATAATAAGAAGTCAGAAGTCATTACAAATATACTAATATTCTCTACATTCTCCTTTACTAAAGTCCCTGAATTCTTTATGGTTCTAGGCTGACAATCATTTTTCTTATTTAGCAAGATAAAGTAAACTTTACTCTGGCCAAGTCTTGACCTGAATGATGCTTGGTGTTACATAACAAGTAGCGATGGGAGAATCTCAGAAATTGAGGAGTTTCTGTTCTGATTTCCTGTTTGAAGTATTGTGTACGGCATAGTTAAAGGATTGGGGAGTTGAGTAAAAATGGTGACCCAATTAGACATTCACAACAAAGGACTCTGAAACGTAAATATCAAAGGCCCAAGCAAAGGATTAAAGTGATCAAATGAGTCTCTGGCAGTCAGAAAGAATGTGGGTGAGAAATGGCAGAAGACAGAATGTAAATTGGCAAACAAACAGCAGCTTTCTGCAGCTGAAAAGGGGCCCAGGGAACAGGAGTGAAGCAAACAGATTTGAAAATCAAAACATTTCTGCAGAGCATGGTGGCCAATTAAAGCCAAGAAATACAAAAACACACAGCCCAGTAATCAGGAAAGGGCTGTGCTCTATCCAGCATATAGTATATTTAACAATGAACTGTTTCAATCCAACAGTCCTTTGTAATGTTCTGAGAGGGTAAGTGAAATACTTCAGTTTTGTCATTGTTTAATGTGCCCATTTTCTAGGAAGAGGATGAAAGAGAATTTTTAATAGAAGTATTTTTAAATGTTACATCCGTGGTTTTCAACCTGTGGTCTGCGAACCCCTAGGGATCCACAGACTATGTCTAAGATTTCCAAATGGGTCCACACCTCCATTCAAAATTTTTTAGAGGTCTGCAAATGAAAAAAGATTGAAAACCACTGTGTTAGGTGAATGTTCCTAGTTTCAAGTGATCCATCAGAAGTGAAAAACCACACACTAATACAAATTTCCCTACACTGCTCCCCAGTGAGCCTCAGCACTGCCCTGGTGGGACCTCTTCCAGCAGTGGGAATCCATCGCCCACTCATTCCTAGTCAATTAGTTTCATTTGTGATAGTTTTATGTTATGGACATTTGTCCTACAGAAACTGAATTGAGACCACAAGTTAATCTGGTTAATATTAATCATCTTCAGCTAATAAAAATCTTCGGTCCATACTGATGAGGGGTGGATTTAAACCAGCAACAGACAGGTCCAGTCCTTTGAGCCATTGTTTCTCCCAAAGCTCACATGCCAATTTTTCAAAGGATAAAGATCTACATTTAGCTTAGGTTGAAGGTCTGCAGGTACAGTGCAAGTTGATCAATGGTTCACTTGAATCTCCAGGATGTAAAGCAGAAACCTTATTACATGTAAATAAAAATAAAATACAGCTAGAATTGGACCCACACTTTTACCCCAGTCAAACTGAGCAGAATGTTAAAAATAAAATGCTGTCAGTAGCCAACTTCTTTAGTGAAAGTAGCAGTGCATAAAGCTGAATTGAATAATTAATGAAACTACAGTTGCAGGACCCATGTGATGGAAGAAACTGCTTGTACAAAGTGAATTTTTCCCTGCAGTAAGTAAATGTCAGCAATGTATTCCCAACTGAGTCACCATCTAAATATATATTGATTTTTGGATTGTCTTAAAAATACATCCACAATTGTAAGAAATGTAAATGTTTCAATTACCAGAACTGGTACAAATATAATAAAATAATAGATGAAAATAAACTTGCTATGATTTACTCTTATCTCAGTGTCAAAAGTGCACATAAAATACCTGCCCTTGGCTAAGTACGGTACTTACACAGTATCAATTTCAGGAGGACTGATGGGTCAGCAGTTGCTATAGTAACAGCAGTACAGCAAGGCAGAGTTAATATAGGAAAGCCTTTTAAGTTGTTACATACCCTACTGTGCCGTTACTGGCGTGAGCAGACGGAGGGAGATTTTATATTTTATATTGTGCCAATGCTAATGTTACACACAGTGTATGAACATGGGCCAGCAGGACAAAGGCTAAGTCTATTTATTTAAAAATGCACTAAGGATTGCCTTATTTGAAGAAATGACCTTAGCTTCTTTCTTGCTGCAAGGGTTTCATGACCTAGGGGTAAAAATGCCTGAACCCTGCCTACATTATTGTCTACACTGCACTCTGGCTGACACTGGTGCAACTGCACTGCTGCTACCGGGGCATCTGCCGTGCTGCCAGGACCGGCTCTAGGCACCAGCAAAGCAAGCACGTGCTTGGGGCAGCACAATTCTAGGGGCGGCAGTCCGGCCACCCTTTTTTTTTTCGGAAAAATTCACCAATGTACAAAAAAAAACCCCACATGAAGAAGTAGTGCGATAGGAGCGTGATGTGAAAAATATCATGTCACATCATGACACGGTCACTCATAATGTGAATGTGCGTAAATGTGTAAATGTTAACAGTTATTGATTAATTAAATCAGGAATCATGATTACTTGTGTGTACTGTGCCACCCTATCTGCGCCAATTTCCATGTCACATCAATGGCAGTGGTTATAGGGCTAAAACGACTTTCCAGTACTGCCTACTGGCAACAAAGAGAGAAACGAGAAACAGCAAAAAGAATTAGAAAACTATCTCATACTTTAAATAAGTATTTTTAAAAAGTTGACAATCAAGGAGAAAGCTCTAAGCAATGCATTGAAAGTGATTATTCATCAACTGATGAACACCAATCGAACCAAAGATTATCTTTATCTTTATAAAGATGAACAACAATCCGATCAAAGATTATCTTCACTAGCTGATAAAGACGAACAATCACAATCCATCCAAAGATTTACTTCTTCAGCTGAAGAGTCCAGAAACGAAGAACTGTTATCCAAATCTAAAACCGAAGAACAATTATTGGAAGGTGGAGAAACTGACATAGGATCGGATCCAAGTACATGGCCGACAATAATTACTGATGCAATGCTAATGATTATTGTGAAAAAAGGTCCTTCAAAACTAGATCCTACATTTGAATATCCATTTAATGAGTCAAATTGTTGATTTATGCCATCCAGTATGAAGAAAATAATGAAAAATGGGGAACAGTTAATAGATCGTGGTTAGTGTATTCACAGACCAAAGATGTAGTTTTTTGTTTTTGCTACAAACTGTTCTGTAACTCGGATATTCTTCTGGCAACTACAGGTTTTAATGACTGGCGAAATTTGCATCAGTGTCCGAAAGAACATGAAACATCAAAAAATCATTTATGCTCGTTGTCAAATTGGATTGAGCTGTCAAACAGATTATGTTCCGGTACAACAATCGATGCAGTACAGCAATGTCTACTAAATTCAGAAATTGTACGTTGGCAAGCTGTGTTGGAACGTTTACTGGCAATCATTAATTTCCTAGCCGAACAGTGCCTTGCATTCCGTAGATCCTCGGCTATTTTATATGAGAATAACAATGGAAATTTCTTGAAATTGGTTGAGTCATTGGCAAAATTTGATAGTGTTATGGCTGAGCATGTACAAAAAGTGAAAGATGGAGAGATTCACAACCATTATTTGGGTAAAAATACACAAAATGAGATAATACAATTAATTTCTAATGGAGTGCGTAATGAAATTTTGTCAGATTTGAAACATGCCAAATATTACTCAAGATCTGAGCAAAACCAAGCAAATGTCAATAATTTTACGATTTGTGAAAACTGATGAAAATGCAGAAGTGAAAATGCAGAAGTGAAAATTTGTGAAACACTTTCTAGAATTTATACCAGTGAATGAAACTACTGGGAAAGCCCTCACAGATGTAATTCTAGAGAGATTGGAACACTATGGAATACCTTTAGAAAATATGCGTGGCCAAGGGTACGATAACGGCTCAAACATGCGAGGACGACATACAGGCGTACAGCAAAGAATATTGAATTTAAATAATCGAGCTTTTTTCGTTCCTTGCCATGCGCATTCACTCAATCTGGTTGTCAGTGATGCCGCCAAATCATCTAAAAGATGCCATTTCATATTTTACCACAGTGCAAGCAATTTACAACTTTTTTAGTGCTTCCACACACTGTTGGGCAGTCTTGAAGAAGCATCTTGAATAAAAACTCACACTTAAACCTCTAAGTCAAACTAAATGGGAAAGCAGGATAGATGCTATTAGACCATTCCGATATTCATCAGGAGAGATTTATGATGCACTATTCGAAATAAGCCAGGACTTGTTGTATGATCCTTCATTTCGACATGAAGCTTAAACATTGGCTCAGAAAATGATGCAGTTTCAATTTTCATGTTGCACAGTTATTTGGCATAATATTCTAAATCAAATTAATTTGACTGGCAAAGTTATGCAGAACATAACCATAGACATATCTGAGGCAAAGATGATTTTCAATGAAACGCTGGAATATTTAAAAAAACACCGTTCAGATGAAGGATTTGAAGAAACTGTCAAAGAATCAACAACAATAGCAGAGGATCTTGATTTTGAACCGACGTTTGCACCTCAACAATTCATTTGTCCTTGGAAAAAAAACAAGACAGTTTTGTTATGAGGGTCAAGATGATCCTATTCTTGATCCAAAAGAAAGGTTTAAAGTTGAATGTTTCTATTGTATTTTGGATGTAGCTATAACTTCCATTGAAGAAAGATTTTATCAGTTGCATGGTCATTGTGAAACTTTTGAATTTTTATACGATATTGGAAATACTAAAAATCAGTTTTCCAAAGAAGACCTTATGAAGCACTGCCAAGACCTACATTTAGCGCTCAGTACTGATAACGTTGCTGACATTGATGGAGTTGAATTGTATGATGAATTAATTGATGACATTGATGGAGTAGAATTGTATGATGAATTAATAGCTTTATCTGAGCTAATAAGTCATAAAACTTCTCCTCTAAAAGTATTAGAATTTATAGCAAGAAATGATTTTTTCACTCCAAACACTGCTATAGCATTACGCATTCTTTTAACATTACTAGTATCAGTGGTTTCATATCGATCGCAGTGTTTCAAAACTGAAATTACTAAAAAATTATTTTAGGTCCACCATGTCTCAAAATTGTTTGTCGGGACTTGCATTAATTTCAGTTGAAAGTACCAATGCAAAAAGTTTAGATTTCACTGAATTATTAAAAGACTACACAAGTATAAAATCAGAAAAATTCAGTTCATATAAATTCTTTTCATTTATGAGAAACTGGGCGCACCGGAAGGCACTAATGTTTTTCGTTACAGTGTATAGTTGAACCCAAATTGTTTGTAATTGTGTTTTTGTTAAAATTAAATAAGTACACTAGTAGGAAATTGTTTTATTTCACTAACTACAAATTCTGTTTTCATTTTTTTTAAATTTTAAACAGTCAAAAACAAAACAAAACAAAAAGCATTGCGAAGTGCAAATGTGTAAAAGACAAAAAAAAGCGGGGGGGGGGGGATTTTTTGCTTGGGGTGGCAAAAAACCTAGAGCTGGCCCTGCATAACGAATTTGGCACACTTTCCCCCTAGCAGTATACACAGGCACCTAACGAACACTGCGCAACTATTTTGGCCCATCCTCTTTCCTCCCAGCTAGCTAAGCAGTCACACATCTCTGAGTCCACTGGCACTCCTCCATGTGCTGCTCTGTATGTGTCCTCCAGGTACTCGATTTCCTGTCTAAATTTCCCCCACAATGCACAGGTACAAATATAGCCAGGCAGAGTGTAGTAAGAGCTGCATGTCAAGCACTTCACAGAAGAAGCCCTTTGCAATGTGCAACATCAATAGGTTTTATTTGGCCTACAAAATCCAAGAACAATACTGCATGTTCTTGAGGTCCATCTGCTGGTGCCTTAGCTATTAACTAACTATTTACACATATACAGACATATTAAAAACAAAACCTACATTAAAAGAACTTTACGCTAGGAAATGCCAGCATTAAGGATGTCTGTGCAACCTTAATTAGGCCTGCTTGTGTATAAGCATTATGACAGTGTTTTTAATTCCATGTTCACATACTATTTCTTCTATAGGACCCCTGCCTCATTCATTGCACAGGATAGAAAGTGCAGTCTGACTCCATTCTCCACCTTCTCTCCCCACCCCACTGCTTCCCAGTTCCAGTTGTTTTTGCCCAGCCAGTCCCAGTCTCATCTCCAGTTCCTCATACAATCTCAGTTCTCCCCATTTCCCTTCCTGGCTTCCAGTCTCCTTGCCCAACCAGTGCCACTCTCCCCCTGGCTTCTGGTCCCAATAGCCTTGCCCAGCCAATCTCAGTTTTTGCCTTCCAGGTCCAAGTTTCTTTGCCCTGTCTGTCCCGGTCTACCCGCAACTCTCAATCTCAGTTTCCCTTTCCCCTCCCCCAAGGCTCCCAGTCCCAAACTTCTCCAGGCCTCATAGGTCCAGCTTTTGTCCCTGCTGCATTTGAATCAGGCAGCTTTCTCCTCCATTCTGCCTGAACCCAAAAGGAGGGCACTGTAAGCATAGGAAAGATGGGCTCATTGCTCCCAGTTCCAGTGCCTTGCTCTGTGTCAGCCCAGAGCTGCAATTACAGGGTAAGTTCTTGCCAGGCTGGATTGTGCCCACTGTGAACAGAAGCTTCAGGGAATTCAGCTGCCAAACTCTGAGCATTCTCTACTGAGCATGTATGCACTGCAAGTTTTCAAAGGCTTACAACTTGGCCAAATCTGGATGAATTTTCACAGGGATGGCAAAAGGAACATCCCTGACACAAAGACCATTTCCTCTGCCAAATTCCAAGTCCCTACTCCAAGGCATGGAGGTGCTAGAGCCTCCCAAAGGAAAGGTTGCTCACATTTTTTTTAACGTGGGCAAAACAACATTTTTTCTCCAGCCTCAGCCTTGGAAATAGCTGAAATGTTTTGGCTGTAATTTTCCACAAAAAATCACCCTGCATGGAAAATATCATCCCAAATGGTTAAAGTTTGGCAAAGTTATAAGCAAATGAAAAGAGAATCTTATAATAGGAAATGTCAGACAACCTTATTAATAGGCAGTCCCACCGACGCTGTTTATAATATACATCTCTCACATGAATGGATTTAAAATGATACTGTACCATGCCAGTACAGTCTAATGACCGTATATCATTTGTCAGTGCTGGAATCAATTTAGAAGACGACATGTACATAAAACATTTTGCAAAAGGTAAGGTCCAGGAATGCCTTTTTAACTTGTGAAGTTCAAACAGGTTTGAACTTGCTCAAATACATTCTCTTCTCCCTCGTAATTAATGCTCAAAATATATCCAAAGTTGTGATGGCACAGCACATTAGTGGGTATATCTTCCCATCACCTTTATAGCTGCATTATAATTATACAATATAGTGTTTTACAATCTCAAGTATACAACCTGATCCACAAATGCACTCAGTCATACCCACACTTCATTCATTGAAATGTCTTGGACCATGAAATGCTAAATTAGAAACCATTTTCCAAAGAATTAACCAACCCCTAATTCAGTGGTTCTCAACCAGGGGTACATGTACCTCTGGGTGTATGCAGATGTCTTCCTGGGGTTACATCAGTTCATCTAGGTATTTGCCTAGTTTTACAACAGGCTACATAAAAAGCATAGTGAAGTCAGTACCAACTAAAATTTCATATAGACAAAATGAGAAAGTAAGCCATTTTTCAGTACTGGTGTGCTGTGACACTTTTATATTTTTATCATAGAATCACAGGACTGGAAGGGACCTCAAGAGGTCATCTAGTCCAGTCCCCTGCACTCATGGCAGGACTAAATATTATCTAGACCGTGCCTGACAGGTGTTTGTCTAACCTGCTCTTAAAAATCTCCAATGATGGAGATTCCACAACCTCCTTAGGCAATTTGTCTGATTTTGTAAGCCAGTAGTTATAAAGTGAGGTGAAACTTGGGGTTTGCAAGATAATTCAGACTCCTAAATGGGGTACAGTAGTCTGGAAAGGTTGAGAGTCACTGCCCTAATCTATAAATCTGTGGGAAGCATGGGAGAACGTAGCCTCAAAACTCAGATCTAACCACAGGGCTATACAAGGCCATTCCGTGCAAAGTAAATGGAAGCAGAGAGAGCTTGCAGGGACTTGCAATTCACCTTCATTCCTTTACGAGAGAGATGTGCAGGACCCAGGTATAAATCTGACTTAGAACTGACAGTGCCATATAGGCTTCAGCTGCCATTAACTTCACACTACAGGAAAGATGTACACACACACAGATAGTTTAGGATAAGCACAGACAGGTAGAGAGGAACAGAGATTAAATGTAGTTAGCTTTAGTTAACGAAACTGACAAAACACCAGCTAGCGGGGCATGTATGTGGCAGTTCAGATCTCAGGCCTACGGATTCAGGGTCTCTGCAAATTCAGGCAGACATTGCTCTAATGGTTACTCTCAGGTCTTGTTTTGAAGGTTTCCTCTGCTACCATAGCAGCTAATGACTAACTTTAAATTTAGGGAAAAAAAAGAAAAAAAAAAACAAGGCCAAGACTCTGGAAAACCATCTGCACACCCACACCCCGTCATTCCCTGCTGATCTGTCATGTCCCCTTACGGGGGCACACCCCACACTTTGGAAAATGCTGCACTATGGCTACCAGTGGGTAACCTACATTCTTCTCTTTTAAATAGGAAGAAGATAGAATGTGTGCAAGAAGTGGGAGCCTTCGGGGGGCAAAGAGAGAAAGAAAGTTCTGGAGACTCATGGGGAGTGTGTCTGGGGATGTGTGGGGACAGCTGAGGCAGGCACTCCTGGTGGAAAAAAGGTGGGGTGGGAACTGAAGAAACTGTTCTCCCCTCCAGCAGGCAATTTGTCCACTTCCTTGAAGAATGTGAGGTCAAGTGACCACCAGCTGTCCCACTTCAGTTTCTCTGGCTGTCAACACAGCACCTTTCACCAACACTGATGTAGTGCACTGGCCTGAGTAACGCAGAAGCCAGCTTTGCTGTGAGGGACAGTTGCAATGCTCATTACAGTGCACAGCAGATGCATTTGTGTTCAGTAAGCACTCGTGGTATTTTAATGAGGGCTTGACCTGCCTGCAGCCCAGCACCTATGGAACAACCTGGGATGTGCCTCATTCATACAAACACATTGTGATTTGACGGTCTTCGCTGCAAATTTGTAATGCTCGGGTCTTTCAGATTTTCAATATAAGAAACACAGGAAAATGATACAATTAAGGCAAGTATTGTCTCCTTCTCCTCCACCTAGTTACAGATGTCCCCCCCCCCCCCCACAGCAGTACCGCTGTCTTCCTACAGAGCAGGTGGAAAGAGAGTATTGTGGGGGCTGTGTACCCCGTCTGTGCTATGGAACTCTGTGGGGGCTCCCTGGATGATGTCATGGTGGAGGGGTTGGGAAAAGAGCACATCATATAAAGCTCAAGTGTCACAATTTGCAAATCATATGTAACTTGTGGCCACAGTGTTATCCTGTGTCTGGGAATTATAAATGGAGAAAAATGGCAGCCCATTATTACATCAAGCAGAAACAGAACTGAGTGCAGTGCTAGGATTTAGCCTCACTATTCCCATGACTTATAACAGGAGTTACTTGACAAAACTCCTGTTTGGTGCATGGACCACTACATTGTAGTCCACAATAATAAGATGAAGGGAGAAGACGAAAGAATCAGAGTGGTTTGTTCCCCCAACCCTGCAGAAAAAAGTGATGGCACGTTCCACCCCCTTTGTGGAAGAAACCAGGAATGATGAGCCCCAACCTTAATACTTAAAGCTATGGTGTTTTTCCCCACAAAATAACTGATGGGCTGATCTACCCTGTTTCAGCTCTTCCTCCCGGCTCCAGTTATTTTATTTTCACCCTTCAGCGGTCAGAAGAGGGATATGGCCTAACCACCTCTTTGTATGGAATTAAGCAGTGTCTGCACTAGGATTAAAAAATAAAATTTCCATAGGTGCTGTAACACCCAATGCAGCCCCACTTGTGAGCATGACAATAACGGGAGTGCCAGTGTAGGCATGAAAAGTGCACATAAAACATCCACAAAATATAGAGGCTAGCAGGAAAGAGGCCACAATACATGATGATATTCCTGGGGGAATTCTGTGCGAAAAAATCCAAAATTCTGCACCAAAAAAATCCAAAATTCTGCATATTTTATTTGTCAAAATAATGCAATATAATCATACCAGTTTCACTCATTTGGGTAATTTATTTAAACTACCATATGGAAAAAAATCACAACAGTTCAGCATTTCCTAAATACATGAAAGTTAAATTACAAATACTTGTAACCAAGGCCCTGCATTCTAGCTATAATCCTGGATTTTCATTAAGATTACATTGCTTTTATTTTGGTGCTTGGTGTTCTGTAAAGTAGAATGTCGCTTTAAATTGCTCAGACTTTCACACATGAAAGTCATACAGTTTTGTTAATACTTGTCCTGCATTTTTTTAATGGATAAGTAAAATAGATCCTGAGCTGTAATCTAACCCCATTGTGTCTCTCTGGCAGAGGAGAAAAAGGGAGAAAGCACATAGACCTTCCTAGCTGAGGACTCCGTTACTGTCATTTACAATAAGGCTCCTTTACACCATTCTGGCAAGGTAAAGGAGCCTTAATTGACTAAGAATGGGAACAACTAACTAACAGTGGGAACATTAGCAGCCTGCCTGTTTAGGGCACATCTTCACTAGCAACATTAAAGCGCTGCCGCGGCTACCAGGGGCTACTGGTGCACTGTCTACCCTGGCACTTTACAGGGCTGAAACTTACAGCGTTCGGGGGGTGTTTTTTCACACCCCAAAGCAAGAAAGTTGCAGCGCTGTAAAGTGCCAGTGTAGACAAGCCCTGAGTTATTACATTTCTGCTCTGCCTCAGGGACAGAGTCTGCTTCACACAGCCCTACACCTCCCTCCAAGCCCAGGATGCAGCAACAGTGCCGAGAGGGACAGAGAGAGTCTCTCTCACTCATTCACAGGCAGGCAGGCACCCAGCCCCACTCCCTTAATGTCTCTCGATGGATGCACGCCCAGCCTCCCCCTCCCGCGCGGTGATCTCGCGCCCAGAAGGGGCATGTGTTCCCCACAGATTTCTTTGCTCCCCCATTTTTCTGAAGGGGAGCCAAGAAATCTGCGGAAGGTATGAATTCTGTGCCCCTCGCAGGGTGCAGAATTCCTCCAGGAGTAATGATGAAGAGGGTAGCAGTGATTCTACTGCTGCTCTGAACTCATTCTCCATTGGCAGCTGGTATCACTGATGTCTTCAGGATGGTTCAAGGTCACAACCACTTCTCCCTTCAGCAATGGTGACAATGAATGATTGAGGAAGGATGTCATTTTTAGCCTGTAAGCTCTTGAAGGCAGGGATCGTGTCTTCCTAAATGTTAGGAAGTGGCTAGCATAATGTAGGCGCTACTGTAATACAAATAATAAGGAACATGGGTTTGATTTTTGATGACACCACGCTGTCACATGCACAGTTGGCATCATATCAGCACAAGGTTAGCTGCCTTCTTGATGTAATGCCTTAGCAACTCTGTGTTATTCGAACTCTACCATTCACCCACCAGACTCATCACAGGAAACAGCTCTGAAATGGCAGGACAGTGGTGATATCACTGGCTCTGCTTTTTGTTCATAGTCCTGTGGGTGGTGGGGAATTACTTTTCTTCCCAGAATACTGCATCATGGCAAGGGCCTCAGTTGTTCAGAAGGCAAAGCTACAAGATCATATCAAATGCCCCAGCAAAGGGACACGAAGTGTGTCCAAGAGTATGACCCGTGTGACTTTAAAGACTACAGGATGAAATATTAAACACTACCACACAAGAGTGCTGACCTGATCCTGCCCTCTTTGGAAACTGAATTCTCCCTTGTCCTCCAAAACACCTAGAGGAAGCTCCTGACAGTCCTTAGAAAGCTGCTAATCTTTTCAATAATTAATACCTTGAGTTTACCGAGTGTCTTCAGAGTTAGCCTCTTAAAAACGATAGGTGAAAGCTTAACTATTATCTATTAATTGTCTCACTGTAATTACAACTTGTGCCCGCACTACACAAAGAGGGAAACATGAGCACATTTCCCATGTTCTAAAAGTTTATTATGTGCTGCTGATGAATAAAGATTGCATCTGGGTCCTGAAGATATTTTATTTTATTGAATGGCACAGGACAGAAGGCAACTGTGCATTGAACTGTGCATGTGATAACAGGCTAAAACAGCTCAGTAATTGAAAACCATCAGTTCCTGCAGTGAATCAATGTTGCAAAACTTGGAGCAGTTTTTGGTGGCAGGCAATATATTTTCAGCACAGTTACAGAGCAGCAAGCACTTGAAATGCAGGCTTTCTGAAATCCAGCATGCAGCTTACCCCTGAATCAGCTTTTTGTTTTGTTTCGCTGTTTGGAGAAGGTTTCCTTTAAGAACAATACCCTGTTGCTGTTTTTCCATGTTTTGAATGTACGTGCAACTTAATGGAAGATTGACAGCAGTGCAAATGAAATTTAGAACAGAAGAGCTAAACTCCCACAAAAATTTCCATATCACCCTAATAAGGCCCTGATTTAAATATTTTAGTCATTGTAGATAATTGGTTTATCCAAGAAAAGAAGTCATATTTCTAAATCTGCACCAATGAAATCCATGGAAGTTTTGCCACAGACTTCATTGGGAGCACAGCTGGCAGTAGGGGCCAGATGCTAAGCAATCACAGCTGCCAGTGAGTCAGATGGTAGTTAAAGGGCCTCAGCACCTTGCAAGATTTGGTCTGAAAACAGCAGGGATATTGATTCCCTCTTCATTCCAGAAATACATCATTTGCTTATGCTAATTATTGTGGGATTTTACACCAGGCTTTTGGGCTTATGCACCCTTAATTCAGTCCCCTTTCAAGTATGCATTATGATAAAGTCTTTAATTACATAATCACGTACTATTGTTTCCACAGAACCCCAGCCTCATTCAGTGCATGGAGGCTGGCACATGCTCTGTGTGGATGGAATCTTTGGGGGAATTATGCTTCAAAAGCTCTAGCAAGTCTCTATTAAGTATGTACAAACCGCAAGTCTTCAAAGGCTTGGCCAAATTTTGGCATATTTTCATGGGGACAGCACAAGACACAACCCTAATACAAAGGCCATCTGTATGCTGATAAATTTCAAGTCCCTGCTCCAAAGAATGGTGGTGGTACGGCTTTTCAAAGAAAAAGTTGCCAGAATATTTTAACAAGGGCATAGCAATGGATTTCCCCTTGATCACTGTCTGAAATGGCTGCACCGTTTTGGCTGAAATGTTGCAAAATACATCAATGAAAATGAGCCTGAGGCAAACACCCAGCATGGAAAATATCAACTCAAATGCTTAAAGTTTGGCAACGTTCTAAGTAACTGAAAACAGGGAAATGCAATGCTTGGGGCAATGTTAATAGTAGGCAGTGTGGCAGCCCTATCTATAATATACATTTAATTACTGATTGAGTTAATAAAATACAAACATGTAGTACATGTTCTCAGTTTCCATCTGATTTCACTGTAAGGAAAAAGCAAAGGGGAGCCCACTTAACTTAGCAACGTATCTGAGAGTAAAAGCTTTGACTACAGCAGTTGTGAATATTCAGGTTATTGCTTGACATGTCTAAAATGATCTTTTTTTTTCACTCAGTCAATATTTCACTGTTCCCTACTTAGGCGATCTGAACATTTATTACCGTCTTCTCCATGCTGTTCACTAGGAGCAAGTGTGAAAGTCATGTAACTGCTAAAGGTCTTGTGAAATTTATTGTTATATATAATAGAAGATGGCCAGGGCCTGATTCAAAGCCTACTGAAGTCAATAAGAGGGGTTATTGACTTCACTGGGCTTTTGAGCAAGTTCTTAAGGAGAAATCCTGTTCCACTGAAGTCACTGGCGTTTTTGGTACTGACTTCAGTGGAGCCAGGATTTTGCCTTAGAAAACAAGTTCCAGAGATTTGTTGCATTTTTGTGTGTGTTTGTGGGTGGGGGTGGGTGTATAAAAATTCAGTGTGCGTGATCCAAAATACAAAGTTCAGCAATGCATGGAACTTTCCTATGTATAACTGATAACAAGCTGTCCCCTTTCTAATGCTAACCACCTCCATGTGTCTCGCTATTGGAATATGTTGGGGCAAACCTTCCATTCCCCGTGCATCCAAAATATTTTACTAGTGAAATGTTTGCTGTGGAATTTAAAATCATAATGTATAACTTACATTTAATCTTCCCAACTTAGTGTGATGTTGATCAGTAGTTCTGTACCCAGTTTTCTGTTTCTTTTTCAGTGGCCTAAACAAGTTGACAGGCTTCATTGACTTCATTTGTTTCTGACATTTTCAATCTTCATTCAAGTTTTAAACATTACCGAAGAGGGCAGGAGTCAATAAGATTCAGTACTCTGCACACTGAACAGCTCAAGTTCCGAGCCACACAAAGTTAAACTGACAAAACTGGAATGTTCCAAATGCAACTCATAGCCTAAAAAAATGACAGTCCTTGGGGGGAGGAGGGGGGCGAGGTGGCCTTGCAGCAATTATACAGAATAGTTAAGACAAAAACAATCTTCATCCAAGATTCTCTCTCAGACACACTATTGCAGTAATAAAGCATATGAGAAAATCAAAACAGAACCCATCATTTCTTTGACTAAGAAAAGACTTAGTTTTAGGAGTTCGGAATAAATGTGTTAGTCCAATCATTCTTCCCCACAATAGAACTGCAGCCTAGCATGATGGATTTCTGGGCATGTGAAAGAAGTCAGATGTTCTGATGCTATATTAGGAAGGATTTTTTCTCTGTACGATTTTATATGAAAAGGCTGTATTGTTCATCAGACAGGCAGGTTTGATGGTCACCTTTCCAAGTCCTCATTAATACTGGGATTCTGCTTTTTCTAACATTAAGCCAAGTCTCTGCAGCTGGAGACCACGTGTGAACATGAAAAGGCAAGCTTAGCAAAAAATAGCCTACTGATGTGCACTAAAACTCTCAAAGCTGAAAAAGTAGAACCAATAATTCCTGACATATGGAGAGCTTCTCAGGCATCAAAGAACTTTACAAACCATAGGAATTCAGCAACAAAGGACTGGTTAAGTCATATACTATCCATTCTCTCAGCCTATGCAAGATCATTCTCTGCACGCCAATATATCAAGAAGTCTAGTTTAAATGTGCCAAGCCAATATCCCTGAAGGCCTATTCCCAAAACTTGCAGTCTTCATGGTTATTTTTAATTGAATGATTATAGCAACTATATCAGTAGGCTTGGCAGAACTTTTTTTTTTTTTTTTATAATTTAGATGGATAATACAGATGTTGAGTTTTAAGCATTTTTAATAGATTTCAATTTTGACAAGTTGATGGAAATTATGGAGGATGTAAAACAATGGGTTGATCAGACAATAATTAGTTAATGACAGTAGATATTGAGATTAAAGACACTAAAGCTTTATAACTGTTAAAACAAAATTGTCAATATCCCATGCAAAATATACAAAATAAATATCCTTAAATCAAACTAACATCTTCTCAAGAAGAATGTTCTTATTTTACTTAACTGTAAATTTCTATCGTTATTGGTGGAAATGTTTTTTGTCAGTTTGTGTGCGCATGGTGAAATTGACATCTACAGACATTTTCCATTAAAAGTCTAATCCTTCTAGGGTGATCAGACAGCAAATGTGAAAAATCGGGACAGGGGGTGGGGGCTAATAGGAGCCCATTTAAGAAAAAGACGCAAAAATCGGGACTATCCCTATAAAATCAGTACATCTGATCACCCTAAATCCTTCGAAGCCTAAGCATTGATAAAGAGACAATGTCCACAAGAAGGGGGTCTTGCTTAGTCTAAAATAGGCTGAAGAAACAAATGCAGATGCACAATACTCAATTACTGTACACAACTGGCCATTTAAAAAGACAAAACTTGTTTCTGTTGTAGATTAGGAGAAAGCTAAATGAAGAGATGGAGGCTGTTCAGTGCACAAAAAGAGGGAATTCTAAAAACAAGGGAAAGCATGTCAAAAGAAGGCTCAAAGACAGGAGTGGAAGGGGGACACAAAGCGAATTGTTGAGTTTGTCCAGAGCAAAGAAAGTGGTAAACAGTGAGCACCAGTACAAAGGGTGAAGCGTAGCTATGGAAAGCCTTGAAGGTGCAAAGCTAGGGATTGAACTTGATGCAGTTGGAGAGATACTGCAGGGGAAGGGATGGAGATGGTCCAAGTGGTAGGTGAGGGAAATGATTTTTATGGCAGCATTTGAGATTGACTGAAGAGGTGACAGTGGAGAACTGGGAGGCCACAGAAATGTCCCCACTCAGCTCGTACTCAGGCAGAACTCCTAGGAGGTCAACTGGAGACAGGCCTAAGGTTTGCAGGATTTGGCCCTCAATCTAGAAACATTCCCAATATTCCACCTGACTTTTCCCTTTATTTAATTTCATCCCCTTACCCCTAGGTGTAACCCCTCAATAATTGCTTTGCACTGGTGTTCACACCCTTTGAATACATGTATCTTGTCTCCCATTAGCGATCACTCGGACAATTGCAGCCTATTTACTTTATTTGTTTTAGGGCTGGATTCTCCAGTCTGCCATAGCTGGTCAACAGCAAATTCCCCTCAAAGGAAGAATATGCCTGGGGTATTCTAGAGGTGGGGCCTATATTCCACTGACATAATCATGTACGTTAGAATAACTGCCTTACCTCCACTCAGGCCAGGTGGTACAGGATCAGGGATTCAGAACTAGTTCCCTGTGGCCCCTTTCTCCACTATTTCTGAGTGGAGCTGGCCACACTGAAGAATTGAGCCCTAATTCTTTTGCCATGAACCAATCTCTCCGCTGCTTCCCGCATCCCCCTGATAATTTCTGTTGTCATTTGAACATCCTTCACTAAGATCTGGTAATAATGGCTTGCTTTGTGTTGCACTACCAGTGGATTTTGGCCTTAAAACTGTTGTAGCAAGTCACAGTAGGATCAGCCTTGTGTAGGAGGAATCCTCCACTTAGCACAGTATCTCCTGCGCCACCGTCCTTCCCCCTTCCTCTCTCCCCACTCCCATCCCTCTCCCGCTCCCAGTGCTGTAGAGGGCGTGACTGGGTGAAACAGCGCATCACTGGGGCTTTATTACAGCTCCCTGATCCCTAGACTTTTGTATTGGCCAAACTGGCAGCTGGTGTAATTTAGAGAAGCCTGAAGTCTGTTCCAAATTATGCTGGGAGACTTGCCTGGCACGCAGCTGGCCCAATACCAGGTGAGCAAGAAGTTCCTCTTCACACTCACCCTCTGCTGAGCTGCAGCAGGTACTTCTCAGCTATACCTTAGGATCTGGGCCAATATTCTTTGTGTGGCCACAATAGATCGATTAGTAGCACTATCCTCTGTAATGCCCAAAACTGCACTCTCCAGTTTTGCTGCCAGTCTGTACTGCAAACTCCTGTCTAATTTGCTGTGTGCTAGCACCCCTATATCTCTTTTGGCATTTCTGCTTTCCAGTTTGTCTTTCCCCCCGGACTATCTGTCTCAGATTGCTTTTCACTCAGAAGTTTTAGTTTATGTTTTTTCCAAGCTGAATCTCATTTTGTTATTGTCACTAGAGCACATTACAGGTCAAAAGAAAGGAACAGTTTTACAGAAGGAGAAAGCGAGGCAGAGAAGTTATATTATTTGCCCAAGACCACAGAAGGCGTCAAAGCCAAAGCCTGGATTAAAACTCAGGAGTTCTGACTCATAGTCCTTTTGCCCATGCCTTTTTCAGTAAGTCACTGGTACAGGAAAACCATGACAATATTATCAACTTAAAATACGTATTTGAGAAAACGTACATAAAAATTAATTCTCATCTCCATCTCACCCTGTATGCTAAGAATTTCTTCATCTATCAGACTAGTTTGTGCTAGAGGATGAAAACCAAAAATAAGTTTATAATCTCTTTGCCTTTATCACTGTTGTTGGTCCTCTCTGCTCCTAGACTAAGTACATTCATAATAACATGACCAAACCATACTTTCAGCTAAATTACATACATAAAAATGCAATGCTACTGACAAATCCCAAAATCAATATTTATGTTACGGAGAAACACAGTATGTCTCTTTATATAATCTGTGGAATAGTAATTTGGTTGGATTGCAATAGAAAAAGGTTGTGTTTAAAGAATAACAAAATGAACATAACGCTAAGTGAGATATTTTTGCTAAGTGTAACAATTAAAAAGAAAACATGATGTGCCACCTGTCAGGGCTGGATGTGAAATCCAGCCTTGTACCTGAAATACTGTACATTTGAAAATAATAAGCCAATAGTACTAACACTTTAAAGTTATGCTTTTAAATACTGTGAATCCTGCTTATACAACATACTGAGACATAGTGAAACCCCATTTAAGTTGTGAATGCATGAACTAGATGAGATAAAATATGAACTGTCCCTCTCTTACCCTTCATGCATTTTGAAAAGCATTCAGAGTACATTTTTCTTAAAGTTCTCATATGTTTGGATAAGCCTTTTTCCACTTCTGGTTTCCAGCAAGGGCCAGAACTGAGAGGACTGAAATTCCACAGTAAAGCCTGTTTTAGGGTACTGGGTCAGCCTTCTGAGACCACTGCCTATCATGATGACCAACGTTATCTCATTGTTTCCTTGTACTCCCCCGTTGGTCTGTCTGTATCCATCTGTTGTCTCTTGTCTTATAATTAGATTTTAAGCTCTTTGGAGCAGGGAGTGTTGTTTTTTTTTTGTTCTGTGTCCAGCGCATAGCACAATGGGGTCTTGGTCTATGACCGGGGCTCCTATGCACTAAGGTAATGCAAATAAAGTAAAATAATAATAATGTGTGTGCTTCCAAACAAGGGTTGTGACTTCCTTCCCATGCTAGTCTATCGGCCAGAGGAAAAGGTCCCAGAATGCTCCAAAAGATCACATCCATTCTTTGGGCCTAATCCTGGCCCTCTCATGGTATTATCATCTGAGATAGCAGCTGGAAAGGTCACACTCTCCCAAGAAAGCCCATATGAGCTGAGGTTGCCTTGCGTCATTCTGAGCAAGCCCATGTAGGCATCTCAAGGGTGGTATTGACAGGCTCTGGATAAAGCAACACCTAGCCCCTTACTTAATTTAGGAGGGGCCTCTCCGACAACAGTTATGCAAAACAGGTTGAAATAAGTCTTTCTGTCCTCCAAGAAAGGCAATGAAGACATCTCATCCCACCACCACAGTGGGGCAAAAAAAACAACAATGATTAAAATTACACTGTTCTGAAGACTTAGGACTTCCTATATTCAGATCAGGAACAATGTCCAAAAACTGCTTTTTAGGTCTTATTTAGTTCTAAGGTTTAATATCTTAAATCTTCAGTGATACACATCTTTCCAACAGTTTAAAGCATTTATTTCTAGTCCTGTCAGATCATGAGCGACTAGACCATAAAATCATGTCATTCTTAGTACCATCTTACTTTCCCTCTTCCCACATTAGAATTCAGAGATTATTTTAATAGGGAATGTAAAAACTGCTATCTGAAGAACTGCCAGAGGTAAAGTATTTACCTCCTTTTAACCAGTAGACCTTCAGCTCTAGCAATTTATGGGATAGTGAGGCTAAAAATCATATGGTGGTATGAATAGGTAAAAAAAAATGGTTTTGGGACTAGTAAAATGTTTCAAGCATTCGTCTTATAACACAGCAATTAATAATAATACATGATGAAATAAAATGACTTCTGATTAGAAACAAAAAAAATCCCAAATCAATCTCATTTATTTTTTCTGCCATTGTTTTTTTAACATTAAAATTAACACTGTACGAATATGATATGGTTTAATATATAAAACAATCCTAATATTTCTACTTCAGCCATGGGATAAAAATCTAGCACAAAGCAATTCAGTAATTCATATTGTAAGAAACGCTAGAGGCACCTTTTAACCAATTTGGAGCTAGGGAGCACACCTCCTAACTTTTGTAACATTTCTAATTAGTTTTGGACTGATGTCCCAAAGCATCCAAGATGTGGCACCATTCATAATAGCTTGTAATAACATTAATTTTACATAATTTTGTATCATGATCCCACTGCACACAAAATCAATGCAATTTTCCTTGATAATGAATGGATCTCCACAATCAATATCTATCGGCTACATTCATTTGGCCAAGTTCATACAATTTAATGCACTCTCATGCATGAAACTGGATTGTCACAATAGATTTTGCTAGAATGCTGAGTCTTAGCATTTCATTATTACAAGTCTGAATTCTCACAGTATCCTTTGCATCAGACAGAAGTTCCTTGCTAAAATCAGGTCTTAAGAATTTTGATTATAATAAATTGAGGCAACCAGTAAATATTAAATCAAAACTGCAGTGTGCCAATTTTATGACTAGAATGTCAAACTTCACAGAGCATTGTTAGTTAAATTGCCACACTGAACAGAAATTATGTTGATTTGAAAGGATTATAGTGGGATAAAAGAATGGGAACAGCTGGGACAATTTAACAGTCTTCTTATATAAAAAGATTTGCTAGGAGGCAATTTTCTCCTCACTCTCAATTTGCACATATACTTTACTGCCATCTATGAGTTTAATTATTACGACCTGGGCATACAGCAGCAAATACACTATAGTCAAAGCATTGCTTGCACATTTTCTCTTCCCAAGACTCATTGATTCAAGTGACTAGCATTTTTCAAGGAAGTTCTTTTATTTCCTTTTAGGCACACTGTTGGTCTTTAGTTATGTAGATCCATTCTGTCCCAAGCACTGTATTCCTTATGACAGTTTGGTAAACAACAGGCACCACTGCGAGCACTGGTGGGACATTCCCAGGATGGGGAGCAGTGCCGCTGACACAGGGACCTACAGAAAGGACCCAAGGTGGGTTTACCTTTAGACCAGGGTACCACCGTAGCCGGTGTGGGCAGCACTGATAGCGCCAGTATATCCTGTGCTGCCTGCAGGGCCTCGGGTGTCAACAGGATCTAACTGACGAAGGCCCTCATCACTGGCAGGCATGCGTGGCAGGCATGGCAGGAAAGGGTCAGGGTGGGCTGGACCGTTGACCTGAGCTTGGGCCCGACTCCCAGCAGGAGGTATCAAGCTGCCCTCCTTGTATTGCACTATTGAAGGCCGAGTGGATTTCAGTCTCCATATCTGAAATTCTGCTACTTTTCAATGAACTTCACTCAAGGTTAAAAAACAAAAACTAAGTCGTTATACCAAGACTATTAAAAACCAGCCTTAGACTTAGGGTGACCAGACAGCAAATGTGAAAAATCAGGACAGGGGTGGGAGGTAACAGGAGCCCATATAAGAAAAAGACCCCAAAATTGGGACTATCCCTATAAAATCGGGACATCTGGTCACCCTACTTAGACTCTCTTTGGCAATTTTGAAATGCGCAGAAGCAAACAACCTTGAAGGCTGAAACAGACTCACTTCTCCCACAGCAGCGATTATAAGAAGCCGTATTTTAAAATGACACCCTTAAAAATTTGTTGTGCATCCATAATTCCTGATATGCTTAACACATTAACAACCATATGTGCAGGTACACAATGGGTGGGGGAGAGGAGAAAAATATTTTTTACAGCTCTCGTTATTGACACGGATTACATAAGCAAGGGCACTTTAATAAGTACTGAACCAAGGAAAATAACTTTAATTATTTTAATTAGTTTTTCTTCAAAACTACATATAAAAATGATAAATGAAGCGACTAAACTGATTTGCATATACTTGCCTCTTAGCCCAAAATGAATGTGTGGATCCCGCCCATTTCTTTAATCTGTGGTAAGGAACAGACAGACTGTCCTCCATCAAACTCTCATCTTTCTATGTCACTGTCAGAGACATTGTGTTTGTGGTGAAAATAGTCAGATTAATTAGGGAATCAGCAATTCAAATTACTTAACTACTGCTCTTGTTCACATGCTGATAAGTTAATGAAGAAAAATAAGGAGGTAGCATTTGTGGGAAGTGGCAGCTTGTACCAGGGACACATTGAATGATCAAACAGAACAAGAGAGAGTCAGGGGTTGGATTTGTAAGGAATAATTTTTGAAGGTTGTCCCGGTACATTTTCAGTCTTTATTAGTGATAATTAGACTAATCTTTGTCATGTATTGATACATCAGTCATGTTATAGTCTGATTTTAACTCAGAAAAAAGTGATCTGATTATAAAAAATACCCAAATGAATTTTAAAATATGCAACTTCTAATGGATTGGATGTTTGGGGCAGAGTTCCGAAAGGTGAGGTGTTTGCTTGATCTTTTCAGTGCTAACTGAAGGATGTAATGTTAACACTGCATTGCCTCAACGTATCATCAGCTGCATCAGTAGATAGAGTCTCCTTATCAGGGTAGGGAGTAGTTCTACAATGATAGGTGGTAATAATAGAGTGGATTTATATTGCGTCTTTCATCCCAGAGGATTCCAAAGCATTTTATAAACTAATGTTCTGATCCTGCACTGGGATCTGCTATCCTGGACCTCTGCAGGAATGGAACGTAAAACTATACATGGGTAGCACTTCACTCATCACTGAAACTCTCGAGTGAAACACAGGACCTGTTTAAGAGTACATAGTAACATGACACCCAAAGTTCAACCATTAGAAACCAAAGGATCAGTAACCGTTACTTACAAATCTAAGGCAAGGAACAGGAGCAGAATCAGCTTGGCTCCCATCTCTGTCTTCCTCTCCCTGACGCTGCCACCACTCCTCCTCTTCCTTCTTTCACAAACATGACACCTCCTAGCCCTCTACAACTCACTCTTCACACACAACAAGACTTCCACTTCCACTCATCCTGTATCTACCCCGCAGCCAGCTCTTTAACATGGAGTCACTTTGGAATCCATGCCAGCCACTTCTGGAAACCACACATCTATTATTTTTCTATCTGAGGCAGAGGCTGAGTGAGTCTCTTATCCTGATCGAAGAGGGAGGAAGGGGACAGGAAGAGTCAGAGCTGGGCAGCATTGTTTCTACCCATCTTCTTTTAAAGACAACAAGACCTTCTCCCTCCCAGTGCAGTGCTCCCTAATGGCTCCCCCCCAACCCAGGGAACTGGATGCTCTGGATGGAGTTCTCCACCATCAGGACTGGCCTCTGTTCTCTGGGTTAATACTGTAGGGGAAACTTTAGCTCAAACAGGAGAGGTCTGTGCCAAAGTGCTAAGGGTATTGGCCCTCTCCGAAAGCACAGTACCCCATCTTACACCATTGATTACGCGGGGGAAGTAGTGATCTGACCCAACCCTCCTCAGCTGAGCAAAAATGGCTGTAGGCAAAAAGACAAAAGTATTATTATGAAGAAGAATTTACAGCAGCGGTGGGCAACGTGTGGTCCGCAGGCCGTTCGCAGCCTGTCAGGGTAATCCGCTGGCTGGCCGCCACACAGTTTGTCTACATTAGCACGGCCGACCGCCGCTCCCAGCGGCCACGCTTCACCGTTCCCGGCCAATGGGAGCTGCGGGAAGCAGCGTGGGCTGCAGGGACATGCTGGCCGCCACTTCCCACAGCTCCCATTGGCCGGGAATGGCGAACCGCGGCCACTGGGAGCTGCAGGCAGCCGTCCAAATGTAAACAAACTGTCTGGCAGCCAGCCAGCGGATTACCCTGATGGGCTGTGTGCGGCCCATGGGCCACAGGTTGCCCACCACTGATTTACAGTATAGAGCACATGGATTTAAAACACTATTTTGCATTAATACTGTAAAAGGATATTGATAAAAGCTTAACATATTGAAGATTACTGAATGGATGTTACAACTATTCTAGCCAGGAATATTGTTTTTTTAACCGTCTCCTTAAGGGACTGACTGCTCTGTGAACTACCCATATCCCTCCTACTTGGCTCTCACCACTGTCATATGATTCAATTATGAACTAGGCAGAAGCCACTGAGTGCTTTAAAAGACACATTGGTCTTCCGTGTGTGTGATCTGCTGATACAGCATTTAATTTAAATGACAGTGTGGGATTATTGAGTATAACATTCAATTTCCTGTGCCAGGAAAGATTTGTGCTCTGAGTGTGCGCGTCTGGATTTGCATGCACATATGCAAGGGGTAAGAGGGAGATACCTGCGATTTTGGGCAACGTTGGTTATTTGAGGAGTTTCACTGTAACAAAAATCTTGTGTGGGGGGATCAAATTCAATCTAGAAAAGAGCATATTACCTGTTTGTGGGAAAGTGATGAATGCCAGGCTCATAAGAGATGAGATGGAAAGATTAAAGTGATAAACAGTAATCCAGTAAATTCATTCTCACCAGACTGGAGCCATTAATTCTCCAATGCTTTTTAAAATTACATGTAATTGTTCAAACGTCTGACCCTTCCAAATTTCAACTGTTCCCTGGAAATAGCAGGGAATCTTCTCCCATACTTTCATAGCATGTGACATCAGCATAATTGGGCATAATTATCACACAGTTTATTACCTCCTTGATGTTTAAAAATGTGCACCACAAGGCTTTTACTCCATTCATCTGACATTTTATCTTTCTTAAGAATATCATTGAACACACTTGTAACATACTTGATGCTTTCCCATCCCAGTGACTTCAGTACATCCACTGGTACTTCATCTGGCCCAGGTGCTTTCTCCTTTTTCATTTTCCCAAGTGCCCTCTACAAGCTATTCTTCCTGTATGCAATCTATCATGCCCCAGTTCAGCTTCCATTTTCTTAGTTCCTCCCTTGGATTCTCCTCATTCATTAGTTTTTCAAAATAATCACTCCAGTCTTTGCTTGGTTCACCATTCATTTGCCATATACCATGTTCACTTCTAATATAAGCAAATTCGTTCACATCCCTTGTCTTTTTCTCTCTCGCCTTAGCGAGTTTGTAGATGGTCTGCTCTCTCCCTCATGTCCTCCTAGTTGGTTATACAGCTCATTACACACAAAATCTTTAGCTGTCATAATACTTTTTTTGGTCTCTTTTGCCTCCATATATGCCGACTTACCCCTGCTCAAGCCACTGACTTGCCATTTTGTAAAAGTTACCTTTTTTCTTCTCAAGGGATTCTTTAATCTGAGGATTCCATCACCATGTCTCCCTTCGTATCCTTTTCAGCTCTGTTTTCATCACTCCTAGGGCTCCATGTGCCTTTTGCAGCAACATTACCTTTAGTTTCTACCAATTATCTTCCACCTATCCCCATGTGTAATCAGGAATTCTGTGCAAAGAATTTTTCATTCCCGTCTTAAAGTTTCCACCACTTAGGACTTTGTGGTGCCCAGAGATTCAGTTGTTTCTAGCTCTCTGCATTCTGAAATTCATAAGAAGTCGTCTGTGCTGGTTCACAATGCACTCAATGGGTATTACCTTATAATTGATTATTTGTGATTTATCACTTCTTCTTGTTAAAAAGAAAACAATTTCTGACTTCTATCCTCTACTGGCATAAGTTATGAGATGGCTTTCCCTCTTCTGAAAGTGTATCTTTGCAATCAACATGCTATGAAAGGTTGTGAAAAGATTATTGAAAAGTGTCTGCATGGAACAGTTGAAATTTGGAACAGTTGAAATTTGCATTCATCCCGGAAAGGAGCACAACTGATGCCATATTTGCTCTACAAATCCTACAGAGAAGTTCCGAGGAAAGAGGCATCAACTGGCATGGTCTTTGTGGACTTGGAGAAGGTGTATGACCATGGACCAAGAGAATTAGTTTTGTGGAATTTGCAACAGAGAGGTATGCTGGAACGATATGTCCATCTTATCCAGGATATGCATGATGGAGTGACTACCGTAGTCAAAACTAAATGGGGCTACAGCAGAGAATTTCCAGTAAACACTGGCCTGTACCGGGGGTCAGCACTGAGCCCTTTTTTGTTTGTGGATGTGATGTGTTTGGATGCGATTCGTACATGAAGAGAGCCACCTTGGAATATGCTGTTTGCTGATGACTTAGTGAAGCATGAGGAAGATTGTGAGAAATGCTTCACATGGAACACATTTTTTCATAGCTAGCTACCCAATGGCTCATGATGCATGCCCAGCATTCTTGTCAGCTCATCAGCCTACAGGATCTGTTACCCAGAGCTTACTTCACCTTTTTGGATCATATGTAACACAGAACCATGCTCAGCAGTACCACCTTTGGCCCATCACTGCTCTCCCAGCAACCCTCAATCAACCCGTTGCAGAAGGGCCAAACCCTGATAACCTGTATCTCAAATCAGCTCACAGATACATGTCAATAACACTGTATATTAGACTATTGGTATTTACATTATATAGGAATTTATAAATACACAGGAGACACTTTGTACTGTTATCTCATTAGACAGCTCAACCTAAGCAGGTCAGATTTGAGGAGAACAAGGATGGAGACCTTTCAGATGCTGCAGGAATTAGTTTTGGTAATTCAATAGGTGGTACTTTTGCCTCTGAGTATTCCTGAACCACCACCTCCATGAAGAAAATATATCTGCTATTCACGCTGAAAGCTTGCATCACTGATCATTTCTGACTGCAAGACAGCAGCAATACCAGGAAAAAACAACTGCCTGGAAAAAGTGGTGAGCAGAAACATTTAACGAGATCAGGTAGGATTTCTACTCACTAATAATTCATCCAAGTTATTAAATTTTATGAAGAGAATAAACTTTAACACTCCAACAGCTGCAAATTCTGTTGACAATATAAAGGTGTTTGACAGAGTGGAATGGACTCATAGGTTTATTGTGTTATCTGACTTTATCTCTAGTGGTAAGTTGACTGGATAGGTGAAAATACTTTTACGTTATGCCAAAAGTCTTGGTGCTTATTAATTATCAGCTTTACAAGGCATGTAACCCAAAACAGGGCTGCTTCCTCTCGTCTCACCTATTTGCATTAACAGAACAACTGCTTGCAGAGCATATTACCTGAGTACACTGAATTCAGGAAACTGGAGGGGGATTCCCTGAAGCCAAAAGCCTCACAAACTATGCTGCTGGAATTCTGAACACCGTCTCGGATCAGTCCCAATGTTCAATACTTATCACAGATCATTACAAAATGAACTAAAGAAAAAGTTAGTTGTTCTCAATAATTTCTTCATATAATGTCATTCTTACTTTCCCTCATAGGATCTCAAGTGTTGGGAAAAGTAGATAAATTATTTCAAACAGAGCATTCTCCCACCTCTGTGCAAATAATCATGATGTATTGCTTGATCTTGACAAAATCCTTTTCCTTTTAATATGGGCTGACTCTCCACTGTATGGTTTTGGAAGTAGAGAGACAGGCCTTGCCGTTCAACTCAGCCTAATCTGGTCCTCCATTTTTGAACCCCAGAGTTTTGGATGAAATCTTGACCCCACTGAAGTCAACAGGAGTTTTGTCATTGACTTTAATGGGGCCAGGATTTTACCCCTTGTGCCTGAAGATATTGTAGGCACAATTAGAGGTCTGAATATTTGACTGAGCCCCAAAAATATGGAATGTGGCTGTCTAGTTGACCTATGCCGCACCCAAAAACAGTTGCAAGTGCATTGTTTGTGCACTCACATTAGGCATGCTAAAAGGGAGACCCGGTTGGTTGGTTTGTTTTAAAGCTGCTCCAGAGCCCGCACCCCCTCTTGCACTGTTAATCGTGTGCAATAAAACTTTATACATATATTGCTTTTAATAATAATGCAACACACCAAAAATTGCCTTTGGCACCCCTAAGAGCCTAAGCAGGGAGAGATTATTTAATGTGCACAATTGTACATTTCAATAAAACTCAAGTGTGAAATTTGATAGACAAATATTTCAGTGAAAAACAAAGAAAACAGTGCAATAAACACAAAGGCCTTATTCCTGATATTGATTCACATACAAAACTAAGCCAATGGGCTACTCTTCTTAAAATCAATAGTAGCATATGGCCTCAGAGAGTCAAATGAAGATCATCAGCTTACTGTTTCTTAAAAGAAACATCTTTTAAGGGCTTTAAACAAACACTTTCTGGTTTTCTTTCCAACCTCCTTATTTCTCCACAATTCCAGTGTCCCTAACACTGTTAATGGGGGATGTTAATGGACAATCTTTGTACAGATTTCAATGAGGTTCGCTGTTTCCAGGAGACAAAACGGTGAAGATCACAAAACATTTACGATCAATGAGCTAAGTAGACAGACCTCACAATCAACTTTCACTTGTACGGCAAACATCAGTATTTTACTGGCACTTTGTTTTTCACAATTTAAGGAGGCAGTTTGTGTACCTGGACCCTGATCTTTCTCCCAAACATGTCAATTGCAAGTCTCCTTAGTAGACGTAGGATCAGGTCCCAGGGCTACAGTAACTTCTTCATGATCTCTAAACATGCCTACCACCCCTCATCCACTTCCTCATAATCCTTAAAGCAACTCAGGGTACATCTACATTGTAATTAAAAACCCACAGTCTGTGCCAGCTGTCTTGGGCTCACAGGGCTGTTTAACTGTGGTGTAGATATTAGGGCTCAGCCTGAAGCCCGGGCTCTAGGACCCTGGGAGGTGGGAGGGTCCCAGAACTCAAGCTGCAGCCTGAGTTCAAATGTCTATACCGCAAGTAAACAGCCCCTTAGCCTGAGCACCTTAGCCCAAGTCAGCTGGCAAAGGCCAGCCACAGGTGTCTAATTGCAATGTAGATACACCCTTACTTCCTTTAACACACAAACCCACATAACGCCCTGGATATTACTGGAGACTATTCTTTTTCTGTGCATATTTAACTCCCACTGAAATTAATTTACTGGGAGCTATGTTTCGATAAGGACAACTGCAGACATCCCTCTAATCTCCAGGACGCCATTATTTCAGGAAACATTATTATGTGCAATGCTGTATTTGACATCCTGTCTGCTGAGCACAGATCAGTCATATGATATCTGAATTTAACGTGGTATTTTGCTTGACAACTTCTCCTGGTTCATGACAGTCACTGCACTGTTCCATGATATTATAAAAACACATACCATCTATAAAATACCTGGCATTAATGTGTATGCTCAGTAATGCGTAAACTTTGGGTGTTGGGACAATCATGTTCACCTATATCCTCCCTCGACCATCATAAAATACTGCCACAAAAAAGGAAAATGTCGAGAAATGCATTTTGCTGAAACCCCATTAATCTATCATGTCCTTTTTCAGTAAGTTTCATTCCTATCACTAGTGATTCCCAAGCACAGTACTTCAGCTTCAAGAGAAATTTTACATTTTCTAATCTGTTGCCTCCTGATTTATTCAGCAGTTTTACAATCTGTTGTGTGGGGCAGCATGACACCATGGGAATGATAAATGATCAGGTTCAGTACATTGGGCAAATCACCTAATATTTAAATTGAAAAGTGGAAACATCATATTTATTATACATTAATTTCCATGTACCTTTACCACTTTTAAAGTATTTTGCTACTCAGCATTATTCTAGTCAGAGCTGGTAGCACTGCCCACAATTAACATTGCCCAACACTTCCAATTATAAGATCCTGTCTTAAGCTACTTAAAATTTTGCTAAACTTTAACTCTTCAGGATGAAATTTTTAATCGTAGGTGTCTATCTCAGCAATTGTTTCAGCAAAAATGGTTCAGCTGTTTCTGAGAGTGACTAGGGTTGCCAACTTTCTAATCGCACAAAACCAAACACCCCCTTCCCCGAGGCCCTGCCCTGCTCCTTCTCTGAGACCCCACCCCCACTTGCTCCATCCCCCCACTTGGTCACTCGCTCTCCCCAACCCTCATTCACTTTCACTGGGCTGGGGCAGGGGGTTGGAGTGAAGGAGGGGGGTGAGGGCTCTGGTTGGGGGTGTGGGCTCTGGGGTGGGACCGGGGATGAGGGGTTTGGAGTGCAAGAGAGGGCTCCAGGCTGGGATGCAAGGGGGGTATGGGCTCTGGGCTGGGGCTGCAGGCTCTGGGTATGGCCAGAAATTAGGGGTTCAGGGTGCGGGAGAGGGCTCTGGGCTGGGCTAGGGGTTTGGGGGGTGAGGACTCCGGCTGGGGATGCAGGCTCTGGGATGGGACCAGGGATGAGGGGTTTGGGGTAAAGGAAGGGGCTCTGGGCTGGGGTGGGGGTTAGGGTGTGTGTGGGGGGGGAGTGAGGGTTCCAGCTGGGGGGTGTGCCCTGGGGTGGGGCCAGGGATGAGGGATTTGGAGTGCAGGAGGGGGCTGGGGCAGGGAGTTAGGGTGCTGTGGTTGTGGGCTGCAGGAGGGAGATTGGGTGCAGGAGGGGACTCCAGGCTGGGGCTGGGGGTGCGGGAGGGGGTTCGGGGTGTGGGGTCTCAGGACCCCACTGCTCCCTGGAAGTGGCCGCCAGGTCCCTGCAGTGCAGCCTCTAGTTGCATGGGTGGCCAGGGAGGCTCCGCGAGCTGCCCTTGCGCCAAAAGGAGCCGCCCCCGCAGCTCCCATTGGTTGCGATTCCCGGAACCGGCACTTGGGGTGGGGACAGCACGTAGAGCTTCCCTGGCCACCCATGCATCTAGGCGCTGCAGGGACCTGGCGGCTGCTTCTAGTAGCTGCAGGGAGCTATGGCAGGCAGGGAGCCTGCCTTAGACCCGGGCCCCCACTGTGCCGCCGACCGGACTTTTAACCCTAGAATGAACTTAGGGAAAAATATATTGCTTTTCCCATACTAAAAAAAAAAAAAATTTTTTTTTTACAACCATTTACTTGAGGAGCTCTAGAACCCCATGCTTTGGAGCAAGTGCATGAAATCTGGCAGGGATGACCTTTGTGTCAGGGATGTGCCTTTTGCTGTTCCCATGAAAAACTGCTCAAATTTGGCCAAGATATAGGCCTTTGTAAAATGAAGTTAGCACATGCTCAGAAAAGACTTGTTAGATTTTGGCAGCTCAGCTCTCCAAAGATTCTGACTACATGGAGTATACTCTAACCCAGAGCTGCGATCAGGACTGACCCTGCAATTACTGCTCCTGCATGCAACCTTAATTTGCCTCCCCTTGTGCATTTCATTACTTTAAATGATGTGATCACATATTTTTCTTTAATTAAATGACGTGATCACATATTTTTCCACAATTACGTGATCACATATTTTTCCACATGACCTCTGTCTTATTCAGTGCACGGGATGGACTGTCGGTCTGGGAGCTAGGCTTTGAATATATACAGTGTGATATGCAATGCTAAGCACTCTGAAAAATCAGGCCCTTGTCTTCTCAAACTGAGCACTCAAAATTAGTTGGAACTTTTGACTTCTGATCTCTCAGCCGCAATTCCACATCTGTAAAATGGGGAAAATACCACCCCCTTACCTCACCAGGGTGTTGTAAAAATAAATCAGTTAATGTTTGTGAAGCTCTCAGATAATGTAGTGATGAGTTCCATAGAAAAGCCCGTGAGGAAACTAATAATTCTGACCTCAGAGCAGGATTTGAATAGTCTGCAGTAAATAAGTGCTAGGGCCACACACTGAACAACAAAGAGAAAACAAAATATTGAATAGCTGTTCATTTGGTAAGTGCTGTCCATGTTGTGCACTTAATGAGGCCTGTTAAAAAAACCAACCATGTGATTATGCACAGGCAACGTTAATTCAGGCACGTCCTATCTTCTGAGTGCTTGACTTTGCAACCTTAATGTTCTTTTGTTGTATTTTTTGTATTAAATTATTATTATGTACTTACGCTTTTCTCCAAGGAGCTGTAGTACAGGAAACTATTTGCATAAGAAACCAATATAATTTTTGGATATAAAAGTCTATATAGAGGTCAGTTTCTGAATTTTTATAAGTTATGCCATCATGATCTTTAGAATGGTCTTGGAAAGGTTGAGTGCTGCTGTCATTTTATCCGCATCAGACACTTTCTGAGTTTGTCTGTGCACAGAAGTATAATCAAGGGGGAGTTATGCTTTAAATAGTCTCTTTCACTCTTAATTTTGCAATGTGAAAAATTCACTAAAACTGGTCCAAACTCTAATTTTTCTTGCATCATATGCATGCTTCTTTTCTATCACAATTTATTTAGAAAAAATAATAAAATATTATCAGAAATAACAAGTTTCTGAAGATTATTTCAAATGGGTGTAACACATTAAGTACAAAAAACAAATGTAGGGGAGGCAGCATTGCCTAGTGCACAGTACATTGTCCTGGGACTCAGGAGACCTAGGTTCTATTCCCAGCTTCTGTCATTGACCTGCAGGAGACCTTGGGCAAGTCACCTCTCTGTTTTCCATCTGTACAATGGGGATAACAATAGTGACCTCCTTTGTGAAGTGCTTTGAGATTTAATGCTATTTAAGAGCTCCCTAGGTATTATAACATTAGTACCCTGAAAATCGCAGGGATGAGGTAAGAAGCTGGCACAGTAATGTCTGCAAAACTAAGGAATAAGAAAATATGTGCTAAGCATTCCAGGGAGGTAAAATTTCTACTGCCTGCTTCATTTAGTATGTTTTCTCCACTCATCTTAAGATTGTCAGCACTGAAAAGCAAAGGCTGTGTAGAATTATAAAAATTCCACTGTGTTTGAAATGTTACGAGGCTGTGACCCTCTAAGAAATTTGCATTGATTAGGAAAAGGAGGATTGCTTAATACCAACACACTTGACTAGATTTCCCCCTTTGATGTAGAAAAACCAGTATTCTCCAGGAAGGCCACTTGTGGGGAACCTGCTATGGTCACTCACACCTTCATAGGCTCCAGACTCTAGTATTATAATTTATTCTTTACTTGGCCTTCCAGTGAAACTGGGTCTGGAAACATGCTTCCTGGCAGAGATGAAGGGAACCAGTAATGCCTGACTTCTTTGATTTTGCAGATTAGCTAGTAAACTACTAGATTCAAATAATGTTTTTTGGAAGGTAGGGTTTGTTTGTTTTTTAGGCCCCAGATCCTGAAGAAAAAGTGTGGAGAAATCAGCTTTCATTTCTAGTCCTTGTGGTTGTGGAAAAAAACTTGAAAATGTGACCTGAGTGCATCCTGAAGGCTGAAAAACCAGAAGGCAAATTAATAAGAATTTTAAATCAATTATTTTTAAGATACCATGTTTTAGTCTGACTCACGACTTTTGCACACATGGGGTTGGCCATATGGAGAAACTGAACCATGAGTGATCAGCCCAAGGTCACAATCTCCCGACATCTAGTTCAGCGCCTTAACCACAAAGCCATCTATCTTTATCTATTGACAGGTTTCAGAGTAACAGCCGTGTTAGTCTGTATTCACAAAAAGAAAAGGAGTACTTGTGGCACCTTAGAGACTAACCAATTTATTTGAGCATGAGCTTTCGTGAGCTACAGCTCACTTCATCGGATGCATGTCCGATGAAGTGAGCTGTAGCTCACGAAAGCTCATGCTCAAATAAATTGGTTAGTCTCTAAGGTGCCACAAGTACTCCTTTTCTTTTATCTTTATCTATTGTCATTTTGGTTTCTCCTTGTTCCACGTATGTGTCTTTGCCCAATTTTTGAGAGATTTCCTGAGCTGTTGGACAGTATTCTTGCAATGCTAATTTTTATTTCGAACTGCAATCCAAGTACTTGAGATAGATGCTTTAGAAAATAATAAAATAAAAATAAAAAAGTGGGTTTGATTCCCCAGGGGCATCAATTTAGCACCTTTTGCTAGCACAACATTAATTGAACTATGACAAATAAGAGAAGAAAATTGTGTAATTTTGTTCTACAGCACATCATGTTTCCAAATGCATTTATAATTAGCTGTGATTAATTCAAATTTGGCCTTTGCTGCATCCAATAAACAATTATGTTCCCTACCGTCCTCTAATAAAACAGCATGGCAACAAGAAGTAATGGCGTTAATGAGGGACAACTGGAAAATAGTACTAGATAAGCCAGTAAACTCATGTGTATATCATGATACAGATCAATGGTGAAAAACTTTCCTATTTTTTCCCCTACTTGATTTTGTTAAATTAAAGAACTGTGAGACATGTTCTTGGAAATACGTCGTCAAAGATTACAAAATACAATTTGAATCCTTCTCTGTTAACGTCATTCATCTTCGAACGTCACATACCAGTGTAGCAAGAGGGCTGAAGACAGTAAAGTTCTCTCCTTTCCTGGTTCAGAGCACTCCCTCTCCCCTGCAGAGAAAAGACCCCACGAAGAGGGGAGACTAGGAAACCAGATCATGTGAGTTAGCACAGGCTGCTGTAGAACAATGGTCAGCGCTTGCTGAGCTATGGTTCTGCACGGTGGCATAGCCGCCTGCCAACCTCCATCCGCCAAAATGGATGCTGCTGCTGTGGATGCTAATTAAAACATAGATCAAAGAGGAATGAGTAGAGTGGAGTGGTGAACCGGTTGTTATGAGGAAATATTGCAGAGCACATTCATATTATACATATGGGTAAAAGTGATTCATTTTACTTGATAGGAAGTAGAGCAGAACAGTGCTAATTCTCACTTAGCAAACATGATAATTCTCAGCAATAAAACCCCAGTGTTTCTGCCTCACTTATCAGAAAATCTTTATAGGCTAAAGGAGGTAGTGAGGTTTCTAACTCTAACATAGCTTTTACCAACTGTAATTTACTAAATTCACCTGATTATTTTTAGACACAGTATCTTGCATTTTGTGTGTCCTAGCCCTGGCTGGACTAATTTTCAAAATTCTACAGTAAGATCTTGGACTTTTACATTTTTAACAGGTCCAACTTGGTAATATTTATTGGCTTTTCCAAATAAGTTGTTCAGCTCCTCTTAGTCCATAATCTCCCCCATCTCAATCTCATTTGGAAGATGAGGGTAAGGGTTGTTCCCTGTTCACAAAGGCTTTCCTGGATATCCTATTCTTGTTGTATTTTTTGATGTGCTTCCTTTTTCTTTGCTAGGGAGTCAAAGCAAGCTCCAGGAGCGGAGAAACTCATTTCCTTCCAACTAGCAGTGTTAGGAGAGCGAGGAAGCCCCTACACTCACCAGGTAAGGTGCAATAGAGCCAAATGTCACTTCTAAGGCCTTAGGCTTTTAAGAGACAGGCTTCAGGGGCAATGCAACAGAGGTCATTTATTTTCTCTCCCTATTCCCCTCTTGCAGCCTCACGAGAACAGAGGTGGAGAGTTACTTCCCTAGGGTTGTGACATCACAGAGAGGTATTATTAAAGAAATACATGTCACTTAGATACCACATAGCCTTCTTCTGTATAACAAGCAGTTTGCCAACAGCACTGCTTCTACCCTGTCAGCACCAGGTTAAACCAGCTCTGTCCCCTTTCAGAGCTATCATGGGACAGCTACCCTTTGAGGTCTGAGGGCTCAGTCAGCTCATGACTATCTCATGCAGGCCCTACCTAGTCCAGGTGGCTGATTAGTAAATGAGCACATGGACCTATGAAAGGTTACCCAGTCTTGGTTAGGGGTAAACTCCCAAGGAAGACAGAAAGCTGCTGTGGAGAGGATTCCCAAGAGAGGCCTGAGTCAGTGGGCTCAGCAGGGAGCCTAGACGGTGAGCTCTCTGGGGAACCCACCAGAATGGATCGTGTAACAGGTTCTCCTAGAGATGGAAACCTAGAAGGAGAACTCCAGTCTGAAGACACCCAAGGAGGCCTGCTCCCAGCCAGTGGGTCTCCCAGACACTGGCAATAAGCCTGGCCTGAAAAGGATCACCCCCTGTCCCTGGAAGAGTCACAATGGAAGGACCTCCCTGGACTCCTGACTCCAAAGAAGGATCTTACCCTGGTAGAGGCAAGAAGTCTAACACCAGGAGCAGAGACTGGAACGAAGAGAACCCTTGGGGAAGAGCCTGGACAGAGGTGAACACTGGGCTCAGGTGAGGGACAAATGGACCAAGAATGACTGGGTGACCCAGCTAAGATGTGGGGGTGTGTGTGTGAAAGTTTTATTTATATTCTACGTTGGCTTTTTTGTTAATAAATCAGACCCTTCAAATAAGGATGCCCTTTGGCAACGAATGGTCTGTCTGGACTTGATGCCATCGGTGAAGGAATATTCAAGTAAGAGCTTGCCCACCTCATCACGTCTGATTGCAAGAGAGTTCTCTGGGTCAGCCTGGAATGATGACTGGCACTTGATCAGATGATAGTGCCAGCCGGGGTTGGCTGTAGCACCTGGTGCACTACAGATTCAACCCTTCATTCAGCTGGACCCACTTACCAACCCCTCACATCACCTATCCCAGCCCCAAAAGGAAGGAACACTCCTAAGAAAAGACAGCTTAGGCCCCAGGAAGTCTAATACCAGATATGGCTTACTCACTCTTTACAAACATCGTGTACCCACAGGCCCCAGATCAAACTGATATTGATCCGCACTACGTGAATGGTCAACAAGCAGGAAGACATGCCTACTAGGGTTGCCAACTTTCTAATTGCACAAAACAGAACACCCCTGCTCCGCCCCCTGCCCTGAGACCCCACCTGCTCTGCCCCTTTTCCGAGGCCCCACCCCCACTCACTCCTGCCCCTGCTCGTTTCATTCCCCCTCCTCTGTCGCTTGCTCTCCTCCACCCTCACTCACTTTCACTGGGCTGGGGCAGGGGGTTGGGGTGCGGAAGGGGGTGAGGGCTCTGGCTGGAGGTGCAGGCTCTGGGGTGAGGCCAGGGATGAGGAGTTTGGGGTGCAGGAGAGAGCTCTGACCTGGGACAGGGGGTTGAGATGTGGGCAGGTATGGGCTCTGGACTGGGGGTGTGGGCTCCAGGTGGGGCCAGAAATGAGGGGTTCAGGGACCGGGAGAGGGCTCCAGGCTGGGACAGGGAATTGGGGTGAGGACTTTGGCTGGGGGTTCAGGCTCTGGGGTGGGGCTAGGGATGAGGGGTTTGGGGTGCAGGAGCGGGCTCTGGGCTGAGGCCCAGGGGTTCGGAGTGCAGGAGGGGGTGCAGCTGGGGTGTGGGCTCTGGGATGGGGCCAGGGATGAGGCATTTGGGGTGAAGGAGAGGGCTCTGGGCTGGGGCAGAGTGTTAGGGGGTTGTGGGATCCAGGAGGGAGTTTGGATGTGGGAGGGGCCGCAGGGCTCGGGCAGGGGGTTGGGGTGCGGGAGGGCATTCAGGGTCCTGGCAGCGCTTACCGCGGCTCCTAGGCACATGGGCGGCCAGGGAGCTCCGTGTGCTGCCCTCATGCCTGCAGGTGCCGCCCCTGCAGTTCCCATTGGTCGCCAACTGAATCCAACTGGGCCTTCCAGTCGAAAACCGAATGCTTGGCAACCCTAGCACCACCTCACCTTGTCAGTGAAGTTCCAGACGTAGCCTGCATCAATGAGACCTGGCTGGATGTCACTCAAAGCCCCTTGCTGGCCCTCCTCCTACTCCCAGGTTATTCAGCACATTGCAGCCCAATAATGGATGAAAAGGCAGATGGAACAGCACTCATTTCCTCTTCCAACTTGAAGGCTGACCAGGAAATACAAAATCCTTTTAATTCCTCCATTTAATGTGAGAAACGAGAGCCAAAGCTAACACAGATTTCCTATTCACCTAAAGACACCCCAAACACTGACAGTTCCATAAAGGAACTGACACAGACATTGTCTGAAACAATGGTGAAGTTTCCCAGACTCCTTGTTCTGTGGTGTTCCAACATCACATTGACAAGGCCTTGGATGCAAATCCCATCACAATTCATTTTCTATTTCTCCTCCTTAGGTCTTTCATGGTCCAGTACATACAGCCGGACACACCTTACGGTTGGTCTTTGGCCTCGCAGCGACCAAAGCTCTTCCCTGCTCCGTGCAACCAGAGCACGTGACGTATAACCTTGCCACACTCAGTTGACTGAGAGCAGGACTGCTGCTTCCGCTATAGCAGGAAGAGAAGGGAAGGAGACACAAGGGTAGATGCACAGACAAGGAGGCAAGAATGGCCTACTAGCTGAAAACTGAGTGGCAGAGAGAAGAGAAGCAGAATTTGCAGCTCCGAGCTCTGCAGGCAACAGATTGCAGTAAAGATGTTGGCTGGGTCCTTAAAATGCGAGGTTTAAGCACCAATGCAATAATTTGCATAAGGACTGCTTTTGAACTGTCAGAGGAGTAGGCATGACAACCCCAGGATAGTTCACACCAGAATGTTATAATTATACCATATAACAGATAGTGTCCGGTAGAAAGATTATATTTCATTAAATTCCACAAGATTTAAGTCTAAATTTAAGGAGGAAGAGAGAGAAGGTGCTGTTGACCAAACTAAATTAGTGGCAACAGGAAGAGTGATTAGCCACCTGTTCATATCAGACTAACCGCAGGTGTCATAAAGGAGAGAAATCCTACAAAGGAATGCTGGAACAGGTCAACCTAGAAACAGACATCCACAACACAAAATGGACTTACAAAAGCCTTAAAGTCTTTCAATAACCAAATACAAAGAGGGGGAGAATATAAAGCATTTGCTATATATTTAAAATTCCCTTAAAAAAATCTACATACCATGCTTAGCACATTACTTCAAAGTTGTTTGACAAAGCTCTTCCCAGCATTCTGACCCTAGTGATCATGATTATTTACACTTCTTCCTTCAGTACTTTACTGTTTATCAGCTTGTGAAAAATAAGCTCTGTGATGAAGGTGGGGGACCTTGCATTCTCATTGGTTCTTTCAGCCACATAAAAAAGAAAGCTAATTTAAAACCTTTCTGCAGAATGAACATGAGTGACTAAAGAGCTTCATCTTTATGGTAATTGTGAAAAGCAAAGATGTTATGTGTAAAGCAATACAATTCCAGCTGAGTGCTCTGTTGCTATGCGGGGTACCGCAGCAGTATATTTGGTATATTAGGGCACAGAAACTGAGCCATAGAGTACAATAGACTTGAATCTTACCCTGTCGTCAGACTAATTTCTTCTATTATATCATCATTTAAAAATACAGTGGAGTTCTAGAAATGATTTTCATGCTAACTGCACCAAAGAAGCTACTGGTTTGTTTTTAAAGTGCAGCAGATTTAAGAGAATATAAAGAATAGCAATTGGGAGAGAGGTTCTCTTGAAATTCAGCACCCAGAGAAACGGTCTTACTCAATTTAAAATGATGAATAGTCAATTTATTACAGCAGCACTGTCAAGATAAAAATGGTGGCCCAGATTGAACCTTTGCAGTAGGAGGGGGAAAGAGGACTCAGAGAAACTCAGTGAGGTGAACTTTCCACCACACGTTTCCCTTCAACAGTGTGTAGTCTTGCAGGGTGAACAAGCCCCAGGACCTGTGAGAAAAAAAGTTCCATCCTTGCTACTCTTAGGGCACCAATGCACCTTACCTCAGCTCCTTTCCTCCCCTGGTGCTGGGCAGAAGTTACTGGTATTGATTATTTGCACAGCATTAACTGCTGTGCTGGTTTTTCTGGCAGAAACAACACTGGGTCTTTCAGTACTCACATGAAGAGAAAAAGGAGCCCGGCTCTAAAAAACTGTCCTTACATACACATTTTGTTGATGTCTAGAAATAAAGTGTGGGGAAAGAAGCAAGGGGAAAAGTGATGGCAGAGAAGTGAAAAGAAAAAGTGGGAAAGGGCAGAGGACAAGAGAAATACAGCTCAGGAAGAGCGGGAAAGGGCAAAAGAGAATTGCAGAAGATGGGGTTAAGGGAAAATGAGGGGTACATAGAAAAGCAAACAGGAGAGGAGAGTGCAGTACGGAAGGGAAGGGAAGAACGATGAAAATCTTGGGAGGCACGGGAGATGAGGATATTTGATTTTGCACGCTGCTGTTTATCAGACACTGTGTACATTCTTATACCACATTCATCTCGGGGATATCTGAAGTGTAGGCCTGAACCTGGCAACCTTTGTGATTCTCAGTTGCACCGTTTTGTTGTGTTCATAAAGTTAATCTTCTCTGTATTATCCCCATCCCAAACTGTCAGCAACTTTAAACATGCTGCACAATACAAGGGAAGAGATGAGCAGTTTTATCTTCTACACTCAATTGCAAGCGTCACTAAAGAGGAATTAAACGTGCATTTCCCTTTTATGTAAGTATACATAAAGTTACAAGCTGAAGTGAAATCTGAAATGCCAGAGGGGAAAAAAAAATCTACACAGATGTTTTCATGTGTCCTAATGGCCCAGTATTAGAGGAGACTCAGAGGTCCTCCAATCCCCTGCAGACTGATTTTAAGACCCCTCGGAGTTATGAGTACTGTTACTGCAGTAGCAATTTTCTCATCTGTGACTAACTTTCAAATGATGGGTCAGATCCTTCAGCCCTACTTAAACGTTATTGCTGAAGTGCCTGAGCAAGAACTGCTGGGTCTAGTCCACATGATAGTTGTCCTGAAATGGATGTGCTAGCAAGAGAGTACAGAATACTTTCCTTCCCAGCACACCCATGAAGGAGGAAGTCATAACTCCTTGCTTTGTGCTCACTAGCACAAGGGCAGACTAGCTAGAAGCACTGTATCCTCAGAGGGGTATTTCTCTGGGTGGGCTGACGGCAACACCTGGATACATTGGACAGCCATCAGCTGAGGGGGAATTTTCAAAGTTCCTTTAAGTAATGAGTGCAAGAGCATCTAATGAGTGTCATGGTGCCCTACCTAAAATTTTAATTTGAGCTGCCATTGATCTAGACCTTCTGGTTTACATATGTTCCATTTTCCCAAGTATTCTTTTACATTCTACTTCTTGTTAACTATTATTTACAATATTTTCTTTACTTCCTAATTATCTAAATCTCTCCCTGATGTTCTATTACTGCAATTTAGAAGCTATCTGTTAGGGCTGGTTGAAAATTTTCAAAACTGTTTGACAGAAAATTAGGGTTTTGATTTAATGAATTTTAACACAGAAAGTGTCTGCTTTGCACAGAATTTTTTTGATTTTTTGCCAAAGAAACTGCCTAAAAACAAAAATATTTCAGCTGTCAGCAGAAATTTTTCAGTAGTCAAATTTTTGCTGAAAGATGGATATTTTCCACTTTAAAAAGTTTACCCACTCTACTACCTACTAATGCATGCACTGCATGAGCGGAGACACTGGGGCAGTTGTCCCTGCATGAATCGTTCATCTGGAAAAGCTACACTGGTAAAACAACTGATGTGAATGGCATCAACTGTGATGTTAGCAAACTTATTGTGCTTTGATGTGATTTTCTCATGTTTCTGTGTAAGACTGTGCGGCAGGAGCATCCACCGATTTAGGTTATATGCCTTCCTTCAAGAGTGTTGAGGGAAATCATTAACTTTCCAAACTACTGACGGTTTTTTAAAAAAAGTCATGAAGAAGTGGGCTGCAGAGAGGTGAGAAAAATTTGAGAGCAATTCTAAGCAATTACCATGTAAATCCAACATTATTTTATTAAAATAAAATAACCTACAACCATCCTGATGATGAAAAACACAGGAGAAATAAGCATTTGTTGGTTTTAAAAACAAACCAATCCTGTCAGACAAATCTATTCTCTTTTAAGTAATTACAGACTTTCTGGTCACAGAGAACACTGGGGATGACCTAAATCTAGATATTAGAAAAACACCCTGAGTTGGGGTAAAGTTACTGTATCTTTGCAGTGCAACATTGCTGCTGTTATCAAACCACTGAGAGGATAAGCTTTCCTGACAGAGGAGGTTATACTCTACAATTAGGGCATACTGGAGAGAAACACAAACATTAGAAACTTTAAAAAAGAATTCCCAAATAGTGCTAATGGGCTATATTTATTGTGGTAGGTCAAATTCTGTCAAATGCCACGACAGATAACCTGTACCTATGAAACGCCAAGAGCTATGGTATAATGGAGGCTTTGGCAGCCACTCGACAGTTAAGATGCTGTTGAGCTTTTCTTATTTAGCAGGACTTTAGGCTATTCTTTTACTATCTAGCTTATTTATTTATTTTTAAGAGATGGGGTAAAATCCTGACTCCATTAACATTCAAGGAACGTTTTGCCTTGACTGCAATGGGGGGGCGGAGGGGGGTGTCAAGTTTTCACCTATGCATTCACTTCCAGAATAAAAGCACTTATTCTTCACATGCTAATTTAGTAGCCCAATGCCACAAAACTGGATTTTGTTCCTCCAGAAGAAATAAAATCATATACAATTTTCTGAAATTTTGCATGCAGTCTCTCATTTTATTTTTTTATTTATATTTTGACATTCTGTAACACAGGATTGCAAAGATGTTGACACGGTAAAATCTTGGCCCCACTGAAGTCAATGGGAGTTTTACCACTGACTTCAAGGGAAGCAGGAGTTCACACTTGAAGAATGAACCACTTATGTATCTCACAAATACTTCACACACACAGTACTTTGGACAATGGACCTTTGCTCAGAAGAAGACAAAAAAAAAATAAAACTCACTCATTCATCCCCAATAACTTTCTTTCTATGGGCAGAGAAGCCAATAGAAATGTAAACATTCACCACGTAATTCTGGTTTCTGATGCCTCCAGCTCCGCTGCTGAACCCACAGTGCAGATAGACAAGCTATAGATAAACACTGTTTACAAAAAAAATTTATAAAATTAATGTTCTGAGAAGATAACACCATGTCCATAATAACAATCATGCTTTGCATATCCATGGAAAAGATGTTTCATTTTCACAGAATCAGTAGTGATGCCGTAGGTAAAGTTATGTTTATATTTGAACTTGAAGTTTGAAGAAAATCCCTTTGTGTTACATTTCAGTGTTTGGAGTCAGTCACCAAATCTTCCACAATAGCTCTTCAGAGGACATATACATATTCCCTGGCTATCATTGTATGGAAGACAACTATCCCTGAATTCCGAGGAATTGCCGACGGGGACATAGTCCCTGGCTGGTGGTAGTGATGGTGGTTGGTTTCTTCTGTTTTTTGGTTGTTTTTGTCAGGATTTGTTGTTGACTTTTTTAAAACAAGCTATTAATGTTTGCAGGGGAAACATGTGGCAAAGAGCCCTTTCTGAAATTTGGCCCTGACAATCTTCCATGTCCCGCTGGGTAAACAACCACAGCACCCACAAACTCCAAGCTGCACATACGAAGCCTATTTTCACATTTTTATACTAAAAGACAAAGACAGTTATTCCCCTAATCTGTCATACTCAAATTATCTCAGGCAAGAAAAATCGAAGGAGCAGCTCAAATCCACTAATTGCTTCTGTTCTCCAGTGCTGTAGGGGATAGCTGCCTCTTTAGTAGAGCAAAATTCTAATTCTCTGGCAAGTGGATTTGCCTCTTCACTCTGTCCCCTCCAAAAAGCCTCTTGCTACTAACAGGGGGCTAAGAAAGAGTTGGAGCCCAAACTGCCAGAGGCCTGCAGCATGTAGTGAAGCTCTGGAGCCAATTTCTCTCACTGATACCTGCAGCTCACTGTGAGTAGAATAAGGCTGCAGTGGAAGAGACAGCTTGTTTTCACAGGGAAATTGACAAGAATAGCTCTCTGTGTGGAATATAGGACCTCCTGGGTCATCAAATCCAGTCCCCTGCTATCACAGGCAGCCCTGTCATATAATTCCATTCATACATTTATCAAGCTCCATTTTAAAACTCTTTTGGTGATTTGCTCCCACTACATCTAGTGGAAGGCAGTTTCAGAACCACACTCCTCTGATGGTTAGGAAGCTTCTTCTAATTTCCAGAATAACAGTGTCCACATGGGAAACTATTCCAGAATAAATATTGTGCTTTAATTTCACATCCTACCTTTTAGAGTGTTCGCCGTGTTAGCCTGTATCAACAAAAACAACGAGGAGTCCTTGTGGCACCTTAGAGACTAACAAATTTATCTGGGCAAAAGCTTTTGTGGGCTAGAACCCACTTCATCAGATGCATGGAGTGGAAAATAGAGGAGCAGGTATAAATACATGAAAAGATGGGAGTTGCATCTGATGAAGTGGGTTCTAGCCCACGGAAGCTTATGCCCAAATAAATTTGTTAGTCTCTAAGGTGCCACAAGGACTCCTCGTTTTTACATCCTACCTTTTCAGGAATAATTTTCCCATGCAGACAAGCCCTAGGAACTGCTGAAATTGAAAACTCTGAAGCTAGTGTCTGAAATTGCTAGCATGACAAATCTAAAGACATACCCAGAGAGAGCTGTGTACCCCAGTTTCCAATCTCGGGAATGGGAATAACAGCATTTCCCTACTTCATAATGGTGCTATGAGGATAAATACATTAAAACCTGTGAGGTGCTCAGATTTGACAATGGTAAATAGATTCGATACATATTATAAATCCAAAATAACAATTGTTGGCCCTATCTGTACACAAAGTTGCACCAGTTTAATTAAAGGTGGGGTTTTTTAATTGCTCTAATTAAACCAGTACAAAACCCTGTGTGGGCGCTCAATTTAATTTATACCGTTTTAGCTTAAATCAATTAAGAAAAATCCATGTCAGCCTGGGTTATACAGGTGTAAGTGGGTCTGCACAGGAGTTTACACCAATTTAATTACATGAATTTTAAAAACAATTTTATTTAAGCCAATACAACTATTGTGTGAAGACAAGTCAATGGGTTCATTTCTAATTAGCCAGTGTAACTAAAATCTGATTTAGGCTCATTTAGTTTAACTTTAACAAAATATGGAAATATTTCGCAAGTGTGCTTTATTAATGGTTGAATATCTGTGGATGTCACTAAGTTTGTTAATGCTCAACGTTTTAGCTATCAAAAAGTTATTTTGTTTTGTTCACTAAAGCTGGTGTAATTTACATCAGCACAATTGGGAAATGCATCTCATCTTCATAGTCTAGACAGGGCTACTTAATAAACTATGCAAAAGCAGAACTGTCCTCATGTTAGAAGAAGCAGGAAGTTAATAAATTAAAATAAAAATTGGGGAATTACAGACCAGTAAGTCTTACATCCGTATGTGGCAAACATGGCAGGCATAAGAAGGCTTGGGGATGCTAAGTCTCCCCAAATGGGGCAAGAAATGCTGGATGCAACGCACCTCCCTTTGGCGGTGTGGCAGCCTGCTGCCTTTGGAGCACTGCCGCCGGAAGTTTCCGAGAAGTGAGGGGGCCACTGGTGCCTGGAGTGTGGCCCTGCCCCATGGCCCCACTCCGCCTCTTCCCCCAAGGTTCCCCCACCACCACTCGTGCCTCTCCTGGAAAGGGGCGGAGGGGCCTCCGGAAAGGAGAGGAGCAAGTGGGGAGGGCATCGGGGGAGGGGATGGAGAGGCAGGGGAGGGGAGCCTGTGGAGAGGAGAGGAGTGAAAGGCAGATGGGGGGGGATGTTGGGGGAGAGGGCAGAGAGGAGCAGGCAGAGGCAGTACCTGGGAGAGGGGGCAGAGAGGGACAAGGGGTGGGCAGGGTGGCCTCGGAGAAGGGGTGGAGAGGCATGAGTTGTGGGCAGGGGGACCTCGGAGGGGGCAGAGAGACGTGAGCAGGGGGGTCTTGGGAGAGGAGAGGTATGAGCCGTGGGCTTCAGGGGATGGGCGGAGAGCAGTGGGTGTGGGGAGCCTTAGGGAAAGAGGTGGCGTGGGGGTGGGGCCTCAGGGGAAGGGAAAGAGGCTGAGTGGGAGCGGAGCCTCGGGGCGGAGCATCGGCATGGCCTCGGAGGGAGGAGGCCAAGCGATGGCAAGGTCAATAGTTATGATGGTAAAAGTTTAACAGTGGGGTGCCCTAAGTTCTGTACTAGGTCCTGTGTTGTTTAATATCGTTACTAATACTCTGGAAAGGGAAATGAGTAGTGAAGTAGCAAAACCTGCAGATAACACAAAATTATTTAGGTTTCTCAAGGGCAGAAAGGACTGTGAGGAACTTGAGAGAGCTAACGAAGCGAAGTGCGTGGGTTACGTGATGACAAATGAAATTCAGTGTTGACAAATGCAAACTAATGCACATCAGATGGGAACATTTAAACTACTCCTTCCCCTTTCAGGATTCTAAATTAACGACTATCAACTCCAAAAAGGGACTTGAGCATCATGGTGAACAGCTCAATGAAGACCTCTGCTTAATATCTTTAATTACAGCTGCAGTTAAAAAAGCGAACAAAATGTTAAGATGCATAAGGAATCAGATGTAGAATAATAAGGTAAATTCTGAAAGGGGTATTAAACCTCATGCTTCAGGTTTTAAGCCACTTTCTATTACAGATCAAGATGACACCTGTTGCGGGAGACAAGGCGGGCGACGTAATACCTTTCTCCCAGATCTGCCTAAAACCCATCATGTAGGAGTTCTGACCGCTGTTGGATATGGGACTAGATAAATCTCAGGTTTGATCCAGAGTGGCAATTCTTATATTCCTAAGCTTTGCACAAGGGTAGTCTCCTTATCTGTTGCAAAATGAGAAAAAAAACAAAAACCTGCAGAAATGTTTTACTGCCATGGTTTGATTAACGTGGGAATGTGTGCTATTTCCACCATGGTGTGCCATCATAGGAATCAAATTAGTTCCTATCACCTTCATAGAAACTCGGGAAAGGGGATGTGAGCATTTTGCAGTTTTAATGCTACCTTCAATACATACTGTACCAATTTCTCTACTCATCACTGAGGAGACACTAAGTTCAAAAGTATGTATATAGTCCTGTTTTACACCTGGGGGAACTCTGTGCCACTGTGCATGCAGAATTTGCAGAGAAATTAATGACAGGTTTCAGAGTAGCAGCTGTGTTAGTCTGTATTTGCAAAAAGAAAAGGAGTACTTGAGGCACCTTAGAGACTAACAAATTTATTTGAGCATAAGCTTTTGTGAGCTTATGCTCAAATAAATTTGTTAGTCTCTAAGGTGCCACAAGTACTCCTTTTCTTTTTTAGAGAAATTGTGTTTTTTTTGTAGAATTTCCTTTTCCTCCACAGAAATGGGCTGCAGAGCTGCTGGACCCAGCAGAGCACAGCTCGCAAGTAGAAGACACTGCTCGGGGGTGGAGGAGGGAGCTGGAGGGTTCCCAGCAACTTATAGTTCTCAAATTGCGCTGAAGGAAGGAGACAGCGGCGCACAGAATCTCCACAAAAGCCCAGGACCCAGCATCAGGTTGTTTTTCCCTTTTGATCCTTGAGCTCAGGGGGAAGGGGCGGGGGGGAGCCTCGAGGGGCTTCAGCTGGGGTCTGGGAGGGATGGGGGGGGCAAGTGTCTGGGATGGGGGGTAGGGTTTGCCAGGTGTCTGATTTTCGACCGGAAAGCCTGGTCGAAAAGAGACTGGTATTGACCAGGCCGTTAAAAGTCCAGTTGGCGGCACAGCAGGGCTAAGGCAGGCTCCCTGCCTGCAGTGGCTCCATGTGGCTCCCGGAAGTAGTAGAATGCCCCCCTCTGGCTCCTAAGCATAGGGGCAGCGAGGGGGCTCTGCATGCTGCCCCCACCCCAAGCCCCAGCTCTGCAGCTCCCATTGGCTGGGAACCGCGGCTGCACCTCTGCGTAGGAACTGGAGAGGGGACATGCCACTGCTTCTGAGAATTGCTTGAGCTAAGCGCTGCTTGGAGCCTGCACCCCTCACCCCCTCGCACGCCCCAACCCCCTGCCCCAGCCCTGATCCCCCTCCCGCCCTCCAAATCCCTCGATCCCAGCCCAGAGCACCCTCCTGCAACCCAAAACCCTCATCCCCAGCCCCACAACAGAGCCTGCATCCCCAGCCGGAGCCCTCACCACCACCCCAGTGCCACAACCCCCTGTCCCAGCCCTGATCCCACTCCTACTCTCCGAAACCCTTGGTCCCAGCCCAGAGCACCCTCCTACACCCCAAACCCCTCATCCCCATCCCCACCCCAAAGTCTGTATCCCCAGCCAGAGCCCTCACACATCACTGCACCCCTGTCAAGCCCCGAGCCCTCTCCTGCACTCTGAATCACTCAGCCCCAGCCCCACAGCCCCAGCCAGAGCCCTCACCCTCCCGCACCCCAACCCCCTTCCCCAGCTTGGGGCCCCCTCCCTCACCCTAAACACCTCATTTCTGGTCCTACCCCAGAACCCCCACCCTTAGCCCAGAGCCCATACTCTCTCCCACACCCCAACCCCCTGCCTCAGCCCAGAGCCCCCTCCCATACTCCAAACACCTTGGCTCCACCCCCCCAGACCTCACCCCCTCCCACACCCCAACCCCCTGAGCCAGTCTGGTGAAAATGTGAGCAAGTGAGGGTGGGGAGAGCAAGCGAGCGAGCAAGGGATGGGGGGGAATGGAGTGAGCTGGGACAGGGACTTGGAGAAGGGGCAGGGCAAGGGTGTTCAGTTTTGTGTGAGTAGAAAGTTGGCAACCCTACTGAGGGGTCCCGCAGCTGGGGTTAAGGCGGAAGGAGGTGCATGTCTGGGTGGAGGGACCTGTAGCAGGGATCTGGGGGGCCAAGAGGGTGTGGGTGTCTGGGATAGGGGGCACCCCATGGCTGAGCTCTGAGGGGTGGGAGGTAGGGGATTCATGCCAGTGTCTGGGTGGGGGAGGCGTGGCTGGGCTCTGGGGTGGTAGGGGATGCGTCAGTGTCTGGATGGGGGGGAGGGGCTCCACAGCTGGCCTCTGGAGGGGAAGGGGTGCATGCAAATGTCCGTATTGTGTGCAGAGGGCCTGTGGCTGGGCTCTGTGGGGGGGTAGGGAGGCGAGTGTCTGGGCTGGGGGGGTGCCCTGCAATTGGGCTCTGTGGGGGAGGGGGTGTGGGTGTCTGGCCCCCCTACTGGGCTCTGAGGGGAGGGGGCAGAGAAACAGGAACTGAGTTGTCATAGGAGTTTCCTTAACTCTCTACTCCCGGAGGAATTTTTTTGTGTCTGTACTGTTACAGACACAGTTGCTGATAGGTATTTTGAAATGAATTACCAAAACAAATGAAACTGGCATGATTATATAGTGTTATTTTGATGAATAACATATGCAGAATTTTGCACAATTTTAAAATATCGTGCACAGAATTTTTAATGGTTTGGCGCAAAATTCCTCCAGGACTACTGTTTATGTTCTGTAATGTCTTTCAGGGATTTTTTTGTAAAATGTCTTAGTTTTCGTCTGCCCGTCAATATTAACTACAAATATTGTGAATATATTTCAGCTTAAGCAAGCATTTGTATTCTGTTAAGAGGAAGTAGCATACATTTGTGGTTGTGATTTATTAAACCAAAATCTCCCATCCCACTTGAATCTCGTTACTGATTTACTTTCTCCTCAATACATTACCCAAGAAACATTGCTAGTAATGTCAAATAAATTATTTAATTAATAATTTGTATAATATTCAGCTTCCTCTGTATATGGTCAAGTTCTGAAATATTCATTGCAGAGGACTAACATTTCAGAGGAATAATATTCAACCAGCTCTAACTATGGAAAAATATCTCATCTGTATTTATACTGCGTAGTATCCTAGACCCCAGAGGGCTAACGGAAATTCTGGTTTAGCTTGGGTGTAGGAACCTCTCATCTGAAACAGGAAGCCTGTCGCTATCAAATTCTAAATGACCCTACTGTACAACACAGTGAAAACTGCCAAGTTCTAAGTGGCCACAGATTTGTTACAATTATTTTGGAACATTATAACAAACAATCTGCCATTCAGCCAACGCCATGTGTCATAAATTTTACAGTCCTGAGCAAATTCTGATGTCTTTTAATTACTATTTTTTTACCTTTAACTACTTTGTAGAAATGCTTTATTTTTACTTGATATCTCCACTGACAAAAGTAGCTGACTGAGAAATTAATGGAAATTTCATAAAAAATTGGGCCATTACATTACCTTTTTCCAAAGGATTAAAATATGGACAAAAGAGCAAAGTGATAAATGCACAGTATATGCTTCCATGCCTTGCAAGAATGCTGTCTGCTAACATAAACCATTTCAGTATTTTCTAGCTAACGCAGACAGCATCTCATCACAAGCAGAAAAAAGGATGCAGATTAGTTCCATTGTATTTCAGTGGCCAGTGGAAAGGTAGGTATTGATAAGCTAAATCTTGTTAGATTTCACAAAGTCAGCATCATTGGCAATAAGGTTTATTTATAGAGGAAATTAAAGGACAGAAAAATTTTAAAAAGGGATATGCCAAATGCCATTATTGTCCTTGTCAGGAATATCTGATACCTGCTTCAACTGGTAAACATCAACAAAGCTCAGGTGGTTTTGGAAAATAACAGTGAGGTTTCAATTTTGGAAAATAAAAATCGGAGATTGTCAAAAATGGGTCAGGTTTTATTAAAACCTGCAACGTTTTGTACGAGGAAAGGTTTGGATAAATAGTTTGGGATTTGGGCCATCTTTAATTTTTAGAATTAATCTTTAGTTTTTAATTTGTGGAAAGGAAGATGGGAGGGAACTTCACCAAACAGGTATTTACACTGGATGAACTTTTACCGTTAAAGTTTTGCTCAAGAACTGGACACATTAAAAAGAAGTATATGCTACACTAACATTTAGTTATTTAGAAATAAATGAGAAGGGGCAGATTCTCAATGTAGAAGTCTTCAGTAGGGGCAGAGCCACTGTAGTTGGCTCCTATGCCACCCCTTCTCAGCTCCTGGGAGATTGGAGTACGTCTGGGTTGTGGCTGGAGCACATTGCACTCCATGATCTCCTGCTGCCAGACAGCCCCTGGGGAATTCTTACCAGCTGACAGAGTTAGAGCAATCTAGAGGCTACTCTAAACTCTGCCAGTGATAAGTCTGCTTCTTCTGGATGCAGCAGAAAATCTGGCCTGGAATCTTTTTTTGTTTGTATGTTTCCAGTTCTAGACAAGGTTGGCGCCTTCATGCTTTTAATCAGCCCATTCTATTGGACATTAATTATTCTCAACAATATCTTAAGTGATTAGAAAAGGTTCAACACCATTTAATTCACACAAATTAAAAAGCAGTGTCAGGTGCAGCATCAGGAAAGCAACAAACTAAGGCATTTCTGTACACTCTACTTCGGCTTATAAAGAAACAGCACAGTGCCCCCACTAAACACGGTGATATGTTAAGTATTACATTGGACCTGACTGGAGCAATATCAACAAGAGAAAGACATGCTTCTTGCAGAGGCTCCCTCTGTCCATTATTTTTGTAACACAAAATGCATGCTTACGCTGCTATAGACATATTAAATATTATGAATCTATTGGCAGTCTTGATGCACTCACTAACATTTGCTCCTATATGCTGCAGTTGTGCTGCCAAGTCCCCTTCCCTTGTTCAATGTGCAAACTCTATCAAGAGGAGGAAAATCAATTTCAGTGCCCATAAAGACAGAAATGTCAGCTCAGTCGGTTAGAACAATCTGTTGCTCTATACCCCTGGTGCCTTCAAAAGGAGTCACTTTAAACACTGTGGAAGGAGTGTCTGAGAATTCAAACATGAATGGCGAGCGATACTTCCTTTGCTCTGTCTCACGGTCCACAGGAGGTGACCTAAGATAACATGCTTCTCACACACCAGTTTAACTCCCCTGGGGTTGCTCCTCAGTAGGTGTACATCAGTGCTGCTTCACTGGCGTCAGTGGAGCTAGCTGATTTACACCACCAGAGGATATGGCCCAGTGACTCTGCTGAAGCTCCTTGTGTTTTACTTCAGTGTAAATGTGAGGAGAATCAGGCTCCTGATGTTAAAGAAAAGCCTATTTGTACATAATCCTTTGCACCGGGGCAATTGAGAACCATTCATCCTCTGGTTCAGACCGATTCTGTACTGCTGCCAGGGCCAGTTATCCAGCTTGGGTTATCCTCAGCAGCCATGTAAGTGTCAGACATGCACGTTAAAGCAACTGCCCAGGAGACTTTAATTTGCACAGTTTGCTTTGCAGATTTTTCATTTCAATGCTGGTCTGCATTGCATTTTTAAACGGGTATAAACGTTTTCATTCAGCTCACTCGCTTTCCTTGTTACACGTTGCCACTTTGGAGCCTTCCACCCTATTGTATCCAAGCCAAGTACTCCCCACTGTGCAGTGAAAGATCCAACTGCTATTTAAGGAAGCCAGATGGAAGCGCTGTGTCACAGGAAAAGCCATTATCCCAATGAGGAGTGGTGCCTATGCAACTGGTGCCCCTTACAGGCGCTTTGCCTGCCAGAGAAGGCCTCCACCGTCAGTGGAGGATGCCCCGGACAACACACAATGGTTTTTTTTGGCACTGAGAACCTACACAATTGGTGTTTACTCTTGCTTTTTTCCCCTTGCTGGAGCTGTATTTTCTCTGTCTCTCTTCCTGTATTCTTGCTCTTGTCTTTTGATCCCTTCAAGGAGTTACTGAAGGGAAAAAAGGAGCCGTATCGAACAGCTGAGAGTTAGGCTCCATTTCTCCAACGAATGAGGCAAAGAATATTAACAGGTTGGGGAATGGAGTCTGCCCTTTTGTAGCCTCAATTCTTTGTTTCCTTGCATTGGAATAGATGGAGCCATAATGACAACTATATGGACTCTTCCATCACATGGGAGAAGAGGAGGAGAAACGTCGAAAAATAAATCTTTACCCAGTTTTATATATGAAATTCACTCTTACTGATGCAAGGAAGTGTAATATATACCCACTGGGGCTTGCCTGCCTCATTGTGCCACGGGGGGATACAATGCAGGGAAGGTAGGTGATAGTTATGCCACCTGCTCTGCCTTTGAGTTTCCACCAGGCAAGGGCAGCTTTAATCTCTGCCAGGAGCTGCATAACATCCTTCCCAAGGGAGTCTGCAATTGGAGTATGCTAAACCATCCTAGCCATGGTCCTTCCCAGCTAACACTGACCAGTTTTGGGGCCGTGCTGGCTACCAATATAATAGATCTGTGCCTTGGGTTTGCCAGCAGTAATTTGCATACCCTAATACTGAATCTATCTGAAAGCCTGCAAAAGATTTAAAAAGCTAGTTAACAAGCAGATCATTGCTGTAGACAGAAGTGTATAAAAACTCTCAAGAGCGACTTGCAGAGTCTTGGTAGGTTAAGAGAGCACTGCATTCCAAAGCTTCCTTGTAGTATTTAAATGATTGGCCTGATAACAGATATCTGACTGCTGGATTAACAGAATTACTATTTTTTCTAATTCCCCTGGTGTGTTCAGCCAGGCAGAATAAATAAGGGAGGCAATGTCTATCTTGAAAACCATCCTCCCCAGTAACGGACATGTTAGATATCTTAACAATATATGATACAGCTGATATGACTAGACACTGAAATAACTTGTATAATCAATGAGTTATATTGTAAATATATTGTTTATTGGAAGTGTGACACTGGTTACATCAGGAGAGAGAGAATTCGGACTCCTGGGTTCTGTATTTGATTCTGTCTTTGATTTACTCTGGAACCTTAGCCAAGCCACTTTGACAGTTCACCTGTCATTGAAGTGTGGAGCGTGTGAACCTGTTTGACACAACAGATGCTACAAATAAGGTCTGCTCTCAGAGAGTGATGGGCCTAATGAGGTTTGAAGATTGAGGGAAAATACCATTCAGTGCTGGCCCACTTTACTGATGGCCTAGTAATACAGAATGATCCTACTTTTGTCTTTGAGCGCTAATTCACACAGTGGCCCCTGGGGCCTGTTTAACTTCACTTACTGCACTGGTCACACAGATCTCCTTGGCATACTGATTACTTTTGACCAATTAAGCAGCAATGAAAGACACCAGTGTGTGGAAAACATCTGATGTTAAGAGTACTCTACCTAGGTCACGGGTAAGACTGATTGCATTCAGTCTAGTTTTGCTGCTGGAAGTAGTATCAGAACTGATGCGAGTGTCATGCTTGTGGAAAAGCAGCACTGGAAAAAGGGAAAACTGAAGCCCTCTCTTTATCCATTGCCTCAACCCTGAACTAGACGGACCATGTACCACAATGGCAGGATAGTTCAGTCTTCATATTTATTCTCTGCTTCACCAGTCTGCTAAGACAAGATACCCCTTGTGACATGAACAAACCTGTCCAACAGCAGCTGAACTCAACCCACCTACTCAAAAGTTCACATACCACAAACTAGTAAAAAGCCATCAGATAATATAAACTTGTAGTCACCGCTAACTTGGAAAGAATTTGAACCTAAACTAAGGTGAAGGGCTGCACATTCCTCCAGCAATTGTCTTGAGCTATTCAGTCCTTTCATTTTTCACATTTCGAACCAGGTTTCAGCTAGATCATTTTTAAATACTGAACATTTGGGAGATTCATTATGTGGGCAGAGATGGACAATTAGTACCCTACATTGAGACTAGAGTGAAATGTCAGATCTTTTTACCTTATGTTTGAGGTGTAATAATGGGGATAAATGTCATATACAGGTTCTAGTTTCATATGCATATTCAGTAGTATGCTCTGCAGCTTCAAACATGCAATTAAGTGGGAAATGTTTTGTTATATATGATATCAAAAAGAGTACAAAAGGAACTAAAACAAGTAAGTACATAGCAGACCTATGTCTGAAACAAAAATGGCAATTTGAGATGTTAAAAGCCAAAGTTAATACTATCTACTGGAATGCTAAGATTCTCTAGAGCAGTGGTTTTCAATCAGTTATATACAGTTTATTTGTAAAAAGAGAATGCTTGAAACAGTTATATTACAAAGAGAGCGTGCTTTTCAGCTGCAGAGAAAACGATTCATAGCCATAATATTCAAGTGTAAACACATTTCAATTATTTGCAAACTATTTCTCTCTAGATGCTGGATTTTAACCCAAAGATAATGGGTTAAAACACTCACACTTTTCTATCAAAATTAAAAACTACTGTAGAAGCCACTTTCCAACCCGAACAGTACAACTTCTCCAACCATTTTTATTTGTTGTCAGTGAGGAAAAAAGTAATAACAACCAAACATAATATCATGCCCTGGTGCTTCTATCCACCCCACGCTTCAAGAATAATAACTTTAACACAGCCAGCTCATCCAGAATTTAAGAATTTCTTTTACATGTAATTCGTACTATACATCATAAAGAAAGAAATCCTCGTACCAATGGATTTCTTGGGTGTCTGAGTGAGAAGCCGTACAGAGATTATTACATTTGATATAAGGCTTATTTATGGGTCTAATAAAACAGATGAGGAAGTGGTGTGTGTGTGTGTGTGTGGAAATCAGCCGCCAAAAGTTACAATATTGTTGGGTGCACGACTATGAGTATTATAAAATCCTGATTATTCGCGGTTTTCCACTTGCAGACTGCAGAAATAGGCAAATACTTTAAAAAAATTAAAACAACTTCTTATCATTATCATCGTCATAAAGGATGCACGCTTCTTAAGGTGATCAAACACTGCCACATGGCACAGTGACTACAAACGACTCAGAGATTAGTGTTTCACCACTAACCCTAAGGGAAGCAGAATTTAGCATATAAATCTGACTTATGAGCTTGCCAGAAAATAGATGCAGGAAGCTCAACAACTCTCAGTGACAAATTCTGATCTTGTTACAACAGGGAAGGTTAAGATATTCTTCAGAGTGCTTACCTTCTAAGCGGGTTAGGAAATAAAGCTAATGGAGGTAACACCTCCTTGCACTGTTTGGCTAGCAAACTAAGCAATGGATAACACAAGAAGGCAAGAAACCACTACAAGACCACATTAGTGGGCTTTCACCTTTCATCACCACTGGGTCTCAGTGTGTATTTTCCTAATATGTGGGAATCCACAAATAATTACATGAGAAAAAGAGAAAGAGACATTTTTTCTGCTGTGGTTAGTCTTTTTCCTTGGGTGCACAATGCCAATATTTCAAATGAATTTAATTATTCCATGAAATACTCTTGAGGAATTTAATTATTCCATGAAATCAATCACCTTAATTATTCAATGAAATAGTGAGTATCACAGCATCAATGGAGAGTGTCAGAACTGACTTGCTAGCTGTGGAAGCACTTAGGATAGTGTCTCCATTGCGCTTTACTGATGAATTTACTATAGCAGTCCTCGTAATTTTTCTTCATTTTAATCTATTCCTCCATCTGTAGGCTAATTAAAATGGACCTATAGTCCAAGGTACTAGGTCATTAACCTGATAAAACCAAGTACCCTATTTATGCAGCCATTCTATTTTGTACTGTAATTCCATTAGATCTCACAAGCTAAGCAGAGCTGGCCCACGCTCGTGTTTTCATGGCAGGTTTCCAAAGTCTAGATGCTGCACATCACAGCACAGTGTTCAGGGGCACTGTATTGCTGGAGGTGCAGCCTTGGTGATGAGATATAAAACTGAGGTCCTGACGGTTGGAACTGTTAAAATACCCCATGGCAAGTCTCACAGCATAGGCATGTTAATCCTGGTCTCCTTGCCAACTATGATAATTAAACCCTATCGAATATCCACCTGCAGTTTTAACTGGATAGGGTAATACACCATATAACCTCGATGGTTGTCCTACATCCTTGTGTGCTGCTACTGTGCATCGTTAAAGAGATGTCATGTAACAGGGATGGCTTTGCTTTACTGGTGGCTGCCATGATCCCTGTACAGCTGACAGACCAGTTTGTGAATTACAGTTTGGGACCCTTCAGGGTATAAGGCAAATTATTTATATTTAGCCTTCTCCCCACCTTTAGTGGTGCGCAAGAAGGCCAGATACAACCGTTCTTCCTTATCGTACTCCATGAGGGGAAGACTTTGCCCAAAGAGAGCAGAGAGAAGGGGGAGCTACAGTTCTTCCCTCAGCCAACCACCCCTAGTAAGTGCTACACCACAGACAGCAAGGTATGCTGTATGACGTGGTCTAGCAGTAAAAGGGCTGCCTCTGCTGTACCAGGAGGTGGGCAGGCATTCTGCCTCCTGGTGCAGTGAAAGACTGATCCCAGTTCGGGGCTGCTCCTCACAGGCTTGACAGAATCTGAGTGAATCAAAGTGTTTTAAAGGGTTCAGGCTTCAAACGTACAACACTGAGGTAGGCTTGAACCAAAATCCCAAGCTGAAAAGCCCCAAGCTTTGGGAAATTTTGGATCTAAATCTAGCCTCTGTGGTGTGGGACCAATTTCTTCACTTTACTCTGCACTTTGGATGAAAATGGTAAGTGAGCTTAAGTATGGAATTTAGCAAAACATGTAGTGAGTGGAGCATAAATCAGTCTTGTGAAGCTGTCAATATTAATGAAGTTGTAACACTAAAAACTAGTTTACCAAATATGAATACAGTATTTGTCTTTAGAAATGTAGGAAATGTCAGCTTTCTTCTAAAGAACAAGAGGTGCAAAATGTCATCAAAAGGGTCCAACTCATCTGAGTCTTTGCAAGGCTGTGGATTTGGAGGAAAAGGGGTTGGGAGAAGAGGGATACTGTGGTCATTTTAGCATAGTGCAGAGATGGTAAATTCCTCACAGTTGTTGTGATGTTTATAAACCAAGTATTGTCAATGTCTGTGCTTCTTAGTGGACATGGTGAATAATACTGGTAGAAAATTTAGCCTTTTCTCCAGCTCAAACTGTTGGCAAGCTAATCACAATTACCACCAGTATGTTCACTTTTCTTAAGTATTCACCTGCTACATAGTTTGTGCTGAACAGTTCAGTCAATGCATTGTATGTTAATTGTTTGCTTTGACTCTTCACCCTGTGTTTGTGATGACTGAGACAGTTGGTACTATCTGAATGTAGGTATGGAACACAGACTGGTAGAGGCACACTCAGAACACAGCAGTGGGTGCTCTTCATATGGAATTAACTCAAAGCAGGGTAGGCAATGCCTACCTCACCTGCCCTAAGGACCTTCACTGCTAGGTGTTGGGTTTACCAGCAGGCTTTCACTTTTGGTATGTCTACACAGCAGTTAGGGGCTGCAGTGTAGATATACCCTTGGAGTAGCATACAGGTTTGTTCTAACTTTCTGTTTTAACAGTATATTGCCACTGTAATTTGCTCAATCAGTAGTGTAAAAAACAAGTGGTGAGCATTACCATTGTTGTACTGTGTGACAAAATCCTGAAAGGTGTTGAATATTTACAAACCCCCATGTCAATCAATGAGAGCTGCAAGTCCTCAGCACTTCTCACGATTTGGACAGTAGTGTTTAGTTTTTTGCCAGGAATACATAGGATTTGTAATGTTGTATTACTCTGAAGCCACTGCCTTACTAATCCTCTAAAAGTTTTCAAAGGAAAGTACCCTTGTATAAAAGAGTATAAAATCTCTGTGTACCCTTGTATAAAAGAGTATAAAATCTCTGTGATGCTATAGTGTCACCACTGAATAAGGTTTGATATGAGTTGACTCCACAGTCAGTCTTCACTGAATTTACCCAAGAACAATTTACAGTAGCACATTTCTCTAGTGTTGTGTTTGAGAGGCTCACAATTGTAACAAGCTGTATAAAGCCGTATGAATTTTGTGATACTTGCAGATAGCTACACTAGATAACAAAAGACCCTATTCCAACTTCAGGGAATTACATGAGTCCACAAAGATTCTCAGGATGCAAAAATTGAGTGTACAGATACTAATATAATTTGCTGATGAGAAACTGTACCATAAGTAAACAGGCTAACTTAATTTTGAACAGTCATGGGAGCAACATAATGGTTTAGGTCGTGTAGTTGAAATCCAGAATGTACCTAAATGTGTTTACAATGCAAGACACTGAGAAAAAGATGAATATCAGCTGATGAAGACAGATGCTAGACAGTCTAAAGTTGGCAATTATATTTTTGCCTGGATACTGAAGCGTGATTATAGAGAAAAAAGTGACACTGTAATAATGGCACCTACTTACTCAGCAGAGCTGTTGGCTGTGTGCCTCTTATCTGGTTACACTACTTTAGTAGCAAAAATAAGTTATTAGTGCTATTTATTCCTGATGGCACTGCAGAACCAACATAGCTATGGGAGAATTAGCAAACTTTTTCCATGGTTCATGCATCTACACAGCAGAATTGTTAAGTGCATTTGAGAAACTCTCTGTGACTGATGAGGCATGAGTCAGAAAGAACCCAGCTTGATTTGCAGACCCCAGGCAGGTTTGCAGGGCTGGGGCTTGGAAAAAAATCTCTCTAGCTATATAAATGGAGGGAATTTGATTTGAAAGTCACTGACAGGCAATAATTATGGAGCCCCAGCATGCCAATTTTAGAGTCACTTTTCAGAGAATAAATACGGTCTGGGAAAAAAAGGAATCATGGAAGTATACAAAAGCCCCAAATTAAATACATCCAGTGTTCAACTTCTCACTTTTAGAGGGTTACTTCCTGTGTTTGTGAATTATTCACTAAATAAGCATTTTAAAAAAAGGCAAAAAGAAACAATTACTAGTTTAAAAGATTTGAAAAAGATGAAAGGGGCTGAGAATAAGAAGAGGAAATCAGTATTCCCCTATAAAAAAAGGATGGCAACATAAGGAGCCTGCTGAAGTTTCATAATAGAATGAACAAATGATGGCTTTGTACTTGGGAAAATGCTAACTCCTCTCTAAGGGCTGGGAGTTCTTAGAGTAGATGAATACTATTAAGAATGAGTTAGCTATGTTTTGGCATATCCATGCATGTGTCGGTATGCCAACAGACATTGTGCCCTAAATAAATATAAAATAGCAGTTCAAATGCCATATAAAGAAATCTGATACTGATGATCACTGCAATGAGCTTTGCAGAGTGCCCATGCAGGGGAGTGAAAAGGCAAAAGCAGTGCCCAAAAGCCCCTGTGTGGGTTACTTACATCACCAGAGGCAGCAGGTAGGGAGAGCTAGTTCTCCCTCTCAGCTTGCCAGCCAGCACACTGGAGCAGAGGGGGAAGAAAAAGTGTTGCCACAGACGTCTCCCCTGCAGCAAGCAGGGATTAGATTGTGACTTGCAACATCACAATCTGGTTCCTGCCCTGCACCTGGAGAAAGTCAGTGGAACAGTGCCCCTTACTTCAACTGAATTTTAGGATTACAAAACATGGTTGACTTGCCTACAGACTGCAGAGGGAGTGAATGGGGTTGCTTTTTGGTTGCTCTGTTCCCTGGTGGCTGAGTAATCTCAGTGGGTAGTTTTAAGCCAGGGGTGGCCAACCTGAGCCTGAGAAGGAGCCAGAATTTACCAGTGTACATTGCCAAAGAGCCACAGTAATACGTCAGCAGCCCCCCATCAACTCCACCCACCCCAGCCTCCAGCGCCTCCTGATCAGCTGTTTTGTGGCGTGCAGGAGGCTCTGGGGGGGAGGGGAGGAGCGAGGGCATGGCAGGCTCAGGGGAGGGGGCGGGAAGGGGTGGAGTGCAGGCAGGGCCTGTGGCAGAGCCAGGGGTTGAGCAGCGAGCCCCCCCCAACACATTGGAAAGTTGGTGCCTGTAACTTCAGCCCTGGACTCGGTGCCCATACGAGGAGCCGCATATTAACTTCTTCTGAAGAGCTGCATGTGGCTCCAGAGTTACAGGTTGGCCACCTCTGTTTTAAGCAATTGTTTTTTGTCCCCAAAGGCCCTCTCACATGGGTTTCTAACTTTTCTTTGCTCTCACTCAATGCGTAAATGGGGCTTTTGGAGGAATTGGTGCAGAGCAGGGGTGCTGGAACAATTTTTATAGTAGGGGTGCTGAGAGCCATTGAACCAAACTGTAAACTCTGTATATGATGGAAACCACCTCAAGCAAGGGGGTGCAGCATTAGCCTTTGTTCCAGCACCTATGGTGCAGAGGCATGGATTATGGTGCCTTCAGCCTCCTAGTGCAACAAGGCACTTCAGATGTGTTGACAGATCAAAAAACAAAAGTTTTTCCACAAAATTTGTATAAAAAGTGATTGTGTTTCTACTTATATGCTCTCTATCGTGTTCTGCCATAGGTGGTTGTGAGGCAGTCTGTAATACCAATCAACAAATAATGGCAATTTAGAATGTTCTAGGCTCTCAGATTTCCCCCAAGGAAAGGCCTAGTGCAATTGGTCTTCACAGCTAGATCTTACGACAACCTAGGTAGAAGTTACTATTGTAGTTTTTCTTTTGTAGAAAGATTTTAGAGAAGAAGAATACAGTCCAAGGTACATGTCTTTGTCCATTTGCATGCATAGGGTGGGATTTTCCAAAGCATCTAAGTGACTTTGAAGCACAAGACTCATTGAAAGTCAGTGGGACTTTTGCTCCAAAATCATGTAGGCACTTTTGAAAATCTCACCCAAAGTTTTTAATAAAATTGGCTGCAGACTGTCAAGTTTTCTTGGATCTTCGCCAGCTCACATACCATGAAATGTGCCCACCAAATAAGATTGTAAAATAAGCAGTTGTAAGAACAAATATCTTTGTATGTGAAGAGGTATAAATCATTTGAAAGAATGTGACATCTGCCTGTGATGACACATGCAGCTATGCAATATTTTTTTAATTTATGTAATCCATCAATATAGCATTCATAGCAGTAGTTTGAAAAAGCTGGCTTTAAGTTTCTGAGTAACACAGTAACAAGTGTAAATTCTCATCCTATAATACTGAACAGAATGGTGTGGAGAAGAACCAGAATTTCGGAGGACAAACCATGGAGTGGAATGTAAAACAAAGTGGACCTCACAAATGAGACTTGATCAGGAAAGATTAGTTTAAAGAGGAAGAATACAAAACTGCAGCATAAGCCACTGAGCAAGGGCGAGAAACTGCTGAATTGGAATTCATTTGCAAATTGGATACTATTAATTTAGGCTTAAATAGAGACTGGGAGTGGCTAAGTCATTATGCAAGGTAGCCTATTTCCCCTTGTTTTTTCCTACCCCCCCCCCCCCAGACGTTCTGGTTAAACTTGGATTTAAACTTGGAGAGTGGTCAGTTTGGATGAGCTATTGCCAGCAGGAGAGTGAGTTTGTATGTGTGTGTGTTCCGGGGTGGGGTGGGGGGCTAGTGAGAAAGCCTGTGCTGGAAATGGCCCACCTTGATTACCATGCACATTGTAGGGAGAGTGGTCACTTTGGATGAGCTGTTACCAGCAGGAGAGTGAGTTTGTGTGTGTTTGGGGGTGGGGGGGGGTGTGAGAAAACCTGGATTTGTGCTGGAAATGGCCCACCTTGATTATCATGCACATTGTAGGGAGAGTGGTCACTTTGGATAAGCTATTACCAGCAGGAGAGTGACTTTGTGTGTGTGGTTTTTGGAGGGGAGTGAGAGAACCTGGATTTGTGCAGGAAATGGCCCACCTTGATTATCATACACATTGTGAAGAGAGTGGTCACTTTGAATGGGCTATTACCAGCAGGAGAGTAAGTTTGTGTGTGTGTGTGTGGTGGTGGGGGAGGGGTGGAGGGTGAGAAAACCTGGATTTGTGCTGGAAATGGCCCAACTTGATGATCACTTTAGATAAGCTATTACCAGCAGGACAGTGGGGTGGGAGGAGGTATTGTTTCATGGTCTCTGTGTGTATATAATGTCTTCTGCAGTTTCCATGGTATGCATCCGATGAAGTGAGCTGTAGCTCACGAAAGCTCATGCTCAAATAAATTGGTTAGTCTTTAAGGTGCCACAAGTACTCCTTTTCTTTTTACATTTCATACAGCTGTACTTTGACTATGTACTGCGAATCACTATCCCACAGGAGTTAACTAAAAAACTGAGCCCCTTGGGTAAACCATGCATGAACTCTATGAATGATCAATCATGGAACTAGTCCCCTCTTCCCCTCAACAGGAAGGAATATGACCAGTGCATACCGGTATGGGGCATGGTAGAAAAGTTCAGGGGATCCTCTTTATTCACTGGGTAAACTGCAAAGGACCATGCAGATACTGGGACATCCCATCTGCTAGGCTCTCTGGTCTCTCTCTTTGGGGACTATACACACCCATTTGCTCCCCCCCCGCCCCCCTGTATTGGGTGGCTCATTACAGAACACTCCTGTACATCCAAACTCCCTTTCCTCAAAATGCTAGTTATCCAAATCCATGGTGTGTCCTCCATGTAGCCCTGTTAATCACTTTCTAATAACTCGTCAATGAGCTTCTTAGTGCCTATTAGCACTAATCAACTGCTATGTACTTTTAATGCTTAATGCTCTGTACTTTAGTAAAGAATAAAAAACAACTTTGAATTTATTATAAATACCAAAATTGTATTTAAATACATCCTTTTAATATGATTTTGGTGTTTTAAGAAACTCAGTATAGTAATTTTTTTTACTCTTTAATAAAGTACAACACATGAAGCATTAAAAGTACAAAGATGTTGATTTGCACTAACAGGTACTAAGAGGCTAATTGAGAAATTATTAGCAGGTGATTAACTAACAGAGCTACATGCAGTGAAGTGGCAGCTCAAAATAGGACTTATATTTATCTGAATGCTTAGATATTGGAAAGTTTCGGATGTCCCCCAGCCATTTGGATAAACGGGACTGTACAGTACTTCCAAAGATTTACACATTCATGCCTTCCCTACCACCTAACCCTATCCACATGTTGATAAAGGTGTTTATATAGGGCCTGATCCTAGAAAGTACTGAGCATCCTCAAGCCTTACTGAAGTGAATGAGAGTTTATGATCCTCAACACATCTCAGTGGATACTGAGCACCTTACGGGATTCAGCCCATAGTTTGTAATCTTCTTGTGGCAGGGAGTTGCCCTCTATATTTGCCTCTAAAGTCCCATGCAGATCAGCGATGCTATATGAAGAATAAATAGTAATTCATGCTATGTAAATGATTATTTTTGATGCACAAAGAAAGGAGGATCAACCACTAACAATCAAGCGATTTTCTGTAGAAGGAAAGACCATATTGTGCTGCCACTGAAGCAAATGGCAAAACTCCCACAGGGAGGATCGAGCCCTGAATGATCATGGTGTTCAGCGAGTCCCCTCAAAATGAGATTAATTCATCACACAATTTCCATAAAATGAAATAAATATAGGCTGTGAGGATAATTTTCAGTGCTATGATTTAATGTAATTAAGAAATAATGTCATTTGAATTTCATGTTGTCACAGGATGATGGTCTCCTGCTGCTAGACAAATATCAAGTCAGCCAGCATTTACTGAAAATAAACATTGAGGCAGAGACTCAAAAGTTTTTCAAAGCAAGAAGTATCTGTCCTGTGACAACCTTCCATACTAATGTGTGCTTTTATTGCATCAAATGTTGTAGCAGCTGTCATTTTGTCTAACGAATGCTTGCATGGCTGTAGACTAGAAACTACTCGCTGCCCACCAGCTTGGAACCTTGCTCCTGTGAGAAACACTATGGGATGAGGGTGGTGCAAAAGTGTGGAGCAGCTTGAAGGCATTCCATCTACACAAGCCAGACAATGGCAAAATGAATCAGGGTGCACTGGGAGGGCATGTAGCACACGTGGTGCAGAAAGATGCAGTGTGCACTGCCCATGGTGCAAGCTGCCAGATCACCAGCAGGCACAGAAGTTGTGGTGAGGACTTAGACTCATTTGTAACCTGACTGGGCATATCCAGTCTATATTTTGCCTGACTCCTGCACTGGTAAGAGGCTCTGGAAGAATCTCCCTATACCCTGTTTCCCAGTGCACCCATGCAGGGGCAGCAAGGTTTTTGCCCTGTAACTTCAGTGAACAGCGGAATTCTGAAAGGGTTTATACATGGTCTTATTTAAAAACTAGCAAAAAGAGGAATTGTTTAGTCTGTTTCTCTTTAGATGAAGGCATCTCCATTCCCAACCAACAAACATGCATCAGCCATTGAGAAATCAGGTTTGGTTTTGTACAGTACAACAGTTTTAACTTGCATCAGAAATGTGACTAATTAAATATTCTTACATGTCACCACATGTTCTATCCTACTTAATGCTAAAGAAAACTAGCAAATGTGAAACCGAGCAAATATTTCAGGATCCCAGCAAACACTGGCTCATGAAACATTTAAAATTATTGTACCACCATCCCAGTTAAGCTATGTCTTCTTTTTAGTGTTTCTCGAGTATTTTTCACAATAGATTGTTATTTACAACTGCAAAAAAAAAATTATAAAATGCTAACGAAACCTGTTGATTAACATGCAATAATGTATCCCCTAATTCATTTGAAGTAAAATGCAAAATGGGAAAATATGCTGTGCTGAAAATTCCTTGTCTAATGGCTAAGAACCCCAGGAAACAGTACTATGGTTATATGACAACAGGAAAATTCACAACTGTACCAGTTAGTAAAACAGGCTTCTGTACCTAGTGCCCATATTTCTTGCCAAAATGACCAAACCCTTTACTTTCCTCATAATTTATTTATAATAACTGCTATTGTATAGTTAGTTGTTCACTTCTAAAGCTGATTACTGCCATTCAAAAGACTAGTCGAAAGACTGGTTTTGTATTTGACTTAAGACCAGGTACATATGGACATATGCTTTACTGATTTTGCTGTAAAAGAAGGAATTGATGATTAAGGCTGTGAGTCTGTCACGGAGGTCACAAAAGTCATGGATTCCATGACTTTTCGAGACAGCCGTGACTTCTGCAGCAGCTGGTGCAGCTGACCCAGGCAGGGCTGGCCTTACTATGAGGCGAACTGAGGCACCGCCTCAGGTGCTAGACTGGGCGGCGGGGGGGGAGGGGGTTGTTAAGGACCCAGAGTGTAGAAAATTGTGTCTGCTGCTGGTGCATATGTATTCTCTCTGCTCTAGATGCACAGAGATGGTGGAGTGCTGTGTTGGAGGAAGGAGGGCACAAGAGACATAACAGGCAGGCAGGAGAAAAGGTGAGAGGGAATAACAGAAAGCAGCAGGAGCTGCAGGGAAAGAGGAGGAGGAGGAGCCTCTTATGTACCGCTCTAGCACCCCCAGGAACCTGGACTGATTAACACCAGCCTCTCAGGAACTTCCTGTTTCCTGCTGCTTCCCTGAACCCACTTGAGGAGAACATGCAGTCAACTGAAGTAGTAGGAGCCAGTTAGGCCCCTAAGACGCTGATCTCTTCCCTCACTCAGGCCCTGCTACCAGCGTGCTTATTTGTCCCCTTCAATTGAGTGTTGAGAGCCACAGAACAGCACAGAACAGCAGTCTTGAGTGAAAGAAGAAAATGCCCCTCTGGGGCAGCATTCAGAAAAAGAAAGAAAGCAAAGGAAGCTTTTCTATCTAGGCAGGAAGGAGCTCTCCTGAGATACACAGACACACATGTTCACGGTGAGCCTTCTGGCCCCACTGAGGATGTGAGTGGTAAGGAGATGCCTGATCTTCCAGTTAGTCAGAGTGCAGGTGACCTGGCAGCTGCTGCAGCATCCATATCTCCATCTCAAATGGATGGAACCATGCACATTCCTGAAGAAAAGTGTAGATCAGAGAAGAGTATGGTGGAGGCGCAAGAAACAGCTGCTGCTGAGTTTAGTTCCTTAAGTCTAGATGATTCAGGACTGTGGACCCACTTCAGCAGTAGTCTGAGGGACTTCCTAGTACTGCATGGGCCACAGCAAGTGAAAAATGTCATGTTCCCCAAAGACAATGAAAATAGAAGTTTCCATCCAACACATTACTCGCGTGAAATCCCCAATGGTGACAAAGTGGAGAAACCATAGCTTATGTACTCAAAAAACCCAGAATGCTACATACTGTTTTTGTTGCAAACTCTTCCAGTCTAATGTTCCAGCCACATTGGGTTCTCCCGGAAAAAAGGACTGGAAAAATCTGGCTAGAAATCTGGCATGCCATGAGAAGGCAGGTGTCAAGGTTCCTCCCCCACTCTGAACTCTAGGGTACAGATGTGGGGACCTGCATGAAAAACCTCCTAAGCTTATCTTTACCAGCTTAGGTCAAAACTTCCCCAAGGTACAAAATATTACCCCCGTTATCCTTGGAATGGCCGCTACCACCACCAAACTAATACTGGTTACTGGGGAAGAGCTGTTTGGACGCGTCCTTCCCCCCAAAATACTTCCCAAAACCTTGCACCCTACTTCCTGGACAAGGTTTGGTAAAAAGCCTCACCAATTCGCCTAGGTGACTACAGACCCAGACCCTTGGATCTTAAGAACAATGAACAATCCTCCCAACACTTGCACTCCCCCTTTCCTGGGAAATGTTGGATAAAAAGCCTCACCAATTTGCATAGGTGACCACAGACCCAAACCCTTGGATCTGAGAACAATGAAAAAGCATTCAGTGTTTTACAAGAAGACTTTTAATAAAAAATAGAAGTAAATAGAAATAAAGAAATCCCCCCTGTAAAATCAGGATGGTAGATATCTTACAGGGTAATTAGATTCAAAAACATAGAGAACCCCTCTAGGCAAAACCTTAAGTTACAAAAAAGATACACAGACAGAAATAGTTATTCTATTCAGCACAATTCTTTTCTCAGCCATTTAAAGAAATCATAATCTAACACATACCTAGCTAGATTACTTACTAAAAGTTCTAAGGCTCCATTCCTGTTCTGTCCCTGGCCAAGACGACTACAGACAGACACACAAACCCTTTGTTTCTCTCCCTCCTCCCAGCTTTTGAAAGTATCTTGTCTCCTCATTGGTCATTTTGGTCAGGTGCCAGCGAGGTTACCTTTAGCTTCTTAACCCTTTACAGGTGAGAGGAGCTTTCCCCTGGCCAGGAGGGATTTCAAAGGGGTTTACCCTTCCCTTTATATTTATGACACGCCCCCCAAATCTCAGCTAGGGTGAAACACTGGCTGGGATTTCTTCCTGGAGCTCTAGGAAAACAGAGTTAATAAGACACATGCATCTCTAAATATACTACCAAGTACATAAAGACTAACAATATTTTCCGCATCTCAAGGACGATTTTAACCAGTTGATTCTGGGAAACTTTCACGGGAGAGTGCATCAGCCACTTTGTTAGAAGCTCCTGAGATGTGTTGGATGTCGAAATCAAAATCTTGGAGAGCTAAACTCCACCGAAGAAGTTTTCTGTTAGTTTCTTTGACGGTGTGAAGCCACTTTAGTGCAGCATGGTCGGTTTGCAGGTGGAAACGCCGTCCCCAAACATATGGGCGTAGCTTTTCCAGAGCGTAGACAATGGCATAACATTCTTTTTCAGTGACTGACCAGTTGCTTTCCCTCTCAGACAGTTTTTTGCTGAGAAACACTACAGGGTGGAATTCTTGATCAGGTCCTTTCTGCATTAAAACTGCTCCCACACCACGCTCGGATGCACTAGGAACGGTTTGTCAAAGTCTGGGGCCCTTAGTACAGGGTCAGACATGAGTGTCGCTTTAAGCTTGTTAAAGGCCTTCTGACACCTTCCGGTCCACTGAACAGCATTTGGCTGTTTCTTTTTGGTTAGGTCTGTCAGTGGGGCAGCGATTTGGCTGTAGTGCGGTACAAATCGTCTGTAATAACCGGCCAAGCCTAAGAAGGATTGAACCTGTTTCTTTGACTTTGGGACAGGCCACTTTTGGATAGCATCCACTTTGGCCTGTAGGGGGCTGATAGTTCCTTGACCCACCTGGTGTCCAAGGTAAGTCACTCTGTTTAGGCCTATTTGACACTTCTTAGCCTTAACAGTTAGTCCTGCCTCCCTTATGCGCTCAAGGACTTTTTGTAGATGTTCCAGGTGGTCTGCCCAGGAATCCGAAAATATGGCCACATCGTCAAGGTAGGCGACTGCATATTCTCCTAATCCCGCTAGGAGACCATCTACAAGTCTTTGGAAAGTGGCGGGTGCATTTCGCAGCCCGAAAGGGAGTACATTAAATTCATACAGCCCGAGATGTGTGATGAAGGCTGACCTTTCCTTGGCAGATTCATCTAGCGGTACCTGCCAGTACCCCTTGGTTAAGTCCAAGGTAGAGATGAACTGGGCCCTTCCCAGTTTCTCTAATAGTTCATCTGTGCGTGGCATGGGATAGTTGTCTGGGCGAGTTACAGCATTTAGCTTACGGTAGTCCACGCAAAAACGTATTTCCCCATCTGGTTTGGGAACTAGAACCACTGGAGATGCCCATGCACTTTCAGAGGGGCGGATTACACCCATCTGTAACATATCCTGGATCTCCCGTTCTATAGCAGTTTTAGCTTGAGGAGACACCCGGTAAGGGTGGACCCTAATTGGGTGAGCATTACCTGTGTCAATGGAGTGGTATGCCCGTTCAGTCAGTCCTGGGGTGGCTAAGAACGTTGGCGCGTAGCTAGTGCACAGCTCCTGGATCTGCTGTCGCTGCATACGCCCAAGGGTCATGGAGAGGTTCACCTCTTCCACACCACCAGCACATTTCCCTTCGTAGTAAACACCTTCAGGCCACTCAGCGTCGTCTCCTCCCTGGGCTGTAAACTGACAAACCTTTAATTCTCTGGAATAAAAGGGCTTTAGAGAATTAATATGGTACACCTTAGGCTTTCGGTTGGAGGTGGGGAATGCTATGAGATAATTAACAGCTCCCAGGCGCTCCTGGACCACGAATGGCCCTTCCCACGATGCTTCCATTTTATGGGCCTGGAGCGCCTTTAAGACCATGACCTGGTCTCCTACTTTGAAGGAACGCTCTCTGGCATGTTTATCATACCAGGCTTTTTGCTCTTTTTGAGCATCCTGTAAGTTTTCTCTAGCAAGGGCTAAAGAGGTTCGGAGGGTGTTTTGTAGGTTGGTTACAAAGTCCAGAATGTTAGTTCCTGGAGAAGGTGTAAATCCCTCCCATTGCTGCTTCACCAACTGCAATGGCCCCTTAACCTCACGGCCATATACAAGTTCAAATGGGGAAAACCCTAAACTGGGATGTGGTACAGCTCTGTAGGCAAAGAGCAACTGCTGCAATACTAGGTCCCAATCATTGGAGTGCTCATTTACGAATTTACGTATCATGGCCCCCAAAGTTCCATTAAACTTCTCCACCATGCCATTTGTTTGATGATGGTAAGGAGTGGCAACCAAGTGATTTACCCCATGAGCTTCCCAAAGGTTTTTCATAGTTCCTGCCAGGAAATTAGTCCCTGCATCTGTGAGGATGTCGGAGGGCCAACCTACCCTGGCAAAAATGTCTGCTAGTGCCTGGCACACACTTTTAGCCCTGGTGTTGCTTAGAGCTACTGCTTCCGGCCATCGGGTGGCAAAATCCATGAAAGTCAGTATGTACTGCTTTCCTCTGGGTGTCTTTTTCGGAAAAGGACCCAGAATATCCACAGCTACTCGCTGAAATGGAACTTCAATGATGGGGAGTGGCTGGAGAGGAGCTTTGACCTGGTCTTGGGGTTTTCCCACTCTTTGGCACACCTCACAAGACTGGACATAGGTAGAAACATCCTTGCCCATTCCCTCCCAGTGGAATGACCCCCCCAAACGGTCTTTGGTCCTGTTCACCCCAGCATGGCCACTAGGGTGATCATGGGCTAAGCTCAAGAGCTTGGCCCGGTATTTAGTTGGAACTACCAACTGTCTCTGAGGATGCCAGTCTTCCTGGTGTCCCCCAGAAAGAGTTTCCTTGTATAAAAGTCCTCTTTCTACAACAAACCTGGATCGATTAGAAGAGCTGAGAGGCGGTGGGTTGCTCCGTGCCGCCGTCCAAGCTCTCTGGAGGCTTTCATCTGCTTCCTGTTCGGTCTGGAACTGTTCCCTTGATGCTGGAGACATCAGTTCCTCATGGGATTGTGGACCTAGGCTTGGTCCCTCTGGAAGCGATATAGGGGATGGAGCTGTTTCTGTTGACTGTGAACCGCTCTCCGCTGGTGCACTATGTTGGGATTCAGGCTCCGGCTGAGCCTCTTGTGTAGGGTTATCGGCTGCTGCCAGTTCAGGTTCGGTGGGGCCCTCTGGTGTTGAGGTTGCAAGTACTGGATTCAGTGCTGACACGGGGTCTGGTGTTGGTTGTTCGGCTGGTTCCGGTTCTGGGACTGGTTCCGTCTGGGTCTCTGGGACTGGATCCACTACTGCTGTTGCAGACATTGGCCTGGGGTCCAGGTCCATCACCTCTGACTGGGTCCTGATAGAAGTTTCCGGAACAGAGCTAGGCCTCACGGCTTGTTTAGCCTGGTTGCGGGTGACCATTCCCACCCTCTTGGCCTGCTTCACATGATTGGCCAAGTCTTCCCCCAACAGCATGGGGATGGGATAATCATCATAGACTGCAAAAGTCCACATTCCTGACCAGCCCTTGTACTGGACAGGCAACTTGGCTGTAGGCAAATTGAAAGAGTTGGACTTGAAGGGTTGAATCGTCACTTGGATCTCTGGGTTGATTAAATTGGGGTCCACTAAGGAAGCATGGATAGCTGACACTTGTGCTCCGGTGTCCCTCCACGCGGTGACCTTCTTCCCGCCCACACTCACAGCTTCCCTCCGCTCCAAGGGTATCTGGGAGGTATCTGGGCCTGTGGACCTCTGGTGTGATTCCGGTGCAATGAACTGTAATCTGTTGGGGTTCTTGGGGCAGTTGGCCTTTACATGCCCCAGCTCGTTACACTTAAAACATCGTCCAGCTGACGGGTCACTGGGACGAGGAGGGTTGCTGGAGAACGGGGTGGTGGGACGATAAGGGGTCTGGAGGGTTCTTTGGGAGGTAGGTGGGGCTTTGGGCGGCCCCCGGTAATAGGGTGTGGTCTGGGGTGGTCCCTTCTGGTCTCCGCTCCAACTGCGACCAGTTTTCTTCTTCTCTGCCACCTCCACCCATCTGGCTCCAATCTCTCCTGCCTCGATTACAGTTTTGGGTTTCCCATCTAGGATGTATCTTTCTATTTCCTCAGGAACACCCTCTAAGAATTGTTCCATTTGCATTAGGAAGGGCAAATTTACTGGAGATTCAACACTTGCTCCTGATATCCAGGCATCCCAATGTTTCACAATGTGGTAGGCATGTCGGGTAAATGACATGTCTGGTTTCCACCTTAGGGCTCTGAACCTCCGACGAGACTGCTCGGGTGTTATCCCCATTCTGACTCTCGCCTTGGATTTAAACAGTTCATACTTGTTCATGTGTTCTTTAGGCATTTCAGCTGCTACCTCAGCTAAGGGTCCACTGAGCTGCGGCCTCAGCTCTACCATGTATTGGTCAGTAGAGATGCTGTACCCAAGGCAGGCCCTTTCGAAGTTTTCTAAGAAGGCCTCAGTATCATCACCTGCCTTGTAGGTGGGGAACTTTCTGGGATGGGAAGTGGTACCTGGAGAAGGATTGCTAGGGTTTGTTGGTATATTCTGCTGGGCCTTTATCCTCTCCATCTCCTCCACATGCTTCCTCTCTTTTTCCTTCTCCTCCTCCACATGCTTCCTTGCCTCCATTTCCCTCTTGTGGGCAGCCTCCTGTACCTCCTTCTCCAGCCGCATGAGTTCTATCTGTCTTTCATGTTCCCTTTGTTTTTCCTCAGCCTGAAATTTGGCTAATTCCAGCTGTAGTCGAGCTGAGGATTTGGTCATTCTAACCTCTCTGTTTTTAACTAACTTTACACCTGAGGTTTAGAAATAAACAAACAAAACTTGGCTGTAAAATTTTGCTGTGCTGGAATAGAATACCTATTCTCTGATAGTGATTGTCAGCCTACAGAAAAAGACAATTCCCTTGTCTCTGCTCTGGGCCCAAATTAAAGCAAAAAACCTCCAACTACTTGGAAACCTGCTTACCCAGCCCAACGAAGAAAAAAAAAAAATTTCTTTTCAAACCTGTGCTCCTTGTAAAACAAAAAAAAAAAATCAAAATCCTAAAAAAAACCCTGCCACTTTTGTCTCCAGGCAAATGGGTAGAGCACACACCCCCTATTTACTTTTAGGAAGAAAAGAAAAAAAAAAACAAACCTCTGGGTTGGAAGACTGTGAATTTCCCTGCAGGAGTTAAGTACCCTGCCTCCAGGCAAATGAAACCTGCAATTCACAAGATAATCCCCTTTTGTCTCTGCTTGGCCACAAAGCAGAGAGAAACCAAGCTGCTTTCAGTTTCAAAGCTGCCTTCTGGACTTCCTAAAAATTCCTTTTTAAAATCTGTATTTCTAGTTCAAAAAATCTCAACTGGATCTCAAAATGATTTCAGGTTAATCCCACCGCTGCGCCACCATGTCAAGGTTCCTCCCCCACTCTGAACTCTAGGGTACAGATGTGGGGACCTGCATGAAAAACCTCCTAAGCTTATCTTTACCAGCTTAGGTCAAAACTTCCCCAAGGTACAAAATATTACCCCCGTTATCCTTGGAATGGCCGCTACCACCACCAAACTAATACTGGTTACTGGGGAAGAGCTGTTTGGACGCGTCCTTCCCCCCAAAATACTTCCCAAAACCTTGCACCCTACTTCCTGGACAAGGTTTGGTAAAAAGCCTCACCAATTCGCCTAGGTGACTACAGACCCAGACCCTTGGATCTTAAGAACAATGAACAATCCTCCCAACACTTGCACTCCCCCTTTCCTGGGAAATGTTGGATAAAAAGCCTCACCAATTTGCATAGGTGACCACAGACCCAAACCCTTGGATCTGAGAACAATGAAAAAGCATTCAGTGTTTTACAAGAAGACTTTTAATAAAAAATAGAAGTAAATAGAAATAAAGAAATCCCCCCTGTAAAATCAGGATGGTAGATATCTTACAGGGTAATTAGATTCAAAAACATAGAGAACCCCTCTAGGCAAAACCTTAAGTTACAAAAAAGATACACAGACAGAAATAGTTATTCTATTCAGCACAATTCTTTTCTCAGCCATTTAAAGAAATCATAATCTAACACATACCTAGCTAGATTACTTACTAAAAGTTCTAAGGCTCCATTCCTGTTCTGTCCCTGGCCAAGACGACTACAGACAGACACACAAACCCTTTGTTTCTCTCCCTCCTCCCAGCTTTTGAAAGTATCTTGTCTCCTCATTGGTCATTTTGGTCAGGTGCCAGCGAGGTTACCTTTAGCTTCTTAACCCTTTACAGGTGAGAGGAGCTTTCCCCTGGCCAGGAGGGATTTCAAAGGGGTTTACCCTTCCCTTTATATTTATGACAGCAGGAAATCACCAGAGATCATTCCATAGGTGGAAAGAGCTTGAGATGAGACTAAGGTTAAAGGCTGCCATAGATGATCAGCATCAAGAGAAGATCGCAGCAGAGTCTCTTTACTGGCAAAATGTTCTGAAAAGGCTCATTGCCATTGTGAGAATGCTTGCTACCCAAAACCTAGCACTGCATGGCACTTCAGATCAGCTGTATGTGCCAAAAAATGGAAACTCGCTTAAAATTGTGGAGCTGATGGCTGAGTTTGATGCTGTACTCCAGGAGCATCTAAGAAGAGTCACCACCCAAGAAATGTACACACACCTCTACCTTGGAAAAACAATTCAAAATGAGATCAGACAGTTACTGGCAACAAAAGTCAAACAGAAGACTGTGGCAGATCTGAAGTCAGCAAGATATTACTCTGTTATTCTGGACTGCACACCTGACATCAGCCATACGGAACAAATGACTTTAATGGTGCATTTTGTAACAACAACAGAACCTTGTGAAAATGTCCCTGCAATGGTGACTGTCAGAGAGCATTTTATAGCATCTATTGACATTGATGATACTACAGAAGCTGGTATGACAAATGTGCTTCTTAAAAAGCTGGAAGATATGGGAATTGCGATAGCTGACATGAGAGGTCTGGGCTACGATAATGGTGCCAACATGAGAGGAAAGAACAGAGGAGTGCAGACACGGATCCGAGAGTTAAACCCTCGAGCTTTTTTTGTCCCATGCAGTTCTCATTCATTGAACTTGGTGGTCAGTGATGTAGCATCAGCTTCTAGTGAGGCTGCTGAATTTTTTAATGTAATTCAAAGCATCTATGTATTTTTCTCTGCATCAACTCATCAATGGCAAATTTTGAAACAACATCTGGGAACATCCTCTCTGACACTGAAACCACTGAGTGCTACACGATGGGAAAGTCGAGTGGAGGCAATAAAGCCTATCAAACACCAAATTGGGAAGATAGATGATGCCATAGTTGCCATTATGGAGGATAATGCTATGACAGGAACTGTTATGGGAAATGGAATCACCAGAAACATACATAACTTCAAATTTCTGTGTGGCTTAGGGTTGTGGCATGACATACTGTTTGAAATAAATATTGTAAGCAAGAGACTCCAAGGTGTTGACCTTGATATATCTGGAGCAATGGAACAACCGGACAAAGCAAAGTCATACCTACAGTCTTACCGGTCAGATGAGGGATTTCAAAACATTCTGAAGAGTGCACAGAAGTTGGCAGAGGAACTTCACACTGAAGCTATTTTCCCACCCATTCAAGAATACAAGAGTCACCGAAGAAGACGACATTTTGATTACGAAGCACAGGATAATCCCATAAGAGACCTCAAACAACAATTCAAAGTTGAATTCTTTAACCAGGTGCTAGACTGTGCAATACAGTCAGTTGAAGAACGTTTCATGCAGCTCAAGCAACACAGTAGTATATTTGGGATGTTGTATGATATTCCAAACTCCTCACTTTACCTGAAGAAGACCTACACCAGCAATGCAGGGCACTAGAGACAGTGTTGACACATGATGACATGCACGTTATTGATGCGAGTGATTTAGGTGATGAACTGAAAGCCGTTTCAAGATACATTTTAGCAGGATCAACTCCAAAGGCTGTTCTGGAATATATGTGCACAAATAAGATGACCTCCCTCTTTCCAAATGCTTTTGTTGCTCTGTGCATACTTCTAACACTTCCTGTGACAGTTGCCAGTGGAGAACGCAGCTTCTCCAAGCTGAAGTTAATAAAAACGCATCTACGCTCCACAATGACACAGAAGAGGCTGGTTGGTCTTGCAACCACCTCAATAGAGCATGAGCTGGCCCAGACTGTGGACCTTCAGCAGGAAGCAGTTCAAATCTTTGCAACCAAGAAGGCACGGAAAACATCACTTTGATTATTCAAACAGATAAAAATGCCAGTGTTTACTATGCAGACTAGAAAAGTTACATTTGCTCTTCAGGTGTTTGAAAGTTAAGTGTTAAAATTTTTGAACAAGGCATTTTAAGTTGTTAGTTCTCCTTTATTGGGGTGGATAGCAGAGCAGTACCATGAGAGGAATGGAACAGGAAGAAGGTAGAATTGAAACCTTTCAAAGTTTTGTCCCAAGCGAGGGGGCATGGGGGCATCATTTGAGCTCCCTGCCTCAGGTGCCAAAATGTTGTGGGCTGGCCCTGGACCCAGGGGCCGCCTGAACAGCTCGGGCAGCCCCTGGGCCAGCAGCACCAACCACTGCTGGGGCAGTCTTGAGCCACCGCACCCTCCCGCCCCACCAGCAGGAGTTTGGGTGTGGAAGGGGGCTCAGGGCTGGGGGTTGTGGCATGGGAAAGGGTGACGGCTCTGGGTGGTGTTTACCTCGATGGGGGCTCCCCGAAAGCAGTGACATGTCCCTCAGGCTAGGCAGAGGCGTGGCCAGTTCAGCTCTGCACGCTGCCTCTGCCCACAGGCACCACCCCTGCAGCTCCCATTGGCAGTGGTTCCTGGCCAATGGGAGCTGCGGAGCCGGCGCTTGGGGCCTGGGCAGCACGCAGAGCTGCCTAGTTGTGCCTCTGTCTAGGAGACGAAGGACATGTCGCTGCTTCTGTGGAGCCATGCAGAGCCAGGTAGGGAGCCTGCCAGCACTACCAACTCCCCCCGCCCCCAGCAGCAGCGAGGGTCCCAGGCCACACGCCACCGCTCGCCTACCCTCCCCCAGCAGCAGTCCTCGGCTGCCCCCCAGAGCACCCGTGGCACCCCTGGCCTCAGAGCACATGTGATGCTCCTGGGCCGCCCCTTGCCCCACAATGCCCAAGTTTGAGTTAGGGGTATACAGTACAAGTCATGGACAGGTCACTGGCCATGAATTGTTGTTTACTGCCCATGACCTGTCCATGACTTTTACTAAAAACACCCGTGACTAAAACGTAGCCTTATTGATGATCAGAGAAATTTGGATGAGAACTGAATTTGCCTTCCATCTGCACGGGGAAGAAGGTAGGAGCAGTATTGTTACCCGTGCAATTTTAAAATAAGCTTTGCTATTCACTTATAAGGGCACCTGTCCATACAGGGAGTTGCTGAGAGCACCAATCACTGCGACCTGGGTTCAATCCATTATTAGTGCTTACTTCAGCAAACTCCCATTAGAGACAATGATAATTTGCCCAATGAGGACTTCAGGATTGGGTCCATTAAAAAAGTATTTCTAGTGTACTCTTAATGAAACTGTACTACTTTAGGTCCTGATTCTGGGAAGAAATGTATTGGCAGACCCCTCTGCCCACAGGGAGCTGCAGGGACTTCAGTGATCGTCCACATGCATGGTTCTCTTTGCAGGACTGAAGCCTTACTGCCTAGTAGTCCTTAAATCTCAGGGATTCAATTCAAAAATATTTGACTGTACACGTGTACGTGCACACACACACATACACAGTTACGAGTTTCACTGATAAATTGTCACTTTGTAAAAGGATGTTGTAGGTCTTGCTTGGAATGCTTTCCCCACACAAAACAGCTGTAAAAGATGGGTTTATTTTCCATGCAACTTCTATGAAAATCAAAAACTTAAGGTAGCAGTCTCAATTCAGTGTCTAGAGAACAAGCATCCACAACACACACCCAGGAACACAGTAGACACTAAATCACCCATTTTGGCAGCTTCAGCATATCAGCACAGAGACCAGCGTTGAATAGGCTCAGCTCGTGACCTGCCTTCACAGATCACTGGTGTTCCATCAAGTTTAAGGTTGAAGTGCCACTGGTTGGGCAGCGCTGAGGAAGCCCGAACTGCAAGTGCTCATGCTGTACCTGTTCTGTGGATAGAATATTTCAGTTCAGCAGCTTTCGTGCAAACTAACTCGTCTATTTTAGAAAGTAATTTAAGAACAAAACTCAGATTTTTTTGAAGTAGCATTCTGATCATCATGATTAGATGTTCTGCATAAAACCCATAAGTACAGGTTATCATCACAGATTGCCACACAGTGGGTGTTTTTTACATCTTGCCATTCCAAGATTTATTTTACCTGTCAGCCCTGACAATTCAGTAAAGCCTGTAGTTGTAGCTTTAATATCTGCATTGAAATATATAGTATTATTAAGTCATTCAGGTTCATCATTTACATTTTGAATAACTTTGCAAACAATCACCTCGTGAAAACAACAGGAGTCAGATTCATGTCTCTGCCTCCTTCTGCCTGCTCCCCGCTGCCCATATAGGCACATACACAAAGCCTGACTACTTGGTATTTGGGCAAGAAATTCTGAGAAGGATGTAGGTAATTCACCATTCCTACTGCTGCACAGGTTGAAGGGCTAGAACTAGCCTCTCTACGGCTGCTATTTCAGACCACAGGCCAAAATAGCATTCTTTACCCGCCCTCCCCCTCACAACCATTATACAGGGGTTGTAACGAACTACAGTCATGGAACCTATGGACTCCCCAGCCCATCCCCAAATCCACACTGGCCTATTATAAAGTCCTGCTCCACAGACTGCATGGAATGTGGCGATGCCCTAGCCTAAGAAGATATTCCATAGCCTCTCCTGTGCAGCCCCTCCTCATGGTATACATGGTGCAAAGACTTGTTTGGGCTTTCCAAACTGGGATGAATTTCTTGTAGAGGTTAAAGAGTGACAGAGTGTGCAGATGACTTCTGGTGTCATTTTTCATCCCAAATTAATGTAACATTTTTTCTCTTTCCAACCCAAAGCTAATAGTTATTGATTAAAACTGTTTAGAGATTCATCCAGCCTGTCTTAGTAGCACATCAGTGTACACAAGTGTACTCCCTCATCCCCACTCCCTTAGGGCTCTCCTAAATCGGATACTTCCCTGGACAGCTGTGCAATATTCATTACTATCTGAAAGGAAAGCCTACCAAACAATTTTGATTTTGAAGTCTAACTCCTTGACTACTGTAAATTTGATGACTTAAGCAACAACAAAACAAAACAATAAGAAAAAAAAACGCTGAGTTTGTACTGGAACTTGATGTCCAGACTACTGCTTTGTCTGCTGCATGCAGGGGCACAGCTTTGGAAACAATGGAAGACAGGTGGCTTGAGCCCCTTTGTAAACAGATCCCAAATGAGGTTTGTTTGACCACTGGGACCCCCTCCCATTTTAAACTGGACTCCTCTCAATGTCCTAGCAACAACACATTCCATCCACAGTTCATCAACACCACAAGGCAAAAGAGAAAACCACACAGGTGAACGTCACATTGCTGGTATTGTACAGGACACAAATGTACAAAAAAGGAATTTTCCAAATAAGTCAAAAACATTCAGTGTTTAATCTTTCACTTTACACATTTAATCACAAAAATTAGAGAGTAAAAAGACCCTTCAGGTCACCTAGTCCACCTTTTGGCTGACACAAGAATACCCTGACAGCATATACCACAATGCTCTGTTTAATCTTGATTTAAACGTTTTGAGGGATGGATTTCATGTGGGATCTAAATTATTTTGCTTCACTCTTAGAGTCTACACCCTAAAAATATTTGTAGATGGTTAGGTCTCCCATAAGTACAACAATTTAAATTATTTACAATTAAACAATGAGAGTCTGAATAGCTCATCTTGATTTGCAATGGAGAATGCAGGATGCAACACGTGACATTTGTTCAGTAGCAGGAAGATGTGGGAATGGATAAAGAATGCAAGGTAACAAAATTTAAGACCACTTTCGGGTTCTGGTTTGTTATCCACCTTTGTCAGTTTTTAGACGTGCTCTGTAGTAGCAAACACTCATAGCCATGTGCATGATACCAGAATATGGACATGAAACATGTGACACTGAATTTCCTAACAGAAGCATGTGAGCTCTGCTAAGCAAAGTTTTCAGCTTCTTAAAAATAAAGATAATGTGATTAAATTAACATGGAACAAAGTTTTGAATGATTACACTAATTTGTTATTCCAAACCTAGACCCTCTGTAATATCTCGTTCTGTACTGATGAACCCCGCCCCTGAACTAATGGCACAATAATTAACCACAGGACTAGAAGATAAAATCTTTACTAATAATAAACAAAAAGAAACAACAAAAACCAACCTACAATCAATTATATGTTATGATGATTGCTTCAGAAGATGAAAATACAACTTTGTGTAAACTGCTAAACCTTCATAATATTCATATACCAATAAGTAATACTTCTAGAAACTCTACCTTTTTCAAAGTTCTTGTTGTATTTCCTTAGCTGTGCTTACATTGTTGTTTGCATTGTTGTAGCCGTGTAGGTCCCAGGATATTAAAGACACAAAGTGGGTGAGGTAATAAGCTTTTGAGCTACACAGAACTCTTCTTCCGAGCTGAAGAAGAGCTCTGTGTAGCTCAAAAGCTTGACTTTCACCAACAGAAGGTGATCCGATAAAATACATTACCTCACCCTCCTTGCCTCTGTAGTTGTATTTACATTAACCAAGAAAATAAACAAACCAAGAGTTTATCAGATAGTAAATGAACACTTTCAGCTTTTCCCTTGAAAATACTAAACAGCAAGGCTGCAATGCATTGTTGCTTTGTGAATGCTGACAAAATAATAAAAACCAAACAATGTTTCACTACATTTTAGTCTAAAATGAGCAGGTTACTCACCCTGTGCAGTAACAGATGTTCTTCGAGATGAGTGTCCCTGTGGGTGCTCCACTCCAGGCGTTGGTGCGTCCCTGCACCTTCGCTCAGAGATTTTTACAGCAGTACTTGTACCGGGCACGCACGCGCAGAGCCTGCCCCTGACTCTGAGTGTACCTTAATAGTACACTTGTGCGACCGGTCTCCTCAGTTCCTTCTCTACAACGGAGGCTACCCCAACTCCGAAGTAGAGGGGAGGAGAGGCATAAGAGGGAGCAAGTGGCTAGGGGCTCAAATGGTTGTTGAGTTAAGCAGGATAATACTAAATGAAGGTCCCATGGAGGGGTAGGAGGTTTAATGTCCAGGTATAGGGATTGGAGCCCATTGAGAAAACACTTGGCGATTGGATGAGCAAAAACAGAGGTATGGTCGATCTTGTCATGAAAAGTTGTAATAGCAGCTAAGTGGACCTTGATGGAGGTGAAAGAAAGGCCAGATTGCTTAAGGTCTAATAGGTAGTCAAGTATGGGCAGAAGAGGTGCAGAAGTAGGAGGAAGTTGTTTAGTTGAACACCATTGTGTGAATCACTTCCACTTTCTGAGATAGGTGATGTGAGTAGATTGTGTTCTGCTATGTAGCAGCACTCTTTGAACCTGCTCAGAGCACGCTAGTTCATTTTGGGAGAACTATGTAGGAACCAAGCTTTGAGGTGAAGCATGGACAGGCTGGGGTGAAGAAATCGGCCGTGTTGCTGCGATAGGAGTTTCGGAGTGAGGGGCAATGAAATCGGTGAGTGAATTGACATTCTGGTGAGGAATGGAACCCACAGTTGTCTGGGCCATGATGGGGCAATCAGAATTACAGTGGCACAATCTGTTCATATCTTTGTCAGAACTCTGTAGAGAACTGGTATTGGGGGAAAAGCATACATTAAGTGTTGAGCCCATGAGATCAGGAATGCATCTCCTAAGGAATGTTTGCCCAATCCCACTCTGGAGCAAAATTTGGGACATTTCTTGTTCTTCACAGTCGCAAAGAGGTCCAGGGTTGGATAGTCCCAAACACGGAATATATTGCGTATGATTGTGTCATTTATCTCCCATTCGTGATCCCAGGGAAAACAACTGCTTAGTTTGTCCGCAGTGGTATTCAGGGCCCTGGGAAGATAGGCGGCTGATATCCGGATGTTGTTTGTGAGGCACCAGTTCCAGAGCTTCATGGCTTCTGTGCAAAGCAAGTGAGATCAAGACCCTCCCTGCCTGTTGACATAGAACAAGCATGCGATGTTGTCTGCCATTATCCGAACATGTTGGTTCTGAATAAATGGGAGGAAGTGACGGCCGGCATTGTGTATGGCTCCCAGTTCTAGGACATTTATGTGTAGGGAGGCTTCGGTGGAAGACCATAGCTCCTGGGCTATGTGGTGAGACATGTGCTCTCCCCATCCCATGAGGGATGCATCGGTAGTCATTGTGAGTGATGTGGAGTCCTGGAGAAAAGGGACTCCTGAGCAGAGGTTGGAGGGAACTGTCCACCATCGGAGGGAGTCTTTGACTCTGAAGGGTATGGACAGAGGCTTGTTTAGAGCGTGTACATTTGGTTTGTAAACTGTGGCCAACCAAGCTTGGAAGCACCTCATGTATAGGCGTGCATTTTTGACCACAAAAGTACACGAGGCCATGTGGCCTAATACTTGCAGGCAGTCTCATGCAGTGACCTGGGGATTGTTGCGAAGTTTTGTAACCAGGAGTTTTATAGTGTTGAAACAATCAAGCGGGAGAGATGTTATTCCCGTTCGGGAATCAAGGTGCACTCCTATGAACTCCAGTTTTTGGGTAGGAGATAAGGTGGATTTGTTTTTGTTTATTTGCAGACCAAGGGAAAGGAAGCAAGCGACAGTAGCTGCATGGATCGAAGAGCTTCGTCGAGTGTTGAGGCTTTGAGGAGATAATCATTGAGGTAAGGAAATATTACAACCCCGTTTCCTGAGGTGGGCAGTAACCACAGCTAGAAGTTTGGAAAAAACTCAGGGGGGTTCGATAGGCCGAAGGGCAACACTCTGTATTGAAAATGTGTCGAACCAAGGGTAAAACGAAGAAAATGTCTGTGGGCTGGGTGAATATTCACATGAAAATAGGCGTCCTGTAGGTCGAGGGCTGAAAACCAATTGCTCTGCTCCAGCGCTGGGATTATGGTGGTGAGGGTAACCATTTTGAACTTTTGCTTTTTGATACGTTTGTTTAGCTGCCTGAGGTCGAGGATCGGTCACCATCCCCCAGTTTTCTTTTCTGTTAAGAAGTAATGGGAGTAGAAAACTTTCCCTCTGTGTTGTTCGGGTACGATTTCCACTGCCCTAAACCGAAGATGTTGTACTTCTTTGAGGAGCAGTTGCTCATGAGAGGGGTCCCTGAAGAGGGACGAGGAGGGTGGGCGGGAGGGAGGCAGGGAGACGAAAGGGACAGAATCGCCAACTGTGACGACCTTCAAAGCCCACTTTTCGATGGTAATATCACGCCATTGATGGGAGAATGGGCGTAGGCGGTGACCAAAAATAGGGCAGGTGGTGTAAGCGCTGAAGTGGGAATATTGTTTTCTATACCCTCGACCAAGGCTTCAAATTTGCTTATTGGTTGGAGGGGGTTGAGACGCTGCCGAGGAGTTGGGGCAGCGGCGTTGGTACCTGGATCTCTGGCGTTGCTGTTGTTCGTGAGATCTATGGAATTGCTGGCTGTATGTGGGGTAGTGTGGTCACTGGTAAGGCTGATATCTATATTGTCATCTTCTGGTCATAGGAGTTTGAATTCCTAGAGACCGCAGAGTTGCCCTGGAGTCCTTCATGTAATTCTAGAAGAAGAAGAGGGCTGCAGGATGTCAGTTAGCTCATGCTGCTGTTCAGGAATTTCCTCCAGAGTAATTCGTAGGTCATTGGCAGCTCTTTTAAACAGGTCTTGAAATTTTGAGAAGTCGTCCGAAGATGTCGGGGGAGGAGGAAGAAATGCTTCATCAGGCAGAACTGGTTCTAGCGGGTTAGAGGCAGGCTGTGCTTGCTCTTGTGGTTGTGACAGGACTGCCTGGTGTCTGGAGTCAATGGCAGGGTCATCAGCTGGTGGTACTGAGCAGGTCTCACGCCTGGCTGCCTTGGTATAATGAGTGTGCTCCTGAGTATAAGGAGCCCATGGAGCCCAATATTGCCACTCTGGTGGTAAGGGCATGGGTGGTGCCATCCAGGGGTTCACGTACCATGGGGCAGGACCCTTGGAGTAGGATGAGGCAGCTTTTCTATGACCTCTCTTGACTGGGGTCTGTGGATGGGAGATCTGATAAGGTGAAAATTCTCCCTGCTGCCCAGATTCCTCATCACTGGAGGAAAGTGGTGTGGACCTTGCCTGAGGGTCCAGAGAGAAGCAGGTGTTAAGTAGGGGTGACTGCAAGATAGGGGACACCAGGAGGTCCCTTGAGTGTGTGAAAGGCGGTGCCGCAGTGCCTCTGTGAGGGGAGGGCTGAGCGAGAGGAATTGGTTGCGAGGAGGGATTCCTCTGCACCGGTGCCCCAAGTGTTCTGTCACTGCTGGCTAGGTCAAAGGCTGATGGTGCCAGGAGAGTGAGAGGAGTCTGCGGGGGGGTCAGGCAGGCTAGTATGCGTCGGCACCGCTTCCGTTGCGGTGCTGAACAGTGCCATGTGAGAGGTAGGCAACTGAAAGCCTGAAGCCTCGGCACCAGAGGTTAGTGTGACCGCCGCAGCCGCAGGTGACTTCCACACGGCGCCGGAGGAATCCAGGGCATCAAAGGAACTCATCCGGGGGAGCACAGGGAGGGAAGAAGCCTCGGAGAAGGCTTGTCCCTGCGAATACCTTTTGCGGGTGAGAGAGACTGATGTTTTTTTGAAGTTTTCTTCAGTCTCTTTGAAGCAGGGGGGCTGCAGTGTACAGCAGAGTCAGAGCCCGGGTCTGAGGCTGGTCCGAGAGATTTTTGCAGCAGCAGCCATTTTAGCCGCAGCTCCCTGTCTTTGCGTGCCCTGGATTTCAACATGCTGCAGTGGGCACATTTTTGGGGAAGGTGGGACTCCCCCAAACATTTAATACATTTAGAATGGCCAACTGAAAGAGGGATGGCATCATTACAGTTAGAGCAGTGCTTAAAACCTGGAGAAGGCATGTCAGAAGAGGCTGCGCTGACAGGAACAAAGTTTTGTTTTTTTTTAAAAAGAGAAGAGAAAGGAAAAAGGGAACCTAACTATTACTGGTAAGCTAAACGAAGTGGGGAAAGAAGTTGAACAAGGGAGAGAAGAAATTCTCTAACGAGTCTGCTGAGCATTCAGACTCGAGGCCTAATCATTATGGGCCAAATCCTGAAGTCCTTATACTCAGGTTGGGGATGGTAGAGAAGGAACTGAGGAGACCAGTCATGCACGTGTACTATTAAGGTACACTCAGAGCCGGGGGGCAGGCTCTGCGCGTGCGTGCCCGGTACGAGTATTGCTGTAAAAATCTCTGAGTGAAGGCACAGGGACGCACCAACACCTGGAGTGGAGCACCCACAGGGACACTCATCTCAAAGAAGAAATTTACCTATCTTCATGCAATTTGATTGAGTTTAAGCTTTGTGGATTAATTTCTTTTTTGGTTGCCTTTATAGAGAGACATTCACTGAACATCATACAACCCCTGAAAACGTTCATTCTGTTAGGATGATTCCTAAGTGGGCTCTTTGAACTAAGCTGGGCCCTAAGCTAAGGTAAAAGAAGGGCAGGAGAAAACAGCACAGGGAGAAGCCATTTTGTACAAGTTCCAGAGAAGCAGGAGACATAAATGCTCTCACTGAGGAGCTTATGAGTGTAGGAACCTGTGGATACTTCCCTCACAAGAAGAATTATCCCTTTATAAATATCAGCAGGACACCCAGCCAGGCAGATCTACCACAGAGGCATCTGATTATCACTGCTCAGCTCTGACTGTCTGGTAGCACTAGCTGGCTACAGAGCCTTGATCTCACTTTGTTCATGGGGTTCCTTTCATAGAGAGCATGCACTGCACTGGATTTGGTTGGATAGTGTTTGTACTGATGTATGTGATATGTTAATGTTAAAGTTGGGGAAAAAAACTTCCAGCCTGGCCAAATGATCATGCCCTGCCTATTTGTTCATTAGTGTCAATTCACTTCTAGGCAAGCCTGGCACCCGGATAGGGGAACTATCTCCTTCAACCCCTGATGGTCGAGGAGGACTGATACCCTACGTGAAGGAGAACAACTACCAATCCACTTATGTTATTTAGATTCAGTGGGCCAGATTCTGATCTCTGTTACACTGACAAGAGAATTACTTCAGCTTTTCACAGGGGAATTGAGATGACAATCTGGCCTTGCAATCCCAAAGAAACATTTGAAAGCCTTATCACCTACAGCATGTCAAAATAACTTGCCTTCCACAAAGATCCTGTTCCAGTAGATTTTCCCAACTTGATTTCCTCCGAGAAACACTAGATTGGATAAAATCAACATTGAAGTGGAAACAGCTGCCAGGGCAGCGTGAAGTCGACGACAAATTCTCGGTGAGAAAAAACGATCCTGACAAGAAATGAAAAGAAAGACAAGGTTAACAGAGTTAACACTCCAAAAATACAGAGAAGCTGTTGTTGCAGTAACATTTTTACAACTCACACTGGAAAATGCAATGTAATGATGGCAGATAAGCATTCAGACTCGAGGCCTAATCATTATGGGCCAAATCCTGAAGTCCTTATACTCTGGCAAAACTTCCACTGAACTAATTGGTAGTTTTAACTGAGTAACAAATTCAGGATTGGCCCTACAGCTTTAACAATTATTTCAATGTAATAGATCATTTTTAATTTTCACTATCTTCCTTGAGGCATTTTGCTAGTGAGTTGAGCAGCAAACACACCTTCCTATATGGCCAATGGTACCCCACAGGTTCTAATAACCAATTGATTTCAAAGGACTAAAGTGATTCTGTCCAAATATAAAGGATTTAAAGAGCCACTAACACTTTTGATTAGGCAATAGCAAGTTCACTTTTGATTAGTTAATAAACATTCACTCAAAGATGCCTCAGTTAAACCAGAATTGTTTAGTACAATAAGTTCCCTTATAAAAATTACAAATAGTTTGATTGGAAAGTGAATTAAACTGTAAGTTGTGACATTACTGTTCATATTCATTTCAGAGGTGAACCTAGGTATTCTATAATTACTTACATTGGCAAGACAATTTTTGCCATTGGTGTTAATGAAGCATATAAGTCAAGTTAACCACCACAATAACCTTGGAGCAGACTACCGCACTGTAAATTAATACTGGCTGGACAATTTTAAAAAGTTTTGTCCTCCTTTAGGTTTCATGAATGACAAAGATCGCATTATGGTAGATCAGATTAAGAAAGCATACCGTATAGTTACAGTGTTGTATAAGGAACAACATATATTGTACACCACATTTTCAGGTTCCAAAAGTGTCTATTTGTTAGTCTCTAAGGTGCCACAAGTACTCCTTTTCTTTTTATTTAGGGACTCATCCTCTCAGAATCTGAATGCTTCTTGCAAAGTAGTGAACACTCCGAACTCCCATGGGAGTTAAGGAAACTATCCAAGAAGGGTTCAGTCTCTCACAGCTATTCAGATCAGGTCAGGATGTTGTGGCATAGGATGTTGAGTCTTTTATTGCTGTAGCACCAATAAAGAGCATTAATTTATCTATCTGTGATGGCTGTACTGGACCAGAATTAGTGCGCAGACACCAGAAACATGGAACTTGTACAAAATGGTCCTACAGATTTTACTAGGGAGGGAAGTAGACTGCTGGCTTTAAAAACATCAGAACAGACATCTGCGGATGACTGAAAATGAAGGCCCAGAAATTCAAATAAATATACAGGCCTAAAAATGTCATTACAATGAATTTCTGAACAGTAACTCTTTTGTAAACTGCATGTTTACCAACCTAACGTATGTCAGCACTATTCAGCAAAGAAATGTTGGCATATATTCACCTGAAAAAAAGTGAATCAATACAGCACACACACAACAATGGAACAATGAGATGCAGTGTGAAATGTAAGCGATAATGGTGAATCTCCCACACAACTCCGGGGAAAATATGCACTGAATATAAAGGCTGGGATTTTCCTTTGAAAATCTGAGCCCAAAACAAAGTAATCACAGAGGAAAGTGTGTGGACTACAACAATAACCCCAATCTGTGAGTTATTTAATAAAATAATATTTTAGGGCTGTTAATAATAGAATACCATTATTTAAATATTTTTGGATGATTTCTACATTTTCAAATATATTGATTTCAATTACAACACAGAATACAAAGTGTACAGTGCTCACTTTATATTATTTTTATTACAAATATTTGCACTTGTAAAAAACAAAAGAAATAGTATTTTTCAATTTACCTAATACAAGTACTGTAGTGCAATCTCTTTGTCGTGAAAGTTGAACTTACAAATGTAGAATTATGTACAAAAAATAACTGCATTCAAAAATAAAACAATGTAAAACTACAAGTCCGCTCAGTCCTACTTCTTGTACAGCCAGTCACCCAGAAAAGCAAGTTTGTTTACATTTGTAGGAGATAATGCAGCCCGCTTCTTGTTTACAATGGCACCTGAAAGTGAGAACAGGCTTTCGCATGGCACTTTTGTAGCCAGCATTGCAAGGTATTTACGTGTCAGATATACTAAACATTTGTATGCCCCTTCACGCTTCGTCCACCATTCTAGAGGACATGCTTCCATGCTGATGACACTCGTTAAAAAAACACTGAGTTAATTAAATTTGTGACTAAATGCCTTGGGGGAGAATTGTATGTCTCCTGCTCTGTTTTACCCGCATTGTGCCACAATATTTCATGTTACAGCAGTCTCAGATGATGACCCAGCACATGTTGTTCGTTTTAAGAATACTTTCACTGCAGATTTGACAAAACGCAAAGAAGGTACCAATGTGAGATTTCTAAAAATAGCTACAGCACTCGACCCAAGGTTTAAGAATCTGAAGTGTCGTACAAAATCTGAGAGGGACGAGGTGTGGAGCATGCTTTCAGAAATCTTAAAAGAGCAATACTCCGATGTGGAAACTACAGAACCCGAACCACCAAAAAAGAAAATCAACCTTCTGCTGGTGGCATCTGACTCAGATAATGAACGTGAACGTGCATCAGTCCGCTCTGCTTTGGATCATTATCAAGCAGAACCCATCATCAGCATGAACACATGTCCTCCGGAGTGGTGACTGAAGCAAGAAGGGACATATGAATCTTTAGCGCATCTGGCATATAAATATCTTGTGAGTTGGGGTGAGGAGGGAGGGCTCAGGGCTGGGGACTGGGGTGCGGGGCGGTGTTTACAAGGGGGGCTCTTCGGAAGAGGAACAGGAACTCCCCCCCTTCTGCTCCTAGCTCCACGTGCTGCCTCTGCCTGCAGGCACCGCCCCCATAGCCAATGGGAGCTGCAGAACGGGGACTTGGAGCGGAGCGGAGGCAGACGTGGAGCTAGGAGCTGGAGGTCGCCATTTTCCTTGAGTCAGATAGGGAACCTGCCCCAGCTCTACCAACCCTCCTCAACCTCAGCACCCGTGGTGCCCTCAGGGACGTCCCCCTGAGCTGCCCCCCCACCCCAAGTTTTAGTCAGAGGTATATAGTAAAAGTCATGAACAGATCACGGACCGTGAATTTTTCTTTACTGTCCATGACCTGTCCATGACTTTTACTAAAAATACCTGTGACTAAAACATAGCCTTAACCATGACTCCTACATTATGCTCTCCCTTCCTCCCTCTCTCTATCATTCTGCCCTCCACCATCAAGGGTGAAAAAATGCCAGTGGCTCAACAGCATACAGCAACCATGAACAGTAGTTTAGCGTGGGAAGCCAAGAAGCGTAATAGATCCTGATAAAACTGTAGGGAGACTTGAGGTAGGCAAAATAACACCCAAATTGGAATTTGGCCAAGGCTCTCACCGAAGTAATGCTCAGGCCCACTACTGCCTAGCTTATGAGATCTGATAGGTTCACAACCCAAAGTGGCATGACTTTCACATGCATAACAACCTTCCTTAATTAAAACAAACATACAATTATAGGTTTGAGTTTATTTATAAATAGAAATGGATTAGCCTTACAGAAAGGAAAAATCAATAGTGCTATATGTACTACAGACAGCTTGTACTGTTTAAATATGTGTCTTTGGTCATTTACAAGATATAAGAGCATTTCAGCACAGAAACAGTTGCTTCATTGAACTCTCTGAGGGCTATGCTGTAGCTAATTTTCATTATTCTGCTAGGAATTGATCCACAAAGCAGTAAGATTTTCTTGGGAGCATTTCAACTTTCTACACATCTGTAACAAAATAGAAAAATCAAATTGTTTTTTTAAAATGTCTCATGTCATCCAGAAAAATTCAATTATGAAAGTACCTGAGCAGCTACTGTGTCCAAATTAACCTAGTGGAAGCAGTAATTTACCAGTGAGAAAGGACTGAGGTGAGTCTTGATTAACAGCAATATTTGTGATTTAAATATTTATCACTTTGTTGATTGTTCTCAAGATCTGACAGTTTGTCTCCATGAAAGCTATTTCAAAAGCTCTTCTCTGTGCTGTTTCGCTCTATTCCACTGCTGCAAGAAAAATGCCAGCAGTTGCTGTAAGTTCTGACTTCAGCTGTATAGTTTCTTTGGAAGCTGGTGTTCAGTTGTGAAATCCTCATCTCCCCCTTTTTCCTGCTGCCAAGAAAAGTGGCATTTAATGAATTGTTTGATGTTTAAGTTACAAAACAGTTGTGGCTACTTGACCAAAAATCTTATATTTGCCTCCATGGTCATTGGCCTCTTTCATTCACAGTCTGGAGTCTATCACTACCTGCCCTTACATTTGATTTATTTATCTATTTTTCCAATCTGTAAAGATAAACCTACTATGGCGTCTAGGCACATATACAAAAAACTACAATCCCACACCACTCAGATCCTCTGATGGGGCCCAGAAACACAAAGTGCAACATAGGAGAAGTGTGTACAAATGTTGCTTTAAGCGACATCTGCACTTCTCCAGATCCTCAGCAGTCTGTACTCCAGTCCCCAGTGTAAATAAGTGCAGCCTAAACCTCTATCTCAGCCAGTCACTGGGAAAGATGAACTACCACTGCACTCTGCTGTGTTAAAGTAATCTAAGGACAGCAGCTATTGCTAGATTTGGCTCAGCATAACTAGAGTTGCCAGGTGTCCGATTTTCAACCGGAACACCTGGTTGAAAACGGACCCTGGCAGCTCCGGTTAGCACTGCCGACCAGTTCATTAAAAGTCCAGTCAGCAACACAGTGGGGCTAACGCAGGCTCCTTGCCTGCCATGGCTCCACGCGGCTCCTGGTAGCAGTGGCACGTCTGTCCTCCAGTTCCTATGCGTAGGGGCAGCCAGGGGGCTCCGCACGCTCCCGCACCCCAAGCGCCGGCCCTGCAGCTCCCATTTGCAGGAAACCATAGCCAATGGGAGCTACGAGGGTGGCGCCTGTGGACAGGGCACTGTGTGGAGCCACCTGGCTGTTCCTCCACGTAGGAGCCAGAGGTGGCACGTGTTGCTGCTTCCAGGAGATGCTTGAGGTAAGCACCGCCCAGAGCCTGCACTCCTGACACACACACACTCCGCCCCAACCCCCTGTCCCAGCCCTGATCCCCCTCCCACCCTCTGAACCCCTCAGTCCCAGCCCAGAGCACCCTCCGCACCCCAAACCCCTCATCCCACGCCCCAACCACCTGCCCCAGCCCTGATCCCCCTCCTGCTCTCTGAACTCCTTGGTCCCAACCTGGAGCAGCCTTCTGCACCCCAAATCCCTCATCCACGGCCCCACACTAGAGCCCTCACACCCGCACCTGAATCCCCTGCCCCATCATGGAACCCCCTCCTGCACCTTGTACCCCTCATTTCTGGCCCCACCCCAGAACCCACATCCCCAGCCCAGAGCCCTCATCCCCTCCCCATGTGCCAGCCCAGTGAAAATGAGGGAGTGAGTGAGGGTGAGGAGAGTGAGCGACAGAGGGAGGGGGGATGGAGTGGACAGGGCCTCAGATAAGGATGGGGGCAGGGCCTCGGAGGAGGGGCAGGGCAAGGGTGTTCAGTTTTGTGCAAGTAGAAAACTGGTAATCCTAAGCATAACCTTCTCAATAATCTTCCCTCCAAAAGGAAGGCTTATAAAGACAAATGATGAGCATCACAGTCCACCTCATTTAAAAGTCTGTGCTGGGAGAGGCTACAGCAAACTTCCATGTTAATCCAATATTGCTGTTGAGGTGGTTAGAATGCTTTAATCAGGGCCTATTCCACAGGCATTTTTCAGGAGTCCTAATATGATTGAACAACAGCTATTTCCCACACTTGTTTTTTGTTACAAGGAACTGCCTTTCCGGAGACTCAAGAATGCAAGCACAAGATAAGAAAAAATTGGAAGCTATGATTGTCATAAATATAAAGGGAAGGGTAAACCCCTTTGAAATCCCTCCTGGCCAGGGGAAAGCTCCTCTCACCTGTAAAGGGTTAAGAAGCTAAAGGTAACCTCGCTGGCACCTGACCAAAATGACCAATGAGGAGACAAGATACTTTCAAAAGCTGGGAGGAGGGAGAGAAACAAAGGGTCTGGGTCTGTCTATATGCTGGTCTTTACCGGGGATAGACCAGGAATGGAGTGTTAGAACTTTTAGTAAGTAATCTAGCTAGGTATGTGTTAGATTATGATTTCTTTAAATGGCTGAGAAAAGAATTGTGCTGAATAGAATAACTATTTCTGTCTGTGTATCTTTTTTGTAACTTAAGGTTTTGCCTAGAGGGGTTCTCTATGTTTTTGAATCTAATTACCCTGTAAGATATCTACCATCCTGATTTCACAGGGGGGATTTCTTTATTTCTATTTACTTCTATTTTTTATTAAAAGTCTTCTTGTAAAAAACTGAATGCTTTTTCATTGTTCTCAGATCCAAGGGTTTGGGTCTGTGGTCACCTATGCAAATTGGTGAGGCTTTTTATCCAACATTTCCCAGGAAAGGGGGGGTGCAAGTGTTGGGAGGATTGTTCATTGTTCTTAAGATCCAAGGGTCTGGGTCTGTAGTCACCTAGGCAAATTGGTGAGGCTTTTTACCAAACCTTGTCCAGGAAGTGGGGTGCAAGGTTTTGGGAAGTATTTTGGGGGGAAGGACGCGTCCAAACAGCTCTTCCCTAGTAACCAGTATTAGTTTGGTGGTGGTAGCGGCCAGTCCAAGGACAACGGGGGGAATATTTTGTACCTTGGGGAAGTTTTGACCTAAGCTGGTAAAAATAAGCTAAGGAGGTTTTTCATGCAGGTCCCCACATCTGTACCCTAGAGTTCAGAGTGGGGGAGGAACCTTGACAATGATAAATACTGAGTCTTACACATAACAGAGTATTTATTATAGGACTGCGCATACAATGGAATAAGGATCTTACATGCCAATGCTAAGATGGGTGTGGTATAAATACATTATGCTTGACTCACCATTGCTGTGCTGCAGTTTTACCCTCCGTTATCTTCTAATTGAGCTGAACGCTTAATACAATTTTTGGGAGAGACGACAGTCATTTAGCTTTCTTGTTCACTATCTGGTCTGCGTGATTTTTTTTTTTTCCTGTCAGCCACCTTATCCAGGACAATTTTAAAGTCAGAGAAAGGCTGTGTACTTTTATTCAGAATATATACTGCACGATTGCCTATGCTCAATACATGAGCAAAGAACTTTCAAGAACGGGACACATAATCCCAGCTTCATCCTTCATTTTCAACCACCAATATATGAAGGATAAGTGTGATTGCGACTTAAGATTGTTGAGTCTCTAGCATTTGAAGCTGATAAGGGATTTTAATAGAGGACTCAGGTTTGTAATCCAAATTATGTTGGAGTGGAACATTAAATGCATTCAGTGCTAATACTGATGACAGCCAGCTGACTCTCATTTCAGTTTGCCTTATTGTACAAATGTACAAAATAAAATATTTTTGCAATGTGTTGTTTATATAAAGGTCATAAAAAAGTTAGAAGGCAAAATACATGTGGACTGTTTTGATTAATTCATCAGGATTATAGTTGCACAAGTGGTATGAATATGTAACTGAAGATGAGACTTGGAAACTTGAATTTCTAACTCCTGGATCATGTTCTGAAATTTTCCTTTTGCTAGCTGTCACCAGGGACTTGAGCCTAGGCTCTCTCTCTACCCGGCATTATGTCCAAAGGATATTGCCAAGAGCATGCTTACCTCTATGAGGCAGCAATACAAGCAATCCAGTTGTTCTGAGTAGGATTCTTGGGTTTTCCCCTTAAGAGATACACTTAGGAATGAGAGCTACCCTCCTCAAACCTCTTCCCCAGGCACTGCAATGATAATAGCTCTCAACAGCCTGAGGAGTAATACCTTGAAGTGTCTTCTAAAACTGGGTAATCTGGACTGTAGTTACGTGCCAAAAATAATGGCACTATATAAAACCAGGAATATGGGTGAAGAGTTGACTGAGAATGGGAGCGGATGGGATGTAGAGAAGGGAAAGGACATATTTTGACTAACGGTTATTGGTTATTTTATTTATCTGTAAATTAAGAATACTGAAAATGGAGGCTAGGGTGTGACTGAGCAGCTGGGGGACCATATGGGATAAAGGAATGGCTGGAGATTTTGACAAAGCTTTGCCAAACAATACAATTCATGTAATTTTTAAAGTGAGCATAAAAATGAAAATTGGGTGGGGTTGAGAAGCTGGGCAACTTTTAAAAACACATCAACGTGTATCATCAAAGTAGAATGTTGACCAAATGGTGTCTGGGATGGTCTGGAAACAGAGTGAGTCCAGTGAGAGTGGATGATTCTCTTCTGAGGGGGAAGGAGGCACCCATCTGTTGGCCAGACATAGCATTCCAAGGGGTATGCTGCCTGCCAGGAGCCCGAATCCGAGCCATTAGGAAAGAGGAGACAGACTTGTCGAAAGTCTCTGTGTAAGGATAAAAGGGGTAAAAAACAAGGATCATGTCATGGTAGGGGTCTATTACAGACCACCTAACCAGGAAGATAAGCTTCCTGGATGAGGCTTTGTATAAACAACTAACAAAATCATCCAAAGCAACAGGACTTGGTGTTGATGGGGGACTTCAACTACCCAGACATCTGCTGGGAAAATAACACAGCAGGGCAAAAATTCTCCAACAAGTTCTTGGAATGTATTGGAGATAATTTTTTATTTCAGAAGGTGGAGAAAGCCAGTAGGGGAGATGCTGTTCTAGATTTGATTTTGACAAAGAGGGAAGAATTGGTTCAGAATTTGAAAGTGGAAGGCAACTTGGGTGAAAGTGATCATGAAATGATGAGTTCATGATTTTAAGGACTGGCAGGAGGGAAAACAGCACAATAAAGAAAATGGATTTCAAGATGGCAGACTTTAGCAAACTCAGGTAGTTGGTAGGTAAGATCCCTTGGGAAGCTAGTCTAAAGCGAAAAACAACTGAAGACAGTTGGCAGTTTTCAAAGAGACATTATTAAGGTCACAAGAGCAAACTATCCTACTGCATAGGAAATATGGGAAGAGACCACCCTAGCTTAACCAGGAGATCTTCAATGATCTGAAACTCAAAAAAGTGGAAACTAGGTCAAATTACAAAGGATGAACATAAATGTAAGGACAGAATTAGAAAGGTCAAGGCATAAAACGAGATTAAACTAGCTAGAGACATAAAGGGTAACAAGAAAACAGTCTACAAATACATTAGAAGCAAGAGGGAGACCAAGGAAAGGATAAGCCCATTACTCAATGAGGGAAAAAAAACAGTAACAGAAAATGGCAGAAGTGCTAAATTATTTTTTTGTTTCAGTTTTAACCAAAAAGTTTAGTAGCAATTGGACATCTAACTTAATGAATGCCAGTAAAAATGTGGTAGGATAAGATGCAAAACTAGGGAAAGAACAAGTTAAAAATTACTTAGACAAGTTTAGATGTTTTCAAGTCACCAGGGCCTGATTAAATACATCCTAAAATACTCAAGGAGCTGACTGAGGAGATATCTGAGTCATTAGTGATTATCTTTGAAAAGTCATGGAAGATGGATGAGATTCCAGAGGACTGGAAAAGGGCAAATATAGTGCCCATCTGTAAAAAGGGGAATAAGAACAACCTGGGGAATTACAGACCAGTCATCTTAACTTCAGTACCTGGAAAGATACAAGAGCAAATAATTAAGCAATCAATTAATTTGCAAACAGCTAGAAGATAATAAGGTGATAAATAACAGTCAGCATGCATTTGTCAAGAACAAATGGTGTCAAACCAGCCTAATAGCTTTCTTTAACAGGGTAACAAGCCTTGTGAATGGGGCGAAGTGGTAGATGTGGTATATCTTGACTTCAGTAAAGCTTTTGATACTAACATGACCGTCTCATAAACAAACTAGGGAAATACAACCTAGATGGAGCTATTATAAGGTGGGTGAATAACTGGTTGGAAAACCATTTCCAGAGAGTAGTTGTCAGTGGTTCACAGTCAAGCTGAAAGGGCATATCGTGTGGGATCTGATACCGTTCACTTCTGGGACAACTGATGGAGTTTTAATTGATTTGTAAAATCATATGGGTTCTGGCTACCCAAGCATCCTTCTCTCGCTCGCTCTCTCTCTAGGAGCCAATGGGATTGCTGTGGTCAGGTGGGCACTCTTCCTTATACTCCCATGGATTTGAAGGTGTGAGTACATCCGAGGTAGAGGGCTGTCAGCTCTGGACATCACTCCCTCATTTGGTCCTGCAGAATCCACATAAGTTGATCTTTGGAATATGATGTACGGCCCATCCATTACTCAGGCTTTTGTCTCAGGAAATGACAACACTGGGATCTCAATAAATGGCATCCTGGAGTGAGAGTCTAAGTTATATGTTTTAAAACTATGTATGTTATTCTAACTCTGTACAGCTGCTCAGAGACAGGGAAAGGGGGTAAATCTTCCAAACCTACAGCTTAAGCAAATACATAAATAAAATAGATTTCAGTCCAAATAAAGGGTCATCCATTACGCAGAAAATATTACTGAAAATAGCTTTCATTTATTAGAACAAATGTGTTTCAAGTAAAATGTGCAAGTACATACATCATTCTGTCATTTAAATGGGAAAGGTTTAGATACAGGCTCTTGACCTTCCTAAAGTAAGTGACAGAAAAATTTACATCCAGCAAATGAAATGATACATTTCCTGCATAATGTAGGTCATCAAAGCTTAGTATGTGCTGGAAACTAGCTAAGAATGTCTTAATGTACTGAAGAGGCATGTGCTCATTAAAGACTTAATCGTCTGGGAGGTGCTGAGCTCCCTCAATTACCTGGATAAAGCCCTACAATGAGTGCGGGACCCATGTTGAGAGGATATAACTAAGTTTCAGATGCTGGAGGGGGCATGATAGTTACATGGTTTCATGACACACCTTATTTAATTTAGGTGAGTTACATTCCTAAGAATGAAATTTCCTTTCAAAAATGCATTGTAAACTATTTATAGCTGCAGGATCCAGTCAATGGGTGTCTTTCCATTGACTTTATTGGGTGCTGGCTCTGGCCTTTAGGCCCTGATCTAGCAAACAGTTAACAAATGTGCCTACCTTTACTTGTATTATTAATCCCATTGACTTTAACAGGACTATTCACATCAGTAAATTTACATTTAGGAGCAAGTGTTTGTAGGATAAGGCCCAATCCTGCCAACACCTATGCACACGAGCAACTTAACTCATGATTTTAATGCAAAACTTCCTGAGTATAGTTACTTGTGTCTACATCTTTACAGGTTCAGGCCATAAAAACTGACCTCGTAATGTCTGCAGATTTCTATAGCTCCAAGGACAGGACTCAGAGATTGCAAAATGCACTGTTTTATTTAAACAAAATGAAAAAAACCCTGCTCTTAAAACTGCTAAAATAAAGCTCTCTCCAAAGCTGAAAATACGAATGTCACCATTCTTGCCTCTGGTCCCCAGTACTATAGGAGTTATTTTACTATGGAGATAAACAAGTGAAATTCATTTTTATAAAAAAAACTCTGCTGTGCTCTAAGACAATGGGAAAATATATGGAAATTATTACTATGAAACTGGCCCTATAGGTGCAAAAAAGAATTAAAAATCACCTCTTTTCCGAAACCACAAAGAGACTAGTTCTTTGACCACTGATGCCATGTGTCAGAGTTATGGTACATTGAAATTGACTTACTATTCCATTTTACTGCAGTCATAAATGCAGATTTAAACACAAAACTTGGTGAAATATTTTATGCTTTCCAAAGACAAAAAGCTTGTATAAAGGGATAGCGCCTGTCATTGTAAAATAGTCAGTGTTTAAAATAAATGGATGATTCCAATTTGATTCACTTCTGTGCTTAGCTCTTTAAGGACAACATTTTTAGTTTTAGTTAATAAACCACAGGTTCATTAACTACAGTATTTTTTTTAAGTTAAATTCCATTTAATTTTAGTTTGTTTCCTAGCTTGAGACACAAGTCTTGCAGTTTAATGTGGAAGAAACAGGAATGTAAATGTTATGGTTTCAATTGAGATTAAAATTTTTTAGCAGGAACCATTTAAACCCAAGAATGGCTGACAGCATCTCTTTACGTTATTATTTTTTGTAATCGAATTTTTGGAAACTGTCCAAAAGCTATAGTAAAGAACATCAAGTAATAAGTACCAGAGGGGTAGCCGTGTTAGTCTGGATCTGTAAAAGCGGCAAAGAGTCCTGTGTCACCTTATAGACTAACAGACGTATTGGAGAATAAGCTTTCGTGGGTGAATACCCACTTCATCAGATGCATGTACATCTGACGAAGTGGGTATTCACACATGAAAGCTTATGCTCCAATACATCTGTTAGTCTATAAGGTGACACAGGACTCTTTGCCACTTTCATCAAGTAATAAGTTAGTTAAAATTATCTTTTAATGGGAGCCAACTTGTTATACCTTAAATAAATGCAAATGCATGGTTTATTTTCTTACTTCAAATAGAGCAGACTAAATCACAGAATCCTAGAAATCTGCTTTTTAAAATGGCCCGATACTGCTTTTTTCATATCAACAGAAATGCTGCCATTGACTTCAAATGGAGCAGGACTGGGACTTTTCTCCATGCCTCAGGAACTAATTTAGAATTATGAGCTACAAAACTCTATTACTTTCTTCAGTCTAGTTTCAAATGTCCCAAGCAATGGTGTTCCTTTGAACAAGAATAAAAGAAACAAGAGTTGCCAAAAGCCTGCCTCTCTCTCTTTTTTTTTTTTTTACTCTAATAAAATGCCCTGGATACTGACCAGCTTTCTTTGCACAATATTTATTACTGGTTCATCTGCTTTGAATGGAGAAATACAAGTGCTTTGATAAATGGATTAAAATATTATTGAGTTTCACTGTAGCTTCCTTCAGGGTATTTGTATTTTTCCATAAATGCTTTTTGATAACTTCATACAGCAATATTTCTCAGTGAATCACAAAAAGCAAACAGTACAGTTGGGGGACTACTCTACAGCTGGATGCATAAAGCACAGCACTGTTAAGGAACTAAAAGAAAACGGACCCGTTTCAGATCAAACTTTTTTTTTTTTTAATTAAGATCAGTTTCAACAAACTTTCGAGATGGTTTCTGTTCATGCAGTTTCACTCCCCTCAAATATTGCATCCAGGTTAATTTAAGCCCAAATGGCGGAGTAAAACCTCAAACAAAACCATCAAATTTCATTCAGAGCTGTGAAAACAACATGTTTTGGATCACGTTTTAATTTCAATATGTCCAGTTCACTCTGAATCCAGTGCGACTGTACTTGTGTAAACAGGAAATATAGGGCCTGATTCTCCTTATGCCTATATCTAATCAGCACATGAGGAGCAACAACGGGCCAAAGAGGGGTCTCAGAATGCTTTAGATTACTCGCAAAAGAGGTACAAAGAAAAAGTGAGACAATCCCATGAAAAAATGCCAAAAGAGGTGATTTATAAACTCTTGGTATTAACTCTGTATCAGTTCATTGTTCAGTAAACCACCACACACATTCAAGTAGTGCTCAGACTTTAGATTCCATGAGTTTTTTAATGCAATTTCAACTTGATTTTTATAAAATAAAAGTTTAATGCTCCTGTAAAACTGAACTCTGTAACACAACCTTAACTATAGGTTTCAGAGTAACAGCCATGTTAGTCTGTATTCGCAAAAAGAAAAGGAGTACTTGTGGCACCTTAGAGACTAACCAATTTATTTGAGCATGAGCTTTCGTGAGCTACAGCTCACTTCATCGGATGCATACTGTGGAAACTGCAGAAGACATTATATATACTGAGACCATGAAACAATACCTCCTCCCACCCCACTCTCTTGCTGGTAATAGCTTATCTAAAGTGATCATCAAGTTGGGCCATTTCCAGCACAAATCCAGGTTTTCTCACCCCCGCACCCCCATACACACACAAACTCACTCTCCTGATGGTAATAGCTCATCCAAAGTGACCACTCTCCCCACAATGTGCATGATAATCAAGGTGGGCCATTTCCAACATAAATCCAAGTTTAACCAGAACGTCGGGGGGGGGGAAGGGGGGGTAGAAAATAACAAGGTGAGTTTGTGTGTGTGGTTTTTGGAGGGGGGTGGGGGGTGAGAAAACCTGGATTTGTGCTGGAAATGGCCCACCTTGATTATCATACACATTTTAAAGAGAGTGGTCACTTTGGATGGGCTATTACCAGCAGGAGAGTGAGTTTGTGTGTGGGAGGGGTGGAGGGTGAGAAAACCTGGATTTGTGCTGGAAATGGCCCAACTTGATGATCACTTTAGATAAGCTATTACCAGCAAGAGAGTGGGGTGGGAGGAGGTATTGTTTTATGGTCTCTGTATATATAATGTCTTCTGCAGTTTCCACAGTATGCATCCGATGAAGTGAGCTGTAGCTCACGAAAGCTCATGCTCAAATAAATTGGTTAGTCTCTAAGGAACCTTAACTATGTTGCAGGGTTAGGGTCAGCAAACTGACTGTGTAAAAATGTCACTCAGACCTACTCTGCTCCCTGTGTTTATTCAGAATCACATCTGCTTATTTGTGTCACAAAAATAAGTTTTCACCTTTTACATCTATTAGCCCCTGGAGAGCCAACACAGCAAAGGGATTAAAAAATTCTAGGCCAGAAGGGAGCACTATGATCACCTAGTCTGGCCTTCTGTGTAACACACAGGCCCCAGAACCTTCCCAAAGTAATTCCCACAGCAGATCTTTTAGAAAAACATCCACTCTTGATTTAAAAATTATCAGTGATGGAGAGTCCACCAAAACACTCGGTAAATTATTCCAGTGATTAATTTACGATCACTGTTAAAATTTTATATCTTACTTCCAGTCTGAATTTGTCTAGCTTCAACTAGACTTCCTGTTATTCCTTTCTCTGGAAGAATGAGCTGGATTCTAGTCTGGTTTGTGCATCATCAACAGACTTCCAGCTGAAATAAAACCTTTACACCGATGTGCATCTCAATTTCACTTTGCATCTCAGTTGCACTGGAAGTACTTTTAATGCACACGTTTGAGATAGGGGTTCTGGTGCAGCTACGAGTCAGCACAAAACCAAACTGTTGTTCTTTGAGATGTGTTGCACGTCCATTGCACGTTAGGTGTGCATGTGCTGCGTGCACAATTGCCAAACATTTTTCCTTCAATGATATCCATTGGGTCAGCACTGGTATCCTGTGATGCCACTTGCTCATGCGCTGGTATAAGGGGTCCCGCCAACCCCAAACTCCCTCAGTTCTTTCTTGCCAGTCAACTCCGACAGAGGGTTAAAAGAGTGGGTTGTGGAATGGACATGTACAACACACATCTAGAAGAACAACAAGGTTAGTAACTGTTTTTCCTTCGAGTGCTTGCACATGTCCATTGCACATTAGGTGAGTCCCAAGCAGTACCATAGGAGGTGGGATCATGGACATGCTGACTGCAACACAGCTTGACCAAACTGGGCGTCATCTTTAGCTTCCTGGGTGATGGCATAGGGGGATGAAAATGTATGTACCAACAACCAAGTTACCACTTTGCAGATGTCCTGGATTGGCACCTGGGCCAGGAACACCCCTGAGGAAGCTTGCACCCTCGAAAAATGGGCCGTCACTATCACTGGTGGTAGCGGGACCCCTATCTGTTTGTAGCATGTGCTGATGCACAATGTGATCTGGGATGAAATCCTCGGAGCTGAAATAGAAAGGCCCTTCATCCTGTCTGTTACTGCTACAAGAGCTGCGTGGATCTAAGGAATGGTCTTGTGCTCTCAGTCTAGAAAGCCAAGGTGTGTCTAATGCCCAGTGTGTGGAGATGTTGCTCCTCCCTGCTTGCATGTAGGTTCAGGGGAAAAAACGGAAGGAAAATAGCTCAATTACTGTGAAATTTCAAAATCATCTTTGGGAGGAACATAGAGTGAGGACAAAGCTATACCTTGTCCTTAAAAAAGACAGTGTATGGAGGTTCTGACATAAGGGCCCTGATCTCTGAGACTCTCCTGGCTGAAGTGATAGCCATCAGAAAGACCACCTTCCAGGAAAAGTACGACAGGGAACATGTTGCTAGTGGCTCAAACTAGGGGGCTTTGTGTTTTGACATGACCAGGTTTAAGTCCCACAGGAGAATGGGCTCCCGAATCTATGGGTGTAGTCTTTCTAGGCCCTGGAGAAAACAAATGGTCATCTCATGCAAAAAATACTGATCACTCATCCACCGGGCTGTGAAACGCCAAAATTGTTGCCAGGTATACTTTAACTGATGAAATTGCCAGACCTTGTGGGTTCAGATGTAGCAAATACTCCACAATGGTCTGCAGTGACGACCGGATGGGCAAGAGACCTTGCTGGGAAGACCAAATGGAAAAACGCTTCTACTTGGCAAGGCATGCAGCTCTGGTAGAGAGCTTCCTGCTACCTAGCAGAACCTGATGGGCTTGCTCTGAACAGGCCAGCTCTTCGGGATTTAACCATGGAGCTTCCAAACTGTCAAGTGGAAAGGTGTTGAGGTTCGGGTGGAGCATTCCACCATGGTTCTGTGATATCAGGTCTGGGAGAAGAGAGAGTGGCATCGGAGTCACTACTGAATTCTTTAAGGATAAATTTGCTATCCTTACTCAAACTTTTGATGCCATATGATTCCCAGTACACCACACTACTGCATTTTGCTATGGGAGGCTGATACAAACACACTTACTTCAAGAGATGTAACTAAATAAGACACATTCCTTATTTATAATGACTATTAAATAGCATAAAGCAATCAAAATGACAACCCAGAGTGAAATTAGAAATCAGATGAAAAGCTACCTCCTAATTTTGATGACATATAAACTTGGCCATTGTTTGCTCACACTACGACAGCATAGAACATGTCTGCACTACTGCTAGCCCTCACAGTTTGGTTAGCTGACATACTGCACATCTTTAGTTATGCAGTGTAGGCAGACTGGGGAAAATGCACCAACCATTGTATCCATTAAGTACTAGGTTTAATCTACTCTAAAAAAAAATCCAAACTTGAATTTCAAATGAACATGAAGCACAAGGGGATTCAACTTACTATTAAGTCTCGAACAAATGAAACAGAAAGTAGCCTCTTGACTCCAATTTCTGCAATTATTCCAAGCCAGTTAAGTGCTGCCCAGAACCAAAGGTAGTTATGGCCCCCGTGCCAATAGCTTACAAATGAAAACGTGATTGCTGTGGAAAACAACATCCCAAACACACTGCCATGGGATCCTCCCATTGGGATGTAGATGTACCTGCAGGGGAAATGATAAATAAGCAATGTTATTAAGACCTTATTAAAATCTTGGTAATGTATCCACTGCAAAATAAATTTGATTTTAGAGCAATGTTAGGATTCATTTGACTAATTACCTGACATTTTCCATTTGCAGAACTTGACATAGTTTCTGCAAAGCAGCAGACAACTTCATGAAATGTTAACACACAGCATTTGTCAAGAAGATAGGTCTATGGCCAATGGAATTTTGCAGTAAGTGAACACACTGGCTAAACTCCACACCCATTTCAGAAGATGGTTATTATTTAAAACTGGCGTAGAATGAAATCAACTTATGTAAGAAGGAAGTTCATATAACCAACCTACCATAAATTTACAATAATATTAAAGATTCTCTCAAAAACAATACAATTTTAAATACTTAACATCTTAAAACTAACTTGCTTATTCTTTACTTATACAATATCTGATGATTTTTCCACATACTTAATGGTTTTATGAATCAGTATTTCATAGAACTAATAGAAATTTTGGTTAGATATTTTTAAACAAAAAATAGCCTTTTCTCTACACAAAACTGTAGTCCAGTGGTTCCCAAACTTGTTCCACTGCTTGTGCAGGGAAAGCCCCTGCTGGGCCGGGCCGGTTTGTTTATCTGCCGCGACCGCAGGTTTGGCCGATTGAGGCTCCCAGTGGCTGTGGTTCGCTGCTCCAGGCCAATGGGAGCTGCTGGAAGCGGTGTGGGCCGAGGGACGTACTGGCCGCTGCTTCCAGCGGCTCCAATTGGCCTGGAGCAGCGAACCACGGCCAGTGGGAGCCGCGATTGGCCGAACCTGCGGACGCGGCAGGTAAACAAACCAGCCTGGCCCACCAGGGGCTTTCCCTGCACAAGCAGCGGAACAAGTTTGGGAACGACTGCTCTAGTCTATCAATTTTTTGGCAACAAATTCTGTGAATTTTTTTTTTCAAAACTCTGCATAGAAAATACTTAACCTTTTCTAACTAGCTCTAGTATTTAATCCTCTTGATCATGCCCAGGTACCGTACGAAATAAAATAAATAAATATTCTCTCTTGCTCTCTCTCTCTCTATATATATATATATATATACTGTTTAAAAATATCAAAAAAAATTTCTATTATATATATATGAGAGAGAGTTTGAAGTAACTTGTACAAAGTCATTTTCTGTAATTCATGTGACTCTGGGATTTACAATCCACGTGTTTATTTTGTATTAAAATACCAAACATAACATAATCATGAAATTTGACATTGTATTTCTGAAGAAGGAAGAAAGAAAGGAAATGGAACAACTCAATCTTTCCATTACTGAGGACCATCAACTCCCATTGACTTTAGAGAAAGGTAAATCCCTCTATACTCCCCACTTCGCAGGATCAGGCACAAATATGAAAAGACAGAGAGGACTCTCATCCAAGGAAGTTATGATTTCTGCTTGTGTATGTTAATGGCAAGTATACATTATAGCTACTTTTGTTTTTTTTCAGATACCATTGGCAACTCAATTTAGTCACCCTTCTTTCAGGGTGATGATATTCTGTACTAATCGATTTATATTCAGCAAATTAATCTATGGCACTTCTCCAGAGAAATTTTGCTGTTCGTTTATGAAATTCTAGGCCCAGAGACATTACAGTTTAAGTGCTAATTTTAAAGCTTATTAGATAGATGAACATAGCATTTTACTCTTAATCTTTGAAGTCATAGGCCCAATCATTGGATGAGAGGTAAGGTAAATGATAATAATTATTAATGGTAATATAAATGAAAAAAGTTATGCAATGATTTTCAAATGCTACCATGACACTAGACATAATTTATTAACATTAATATACCTTTGTGCATATATGGAGCACTCACTACAGAGAAAATCTTATTACATTTATATTGATTTTGCATTCAAACACATTCATAAAGTGTTTCTAAAATAAATAAAAATATGTTTTCTGTCAATAGTCATATAACAGTTATATCTGTATATGGTATTTATTATTTTCTGCTCTGGTCCTGTCTTCTCTCATTACATACAAATTGTAAATTCTATTTTTGAATAATACACATTTGTAATTAAATTGCCTTATCGCAGTATTCTGCCATATGTCGCCACCTGTTGCAGGCCAGAAGAGGCATATATTTGGAATCTAAATAGAAAGATCCCCTGCGGGGCCTTTACTGCAACCTGCTACAAAAGATATAGCCACTCTCTGACTGTTTCAAACACTTCACATGTGTCCACATCAAAATCATTACAAAACAAAGGAGTACAAAAATAAGAGACGGAAGAAGGGTTTTTTCTTCTTACCCACACTTTCCAGGACAGACCGTCAGAACAGCTTGAGTGCCCTTTGGTCTCTCTCTATTTGGTGATAAGACTACTGTTTATATACTCCCTTTATTTCCCATCATGCCTTGCTGTTAGTTAGTATTGCTAATTATGGTTTTCTCTGTGGACTACTCTTCTGGTTTTCAGACATGGACCATTGTAACCACCAACAGCCAGCTTCATCCATCAGGCTGGGAGAGAGAGGTGGCCCCAAGCCAGCCAGCTCACAGAATGCCAACTTTAGGCCCTAAAGCCAGCATCAGCAAAGTAGACCTCTCTGTCAATCCCTGTTTTGCCAAGACCACTTCTTTCTCTTCACAGGTAGCATTCTCGTCCCACTGGGATTCTTACAGGCAAAGCTGAAGTAGGGTTTTACTGGCTCAGGAGGGTTCCCCTCAGAACTCAAAAGGGAGCATATACCCTGTTACACCATCTTATGGAAGTGTGATATAATTTATAACAAACCCAGAATTACAGACCAATAAGGAGCTCAAGGACCTGACTCGTATTAAAGATCCAATTCTATAAACACTGACATCATTGGAAGCCTTTCTATTGACTTCACTGGGAGCTGGACTGGCCCTTAATGTGTAGATAATGATTAAAAATTTCCATACAACAAAGTCTTCTTCCTGATATTCAAGCAGTATGGAAACTGTTTTATAATCTCTTGTGCTCAGCTCCTAATGCTACTGTTAGCACAAATAATATCTATTTTTGTCAAGGTGGATATTACCAGCAATAGGCTTAGAAATGCCAGGTTTAATTTAAAAATGTCTATTTCAATTTCAGATTGGTTTACAAGGCCACAAATGGCTCGCACCAAGTGAGCATTCAGGTTGCTGTGCTGAGAAAAATGGGCACAGTTTTCCGAGTTTTACTGTTTAATGCCAGCAGTTGGTTAATTAGCAGCATTAGTTTAAATTTTGTTTAGAAAACTCTCCGGTGAATTTTCAGAGTCAAGTGACATTTTAGCTCTATAATTCCCTATGATTAAAGTGGGAGTTGTGTGGCTAAACCCTTGCATGCAGCTTTCAATATTACTTTTTAAAATACTGCGTCACCCTTGCACGTTGCATGAGAACCAAAAACTGTCTCTATATTTAGTAGCATTTAACCTGTCACTACAGAGCTGCATGCTGTCTACCTATGTGTGGGGACCAGGAAGAGAGAACAGAGCCTCTTCCTTCCCTAGCACTTCTATACAAGACTAAGAAAACTGCTGACAAAGCACTTTCTGACTTCTAGTCAACATGCCTGGTAGTAAACCACTGACTTCCAGATAGGCGGCATGACAAAGCCTCTACCCAAGCATTTTTAAGCAGCTGTTACAACAAGCAGTACATGCCGCTGATTGCTGTAGGACTCCTCCCAAGCTGCCTCTGCCATTTTGTCTGCCTCTCTTTTATGCAGGCTGAATCGCTTGTGTAATCTCCTCTAACATGCTAAAGAATTAGACCTTAGTTTGTTCAGATCATGAAAAACATGTACATAACTCACCGTATAGCATGCATAAATTACACTAGACCTATGTATTTGTATTTACACTTCACAATGAATGGTCCTGTTTGCACATTAGGTCATTCAGATAGCTCATCTCATGGCCAGTCCTGAGAGCTCTACTCCAGCTGTTTTGTGCAGCTTTGATGAGGATAGTGGTGGCTTGTAAAACAGATACCACCATGAAAGTGCTTTTTCATGACCAAAAGTACTTTGCTTATTCATAAGCATGGGGATCATTAAGATAGTTTCTTAATTTTTCTCTACATGTTTAAATCAGTATGTAAGGAAGAGTAAGCCAGTGAATGATTGTAACTAGTGCAGAGACTGAGGTGACACATCAGCTTCAGCCTGTGAACTAATCGCAATTGATAAGGAAATCCATTTACATCTAAGTTGTGAAAAAAGTTAAATAAAAAGTGAAAGAGAAAAAGTAACTGGCCAATAACTTACTCTGCATTTACTCCAACCTAAAAGTGGATACAAGAGGTTCCTGGAGTGAAATCCAATACAATGCCAGTGCAGTGCAGGAAGATAAAAAGCTACATGTGCAAGTAATTTAAAAAATAGAACGGAGAACCTAGGGCCACCTTCTCTGTGCACCTACATTTCCTGTAGACTTGAATTTGGGGCACAAAAAGAATACAAGATCAGACCACCAGAATTTAATTGCCTGCTTTCTGTCTTCAGTTCTATAACAGATGCTCATTTTTCTATCATATCACTTTTTCATAGCTCTTCCACAGACTAGAAACTTGGCCTTAGGTCAAACTCAGTTGAGGAGAGTTTGATATTAGGCAAGCATACCCTAGCTATATAATATCTCATCTTTTCTCAAAAAGAAAAGGAGTACTTGTGGCACCTTAGAGACTAACCAATTTATTTGAACATAAGCTTTCGTGAGCTACAGCTCACTTCATCGGATGCATACTGTGGAAAGTGTAGAAGAACTTTTTATACACACAAAGCATGAAAAAATACCTCCTCCCACCCCACTCTCCTGCTGGTAATAGCTTATCTAAAGTGATCACTCTCCTTACAATGTGTATGATAATCAAGGTGCGCCATTTCCAGCACAAATCCAGGGTTTAACAAGAACATCTGAGGAAGGGGGGGAGGAGGTTAGGAAAAAACAAGGGGAAATAGGTTACCTTGCATAATGACTTAGCCACTCCCAGTCTCTATTCAAGCCTAAGTTAATTGTATCCAATTTGCAAATGAATTCCAATTCAACAGTTTCTTGCTGGAGTCTGGATTTGAAGATTTTTTTGTTGTAATATAGCAACTTTCATGTTTGTAATCGCATGACCAGAGAGATTGAAGTGTTCTCCGACTGGTTTATGAATGTTATAATTCTTGACATCTGATTTGTGTCCATTTATTCTTTTACGTAGAGACTGTCCAGTTTGACCAATGTACATGGCAGAGGGGCATTGCTGGCACATGATGGCATATATCACATTGGTGGATGTGCAGGTGAACGAGCCTCTGATAGTGTGGCTGATGTTATTAGGCCCTTTGATGGTGTCCCCTGAATAGATATGCGGGCACAGTTGGCAACGGGCTTTGTTGCAAGGATAGGTTCCTGGGTTAGTGGTTCTGTTGTGTGGTATGTGGTTGCTGGTGAGTATTTTCTTCAGGTTGGGGGGCTGTCTGTAGGCAAGGACTGGCCTGTTTCCCAAGATTTGTGAGAGTGTTGGGTCATCCTTCAGGATAGGTTGTAGATCCTTAATAATGCGTTGGAGGGGTTTTTGTTGGGGGCTGAAGGTGATGGCTAGTGGCGTTCTGTTATTTTCTTTGTTAGGCCTGTCCCGTAGTAGGTGACTTCTGGGAACTCTTCTGGCTCTATCAATCTGTTTCTTCACTTCCGCAGGTGGGTATTGTAGTTGTAAGTTGTAGTTGTCATTATGCAAGGTAACCTATTTCCCCTTGTTTTTTCCTAACCGCCCCCTCCCCCCCCCCGACGTTCTTGTTAAACCCTGGATTTGTGCTGGAAATGGCCCACCTTGATTATCATACACATTGTAAGGAGAGGAGTACTTGTGGCACCTTAGAGACTAACCAATTTATAAACTGGTTAGTCTCTAAGGTGCCACAAGTACTCCTTTTCTTTTTGTGAATACAGACTAACACATCTGTTACTCTGAAACCTGTCATTGTAACGAGAGCGATCACTTTAGATAAGCTATTACCAGCAGGAGAGTGGGGTGGGAGGAGGTATTTTTTCATGCTTTGTGTGTATAAAAAGATCTTCTACACTTTCCACAGTATGCATCCGATGAAGTGAGCTGTAGCTCACGAAAGCTTATGCTCAAATAAATTGGTTAGTCTCTAAGGTGCCACAAGTACTCCTTTTCTTTTTGCAAATACAGACTAACACGGCTGTTACTCTGAAATCTGTCACCTTTTCTCAGTATCTAAACCGTCTTGTAGGATAACATGCAAACTTTGCATTCACTGTAGCAGCTAGTGCTGAGTTTAATTTTAGAATTCAATGTTAGGTCTCAGATAAAACAGATACATCTGAAACTTGAACAAGAGGCACTGGAAAGCTTAAAAAATAAAGGAAGGGGAGACTGTTTTGTACAGTACTTCAGAGAACTGTAAAACAAGATGCTAGACTCTTCAGTTTACTAATCATTAAGGTTTCTGGGAAAGATATAATTGTTGCAGTTTTCATGAATAAAATGTAATTGTTTTTTATTGTTGTTATTGTTTTTTCTTAATTCTTCTTTAGGCTCTTGCTGTTAATCAAGAGGCAATGACTACAGCAATTTTATGTTCTAAGGATGTCGTTTTATTCACTTTTCACCTGTCTTCCATTCTGACCAATGTTTCTTCCTTACTAGAATCCATTCAATAGCCCTTCTTGATATCTAACCACAAAATAGAAGGGGCCAATGATGGTTAGGAGATGCTACTGATCAGCTGCAGGAGGTTGACCATCACTTCTGGTTTTGTGATCAGGAATTCTGAGTCCAGTTCCACACACCTGTATTAATTTTATTCCAAATGTATCAGTACTTCTTTACATATGTGAATGTGTGTGTACACTCCAATGTTTATACATGCATATGTACCAACGTACTGCAGCATGTCAGCCTTCTGTTTTACTGAGGTGCCAACCAAAGTGGTACAATCTTGAGTATCATTCTATGTTGAAGTACTGTACCATAGGAATAATATCACAGCCCCAGATTGTTACTTTATTTTCCATAAATGTTACATTTTACTCTAATATCCAAATATATTCATTAAAAAGTTAACACTTGCCAACAATTATCACAGAGTGCCTATAATTATTTCCTATTCTAAGGAGGGGGTAACTGTGGCAGCTCAGAAACCACTGTTTGGTGACTATTAGCAAATACTAACTTTTTAATATCAGCCACTGCACTTCCAGGTCTATATGACAAATCAATGTAGCTCAGAAGAACACATTCCAGACACGGTGTGTTAATGGTTTGTAACTGGAGTAGATGTTTACAATACGTATGCAAGGAGAAGGATGCAGACACATCTTAAAGTGTGGTTCTGCAATAGTTCAAACAACCTGCAGCAACCCTATGGGCTGCAAAACAATCCTTAGTGGATACTATATGATAAACAAACAGCCGACTTGCCAGGCTAAAGGCTCCATTAGCAATACATGCAGAGAACTGGGCTTGCATGGAAAAGCAGAAAGCTCTCCCTTGTGTTTTTCTCACTGGTAAACCACATTCTGACAAAGGGCCAAGGAATTACTATTCAAAGTTGAAAATATGCATGTTAGAACATCGACAAAACCTACTTAAGCAACTGGATTAGATCATTCAGAATCATTTCAGTTTCTCAAAAGAGTAGAAACTTCTACAGTTTTTTTTAAATCCAGCAACTGAATACTGAACCAATGTTAACGTTGTAATACAAGTACTAAGTATCATTACCGTTATTGTTAGCTGAAGAAAAACACAGGCCTGGGCTACACTTGCAGATGTACAGCGCTGTGAGTTAAACCTGCTTTCGTACAGCTGAATAGGGAAAGCATTGCAGTCTGTCCACATTGGCAGCTGCCAGCGCACTGTTGTGGCCACATTTGCAGCACTTGTAGCGGCCTTGGGAGTGGTGCATTATGGGCAGGTATCCCACAGAGCACCTCTTCCCATGATATCGAGTCACATAATGCGTAGAACACGAGATTGCTTGTGGTATTCGTGGACATGCTCACCACCGTGGAACACCGCTTTGGGGCTCAGGAAACAAGCACTGAGTGGTGGGATCACATCGTCATGCAAGTCTGGGATGACGACCAGTGGCTGCAGAACTTTTGGATGAGAAAAGCCACTTTCATGGGACTGTGTGAGGAGCTCGCCCACACCTTATGGAGCAAGGACACAAGATTGAGAGTTGCCCTGACAATGGAGAAGCGGGTGGCTATTGCAATCTGGAAGCTGGCAACTCCAGTCAGCTACCAATCAGTTGCGAACCAATTTGGAGTGGGAAAGTAGACCATTGGACTCATGTTGATGCAAGTTTGCAGGGCCATTAATCGCATCCTGCTCAGAAGAACCATGACTCTGTGTAACGTGCAGGACATTGTGGATGGCTTTGCACAAATGGGTTTCCCTAACTGTGGAGGGGCGATAGATGGGATGCATATTCCTATTCTGGCACCACCCCACCTAGCCTCCGAGTACGTTAATCAGAAGGGGTATTTCTCTGTGGCTCTCCAGGCACTTGTGGATCACTGTGGGCGTTTCATTGACATTAACACAGGCTGGCCAGGAAAGGTGCATGATGCACGTATCTTTCAGAACACTGCCCTGTTCAGGAAGCTGCAGGCTGGGACTTTTTTCCCAGAGCGGAAGATCACAGTAGGGGAAGTCGAAATGCCCATTGTGATCCTTGGAGACCCTGCTTACCCGTTAATGCCGTGGCTCATGAAACCATACGCAGGGAGCCTTGACAGCAGCAAGGAGCGGTTCAACTACAGGCTGAACCAGTACCGAATGACTGTGGAGTGTGCTTTTGGCTGTTTAAAGGGCCGCTGGTGATCTCTATATGGGAAGCTGGACTTGGCCGAACACAGCATCCCTGCGGTTATATCCGCATGCTGTACCCTCCATAACATTTGTGAAGGGAAGGGTGAAATCTTCACTCAGTCATGGACCTCCGAGGTTCAACACCTGGAGGCTGAATTTGCACAGCCAGAGAGCAGGGCTATTAGAGGGGCCCAGCGCAGGGCTATTAGAGGATTAGGGATGCCTTGAGGGAGCAATTTCAGGCTGAAAACCACCAGTAATGTCTGGTGCCCTGCACGGGAGTGAAGTGCAGTGGTTCCAATGTTAGTCGGAATCTGTGTTTGCTAAGCTGACTTGCAGTGCATGTTTCTTTCCTGGGCTAAGGTATCTTTTACTTTATGCAATAATAAAGAATGTTTTCAAAGCCAAAAAATCCATTTATTGAAAAGAAACAACTGCTTGGGAAACAGAAAGGGCAAGGGGGTGGGGTGGGAAGGGGAACGGTTCAATCATAGATTTGCGTATGTCCTGTTCTCATACTCAGCCTTCCTGTCTGGAGTGCTGTGCAATGAGTGCTGCACTTCAGGATGGCTATAATTCAGGATGGGGGTTGAGTGTAGTGGGTAAGAGTCATAGTTTTCAGGGCTGGCTGGTGAAGCTACAGGTGTTGGAGGCAGCTGCTGGCAATAAGAACCCGGATGTTGGGGAAAGTGGGTTGGAGGTGACATGGGGGCACAAGGGAAAGAGTTTTGGGACAATGGCTGCGGGGGGGATGGGGGCACGCGCACGGTAGGGTTCCGCCTGCATGGCTACAAGCACCTGGATAGAGTCTGCTTGGAGCTCCATTGTGCTTATCAGCCAATTGGTGGTTTGGTGCCGGAGCTACATGGTTTGCCGCCAGTGCACTGCATTTTCCTGGCGGATCCTGCTTTCGCTCTCCCTCCACTCCTGCACTTTTTGATTCTCTTTAAGAGATTGCTGCATCACTTCTTGCAGCATGTCTTCTTTGCTTTTTCGTGGCCTCCTCCTGAGTCTTTGCAGTCTCTCGGTCAGAGCTAACATGGACTGCTGAGATCTCAAGATTGCATCTGTAAAGGGAAAATGCAACACTTAACAGAGGCAGCATTGTTTATACCAGACAGAGTAATGATTCCCTCGAACTTAAGGAGGGCACACACAGTCTACACAAAAGCATAATTTTCCCATCCCAAAGAGAGCGCAGATAATCCACGGGAGCACCAAAATGGTGAGTAAGCACAGGGTCAAGGGGGACTGATTGTTTCACAGCTGTACTGTCCTCTGGGTTTCTGTGCCTTGGGGAGAGCCAACAGCTGCAGGGGCACCTGCACTGAACACTGTCCCAACATTTTCCACAGGAGTCCATCCTGGAAGATATCTCGCTGCTGAGGCTGACCTGGGAAGCAAGGGAGGGTCTTCTAATGCAATGCAGCTTCCGCCTGGCCCATATGCAGCTTGCCTGTGTGCAGCAATCGTCCCCCTGCCCCTCGCGGCACAGTGGTGGGGACACATTAGCCTTACTGGGACAAGGAACATAGTGGTTCTCCCAATAAACCTGCGCAAGCGCATTGCCCACATCTGGATGAGACTTCCGAAGAGATTACCGAGGCCGATTACCACGATGTGATAGACCACATCAACGTGCTATTCCACATCTAGGCATGCATGCAGCCCTAACCCTCCTTGCCCAAAGAGCCCGCACCGAAAAAATTCCTTCCCGAAAAAAAAGCCGCTTACCGGGAACCTGCTCTTCTGTTTGTCCTCCACCAAGTACCAGCCACTGCGACTGGCTACCTTCCTCCTGGCTTGAGAAGAGCTCCTGGCTGCATGCCTCCAGGGATTCCGGGGTGTCTCCCCCCACCCCAGCACCCTCACTCCCGCTTTCCTCCTCCTCCTCCCGCTCTGAAGTGTCCATGGTGGTCCTCGGAGTGGAGGTGGGGTCACCCCCAAGTATCGCATCCAGCTCTTTGTAGAATCAGCAGGTCGCTGGGGGAGCACCCAAGTGGCCGTTTGCCTTGCGGGCTTTGCAGTAGGCACTCCGCAGCTCCTTCACTTTAATCCTGCACTGTAGTGCGTCCTGGTCATGGCCCCTTTCCCTCATGCCCCTTGATATATGCCAGAAGGTATCGTAATTCCTACGGCTGGAGCGCAGCTGGGACTGGACAGCTTCCTCCCCTCAAACACTGATGAGATCCAACAATTCTCCATTGCTCCATACTGGGGCTCCCCGGCACGTGGACGCATGATCACCGGGAAAGATTTGCTGAGAGCACTCCACACCTGGCTGAGCAAACAGGAAGGCGATTTTCAAAATTCCCAGAGAATTTAAAGGGCGGGTCTGACAGCTGGTCAGGGCAATCTGAGGCCAGGGCAGTAGAGTTCGAACTGATTACCAGATTACTAGAACAGGCATCGTGGGATACTTCCAAATACTTCTGGAGGCCAATCAGAGCGCATTGGGTGGCCACACTGGTGCTGCAGTGCATCAGCAGCAGCGCAACAAACTTTATTCCTCTGGGGGAGGTGAAGTACCGGCAGTGCTGTAGCCGTGGAGACACAGTGCTGTACGTGCCTTGCCAGTGTGGACGGGGAGTGAGGTACAGCGCTCTGGGCGGCTTTATTGAGCTGTAACTCACAAGTGTAGCCAAGGCCACAGACAACACTGACATTGTCCTGAACGCGTGCTTCCCCCCTCACACAAGGGATTATATCTGTCTTTACATTACTTTTCCTGGCTTCTGACCCGATTTAATATTAGTATTTAAAATTGGACTTTATACTTTGCTCATTACACACAGGATTGTATAGTTGTCTCTTCCAAGAAACTGGGCACCCTTCTTTTAGTACAAGCCTGAACAGCTTAAGACAGCTTATCTACAACAGACAAGCCGCTCCATTTACACAGGATATCATAATTTTAACTCACTAGGCGAACATTAGTGAATTAGATAAAATATGTAAATGTCCCTTCAAATCCCTGCAGTAACACAAACACAAACGTAATTACTGAGGTATTTAAAAGTGACATTTATTTATGGAGAAAAAGTTTCAAAACCAATAATAATTTCTTTAGTCTGTTAAAAGTGGCAATATAAAAAAATAAAGACACCACAATAATAAACTCATCCTCTTAGAATACATCTTGCTTTTTTCAAGCACTGTTTAACAACAACTGTAAACAAATTTTTGTTTGGATGACTCCAGGAATAGTTATGAAGAACATTTTCAACTCCTACAGGACACTTGACTGGTTTTATCCTTATAGGCCCCAATTCAGTAGTCTATCCCTATTCAGCACAGCACTTAAGTACGTGCTTAATTTTAGTCATGTGTTTAATTCTCATTGACTTCACTGGGACTGAAACATGTGCCCAAAGTTAAATATGTGCTTAAGTGATGTGCTAAACTGGGATGGGCTTCAGCTCATGCTTAAATGCTTTCCTGAATTGGGGCTGTACATCAAGACATACAGGGCATGTACTTGTCCAGGATTTTACTCACATGCAGGCCTTGGAATGTACTTACTATCGTTGAATGAATAGTAGAAACATATATTTGTGAGTATTTGTTTGAAATTGAAAATGTATTTTGATTAAACCTTATTTGTGAACCTCTCATTTGCTGTCTGTGAACATTTCAATACTTGAGCTTTACTTGTGAGAAGTCCATTTTAAACCTGAATGCTCAACTATCTGGCACAAGTGAATTTTGAAATGTATGTTTGAAAGCTGAATTGGCCGTTATGAACTGTGCATTTTATTAATTATTATTATTTATAATGGAGAAGCACTTAGAAGCTTCAACCAAGTCAGAGCTAGGCACTGAACAGACTAATATGAAATGACAATCCTTGACCCCAAAAGCTTACAATCAAATTCAGAGTCTAAAATTCAACATCTCTTGGCAGTTACATAAGCCATAGGATACTGTTTCTTTTCCTTAACTGGATAACTTATATAACGAACCAATACAACAAACCTCACGATTAGCATTGTGTCAATTAGTTACAGAAATCATCCAATGAGATGAGAAACAAAACTCTGAATTGTAATTATCTTCAATTTGAAAATGATTGTCAGACAAAGTTTTATTTGATGAAGAAAGTAATTAATTTTGAATAATGGAATACTGCACATTTGAGAATTTTGTGATCCGTTCACAGACAATCTGCAAACAGAAAGGCAAAATTTACTGAATAATTTGTTGTGAATTATTTGCTTATCTTTAGCCCAGATACTTAATCTACAAGCTGCTATCCACCACCAAAGATATTATCAGAAAAATGTTTGGTTGCTGTGGAGAATCACAAAGCATATGGTCTATATTCAGGGAAGATTTTATTTGATGCTATTCTGATCTATGCAAACTGTTCCCATATACTTCAGTGATGTTTGCAATAAGCATAAGAATAGCTTAGATTTGGAAATGCCCTGTTTTCAGGTTGCATTACGCTTCCATAAAATCAGTGAATGTTCCTCAGTAACAACTGTAGGTACCTAATGCTCAAAGTGAGCATGAATAGCTCTGATAGCATTGTTGGTTTTTGTTTTTTGGGGTTTTTTTGCCTTTTGCACTAAACATCTCAAATGTGAAGATGGTGAAAAAGAAAACAGTGCAGGAATGTATAGCTCTTCTTGAGGTCTATCAGCATGTTTGATAGACTCCTTGAGTAACCTTGCAGAGTCATGACATGATTAGTCATGGAGCTAATGAATGCGATTTGTTTCACATACCACATTGCAGAACGGATTCTTCCAAACCAAATCCCTTGGAACATTAGGCATTCAGTAACCGTACGACATTATTTGTACTTGCAATTGCTGCTACTCCTCATTTTTCTTCTTTGTTTATAAAGAGCATTTGCTTTTCCCACATAGCTTAACACAACAAAACAACAGCTTGTACCAACAAAAACAAAACTTTAAGAGGCAACCTCTAAGTTTGCTCACCCAGTATTTGCATCTGTAAGAAACCTTTTGCATGTGAAAACATCAGACATACATCCACAGATCAAAAGAATTTAAATTTGACCTTAACTGTATGTTTAAACGTTCCCCGTTTGGGGGTGAAAAATCATACTAATATATTTAGACTTGTGTTCTTGACTTCTTAGGGGTTCTACAAAGCCGGTATAAGACCAACAGCAGTTCTGTACCACATTTAAAAATGAACCCTCAAGACTTAGGGCCAAATTCAGAGCTATTGTAGGCAAGCAAAACCACTTTAGTAATTATTCCATAACTGCTACTTACAATAGGTCTGATTTTGGCCCTAAGGGTTTAACAATAGCACATATCAAAATACACATTAATACTAGAACTAACCCTGCTGCTGCTAATATTAATTAGGGTAATAATGAAACTATCCATCAAAAATTATTCAGCAGAGTTGAACCCTGGCAGGGACTCTGAATGTAAAAATTTATACTCCTTAACTCTGGATCTCTAGCTATTAGCAGGCAGGTATCCTAGGAGCAAATACAGTCTTTGTTGATACACCGTGACACTAAACATTTCATAATATCTGCATGATAGTATCTCCACCACCTGCATTAGAACAATTTGATACATAGCCTTAAAGCAGGTTTGAATGAGAATGTTCACTTACTCCTAATTCTTGCCTATGTCACACACAATCACAAATGTAGCTCTTTCTAGATTTTTTTAAAGTGGTTTTTACCTATTGAGATCCGGGAAGAAATACTGGGCTTAAGCATTTAAGACACTTCTTCCATCCCAGGATATTCACCCTGTCTTTTGCCACTGCCATATCTAAGCACAGATGGATTTGACCCAGTGGCTTTTATCTCTGCTTGCATGCTAGTTCAGTTCCAAGCTCAGTTAACTTTAACAGTGCCTACAAATAACCTCCTTAAACACATTTTTGGCTCTGAGAAATCAGGATTAGTGTTCCGTAAGTGGGTCAATCTCCAGCTTCAGCAGCTCTCAGAAGATTGTGACATATATTTGGACACAGAAAGTTCCCATGGTGCCATCAAGATTCTTGCTGAATAGAATGCGTGGGTACGGAAGCCAAATCTGTGATGCTCAGCAGGGCTGAAGCCTACATTTTATCCTTGTTATACTGGGCTTTTTGTTAGCAAGTTGGAGAACGTTTTCAGCTGATAAAATAAATGAGTATGCACCTTTTAAAAAAATTGGTTATTTAGTGCATCATTTTGCATTTACACTTTCTATTAAGTAATAACCTTTTTTTAAAAAAAAAAAAAAAAAGGGTATGTCTCTCCTCTGCACTGGTCTTTTCCCTTCGTTCTATGTTTTACCCCTTTTCTCTACTGTGACCCTTCTAACTGACTTAGAAGCAGGGTGTAGGGCATCATCCTTCCAGTCTGCCTTGATTTGAAAGTGGATGGACTTACGATGAAGTCTTTCATGATAGCAGACCAATATAGGGGATAAGGAGAAGGATGATAAATTTTACATCTATATAGTGGTCACCATTAATGAAAATTTTAAGGGAGGGTAATTAACCATTGGAATATCTTAGCAAGGGATGTGGTGGATTCTCCATCACTTATAACTTTTAAATCAATCACTGACTGTCTTTCTAAAAGATATGTTCTAGTTCAAACAGAATGTAAAGGCTTGATGCAGGAATTCCTCAGTGAAATAGTATGGCCTTTGTTATACAGGAGGTCAGACTAGATTGTTATAATGGTCCCTTCTGGCTTTTAGATCTATGACTCAACCTTTGCCAACGGTTATCACATAATAAGATTTCAGATTACCACAGGATAAGAGATATCTGCAATAATTCTGATGTAATGACTGGCAAATATTCACTTTTTAATGGCTTACCCTATATGCAGTGCCTCTCATCTTGAAAAACCCCAGAGTACTCCGCAAATGAACCAAATTACACAGATCACTACTTAGTATTGAAAAGCCATTTCTGAGGTTAGACACTGAAAGTATTTAGCAGAGCCCAGCACCACTAAGCTTGCATTCAGCATAGAAAGTGAAGAATACACTAATCCAATTTAAACTACAGATATAGGGCAAAATATAACCTTATTCTTATTAAGAGTGTCAAGAGATCACAAGTCATTAGGATTCTGGTTTCACTTTTCACACCGAAGACCACACCTCCAGAAAAATAGTGTTCCCTTATACAAAGGTGGGGTATTGGAAGATGACTTATTCAGAATAAAGACTGCTTCCTAATAAATGGCTAAAACAACTTCCTGTAGTATTTAGATGCTCTTTGAGAGTCTTCCATCTCAGAATTGATTGAGCATGTGAGATCTGACAACATGGTAACATAAAGGTGCATGGCTTCAAGTGTCCTGAGCAGTAACAGAACATGTATAAAACACTCCTTCACTAAATGAAATCTGAATAGCTCTTGATCGGCTGACACATAGACAAGACTAAGATAAAAGCCTCAGAATTGGCCTCCACTTCCATCTCCCATGTTGGAAAGTACCACCACATTTTATTTTGAACTTAGACCCCTTTGCTAGGTGAGGAAATGGGCAGAAGAGAACTAGAAGAGACATCCTATGTAGGGCTTGTCTATACGGAAAAAGTTATACTGGTTTTAGTTAAGATGTGAATTTATACCAATGCATTCATATGGTATAACTCCCTGTGTGGACACTCTTTTTTATTGGATTAGCTTAGAACACTTTGAAACGTTGTGACACTCCATACCTCAAAGCAGCACCCTGAAACCCGCATATTCACCACCGTCATATAATTATGATTTTTTTTAAACAAAGTATGCCTTGTGAAGTATCGTTTTTAAAGTCTTGATCTCTTGAACATTAATATCCTCTTGGATTGTATGTGCTACCATTGTATGTGAAGTTATGAAGTTTTGTTACATGGGTTGTGAGGTTGGGAACACCCACAAACAGCCTTTCAGTTACAATGGAGTAGCCAGACAACGGTTAATGGCTCATCAACACCCATCAAGGAAAGAATCCACTATAGCAGGAAATGTATACAATGGCGATTTCTCAGAAAGAACATGTAGATCAGCGGTACGCAACAGAGGGCCCATGGGCCTCCCAGCCCTGAGGCCCCATGGCTAAAGCCCAGAGCCCGAGCCCCAGCACCTCCGTGGTGCTGAAGCCAGGACCCGCGGGGTTGAAGCCCCAATCCCTGGTGCCCCCTGCTGGGCGGAAGCTGGGAGCAGCGGGGCTGAATCTCAGAACCCCGAGCCCCAGTGCTCCCCACAGGGCAGAAGCCCTGAGCCCATGGGCAGAGTTGGGAGGAACAGGGGTGTTGCCGCCCTCGAAACTACACTGCAAGAGAAGGGCAGTCCTGGGGCAGCTACACACACGCGCACACACACACACTCCTCCACCTCCTTTTCTCCCCACTCCCTGGCCAGGTCGGAGGTGGGACGGTCAGAGACGGGCAGTGCGGGACAGCTGCTGCTCTGACTGGTGTCATTGAGCAGGCAGCCGCTGTGTTCCCTCCTCTCCTGCTGCTGCTGGTGCAGGGGGTTGAAGCTTCTCTTCAGCTCCCAGCTCCCTTTGTTCACGCAGCTGGTAAGAGCCACCTGGGCGGGGGGGACCCGGCTTCATGGCTGACAGAGGAGGGGAGCCCTCCCGACACACAGCCCCTAAATTCCCCCCTCCCTGAACCCTGAGATACCCCCCTTCCCACACACAGTACCTAGCTATCCCCTCCCTGCACCCTGAGCTACCCCACTGCCCGCACACAGCCCCTAGCTATCGCCCAGCCTACACACAACATCTAGCTACCCCCCTCCCTGCACTGAGCTACCCGCTGCCAGCACACAGCCCCTAGCTACCCCCATCCCTGCACCCTGAGATACACCGTGCCCACACATAGCCCATAGCTGCCCTCTCCCTGCATCAAGATACTCCTCTCTCTGCACCCTGAGCTGTTTTCAAACTTTTTGAGCTGAGCCCCACACCTCTGAGTTACAATTTTTGGTGGCACCCCCCGCCCTCCCCCCACAACCCACAAAGTAGGTGGCCTGCTGAGGTGAGTCAGGGGGTGGAGGTTGTGCTCCCTCCACAGACCCCACTGTGCAGAGCTGACCCGAGCCCCGCTGACCCTTGCCCACCCTAAATAAAAAAGTCAAACTACAACTATGCCTGAGCCCCGCCCACCCCTGGCACAGAGCCCCGAGTCCTCCCCCTCCCATGCTGGGACCTGGAATTTTTATAGCATGTTGTTGGGGGCCTCAGAAAGAAAAAGGTTGAGAACCCCTGACATAGACAGTGGAGACTGCCTGACCAATGTGGACTAACCTACCTCACTGCGAAGATCTTTCGAGCAAGCTGGAAGAAACTATAAAAGAGAAGAAGTGACATCATCACTCCCCCCCCCCCCCCCACAACTTAACACCTGGAAACACATCTGGAGGACAAAAACTTTGAACTTGGGATGGATGGTCCCAGGCTGGAAGGCAGTCCCAGCCCGTGTATTGAGGATCTGTGACCTGTTTGTACCATCTGTCAGGGTAAGACATTGCTTGATTCAAATCCTGTTTAGTTTGTAAACTCAGACTGCAAATATATTTTTGTTTCTTAAGTAACCAACTCTGATTTCTGTGCCTGCTACTTATAATCACTTAAAATTTATCTTTATGTAGTTAATAAACCTGTTTTATATTTTATCTAAAACAGTGTGTGTTGGTTGAAGTGCTTGGGAAATCTCAGCTCAGCTAATGTGTGTCCAATCCACATTGAGGGAGAGGAGGACTGGGTAAAGAACTTACACTGGCCAGGCTTCTGACCAGTGCAAGACGGTACAGTTCTGGGTGCAAGGATGGGGAGCTGGGGGGAATTGGCTGGAGCCTCTCTATTGTTAGTTCATGAGCTGCTAGGGAAAGGATTTATGTAACTCAGTGGGGTGTGTCCCTGCCTGTGGATGTCTGTGTAAGTGCAGCACCTGCCAGAGGTTTGTGGCTTGACACGGCATCACAGAGTGAGAGAGGGATACCCCAGGTTAGTAGGACGGAGGGCTCAGTGGTCCCATAGTCAAGGTTGCACCCTGCAGGCCCCGTCACACAGGTGTTTCAGCTAACCCCCAAAAAAGCCACTCTTATTCCAGAATAATTGTCCACACAGGGGTTTATATCAGTTTAACTACATCAGTATAAATATACCAGTATAACTTTCCTGTTTAGACAAATAAATAAGTCCTGAAATAATTCCATATATATTTATGGCACTTTAGAGACTAACCAATTTATTTGAGCATAAGCTTTCATGAGCTACAGCTCACTTCATAGCTCACAAAAGCTTAAGATCAAATAAACTGGTTAGTCTCTAAGGTGCCACAAGTACTCCTTTTCTTTTTGCGAATACAGACGAACACGGCTGCTACTCTGAAACCTGTCCATATATATTAGCTATCCTGAGCCAAATTTTAGCATCAATGAGAGATTACCTGAACAAGAACTGCTAAAAGTCTTCACTTTCTGTATGATGGAAAGGGGAAGATCATGTTTGCACCAATTAAAATCTAAGCTGCAACATAAATGAATGAGCTGTGTTTTCCCAAGACATGACACCCATCAAATGTGACAAACATATGTCACATTAATTAACGATGACAATAGCTTATCATGCAGCTGAAGTACAGCAGAGGTCATGCACTAATTTTATAAATTATAAATCACAATGCAGAAATATTCATACTGCATAATTGCTAATTTATGTTTGCAAACCCTATGCTACAACTCAATTTATAGAATCTGAAAATTACATTAAGAATATAATGCAGTTCTAGTAGTTTCATCTTTTACACTAAATCAGCTATTTATGTTTTTAAACATAATTTACTGAGGCTTTCAGATAAAAGAACAACAGACAAAAGCGAACAAGTAATACTAGCTATACAAGGTTTCTAGTATTTACCTGAGATATTCAGTTAGTCTGTATAAAATGAAGCTATAAGGTAAGTTTTATAGGGCAATAAGAACATATGTTTCTGTGACAGGTAATCTACCTATACATATAAAAGCACCGATATCCATAACAGGAGTTAGAAAAAAAATGAAACATCATAATTCATTTGTAATACACCCTATAAAGAAGAGGGGATGGATTTACCTTACAGTTAGGACACCCCCTTACGGGGGCAGAGGGTTGACAAAAATATTTATTTGGTTTTGTTTTCACTGAAAATTTTACAGAGGTTAAAACATCATTTCACGACCAGCTCTAGTGCTAAATGTATGGGGCTTGTGTCTTCCCAGCTGCCATAGGAATAGGGGAGGCCATTGTGACCGTCAGTCAGGAGATCCCTCTGGCTGGTATAGCCAGTCAGTCTTCCACAGTGATCAATCTGCTGAGGAACATCCCTTGCTGACTCAGTAAGTCACAGGCTGCCAACTCACCCATATTTAGGGGGTAACACCCTCACAGATTCATAGGGCCCTACCAAATTCAGGGCCATGAAAAATGCATCATGGACCATGAAATCTGATCTTGTGTGCTTTTACCTTGTACTATACAGATTTCACAGGGGAGACCAGCGTTTCTTAAATTGGGGTCCTGACCTAAAAGGGAGTTGCAGAGGGGTCACAAGATTATTTTAGAGGTGTCATAGTATTGCCATCCTTACTTCTGCACTGACTTCAGAGCTGGGCAGCCAGAGAGTGGTGGCTCTCAGCCAGAGCCAGGCACCCAGCTCTGAAGGCAGCGCCCTGCCTTCCCCTATGCCAGCCCCTTGTCCTCTGACTCACTCATCACCAGCATTTTCATTGGGGAAGAAAGAAGAGAGAAATCACTTACAGTAAAAACAGCTGGGGGGTGGGGCGGTTTCCAAGGGTATTAGTGAGAATGAATTTAAACTTAAAGGAAGAAAAAAATATCTGAAAATTAGCCTGGAAGAACACAGAGACAGAGAAATAATCGAAAGAAAATATGTAGCAAGATAGGGAAGGAAAAGCAGAGAAGAGGAAGAGAAAATGGAAAGGAGAGGGTGGGAGAAAAAGGGAGACAAGTGAAAAGAATGGTTACTCGCCTTCTCACAACTATTGTTCTTCGAGATATGTTGCTCATATCCATTCCAATTAGGAGTGTGCGCGCAGCACGGGAACAGTCATCTGAAAGTTTTTCTCCTAGCAGCACCCGTCAGGTCGGCTGTGGAGCCCCCTGGAGTAGTGCCTCCAGAGCGCTCTATATATGACCCTGCTGACCCAGTGCCTCCTCAGTTCCTTCTTGCTGGTTACGTCGACAAAGGGGAAGGCGGGTGCGTTTGGAATGGACATGACCAACACATCTCAAAAAACAACAGTTACGAGAAGGTGAGTAACCATTCTCTCTTCGAGTGATTGCTCATATCAATCCCAATTAGATGACTCCCAAGCCGTTCCAAGGCAGTGGGGTCAGAGTTATGGAACCGCTGATTGGAGCACCGCTCTGCCGAAAACTGCATCATCTCTAGCATGCTGGACGATGGCGTAATGAGAGATGGACATATGCATCGAGGACCAAGTCACTGCCCTGCAGATTTCTTGGATCGGAGCTTGTGCCCTTGTGGAGTGTGCAGTAAGTTTTGGGGCTGGGATTCTTTAATGTGGTCAGACACCGCTACTAATAGCTGGTTTGACTTTCTGAATGGCTTAGTGCGTTCGATGTAGAAGGCTAGCACCCACTAAACATCCAGAGAGTGCAACCTCTGCTTGAGGTTACTGGCATGAGGCTTAGGATAGAAAACGGGCAGGTATATGCCTTGTGTCATATGAAAATGTGACACAACCTTAGGAAGAAAGGCCGGGTGATGCCTAAGTTGCACCTTATCCCTGTGGAAGACCGTGTAAGGTGGGTCAGAGGTGAGGGCTGAGATAATGGCGACCAGAAAGGCTACCTTGTATGACAGTCAGAGGAGGGAGCAAGTCGCTAGCAGTTCAAATGGGAGCCCTCATTAGTTTGGAGAGGATCAAGTTAAGGTCTCACATAGAAACTGGCTGCGAAGGAAGGTTGTTACGACTGACGTGCACTTGGTGAACACTCGGGGGTGGGGGGACTGTCGACAGACCGAATGGGGAGGACCATGAACTGACAGTGTTTGTGGTCGACCACAAACCTTAGAAGTCGCCTGTGTGCAAGGCGAATGGCTCTGTGAAGTACACGTCTTTCATGTCGAGGACGGCGTACCAGTCTCCTGGATCTAGGGAAGAGATAATTGTGCTCAGAGACACCATGCGGAACTTCAACTTCACCATGAATTAGTTGAGTCCTCGGAGGTGTAGAACGGGTCTGAGATCCCCCTTTGCCTTGGGGATTAGGAAACAGCAGGAGTAGAATCCCTTTCCCCTCAGCTCCTGAGAAACCTCCTCCACCGCTCCCATGGCGAGGAGCTACTGCATCTCCTGGATAAGGAGTTGCTCCTGAAAAGGGTCCCTGAAGAGGGATGGGAAAAATGGGTGGGAGGGAGGGGAGGAGCAGAATTGGAGAGAATATCGTACTTCTCCAGCAGTCCGATGTTATTTGGGAGCAAGCAGAGTAGAAGAGGGATAGACGGTTCAGAAAACACAGGGAAGGATCCGGTGCTGAGACAGGTGCTCCGTCCTCGGGCGCACCTTCAAAATGACTGCTTTCAGCCCGACGAAGGTTTAGTTGGGACCTCGCCCTGCCCAGACGGAGAGTGGTAGGGCTTGCACCTGCCATTTCTGCCCCTGCATCTGTAGGGATCCTGCCTTGGCCAAGAAGGATATGACCACTGTTATTGTGGTTGGGGCTTAAAGGGCTTTCATTGGGTCGCCGGGGTGTGCATACCCAAGGATTTTATTGTAGCCCTGGAATCCTTTAGGCTATGCAGCCTAGAATCCAACTGTTCAGCAAACAGACCCACGCCATCAAAAGCCAGATCCTGCATAGCTTGTTGAACCTCGGGTGGAAGCCCCGAGACCTGCAGCCATGAGCTACGCCTCATGGCGATTCCTGAGGACAAGGTGTGTGCCACCGAGTCCAGAGCATCCAGGGAAGCCTGTAAAGTGGTCTGTGCCACGACCTTGCCCTCCTCCACTATAGCTCCAAACTCCTCTTTGGACTCTGCTGGTAAGAAAACCTTAAACATTAGCATTGAGTTCCAGGGGTTGAAGTTGTATTTACTCAGGATTGCCTGCTGATTGGCAATCCTGAGTTGTAAGCCCCTTGTGGAGTATACTTTGCATCTGAATAAATCCAGGCGCTTGGCGTCCTTGGACTTAGGTACTGGGGCTTGTTGTCCCTGCCTCTCCTTTTCATTCACTGCAGCCACCACCAAGGAACAGGGCTGTGGGTGTGTGAATAGGTAGCTGTATCCTTTAGAGGGAATGGAATATTTCCTCCCCCCCCCCCCTTGGTTGTGGGAGGGATGGAGGCCGGCGACTGATAAATGGTCTCTGTATTGGCCTGGATAGTTTTGATGAGTGGTAGAGTGACCCTAGATGATCCCACCGGTGCCAGGATAGCTACCACAGGGTCCTCGGACTCTACCACATCCTTGGCCTGCAGGCTCATATTTCGTGCCACCCTGCATAGAAGTTCCTGGTGAGCACGGCTATAGGGGGAGGCCTAGAGATGGAGGTGCTCACCACAACCTCGTCTGGGGAGGAAGACAAGGAGGCCAGAGGGGGAACTAGGTCCTCCTGGCCTTCTGGGTCCTCTGGTACCTGCTGTCCTGCCTCTAGTCCAGGGTCAACCACCCCAGGCTCAGGCTCAGGCTCAGGAACAGGGGTTGGTTCCAGGGGAGGAGATAGGGCAGGTAACTCCTCCACACCTCTCAGTGTGGAATGGCTGGCCGCTGCCTCCAGGACTCTCACCTCAGCTGCCACCAAATGGGAACCCCTGGAATGGGTGCCCTGGGCCTAGTGGTACGCCCCAGGGGACCAAAATGGCCACTGCTCTGGCCCCTGCCACTGTGCAGGCCAGGGTGCCACGCTCATGTCTGGTTTGCCCCTTGCCAGCTTGCATCGGGCCCACTCGAAAACTTTAAACCCTGTCTCTGAGCCCGAAGACGCAGACTAGACTGTGAGAGCCAGGGCGGTGCCGAGTGCCGAAGTCTGGGGAGCAGTGCCGCGACACTGGATAGTAATGCCGCGACCTAGAACAGTACTGTGACCAGGAGCGGTACCGCAAGTGCGGTCTCCATGTTGATCCTGAATGATGCTGAGATGGACTGCTCCAGGACTGGGACCTGGTGTGTGACAGCAGTTGAAGCCGCAAACAGTAGTGCTGGAGGGACCTGGAGAAGTGCCACAAGTCAGACTGGCACCACGAGTGCAACTGGTGCTGCAAGTCTGATCGTCGCAGGTCTGATTGGCGCCAGGACTCTGAGCAGCGCTGGAACGCCAAGCAGTATCTTGTCTCAGGTGGCGCCGAGGGAGCCCCCTCTTCTCCCGCCGATATGCCTATGATCACAGTCTTTTTTCAAGGCAGCCCCCTCTTTGGTTGGTTGGGTGTCAGCCTGCTTTTGGTTTTAGTTCTTATATCGGGGTGGCACCCGCCTCTTGCGAGCACGCCCCAGTGACTCAGCCCTCTGGCTGAGCTGCATACACTGTCCCCCCTTCTGGGGTATGTAGTCCCGAGTTCTTATCACAGCTCTGGTATGGGGCCGTACCTCCTATGCTTCTTCCCAGAGACACTACCTTCTTCAACCACCCAGCTGGGTCCTATCTCAGTACTCTCAGCTAGTGTCTTTTCAGCAGCCCTCCCTTGGCTCAGTCTGCAACCAGACCAGCAGGGCCCATTGCAGTACCTTTGTCTGGTCTGGCCGGGTTCTGTGCTCAGTCCCCTAGGCTCAGCCTGCCCACACTGACCTTTTTGTGGTCCTGTTGCTCATTCAGCCAGCCAGGCACCCAGTCTTTGATGGCCTTCCCTGGGCTCAGTTGTCTGGTGAGATCTCTGAAGTGAGCTATCCGCAGTCCTGCTGTTCATCTAGCCAGCCAGTCCTCTCTTGTCAAGCTCCATGCAAAGACTGAAGATTCTGCTCTGCTGTTTGCCTTTTATCTGACCCTTCTGGTCCCTTATTGGTCACTCCAGCAGCCCCTCTGATTGGCCACTCCTCTGCTGCCACTCTAGGCTCCCTGGAGGACTTCTTGCTGCTCTATTCTGGGGCAGGGTGACACAGGGCAGTGAGGCCTCCAGCCACAAAATATCTGACTGTTTCTCCAGCTCTGGATGACACCCAGAGCAAGTCCATATTAAGCTTGTGTTCTTCCCATAAGGTATGCCATGGTACTGGGTGGGCTGGAGTCTTAGGAAGACACAAGTGCCTATTTAGGCACTAAGATTCTCTCCTCAGGATCCCGTTGGGTCTCAGTGGTCACCAAGCTTGCAACTCTGATTAGTCATCTGGGATGCACAAGTGCCCAGGTTCTGGCCCTTAGAAGGTAGCTTGGACTGAGAGAGCAAAGCCATTTGAATGGAAATGACTCCAAACCATAAGTCAACAACTACACACATCAGAAATACTTAAGTTTACTAATTTTTGGCCATTCTGAGTATGTCTACTCAGCAACTGAGCACCTGTGGGTAGCCCCTGTCAGCTGACTTGGGCTTTTGGGGCTCAGGCTGTGGGGCTGCAAAATTGTGGTGTATACGTTTGGTTTTGGCTAGAGCCCACAGAATCCAAAAGCTCTAACGTCTACACCGCAATTTTACAACCCCACAACATGAACCCCATGAGCCTGAGTCAGCTGACATGGGCCACCTGCTTAACTGCTGTGTAGACATACCCTCTAAAAATTAACTATAACATTTCGTAAATGGAATAGCTTGCAAGTTTTTATAAAACAACCTCACCTCACAGATAATGGAAGCATTTAACCACACATCAGTGCCAGGTGAGACATTAGGCTGAGGAGTATTTCACACCACACAAAACACTATGTGTGTTAGGTCATGATCCTGATTCCACTGAAGTTGATCGTAGATATGCCATTGACTTCAGTGGGAGGAGGATCAGACACCTTCCTTTCATAAACATGGCTAAACGAAAACTAAACAAGGCAATCTTCCAATAACGAAACTCCTCCTTTGATGCAAAAAGAGTGGTAAGATTCACATAATTCCATTTGAAATATAAGCAAAATTAAAATTCTTTGAAAATGAGGACTTCCTTTGAAAATCCTGTATATTTGCTCAAGTGACTGAACTGGTATATTAAATCTGAAATGGATTTTCCAAACACTACCCCTTCATCACCATTGTAACATATAAACCTATGTCAGAGATGACACCTTTAGGGATGTTTAAAATAGGGAAAAAATACAGAAAGAATACTTAGGTTTCTGACTAAACAACTGAAGAAACAAAACACTCATAATACTTCTACTGGCAAATATATCATTATGTGGAAAACTAAGCCACAACTTATTCTGATATATATATAGGAAACTCTGCTTGCATAAGCATTTTTCCCTAATGCTCTGTAACCCAGATGGACTTCATTTCTTACTAGAAATTCTTGTGGTAATTTAACAAACTTGCCTAACATGCACATGAGCTTTAAAATTTAAAAGGGTCATCTTTTATCAAGTGTTGTCTCCCACCACATTAAACTAGGGAGGTGAGAGAATTTTCTGGAGATTAAATGTGTCAACACGCAGCAAAACTATTAAAGACTGAGTTGAAAACTGATTTTTAAAGTAAAAACATGTACCAGCCTCTCTCAGCGTAAATAATGTCAAACCCATTTAGAATATTCCATTCAATTATTCCCTCATTAGACTCCAGGTAGACTCAAGTTGTACAAATGTGGGCCTGAACCTTCAAACTCATACTGACAGGAGATGTTCCAGTGACTTCAACTGATCTACTCACAGAGGCCCCAGTCCTACAAAAGACTTATGCACACCGTTAACTTTGCACTGTATGTAGTTTTATTGAAGTCAGTATGACTACTCACAGGGCATAAAGTTAAGCACATGCAAAAGTCTTTGCAGGACTGGGGCCATGTGGACCACTCACGAGTAACAACTGCAGGATTGAGCCTGAAGCCTTTACGTTACAATCTGTAGTTTAGGATCAAAATTGTGTTGTGATATAATTAAACAAAGAACTCATTTTACAAAAACTGATGGGAGTTCCCTGCAAGACCCACCCTTCCATCCCTACACTGTGTCCAAAACTCTCATTAAGGTACCCATTGAATCAAATTCAGAGATGAGGTAAATGGCCATTCAAATGACATTACTAAATTGAAGTGAATGTACAAGTGATGCCAGTGTACAGTACACTCATCCAGGTGAATTACACTGACTTAAAAACATATCAGTTCTGAATGTGTCCCTTTGTTTCTTTTGTCCACCCCCACTTCATGCCTATTTCGAGCAACAGGTTAGAACAGCTTCCCAGCCAACATTCACCAACGCCCTACTCTCTTCACCTCCCATAGCTTCTGGAACATACTGTCTGTGAAGCCACATGACCACACAACACTTTCTTGTCCTTACTGTTTTAAAATCAATCATGCCTTCAGTCTGCAAGCTGCTGAGGGCAGGACCTCTGAGCCCTGGTCTACACTAGGACTTTAGGTCGAATTTAGCAACGTTAAATCGATTTAAACCTGCACCCGTCCACACAGTGAAGCCCTTTATTTCGACTTAAAGGGCTCTTAAAATCGATTTATTTACTCCACCCCTGACAAGTGGATTAGCGCTTAAATCGACGTTCCCGGCTCGAATTTGGGGTACTGTGGACACAATTCGATGGTATTGGCCTCCGGGAGCTATCCCAGAGTGCTCCATTCTGACCGCTCTGGACAGCACTCTCAACTCAGATGCACTGGCCAGGTAGACAGGAAAAGAACCGCGAACTTTTGAATCTCATTTCCTGTTTGGCCAGCGTGGCAAGCTGCAGGTGACCATGCAGAGCTCATCAGCAGAGGTGACCATGATGGAGTCCCAGAATCGCAAAAGAGCTCCAGCATGGACCGAACGGGAGGTACGGGATCTGATCGCTGTTTGGGGAGAGGAATCCGTGCTATCAGAACTCCGTTCCAGTTTTCGAAATGCCAAAACCTTTGTGAAAATCTCCCAGGGCATGAAGGACAGAGGCCATAACAGGGACCCGAAGCAGTGCCGCGTGAAACTGAAGGAGCTGAGGCAAGCCTACCAGAAAACCAGAGAGGCGAACAGCCGCTCTGGGTCAGAGCCCCAAACATGCCGCTTCTATGATGAGCTGCATGCCATTTTAGGGGGTTCAGCCACCACTACCCCAGCCGTGTTGTTTGACTCCTTCAATGGAGATGGAGGCAATACGGAAGCAGGTTTTGGGGACGAAGAAGATGATGAGGAGGAGGAGGTTGTAGATAGCTCATAGCAAGCAAGCGGAGAAACCGGTTTTCCCGACAGCCAGGAACGGTTTCTCACCCTAGACCTGGAGCCAGTACCCCCGAACCCACCCAAGGCTGCCTCCTGGACCCAGCAGGCGGAGAAGGGACCTCTGGTGAGTGTACCTTTTAAAATGCTATACATGGTTTAAAAGCAAGCATGTGAAAGGATTACTTTGCCCTGGCATTTGCGGTTCTCCTAGATGTAGTCCTAAAGCCTTTGCAAAAGGTTTCTGGGGAGGGCAGCCTTATTTCGTCCTTCATGGTAGGACACTTTATCACTCCAGGCCAGTAATACATACTCGGGAATCACTGTAGAACAAAGCATTGCAGTGTATGTTTGCTGGCATTCAACCAAAATCCGTTCTTTATCTCTCTGTGTTATCCTCAGGAGAGTGAGATATAATTCATGGTCACCTGGTTGAAATAGGGTGCTTTTCTTCAGGGACACTCAGTATAGCCCATTCCTGCTGGGCTGTTTGCCTGTGGCTGAACAGAAATGTTCGCCGCTGTTAGCCACGGGGAGGGGGGAAGGTTGAGGGGGTAGTCACGCGGTGGGAGGAGGCAAAATGCGACCTTGTAACGAAAGCACATGTGCTATGTATGTAATGTTAACAGCAAGGTTTACCCTGAAAGACTGTAGCGACTGTTTTATAAAATGTGTCTTTTTAAATACCGCTGTCCCTTTTTTTTTCTCCACCAGCTGCATGTGTTTCAATGATCACAGGATCTTCTCCTTCCCAGAGGCTAGTGAAGCTTAGAAAGAAAAAAAAACGCACTCGCGATGAAATGTTCTCCGAGCTCATGCTGTCCTCCCACACTGACAGAGCACAGACGAATGCGTGGAGGCAAATAATGTCAGAGTGCAGGAAAGCACAAAATGACCGGGAGGAGAGGTGGAGGGCTGAAGAGAGTAAGTGGCGGGCTGAAGACAGGGCTGAAGCTCAAATGTGGCGGCAGCGTGATGAGAGGAGGCAGGATTCAATGCTGAGGCTGCTGCAGGACCAAACCAGAATGCTCCAGTGTATGGTTGAGCTGCAGCAAAGGCAGCTGGAGCACAGACTGCCACTGCTGCCCCTCTGTAACCAACCGCCCTCCTCCCCAAGTTCCATAGCCTCCACACCCAGACGCCCAAGAACGCGGTGGGGGGGCCTCCGGCCAACCAGCCACTCCACCACAGAGGATTGCCCAAAAAAAAGAAGGCTGTCATTCAATAAATTTTAAAGTTGTAAACTTTTAAAGTGCTGTGCTTAAAGTGCTGTGTGGCATTTTCCTTCCCTCCTCCACCACCCTTCCTGGGATACCTTGGTAGTCATCTCCCTATTTGTGTGATGAATGAATAACGAATGCATGACTGTGAAGCAGCAATGACTTTATTGCCTCTGCAAGCGGTGATTAAAGGGAGGAGGGGAGGGTGGTTAGCTTACAGGGAAGTAGAGTGAACCAAGGGGCGGGGGGTTTCATCAAGGAGAAACAAACAGAACTTTCACAGCGTAGCCTGGCCAGTCATGAAACTGGTTTTCAAAGCTTCTCTGATGCGTACCGCGCCCTCCTGTGCTCTTCTAACCGCCCTGGTGTCTGGCTGCGCGTAACCAGCAGCTAGGCGATTTGCCTCAGCCTCCCACCCCGCCATAAACGTCTCCCCCTTACTCTCACAGATATTGTGGAGCACACAGCAAGCAGTAATAACAGTGGGAATATTGGTTTCGCTGAGGTCTAAGCGAGTCAGTAAACTGCGCCAGCGCGCCTTTAAACGTCCAAATGCACATTCTACCACCATTCTGCACTTGCTCAGCCTGTAGTTGAACAGCTCCTGACGACTGTCCAGGCTGCCTGTGTACGGCTTCATGAGCCATGGCATTAAGGGGTAGGCTGGGTCCCCAAGGATACATATAGGCATTTCAACATCCCCAACAGTTATTTTCTGGTCTGGGAATAAAGTCCCTTCCTGCAGCTTTTGAAACAGACCAGAGTTCCTGAAGATGCGAGCATCATGCACCTTTCCCGGCCATCCCACGTTGATGTTGGTGAAACGTCCCTTGTGATCCACCAGAGCTTGCAGCACTATCGAAAAGTACCCCTTGCGGTTTATGTACTCGGCGGCTTGGTGCTCCGGTGCCAAGATAGGGATATGGGTTCCGTCTATAGCCCCACCACAGTTAGGGAATCCCATTGCAGCAAAGCCATCCACTATGACCTGCACATTTCCCAGGGTCACTACCCTTGATATCAGCAGATCTTTGATTGTGTGAGCTACTTGCATCACAGCAGCCCCCACAGTAGATTTGCCCACTCCAAATTGATTCCCAACTGACCGGTAGCTGTCCGGCGTTGCAAGCTTCCACAGGGCTATCGCCACTCGCTTCTCAACTGTGAGGGCTGCTCTCATCCTGGTATTCATGCGCTTCAGGGCAGGGGAAAGCAAGTCACAAAGTTCCATGAAAGTGCCCTTACGCATGCGAAAGTTTCGCAGCCACTGGGAATCGTCCCAGACCTGCAACACTATGCGGTCCCACCAGTCTGTGCTTGTTTCCCGAGCCCAGAATCGGCGTTCCACAGCATGAACCTGCCCCATTAGCACCATGATGCATGCATTGGCAGGGCCCATGCTTTCAGAGAAATCTGTGTCCATGTCCTGATCACTCACGGGACCGCGCTGACGTCGCCTCCTCGCCCGGTATCGCGTTGCCATGTTCTGGTGCTGCATATACTGCTGGATAATGCGTGTGGTGGTTGATGTGCTCCTAATTGCCAAAATGAGCTCAGCGGCCTCCATGCTTGCCTTGGTATGGCGTCCGCACAGAAAGAAGGCGCGGAACGATTGTCTGCCGTTGCTCTGACGGAGGGAGGGGCGACTGACGACACGGTTTACAGGGTTGGCTTCAGGGAGCTAAAATCAACAAAGGGTGTGCCTGTACATCAAGGAGTATTTCAGGCAGGACTGCACGGAGGGTTCCAATAAGAAATGGTGCACCTAAGTTATCGTTGTTATTGGAACAAGGAGGTTAGCCTGGCCTCTGATTGATACATGGCTAGATTTACCTCGCTGCACCTTCTCTGTGAGTGACTGCAGTGTGATCTAGACAGGGGAGGAGGAAAATGAGTACAAAACAAATCTGGTCTATTTCTTGTTCTGACCCACTCCATCTATCTTTTACATCTTTGGCTGGCAGCAGACGGTGCAGAAGGACTGCATGCCATCCACATCTCATGGCTGCTTGGCAGAAGATGGTACAGTACGACTGCTAGCCACCTTCATCTCTTGCCTGCCTGGCATAAGATGGTACAATACGACTGCTAGCAATCCTCATCTCTTGCCTGCCTGGCAGAAGATGGTACAGTACGACTGCTAGCAGTCCGTATCGCCTGCCCGCTCACCATAAGACGGTTCAATAGGACTGACTGCAGGACTAAAGAGAATGACCTGGTCAAGTCACTCCAAATTTAGTCCCTGCGCCCATGTCTGCCCAGGCGCTCCCAGCCGACATGGCCAGGAGCACCTCGGACACGACGAGGACGACTACCAATCGTATTGCACCATCTGCTGCCAGAAGGCAATGGGTTGCTGCTACTGTGCAGCAAAGCCGTACCGCGTCTGCCAGCACCCAGGAGACATAGGGTGACGGTTACCTGAGCTGGCTCCATGCTTGCCGTGGTATGGTGTCTGCACAGGTAACTCATGAAAAAAGGCGCGAAATGATTGTCTGCCCTTGCTTTCACGGAGGGAGGGAGGGAACGGGGGCCTGACGACACGTACCCAGAACCACCCGCGACAATGTTTTAGCCCCATCAGAGTGCTCCATTGTGAGTGCTCTGGACAGCACTCTCAGATGCCCGATTGTTTGCCATTGCTCTGACGCTGGGAGGGGCGCTTACAGGGTTGGCTTCAGGGAGCTAAAATCAACAAAGGGGGTGTCTTTACATCAAGGAGTATTTCAGGCAGGACTTCACGGAGGGTTCCAATAAGAAATGGTGCACCTAAGTTATTGTCGTTATTGGAACAAGAAGGTTAGCCTGGCCTCTGATTGATACATGGCTAGATTTACCTCGCTGCACCTTCTCTGTAAGTGACTGCAGTGTGATCTAGAAGAATGAGTCCCCTAGACAGGGGAGGGGGGGAAGCAAATCTGGTCTATTTCTTGTTTTGATCCACTCCATCTATCTTTTACATCTTTGGCTGGCAGCAGACGGTGCAGAAGGACTGCATGCCATCCACATCTCATGGCTGCTCGGCAGAAGATGGTACAGTACGACTGCTAGCAGTCCGTATCGCCTGCCCGCTCACCATAAGACGGTTCAATAGGACTGACTGCAGGACTAAAGAGAATGACCTGCTCAAGTCACTCCAAATTTAGTCCCTGCGCCCATGTCTGCCCAGGCGCTCCTGATCGACCTCACAGAGGCGACCAGGAGCACCTCAGACATGACGATGACGGCTACCAGTCGTACTGTACCGTCTGCTGCCACAAGGCAAGGGGTTGCTGCTCCTGTGTAGCAATGCCGTACCGCGTCTGCCAGCACCCAGGAGACATAGGGTGACGGTTACCTGAGCGGGCTCCATGCTTGCCGTGGTATGGCGTCTGCACAGGTAACTCAGGAAAAAAGGCGCGAAATGATTGTCTGCCCTTGCTTTCACGGGGGGAGGGAGGGATCGGGGGCCTGACAATATGTACCCAGAACCACCCACGACAATGTTTTAGCCCCATCAGGCATTGGGATATCAACCCAGAATTCCAATGGGCAGCGGAGACTGCGGGAACTGTGGGATAGCTACCCACAGTGCAACGCTCCAGAAGTCGACGCTTGCCTCGGTACTGTGGAAGCGCTCCGCCGAGTTAATGCACTTAATGCACTTAGAGCATTTTCTGTGGGGACACACACACTCGAATATATAAAAGCGATTTCTAAAAAACCGACTTCTATAAATTCGACCTAATTTCGTAGTGTAGACATACCCTGAGAGGCATAGGACATGCCTGTGGCACAGAACTTTGTGCATGTAGAAGAATGTGCCACATAATGGCTATAGTAGGGTGTGCCCCCCAGTGGCTCCAGCAGCGTTTTCTGCTCAAGTGCCCCCTGCCAACAGCCACTCCAGCCAAGTAAGGTTACCACAGGTCCTGTTTTCACTCAGACAGTCTGGTTTTTGGCTTCTATGTCTGGGTGCCATTTATGGTTGCCAGATGCCTGGTTTTCAGGGACCTGGAAACCCTAAATGGCACCTGAACCAAAAGTCCGGTCACCACAGGGCAAGGGGAGGCACCGGGTCGTTAACCTGCACCAGCCCCTGCTCAGCCGGGCCCACCTCCTACCTGCAGGCAGGCTCCTTGAGACAATCCAGCAAGTGCTGGGGGGAGGGGGTGAGAGGAGCGAGTGATGGGGGCGGGGTCTTGGGGGGGAGGTGGGGCAGGGATGGGGCCTTGGGGGGGAGGTGGGAAGAAGCAGAGCAGGACATCAGGGGTCCAGTTACCAGCCATTAGAAAGGTGGCAACCCTATGGTCAAGTCATATATAGTCTCCCCGCTTCTCTTTTGGGGTAAGATGGACTCCCACCAAACAATAATCCAAACAAGTTCACATCAGGTCTTTGGCCTGACGGGGCTCAGTTGTTCTTACGCCCCTTCTATCAGAGGGTTTTCAGACCACTTTCCTTGGTGGGCCAGTAGGGGAACCCAGGCCATGTCCCCAACACCAACACCACCACCACCACTCTGGGTTCTAGCCCAGGGATCCTACAGAAAGCAACTAAGGTTTACTTCCTCAGAGTCCTTGCTGCCTCCCTGGAACACTTTCTCCCTTGGTCTATCTCCAGCCCCTTTCCCCAGCCCCTTCTTGAGGCTCTTCACCCTTGCCTGGGCTCTGCAGAGTTCTTTGCCGCTCTTCTACAGAGCGGCACCTTTCAGGGTTTTCACTCTAGAGACCAGTAGCCACAAGCAGCCCCCCCTTCACTTGCTCTTTCGAGTGCAGCCTGCAGTTTCCCTTTCAAGGGCAGTTTGCACAGTTTCCTATTATGCTGTTACAAAGCTACAAGCAGTGGAAATCCCCAGTGATGTTAGACACTTGCTTAAAGCTACATTGCTCTATATTACCAATTGTATTCATGCTTATGAACACGTAATCAACTAACAAGGAATGAGTAAGATAGTGTGAGTGACAGCCAATGGCAAAGCAAAGAAGCAAATATCGCTTTTTATGGAACCATGGTATTATCTTGGTGAAGGTATAAATCTTCACCAAGGTGGCCAGGTCAAGGGTACCAACAAGGAAATATAACAGCACATTAAACTCAGGACTGGACCGGAAGCATAGAGCCCTCCCGCCAATCCGAAGGGACTCCAGGGACTCTTGTCACCTCAGGCTGATCTCCGAGCAGCTGTAGCCTGGCCAGTCCCAGTCACCTGCAAAATCGAAACCAACACCCACACCTGCACCCTACCAGCATGAATGAGTTGTGTGTGTGAGTATAACTGCACAAATAAGGGAAGCAATAAATCAACCTTCAGTATTGCTCAAGTTCACCCTTTGTCTGTGGTTATTTCCTAGCTCGTTCCAGGAACAGGTAACATTAAATGGCGGAGAATGTGGGCAGCAAAGGATTAAATTGAACTCGAGCAGTATTTGACGGCCAGGCTTGGGAGTTCCCGGCAACCAGTTGCCATATGGGTAGGCTAGCGAGCCCAAGTAGTAGCGATCCCCGCTCTTACCCCTGAGTGCCCTGAAGGGTTGGTCGACAAGCCCAGGTAGTCTCAAGTATGAGGAGCAGAAGAACCATGCCAATGTTCGGGAAGGGTAAAGGGAAGATGGAGGAAGCAGAAAAAAGGGAGTGGGGTGCTGTAAACCGGCCCTCCCCTTTCTTGGCATGGCTGCAGAATTTTGGCACAGATCCCTGGAGTCCCATGGTGATCTCAGGAGGGGACACAATTCTGGACTTGGGAAATAATTTTGAGAAGTATTAAGCGTTGTACAAACCTGATAAAAGGGGACAGACCACGGCGGGAGCATGGCTTCTGTGGCAAAACTGTTGGGCTTGGCAAGCCGCCAAGGCAGAGTGCACTAGGAAACTGGAGGCACTCCATGAGGACTTAATGGAAGCTCGGAGGGAGCATGACCTTTGGAAGGCTCAGGCTTAGACAGCCTTGGCGATTGCCACCTCCACTGCCATATCAGCAGTGAAGCTGGAAGATAATCATACTAGGTCCCACGAATTGCAGGAGGAAAACAGGGATCTAAAGGCACATGTTACTCTCTTTAAGGATTTGGTGGGGGGACCTGGCCCCCCATAAAAGGACTCCAGTAAGGAAGTGGGGAGGAGAACTAAAATATCGCTTTTCTGTCTCCCCTCCATAGGTCACTCATAGGAGGCCTTCTGGGACTGACCATGATGAGGTGGGACCTCCAGCTCTACCCACCACCTTGCGAGAGAATGTCGTGGTTTAATATGACCACTGGTCAATGGATTTTTGCAAACGCAAATTTGGTGGGAGGGTCAAGTGTCCCAAATGAGCAGTGGTGCAATTCCCCTTTGGGTCCGGTAGGACCCCAATCTGGACTGGGATTTTAGCCAGAGCCCCTCATGGACCTCAACAGGGCCAAGGCGCAGTGTGCTCTGCTTACAAATTTGGGATGGCACCAAGCCAGCTACTGTCCCGTGTCGGCTAGTTGAAAACTCTTGGCTGGTGGCGGACTGGTTATCACAGAATCATAGAATATCAGGGTTGGAAGGGACCACAAGAGGTCATCTAGTCCAACCCCCTGCTCAAAGCAGGACCGATCCCCAATTAAATCATCCCAGCCAGGGCTTTGTCAAGCCTGACCTTAAAAACTTCTAAGGAAGGAGATTCCACCACCTCCCTAGGTAAGGAATTCCAGCGTTTCACCACCCTCCTAGTGAAAAAGTTTTTCCTAATATCCAACCTAAATCTCCCCCACTGCAACTTGAGACCATTACTCCTTGTTCTGTCATCTGTTACCACTGAGAACAGTCTAGATCCATCCTCTTTGGAACCCCCTTTCAGGAAGTTGAAAGCAGCTATCAAATCCCCCCTCATTCCTCTCTTCCGCAGACTAAACATCCCCAGTTCCCTCAGCCTCTCCTCATAACTCATGTGTTCCAGTCCCCTAATCATTTTTGTTGCCCTCCGCTGGACTCTTTCCAATTTTTCCACATCCTTCTTGTAGCGTGAGGCCCAAAACTGGACACAGTACTCCAGATGAGGCCTCACCAGTGTCGAATAGAGGGGAACGATCACGTCCCTCAATCTGCTGGCAATGCCCCTACTTATACATCCCAAAATGCCATTGGCCTTCTTGGCAACAAGGGCACACTGTTGACTCATATCCAGCTTCTCGTCCACTGTAACCCCTAGGTCCTTTTCTGCAGAACTGCTGCCGAGCCATTCGGTCCCTAGTCTGTAGCGGTGCATTGGACTCTTCCATCCTAAGTGCAGGACTCTGCACTTGTCCTTGTTGAACCTCATCAGATTTCTTTTGGCCCAATCCTCTAATTTGTCTAGGTCCCTCTGTATCCTATCCCTACCCTCCAGCGTATCTACCACTCCTCCCAGTTTAGTGTCATCCGCAAACTTGCTGAGGGTGCAATCATCACCATCCTCCAGATCATTTATGAAGATATTGAACAAAACCGGCCCCAGGACCGACCCTTGGGGCACTCCACTTGATACCGGCTGCCAACTAGACATGGAGCCATTGATCACTACCTGTTGAGCCCGACAATCTAGCCAGCTTTCTATCCACCTTATAGTCCATTCATCCAGCCCATACTTCTTTAACTTGCTGGCAAGAATACTGTGGGAGATTGTGTCAAAAGCTTTGCTAAAGTCAAGGACCAACACGTCCACTGCTTTCATTCATCCACAGAGCCAGTTATCTCATCATAGAAGGCAATTAGATTAGTCAAGCATGACTTGCTCTTGGTGAATCCATGCTGACTGTTCCTGATCACTTTCCTCTCCTCTAAGTGCTTCAGAATTGATTCCTTGAGGACCTGCTCCATGATTTTTCCAGGGACTGAGCGGACGCTGACTGGCCTGTAGTTCCTAATAGCTCCCCCTTAGAACTCAATCCCACTGGACTCCAGCTTTGGGACACTTCACCCCAACTGTTCACTGCTCACAGGTTAAATTGCGTTTATCGGTTTTGTCCACCTGGCTCGGTGCTCCAGGATGCCTGCTTCTCCGAGCTGGGCCCCAAGAAGGAGGGTCTCTGTGTTTTCGTATCATTGCAAAATAGGGTCTCTGTTCTTAACATGGGACCTTCATCTATGTGTGTATCAACCTTTTGCAAAAACGTTTCTTGTTACTGGTTGCCCTCCGGCCAAGAATGTAATTTTACCAATAATCATACTCAATGTACCCACAATGTATATGGTGTTCTGGTCAATGGTGTGGGTGCCACCCCCACCCCAAACCATTGATGTTTTGGCTCCCACACCCGACCTGCCTGTTCCCCACTCCAAGAACTGGTCTATTTGGACCGAGCTCCTAAACAAGAGTTCCAATATGGCCAACAGACCAGACTAGTTGCCCAGTCCATGATAACCACCCAAATTTGTGTTTTAGCTAAAGGCCGCCAGATTGAACAACTGGGTGGAAAAATAGTCAACCTAATCAAGCTTCACTGGTGAGACATTTTCGAGGGCTGGTCCCCTATAGCTTTGGGAATTCTGATGGTCTTAGTGCACCCCATTGTTGTCGTATTGATTATTCTTGGCATACTTTTCATTGTATTTTTATACGTATGTTGATATACCTGGTCGTTGGTTCAGTGAGTCACCAAGCTCCACGAGCTGTTTTGGGGGGCCACTGTTCGACATTCCTTATTGTGATCTATTGATCAAAGGAGGGGAAATGTAGCCAGACGTGCCCCCCGCCCCATTTGTTCTTTCAAGTGCAGCCTGCACAGTTTCCCTTTCAAATGCAGTTTGCACAGTTTCCTGTTATGCTGTTACAAAGCCACAAGCAGCTAAAGTCCCCAGTGATGTTAGATACTTGCTTAAGATAGATTGCTCTGCATTACCAATTGTATTCATGCTTATGAACATGTAATCAATTAATGCAAGGAATGCATGAGATAGTGTGAGTGACAGCCAATGGCAAAGCAAAGAAGCAAATATCGCTTTTTATGGAACCATGGTATTATCTTGGTGAAGGTATAAATCTCGAGACAGGCAGCCAGGTCGAGGGTACCAAGAAGAAAATGTAACAGCACACTAAACTCGGGACCGGACTGGAAGCAGTAGAGCCCTCCCGCGGATCCGAAGGGACTCCGGGGACTCTCATCACCTCGCATCCGATCTCTGGGCAGCTGTAGCCTGGCCAGCCCCAGCCACCTGCAAAATTGAAACTAACATCCGCGCCTGCAGCCTGCCAGCATGAATGAGTTGTGTGTATGAGTATAATTGTGCAAATATGGGAGGCAAAAAAATCAACCCTCAGTACTGCTCAAATTCATCCTTTGTCTGTGGTTATTTCCTGGCTGGTTCCAGAAACAGGTAACAAGACCCAGCTCCTGTCTGCCTTTCCCCATGCTGAAGATATGTCCATGTTTCTCTAATGGCCCTTTTCTAGAGCTCCTGCCTCAGGAGAGGATCCTAAGGCCTACTCTCCCCCTGAGACTCCAACTTCCAACCTTGACGTCCTTTCTTTATTAGTCAACCAGCTCCTCCCCAGCTGGGCCTAATACTATTTGAGTCTGGCTTACCCCACAGACACAACTAGGAGCATTAATTGCTCTCCAGCTCCAATTAACCCCTTCATTACGGTGTGGGGTTCACACCCCATCATACTGCACGTATGAAGTTATTCTACATAAATAGTAGCTGTGGCTGACATTTTGTTTTATTTTACTTTTGAATTTCAATTAAACCATTTTTAAAAAGCATTTGTTGTTTTTCAATGAACTGTAATGCAAACATTTTTATAGGAGTTTTTCTAACTAAACATGCCCCTGAGATGTTTGGAAAGCAAATATTGCAACACTGGAAAAGCTGAAAGAGAAATTCACAATGGACCTGAAGAGCTTCATTGTGCAAGCAGTGTTAAACAGATGCCATCATCTTAACATAAATAAAGTTACACTTTTCTCTGAAAATATGTTCAGCAGTACTGTTAAAGCAAATAGCTAAGATTATTATAACAAAGACATGAATAAAAATTCCTCCATTTCCTCCCAATTTGTGAAAACACTTTTGTATAGCAGTATTGCCAACCTCAGGCATTCAAAAATCATGAGTTAAATGTCAAACAATCATGAGATTGGCTTAAAACTCATGAGATTTTATAAAATTGAAAATTTGGAATTCTTCTGGTTTTGGAGCCTTTAGGGTTCATGTTTTCTAGCTTTTCTTAACAACTATGAGAGCTGGAAACTTTTTTTTTTTAATGAAAACTGGATTCTAATGTAATCAGATGACTCCTGGAGGTGGGGCTTTAAGATAAACACCAAACACCACAAGATTTGTGATAAAATTGTGAGTTAGCAACAGTGGTAGGTCTCTCTCTCTCTTTCTGTCTCTAAGGGTTTTCTATAGAGATCATCACTATAGCGTACAAACATATCACAAATAAGTAAGATCTGAACAGCTAGGTCCATAATGGACTTTTTGCAGTCATAGAGTTTAAGGCCAGAAGAGATAACCAGATCATTTAGTTAGACCTCCTGTGTATCACAGGTCACCATGAGCACCCAGCACCCACAGCCAAGTCCTCTGGTCTTCTCCCTTTCCAGGTGCCAGAGAACTCTGCTAAGGGGGTTGGTGTCTGTCTCTGTCTCTTTCATACACACACTCTCACTCTCTCTCTCTAAAGGAAAATCACATTTTTTAAAGATAGATAAGGTTAGTCAACTTTCCCTATTATTTGTGTGGAGCTTTCACACAGTAACACAGGAGAGAACTAAAAAAAATAGGAAAGTGACTGTAAAATCAAAAACTGGTACAGCTATAGAGGGGCAGGTATGGTACGTAAAACCACATTACTTTTTTTTTCTTTTTTAAATGGATAGATTTCAAGTTATGTCCCAATATGAAAGATAAACAGAGTACATGATGAAAATTAATTAATTTGTAAATCTATCTTAGATTTGATCATCCAAGGTGCAATCAGTAACATGAGTAAGGAGTCTTAAAAGATTTTTATCTAATATCTCTTTTCAATTTTTCACATGCATTTAACCAAATTAAGTACAATTCACATAACGGTTTATAAAGAGCTTAGTGCTCTGAATATTTAAATAGATTTAAAAATTAATGAGAAGGGACAGCAAATTGCAACTCTGTGTTCTGAAAAATGTTACACCAAAATAAAAAATGCAAACATAGTGACACTCTACCAGGTTTCAAGTTCAGCAAATGCATGCCCTTTAGTATTAGATGGGAAAGAAGTTCATTCCTGTGAGCTCTGTGCATTGTTCCTACTTTCCCTCTGAAGGCAATAAAACCCTCAAGCAAAGCTCTTCTGAGTCCAAGCACATAGCTCCCCTGTTTCAAAAGCTTATTTTTTTGAAGCAGAACAGAAGTTTTTAAACTTTTTTTGACTGTTTATGAAAACTGACTATATACTATTGACATTGGCACCTTCTTACTCAATTGATCTGTTCCTTGTGCGTATTCAGAGTCAGATTACGTATTTAATACCAAAAATGAGGTTTTACTCCTGTAAAGTCCTGACCAGCTCACTGAGAATGAAGTGGAACCTTTTGCTCCTAGGGCATCATCAAAAGAACTGTTTTCAAAATTCCAGTGAGTTAACCTGGGGTAAATCCACTGAAGACAATGGAATTGCACAGGCGTCACAAAGGGCGCAATTTAAAGACAATGGATTTGCAAAGGTGTATCTCCTCTCAGGGTGAACCCAAAGGGTTGTATTAGATGCTTGTTCCTCCACATCCAGAGCCCTCAGATGCATAGTCCCACAGATCTCAATCCTCTTGTGAAGCCATTGGGAGAGCTGAAGAGACAGAAGGGGCCCAAGTGCCTGCATGATACAGGCAATACCCAGATCTACATCTCCGTTAGACTTCATGTAAACTGTTCCAACTCCCAGCCTTCCGAGGAATGCCTAGCCAAAATCAACACATATATGAAGAGCAGCTGAACCCTGATAAAATGGGGGTGCTGCTGAAGAAGAGGCAAGGTGTGCTTCCAAGAACTTGCCTCTTCTAAACCATCTTGCCTAACATAGATATGTTCACTTGCAACACTGGGGTCCTTTTGGGCTCCTTAGTGCTACTGGATGCCCACACAGCCATGCTGATAGAAACCAAAACATTTCTATCTGTAACTGGCCAGAAGATTTTGCCCTAGATTTATGCATTTGTGATCCTCTGGGACTGGATTTTTGCAATTCATTATATTTAGGAATAAATCCACAAACCTGGAAGGTCTCCAGCTGGTGCAAAATGAAGCAATACATCTGCTTAGAAACACAGGTCGCCATGACCACATTACTGCACTAGCTCCCTATTTAATATAGGGTCCAGGTCAACATTTGTCTTGATATTCATAGCCCTCTATGGGATTGGCCATACCTATCGGAAAGATTGTCCCTTCCTCTGCAACCAAAACTTCCCACAACAGTTATGTTCCACTGGATCAAGAAAGCGTCCCATAAAAAGGAAGGTACCTGAGCACAGAGATGGAACTTGCACAGGAGCTGGACCTATGCTATGAAATTCACTCTTGTGAGAATCACTGCTTTTAGAAGTAAATGAAAAACCTCATTTCTTTGATTTAGCGCCACTTCAATAATGTAGGCTTCACACCCTAAGCTCAAAGCAAGCTCTTTCCACTACTCTTCCTATTTTTCATTTCTTCCATGGAAGTTATAGTGCAGTTCTCTCAGATGTCCTAGCGGAAAAATATCCATCCAATTTCAAACTCCATACGAACAGCTACAAATTATGTAATTGCTTGGATGCCACTTAAGTGTGCCACACATGCAAGGCATCTCCATTTCTACTGCATGTCTATAATATCCATTATAATTTCAAAGGAAATTCAGAAACACAAAGGAATGCTGCCTCATGCCACCCACAGCACAGTGGGTAGAAAAGCTTGAAGATGAAGAAGACAATATCCAAAATAAGCTCATTATAGTGCATGAAACAGCTGCCTTTTCTGCTGTGCCTCTGACAGAGGAGCACGTTGAATGCAATACGCACATTAGGAACTACAATTCTACTCTCTTTTAACAACAAAGGGAGGTGACGTGTAGCAGTGCAAGGTGACTTGCTGGGTACAAGAAAAGAAATTAAGTGTTCAGACATTACAGATTCCTTTGTAGGGGGATGATGATAATATTTTGCAGTTCTTCAGCACTTTGCATTCAAGGGTCTCAAAGCACTTTGCTAGCTTTCATGAATTAATCTTATAACAATCTGTGATATTGGGGTGATACTGTAATAAATAGCATTAACCCCATTTTACAGAGGAAGATAATGAGGTCCAGATATTTAATGTTAAGGGTATGATTCTATACTGTCTTTCACCTTGTGTAGCCATTTATCTCTGTGCAAACAGATTGCACTGGATGCAAAACATTATCATTCTGGCAGAGGCGAGATATGTGTGGGGGGCACACGGGGTCATGTGCCCTCATCCCCCCCCCCAAAATGTCTACCAGGGTTTATATTTTTATTTCTTTTTTTTTTCTCTTTTTGCAGGGAATGGGTTCAAAATATGTGCTCCCCACTATTAATAGTCACACATCGCCTCTGCATTCTGGTCTGGTAGCATTTTATACCCGTTTTGCAAAACTTGAAAATCAGCTGAGACTCAATGTCAATCTTCAGGAAAACAGGCCAGTAACAAGGGTTTGAAGAAAGATATAATTGGTCATTGAAGTTCATCCCGGAAGAAAATAAGGATATGTCCTGTGGAAGATGCAGAAATATGAGAGAGAGGGGGACAAGTGAAAGAGCTGTTTACATACTGTAGGAAATGTTCTGAACATCAACAGATACCATCTAAATATGAAATGTCATTGGATACAACGTCCTTAAGGTTGTGTGAAACTTTAAGGAGTCAGCATATGATAAATTGTTCCCAAACTAAAGTATTCAAAAACAAATACTTTCCGTGGTAAGGTCATTCCTGCCTCACCCATCTCTGTTCACCCCCCTTGGAACATACAGGCGCCCTCTCAGTACTGTGGACAATTTATAATACTGAACAGGCATGGAGATTTCTAGGCAAACATAGCATCTTTCATACCAAAGCACCTTACAAACTATGCAACATATAAAGGAATCACTTCTCACACCAATGAAATGCAACCACCTCTGGAGTATAACACAACAGCTACATAATAATGCAAAGCAACACTATCAAATTGTTGAGGATAGGAATTGAAAATATCACATTCCATTGAAAACGCAGGTAAAATTTAATTGGGCAGAATATAGTAATATAAATTTGACCAATCCCAAGATCAACAGCCCTGCTTTTATTAAAGTAGTATCTTTAATCAGTCAGGACCTCAGGTTCATCTCTCATCTGAAAGAAAGCATTATCACAGTTTTCTTTCATACGGTGTTGGAGCACTTGTTCTTTACCGACTCAGAGGGCTATTAATATTTATCTGTATCGGCAACATCATCCAGTATCTCCCATCCAAGCACTAACTGGGTCCAACTCTGTTTAGCTTGAGAGATCTAAAGAAATCACAGCCTTGCATGGCTTCAAAAAGATTTTAAAAGATTTTGGCAGCTTTACCACATTTCCCTTGCTTTTGTGTGTGTTTAGGTGAGAACCATAACACCAGTTAAACATTTGTTGCATGCACAGCAATGTTTTCAATGCATGCATATTTGCTTTTCTGAAATAGCATTTTCCAAAATGCTATGAATAACATCGTATGCTGTGTGCTCATCTTCCTCTAACACATCTTGCTGAAGACTTCTTATTTTTTAGTTCACTACCATGTCACATTCAACATGGTCAATTAGACAACTTTTGTTGAGCAATGATTTAAAAAGCAGCACCACATTTTTGAGTGTTTGTGTCCATATAGCATTCTGCCTTTTTGATATAACAAGCAGAAAAAAGAAATTTCAGAGGCATTACAAGCAATATTAGAGAGACTCTTTTTAATGAGGACAGTAACTTCTACTGCTTCAGCAAAAGCATTAAAAAAGCTAACTCCACATATCTTCATGTATTGAATCATACTGTGGTGTTGATAAACTTAAACTTTGTAAAATAGGTGGTGAAATTTGAGTGACTATTAACTGTTATATGATGCTAAAACAGACTGGAACTGAATAAAACAATCTCTTACAGCCCAAACCCACTCCCATTAAAGCCAATGGGATTTTTCACACTGACTTGTGGATCAGGGTTTGAACCTCTAATGATTTTAGCGGATCCAGAAAGACTCCCAACGTCTACTTCAAAATACAGATTCTATACATGGAAGGGGCCTGTATGTAAATCAGCAAGATTGTGGCAAGTCAGGGTAGAGGATGCAGTTGATAGCTTTTAAATTCATACATACTACAGTGATTTTAAAAAAATAAGTATTTAAGATTTTATTTACATCCTCAAACAGGTGTATGAGCCAGTTAAAATTGATCCACGATGAGCTCAGTGAAGAAGACTGAAAACAGTTAACAGTTTAAATAGTCCATAAAAAACCTTTGAACGGTATAATTAAAAAAAAATTATTTGAACATGACAGAAGCAAAATCCCAACACATATTTCGTTTTTATTCTAAACTGACTTTAGGCTTCTTCCATGCCAACAAATCCTTCTACAACATACATCAACTCTTCTAAACCACAGAAACATCTCTTCCTAAAATTTGTGACTAGAGCTTGGGAAAGTTGCTGGATTCACTGAGACTGATGTCCTCTACTAAAGTACCCACTGAACACGGGGACTACAGATTTTCACAGTGCAGTCTTCCCCACACATTGATTTTTTAAATGTTATCTGAAGAGCAAGGCAAGGTCTATTGAGTTAAGAACTCCTGAGTTCTAATCCTGGCTTTGCTACTAATTCCCTTTGCAGCCTAACAAATCACTTCACCTCTCTGTATCTATCTTAGGCACTTATATGGCCCTCCTCACTGTAGTATCTCAGTACCTCATAATAGTTAATGTATTTATCACCACAACACCTCTGTGAGGTTGGAAAGTGCTACTCTCCACATTTTACAGATGGGAAACTGAGGTGAGAAACTAAGTGACTTACCCAGGGTCACATATGATGTTTGTGGTAGAGAAGGAATTGAACCCAGGTCTCCCACAGCTCAGGCTAGCACTCTAACCACTGGGCCTTCTTTCCTCTCTTCCACAGCTGCAAAACGGGGCTGCTAATGCTGAACCATGTCCCTGGGGTTTTGTTAGGATTAATTAATGTTTGTGTATCAATGCTAACAAATTATTACATATAACATAAGTATTGTTCAAAACGTAACACTGAAGGATATAGGCAAATATCAGATCCTATTACAAAGTTGACTTCTACCCTGATATTAAGTAACAATGTCATAACATGTCAATGGTACCATAGCTGATGTTATAAAGTGAGATTCCCAAGGAACCAGGTGCCAATTCCCATTCAAATTCAATAGGAGTTAGGTGCCTAAATTCTTTAGGCTACTTCAAAAATCCCTGCTATAATCACAGGCCATAGAAGTTAACACTTGGGATCAAATGGTGCTGGGAAAGAAGTTTAGACTTTTTCTAATAGCAAGATGGATGATTTTACTCTTAAACCAGAATCAGAAGCTTTCTCAACTGTATACACCTTCATCTTCACTTCTCAGAGCTAACAGGCTGAGAAATGACAGAAGAAATTATATCTTCAAGAAGTTAAAAGAAATAAAGACACTGAAGTGAAATGTCTGACCTGAAAAACCTCAAGAAATAAAAAAATACAGGAGATTTCTGAAGACAGATAGATTCACCAGTAACACTAAAGATAACTGAAGAATCACACAGTAAGGTTCAAATCAGAAACTGCCGTTTATCTTTGAGATTGCTGGAACTATTTGTCAGCCATCTATGGGAATGTTTTATTTGTTTAATGATCAGTTTCCATTTCTTTGAACTCAAGGATGCAAGATTTCACACGTGACACTAATATTCTCTGTCTAATCTTCTAGAGTTAAAGTGATGGGACTAAATACAAATGCAGAAAAGCAAAAATGGTTAATTAACTACTAACAAAATAAAGAAGCAATTTTTTTCTTTTTTAAATCACTCATTTTTGTTTCAATATAAATGTAATATTGCAAGGCAATGCTGCCTAGATGGAGGGATTCAGTGCACTGTACCTTTTAATTATAATCAAGATAAAGACTTGTCATTTGACAAATGGCCTTTAAAATTTCTCTTAGAATTATTTCAAGTCTGTTTTCAGGATTTTCCCAGGTCACTTAGTATTCTAAGTCCACATTTTTTAAAAACCAAAGAACACTAATTTCCATATGTAATTACACATATAACAAATCTCTTCAGTTACACCTCAACAACGGATTTAAAGCTACAAATCCCATTAAAGGCCAAATTCTAGCTTCCCCCTTCCTAACAATTGAATGTTAGAGTCTGGTAGCTTTGCATTTTACCTTCCGGGAAAATATTGGGTCCTAGTTCTCCCTACTCCACCCGATCAGGATAGGAGTAATTCCCAGTTTCTTCAAAAGTAGATATTTAAATCTGGAGGGGTTAGGGGTACATATAATGGACCTCTACCACTACAGACTCCTTGATGCCCCCGTCCTGATAGCAAATTTAGCTCAAAACAACTTCTTCAGGCTGAAGGAGCTCTATTTAGCAGATGAAAGAGAAGGTTAAAGGGTGATTTGATCACAGTCTACAAGTACAAAGAGATTTTATAATAGAGGGCTCTTCAATCTAACGAAGGTATAACAAGATCCAATGACTGGAAGCGGAATCTAGACAAGTTCAGAATAGAAATAAGGTACTGAAATTAAGACTGGTTGTTTTACTAGAAGATATGCTGCAGTTAAATTACAGCTATTGGATATGAAGCAAGAATTAATTCAAGGAAATCCTCTAGCCTGTGTTATGCAGAAGGCCAGACTAGATTACCACAGTAATCTATTCTGGTCTTTGCATCAATGAATACTGACAATAAATTAACTCCAATCTATCCCTTAGACCTTATCATGCAAACACTCACACATAGACCCATTGACAAACAAAATTATTATTACACTGTTTTGCAGACTATCTGTCTAAGGTACTTATTTGGTCCCCATCACCACAGTATCTGAGCAACTCACAATCTTTAATGTATTTATTTTCAACATCCCCTCTGTGAAGCAGGGAAGTGCCCCATTTTTACAGAAGCTCAGAGAGACTAAGTGACTTATCCAGGTTCACATAGGATGCTTGTGGTAGAGGAGAAATTGAACCTAGGTCAGCACAGCCCAGGTTAGTAGTCTAACCACTGGACCACACATTTCCTCTGTAGCAGACCACAGTTTTCTCTCAGAAATATCTAGTCTAAGAGCACCCAATTTGTATGACAACAGTAAGCAACACACATTAGGGGGTTCCGAAACAAAACTCTGACGCAGATGAATTTATTCCAACAAAATGTACAATAAACAGAGTTCCAAAATAAAACAAATAATAATAAAGACTTGGAAGCATATAGCACTTTTCATCTCCTGAGCACTTTACAATCTAAAACTAAGTCTTCACAACACACCTAGATGCAGAGTGCATTGTAAAAACACAAGGTTTAGACAATATCTTAGGTAAAACCAGTGTCGGTAAAATTACTGTAGAAATAAAAAACCCAAGACTAGGCAGTAATCTTTATTTTACATTACAGAAGCTACACCTTTTATTCCCTCTTGAATCAGCCTTAGTTAAACTATAAATTTGTCTATTTAATTAGACTCTTATTACATTCAGGCTTTCATTTTTCATGAAGCTCTTTCACAAGTAACTTAAAAAGTTCTTTCTATTTTTTTGTACATGGTAGACCTATTTTGTGATTTTGTTTTGATTTTAAAGGTTAGCTGATTGTGTTGCAGAGAATTAAAAGTGCAGATGACTTTTATAGGATAAATCTGATCAACGTTTTAAAAAAAAAACACACCAGGTTATCTATTTTTATACCTACATGCTCACATCACCATAGTCCCTGACAGCCCAATCTAAAATCCCCTTATTCAGTGTATCCATACGCATAAACCAGATGACAGAAATTAATTCATATTGCTAAAACACTCCTAGTAGCAACTGCAGACCCGAGAATACCACCTTGTTTTTTAAAACTGGTTATACATTGAGAAATTACCCAGATATCACTGAGGGTTTTTTGGATGGATGGTAGCTAAGGCCAGTTCATCTGCTTTTAAGATAGCAGGCCTTACCCTACTTACACTGCTATCATTGGGACTTTTGCCATTCAATCCAATGGACACAAGATCAGGCCATCTATCTTCTCTTTCTATCTTGAGTCCTTTTCCCCCATGATTTTTGTTCTTCTTTGCTCCATCTTTAGCCAATCACCATTTCTACAGTATTTTGAGGGCAGGTTGATCGAGGCAGCAAGACTGCTTGTGCTTTTAATGATTTTAAGACAACAATCCAGCTTTTTGTTGGTTCAATAAAAAGAAAAATGTAATGCACAATTCTGTCTTCGTAGAATTATTTTTATGCATGTATACACTACTGTTTGCTTCACTTGGGTGCTCGAATATCTTGTGGGATTGGGGTGGGGTGTTCATTTATGAAGTATTTACATTTAGCAAGGCACTTAGACAAGAATATATTGTTTCATATATCACTGCCTTTGTCATTAGAATTGATTCAACAAAGTGAACTTAGCAGATTTAGGTTTTTTTTCACAAGTTTAGTGAAAAAAATGACATATCTGTTTGTTAAACCTCTGAAGTACATTCATAAGGAATAATTATGAAATTTCCATTTTAATGGAAAACCAGTGCCTCATAAATGTAGAATTATGCTGTTCTCTGCTGAAAAGCCCAAATTACATTGAGATACTACATATTCTTTGTTTCGTGGGCAGGGGAGGACCTCCAAAACAGATTTTAAATAAGCTGTCCAGTTTTTATCTTTTCTCACACATGATTATTTATACTGTATTCTCTCAGCTAGGACAGGTGAAATTAATTGAACAATTTAGCTATCAGCATGAATTTTCCACTTACGTATTAATTTAGAAGTGATTACTCTTCACAGACTGGGGGAACCATCAAGAAAATACTGTATATATAGTCCCTGAGAGAACTTACCTCATGTATACTGCAGTATTAAGACTGACTCAGTTGGATCCTTATTTTGAACATGCACACGATACCCCTCTAAGTGTTCTCATATACCTATAGAGGAAGACTTGTATTCAAATACTTCCAATAAGGTGAAGGTGAAGCTGCTAATGAGCATTCTTAAAAAAAAATCTTACATTCTGTGAGTATTCAACTAAAGATACAATTTAAGGGTGGTAGTAACTTGGAAGAAGACTTATGCCTTGGGAAAACAATGTTGTCAATGAAGAGGCACTGAGAACATATGATGTCAGGATTAATAATATATAGCTCTTAATGCTTTTCAGTCTTAGATTCCAAAATACTTTTAGCATCATTATCACCATTTTACAGATGAGGAAACTGAGGCACAGAGAGGTGAAGTGACTTGTCTAATGTTACCCACCAGTGGCAGAGCTGTGAACAAAATGTAGGTCTTCCGACTCTTGTCCAGGGCTCTATCTACGAAGCAGCACTGCCTCATCAACCCTATCAGTATCCATCAAGGCTACAAAACAGAACTGGGGTACAAAGCTACAAAGAGTTTGCATGATGTTTTCAATGGCATTTATGCAGTGCATTCAAACAAATAATATATTTTCATTTCTGATATTTTTACATGTTGCCTTAGCTCACCTAAACTGCATCTCGAAAAGCTACTGGCTAATGCTTTTGAAAATGTTACCTGTATACCCTGAGAAAGAGGCCCTTCCCATAGACAAGGTTGTGGCAATCTAAGAAGGATATTTGTCACTTCCCAGAAATCGTAATTACTGCTGAAAGCACTGAGTGGGAAATGGCCTGAAGGTACAGCTCTACACAATGTCACATAATCATATATCTGTATTATTGAGTTGCTAAGTAGCAACAACAATTAAGGTTGCAAATAGGGTACAATTATAAGCCTTATTTTCTGTCCCCTCAACTTCAGCAAGAATCCTCCTTGGGCCTGGAAATGGCATGTTAATTCTCAGGCTGGGAAAGACCTTTTCTGGTAGTTGTAAGGAACCTGATCTAACAATTTTTGAGTTAGAGGCAAGTACATACGGTATTTATACTGCTTTCAAATTTTAACAGAAGTGTCCATAACTATAACTCAAAAACAGGTTTCAGAGTAACAGCCGTGTTAGTCTGTATTCTCAAAAAGAAAAGGAGTACTTGTGGCACCTTAGAGACTAACCAATTTATTTGAGCATAAGCTTTCGTGAGCTACAGCTCACTTCGTCGGATGCATACTGTGGAAATACAGAAGTTGTTTATATACATACAAACCATGAAAAAATGGGTGTTTACCACTACAAAAGATTTTCTCTCCCCCTACCCCACTCTCCTGCTGGTAATAGCTTATCTAAAGTGATCACTTTCCTTACAATGTGTGTGATAATCAAGATGGGCCATTTCCAGCACAAATCCAGGTTTTCTCCACCCCCCCTTTTTTATGGATTTGTGCTGGAAATGGCCCACCTTGATTATCACACACATTGTAAGGAAAGGTTTCAGAGTAAAAGCCGTGTTAGTCTGTATTCGCAAAAAGAAAAGGAGTACTTGTGGCACCTTAGAGACTAACCAATTTATTTGAGCATGAGCTTTCGTGAGCTACAGCTCACTTCATCGGATGCAAAGTGATCACTTTAGATAAGCTATTACCAGCGGGAGAGTGGGGTAGGGGGACAGAAAACCTTTTGTAGTGGTAAAACACCCATTTTTTCATGGTTTGTATGTATATAAACTGCTTCTGTATTTTCCACAGTATGCATCCGACGAAGTGAGCTGTAGCTCACAAAAGCTTATGCTCAAATAAATTGGTTAGTCTCTAAGGTAACTCAAAAACAGCTTACTTTCAAACCCTGACATTTTTACATGCTTATTAGTCCATGAAAACCATGGCACAGCCTAGCTTTTAAGAAAAATGCGTTAAAATTGGGGGTGGAAAGGGTTAGAGTTTTGTTTGTTTTTTGGCTAACTGGCTCCTTCTGTGTGAGCAGCTGCAGGGAGAAAACATTTTATCAACAACTTGGCAGCTAAACCATTAGGTGTCAGTGTTAATCTCAGGTTTCATTAAAAATATCATGTCTGAAGCCTTTTTCCTTGTCTTCACAATGTCAACTGAGCACTAAGGTTGAAAGTTTATCATAGTAATTTCCCCCAGATATCAGCTATTCTTCCAGATGTGTCTTGTCCCACATCCCTGCAACCTAAGCGCTGGCTGTCAAAGCTACTACTGTTCCTGATGGCTAGCATCTCTCTGTCCTGCACATACTGGTACCACATATGGGGAGGCAGAGAACCTAAGAGCCCAAAGAGGAAACAAGAGTCTCATTTCAGCAAATCTTAACCCTTTGTAAGATCCAGAGCACAAATACCACCTCTCTGTTCACATTCATTTCCTTTTAGTAATCCTACATTTACAAATTAACCATAAATTAGCGAGAATTAACATTCAGTGACAAACTTCACAGAGAATTTCCAGACTTCTAGGTATTTACGTTTGTTACTAGTATACAATGTTAATAAGACTGGGACTTTTCAGCTTGGAAAAGAGACGACTAAGGGGGGATATGATTGAGGTCTATAAAATCATGACTGGTGTAGAGAAAGTAGATAAGGAAGTGTTGTTTACTCCTTCTCATAACACAAGAACTAGGGGTCACCAAATCAAACTAATAGGAAGCAGGTTTAAAACAAATAAAAGGAAGTATTTCTTCACACAACGCACAGTCAACAGGTGGCACTCCTTACCAGAGAATGTTGGGAAGGCCAAGACCATAACAGGGTTCAAAAAAGAACTAGATAAATTCAAGGAGGATAGGTCCATCAATGGCTATTAGCCAGGATGGGTGTCCCTAGCCTCTGTTTGCCAGAAGCTGGGAATGAGCGACAGGGGATGGATCACTTGATGATAACCTGTTCTGTTCATTCTCTCTGGGGCACCTGGCACTGGCCAGTGTCAGTAGATAGGATACTGAGCTAGATGGGCCATTCTTGTTATGTTCTTTTACCTTACTTTTTTTAAATGGGGAATAATTTAGTAACTTACCAACTTGGTGGGGGAGAAGAAATGGGTGTTTTAAATATAAAATGCTACTTATTCATTACAAATTGAAAGATGCAGTTATCAGTGGGACAAGACAACTGGAGGTTCCATGGAGGTTCCTATTCAGGATGTTAAAGCTCAGTTTGTGTTTAGGAGGCTACCCAGGAACCAAGGGCAAAATCCTGGCCTCACTGAAGTCAATGGGATTTTTAGACTATGACTTTAGCGGGACCAGGATTTCACCCCAAGCTGTTAAATTTTGGGCCCAATCCTGGCCCCACTAAAGACAGTGGTAAAATTCCTTTTGATTCCAATTGGATCAGGCCTTTTACAAACTTACATTTCCCTTACCAACTGGCCCTATGAATACCCTAACATCTTGGCACAACAGGAAATGATTTCCCTTGCTGGTTGTACTAGAGCAACAGAACACGGTCTTGGATTCTAGACTTCCAAGATTGCATTGTTTGATATCTTTAATCAAGTTCAATTTTAAATATTAATACATCGTCTGAAAGAGGCTTACTCATCATCCTTTTGACTCCTGTTTTGCTGAGAAAGCAGAAGCTTAATCAATACAACAGCATTCTCTGTAATCTTGTACCTGCCATTTCCTTTGTTACACTCTTTCACTTCCAAAAGAGAATAGCAAGATAAAAGAGAAACCCCTTATTGTTCTGTGCTTGAACTTAGTGGTTTTGAGAGGAAGAGTTAAAAAGAAAACGCTCATAGTGATCAACATTCCTAGCATCAATCTTTAATGGTGTGAACACAACACATGGCAAATAACGTGTGTAAGATTTAGAAGAGACAAACTGGACATATAAAGAGCTGGTCAGCTACTACACATTAAGTTAAACCCATTAAGTCTGGCTACTGAATATGATAAATGTCCACAAAATAAAACCTTCCCAAGAAAGATCATGGTTGGTAGTATCAAAACAAAACATTTTTATTAGAGGGGTGGAGGGGTAGATTGCAGAAACAAACAAAAAGAAACATGGCTAGACACAGCACAGTATCATCCACATCTGAGTTTATAGTCTTGATAGAATGAATATTTCTACATGAAAATCAGATCAATAAATTCTAAGACTACATAGATAAATGTCTCACAATGCTTTAGCCCAGGGATGGCCAATCAGCCTGAGAAGGAGCCAGAATTTATCAATGTACATTGCCAAAGAGCCACAGTAATACGTCAGCAGCCCCCTAACAGCTCCTCCATCCTGCTCCCAGTGCCTCCTGCCTACCGGCAGCCCCGCCAATCAGCACCTCCCGCTCCCTCCCTGCACCTCCTGATCAGCTGTTCCGTGGCGTGCGGAGGCTCAGGGAAGGGGTTGGGAAGAGGTGGAGTGGGGGTAGGGCCTGTGGCAGAGCCGGGGGTTGAGCAGTGAGCACCCCCCTCCAGCACACTGGAAAGTTGGCGCCTGTAGCTCCGGTCCCAGAGTCAGTGCCTATACCAGGAGATGCATATTAACTTCTGAAGAGCCACATGTGTCTCCAGAGCCACAGGTTGGCCACCCCAGCTTTAGCCCTTCGCTTCTCTTCCACTGTTTCTCATCATTGGACATAAACAAAAAATATAAAGGAGTTTATGGTAGCTTTTGCCAGCACAATCGTCTTTGCTTGAGCAGACTGCACTGGCAAAGCTACAAACAACAAACAAAGGGCAAATTCAGAAACTGCGACAGCCCTGCTCAAGCAAAGACAACTGCGCTGGCAGGGCCATCTGAGTAGGCTGGAAGACAGACACATACCCAAAGACATGCTATACGGGGAGGTATCGGAGGGAACAAGAGCAACAAGACATCCCAAGCTTTGCTATAAAGACACTTGCATGCGAGATATGAAGGAATTTGGAATTGATCTTGGCAAGTGATCGTAACAAGTGGCGCCATCATCTCCATCAGGGTATCAAAGTCCATGACAGAAGCTGGCTCCTATTGCTTGAAGAGAAAAGCACACACAGGAAGTCTGCAGCTCCCAACAAGATACCTACATTTGCAATAACTGCCAAAGATCATGCAAATCTCGGATTGGCCTATTCAGTTATATGAGACATTGCAAACCATGTACATCATAGGCTGCAATTCCCACGGTCTCTTGCAAACGAAAGGATGCCAACATTGTAGCTTTTATTTACTGTGTTATTTACTGTTAATGGCAATCACTATAAAACATTTCTTTTTTTTAAATAGAGATGTGCGTAATCAATATTCAGGTTACATCCAAATTTGAAATCCCAGTGTTCAGAAGTGATTGGACATGGTATTTCAATAGGACTCCATCTCTAGTGATTCAGAATGAAGATTCCTTTTAATCAGATGCAAAAGCTTCTCTTCCCAAAGTCAGTGTAACAAGAAATAAAGTTCAGTGACACAGAACAAACAGCTCAGTACTAAAAAGTGATAGAGCTGCAGATAATATTCAACACCAGATGTTGGTTTGTTGAGAGTGCTTGATATTTAAGATAAATCTGTCTCTTGTATGTATTTCAGAAGAATCTAAATGGTAGCACTGCTGTGATTTAACATTTTGACAGATAAGGAATAGTAACAGTACAAACACTGGTTTTCCGTTGCTGCTAATCTTCAAAGTCATTATAGGTAAAGCCAGATTTAGTAAGTTAAATTAATTTTAATTGTAACAACATGTTAAGTTTCATTGACTTCAGGGTAAGCCGGTGTTTAAGGGATTTTCTGAATATGGTGAGTTTACTCATGTGCTTTAAAATTCTTAAAGTTGCAGAATCAGGGCCTGAGAGCCTGATCAGAAAGTCCATTAAAGTCAATAGAAAGCCTTCCACTGACTACAGTGGGTCTAGGTCAGTTCTTTATGAATTAGGTGATAATTTATGCTCCTGTTCATCATTTTTCACAGGCTGATGGACCACTCAGCTCTGGTAAGTTTTTTAGCATCTTTTATTAATCAAGTTTCATCTCAGTCATTGTATCTGAACAACTGTGAGAGCCAAAGGCCTGAAAAGCCTTGAAGACCATCAGTCACAAAATCTGAGGGCTACAGGCAAATTCAGTATTTACTGTAGCAGCACATGCAATCATCCCATTATTGCCTTTCACAGATGTCACACAGTAGGAAAATGCCACGAAGTACACAGTAAATCTCTAATGTCATCACAATTCAGCATCTCTGGCTGAACGCTTACCATATTTCTGCACTTTGGCAGAAGCCCAATAAGTTTTAGACAAGGTTTTATAGAATTAATCCAAGTCTCAGATGTAAAGAACATTTTAAGAGGTGGCTGCCTACGGTGCGGGGGCGTGGATCCCACAGAGACTGACAGGGAGGAAGGTAAGTGGAGCCGGGCCAGCCACACCCATCCTGCCGGAAGCGAAGGGGTGGGGCAGGAAGCTTTAAACACAGGCCCTACAACTCAGCTGGAGGAGAGTTGGCCATGGAGACAGATGCATCCCGCCTGCTGCTGAGCCCCACATCTCAGGATGAGCCCTGCAGTGCCAAGGACTCTGCGGTTGGCTAACTGATGGGAGCATGGAGGAGCTACTTGGACTGCCACTGGCTGTCTACCCCAGGGAGACAGAGGACACCCACGAGACAGAAGTACACTGCAATGGGGTCATAGGAAGTAGCCCAGGGACACCATACAATAATTGGATTGTGAGACCAGAATACTGGTCAGCGTATTTCGGTGGGATCCCTGCTGACCAAGTGGTGGGCCCTCTGCCACTGTCAGGGCCCTGGGCTGAGACCCGGTGGAGTAGGGTGGGCCCAGGTCCCCCTACACCCTGCAGCCACTCCACCCAAGTGGCTGCCGACCCACCTTACACTGAGAGGCCTTCATTTGTCTGCCATCTGCCTGAGCCTATTGCTCTGCCCCACCCTGAGGGTCAGACACCCTTTAAAACTGTGTGTTGTTCTGCCCTGTCTGAGGGCCTGAGCCCCCTAGACTGCTTACTGCTCAGTCCTGCCACAAGGCTTGAACCCTATAAACTATTTGTGCTCTGCCCTGCCAAAAGGCCAGGGCCCCGTAGACAGTTTATTGCTCCATCCTGCCTGAAGGCCGGAGCCTTGTAGTCTACTTGTCGCCCAGTCCCACACAGACAGTGAGAGCCTCATAGACCACTTTTGCTCTGCTACACCTAGGGGGTCAGAGCCTTGAGAATGCTAATTTCCCCTTAAGCTTTGTTGGACAGTCACACAGTAGTGAGAGGCATGGCCCCCTGCTGAGACTGAAAGGGAGGGATCACCACAGACCTCTACATATGGTGGAGCATGCTGGCACAGCCAGACCTATAACTAGCGGGTTCGTGGCACTCCCAATGTACCACCCATCGAGCAGCCAGAATTGAGTTGGATAAACTCATGAAATGGTGGTTACGGAGAGCCGGGGAATCCCGCACCAACCTGTGCTCTTTGGCCAAAGTGACCAGCACAGAGGGCCTTGGCGGGAACCAAGTGCCCACCCTCATGAACTCCAGCTGTGGACAGACCCTAGTGTGTCAACTACTCATCCCTGTGGCCAACCCTGCACTGGGAAAGATTAGACTTCTCTGCATCCATGTGAACTCAAAGTCATACTTCAGCACCAAGGTCCCGCTGACTGCGGATGGGGTGATCCATTTAATGACCGTGGGCCTAGCCACGAAGCTGCTCTATCCTGTCGTTCTCAGGAAGGATTGCCCGGGATTTGCCAAGGTCCTGCACAACATGAGCATTCAAGATCCCTGGGCACAGATGGCACTCGAAGGAGACCCCCTTGAGGGCAAGGCAGACGGACCCAGGGGAAGTGACCCCAGCAACCCAACAGCTCCATCTGGAGACCCTGGTGCTCCAGAGGGAGACCTGCCACCTCTACCATCTGACAAGCAGGCCCCACTAGAGGGCATGACTGACTTCAGTCAGGATCACAGGGAGGACCTGAGCTGTGCCTACGAACAACTGGTGTATATCGATGAGGCAACCATGGGTCCCCAGCGAGCTGCCCAGTGGCCACAATTTCAGTTGACGAGGGAGCACCTCTACTGAGATCCTCAGACCAAAGAATCCTGCTCCCAACTGGTCGAGCCCCAGTGTCACCAGAATGTGGTGCTGAAACTGGCCCATGACATCCCTGCGGCCAGCCACCTGGGGCAGGAAGATACCCTGGTCTGGGTCTTGGCCCGGTTTTTCGAGCTGGGAATGCACCAGGACATCAAGAACTACTGTGCCTCCTGCCCGGAATGCAAGCTAGTGGAACCCCCAGGCATACATAAAGCCCCCCTGGTCCCCTTACCCCTTAGGGACGCCCTTCAAGAGAGTTGCGATGGACCTGGTTGCACCCCTCACCAAGAGCGTCACCAGCTTCTGATACATTCTAGTGATGATAGATTACGTTACCCATCTCCTGGAGGCCATCGTGCTAAAGACTGACACTGTGCTCTTGGTAGAGCTCTTGAAGAGCTTCGCTCAGATGGGCCTGCCTGGGGAGATTCTTACAGACCAGGGAACAAACATCACATCTCAGCAGCTTCGCTAAGTCTGCAGCCTCCTGGGGATCAAAAGGCTGCAGACATCGGTCTACCAACCCCATACAAACGGGCTGGTCAAGCAGTTTAACCAGACTCTCAAAGACATGCTCCAGAACTTCCCCTTCTAAGGACCTGCACCAGTGGGACCAACTAATCCCGGCATTACTGCTCGCCATCCAGGAGGCATGGCAATCCTCCATCAAGTTCTCTCCATTTGAACTGCTGTATGGACGCCAGCCCCAGGAGATGCTTAACCTAATGAATTTTGACTTCTGAATTAAGATGTTGAGTTGTCAAAGATCCAGAATGGGTCTCCACCCACTGCTCTTTTTTGAGGCCTAGGAAATACAGAGAATAGAATCTTCTTCCTCAATACTGAGGCAGAATGTGCTCCATTGCCCCTCGGTCCAACAGGGATTCTGATTCCTGATGAATAAGGCTGCAAGCCACAGAGATCACGGAAGTCATGGATTCTGGCTGCTTCAGTCTCAGGCCACTGTGCCCCCACCCAACCCCCAAAGCACCAGCGGCAGTTCCAGGCAATGTGCCACCCCGACCCCTTACCCCCAAGCACCAGCACCGCCCCCGGGGCTGCCCCGTGTTCCAAAGCACCTGCGGCGCCGCCGGAGGCCCACCCCCCTCAAAAGCACCCAGGATTTAGTCATGAGGATATAATATGAGTCATGGACAGGTCATGGGCCGTAAATTTTTGTTTACTGCCCATGACTTTTACTAAAAATACCCATGACTAAATCTTAGCCTTACTGATGAAGAATCACCTTGTGAGAGTGGTCCCAGAAGGGGGATCAGAAGGAAAAGGAACTCTGTGAAGCATCCCTGATGGACAAGACCCAATTGCTCATCATGATTAGCTCCCTGTTGCCTCCAAACGTGACAGAAGAAGGGGCTGGTGTCAGGGATGGCAAGTGGGTCTCAATTAAAAGATCAAAAGTGGCTCCTAGCAGTGGTCTGGGAATGGGTCACACTCATGGTGGTACAAGGGACCAAAAAGTGGGCGCTCTGTGTCTTCTGTTACGTGTGGAGAGGCTCGGCAGGACGCTTGTAGTAGCACGCGTAAGGAGGCAGCAGCGGTCTTGGCTTATAGGTTTGCCTTTGGTACTTCCTCCTTGGGGCTGATGTGTAGATCCTCAGGCAGAGAAGGGTACACCTTGAATCCTTTAATGAGTGGAGAGAGTCATCACTCTTCTCATTAAAGAAATTGGATTCATCCCAGGGAAGGTCTTGGCTAATATTCTGCACCCCTCTAGGGAATCCTGAGGATTGCAACCACGAATCCCTCCTCATAACAATACCAGTAGCCAAACTTCTGGATGCTGTATCTGTTACCTCAACTGCATCCTGAAGGACAGTTTTCACCACCAACCTGACCTCCTCTAAAAGGGAGAAGAACTGTGCTCTGTCCACAGAGGAAAGTTTGTCCTGAAAGACTGTCAGCCTAGCGTAGTTATTAACATCATATCTGGCTAGCAGGGCCTGGTAATTAGCCATGCTGAATTGCAAGCCCACAGAGGAGAAGACCTTTCTTCCCAGGAGATCCAGTCTCTTGGAGCTCTTGTCTGACAGGGTGGTCCTTAGGTATTGGGACCTGTTTCGTCCCATAGGAGTATGTACCACCAGGGAATTGGGACCAGGGTGGGAGAAGAGAAATTCAGCTCTTTTTGCCGGAACCAAATTGTGCCTCTCAGACCTCTTAGGTGTGAGGGTGCAGGATGCGGGGGGGGAGGGGGGGTGTGCCAGACCAATCTTGCCAGTTCCAATATGGCCTGTGAGGACTACCTTACATGGGCCCTGAGGCTGCAGAATGCTCAACAGTTGGTGTGGATCTTGGACTTCCTCCAGAGATATCTGGAGATCGTTAGCCACTCTTCGCAATAAGTCCTGGTATGGCTTATTGTCACCTGGTAGGGAAAGGGAAGGAAGACCGCCTTTTCAGGGGAAGAGGCGGGGATTCCTGTCAGAACTGTTGGCACCTGCGGTTCTAGTTCAACATCCTTCTCGTACACAGATGGAATAGGTTGTTGATACGTAGGAGAAAAGAGTGGAAAGACTCCTGAGTGGGTCCCAGACATCTGGTGTAAGGATCCCACAGCCCCCAATAAGGCCAAAAAGAGGGGGCAACCATTTGAGAGGGACCCCACAGGATGGGGAAGCATTGGTTCCAATGGAGGTCATGCCCATAAGGATATTGACTCTAAGTTGTGGTTTGTTTGTCTGGGCTTGGCTCTCCCCATGGAGATGAAGGAGGCATGACAATTGCTTCTTTTGGAATGGCAGAGCCGTCAGTACCAGGGCAATCTTGCTGGACAATTGTAAGTGAGGTGGTTCCTGGGACACCGAAGTAGTATCATCTGCCAGTGTAGTAATGTCCCTTAGGCGGGCCAGGCCAGAGAAGAGGGGAGACTGCAGGTAGGGGTGGAAGATACCCTCCCGTGCTGGGTAGGTCTCCGTGCATCCCAGTGTGCTGGGGGTTTAGATGGTCAGCACCGAGGGAACCAGAGTATCTTTAGTTGTGGTGCTTGCTTTGGGTGGATGAGTTGGTAGCACAGAGTCCAGAGCTGCACTCGTGGATGGGACGAGCAGATGATGGTCCCTATCATTCGATACAGGAATCACTGATGGATCCTTCTTCCTGTGCACTTTACCATCCAGTCTGGTGATTTTTTGCTGAACCGGTTTCTTAGGGTCGGTGCGTAAGACCTTGATGGGCTCGGGGAAGGAGCACATCTCTTCTGGATAGTCCTTGATGGGGATTTGTCCTTGCACCCTTGAGAGTGTTCCTTGCTCTTATGGGAAGCCCTGGAGGAAGAGACCTTAGGCTTAGAAACCAAGGGCTCTGCTCCTATGCACATGCTCTGAGGGGCACTGCTCATTTGGTGAGGCTGATTTATGGGGCAGGGCAGAGGGTTTCCCTGGCCTGGATTGGAGAGTGGTCTCATGGCCTTCTCCATTGTTGTCTAAGGTGAAGCTCATGGGCTTCACAAGTTCTTGGTGGAAACGAGCAACAAAATGCTGCACTTCACTGAAATATGTGTCCCACCCAGACAGGAGAGGCATAATTGATGTTCGTCACTGACAGAGAAGGATCTAGGGCAGGAGATGTAGATTTTAAGCCTTGGACTCGGCATAATCCCCACTGCTTTGCTTCACTCCAATGTTTCCAATGCAGAAAAAAAATGAAGTTAAAAAAGAGTAATGGAGTAGAATCAAATGAAAGGAGAAAAAGGAAAGGAAAGAAACACAGGAGAAAAGAAGAAGGCCTTCTTTCTGTTATCTTTTAACATTTTTCTGTTCCCCCACAACTAAAGCACAAGACCAAACCTGCAAGAACAGGGGCAAGGATGAAATGGGACCACAGAGAGACAGATTAGATGTATATTAACAATCATAATACAACTTAAATGGTTTTATCGCCCTCATAGTCATTGTTTTCAAATTACACCATAATTATTCAAGTGCAAGTGACCTGCTACATGTAAATTTTAATCACTACTCTTGTATTAGAGAAAATAAATTTTGTGTTTGTTAGATAAAAATTCATTGTCTACGTAAAACTGAAGCCTTGCATGCCAAAACAATAATGTGTTCTAAGTCAGTGAAGATGCACTAACAAAGGCAAGGCAGGATTAATTAAGTTTGTTCAGCAATTTGAAATTATCAAGCAGTATAATTACTAAGTATTACTATTATTGCTACTAATGTGTGTGTACTCAACTGTTTATGGGTGGGAATGAACAAGGGGGCAAAACTGGTGGGAGTGCTTTAATGTCTAGACACTTCAGATTACTTAATTATCAGCTATGTGCTGACTCCTCTAATAACAAATACTGATTCTTGAAAATAATTTTCCCATGACTTTTTAGAAGAGAAATTCTTTTCTTTTAGGGAGAGGGCCATATGGGATTAACACATGAGAGATTTAAAAAAAACACACACATTGGCATTAATATCAAAATACATAAAGAAAAAGATATTCAACTATGATCTAATCAAGTTCAGCTGGTCCACGGTCTCTCACTAGGGTTCAATAAAGCTTCCTATCTAGTCTCTGACTATATAAACAAATGCATCCTAACAAGGCAGCTAATGAGGCAAACAAAAGAAGCAATTAGTTTTGTCATGGCTCCAAAGAACAGAATTTGCATTTTTAACAAAATTTCTGCCTATCTTGCCATGGACAATAATTTTGTACATTTGAAGTTGAACACCATTTTAAAATATATCGGTCTAGTTTAGTTTCTATATATACCAAGAATGTTAGAATCTCCAAACATGACCTGCACTTCTGTACAGCAAATCATTTAATGCTCTCAAAGTATGTTCCATTCTGTATAGGTTCTGGTACTAATCATTAAGCAACATGACTCACATCTGTCATATGTGATTTACTCTCACCCTCATCCTCTCCTGAAGAGGCTCTAGTGGCAGAGGTGCAGTTTCCCTTCACTGCTCATTGGGTGTCCCTGTCCAGCAGGATTTCAAACCATTTTAACACATGCCCCAGACCTCTCCCACCTTTCTCAGACAGGACAACAATGTCTGATAGTCGTCAGAATTCCATGTTGCAGAGAGATCCAGGAGGATGATAATGGATGGCTCTCCAACTGGCAACATTAGCTCAGCTATCAGTGCTACTGAAGTTGTTTCAGTCTCCTGTACCAGCCTGGATCCTGATTGTGGTGGGTTTAGAATATTACCTTCAATTAGATGAGCCTCTAGTTGGCCTTTGGCTAGCTGTTCTATGAGCTTGCTCAGGAATGGGAAGTTTGATATTGACACTAGGACTGATGTATCCAAGGTGGGTTTCCTCAGTGTGCTGACTGGACTATTGTCTGTTTGAAGGATAGAGGGAAGATTCCTTCCTCAAATGAAGCATGCCTGTTTTGATCGTGAGTGGTACCAATTGCTCATGACTCTCTTTCACAAGCCAAGAAGGGCATATGTTGGCTCAGATTCACAGGTCTTGGGTCGAAATTCCTTTACGGAATTCCTATATGGTGGCAGATTCACAGGTCTTGGGTTGAAATTCCTATACGGTGGCTAGTACATCTTGAAGAGGGAATCTCCTGAACTCCAGGAAGGCAGGCAGGTGTTGGTTGGCTAGTCCAGGTGAACAGGAACCATGCTGGTAGAAAAGCCCTCCCAAATGACATTTTCAGTGAAGTAGGATGATAGTTCTTCATACCACTTGGTGCTGGTATGGAGGCTGTAGGCACTCAGAACCGATGAAGCCGTTTACCATTCTGGATAGTTCCTAAGGATGAGACTTGGCAGCTTCAATGAAGACTAATAGGCATGTTCTCCTGGCATGTAATATAGCCTCAGCATAGGCATGGAGAATATTAATGACTTAATCCTCATAACATCCCTGTGAGAAAGGTAAGAATTATCCCTATTTTACAAATGAGGAGAGATATTGAGACACGGATTGGTCCAGGGTAACACAGGAAGTTTATGGCAGAGCCAGGAATAGAACAGAGACCTCAGTCTTGTGTATTAACCACAAGATCATCCTTCCAATCCAGAAATAATCCATAAGAGACAATAACATTTCTGAAATAATAAAGTACTTATAAAGGTAACAAATGAATACCAGGGAGATCCTCATTGTGACCAGCTGTTTTCACTGTTACCACAAATAAGCCAGATTTGGGTACAGACAACAAGTAATGGGCAAGGTTAAAAAAAAAACCCTACATAGAACAGAAGTTGTTCAACTATCCAGTTTGCAAACATATGCAAATCCTACACATATTTTACATATTGGATTTATATGAGTCAGTACATGATCTCACTTATAGAGGAAGTCCCCTTCTTATATCATAGTCCATACACATGTGAAATACATTAAAAAAATACCTGGTATACTATCTATAAATGTGAAATGTATTCTTTCCATGGGAAGTATGCATGAGAGTCCCTGCATTTACTAGAACATCTTAAGTCAAGGGGATATCAAAGAAAATAGAGACTGTAAACAATTAATTTAATTCTTTCCTGTTGCCTTCACTGGAAGGATGAGGGACAAATACTCCCAAGGTTACCCTTCCCGTGGTGTAATTAATCATTAACAATTAGTTATTTGTAAATGCAGTTGTAACATTTTCCTCGAGATGGTGGTGAACTTGTGAAACAAACTACTGAGGATATCACTAGCATTAACCAAAACAAATTACATTTATTAATAACAAACAGGCAATGAAAACCATATGGGGACAAATATATATAGCTCAGTATAGTCAGGAACATTTTTAGTGAGGTGCCAACATATTCATCAAGAGCCATCGACACTTCCCACAGAGCATCCTTGAAAATCCAGTAAAAGTACAGGGATGTGACAAATACTTCCAAGCTAGTCACAATACACTATGGACACCAGTCAAACACACTGTCTCCATTCTTGCTAACTATTGTCTCCAACAAGGTAATAATCAGCTGGAGTTTCAGAGCTGAAGATGAAACATCATGTACAATGCAGAGTGTACTGTTGCTTGACATAGATGGGCACTGTAATTAACTTGAATTATTGGTCATCTTCAACAAAATAAGCAAAGACAACATTGTGAGTATTCAAGATTTTTTGGATTCCCAGTAATGAGGTGTAAGATTAAAAGGTTTGGATGTTTACAATTCACTACTTTCCAATAGAGTAAAGAATAAGGCAGTAAGAAAAAATATTTTGGATTTGGGCATTTTGTAAAATATCACACAACTATAAGCTGAAATAAGTAAATGTATTATGTCTTGTTCATAAAGTTCTAAAACATGTGGCATATGTTCAATAATTGCTTATATGTGCATAGGAAATGCAGCATGTGTTTGAAACTCAGATGGTATGCTCTTTTTGGAGCTACTGTGCATTTAAAACTATATGCAGGCATAGTGTAATTTAGAATCATAGAATTGGAGGACCGGAAGGGATCTCAAGAAGTCATCAAGTCAAGCCCCCCTGCGCCATGGCAGGACCAAATAAACCTAGCCTATCCCTGACCGGTGTTTGTCCCACTTGTTTTTTAAAGCTTCCAATAGTGGGACTCCAAAACCTCCCTTCTAAGCCTAGTCCAGAGCTTAACTACCCTGACAGTTAGAAAGTTTTTCCTAATGTCTAACCTAAAGCTCTCTTGCTCCAGATGAAGCCCATTTCTTCTTGTCCTATGTCCAGCAGACATGGTGGAAATTGATCATTGTCCTCTTTATAACAGCCGTTAACATACTGGAAGACTTATGCTGCCCCTCAGTCTTCTTTTCTCATGACTAAACACGCCCAATTTTTTCAACCTTTCCTCACAGGTCAGGTTTTCTAAACCTTTTGCCATTTTTGTTGCTTTCCTCTGGACTCTTTCCAATTTGTCTATATTGTTCCTAAATAGTGGTGCCAAGAATTGGACACAGTACTCCAGCTGAGGCCTCACCAGTGCCAAGTAGAGCGGGACAATTATCTGCAGTGATTTACATACAACAGTCCTGTTAATAAATCCCAGAATCACATTCGCCTTTTTTACAGCTGCATCACATTGACAACTCATATTCGGTTTGTGATCCACAGTAACCCCCAGATTCTTTTCCGCAGTACTACTCTCTAAACAGCTATTCCCTATTTTGTAGTTGTGCAGCATTTGATTATTCCCTCCTAAGGGAAGTACTGAAAATATTTATAAAAAACTTTTGCATTAAAGTATACATGTTTGCACATAAAATGTATATATTTTTATTAAATATCACAATCAGCAATGCAATATTGTATTCTCGTGTTGCATCACAAGGCTATGATTCAGAAATAAAACATTACGGAGAGATTGTACCGAAATAAAAGTCACCTATCTTTTCCAAGCACAGTTTTTTGGTTTTGGAATTTTCCATGTTAGTTTGTTTAACTCTCTCTCTCTCTATATATATAATATATATAGGTAAGTGAAAACACAGGGCAAACTATTCAATATGCAATGCCTAAAGTTGGGCAACTAAATCCAGATTTAAGCATTTAATAAGTGGCTTGATTTACAGGAAGTGCTTATTATCTTTCAATTCTGTATCTCAGTGAAGATATTTGGAAAAGCCTGAGAAAAATAAGGAGAAACCTACAATAATTATATTGAAGCAACATGCAAACTTCTCAACTTTGGGCTCTTTAAATATATTTTAGAATCTTTAAGGTAAATATGCTATAAAGATCTTGCAACTAGGGCTATCAAGTGATTAAAAAAATTAATTGCAATTAATTTCGTGTTAAAAAGATTAATCACGATTAAACAATAATCGAATACCATTTATTTAAATATATTGATTTCAATTACAACACAGAATACAAAGTGCACAGTGCTCACTTCATATTTATTGTTATTACAAATATTTGCACTGTAAAAAAGAAACAAGAAATAGTATTTCAATTCACCTAATACAAGTACTGTAGTGCAATCTCCTTATCATGAAAGTTGAATTTACAATTGTAGAATTATGTGCAAAAAATAACTGCACTCCAAAACAAAACAATGTAAAATTTCAGAGCCTATAAATCCACTGACTCCTACTTCTTGGTCAGCCAATTAATCAGACAAACAAGTTTGCTTACATTTACGGGAGATAATGCTGTCTACTTGTTTACAGTGTCACCTGAAAGGGAGAACAGAGGTTCATGTGGCACTGCTGTTGCTAGTGTCACAAGATATTTACGTGCCACATGCACTAAAATTCATATGCCCCTTCATGCTTCAACCACCATTCCAGGGGACATGTGTCCATGCTGATGACGGGTTCTGCTCAATAACAATCCAAAGCAGTGTGGACATACACATTTTCATTTTCATCATCTGAGTCAGATGCCACCAGTAGAAGGTTGATTTACTTTTCTGATCGTTTGGGTTCTGTAGTTTCCTCATCAGAGTGTTGCTCTTTTAAGACTTCAGATTCTTAAACCTTGGGTCGAGGGCTGTAGCTATCTTTAGAAATCTTACACTCGTACCTTCTTTGCGTTTCATAAAATCTGCAGTGAAAGTGTTCTTAAAATGAACATGTGCTGGGTCATCATCCGAGACTATTGTAACATGAAATATATGGCAAAATGCAGGTAATACACAGAGCAGGAGACATACAATTCTCCCCCAAGGAATTCAGTCAAATTTAATAAAAGCATTATTTTTTTAACAACCGTCATCAGGATGGAAACATGTCCTCCGGAATGGTGGCCAAAGCATGGAAGGGCATACGAATATTTACGTGCCAGATATATTAAATACCTAGCGATGTCGGCTACAAAAGTGACATGCGAATGTCTGTTCTCACTTTTTGGTGACATTGTAAATGAGAAGCAGGCAGCATTATCTCCCGTAAATGTACACAAATATGTTTGTCTGAGCAATTGGCTGAACAAGAAGTAGGACTGAGTGGACTTGTAAGCTCTAAAATTTGACATTTTTTGTTTTGAGTGCAGTTATGTAACAAAAAAATCTACATTTGTAAGCTACGCTTTCACAATAAAGAGATTGTACTACAGTACTTGTATGAGGTGAATTGAAAAATACTATTTCTTTTGTTTACCATTTTTACAGTGCAAATATTTCTAATAAAAATAAATATAAAGTGAGCGCTGTACACTTTGTATTCTGTGTTGTAACTGAAATCAATATATTCGAAAATGTAGAAAAAATCCAAAAATATTCAATATATTTCAATTGGTATTCTATTGTTTAACAATACGATTAAAACTGTGAATAATCGCGATTAATTTTTTTTAACCATGATTAAGTTTTTTACTTAATTATGTGAGTTAACTGCCATTAATTGACAGCCCTATCTGCAAACTTTAGTATCTGTAATGTAAGAGACAAGAATCAATCCTCAGCTGCACTGAGCATGAGCTTGGTACAGTTGAGGAGGGACAGGCATAGGTACCTCTAAAACACTTGTCCACCTCTTCTAATCATGGTAGCAACCAGGGGCTGAACTGACCTCTGACACAAATCAGAGCAACCTAAAGGCTGATGTAATTTATGCCTATTTGTAATGGCCCCATAGAGGGAGATCAGCCAGAATCCCTGGCCCTACTACTGTCAGGCCCCCTCAAATATGATCCCTACATCAGGGGAGAAGAGAGGGAGTGAGTAGATGACACAGAGCCTTGCTTTATGCCTCCTTCGAATTCCCCTGTGCCAGTTGCCTCTTTAGGGCAACTTTCCACAAAGGCATGAGTTAGGATTGTGATAAGCATTTTTTTAATTATGACATCAGCACTTATTAAGTAATTAAGTAATCAAAATCTTTATGCTGAAAATAACCATGCAATGTAAAATCAGATCATGGTAAGTGTGGCATTCTATACCTTGGGGGAGCATACTGTAACCCCCATATTCCTCATTTTTATATGATCGTGATCTTACATATAAAACGTGCCTTGTAAGGTATCAGGGGAAAGGTTATGATCTGCTGAAAGTCATTTCTCTATCCATATATGTTAATCATTAATGCATATGAAGTTATGAGAATTGTGTTGTATGGCTGTCACTAAAACATGCTGTAAATTGGGGAATCAGCCAGATATTAGCTCCCCAGAGGCAACAGCAAGGAAAGTAACCAACACCTGGGCTGGGTTTCAAACAACCCATCAACAACCACTGTCCAGCAAGGGAGCTACAATTCAATGACTCACCTGCATGACACCACACCAGGGGAATTGCTCAAACCTTGCCTGGAGACTCAGCAATGCCCCCAGACATGCCTGGACTTGTGCTCCCCAAGCACATGGGACTGAGATTATAAAACAGACAGCGGACACATGCTTGGCCTTTCTCCTGCCCCCACCTACGCTGCAAGCAACTGAGTCACTGAGAAGACGACAAGACTCAACAGAGGACATTGGCCCAGGTTTAAGGGACAAACCTGTATATTAAGGAATGCAATATCCAGTGGGGTGAGAAAAACTGCTTAATCTAGTTGTTGCCCGTCTAATAGGCTTGAGAGTTTAGACTGTGTGCTTATATTTTATTTCTTTTGGTAACTAATTCTGACTTTTTGCCTATCACTTAAAAATCTATCTTTTGTAGCCAATAAATCTGTTTTACTGTTTATCTTTACCAGTGAGTTTGTTTGAAGTGTTTGGCAAATCTGCCCAGGTTTTGCAAAGGCTGCTGTATGTCCACCTTCCATTGCTGAAGTGGTGAACCAATTAATAAATTTGCACCGCTCATCTTGAGCAATGCTAGACAGTATATTCCTGAGGTACAGTGCTGGGAGCTAGGTGGATTTGGCTCTGGTGCCTTTCTCTGTGTGCTTCATGCGTGGCTCTGGGAGCATTCAAGCAATATAGCTGGGTTTGGGTCTCCAAATGCTGTTGTGCTGAGTGACCACAGTGCCTGGAGGGACATGCTGCTTGTCACGAGCAAAGCACTGTGAGACACAACCCAGGCTGGAGAGAGTTAAGGGGGCACAGCATAGTCCCAGACTGCACCTCTCAGGGATCCCATCACAGTAAGTTTCACAACAAATTAACTCTAAATGCAAAATTTATGAAAAATCTTCTGGCAGGATATTTTTATACTCCTGTTTTGTACTTAAAAACATTTTGATCTCCAGTTTAAAGCACAAAAAGTCAGTCATATGCAGTTTTTACTCTCTAAAAATTAAATTCTGGGAAACACTTACCACTTTGCTATCAGGCCATCACAGTTACAGATTCTTAGCCCTGCTGCTGGTGATAGGAATGAAGTAATAAGCCCCCACATTTTTGCATCCTATCCCTATGCGAGACATCTCATCCTTTGTACCATCTGGCTCTTCTGCAATGTCTAGAAGTAGGGTACAATGTGACTGTGTAACAGCCCTAGGGTTTGTGATTTGAGGGCTATGCCCACATAGCAGCCTCATTCAATTTGCTTTGTAGGAGCTTCATTTGTAGCTTCTGACATGACTCACACTTTGGATTGAGAAACCTCCTGAATATTGCACTTAAGGCAGTGAGGTAAAGTGGAGGAAATTAGGATCTGATACAGGGCAAGATATACTCTTGGGATTTTGGTGTGAAATACTAGAAGAAGTATTTGATTTGGAACCTGACAGCAAAATTTCAAACCTGTCAGCATTTAGCATTAGATCCAATTAACTGCTTGGAATCTTTTAAAGATCGCTTTTACCAATCTTTAACAAGAGTTTCCTCTCTTTTTATCAGTGTATTTCCTTACGGCTCCTCCTGTGGAAACAGTCCAGGAGAAAGCAAGACCACCCCACCAGTGCTCCCACACAGCAGTGCTTTACACATGATTATGTATTATTTGTACTGTGGTATACACAGTGCTGAAAAGCAGCCTGAACATGAGCAGGATTGTAATACATAGCCAGAATCCTGGTCAATTTCAAATGGATGTAGGCACAACATGGAAGTACTACTAGGTAGGTATGTGGGTGGGGCAACTCGCCACTGTAAATTTTCTTCTGCTGCCAATAGGATAAAGGGAAAAGGAGAAAGAATTGCTACCAACAAATGGCACAAAACCTGTGAAATTCCTATGTAAATCTTGATCCACCTGAAACTCTGACTCTCTCACCATTTGAAGAAAGACAGACACACAGAGACAGACAGACAGAAAGATGGCATCCTCCAGAAGAAAAATTAAATTAGTGCCCTAGTTCCTATGCTCCCAGGCAACCCAAAAGACACGTGTATGCCAAAAGTAATTATGAGAATTTAAAAGGTTTCAGAGTAGCAGCTGTGTTAGTCTGTATTCGCAAAAAGAAAAGGAGTACTTGTGGCACTGAATGCATCTGATGAAGTGAGCTGTAGCTCACAAAAGCTTGTGCTCAAATAAATTTGTTAGTCTCTAAGGTGCCACAAGTCCTCCTTTTCTTTTTGAGAATTTAAAAGACATCCCACATAACACAGATGGACTGCACCAACAGGCTGTTGAAATGTTGCCTCAGCAGCAAAGATTCATGTGGTGATACAAGGCCAACTGCACTAGCATCAGCTAATGGCCTTGTTCCAGTCACAACCACCAGCACAGCAGGGACAAGTCATCTCCAGAACAACTGAAAGAACGATGAGAAGTATCCTGTCTGCACTGGCCATTCAAGTGCAGTTCACTCAGCCTTGATATAATTTAACAGCTTAAAAAAATAGCAACTGTGAATAAAAATGTGCCAGAGTGACAAAAACCAAAAGAATTTATTGCAATTGCAGTATGGACAAAGCTTTTGTATATTTGACACTACCAACATTTTAAACTCACTCCTTTGTTGTCAGATGATGCTTACTGAAAGTCACCTTTCTTGATATTGCTATTATACTTACATCTTTGTGAAAAGTAAAATGCAAATATCAGAAGGCCCCAAAGTTAAAGAATTGTAAAGAATCTACTCTGTCCATTATTACCTGATGGAAACAGGAATATGTCAAGTACAAAGACTACATGACATATAAAGCACTTTAAGACAGCCTGTGTATCAACAATATTTACTTGGCCAGATGGCCGCCTTTAAATAAACTTAAACAGAGCAACGGGAGAAGAACTCTCTCAGTCCCTTAGAATTTCCAAACCACATAAAGAGAAATCAACTAAAGGGATGTAGGGGCTAAAAACAGAGTGAACAACATACACCAATCATGAATAGTAGTGTGTGATAGATGATGTTAGGGGCTTTATTCCTTCACCCGCTTACTTCCCTAGTCCTTCTCGCATGAACAGAGAGCAACAATACCCGAAGTCCAAAGGTGCAAACAATTCAATGTTTACTGGGGCGAACTTCCAGCAAGCATGATTCCAATTTCCCTCCTTAGTGTCCCCCTTCCCAGCTCTGACATCACAGAGCCTTACCTGTGTCCCTGTTCCCATTCCCCCCCCTTAGCAAAACATTATTCCAATTTCCCCACCCCCCATTCCTTGTTCCCATTCCCCCTCCCCCCCGCTTACTTCCTAATTGACTGCAGACTATATAGGAAAACTTGAGTTCTTCTTAGCTATACCTTAACCAATCATTTTACTGACATTTAACTAACCAATCCTAACATATTGTAACATGATTATTTAACCAATTATATCCCACCACCTTAATCAGTTTACACCCAGCTAAATTAATTATACAGCAGACAGAAACAATCACAGAACCAGACAGCGATTATACAGACAAACAATAGGGAAATGGGGACTACAATGATAGAACAACACAGAAATGAGGATTTCACATCCCAGCTATTGATAAGTGAGTTCTTGCCAAACAGGATGCTATCAAACTAAGTTTCCTTTTACATTTTCTAGGCACTTCCCTTTCCCTGGAGGTGACAGACATGATCAGGACAGGACTGTATTCCTAACAGCCCAATAGCACCTTATTTCAATGTGACTAGTCTGGGATGTGACCATTCGCTTCCCAGCTTACGGATGCCTCTGCTTAGCCAGAGGCCTTAGCCTAAGAACAGGGCCTCAGACTGTCACAGTGAGAAAAGGCCTTATAGAGTCAGACAATGGTTTTGATTCTCTCTTTTGTACCTCTATAACTAGCTAAGTGATAAAATACACCTAAATTCTTAGAGCATAGGCCTTTACAGACAGGCCTGAATATCTATATCCTAACAGATGAGTGTCATTAATCAGTGACTTTGTTTTGATACTATATTCCCTAGTGAATTAAGGAGCGCATATCCTTCATATATCATCTTTGCTTTGTTTGGGCTTGTCTTATGAGTCTCGTTTGTGAGTTTGTGCAGTCAGTCATGGAAAGGGGTAAATCCGGGGCCCCTGTGCAGCTGCGTATGGCCCAAAACATAGCCAGAGTGCAGCATTCTTCTTGCCCAGGGATACAGGAAGTAGAGAGCCTGGGCAGGGGCACTCCTGGTGGGAGAAGGGAGAGTTCTAGCTCCAAGCACTCTGTACATAAGACTGCATCTGAACATTCCACCTGCAGTGCTTAGGGATGATGCAGAGGGAGCGTCAGGTAGCTGCTTTACAAATCTTTTGTACTGATCCTTCACCCTTCTCTGTCCAAAAGACACAATCACCCAGGAGGAGTAAACTCTGATTCTAAGAAGACAGGGGATTATCCTTGCTGCCCTGTAATCTTCCTGAAGCAGCATCCTAGAATATAGGGAGACACTTCAAGTCCTTTCCTAACTCCTTCAAATAAAATAAAAACCCTCCTAAAGGATTCTAACCTAGCCAGGCAAATCTTAGTCCTGCATACCCTAAGAATATGGGCAGAAACCAGGCAAAACAATGCCCTTGTTTAAATTAAAGGGTCACTGGACCTTTAAGAAGAAACCTAGACGTACAAAGAACCACTTTGCTTCTGCGCAAAAGTAAGCAGAGAGGAATGAAAGAGGGCAGTTGTCTCCCGCACCCTCCAAGCAGGGGCACTCAAGTGTAGAGCCCTGTGTGGATACAAATTTATATCCACAGATGTAGATATCCAGAGATATAAATCGGTATCCACAGAATCACAGGGCTCTTCTGGGAACTGCAGTGGCAAAAGGAGCAGAACATGGGGCCGCCATTCCCAGGAGCCAGTGGAAATCACAGCGTCCTCCTCCTTGTATCATATTGTTTAGGAAACCATCTAGATATTTTTTATTAGAGGAAAAAATCAGACTTTTCAAAATATAGAAGCTACAAATAGGCAAAATAGATCAAATACAACAGCTATATTAATATATTGTATCATTTGATAGAGGACTACATTATATCCAATCTATAATCCCTCCCCAGATCACTAAGGAACTAACAAAGATGGATCTATACAATAAATAGCCGTGAAAGACTTATTAAATATGTTTACTGATCCTTTGGTATTTTTACTCTCCTCCTCATTCAGAAAATTTCTCAGTAACTACTTCTCAATAACACTCTTAGGATTTCCTTATTAAACCAAGAGCTGGCGAAGAGACTAAAATTCTGGTCTGTTCATAGTACTGTGTTTTTCAGGGCCCCAGTCCAGCATTCTAACATGCTGAGAGAACCATGTGTTAATGGTGATGTCAATGCAACTCCACCCAGGATTAAGGGCCAGATTGCAGGATTGGGGCCTATATCTGTGTCTTCTTAGCCTTTAGTAATGAAAAGCGTTTTTTTAACATTTCAAATGTTTACAGTTAATTTAGTGCTTGTGAAAGACGGAAGATTGATAACACTGGAAACCAACATCCTCATTCTACAAAGCAAGACAGCAATAATACAAGCTTATCCACATTGTCCCACCAATGTTCCTCATGCCTGATCTGAAAGCGACACCTGTATGAATCAAAGGGTGGATCAGGCTCTGTGTTCCATTAAACATATTTCTTGAACCATCCAGTGAAACATGAATAGCACCCCTGAGTGGTTCTGACTATATGAGAACCACTGGATTACATTACTTGGTATTTAAGTTTTTCACGTAGTTCAAAGCTGGAGTTATTTGTTCACCCTAAACTCACAAAGAAGTCAGTGGGGTTTTGGCTGCTAAAGCAATGCAGTGGTATGGCCCACATGGTGCGACAATACCTGGGTAAAATGGATTGTGCTTAGGACTGAGTAACAGCTTTAACTCTTCTTGCCTTTGTGGTTCAAATCTAGACTCTTAATATTGCTCCCTTTTGTGAGTCAATATTTAACGTGGCACTACTTTAAGAGCGTGTTGTGTAGAGGAAGAAAAGGATACTTAAAAGTAAATAGATAAAGCACGAAATGTTCACTCAATAGCCAACATAGTCTAAGAATTTAGTTATTAAAAAAACCCCAACAACTGAGTGCTGTATTACCTTCATGGACAGCCATCCATTAGTACAATATTCAGTATGCACACAAATTGCTTCAAATTTTTGGGGCACTCCCTTTCTGCAGAACGCAAGTTGCGCATTTGCTGTGAGGTCAACCATATCACCGAGCCAGGCATCAATATGTGGCAGGAATTGAGTTTTCCATTTTTGCAGAATTGATTAATTTTTCGGCAACCAAAGCTGCACGTTGGAACCACACCACCTTGTCACCAAGTAACCCCCAGGTATCACAAATGTATCCAAGAATGAAATTTAAGGGGGAGGGCTCCAGTTTAACATCCAATATCAAATTGGTCCTTTGACCCACCTCACACCAGAAATCGTTTATCTAGGGGACAGTCCCAAAACATATGAGCTAATGTAGAACGTGGGGAGTTACATTTCTAACAGCAGTCCAGACAGCAATTTTTAAAAATGAACCCAAGGTATAAGGAGGGTGCATAACACAAGACACATCTGGCGTTTTTGGTTTGGTTTTTTTTAGGAGATGCACACATATTTTCCGTCTAGTAAATGCTTCATTTTCCATATATACAATTATCTGGATTGTTAAATCAAAAGAAGAGTGAAAACTGCCAGCACAAAGCTGACACCATAATATTTAGATACTAGTTCTAGAAAATGAGCTTTAATTCTGTATCTGCTACTATACATAAGACAATTATAGTAACAATTGTCCTTAAAACTCTCTCAGAATTGGTTTCATATAAGCAATGCTTTTTATGGAGTAATTGCTTTTAGCATTCCCAATCCTGTTACTGACATGCATATTTTAATTCATCGACATTTTAATGCCATCTGCCACTTAGAAACCCAATCTGCCAAACTGTCAAAATTTATTCCAGATACTATGTACATCCTCCAAGTCATCTGATTATTCTCCTAGAGTTAGAGGGGCTGATTCTCCACCACCCTGTACCGTGTGTAATTATTTACACCTGGGCCAACTGGGTGTAAAATGCTCCCAGATCAGAATGACAGCATTTTATACTCACTTGGGACATCTGTAGATGATTAGAATAGGTGCAAGGCCACAGGGAATCAAGACCAATATCTTTTGTAAACACTGTTATTACAGCTTCTAGAGCCTTTGTGTACAGAATAGGAGTAAACCTCATACGGTCAACCTCTCCTTCCTCTCATGGGAAAACCTGTGAGAATGGGGACATGAAGAGAAAAAACTCCAAGGTTTCCACGCAGTCTCTCTCTCAAATCATTTGGTGGAGGGGGGAAGGATTTAGCACTCTGGAATTAGTTGTAGTTCCACCCCAAACCCTGCACATGTCAGAAAACTTTGCTTTCAAATTGCTCTGGTGCTCCTGGTCTCTCCACACCCACTTCCCAAGAGCACAGATCTACCGGTGACCCCCTTTCTGGCTTCTGCTGCCCACAAGACCTTCCTTCAAAAGGGCTGGCTCAGCAAAAGAGATTATTCATTCCACTTCAGGCTGTATTCCCATTCCTGGGAAACAACACAGGTCTGGGGAAGGGGTAATGTAGGTCCATTATGGCCTGACCTCTCCAGGCCGAAATTCATCTGCTGCCTGCCACTTCCCAGCCCCACAGGATTTCAGGAAAAGGGTAGAGTATAGGGAAAGCAGTGTGGTCAAGTGGATACAGCTCTGGGCTGGGATTCAGGAGAACCTGGGTTCTCATCCTGGCTCTTCCACTGCCCTGCTGGGTGACCTGGGGAAAGTCACTTTCCCTTTTTGTGCCTCAGTTTCTCCATCTGTAAAGTGGGGGAAATGATACTGACCTCCTTTTCTAAAGTGCTTTGAGATCTAAGACTATAGAGCTCTATATAACTGCTAGGCATTATATTATTATTATTATTATTACAGACATCTGACCACTTCCACCTTCTGCATGGAAAAGGGGCAGTAAGGGATTATCTCAGCCTAATCTTGATTTAATTAGAGAAAATTCCCATTGGCTTTAGGGTCAGCCTCTATATGACAGCCCATTAGTAGCTTCTTGCTACAATCACCTGAATTTAAGATTTGGTTTTTTCTAGATGTGCCTAGTTCATTATCTATGCCATGGGACTTAATAACAAGACATGACGCAAACAAGCCATCTAAACTGTTTTTTTCCTTAATTATCTTGTGAAAATGTAACACAAATGTATTTGTCACCTACTGTACACTATATTCACTATAACCGCAGTTCACACAACACTATGTTGCTATCTAGATATTGATACAAAATAAACTAATAGCAATTCTTGGTCTTTCAGGCCAAATTAGTGTTTCAGAAACCTATTCTCCCACCAATTCAGATGCATTAATATGGTAAATTCACATTATTTGGATTATTTACACATCATGGATACTTTAGGGAAGGGATATAGTCCCTGAAGTATCCATTTTAAATTGTGTTAATTAACTTTTGTCTCTGACTACCAACCATTTGTTTCCTTTGCAAGTGACCCCAAGAAGCAAAGATGACAGGACTATAATTCTCTGAATCTAGTTTTGCCTGCCCGGCACTGGAGGCATAAAAGCCATTTCGTAGATTTCTAATCATAATAAATCTCACCAGTCCATAGTACATCTCACGGAAGTATCATAGTAATTGGAGTCCCACATTTTTCCTACTGTACTGCCCTTGGCCCAGTGTACCACGATGTCTGTTATCTGGTCTTGGGCATTTATATCCTTCTGTATCTTGCAGGCTTTTAAATTACTTTCTCATAATGGATAGCAGACATGTAAAATCAGCCTTGTTAAAAAATTTAACCCCCCCCCCTTCAAACCTCTGTTATTTCATGATCTGTATAAGGGATTTAAAAAAAAAAGCAGTCAACATCGCTAGCCAACAACATTACCATTTTATCTCCAACAGCACACAGCATATTGCTGAAAACAAAAACATTACAGATCCAGAACCTGACAGACCGAACAAGCCAAAGTCCTGTTCAGAATTGTACTCATTCTTTACACAAAGGGCAGGAAAACATGCTGGACTAAGCCAGGGTCATTGGCATCTGGGCACTACCAGTACCACTGGGAACCTAGACAAAGCAGTAAGTTAGAGGCAGAGTTGCAGGCGCCACACAGTGCAACACAGAAGAACAGAGGGACCAATGGTAAAGGAGCCACTTGGTTTTTAAGTTGTTAGTTGTGAGATCCTTTAACTTAACTGTATTGAGGTTTGCTGTATTCTTATGCTCGTGATCTCAAAATGGGTTCTTAAGCACGGTAATCCACTGGCAACAAAAACAGCAACTGCCAATGCTTTCTATAAAGCTCCTTAATACAGAGGTAGTATTTGTAAGGGACATACACAGAGAACAACAGCCCTATTGATTTTTACATTCCTGCAATGAACTTTACTTCAACTTTGAATATTAGATAACAGATGTGGAAAACATCCCATATTGATAGGTTCTGCTAGGGTGAATTATTAATCTTTCACAATTCACAAGTGTTTCATGTCCAAGATGACAGCAGCTTGCAAACACACACATTCGCAGGCTCATTTTACTTTACCTTATGTCTCCTGTTCTGAGAGAATACAGAATTAGAAATTTAGTACATTGTGGTTACTTCCTAGGACCAGTCATTCATAACCAACCTTATGCTGCACGTAAAGAACAAGAAGGAAAGAAAGCAGGCATATGAATGAGAGAGAGAGAGAGAGAGATACAGAATTGTCCTGGACAATTAATGAGGAATAGATAATTTCTCTGCTGTCACCAGAAGTCCAAGCGCATCACTATAATATAAGATATACTAAATCAGAACACTTGCTACCACTGTCTAATTGGGCTGTATGCTGTGTCCAGGATTTATATTAACCCATGCCGGAATAAGGAGATTTGAGGATTTTTTTTTAATTGTACAGCTGTTTCTCAGCAAAATGTGATCAACAATGATTTTTAAGCCCATGGGCCTGGTCCCATCAACTTCGATATCAACAAAACTCTCATTGACTTCAGCTGGAGGAGGACTGGGACCTAGGTTCCTCTATTTGACATGACAAGTGACTACTCTTCTAGATGGCCTTACACTGGGGAGCAGCTTTGAAAAGGACAGGGGAAAAGGCTGGATTTAGCACACACCACTTGAATCAGGAAGAGACAATCAGTTCCAAGATGTGCACCTAAAAAAGGGCAAAAGATCATAAAAGTATTACTAATCAGTAAAAATGTAGCATTATCTTACAATAAAGTCAGCTGTAGTACTGCAGCTATACATCAGAAAATGCATATATCATGACACTATTCCCTAATCCATTTTCCCTCATTATGCTCCCATTATGAGCTTCTTCCCCCAATTTCCAACCGTAGAAATTAACAACATTCCCAACTAGGTTCCCCGGCTGCTCCAAGGCTCCCCAGCTTGCATCCTGCCACTAATTATTACTATTGTGGCCTGAGCTGTCTCAAAGTCGGCAGAATTTTTGCTGAAATGCACAGTTCCAAAATCCCAGGTGCTTGAGTATAATTATTTAATCGATACCTTTTTGTTTTTCAGCAACAGCCTCAAAAAGCACAGATGGACTGAAATGAAACTCAATCATAAATTAATTTCATATATACATATTTTATACACACACACACACACATATATACACATATGGAGATCGCAAACTGTCACATAAAAATAACGCAAACTAGCTATATCTTCTTTAAAGTTTCATTGTCACTTCTTCATTTGTACAAAGGAATAATAAGCACAAAGATTAATTAGCTTTCCAAAATTGTATGGCTCATCAAAAATTACAGCCTAGATAGCCTAAAAAAATAAGGGGGAAGAGGGGGGGAACCTTTTTCACTTTGTTTGGTTTATGTCTGAATAGAGACATTGGGATTCTTTCATTATCAACCTTTCCATTTCCCTACTATCACTACTGTTGGAATTATTGTTTATGCAGGGTATTATCACAACAATAAATTTCACCATAAAATTCCTTTATTAAATTCAAATGTGGAATGTTATTTATACAATTGCTCTAAACATGCCTAAAAAGCCTAAATAAACAATTTGCTACAGCCAAACAGTAACAAAACATGTATAAGCATTTGATCAAGATACTTACAAACAGGCTAAACCAAGTGGTGCTTACACTCACATTGGTCAGCTCCAACATGGCCAGGCTGGTATTATAGCAGTGAACCCTTTAAAAGTTTAGGGTTTTTTTTATACCTTTTAACAAACAAGCGATGCCATTACAAATTACCGATTTCAGCTAAAAACCAATTTGAAATAGTTCACCCTTATTTCAAGTCTTAATCCGGATAAGAGTTACAACTTCCTTTCCCTACCATCTCTTCCCCTCCTTCTTGCTGACCAATAAAGAAATTGAATCCTTTGCACCTAGGTTCACATAGGCCCTGATTTTTGAGATAACACTAATATGTGGGTGGGAAGGTTCACATTGGCTCTTTTAAAGACAGATTCTCTGTTTTATTTAAAACCATCTGCAGTCATCTGTATTGGTCAGAGATCTTCTTATAAACTTCCCCTTATTACATTAGTTATTCTTTGAACATGACATCCTCTTTACTTCATTCTCTCTGGCCTTATAACTCAATACTTTCAAGGCGTTTCTTTTACTTGCTAGTTAGGGCCTTTAAAACACATTTCTTTAACCAAATTTAAGCTAACTTTAATTCTCTAATGTTATATTTATTTTACAAGTACTAAATGAATTGACACAAATAAAGAGAAACTCACACTCCTTCCATGCAAACCAAACTATTTTTTTCAAAGCTCACACTGTAGGAACAACACACAAAAGTGAGGCATCTCTAACAGAGAATACAAGCATCAAACAACGCACATCTGCATAACAATATATTTGTATCTTTTGTTTTAGCACCACAGTATAATTCACTGAATGCCTTACAATCGGTTTTGTTTAAAAAGACAATTATTCATCTGCATTTTTTTAAATTTATTTTCAGCCTATTAATAGCTATAGAAAATAAAATCTGCCCCAGACTCAACTCAAATTAAAACCAGGCCTAGCAGAGCTAGTCCACCACACAAAGAAGTGCAGTTATATTTGTAGGGCTGGAATGGACTTCATGAGGTCAGCTACTGCAAGCCCACATGCTGAGGCAGGACAAAGTAAACCTAGACCAAACCTGGCAGCTGTTTGTCTAATCTGCTCTCAATAACAGAGATCTTTGTGATGAATTATGTGTTTGAACTTTTAGTCTGTATATGCCCTGATCCTGCAATTGGGTCCACAAATTGCACGTCTCAGCCCAATGTCTGCATTAGCAGATGTGATGGCAGGATCAGGACTTTGGATTTTAAGATCCTTGGGGCAGGGACCTCATTTCCTTTATTTTCTGCAACAGGCCAAGTATACCTGCCTTAAATAACTTAAATAAACTTAAATAAAAAGCAACACATCTTTTGAAATTATCTCATGTGCTACCCCCAAGAACCCTATTCTGATTGTAAGAGAAAGAGCAGTCAGTTCTCTGTATCCATTCAATGCTTGATAGCATTCTATGAGTGTATAACTCCCACTGGAGTTATAACAACCTAGGCAAGAGTGTCTTGCCCTCAGGATGCTGACCGTCAAATCAGAGTTTATTCTGATAAGTTAATGCTATCTTGTCTTTCACTAATTAAATGATTTATCAGTCTGTCCGGCACAGGAGTTTTGTGGATACAGTTCTGGAGTGAGCAAGTATGTTCCAGCACACCTGTTTTTGTAGCAGAAGCATCTTACTAAAAAGCTGTTGTTACTTTTCTAACTTGCTTAACTCTTAAAGGGATGCCATCAACAACTGAAAAAAATATTTCTGTCTGAAATTATTTCACCAAGTCTCTTGTTATGAGTCATACCTAAGGTGACTATAAGTGAAAGAGGTTGGAGAAAAATAATCTCTGTCTTCTGTATTTTTTTACTTTGGGAATTTGGCATCACTCTGTATTTTAGTCAGTTTCACGGTTTCCCATGTAGAGTTAGTCAGTTTTTTCTTGTTTGTGCAGTCTCTCACAACAACAGGAGAGAAAGAAACATTTTTAAATAGGAAAATGAGGTTGTAAAACCATAAAAATATTGGCAGGGAAACACAGGGGGATGTGCAGCACAGTAGAACACTGTTTACCCAAGCGTACTTTATCAGGCTCTCCATATTTACTGAACCAGGTGGCAGAGCTCAGACTGTCAGCCCCACCATGCAGGGCTCAGAATCCGAGCCCAAGCCACACCCATTTTCGTGATTATCCGAATTTTTGATTATCTGATCTGGCCCCAGTCCCAAGTAAATCAGATAAACTGGGTTCCATTGTACTTGAAACTAACTTGACTTTGAGTGGATAGCATGTCTTTAAAATATTATTACTCCGAGCACCACTCCTTTTTAAAGTATTGTCAGTAAAGCAGCCAATGTTAATGTTTTGTAATAAGCATATCTACATCCAAGGATGGAGACCTGCAAATCATTACTGTAAACCAAATAGGACAATGCCTACTTTAAATGATGCTATTCTAGAATCTAAACATCATATTGCATCTTAAGCTGAATGGGAGTTTGATCTGCACATTCCATAGCTCTTTCTTTCATGTATGAAATCATGGTGCAGGCACCGATTTATTTTTTAGTAATTCAATCTCTGTCCTTTAACACATCATGTAGCTATTACTGAAATGATGTGTTGACTTAACTACTGAAGACGAATAGCGACTGAGAGTAATTTTATAGAACACCTTTGGGACCACGTAAATAATGGAACATCGGCCAGAGAGAAGAATTTTTTATAGACAAATAGGGCCAAATCTTTGTTCGTGTTCGGCTTGTTTTGTTTGCACTGTTTGGTAGTGGCTCCAATAGCACCACACCTGCATTGCATCAGGACACTGGGTCTGGCCAGGGAAAAGCATGAGTGGGCAGAAAGCATCTCTGGCCGGCCAATTCCCAGCAGCTAGAATAGTCCCTATGGGCCACTGGCAGCCTGCATAAAACAGAAGGCTAAAGATTTCTCTAATATTTCTCTAAACGTAGCAGAGACAGCACCCACTGACACCTGCCTCAACTGCAAAAGCCTTTGCTCCCCAACCCGCACTCTTGACTTGTGCAGAGACCTGTTCAGCCAGTCCAAAATGTCACCAAATCTTCACCTCCAGACACATTTATCAGGATCTTGCAAAAGATCTTGCAAATCTTGCTAAAATAGTTGATGTACATTTTAAACAACTAGAACTGCCCCCATTAGACTGAGAAATAGGTTGCAAAGAAAAGGGACAGAAGCTCCAACTCCTAAGACATTTAAAATTAGACTGAACAAAACAACAAAATACTATAGGCAACAGCCACAGTGACCATCATGGGACAATTTAATAGCTATTTGCCATCTCTAATTTCTGAGATTCTAGTGATAATATAATTCATACAAAGAAAGAAACCTTACAATACATAATTATTGAAACTGTGTTAATTCCAGTGAATAGAATTTGCTTTTATACTACTGGTTTGAAATCATTTGGCTCATCTGCAAAACAAATAGACCATGGACTCCCCCTGCTGAATTTAAGATTGAAAATTGCCATACTAATAATATTTGAATCTTCTTTAACTGTTAATCTAGTATTAACAGAATTTGAAGTACCATCACAGTATTTTAACATTTTTAGGTTTGTCTTTGAAGCACTTCTTAGACAAAATCAGTACTTTGCACTTATATTTATTTTGAAGGGTTTATTTCAATGTTTTGCAAGGGTGAGGTAATATCTTTTATTGCCCCCCTTGTCTCTCTAATATCCTGGGACTTACATGGCTGCTACAGCAACACTGCATTACAGCAGCCCTAAGGCTCCAGTAGAACAACTGGGGATCAGTTCAAATAGGGGGCATCCAAACCATTACTCCAGCCACACCCTTGTGCCAGCCACAGCAGGATGGGGTGTGGTGCCATAGAGATCTCTATTCCAGCTCTGTGCCACCAGAGGATTCCTTTGCCCTAAATGCTCTTCTCATGGCTGGATATGCCAGCTCAGTGGCCAGAATCCAGTGGCGGGGCAGTGCATATCGGTCAGACCACATAGAGACTCTGGCCTTGAATATTCTTCCATTTTCATTGTTCTTTGAAAGTAAAAGGAGAACCAGAAGCAGTGAAGTCAACTGACAGTGTAAGAGCAGCAAGGGAGTCAGCAACAGAACCAGAATTCTAGCTAGCTAGGCTCTTATACAGCACTTACCGTGGTATCTGAAAGCCTTGCAATTCTAGAATACTTGGATATCTGTCCTATGCTCAAACCATCCCTCTCACTCTCTACAGCTCTCCACTCTCTTCATCTCTAGAGCTAGTCCCTCTTTGTCAGAATTAAGGCACATTGGTGGGATGCTGTAGGCTTCTACCCTTGCAACACAACACATGCCCTAACTACTTCTGTGAAGAGGGAACAGGAGTCTGGGTGATGTTAGACTGGCACCTTTTGTGAGTGAATCACAAATCAAACATACACACAGAATACATATTAGTTAAATGGTACTCCTGAGGGAATTCTTCACCAAAAAATTAAAAATTATGCGCACAATATTTTAAAATTCTGCAAATTTTATTTGTCAATAAATAAATGTGGCTTCAGCATGGCAGTGGGGAGCACAGGCCACTGGCTGCACTGAGATGGGAGATCAGCCTGAAGCCCCCACCTCCCTCGGTACAGGGACTCGGCAGTGAGGCTGCACCTGACCCTGACACAGTGGAAGGGCTGCGCCTGCCCCAGAAGCACTCCGGGGCCCTGCCCCTCTGTGCCAGGTGCACCAGGTGCGGGTGGGCAGGCTCAGCCCAGCAGAACCCAAGTGTGCAGAAGCTTAGTGTGGTGGGGATCCAGGTGTGTGGTGAGAAGTTTCTGTGTGGGGCAATCTGGGTGCGGGCGACTTAATGGGAGATCTGGATGCACAGGGGCTCACTGGGGGGTTTCGGGTGCAGGGGCAATGGAACTCTGCAGGGGCCCCAGGTGAAGGTGGTTGGGGCTTAGAATGGGGGAGATGGGTGTGGGGAGACGGGGCTTGGCGGGTGCGGGGTTGGGTGTGGAGGTTCAGTGGGGGGGTCCGGGTGCTGGGGGAAGGGGCTTGATGGGGTGGGGGTCTAGGTGCAGCTGGTTGGGGCTTAGTAGGGTGGGGGGTCTAGGTATGGGGAGCTTGTTGGAGGTGTCCAGATGTGGGTGGGGGGGTAGGGCTTGTCAGGGTGAGGGTTCAATGAGCCTGCTTAATGGGGGAGTCCCAGCTGCTTCTGAGAGGATGCTGCATGCCTTGCTCCCACTTCCCCCTGCAATTCCTCTATCCCCTTTTCTTCTCCATGACCCTCCCATCACTCCCACATTCCTCTCCCCCTGCCCCATTTCACCCCCACTGCCTCTTCCCTCCATCCCCTCCCCTCCATCATTTCCTCCACACACCCCTTACCAGCCCCACTGCCAGCACTCACTGCTGCAAAGAAAAAAGGAAGGCTCCTGTGGGTGTACAGTCCCGCATAATTTCCACAGGAGTGATCACTTTGTTAACCATCTCTATGTTACTGTTTATGTAGTTTGAAAAACAAAAGACAATATAAACACAAGGAGATAATTAAGGGCTATACTACAACTAGTCTACCATACACCATGTCTGTTTCAACAACTAACTGTCAAAGAAATTTTAAAGGATGAAATTTTAAAGAATTTTAAAGGATCAACTGTTGATGCTACCAAGCACTACACTGCATAAACCTAATCCTCCATTATACATGCAAAGTGTTTCAAAAGGCAATGATAAAGTTGTTACGAGTATCTCATCTGTCACTTCCTTTCCATAGAGAGGCTACTACTCATTGTAAGAGCAGTAGCAGAATTTTAAATGTCTCACCATCGATCAGAGAAAGTTCTCACATTGCTGTTAAATTATAATTGACCACCAAAGTTGGCTCTGCATACTGGTGCAGCACCTTTGATCCTATTGCTCCTGGACTAAAGTTTAAATCCTTTTCAGATAGCTAAGGAGTTCTTCTCAGTTATGTACAAAGGCTTCAGTAAAAGGTTAAGGATTGTTCTGCAATGCTGTAGTCTCCAGCAAAAGTCTTTTCTAAAACAGTTGAAGGTTTTTCTTTTTTTGTTAACACCTTAAAATCCTGCATCCTAGAATGATTTCTCATCCTTGGATAGAGGAATTAAAGACACAGCTCCATGATACTGCCAGTTCCAGATATGACCTCCGGTCTCAAAACCAGGAAACCCAAAAGTTACATAAAGACCCATCACTATAGGAATTTTGAGGATAATGTCTTTGTATCTTGACACAGATTTCTTATGGCTGAACACAGGAACATAGCTTATCCTAATGAAAGACTATCTTCAACCACTCCTTCACTGCTGCCCAAAATGAAGCATTATACCATCAGGGCTAAGAAGCTTTTTGAAGTGCCCTAGACGTTCAGTATGATTGTCTGTAATGATCAGACTCGCATTCCCTCAACACTGTGTTGCAAATCGGCCAAACTAGCCTCTTCGCAGTCTCGATTATGTTTCTATAAAAGTAACTACCAATTTGTCTTCATTTCTTTAACATTTGTTTGCATTTTCAAGTCTTTCTTTTGAGTTTCTCTTTGTTCTCGTCACAGTGTGTTTCACTGGTTCCTCTAACCAAAGGTTTTTTTTCATGGTACAGTACTCCTAATAGCATCTTTACTGCATCTACCTTCCTTCTACAGAATTCAGAAAAGTTGAATAGTATTAAAATATCTGAGAAATATTAAACAAATACTTTTCCTAAACATTCAGTAGTATATAACAATTTCCCTCCTTAATTTCTGGGCAATATAGCTATAATCCAAAATAGTGTTCACAACTGATGATGATCCAGACAGTTCTTTTTTTCTTTATATATTCCATGTTGTTGAATTTCTCCACATGTGCATGTATTTTCTCCAGAAGTCTAGGGCACTTTACAAAACTGTCATGTATGTTACAGCTATTTTGGGGCAGAACATTTAGCTTTCTCCTCTTGGCTGCAGTGCACATATATGTGCATGTATGGGTTTCCCAATACTGCATATCCAGTACAACATCAGAGCATGTATTCTCTACTATGTTTGCAATAGCAGCGACAGAGCCACAGTGTCCAGATCAACAGAAGCAGAAGTAGAAATGGAATTAGAGACAGACTCATCTGGGACGGTCTTCCTGCCATCAGTATCCTAAGTATGTGACCTTTTCTCGCTAATGTCCTGGGACAAACACGTCTACAACAACATTGCATATCAGTATCCTACAACATTACTGGGTACAGCATTTACAAGCAGTAGAAGAACTGTATATAGTGTTGTGCACACCTGAATGTATGCCTTTAATCCTGTGAGTGCAAAGTAGGTGTTTTTACATGATCACATCTGTAATTAGGATAAGAAAGCAAAGAGATTAAAGACCCTTAACACGATGGTATGTAGGTGCACCAACAATGATCAAGCAGGGATATCCTTCCTGCAGCTTCAGAAAGGATATTCAGTTATTCATTCTGATATACAAATATCAGAAGTATGCCTAGAGACTGATAACCAGGGATCATAGAAATCCGTTTGCCACAGAAAAACACCGAATTTGTGGGTTTTTACAGAGAATCTTTAGTTTTTACATTTTGTGAAAAAATAAAACCATATATTAACTACATTTTACTGACAATACCAGTGTCATTTATTCAATGTCTGCAACCTCCCCCTCTTGTGGATGATATTTGATTACACTTTAAATTTACATTACTGAAACATGTTTAGCTAAGTGCTTCCAGCGTACAGAGGTTACTTAATAGTATATAGGTGTTTGTGTTTTAATGTATCTGAAATGTCACTCCAGACATCAGTAATTAAAGCTATGAAAAGATGCCGAAAACTTCAAAAATCACCCCTAAAGACCATGTCACTGAGTTTGGCAAGAACAAGTTTCATGTTGAAGGTAGGCTTCAAACTTGCTTAAAAATAGTAAATATCAATAAAACACTGCGTTCAACCGATACCTATACATATTGTGGCTACGGAAACTAAAGTTCTAGGTTTCATTTTCATTGTGGAAAAACACTGGGGGTGGAGAGTTGTCTTTTTTTTTTTTTTTTTTTTTTTTAAATCAAAGAATTATGGTTTTATTGTGACAAAAAATTAGGATCCCTGCTAACTCAGCCAAGTTCAAAAATTGCCTTCTATTCACAAAAGTACATTATTCCATAGCATGTAGCATGAAACACTGGTTTTGCTTATCTGATAGCATCTGAATCAAATTTTCCTACTGTATTCTGAACACTGGTTATTAGCCTGATGTTTTGCACCACTAATTGCAGAACTAAATGTGGATAAGCTACAGCTGTTTAAACTGAGGCATACAATTTGAATGCCAGGATAGAATATGGACTATAAACGGTACACTTACCATTCATTAGTCACACATAAGAGCTACATCAAAGTCCAGGATACAAGATACATGAAAACATCACAAAAAATACCGAATGCAAACATTAATTACTCTGTATTGGTTACTGCTTTCCAAAACTCAGCTATCCGTAGACAAAGTTGCTACCTAACCTCAAAAGCCCCTTTTCACAATCTGTCCAGTAGAAGAGATATTCTAGCTTCCATGACACTGAACATGATCAGGGTTAAGAATATAAAATGTTTAACACCTAAGTTATTAATCCATTTTATCAACATGCCATCGGTTAGCCCTGCACAACAACAGTTAAAATCCTATACTATCTCAATGCATTTCCCTGTGTTATATTTCGAAACAATGGAGCTCTGTTTCTTTTATGGAATAGGGTAGAATTCTTTTTAAATATTCTTTGATATTTTCCAAAGTCCAAGGAAAAAGTGCAATTGAATAGAATAGAAAAAAAAGGCTCCCTATAGTTCACCAGCTCCTATATTCTTTTAATGAGCACAATTCTCTTGAAAGACAGCTAAGAGGTACGTGCATCTCCATTCTACCCCAAAACAAAGGAAAATAAAAGAGACTAAGAACTTGAAAAGTATATTCTTGGGAAAATTCCTAGGATCAGGTAATTAGATTGAAGGAAAAATAGGAAACGTGACCTATCTTAAATCTGATTTTTACACATCCACCAAACCACCCACCGAAATTTGCAAGGTTACAAGGAAGATAGATAAAATTTTCATTCCCAGTTGTCTGCTTTATTTTCAGAAACTGGAAGTCGGATATGCACTTATTCTTTTTTGCAAAATCACCCATCTGTAGTAGCAGCGGTGCTCAAAATAGGTATTAAAAAAAGATGATGCTCTGAATATTTTATCTTAGCAAATCATCCACCTCAACTGTGCTCTGATCTAGACCTTAAAGAGTTTCCAAACCTATTCCACCTCTTTGTCTTCCAGGGCACAAAAAGCATTTATTCAGCAATGCATCATTTTATCTATCTCATCTGAAATTTCTAGCAGGAAACCCCTCATGTCCATCCTGGTTTTATTGAAGGACCATGCTACTTTTGTCACTCCAGCTGAATATTTCAAAATGTTACCCTATGTTACCCTCAGTCTGGGGTGAAAGTAACTTAAATAACTTACTGGTACACAGGGGGGCTGGGCTCCTGGGCAAGGTGGGGAGGGCGGGGTGGCTCTGGGGCCCCAGAAAGGGCAGGGCCTTGGACAGAAGGGGCGGGGCCTCAGGCCAAAATCCCCCAGCCAGCCCTTCAGCGCTGCCTGGCCCGCACTGCCCAGGGCTCTGGCAGCTACAGCTGGGAGATAATTTCAGTAGTGGCTGCTGGGAGCCCCAGGCCCTTTAAATAGCTGCCGGAGCCCCGGAGCAGGTGCCCCTTTTGCTCCCTCCTCCGCCCCCCCATCAGCGGCCCAGCTGGTACGGTCGGCACTTTCTTACCAGTACGCCGGACCGTACCATACCAGCTTACTTTCATCTCTGCCCTCAGTGAATCTTAGTCATCTAAGCATTGGTTTCACTATACCTAGATACAAGGAACCACAAGTTCAAATGCTGGCCAGGTAAACACAGTCCACTTTTGGGGGAGGCCATAAAAATGAAATTCTATCTAATCCATATGGATGATATGGATTTCATGGTGCTTCTCTTAATAGCTGTATTTGCTGCTGTATCCTGGGCCAAAAAATTCCTCCTTCCCAGCTGCTGTGTAGTGATGATTATATTTCTGGCTATCACCGTCTAGTTTAGAGGCTGCTGCATTTCACTGTTACAGTGCATATGTATATTTATAAAGTAGTTACCCACTGTCACAGAGTGTGGGGGAGTCTGGGGCCTGCACCCCTCTTCCTGGTATTCACTGTGACTCTCAGTCAGCCAGTAAAATGGAAGGTTTATTGGACAATAGGAACACAGTCTAAAACAGAGCTTGTGGATACAACCAGGACCCCTCAGTCAAGTCCATTTGGGGGGCAGGGAGCTTAGACCCCAGCCCTGGGGTTCCCTGCGTTCCACCACCCAGCACCAAACTGAAACCAACCCCCCCCTCGCAGGCTCTCTCCTGCAGCCTTTGTCCAGTTTCCCAGAGGTGTTACCTACCCCTCCCCCTCCTGGCTCAGGTTACAGGCTCTCAGGTCTCCCATTCCCAGTGAAACTCCCCTGCCACATTCCCAGGTCAACACTCCCCCCTCCCTGCTGCGTCACACCCACCAAGAAAGAACGAACTACAGGCAAGGTATCTGATACAAGAGTATCTATCACTGATGAAATTTTGCTTTTAACCCTTATAATAAAAAAAAAGGGTTTCTGTTGCTCTGATTTCTTTTAGATGGACAATCTGTCTATCCAGGAATTAGGTGATGGCAGAGAGTTTCACCAAGACCATTCAGAAATCTCATATTTGCAACTAATGTGAAAAGATGTTTGAATAATTCATAGTCCATTTTAGAGTATCACTGGTTCTTCTTTCCCATCCCTTTAGAAACTGTTAAATGTTAAATATATTTTAAAAATATTTTCCACACAACTGACAGGCCTCAAAGAAACACAACAGGAGGTTATACTTTGATCACCTGATAACAAATTATCTCCTTATCTTTGTTCAAATACTTAAGATCAGTATTTAAAAATAGGATGTTTCATTAAATGGCTGTAAATTTCTATATTTAATATTTTAAAAGCAATATTTTAATCCTTCTTAGAAAGGCATACCCTTTTAGCATATCTGAGATTTTATAACAAACTTTAAAGTACTCAAGATTTCTCTGTAAAAATCGTGGACACATGGTAGTTCTTAGATACCATTACACTCACAGATAACTATTGTTATACTCAATGTTATAAATAATCTCACTAAAACTTAGGGAAAATTCACACAAAAGAAATAAAAATACCTACTACTTACATATACTAACCTGTTCTAAAACACTCTAGGCTGAATTCTGCTTTGTATCACACTGGTGTAAATTTGGAGTAACTCCACTGAACTCATTGCATCTTGCTATTTATGTAAAATGTAACACCCGATGTTGCTTGAAAAGCACAGATACTTTTCAGATGCTCAGCTGAGGTCTCCTTTTTTAAAGAGGATTCTCAATGTCCAAGTCATGCAGCTTCCATAGAAAGGTTGAGGCTTCAGGAAAAAGTAAATAAGGAGCTGTAAACCTGTGCTACAGCTGATAAAAACACAATCCTTTCGCTTCCATAACTTTAGCTTTTTCTTTACCACTGCACTGTAATTACCTCTAGGAATATACTCGGAAGCCTACACTGCTTTTCTTTGCCCTCCTACTTTAGACCTGTAGAAATAAACAGAAAATTGCAGTTTTTGACCTCTCGCTCCCAAAAATATGTCTATCAGACAATTGTCAAATTCAGTGTATTTCAAGTGGAAAGTCCTGTACATGTGACTTTGTTTTCAAGGGACCCCGTTTCATAGTTTAAGACCAAAGTGTGACCTAATTTCCACAGTAGCTATTACAACTTGAAGGAGACTGTCCTCTGTTACATTATGTATCGTAGCTCCAACACTCTGCAAAGCCGGCATTGCCATGATTTATGCATAATCTGACCATTTTTTCTCATCTCCCTTTTTATGGTATTTCTCTATTTTATTTTTCAGAATTTGCCCTAGTAAAATGGTTTTCAATCTGTGGTCTGCAGACCCCTGGGGGTCCACAGACTCTGTCTAAGATTTCCAAAGGGGTCTGCACTGCCGTTTGAAGTATTTTGGGGATACGCAAATGAAAAAAGGTTGAAGACCACTGCCCTAGTAACCATGATGAGCAGTAAATATAGACTGTAAAGAAAGGATTGGATATTTCTTTTCAGTTCCCTTTCTTACTCTTCCTTTTTAACCTAAATTTCAGAGTGTGGTGGGAAGACTACGAGTTTGGCAGAGTTACCTTCTGTCCTGTTTCATCTTTCTACTCCTTCGGTCTTGCAATCACATTTGCATGTTTTAATAAAGAGCTCATAATAACTATTGATACCTAGCTCTTATATAACACTTTTTAATTCATGGATTTCAAAGCACTTTAAAAAGGAAGGTCATTATCCCCATTTTAGGAGGGTAAGTTAAGGCACAGAACCATTAAGTGACTTGCCTAAAACCACAGAGTTGGTCAGCTGAAAAGCTGGGACTAGACCTCATGTCTGATTCCCAGTGCAGTGCCCTGTCCCCTGGACAACAGTATCTGTTTCACAACATCTGTTGCTCTTGAATTTCAATCAGTGATTCTAGGTGCTTGACAAGTCTGAGAATCAATTCAGAGGGATTGTTTGAGATACAGCAGTTTAGTTAGTTTGCACATTAAAAGCTACCCTCTTATGCAGGCAGTACTAGTAAATGAGCGGAAGCAAAAGGAAGTCTTGCTTTTATAGCACACTATTGTGACAGAAATAGTGCTTCTTACAAGGTTCAAAATGAAAAAGCTGAGATCAATTCTGCAATTACAGAGGGGATAGCCCTTATTGATATTTACAGACTATTCCATGCTGTAATAGCTAGACAAGAGCTACTGATCTCATTCCTGTGTCTTGTTTATTTCTAGATTTGCACACACACGCAAAACCCCTCAAACCGGCAGATTGTACAGGTTGAGCAACCAGTCTGTCACCCTGACTTCCTGTCACTGTAACCCTTTCTTTCACCAAGTAGTTGCACCTTGCCCTAATTTAGATGCTGAAACAGCAAAGACTTATGCACATGCTTAACTTTACAAATTCATTGAGACTACTCACAGCGCCAAAATTCAAGTGTGTGTATTAGTGCTTGAAGTATCAGGTCCTTAGATTGTAAGCTCTTTGGGGTAGGGATCATCTCTTGCTATGTATCTGTACACCACACAGCCCCCTAGGGCCCTGATCTGATAGGGATTGCTAGGCAGTACTGGTATACAAAAAATAAGTGGCAACAACTATATCTATCTTTGGTATCTCTAATGCCCTCTTTACCATATCAGGTAGGTGCCCATAGTACTTACAAATACATACATGAGTAAAGGTTTGCAGAGTCAGGCCCATATAATGAACATCAGTCCCTCAAGTAACAGAATGTCTTCTTTTTTTGGAGGAAAAGTGGCTGGCTTCCCACTGGGGCACTCCTTTAAAGAAAGTCATCTTATTTGACATTAGTTCAATCCATGGTGGAAGGAAACAGGTTGCTTAGAACATCTATTCTCAGAATCCTCCCCATCCATGATCACACCCTTTTTTACATGCTGCCCCCTGCCTGAGTTGATATTTTGCAGAGAATAAATATGCGACGGATATGCGACGGTGGTGGAGAACATGTATCAGGTCATATTTCCCTGGCTGCAGATTTCTCTCAGTGTGGAACAATCCCCAGAGGGGATATAGTCAGTGGTGAGCTGGAGCCAGTTTGCACTGGTTCGCTAGAACTGGTTGTTAAATTTAGAAGCCCTTTTAGAACCAGTTGTTCCGCGAAGGACAACCCGGTTCTAAAAGGGCTTCTAAATTTAACTGGCCAAAAGTGGCGCCTTAGGCGCCGACTCCATGGGTGCTCCACCCCTGGAGCACCCAAGAGGAAAATTTGGTGGGTGCAGAGCACCCATTGGCAGCTCCCCGCCCTACCCCCGGCCCCAGCTCACCTCCACTCCACCTCCACCTCCTCCCCTGAACGCACCGCCCCGCTCTGCTTCTCCGCCCCCCAGGCTTCCCGCGAAGCAGCTCTTCATGCGGGAAGCTGGGGCAGGCTGCAGCTTCCCACTCAGACCCAGGGAGGCGGAGGTGAGCTGGGGTTGGGGATGCGAGGAGGGCCGCCCGCGCAGCAGCAGGTAACCTGCAGGGAAGGAGGGGTGCGCAGGGGAACCGCTCTCCACCCCAGCTCACCTCCGTCACCCTCAGCCTGAGCGGGAAGCCGCCACCTGCTTTTCAGCCCTCCCAGGCTTCCCGCCGAACAGCTGATTTGTGGGAAGCCGGGGGAGGGGGGCGGAGAAGCAGAGGGGCGGTGTGTTCAGGGGCAGAGGCGGAGCGGAGGCGAGGTGATCTGGGGCTGGGCGCAGAGCTGCTGGTGGGTGCTCTGCACCCACCAAATTTTCCCCATGGGTGCTCCAGCCCCGGAGCACCCAGGGAGTCGGCGCCTAAGGTGCCACTTTTGATGTGATCAGTGGGGGAGCAGCCGCTTCCCCTGCTCCCCCCCTAGCTATGCTCCCCGCCCCTAGGAGCCAGAGAGACCTGCCGGATGCTTCCTGGGAGCTGCCCCAGGTAAGCACCTCCGGGACTCCCCACCTCACCCTCCGGCAGGTGCCTCTGGCTCTTAGGGGTGGACACCCACTACGGTGGCCCATGAGACCCTCCTGCCCGGTTCTGGGGGCAGTCAGGGAACAGGGGAGGGGGGTGGATGGGGCAGGGGTCCGGGGGGGGGCACGTCAAGGAACACGGGGGGTTGGCTGGGGCAGGAGTCCTGGGGGGCGGGGGTGGGCAACGACCCCCTCATGGGGTGAGGAGGGAACCAGTTGTTAAGATTTGGCAGCTCATCACTGGATATAGTCATCATTGTGAGCTCCTAGGTCACTCCCTAGAACAGCCAGTATACAGGGAGAGGTGGTGACAACTGGTGGGGTATGATGAATTGGGGCTTTCTCTCTACAACTAAAAAATTCTGACTGCTATCGTGGAACTGTTCTATGAAACTCTCCTTTGTCATTAGTGCCTTTAGGTATGTGGATCCACCATTGCTGACATGTCCTGTAGTGTACACACCAGGCCAGCAGTTCTCAAACTGGGGGGTCACAAGGTTATTACGTGGCGGTTGACAGTACATGCCTGCTAGCTAGTAAGTCTGCTGTGAAAAGCGTGTTTTTAATTTGTAAGTGGGGGGTTGCCCTCAGAGGCTTGCTGTGTGAAAGGCGTCGCCACTACAAAAAGGTTGGGAACCCCTGCACTAGGACAAGATACAAAGGGCCAGTGCTTAGGACTCAGTGACCCCATTCAGGTGCCAACATGTGAACCCTCGGCGAGATGCATCCTTAGAAAACCAGTTTTAGCTTAACAACTCTGAACGGAGGGCGGGAGGGAAGGGGAGGAGAGAGTGAGAGAGAAGAGGGGGACGGGCAACAGCTGTGGAAAACTACACAGAAGATAGAACAAAGGAAGTCAGGTGGGTTTAAATAGTGAGTCACATGTAAGCAGAGTCAGGGTGGGCTCCACCCTGACATTTGGTGGTGAGGTGTGGCAAGTTGTGGAAAAGAACTTCAGGGGCTGAGCTCATTTGCATAGGCACACCCACCCCGCCTAGAATGAGGCCATAACTGCCCAAATGGTCACTTTGGCTGTTGTGGGATCCCCAGTGTCTCTGTTATTGGGGCAGGAAGAATAAATTGTTATTACCCTGATTATGGAAACTGTGCTTGGAACTGTACTTGGCCTTTTGTTATGATGGAGGGACTCACCATCAACTGAGTAGCACTCGCTAGGCAAGGGACATGGGTTCCAAAACTCTGTGAATGGAGAGAGACTTGAGACAGCTATTAGTGCCTGGTGGTGTAGGCCCCTTTGTGAGGGCCTGAAGCACCAATTGCACCTCTGTCTCTCTCCACTGTGGAATGTCAGAGCTAATTTTGGGTCTATTAAGAGTCTTGTTACAGGTACTGTGCTGAATTCACTTTAGCCTTATGGTGCACCAGCACTAAGGCTCCCACTACTATGAGCTGAAATCACTGAGCACTGTGTCAAGTAGTGGGGAGCCGGAAGATCTAGTGTGCAGCGGTGCTATTCGTGAGACGGCGGGGTGAGCAGAGCTGTTCGTGAGACAGCGAGCTGAGCGGAGCCGGTCGTGAGACAGTGGTGTGTTCATGAGACGGCGAGCTGAGCAGAGCTGTTCGTGAGACGGTGAGCTGTGCAGAGCGGAGTCGGTCGTGGTGGAGCAGAGCCGTTCGTGAGACAGCATAGCAGAGCAGAGCCCTGTGGGGCAGTCAGCTTCAGGACACATAAGGTGCCCCTTACCTCTTTCCCCCACACACAGGCACATTTTAGCCAGACTGGGGAGTAACACTCTGCAGATGAACTTTTGAACTCTGGAACTGGACTTTTTGGACTTTGGGTGATTTGTGGATTGCTGGACTCAAGGGACGTTTGGGTTCTGGGACTCAAGAACCCGAGGGAAAGGATGTGGCCCAATTTTTCTGGGGTGGGTCGTTGCTCATGGTTTGGTTAATGAACACTAGTCGTGGTGTTTCCCCAATTTAATGCTGTTGTTGTTTACCTCATGTTATTAAAGATTCTCTACTACACCAAGACTCTGTGCTTGCGAGAGGGGAAGTATTGCCTCTTTGAGGCGCCCAGGGGGTGTGTAAGATTTTCCCAGGTCACTGGGTGGGGGCTCGAGCCAGTTTTGGATTTGCTTTGATGAGAGGGAACCCCTGTGCACTGAACCCGGCCCTTGCTGCTATCAACTTGGCCTGGCAGAAGGGTTACACACACAAGAATGGTGGGGGCAGGAAGGAGGCAGACAGGAAGAGGAAGCATGGGGAAGGAAAGAGGAAGGTCACAGAAGTTGGAAAGGGGCTCCATGAGGGAGAGAGACCAGCTAGCATGCAACAGCCTGCCTGAGGAGCAGGCACCCTGCCTGCCTGCTTTCCTCGGCCCAGACAGTTCCCCAAGGGCTCACAAGGATGAGAGAGAGATTGTTGTTTCAAATGTTTACTGTTTTGATGTCTAGTGTACTCTGCTGTGTTTTACATGATTAATTATAAAAGAGCATAAAGGCATTAGATTGTGTGTGTGTGTGTGTGTTGACTGCTTCACAACTACTGTGAAAACTTATCTTTGAAAACTCGTGGCGAACGGGGGAAGTCCCGGATGACTGGAAAAAGGCTAATGTAGTGCCAATCTTTAAAAAAGGGAAGAAGGAGGATCCTGGGAACTACAGGCCAGTCAGCCTCACCTCACTCCCTGGAAAAATCATGGAGCAGGTCCTCAAAGAATCAATCCTGAAGCACTTGCATGAGAAGAAAGTGATCAGGAACAGCCAGCATGGATTCACAAAGGGAAGGTCATGCCTGACTAATCTAATCACCTTTTATGATGAGATTACTGGTTCTGTGGATGAAGGGAAAGCAGTGGATGTATTGTTTCTTGACTTTAGCAAAGCTTTTGACACGGTCTCCCACAGTGTTCTTGTCAGCAAGTTAAGGAAGTATGGGCTGGATGAATGCACTATAAGGTGGGTAGAAAGCTGGCTAGATTGTCGGGCTCAACGGGTAGTGATCAATGGCTCCATGTCTAGTTGGCAGCCGGTGTCAAGTGGAGTGCCCCAGGGGTCGGTCCTGGGGCCGGTTTTGTTCAATATCTTCATAAATGATCTGGAGGATGGTGTAGATTGCACTCTCAGCAAATTTGCGGATGATACTAAAATGGGAGGAGTAGTAGATACGCTGGAGGGGAGGGATAGGATACAGAAGGACCTAGACAAATTGGAGGATTGGGCCAAAAGAAATCTGATGAGGTTCAATAAGGATAAGTGCATGGTCCTGCACTTAGGACGGAAGAATCCAATGCACAGCTACAGACTAGGGACCGAATGGCTAGGCAGCAGTTCTGCGGAAAAGGACCTAGGGGTGACAGTGGACGAGAAGCTGGATAGGAGTCAGCAGTGTGCCCTTGTTGCCAAGAAGGCCAATGGCATTTTGGGATGTATAAGTAGGGGCATAGCGAGCAGATCGAGGGACGTGATCGTTCCCCTCTATTCGACATTGGTGAGGCCTCATCTGGAGTACTGTGTCCAGTTTTGGGCCCCACACTACAAGAAGGATGTGGATAAATTGGAAAGAGTCCAGCGAAGGGCAACAAAAATGATTAGGGGTCTAGAACACATGACTTATGAGGAGAGGCTGAGGGAGCTGGGATTGTTTAGTCTGCAGAAGAGAAGAATGAGGGGGGATTTGATAGCTGCTTTCAACTACCTGAGAGGTGGTTCCAGAGAGGATGGTTCTAGACTATTCTCAGTGGTAGAAGAGGACAGGACAAGGAGTAATGGTCTCAAGTTGCAGTGGGGGAGGTTTAGATTGGATATTAGGAAAAACTTTTTCACTATGAGGGTGGTGAAACACTGGAATGCACTACCTAGGGAGGTGGTAGAATCTCCTTCCTTAGAGGTTTTTAAGGTCAGGCTTGACAAAGCCCTGGCTGGGATGATTTAACTGGGAATTGGTCCTGCTTCGAGCAGGGGGTTGGACTAGATGACCTTCTGGGGTCCCTTCCAACCCTGATATTCTATGATTCTATGATTCTACTACATCCCCCTGAGAGAGTTATATTGTAAACCCAGAGATTCACACCTTTGGGGTGGAATTCTGAGAGAGGGGTGTGTTTCAGTAACTAGGGTTTCTTAGGGGGTCACCGCTGGTCCTAGGACCTAGGGCAGGTGGGCTGAGGAGCCCCATTTCCAAGAAGGTATAACACACAGAGTCAGTGCCCAGGAAACCTATCAGAGAGGCCAAGGGAGTAAACAGCGCTACAGTCTGTTGAGGAGCTAGAAACTTGAAATACCCCAGGGATGTAGAGCAACAGAGGCTTGCATTCCCCTCACAGAGTCCTAGTGGGTGTCCAGGAAGGGGCACTCGCTAGAATCTGCAACTGCAGATTATCAGGGAGAGGGTGTAGCTGGAGCATGCTGAGCTCCAGCTGACCCTCAGATGGTTCTTTGGAGTCCAGTTTGCCATTGTAAAACCAGAGCAAACCCCATGCTGCTCTCATCTATGCCAGAACAGGGACTCATGAAAATTTGGCTCCAGGATGGAGAAGCTGCAGCTGACTCCTTTACACTTCCCCTTCTCAACTGTGCCCACAGAAGCTGAGCATCTAGCCATATCTGTACAATAAGCTGCATACACTTATTCTCCAAAATGTTAATACAAGGGCCCCCTCTGCTGGTAATAATGTTGCATAATAAGTAAAGCAAATGCTCCTTAATAAAACTTGAGACAACATGGCTACCTCCTGAACATCACAATCTCAGACTCAGCTTAAAACTCACAAAAAAACCAACAAACAAAAAAAAAGCATGCATGCCCCTCTGGAAAGGATACTTCACAAAAATGTTACTGATCAATGATTTATTAAAGCAATTGCTAGACTGTCAGAGAAAAGGCCTTAGTTGTTTAAAAATGTGTTATTTTTAGATATGTTGAGAGAAATAGTACTAAAGGTAAATTATAACACATTTATCCTTAAAAATAAAGATGAAATATAAGCGTGGAAGCAATAGCTGTTGAGAGTATAAAGGTTCAACCTAAACCATGTGCGGGGTAAGACCTTGCCTATGGCAGATGCACTGTCTGGGCTTATTTACCAGAAGCTGAGAGTAGCAGACAACAGTATTTTCTTTCCACAGGCATTTTCTTTCCAATTATGTCTAAATCTCAACCTTGCCAGTAAACCATCATACAAATCTGACAAGCTGCTTTTTATATCTCACTTAAAATGTACAACTCTGCTCTCACATAAAATAATTGTGAAACCAATTGGCTGGTCTGATTTACTTTATGCCAACTGTGTCCTACTAATTGGAAGTAGTCACGCAGCCTGCCAAAAGCCCAAATGTGGGTCACAATTTGTGAAAAACATCCAAACAGACACACAAAAGGATTAATCAAACCAGAAACTTAAAATCAAGCAGAATTCATTCATTCATTCAGGCCCTGATTCAGTAAAGCACTTAAGCACTTGCTTAGCTTTAACTGTAAGCATATGTTCAAGTGCTTTGCAGAATCTGGGGCCTGGAGTAACCTCTTATAACCACAGCTCTGAGATTCTGGAATGCAGTAACTTTGAGTCTAAGAGATGTGATGTCCTATAAAATGAAGGACATTTGTAAACTCCAGGCCAAATCCTGCAGTCTATATTTAAACAAAACTTCCTCTGAAGTCAGTGGATCAGCATTAACCCATGACATCACCAGAGTTATTACACCACGGATGAGTTCAGCACCTTCACAGCCTCATCTCAGTAAAGAGGGGTCAGCATATTCCTTCCCATACTACAGGAGAACTATCCCATTCTATCTAGCTCCTTCAAATTATCTAGTGAAACTGTTATTACAAAATGACCTGTACTAAATAAAAATCCATCTCCAGTTCAGCAAGCTGTATACTTGCTACTTACAAACAGTAGCTCGAAATAGTCTGCAATATAAACTAACTGTTTTAATTCACAGTTGAGGAGGCGCAAAAGCATGATGACAGCTGTACCTTGTTAATCCCAACTTCCCTGCTCCAACTGTTCTTCAATTAAATGTCAAATTTACATGAAATTTATATAAATATGTGCTTTTGTTTACACAGAGCCTAGCTTTATTTTTGTAACACACTCAATTACTAATTCATTATAACACAAACAAATTATAGTCCACTACTCTAGAAATGGGATTTAGATTTAACTCTCTGATGACTGTAAAGGGAGTTTAGTAGCAGCTGAGGGATTTATCATCGTTCTTCATTATTGTACCGCCAAGCTTTTTTTTAACAGCAATTTTGATTTTTCTATATGTTGCTCCACTTTACAATACACTTAAAATCATTATTAGCCAGTTCAATAATTCAGTTTTAATTTCACATAACCTACATTAGCAGAGAGTCAAGAAAAGCTAATTTAATGTACTCTATCCAGCAAACGGCTGTTCAATGAGCCTACGGATGCTCCTGCTGAAATCCATGAGTGTTTAGCTGTAGACCTCAATGGAAGCCAGACACTTCCAGAGGTGTTCAAAGCTGACCCAACTCTGCTCTCTTTGAAGTCAATAGGAGTTTTGCCATTGACTTGAACAGGAGCAGAGTTAGGCCAACGCTGAGCACTTTTGAAATTCTCATTACATATGTCTACCATATAGATATGGTATCTTTAAAGTGAGGTGGACAATGGACTTCCTAGAGTCATCCTCTGTTCTTCTCCCCTCCCTGATTACAGGGGGCTCTGCTTGGGGATAACTTTTTAAATCATCATTATCCTTGGTATGGCGGGAATGCTTTTTCCGAGAGGTGGGTTTTACAACACAACCAATAAGTGGTCATACGCTGGATTACTCTGGCCACCTCTGGCAGCTTGTTCCACAGCTGAACCTCTTTGACTGAGAATACTTCACCTCCAGCTCTTCTAACTGGCTTCCTTTGTGGCTTTGTACTGTTCCAGAGGAGCACAGATATCCAGGAGGGTCAAAATTAGAGAAATGGTCCCTAGTGTAGCTATATGTAACTAGGGAAATACAACCTAGGTGGAGCTACTAAAAGTTGGATGCATACCTGATTGGAACACCATTTCCGGAGAGTGTTTATCAGTGATTCACAATCAAACTGGAAGGGCATATCGAGTGGGGTCCCACAGGGATCAGTTTTGGGTCCAGTTCTGTTAATCAATTATTGAGATAATGGCACAGAGAGTACACTTACAAAGTTTGCAGACCATACCAAGCTGGGAGGGGTTACAAGTGCTTTGGAGGATAGGATTACAATTCAAAATGATCTGGACAAACTGGAGAAATAGGCTGAAGTAAATAGGATGAAATTCAATAAGGACAAATGCGAAGTACGCCACTTTGGAAGGAAAAATCAGTTGCACACACACAAAATGGGAAACATCTACCTAAAAAAGGAGTGCTGCAGAAAGGGATCTAGGGGTCATAGTGAACAACAAGCTACCTATGAGTCAACAGTGTAACACTGTTGTAAAAAAAGCAAACATCATTGTGGGATTTATTAGCAGGAGTGTTGTAAGCAAGACATGAGAAGTAATTCTTCCTCTCTACTCCATGCTGATTAGGCCTCAACTGGAGTATTGTGTCCAGTTCTGGGTGCCACATTTCAGGAAAGATGTGAACAAACTGGAAAAAATCCAGAGAAGAGAAACAAAAATGATTAAAAGTCTAGAAAACATGACCAATGAAGAAAGATGAAAAAAATTGGGTTTGTTTAGTCTAGAGAACAGAAGACAGAGAGGGGACATGATAACAGTTTTCAAGTTCATAAAAAGTTGTTACAAGAAGGAGGAAGAAAAATTGTTCTCCTTAACCTCTGAGGATCGGACAAGAAGCAATGGGCTTAAATTGCAGCAAAGGCGGTTTAGGTTGGACATTAGGAAAAAATTCCTGTCAGGTTGTTAAGCACTGGAATAAATTGCCTAGGGAGTGGAATCTTCTTCATAGGAGATTTTTAAGAGCAGGTTAGACAAACACTTGTCAGGGATGGTCTAAATAATACTTAGACCTGCTATGAGTTCAGGGGACTGGACTGGATGACCTCTCGAGGCCCCTTCCAGTCCTATGATTCTAGACTGTGCTGAAACACTGCTGGCTTTGAATAAATCGGTATAATGGTTTAGAACTGAGATCAGAAGCAGAGATGGTGCCAGAGCAGAGGATAAAAAACAGTTTTTGCTATTGCTTTAGTTTTAGACAGAAACATGCTTCACCAACTAGGAGCCCCTGCAATGCATATGTATCCAGTTCCAGGTACCATGAGTTATAATGATCCAGTATGAATGTGACAAATGTAGCAATCGCCATGGTTTAATTCCTCTCCAGGTGGGAGGTTAGGAAGTTTCCTAGCAAGCTACACAGGTAATAAAGCATATTGTGCTACTGATGCACATGATGGTTTAGGTTTAGTGATAAATCAAACAGGACCATGAAGCTTTGCATCACTTTGGTGGATAGGGTTGAATGCCAGCTGTTCTTTATCCAAGAGTTGATCTTTTCTAGGCACTGTGACATCCTTCTCATGGCACTGAATGCAACTGTGGAAAATGAGATATACAGATGGGCATTCATGGGCATAATGTTGGCAGTGGTGCACAGTTTCTTACTTTTCCAAATAGCCTTATGTAGACATTAAGAGAAGGGAAGAAAGGACAGATCCTTGTGGATTTCCAAAATTGGGTGCTCTTGCAGAAGAGGATTTACTTCTCTTGGTCCTTGTAGCGAGGCGGTGTGGCTCCCCGCTGCCCCGGAGAGGGTCGAGCCCCTCCAGACACCAGAGTGGGCAGAGCCAGGAAGCTCTGAGCCCACCTCTCAGAGGGACAGGCGGCAACCCGGAAGTAGAAAGATTTGACCCAGAAGTATAAAGGACTAGCTGCTGGGGAGGCCAGACACAGCCAGCCTAGCCCGCGACTGGGGAAACCCTGAGGCCCCAGGTCCCCACCAAGACTGGCCTGACCTGCCCTGCGCCTGCTATCCAGGGAAGTTACCGGACCTGCCGCTTGTCCACTGCCCCGAAGAACCCCTGGTGCTGGACCCCCCGGAGAAGACCGCCGTGACCCAGGTACCAGAAGGAGGGGAGTTAGGAAGTAGCCCAGGGACAGCCTACCTCAGTCTGGCTGTAACTCTGCCAGAACCCATGTCAGTGTGTTGCGGTCAGGATCCCCACTGACCCAGCAGTGGGTCGTTGGCCGCTGCTAGGGCCCCGGGCTGGGATGCAGTGGAGTGGGTGGGCCTGCGTCCCCCCTGCCACCCAACTCGTGGGTGGCAGTCCCCCCCTCTTCCAGGTCCTTGGAGGCCTGGGCTAATTCACACATGCTGTGTTGCTCGGCCCCTGCCTGAGGGCCTGAGCTACTGACTGACTGTTGCTCCGCCCTGACCCAGGGCCCGGGCCTACGGTGCTCATTCCAGTTACCGCAAGGGCTGCCGAGGGAGACTCCAGTGGCCGGACAAATTCCCCAAAGTCAACTGTGTGTAGCAAGCCGGTGTGGCTCCCCGCCGCCCCGGAGAGGGTCGAGCCCCGGCCTAGCCCCTTTACAGTCCTGTTTGAAGAGGAATGATTGGAGCCTCTTTAGTGTTGTGCTGTCTATTCCAGCTATAATCATGTAAGAGTGTCAGTAACACCCTGTGGTCAACTGTGTCAAAAGCAGCAGAAAGACAGTAGTATTAGCATTGATATGTGGTCTCAGTCCATTGTCATGAAGAAGCCAGCTTTTAGTGGCACTTAGGCTGCCTCCCTGCTATGCCCCAGCATGAAGCCTGATTCAGAAGCATCCAGATGTTGACTGATGTCACATTCTGTTGGAGCATGGGGTCACTACATTCTCAAATATTTTGCCTAGGAATGAGTCTTTAGGCATGACAATAGCAGGAGAGATTGTTTGCATCAGATGTTAGCCTTGAGGATTGGCTAGACTACACTAGTTTTCAGGGAAGTTGGTAGGCTTGATTCTCTGACGGAGGCATGGAAAGCATTGTTGTTCTTCGCTGGCTTTCACCAGCCATGAGGGAACAGATTCCCTGGTGGTAGTACAAATATTTCACAAAGGCTCTTGAGCTTCAGTGAGTGGCTGTATTTCCTGGAAAAGTTGCAAGTGGATAGAGAATGTTAAAAGCTTTAATAAGGAAATCTGATGTCTTTTGGAGGGTATTGTGTGCAAGTGTAAGTGACAGAAACTTTTCTTTTTCTATTTTTCCCAATGCTGATCCCCTGCTCGCCTTTCTGAGCAAACAATGGTGATTAATTAGGGACTCCCTCATTTTTAAATTCAGTGAACAAGCCATTTATCAACCCAGCAGATGGTTCATTATCAAAATGCTGTTAGTCTTTTGGTAGCACTGATATATGCAGGACCCAGTGGGAGTCCACAAAGAATGAAAATAGGAGATGAATAGACTGAAGAACAGACTTTCCCTTTTAATCCTCTGGCTCTTCATAACAGTCATATTTAGAAGTCTAAATGCCTCTTTTGTGTGGCGTCAATTCTGCCCTCAGATACAGGTGTCCTGGATCTCACCAAAGCCAATGGGAGTTGCACACACTTATTAAAAATTTGATCCTATGAGCCATATTATGGCTGGTTCCATATAAGTGTGGTAAAGAAAAGGATTAGGCTAGAACTCTTTCCCTCCTAGGACCTGGGAGGCATGGGGCTAGCAGCTAATGTGTTTGGCAGAGCTAGTGACTCCAGAAGGTATATTTCTAGATGGGACTAGGGATTGTGGTCCTTCTGCTCTGTGCTTCAAAGGTAAAGAAAGAGCTCTTTCCTAGCAGCACTGAAGGCATTATGCCTTTTCAGAGGCCTGGTGTCTCCAGTACTGCTGCTCAGGCAAGGCACCTCTTCTACCTTCCCTGGCACAGCTCTGCCTCAAAGGAGGCTTAATTTAGCATTATATAAGGAAACATTCTCACATGTTCACAATCTCATTTAATCAAATGCCCTGTCTTCAAACAGGGCTTACTTGCTTTATTTGTCTCCCCAACACCTTGACAATCACTGACATTATAAAACCGTTTAGTTAGGAGGAGGATCAGCTGAAGGGAAAGGAAAGTGAAGGGGATGAGGGGGAGAGGACAGGGAAGAGAAGAGGGTACCAAGGACAGGTGTGGAGTGAAGCTGAGGTGATGACACTGTGAGAGAGAAGGCTGAAGCAAACAGTCAGCACAGGGCAGACAAAGTCCAGTCAAAACTGTAGAGAGTTCTCTAAATATCCAAAGGTCCCTGCTTTGGCTACTTCTGCGTCTACTGGCTAGAGTCTCCGGCTGGCTCCTTCTCTGAAGTTTTTTTCAGAGGGAAGCAGAGCTCTGAGTGGAGGGTCTCCCCTAAACAGTTTTGGAGGGGATGCCTGATGTGTGAAATGGTGGTCCCAGCTTAGCCCCATTTTGCCCTCTCCCCAACAGTGCTGCAGTCCCTGCTTTGGCTGTTCCTACAGACTGGAGTCTCTGGCAGTTAAGTTTCTCTCTAATGTAGAATGCACTCTACCGCAACCTCTCCCCCCACCCGTTCATTTAAAAGGTGGGGCTTTTATACCCCGTTTATCTTAGAACAATATCAAAAGTGCCCCTCAAGCACCCCTGCACCCACAAAAGAGAATTCCTTTTTTCAGACAACTTTAACTAAACATATTAAAGAATATTTGTGTGCCTGAAATTTCTGTGCCTTGCCTTTAAAAGGCAGGTGGCTTACTCAATCAACCCTACTGTGTGTGCACCAATGTTTGCAGGGTTTATTTTTCCTCTTTAATTAGCATTTTAATAAGTGATTAGGCACAGCTTGTCCTTTTAGCTAGGATTGATTTTACCTCTGCTGGACCTACACTTCTTGTTTTTCCTACATTCCGGCTGCACCGCAGTAGGCAGTTCTCACATTTAAAAAAATATTCAGAAGATGCTACTTTTTCTGATGCTTTCTGTGGCTATTTTTTATCATTTGTATTCCAGTAGTGCCTAGAAACCCCAACTGAGATTGGGGGACCCATCCTGCTAGGTGCTGTACAAACATATAATACGAGATAGTCTCTGCCCCAAAGAGCTTATGGTTCAGATGTCAGCTCATGTGTCTTACATGCTGAAAGCAAAGAGAGGAATTGACTTGCCCTAGATCAAACACAAAGCTGGGAATAGTACTCAGGTCCCAGGTTTCCCAATGACCGGTCCGTGGACTGGCACCGATCCCTGAGAACTCCCTGACACAGTTTAGGAAGGCAGCAGGCTTCAAAAAAAGTTGAGAGACACTGCACCAGACCACACTGCCTTCCAACGGTCTAAGGCTCCAAGAATCAATGGTGTCTATCCTGTCATTAAGGACAGAACAACAAATTACTGAAGGAGGCCCTCTGTGCAGCATTAAAGAATGGGGCCTCAAACAAGAAAGAAAACTTTCAGCTCATACAAATTCAGTGGCAGCTTGCTGTGCCGTGATTATACAAACAAATAGCAAACCCAATGACAGGTTTCAGAGGAGCAGCCGTGTTAGTCTGTATTCACAAAAAGAAAAGGAGTACCTGTGGCACCTTAGAGACTACCAAATTTATTTGAGCATAAGCTTTCGTGAGCTACAGCTCACTTCATCGGATGCATTCCACTGAATGAATTCCGATGAAGTGAGCTGTAACTCACGAAAGCTTATGCTCAAATAAATTTGTTAGTCTCTAAGGTGCCATAAGTACTCCTTTTCTTTTGGCAAACCCAATGTTACGTCTCAATGGGATGTAAAATACTGTTGTATATTTTTATAAGAGTAACATCTGATTACATTCCTCAGTATGAAGTAATTGAAAGTGACTCTCCTGTGACAGAAGCATTACTATTGACTTGTTTTTGATACATCTACAGTAGATGTGATAACAGTCTCCCTTATAGAAAAGGAGTACCTGTGGCACCTTAGAGACTACCAAATTTATTTGAGCATAAGCTTTCGTGAGCTACAGCTCACTTCATCGGATGCATTCCACTGAATGAATTCCGATGAAGTGAGCTGTAACTCACGAAAGCTTATGCTCAAATAAATTTGTTAGTCTCTAAGGTGCCATAAGTACTCCTTTTCTTTTGGCAAACCCAATGTTACGTCTCAATGGGATGTAAAATACTGTTGTATATTTTTATAAGAGTAACATCTGATTACATTCCTCAGTATGAAGTAATTGAAAGTGACTCTCCTGTGACAGAAGCATTACTATTGACTTGTTTTTGATACATCTACAGTAGATGTGATAACAGTCTCCCTTATAGAAAAGGAGTACCTGTGGCACCTTAGAGACTACCAAATTTATTTGAGCATAAGCTTTCGTGAGCTACAGCTCACTTCATCGGATGCATTCCACTGAATGAATTCCGATGAAGTGAGCTGTAACTCACGAAAGCTTATGCTCAAATAAATTTGTTAGTCTCTAAGGTGCCATAAGTACTCCTTTTCTTTTGGCAAACCCAATGTTACGTCTCAATGGGATGTAAAATACTGTTGTATATTTTTATAAGAGTAACATCTGATTACATTCCTCAGTATGAAGTAATTGAAAGTGACTCTCCTGTGACAGAAGCATTACTATTGACTTGTTTTTGATACATCTACAGTAGATGTGATAACAGTCTCCCTTATAGAAAAGGAGTACCTGTGGCACCTTAGAGACTACCAAATTTATTTGAGCATAAGCTTTCGTGAGCTACAGCTCACTTCATCGGATGCATTCCACTGAATGAATTCCGATGAAGTGAGCTGTAACTCACGAAAGCTTATGCTCAAATAAATTTGTTAGTCTCTAAGGTGCCATAAGTACTCCTTTTCTTTTGGCAAACCCAATGTTACGTCTCAATGGGATGTAAAATACTGTTGTATATTTTTATAAGAGTAACATCTGATTACATTCCTCAGTATGAAGTAATTGAAAGTGACTCTCCTGTGACAGAAGCATTACTATTGACTTGTTTTTGATACATCTACAGTAGATGTGATAACAGTCTCCCTTATAGAAAAGGAGTACTTGTGGCACCTTAGAGACTAACCAATTTATTTGAGCATAAGTTTTCGTGAGCTAGAGCTTACTTCATCGGATGCATAAAAGTGGAAAATGCAGTGAGGATGTTTTTATACACACAGACCATGAAAAAATGGGTGTTTATCACTTCAAAAGGTTTTCTCCCCCCATCCCACTCTCCTGCTGGCAATAGCTTATCCAAAGTGATCACTCTTGGCAGCTCTCCAACACCACTTTCTACAAGCCATTACCCTCTGATCCCACTGAGGGTTACCAAAAGAAACTACAGCATTTGCTCAAGAAACTCCCGGAAAAACCACAAGATCAAATCCGCACAGACACACCCCTGGAATCCCGACCTAGGATATTCTATCTACTACCCAAGATCCATAAACTTGGAAATCCTGGGTACCCCATCATCTAAGGCATTGGCATCCTGACAGCAGGATTGTCTGGCTATGTAGACTCCCTCCTCAGGCCCTACGCTACCAGCACTCCCAACTATCTTCGAGACACCACTGACTTCCTGAGGAAACTACAATCCATCGGTGATCTTCCTGAAAACACCATCCTGGCCACTATGGATGTAGAAGCCCTCTAAACCAACATTCCACACAAAGATGGACTACAAGCCGTCAGGAACACTATCCCCGATAATGTCACGGCAAACCTGGTGGCTGAACTTTGTGACTTTGTCCTCACCCATAACTATTTCACATTTGGAGACAATGTATACCTTCAAATCAGCAGTACTGCTATGGGTACCTGCATGGCCCCACAGTATGCCAACATTTTTATGGCTGACTTAGAACAACGCTTCCTCAGCTCTCGTCCCCTAATACCCCTACTCTACTTGTGCTATATTGATGACATCATCATCATCTGGACCCATGGAAAAGAAGCCCTTGAGGAATTCCACCATGATTTCAACAATTTCCATCCCACCATCAACCTCAGCCTGGACCAGTCCACACAAATGATCCACTTCCTGGACACTACGGTGCTAATAAACGATGGTCACATAAACACCACCCTATACCGGAAACCTACTGACCACTATTCCTACCTACATGCCTCCAGCTTTCACCCAGACCACACCACATGATCCATTGTCTACAGCCAAGCTCTACAATACAACCACATTTGCTCCAACCCCTCAGACAGAGACAAACACCTACAAGATCTCTATCAAGCATTCTTACAACTACAATACCCACCTGCTGAAGCGAAGAAACAGATTGACAAAGCCAAAAGAGTACCCAGAAGTCACCTACTACAGGACAGGCCCAACAAAGAAAATAACAGAACGCCACTAGCCGTCACCTTCAGCCCCCAGCTAAACCTCTCCAACGCATTATCAAGGATCTACAACCTATCCTGAAGGACAACCCATCACTCTCACAAATCTTGGGAGACAGGCCAGTCCTTGCCTACAGACAGCCCCCCAACCTGAAGCAAATACTCAACAGCAACCACCATACCACACACAGAACCACTAACCCAGGAACCTATCCTTGCAACAAAGCCCGTTGCCAACTGTGCCCACATATCTATTCAGGGGACACCATCACAGCGCCTAATAACATCAGCCACACTATCGGAGGCTCGTTCACCTGCACATCTACCAATGTGATATATGCCATCATGTGCAAGCAATGCCCCTCTGCCATGTACATTGGTCAAACTGGACAGTCTCTACGTAAAAGAATAAATGGACACAAATCAGATGTCAAGAATTATAACATTCATAAACCAATCGGAGAACACCTCAATCTCTCTGGTCACGCGATTACAGACATGAAAGTTGCGATATTACAACAGAAAAACTTCAAAATCAGAGTCCAGCGAGAGACTACTGAATTGGAATTCATTTGCAAATTGGATACAATTAACTTAGGCTTGAATAGAGACTGGGAGTGGCTAAGTCATTATGCAAGGTAACCTATTTCCCCTTGTTTTTTCCTACCTCCCCCACTCTCCCCCCCCCCCCCCCCCCCGTTCCTCAGACGTTCTTGTTAAACTCTGGATTTGTGCTGGAAATGACCCACCTTGATTATCATACACATTGTAAGGAGAGTGATCACTTTAGATAAGCTATTAACAGCAAGAGAGTGGGGTGGGGGGAGAAAACCTTTTGAAGTGATAAACACCCATTTTTTCATGGTCTGTGTGTATAAAAACATCCTCACTGCATTTTCCACTTTTATGCATCCGATGAAGTGAGCTGTAGCTCACAAAAGCTTATGCTCAAATAAATTGGTTAGTCCCTAAGGTGCCACAAGTACTCCTTTTCTTTTTGCGAATACAGACTAACACGGCTGCTACTCTGAAAAAAGTCTCACTTATGAGATTATTTGTATTCTCAGGAGATCCCATTGTTCATAGTCTAAGGAGACAATCCTCTTTACACCTGTGACATATTTTTGTGAAAAATAACTATCAAATGATCAGTAGAAATGGCAATGCTGGTAGGAGTGTACGCATAAATACATTTGTAGAATTTATAGTGTCATCACAATGTACAATAGTCTCAAAACTTTAACTGTGTACTAAAAATGCAGACTTGTTTAGTGATTTTAGCCATCTGGCTTCAGTGAAGAGAACAACCGTTACATCCAAAACCGTTACATCTACATTAAGAACAACATTAAGGTTGCAAAGTCAAGCACTCAAGAGTTAGGACATGCCAGAATTAAGGTTGTCTGTGCCGCGTTAATTCAGAGCCCTTGTGAGAATGTCTGATGATAAAAGACTTTAATTACATGTTCACATACTGTTGTTTCCACAGGACTCACATCTCATTCAGTGATGGATGGTGCTTACTAAGCAGCTGTTCAATAATTCTGTTTCTCCTCAACTTTCAACATTTGGCCCCATGTATTATTTACCGCAGACTATTCAAACGCTGCTCTGAACCCCAAATTATTAATTTCTTCATGGGCTTTTCTATGGTGTTCATCATCATAGTATTTGAATGCTTCACAAACATGAATTAATTTATTGTCACATTCATGAATTATGTGAGATAATGGTATGGACCTCACTTTACACAGGGGGAACTGAGGCACAGATATAAAAGGAAGTGTCAACTGATTTTGGGTGCCCCATTTGGGACCCTAGGATCGGATTTTTCAGAGTGTTTAGCATTATATAGCACTTCATATGTCAAAGGCACAGCTCCAATTCATTTCAGTTGCAGCTCTGAGTGCTTAACATTTCTGTAAATCAGACCTCCATGGTTTCAAGGTGGACACCCAGAAAATGAAGAACACACGAAGACAATTAGTGGCCACCTATTACAAGTTTGGTTTAAGGGACTTGTCCAGCATCACACAGGAACTCTCTGGCAGAGGCAGGGACAGAAGTCAACTGTCTTAACCATGAGACCCCCTTTTCTCTTCCTGCAATTCCCTGCATCATTCGCTACACTCCTTCCAACTTCTGCAACAAACAAATCTGGGTCCTATGGACAACAGCCTCCTTCTCTATCTAACCCTGATTCATTGCCTGAACAAAGTCTGTCTTATGCATTGACTAAGGCAGGGTTTTCACGGGGACAACAAAAGGCACATCCCTGCCAAAAAGCCAATCCCCTGTGAAGTTTCAAATCCTTACACCAAAGCATAGACACCCTGGGTCTTTTCAATTAAATAATTATAAGAACGTTTTTAACATGGCAAAACAATGCACGTATTGTCGTCTTATCTCATTCTCAGAAATGGCTGAACCATTTTTACTGAGATTTTCAAAAGGCACCCTGAAGCAGACACCCAACATGGAAAATTTCAGGCTGAACACTTACAGTCTGGCAAAGTTATAAGTAACCGAAAACAAGGTCTGATGTAAGGAAAATTGTCATATAGCTTTAAAAATAGGCGGCACTAGCAGCACTGCCTAAAACAAGAAACCCTGCTGCTCACTGGAGTTCTGCTGCCCTTTAATGATATCATTAGCTTACCTGATAAGAAAATGATGCAGTCCAACATCGAAACTTCTGTAAGAAAAACAATACAATGTATTTTAAGTGCTCAGATACAACAGCGATGAGTATCCTAGAAACACTCAACCTCAACATAATCAAATAAATGTAATTAACTACAATAAAATTACTTCTACATACTATGAACGGCAATGCCTAAGATAGATCAAAGAAGTAGAACGTACAATTTCATGTGATTTATGCAACAACATACATTAAATGTCAGATAATCATCTAGAGGAAAGACTTGAATTCAGGTATAGTCAAGTTTGAGAATTTCCATGACCTGATGTCTGTTCAATAAGGCAGGGCCACGCAGGATGGTATAAGTTCATGGAGGCTATAAATCTGAGTCCTGGTGTTGACATTAATTTTTCTCTTACCCTTTTCATAACTAGTAGGTCTGTGCGCTTCATGCAGTAAAGAGCTGTAGATAAAGGCAGATCCTTTTACCTGAATTGCTACATAAAGCAACTACTCTCCTCCTCCTTCTCTAAGGCTGCTTTGTGCCATTCCAACAAAGCTGCACTAAAACAGCACAATCAGCCATGGTGATTCCCTCGCATCTTATATAGATGATGTAGAATAATCTATAGCAGCCCCTGTGCCACTCCCCTTACCCGCAGCCTGACTTATAGGGCATGTGCCTGGGAAAAGTACACCTGGAGGGGATGCCCTGTATCCATCTGACATCCAGCTGGTAAAATAACCCTATGGACTACCGGCAGTCAGTACAAGTTAGATCAGCACCAGAGACAAGAGCAGTGCCTGGAGACCCCAGGACTGAGGGGGTACGTTTTCATAGCCCCGGAAGCAAGCCTCCCAGCCCGGGTAGACAGACTCAGGTTCATGCTATATTGCTAAAAATAACTGTGTAAACTTTGCCACTCAGGGAGGCGGAGGGACCTCAGAGTCCAAGCTCCAGCACAAGCCACAGTTTCAAAGCACTGTCTACCCAGCTATTTTTAGAGCACTACCACGAGCCCTGCTAACCCAAGTGTGTGGACCTGGGCAGAGATGTTTAGACATACAATGGTGGCTTAAAGCCATCTTTGTTCCCCTCTTCTGGATTTGCTCCAAAATACCCCTCAGCCAAATCTGGAGCATCCAGCCCATGAACTGTAGTTGACAAATCAATAAAATTGCAGGAAAACTAGTCATCTGAATTTTGCAAATCTACTTGGTATCTGCGTATACTTTTCTAAGGAAAGTAGGAGACCTGCAATACATTCCCAGACCAGCTGGATGTAAATAATGGCACAGCTATACAAATATTGTTTACGAGCTGGGTTAAACCTTGTTATGAGCGGAGTTAAAACCTATCGACATTGATGCATAAATACATCCTTTCTCATTTTAATATAGTTGTAAGAGACAGTTAAGGGGCCACATCTAAAACAAGGCCTAACAGAACCTGTCCAGAAATCAGCACCGTGTGGGCAATGGGTTCCATAGGTATTGTTCTAACCAGGTGGGTGGCATGTCTATGGGCGAAAAAGACAAACTGGGAGGGAGGACAAGAGACAGACAGACTGAAGCAGAGCAAGAAAGCCAAGCAACAGCTGCCTATAAGCGTGGTGTGACCCTAGCCAAAAGCCCAGAGAGAGGTCTGTTCAGGGACACAGGCTGAAAGGAGCTTGGATCTGTCAGATAAGAAACAGCTCCTTTTGTTCTTGGTTTCTCCTGGAGAAACAGGACTTTGTAGATTCTTTGTAAATACACAAGATTTCATCAAAGAAAATACCCAACTGCATCATCAATTTCTACTCCAAGCTGGAACAAACTACAAGGCCCCGAACTTTGACTAGCCACCTAGATCAAAAAGGACAACATTACATATAAAGGCTTATTTCTGGTAAGGAACTTAGTTTGAGATGAAGGGTATGTCTACACAGGGATAAAAACCCCAAAACTGGCCCAGGTTAGCTGACTTGGGCCATCGGGGCTTGGGCTCTGGGGCTGAAAAACGGTTGTGTTTGGACTCGGGTTGGAGCCTGAGGTCTGGGGACCCAGTGAGGATCAAAGGTCCCAGAGCTTGGGCTACAGCCCAAGCCTGCATATCTACTCAGCATTTTTTTGTCCTGCAGCCTGAGCCCCACAAGCTCAAGTCAGATGACCTGGGCCAACCACAGCTATGCCACAGGGCTTTTAACATACCCTAACTAGAAAGGCTTAAATTATTTGCCATAAAATAATTGAAAGCCTTTTGTAAGCAATTAACTTTTGCTGCGCTACCTAATTCAAAACAACTGCTCACTCTAGCTGAGAACAACATGTAAACTTTTTTTTAAATATAACTAATGCTTGACATGACCCACTGAATAGATGATTCAGCCAGGGAAATCAATGATGCTGTTATCAGTATCATCCTGACAGAGATACATATCAAGCTTTCAAAAAGTATAGAATTTAACAGAAAATGGAATTACTTCCCATTGATTCAATGAAAAAAACCAAACTCCCATTCCCCCACGTAACAGCTGTTAGCAATACTATTCTTGGAGTTTCTACCAAAGACTTGAGCATGAGCATCTTCAGTTTTATATACCCATACACACCGCCTTCTCCTGAAAGGACTCCCCACCTTTTACTTCGTAAAGTAACAAGAAGAGCATACTGGGACATTTCCAAATTCTTCCTGTTTCGACACACATCAAGATTTGCCTTCCACACTTCTCTAAAATTGTAATAGTCTTATGCAGTTATATTCTTCCATTTTAAATGGTGCACACAATGCATATTTAATTTTTCTGAAAGACTTTGTGGCTAGGAGTAAAAACTAAGTATCTGTATTGGAGTTCAGGGGTGAGAAGAGCACTCTATGGCTCCGGAGAATGGTAATAGGATAACCACATCTCTCAACATGAGGTCACCAATTCAAAAACAACAGTTTCAGTTATTACCAACCCAGGCTATCATCTGATAGCTCTTAGGTGTCCTATGTGAAAAAAGCTGCAATGTCAGTCTAGTTTCAAGTGGATAGAGATATGCATCATAAAATGGCCACCACTTTTGACCCTGAATAGTCCCCACATTGGAAGTCTCAAGACAGAAGACAAGGACAGGAACAGACATGGAGACTGAACTGTCCTCATGCTCCTAGAAGCATCCCATCCAGAACAAGGTTAAGGCATGGAGGCGGGAAGACTGCTGTTGACCTGTGTTGTACCTATTCTATGGATAAACTGGAGGACTTTTAGCTTCCAATAGTCTCAAGGCAACACTTTTCACAACAACAACATGTATGGTGTTTAAAAGACATAGAACAGACACAACTCAACTTTGTTTTGTATAACCTCTCTCCTGTTGAGAGAGTTTACAGGTTTTATAAAATAGTTGCAAAGTTAAAATGAAAAATGAAAGCACAGGAAGACAGTATTTATTACAAAAATTGGAAAGGGAGAAAAAGAAGTCAGAATCTCAACTGGTGTAAATCAGCATAGACCCACAGGCCTTTGTAACCTTAATTTTGATCTTATTACACTAGCATAATTCCACGGACTACAGCAGAGTCTGAATTCACACCAGTGAAAAGCAGGAGCAACTCTACCGCAGTAAGTGGAATTATACCACTGTGTAAGATCAGAATCCGGGCACTGTCTGAAAATGTGCCTGGTTCATTTTTGAGCACATAAGAAAACGGAGAGCAAGGCTCTGCACACCCAAAAGCCTGAAGAGCTGGGATTTGGGGAGGCCGGCTTACGACAAAGATCTATGGTACTATGGTACATTTGCTGTTCATGTATTTTTAAAATACTACGTATGTTTGCCTGGTTCACATCTGAAACAAACCAACCTGACTTCACAATAAAAGAGCAAGGGAAACACATACAGTTTATGTAATTACTTGTCAATGCCCACAAATTAAATGGGAAAAAGAGGAAAATAAGAGGACTATATAACAGCACTTCAGTTTGATATTTGGCAAAAGTGAGGTAACTTCTGTAAATCACAAGGAGAGTATACGTAATCATACTGCACTGAATTAATGATATTATATCATCCTTGTTCAACACTACTTGAATCTAGCAATCAGACATGATACCATATGTAACACTAACCCCATTGTGCACAACCTGGATGCACTGCAAGCCACCATATATGACAATGTAATGATTGTTTCCATCCTGAGAGAACCACACCCACAGCCTGTTGACAGCTGTTACATAAGTTGCTATAAACTTCATTTAATCCTCTAATAGAGACCTCAGAGGGCTAAGTGGCCGAGTGTGCATCCAGTTTTCAGTATCATGCCTTCCACCAGGAAAGTCAGTCCAGTTCCTAACCCTTGTATGGGGCTTAGCTTCAGCTCAGGGTTTTTAACATCCTTGCCCTCTCCTTACTAGAGGGAGAGTGCGGTAGAAATGAAGCTTATGCCCCCTCCTGCAACAAGGGCAGTCAGTAGGGGAGCCTGGGCCTTCCCACTCCATTGGGCTCCAACCCAGGGCCCTAGGAGAGCCAGTGTCGGCACTCTGGAGTGCTTTGGAGTTGCCTTCCTGGGTCACTTCCTACCCTCCATCTCCAAGTCCAATATAGGATAGGAAAGGAAAAGAAAAGACAACTAAACCTTCAGCCCCAACCAGGCTCAGCAGGCAGTCTGTCTTCCTCCCCAGCCTTTCCCTTCTAAGCTGAGTTACTTCCTCTTAAGCTTCCTCTCCAGCTAGAGTGCACTCGGCAGGTCTGGAGGGACGAGGCTATGTGGGGGCTCAGTATTGTCCTTTAATCCCTTTGGGCCCAGTGTGGAGTTTGTACACCCCATCACAAACCCCTTCACTGCCATGTTTTTGTCAGAATTTTTTGAAGTTTCCATTGGGATTCTTGACACTTCCAGAGTATGTCCCAGTTACATGACCCCAGCATTGCCACTGTATTTTGGATCATGTACACAGAACACAACACACCAGAAATGAGCTTTTGAAAGAAAGGTTTTAATTAAACAATAAGAAAAATTCCCACAGTAAGATGAACACTCTAATATTGTCCTCTATATAATATTCTGTACAATGCTCAATGTTACTATGCTACTTGTATTCAGTACCATGGTATATTCTTTTGATTTTTAGAAGAGTTATGGGTGTGAATCCCATAAAGGATTACAGACCTCCTTCGAATGCTTCACAATCTTGCCCCACCAGTGGAAGAAATGACAAATGGAGATGTGGTTGTTTCCATTTCATAGTCATCTGGTTCACTGAAGATGATCTGATTTCATCTTAATATATTTAATGCAATATATATGAGGAACAGCAGGTACAAAGCACATTCCATACAGTTTTAATGCTGTTTTAATAAACAAGTTCTATCTACTGCTCTATTGCAATAAATTATTATAGTTATAAACCTTAACAGTCTAGGCTCTCTCTTGGTAGTACAATAAACTAAAACTTAGAACTGACCAGCAGCCAGTTTGTGCAACACTGACAAGAACTTTAAAACAGTTAGCAAAATGTAATCCTTGAAATCTCTAATTATCTGCAAATATGTATTTCTATCTTCAAGACATTTTAAAAATTAAAAAATTAATTTCTGCTTTGAAAGCTAAAGCTGCACAACATTAAGATGCCTATGCCTACAAATGTGCATTCAGCACATAGTTAAATAAGATCTTCATATGCAGAAGAAACGGGGAAAAGTAGGAATGCACTTATATAGGAAGCTAACCCTCAAAACGGAAGCATTAGCACATTTAGTGAAAAAGCCATGCTGCCAATTCTACATATCTAAAAACCAAACACGTGCAAAACAGGGATTAAGTTTCCATTTATGGTGCAGTCAGCAGTGAGCCTCTATTGTGCATGGATGCTTTGAACTTACTTTTGACAGTTCTATTTCGTGTACCGAAATACCTTCTAGACTTTTTTTTTATTTTGAAAGCATACCCAGTTTGATTCAGTACTTGTGTAACTTGCCTTTCACTAAAATACTGTGCATCTTACCTGTTGAATTATATTTGCTTATTATAGGCCAAATCCTCATCTAGTGTAAATCAATATAGCTCTGTTGACTTCAGGGGAATTATGCTGATTTACGCCAGCAGAGGATCTGACCCTACTTTTTTGTTTTCCTACTACAATGTGTTACAGTTCTAGACTGTTCATTATTTGTATTACTGTAGTGATAGGAACCCCAGTCAGAGACCAGGACTCCACTGTACGAGGCTGAGAACCCAATCTCACAGAGAAATATTGGGAGATGATGAGCACCACTGACTTTCAGAGAATTGGGTTCTCAGTCACTGCAGCTCTAGGCAATGGAACCTGGGGGTGCTGAGCATCACTCTGGATCATGCCAATTCTGACAGGCCCAATTTCAAACTGTTAGAATAATAAACTAAAGTTCAATAACATATCCTTTAGCAGGATGACTGCATTACTCACATCAACAGACCCTGGATTCTTATGCTACATTTTTCAAAACACACTCTCTCTTGTTGAGAAACTACTTCAATTTGCTGTGAAAGAAGGATCACTAAATAATCATTTTCACTCAATTTCTCCCTACGACTGATGAGCTAGATGCTATTCCTGGAAACAAAATCAAAACGAGGTGCAAGCATAGCACATCTGGGAAGCGTTTGGCCAACCATAGTCTTCAACAAAGATGTCTATTATAATCAGAACAAATACAATCATTATGCAAATCTTTTCCATGGACTGAATATGTCCCACAAAGATAAACAAAGAAGCATCGCCTGACTCTTCTCACTTACCCCCGTGTAAAAACAGGGAGTAACTCCAGTGACAGCAATAGCGTTACACGGGTGGAAGTTAGATCAGACCGACTATAGTCTCATGGATGAGAAATGGTTACTTTCATCGTGAGTGAGCTGTCTCATACCATCTGCTCATGTGCATGGTCTGGGTTCTGACACTTCTGATGGCCTTGAGCACTTCTTGATAGCTTTTGTTGTTAATGCCACTGAACATCCTCAGGTGATGAGGCAGAGGGCAGATGCTTGATCTTCTCATTCTAAAATGTGAAAAATCTATTTCTCTGCTCAAATGGCGGAACAAATGAATCATAAGGTCTCCATGGAACTGCAGTCTGAAAAGTGGTTCTTACTCAAACCTACTCTCAGTCTGCCCCACTATAATGTGCTGTATGAGGGAAATATGAAAAAACAGAAGACTGCTCATTTTCTTGTACTGAGATTACAATAAACGTGGACGTGACCTGAGACTGGCAAAGTATCCAAAACTCTCACTGACCTTAACAGGAATTGCAGATGCTCAGCACATCTCAATATTAGGCCATATGTCTGGAAAATAAAGATACGGGGGAAGGGCATACTTTCCCCTTATGTTAATGAGTACCATGTACATGTTGAATACTTTCGAGAAAGTGTTCAAGAATCGCCAATTCCTGTAATAGTATTACCTCTGAATGATAAACTGTACATTCAGTAACGATGTAGATTCTGTCCTAAGAGTTAGGATTGTGCACTTGACTTCTCAAACAAATTTCAACAGGCTTTTTTCAAAAGCAGACATTTTTTGCTTGTCTGAGCTAGTTTGGTGCGCGTCTTATGAACCATTTTCCAGCAGCTTCTGTACACTGACAACAAAACCACAGGCAGCCCTTTGCATGCAGAGGAGCATGTCATGATTTTAATTTTTGGTGCAATTTAAAAACAAATAGGGGTGGGTGGTTGAGTTGTCATTTGTAAAGAGGGCTCAAAATTAGCAGAAAGTGTTGGCAGGTAGGAAACTGCAGTATATAACATGTGTTAGGGAATACACTTCCATGGAGTTGTGTGGTATTTTAGCCAGGAGTCTCCCACTAGACCTTAACAGTAGTGCAGCCTCTGCCCCATAAGCGTTAAATGGAAAGTTGTAAATTCTACAGAGAGGAACAGATTTCAAATGTAACATTATCCCATGTTTTACTAGAGCAACCTTAGTCCTCATGTAATCAGGCACAACTCCATTTAATTCAATGGAGCTAGTTACCACTTATGGCAGTGGTGAATTTGGCCAGCTGATTAGTTAGCATGTAACATATCAGTATTTTTCTCCCCTTCTGTGCATTCTGCTTTTCCTAGCAACTTCACCCCCCATCCCATTCATGACATTTCAGTAGCTGATTCTCCCACCCCACCCCTCCATTGTAAATGTGGGTAAAACAATGCCGCTCTTCTTGCACACTAGAAATCCTAACTAATTCACCTAGACTCAGAGGAATCAGCTTCAGTTTAACAGAAAGGCAACAGCCGCACAACCAGCGATGGTACATTTCCATAAACAGAACGTGTTTTTGAGACTAAATCTGGCATTCTGCCAGCTGAGTTGCTGACTAAGAGCCTCTCCACACAGAATAATGTGCATTGGCACCTGAAGTTTATTGAACTATAGCTGTTCTCAGTAAGACACTGCTTGTAATAGATTGTTTCTCTTCTCTTTCTCAGGGAGTGTCTTGCGGCAGTGATGCCCAACAGGCAGCACAAACAAGAGAAAAATTCCTTGACTGAGAGATGGATTTATCACTTCTAGAGTGCTTTTTCTTGCTTCTTCTGGTTTTGCTAATTTCCCTTGCAATGCTGCCTGTGGCAATCTTCTAATTGGTAATCCCTGAAGAATGAAAGTGTCCAAAACATGAATAATTACAGAATTCTAAAAGTGTGCAATGTCAGTTGGGAACATATAATTTAGGGGCTTGTCTGCAGAAATAGATGACTGTGAGATAAGCATATAATAAACCGGGATACGGAATTCGTTGTTGTCTGTTTAGTGTCCTAATGAATGGATTAGAAAAAACACCGGTGGAGCGGGCACTCCGGGGGTGGGAGGGGAATATATTCAAAGTAAATAATGTAAATAAACTTCGCCAATTTATTTTATCGTTATTAAATATAATTCTCAGAAACCTAGAATTTTAAAGGGACTTTTGCCTATTACCTGTATGAAATTAGAGAGAGGTTCTCCCCCCCCCCCCCCCCAAGATGTGCAACAGGGATTCAAATGTGAGACCTACAACTTCACTGCAGATCTCATCTGTCTGGTGACATATGGCATGGGTATTCCCAAATAATAAATAAAACAAATTATTTATAATGCACCTGCCATCTCTGCTAAGGCATTTGCACAGTATAACAATGATGATTACATCATAAAATATATAATATAAAAGCCAAATAAACCAGCATAATTATAAAGCTAAGATAGTATACTATTTGCTGGCAGTCTTTACAATAAAAAGTAGCTCTGAAAAATGTGTTTCGAGTCACTGGTTAAAACTGGTGAGGCATCAGATGATGCAGATAAATTCATGTGAATCTGAACGCACACAGTAATCCTCAACAAGCATTTATCTAAATACAGGAATTATGTATTCAGTCTTTACAAATCCAATCTTTACTAAGAACACAGAAGTCAACGGAACTCCTCACAGGGAGCTGTGCTGGCAGATCACAGCACAGGCTTGGGACCTATTAGAGCTTCTACTTTTTATACAGTCTTTACTCAGGCAAAACTCCCACTGAATGTTGCCTGAGTATGGATTTTAAGATCTAGCTCATCAATCTTTGATTACAGAATCTGTAGTATAGAAAAAAAAATCACAGCTGATCTGTTATGCTTATCATGCTGTTCTAATATCATTTTCAGGGGCAGCAGGACCATCCCATTGTTATACCTTTATACAGAGCCTAGCACAAAGGGGCCTGTATAAGTAATACAACAAAAGTTCTTTTGTCCTAGTCAGAAGAGAAATTTTTCAGACTTTACCACAAATATTTAAAATGAAAGAAAACATGATTTGACAAGGTGAGAAAACTCCTGCTTCAGGGAATTCACTGTACTTCTAAACATCAGGATCTTAAAAGTCAGCTTGAGCCTAGATCTCTAGCTTCAGTGGAGTGTCTCTTTTCTCTGCAAGTGGTGATCCCAACGCTTAAGGCATCTGCAATGCAGCAAACTCTGGTACTGGCTGCCTTCTTTTCTTCTCAAAGTAGTAAATGTAACCATAGGGGAAAGAAAAACAAAGATTGCCCAAAACTTTTATCTCATGTCCTTATCAAGCAATTTCTTGTTATGGTCATAATAAACAGGACTTTGAAAACATAAGGACAACCTTATCATATTCCCTGACACATGCTCAAGGATTTACTGGAGTTTAAGCACTTCAGTTTCCTGGTAAACTCTTCTATTTAGAATTCCCATTCTATTTCTTCCCTGAGTGATTTAAAATGCCATCATTCAGTTCAGTCTGTGTTCAATATTAGAAAGCTTTCTCCCACAATAAAGTTCTCTTTTGGTTTTCCATGTCCACAGAGCAACCAAAATTTCTTGTTTATTAAATTATGAAATTTTCAGGTATTCCTGATTCCTAGAGTTCACTGCTCTGAAAAATGCTATTCAGTGCTGTATGATTCTTTAGGCCCCCATGCTGCAAACTTTGATGCACGTGCTTAACTTTACACATGCGAGTAGTTCCACTGAGTTCAGTGCCGGAACACTGCAATTCACCCCGACTTTTCTCCTTGCAGATAAGCATTCTCTGAAATGGAGTCACAGACAGAAGCTGAGGCTTTTAATAGCAAGGTGGTGGGAACCCTGGGTGAAACACTGTCCTCAACTGAAGTCAATGGCAAACCTCCTGACTCTAGGCATGTGGTATTCTGGGAGATGTAGCTCAGTAACTAAGTAGTCATTTTGATGCAGGCATTTTCATTTGTGATTGGGTCAACAGATGTGATTTATATTTTTAAAACTAAAATACCAGGACGAGTTATCCGATTAGCTGCACCATATGTGATTAAGGAATTTTATATTGTCATTTTGATGAAGAGGAAGATTTTAATTATTTTGAGTGCAAAATCATTAGCTGCACCATATGTGATTAAATGATTTTATATTGTCATTTTGATGAAGAGGAAGTTTTTAATTATTTTGAGTGCAAAATCGTTACCAATCTCCTCCTGCAAAGGAAGAGGGATCAGCTAAACTTCCCAGACAAAAATCTCTCAGCAAGATTTAGTCACTGCTGGAGGTGGCAGAAGAGTAGACAGAAAACTGGCTCAAGTAATGAGTTTTATACTACAAGTTTACATACTTGTCTGTCATGCATTTTTGCAGATAACGCCTTATACTGACAGGTTTCAGAGTAGCAGCCGTGTTAGTCTGTATTCGCAAAAAGAAAAGGAGTACTTGTGGCACCTTGGAGACTAACCAATTTATCATCCGATGAAGTGAGCTGTAGCTCACGAAAGTTTATGCTCAAATAAATTGGTTAGTCTCTAAGGTGCCACAAATACTCCTCTTCTTTTTACCATACACACTGTAACCAGAGTGATCACTTAAGGTGAGCTACAACCAGCAGGAGAGCGGGGGGATGGGGGGGATGAACCTTTTGTAGTGATAATCAAGATGGGCCATTTCCAGCAGTTGACAAGAACGTCTGAGGAACAGTGGGGGGTGGGGGAGGGAATAAACATGGGGAAATAGTTTTACTTTGTGTAATGACCCATCCACTACCAGTCTTTATTCAAGCCTAAGTTAATTGTATCCAGTTTTCAAATTAATTCCAATTCAGCAGACTCTCGTTGGAGTCTGTTTTTGACTTTTTTTTTTGAAGAATTGCAACTTTTAGGTCTGTAATCAAGTGACCAAAGAGATTGAAGTGTTCTCCGACTGGTTTTTGAAAGTTATAATTCTTGACATCTGATTTGTGTCCATTTATTCTTTTACGTAGAGACTGTCCAGTTTGACCAATGTACATGGCAGAGGGGCATTGCTTGCACATGATGGCATGTATCACATTAGTAGATGTGCAGGTGAACAAGCCTCTGATAGTGTGGCTGATGTGATTAGGCCCTATGATGGTGTCCCCTGAATAGATATGTGGGCACAGTTGGCAACGGGCTTTGTTGCAAGGATAGGTTACTGGTTAGTGGTTCTGTTGTGTGGTGTGTGGTTGCTGGTGAGTATTTGCTTCAGGTTGGGGGATGGTCTGTAAGCAAGGACTGGCCTGTCTCCCAAGATCTGTGAGAGTGATGGGTCGTCCTTCAGGATAGGTTGTAGATCCTTGATAATGTGTTGGAGAGGTTTTAGTTGGGGGCTGAAGGTGATGGCTAGTGGCGTTCTGTTATTTTCTTTGTTGGGCCTGTCCTGCAGTAGGTGACTTCTGGGTACTCTTCTGGCTCTCAATCTGTTTCTTCACTTCAGCAGGTGGGTATTGTAGTTGTAAGAATGCTTGATAGAGATCTTGTAGGTGTTTGTCTCTGTCTGACGGGTTGGAGCAAATGCGGTTGTATCATAGAGCTTGGCTGTAGACAATGGAGACAGGCCAGTCCTTGCATTTGTTAGTCTCTAAAGTGCCACAAGTACTCCTTTTCTTTTTCCTTATACTGAGTAGTCAATGTTTCCCTTTTGAATTTTGCCAACCTTTTATAATCTCTTAAAACAAAGGTAACTTTAGTTACACCTCCCCTGTTCCTTCAGAAAACTACCCCAACCTTTCCCACGTAGTAGATGAAATCCTGGTCCCATTGATGTCGAGGACAAAACTTCCATTGATTTCAATGGAGCCTGATTTCACACTCTTTCTTTTGTAAGGCTCTCCCAGTGCTTGTCAGATTGTCTTGACTGAGCCCTCTCCTTTCTAATAGAGGGTTTTATTAAAAGCTGTTAGCCATTTTCAGCATATTGTTGCCCCTTTCTGATCCAAGTGGCTAGTCAAAATTCAGGATTCTGGGCACGTTCCAGATGGAAATAGAAACATGGAGTCTGGTATTTTCTTTAATGCAACCTTGTTTATTTACATGTATAAAGTCCTGCTCTTCTGAACAAAGGAGGAACCAAAAACAAAAGGAGCAATGTCTTAGCTTACAGCCCTGAGCCTCTTTAGCCAACATCAGGCCTCAAAGCTCTCTCTCTAGCTTCTTCCCAGGTCACACTGTGCTCACGAGCTACTGCTTAGCATTCGTGGTTTTGGCTTTTGCCTCCCTCTCTGTTCTCCACATGTGCATGCACACACACCAATACTCAACAAAACCCCTCCACTCAGTCCCACCTCTCAGCATAACGCTATGACCACTGGGAAGAGACAGAGCCTACGGATAATAAGTCTCGGAGCCCAGATCTACAGACTCAGAATCACTCATTGGCACTAAGAACAGCTCTGTAGACATTCGGGCTCAGGCTGGAACTTGGGGTCTGAAACTCCAGCCCGAGCCACAACATTCATACACCTGTTTTTAGTGTGAGCCCACGTCTGTAGACCCAGGCTCTAAGACCTGCTGTTGCTGGTTTTAAAATGCAATGTAGACATACTCTTGAACTCCTTGGGGGAGCAGGGATTGAAGCATCAGGAAAATCACATCCATGCAGAGCCAGTGCCAAATAACTTAGCTGTGATGAACGAGCTCCAAGAGAGTGTCAAGTTGCAGGTGGTCCTTGGAATCTCCACATGTAGCTTCTACTGGGCTGGGGTTACTGGTGAATAAAGCTCATTGATTTCAAGTGACAGTAACAAAGCAGCAGCCACAAGCAAATAATTACAATAATTATGCCATTTGGAGTTGAGCAGCATTAGGTTCTTCATTATTACTTCTTTTTATATTCCAAAGAGATAAATAATAGATTTTTCTCTATTGAAGAGATTTAATGAGCCTTTCAAAGCTTTAATATAATCAGCAAGTTAAGCTGTACCGTAGGTAGGAAGAACTGGCGTGCACACTAATTTAATAGACGTCAAAAGCAGTTAACGTTACTGTCTATGTCAATGAAAATGACTAACCAGAGCAGAACAAAAATGGCTTTCATTTACTCAAATGACACAGTGCCTCAAAATAATGCTTTACATAGGAGAACTAGGTAATAAAATTTGATAATAGTACAGCAGATAAGAAATCAGATAAAAGAATATTATTTTCACTCTACTTAGAAACAAGTCACTATACTTTCAAAACATTGTACTAATTCTGTGACTAAATCTGCCATGCAATTTTAGGTACGCAGGTTGAGTATTTTGATACTGACAAGCTGAGATAATATTTGAAAGCTGTATTTATTTCACACTATCCACGTACACCCACATGCTGAGGAACTGCAATTTCATAAAACTAACCTTTTTCTTTTTACATTCTTTTCAAGGCTTAGTCACATATGAAAAGATCCAGTAATGGTTAATGGAATTGGAAAACCCTTAATATAAGGCTAGAATAATACCACCCTTGCTCACCTTCTTCACACCAGCAGTCCCATTTAGCAAAATGGGATTTGCTGGCATGAGTAAGATGAGCAGAATTTGGTCTCATGTTCTAGTCTCACCGAAAACTTCTGAGTGCTACTTAAATCAGTCCTAGTTAAGAAACAATCTCTTAAAATGTATTTTGCATAAGCACATTCCAGTCAACAAAATAGTATTTAAATGGATGTATAACCTTGAATAACATGGAGATTGCATCCCAGTAGAACTTACATAGCATCTAATGTTTCCTCAGTCTGCAGTCTGAGCTCTGGGACCCGCCCACCTTGCAGGGTCCTAAAGCCCAGGCTACCGCCTGAGCCCAAATGTCTACACCACAGTTAAACAGCCCCTTAGCCTGAGCCCAAATCAGCTGGCACAGGCCAGCTGCGGGTTTTTAATTGCAGTGTAGACATATCCACTCTCACTGAAGTAGCTATTAAATGATGCACCGTAAATGTATTGGGACAAATGATCATAGTCCATCTATGGATCTGCATTCTTCACAACAGCTTTCCATATGCTAATAGTTTTCTTTAATCTGACTATCTGTGGTATAATATTTTATGCCATGGAAAGTTATTCCTTCTGGTATATATGTAAATTACTAGTTATAAAGGCCTGCACTCACCCCTGGAGTGCCCCTGACAGCCAGGTTGCAGAACCCCAGTTGTGTGTCTGTCTCAGTTCCCCTTCCTGTGGTTTCACTAAGTCCAATGAGGTACACATATATTGAACTGTGCTCCTTCAGGGGTCTAGTTTATTGAATCCAAAGGCAGAACATTTTATACAAGTAAACTTTCTCCCAGAGTCCTAGCTGGGTAGGGGGCAGGGCAAAGAAGGGAAAGAGGACCAAGTTAACATTTGTCCATCAATCCCCCTTAAGTCCATCTACCGCCTTGCTACTGAGGCCCTCTTGTCCTAGAGTCATCTTCTGGCATCAGGACCTTTTGTCATCAGCTGGGGAAGGGTTCCGCATCTGCGTTCAAGGTCCCTGCAGAATTCAAACCACAGCAACCCTTCAGTGGAACAGAACATAATTCCTTTGTGATCTGGAGTTCCTGCTGCTACCTGGTGAGGTCCTCCTGCTTGGGACCAAGTTTCGCTAGGGCTGGTCATTCATAGCTTTCTTCCCTTTCGGAGTCTCTTCCTTGGATACCTTTCCTGGTGAGCTGCCTCATCAACTGCCCTGAGAAGCCCTCTCCCCTTAGGAGCACTCTCTATCTGTGGTCTGCCCTCTGTCTAAGCATTCATAACCCTTTATAAGGCCCACGTGCTCCTTACCAAATTAATTGCTGCCCAGCTACTTAGGTAATTAAGTATCCCCAGGTGGGTCTGGGTTGGCTCATTCTCCTTAGCATAGCCTGTCACAGGTAGGCTAGGTGCCTGACCCCCTCATGGGCCAACCCCCATGACACTAGTTTTGTAATATTACTGCTCTGTAGCAATTCTGGATTTTTTTCCACAGAGTTATTACCGTTCCAAAAGAATTTCCTTTAAAATATAAACGGTAGAATATGCATACGTATTCAATATTTTGAATGTCACTGAGTGCTAATGAGTGATACTGATACTTAAATTTTTTTTAAAACTCAACTAATTCAAGATAACCATCCCAGCAACATTCTGTCTAATTATTATTTAGCAGTCTTCCAGCTTAGTAGACACCTTATATCAAGCTTTTCATTAAAAAGATAGCTCAATAAAGCTCACTCAATATTGAACTAGCTGCAATGACATGCAGATTATTTTCCTGAGAGAGTGTAACTTGTAGGCTTCATTTTCTATACCATTTTAAATGTTCCATGAGCCACCACCCAATTTCAGCATTCCACCATATACTGCATTCTAATGTATAAATATTGACTTGATTTAACTTGATTTGTTCGGTTTTTACATTTTCTGGCTAATTCACTGCCTTCTGAAAAGAAGGTAGCAATTGTCATGTCCATAATGACTATAAACCTGCAAAGAAACGTGCGATATGCGTTGAGAAATAAGGTGAAACTCTGGCCTCAGTGAAGGCATGGCAGTTTTCCATTACTTTAACGGGGTCAAGATTTCACTCCATTTATTCTTCCTTCTAGAAAAAACAATGTTTTCAAGATAGGATTTAGAGTAGGAGGGAGGGAAAGAGAAATGATGGAATGGTTCTGTCCTCAGCACACTACACATTTTAAAAATGGTAAATTTGTTTAATAACTTGGCTGAAAGCCTGAAATCTAATTAAATAGCAACCTGAAATTACTAAATTCATGGTTAGATTATAAAATTCACTTTTTCAGTGCATGTCCTTAATAATGCATTTCATCAGATATTAAAACACATACTCTGTTCACTAATGGAGTGATGCACTGTAACTTGAAGGATTACATTTCTGCCTCCAGTATGATAACAGCATAATGGAAGTTTGTCTCCATCCTACCTCAGTAATCATTGTAAATGAGCTGAAAATCTCAAATGCTATGGAAAAGAAATGGATCTCAAGAGATAGGAATAATACCTGTCTCAAAAGGAATAAAAATTAATTGTTGTTCTTCCCTGAGCCAAACTTCTCCCATGAGTCAATTATGGTTCTTAAAAGGTCTTTGCAATTTCATTTAACATTTAACTAACAAATGGTACAAATACAGACTAGGAGTAATACTTTCAAAACCACCTAAGGGCCAGATTCAAAAGGCATGTCTGTGCTTAATGCCCATTGATTTTAATGGCAATTTGGTGCCTAAATACCTTTAAAAATCTGGCCCTAAGTGACAAAGTCACTTTTGAAAATGGGATTTTAGCTGTTAAGTCACTTAGGTGTTTTTGACCCGAGGTTTCCTTTGCCTTTGAAGATACTACTCTCTCCACTGCCTTCCTACTACAGCTGATGTGAACAGAATCCAGAAGTTCACTATTCAACACCCAACAGCTGCCCATCTCAAAGAGCTCTAACATGCTAGCACACTCGTGGAACAAGCCTCCTCACCACCCAGATAATTTGTGGTCAGGTTACAGAAGGATTTGACATTTAGTTCTGCTGCCAGCTCAAACCAAACCAGCAGGTATTGATATGTTCCTCAGGAAACTCAATAGGAAGGAAACAACTGAGTCTCCAGCACCTTTAAAGCAAATACTGACACTCCTCCTAAAAACCTAAACCAACCTAACAAAAAACAACAAAAACCCTTATAATTTGCATGCCAGCATATGATAATCTCAGAACAAATTTCAGAAACAGCAGATGTGGTACATTTCTTTCTTTATGACATCCTATTATAGTGTAACCCTTCTGCCAGGTGGTTAATGTCAGCAAAAAGGGCCAGTTTCAATATATCTAGAGTTCCTCTTGACAAATAACTAAACTGGATTGAGGCCCCATCAAGAAACTTGGAAAAATTAATGTAGCTTCAACAGGCAGAACTTCCACACTTGCAAGCACCCCAAGACTGTGCAAACAAGAAAATCAGTGCAGGGGAAACAGAACACAGTCAAACTTGGGAAAATACAGCAACAGAATATACATGAACATAAACAGTAAAATACCCCACCCCGCCCCTGTCCAACTCCCTGTCCATCTGCCAGCGCATGTCCAACAGGTGGCCACCCCACCTCATCTGTCCACTGAACCCCACTTATGGTTTGGATCAGCAGGCTTCCATAATTCAAGTACCTCTTTGCAAATCTGTCTCCAATCCCAAGGGACCTAGGCTGGTTCACCTGGAGGGATCACCATCTAAGCCAGTTAGTTACTTAGTGTTAAAGTGATGGATAGGTAGGGCCCCACCAGAGCCCACTCAGCTCTGCTGCTGTCCTCTGCATTATCTCTCGCAACCAAGTCCCCCCAGAAGGGAAGCCAAAAGTACATAAGACCTTTAAGCAGAGTCCACGATGCTTGGAAATGAGCTCTTTGCAACAAGGTAAGAGCTACTTCCTTTTTCTGAGCCTCTCTGGGATCCCACAACCCCTCAAAATCCAAGTTCATGAGTTCTGGTGAATCCTCACTAGAGGATTGTTGGTAGGCAGCCTATGCAAATGAAGGTCTCTATGGCACCACTTTTCCCTTTTCAACAATACAGGAAGTAAAGAGCTCTTTCCCCTCTAGCTTCTGGACATAGGTCTTACAATAGGAACAATTTTCAAAACTGCAGGCATCTTAAAAAAAAACCACCTGCATTCTTTAAACATATGCACACACAAGGTCTCCTTGGAAAACTGTTTTTTCATATATAGTTTCTACAGCTGATCTCAAGTCCATTTCTCTCTCTCCCTCTCTCTCTCATACGCACGCCCCTTATTGACTTCAGTACATGTGTGCACAAGTCAGAGTTTAATGTGCTATTATGTGCTTAATGAGCTATTTAGAAAAGCTGGACGAGCACAAGTCCACGGGGCCGGATGCGCTGCATCCGAGAGTGCTAAAGGAGTTGGCGGATGTGATTGCAGAGCCATTGGCCATTATCTTTGAAAACTCATGGCGATCGGGGGAGGTCCCGGACGACTAGAAAAAGGCTAATGTAGTGCCCATCTTTAAAAATGGGAAGAAGGAGGATCCTGGGAACTACAGGCCAGTCAGGCTCACCTCAGTCCCTGGAAAAATCATGGAGAAGGTCCTCAAGGAATCAATTCTGAAGCACTTAGAGGAGAGGAAAGTGATCAAGAACAGTCACCAAGGGCAAGTAATGCCTGACTAATCTAACTGCCTTCTATGATGAGATAACTGGTTCTGTGGATGAGGGGAAAGGAGTGGACGTGTTGTTCCTTGACTTTAGCAAAGCTTTTGACACGATCTCCCACAGTATACTTGCCAGCAAGTTAAAGAAGTATGGGCTGGATGAATGGACTATAAGGTGGAGAGAAAGCTGGCTAGATCGTCGGGCTCAACAGGTAGTGATCAATGGCTCCATGTCTAGCTGGCAGCCGGTATCAAGTGGAGTGTCCCAAGGGTCAGTCCTCGGGCCGGTTTTGTTCAATATCTTCATAAATGATCCTGAGGATGGTGTGGATTGCACCCTCAGCAAGTTTGCAGATGACACTAAACTGGGAGGAGAGGCAGACACGCTGGAGGATAGGGATAGGATACAGAGGGACCTAGACAAATTAGAGGATTGGGCCAAAAGAAAACTGATGAGGTTCAACAAGGACAAGTGCAGAGTCCTGCACTTAGGACGGAAGAACCCCATGCACCGCTACAGACTAGGGACCGAATGGCTCGGCAGCAGTTCTGCAGAAAAGAACCTAGGGGTTACAGTGGACGAGAAGCTGGATATGAGTCAACAGTGTGCTCTTGTTGCCAAGAAGGCCAATGGCATTTTGGGATGTATAAGTAGGGGCATTGCCAGCAGATCGAGGGATGTGATCGTTCCCCTCTATTCTACACTGGTGAGGCCTCATCTGGAGTACTGTGTCCAGTTTTGGGCCCCACACTACAAGAAGGATGTGGAAAAATTGAAAAATGTCCAGCAGAGGGCAACAAAAATGATTAGGGGACTGGAACACATGACTTATGAGGAGAGGCTGAGGGAACTGGGATTGTTTAGTCTGCGGAAGAGAAGAATGAGGGGGAATTTGATAGCTGCTTTCAACTACCTGAAAGGGGGTTCCAAAGAGGATGGATCTAGACTGTTCTCAGTGGTAGCAAATGACAGAACGAGGAGTAATGGTCTCAAGTTGCAGTGGGGGAGGTTTAGGTCGGATATTAGGAAAAACTTTTTCACTAGGAGGGTGGTGAAACACTGGAATGTGTTACCTAGGGAGGTGGTGGAATCTCCTTCCTCAGAAGTTTTTAAGGTCAGGCTTGACAAAGCCCTGGCTGGGATGATTTAGTTGGGGATTGGTCCTGCTTTGAGCAGGGGGTTGGACTAGATGACCTCTTGTGGTCCCTTCCAACCCTGATATTCTATGATTCTATGTGGCTCTTCGACTTTCAGGTATTTGGGTTTGTTCCCTCTCAGTTTGGTAATATCTATTTCTTGTATTTATGGATTTCAAACACAACCTCCCTTTAATTGATGGATTAATTACTAGAACGAGAACATTTCAGCATTGTAAGAGAAATTCTTTCTAATCCACGGTTGCTTTGTAAGTAGTCCTTTGGTACATTTAGGGGATCATCTAATAGAGTGGAATTTTTGGTGCACAGGTAGTTCTGAGATGAACACTTTGTTAAATGAGAGGAGTGAGGATTCACTCATTTCAGCAGGACAGAAATTCAAAACCATTCTAAATAATTATAAAACAGTTTTATAAAAGCAGCATCTGTGATAAACTGGAAAACTTTCACCATTAGCCCTTGGCCATCAAAGACTAGAAACAGCCTGAAAATGACATTCATAATCTGTGGGGAACAGGGAAGGAAGCACAAACTTGTCTTGTCTTTTCTCATCTTTCACTTTCAGCTACTGGTTAAGTCCCATTGGAGGGAAGGAATTTCAAAAGAACAGAGGGCCAGAAATTAAAGGAAATTACCCAGAAATATCTGATCTTCTTGGAGAAAGCTGCTAGATCATTTATAGGGGTTCAAACATCAATTGTCTATTCAAAGACAAGTAAATTTTGTACAGTATATCTCTTCTGAGTCCCACAGGAAATCCTCCCCCAAGTCAAAAGACACCAGCACAGCTACTAATATAGTCTTTGGGATGCAGCTGCAAATGCTGCCCCAGTGCTCCCTTACAAAGTGGGTGGGGTTGGTGGGCAAATCCTAAATATGCTGGTCATATTCTCACCCCGCCCCCAAGCTCTTCCCCATATTACCACAGGAGGTGTGGCATTCTCCTACGCAGCCTCTCCATGACATGCAAGGGTAGGCAGAATTTGCCCCTAAACTGACCCTTGATCATCTCTTTCATATGGAAATTTTTAAGATGAATCAGTTACAGATGGGTTTTCTTCTTTTCCCGAGGTACATCCCAATTAAAAGTTATATGGCTACAATTTTCCACTGATCCCATGGAATTTGAGAGGCAAATTCTGTGAGAGGAAATTTAGCCCTGATTCTTCAATCTCTCAAGCCTCAGCAAAAATCAATTAATTTAATGAGCCTGTATCATGGCCAAAGAATGCTGTGGCCCCAAAAGAGAAATCCAAAGCATAACACAGGATTTTGTTACAATATAAACCTGTTATACCAATAAAATAAAAACCAGCAGGATCTTATTAAAGTGGAAAAGGCAAAATGCCACATTTATTGTGAATACAGAAAGAATCATAGTAAGCAGTTAGTTATAACTATAACAATCCATTCAATTTCAAATTTATTCAAACACTCATTCATACACACACACAGAGGTTCTGCAAGGTTATCATCATAGTTACCAGCTTTAGAGTTGCTCGTGCCAAGCCACTGGCCAGGTGGCCTGGACCCAAGGAGGGAGCAGGGCCTTGTCAGATGCTCATCTGATGCTCCTGGAAGTTGGTTTGCAGAATCAGACCCCAAAGTTCTCACTTTCTAGAGTCCTTTTTATAGGAATTTATTCCTATGCCAGTCTATGGGAATTGCTTCATCATGCTGTTGCTGAATCAATCAGCAGATGGCACGTTCCTGACGGCTCCGTGCTGCCAGATGCTATCTTGTTCTTGAGGCTGTTGGGTGGATTCCAGTCTGCCCTCCAGGGGTCCGCTGGCTGTTTCCACTTGACGCCTTCTTCGGCCGTTGGACACTGGATTCTTAGGCTGGCACCTCCCTGATCATTCATTTATTATCCACACCAAGCATCCATCCACATACATCCTTTATCTCTATTTTAAATCACAATTGTTAAGAAAGCGAGATAAATACAACAAAAGGGTGGGGAGACTCTGTGTGCTGTTTCTGTTGTTACAAAGTATTGCTTTGAGTCTCTCTCTGTGTGAGTAGTAGTTGTTACAAAGTATTGCTTTGAGAACAGACTATGTCTTCGGATGTACTAACACAATTAGCAGCTTGCAAGCTTCACACAGAGGGAGAGAAACAGTAAAAACAAGAGACCAAAAACCAAGAGACCTCTTAATTAGTAATACCCCAGAATTTAAACTATGGGGAATCAAACACATTTGTGATTTTAATACAGAACTTCTTTAATATGATCCAACACAACAAACCCTCCAATACTACAACTGCAGTCTATGCAGTGACATCAAATGTCTGAAGCAGAGCAGGCAGCTGATCAGTGACTGGGTTTCCAATTGTTTGTTGATCATCATTAAAAAGTTACACACAATCAAGCTGGTCTGTCAGGCTCACACTCAGGGCCTTAATATTTGAGTGTCTTGTCCCTTGAGTCAGCAGTATGAAAAGGAGAAACATTTTCTCATCTGGTCCTTTCTAGCAGACATAAAAGACAACTGGAGAGGTCACTGCAATGGTAGGAAGCCTTTAATGGAAATCGTGAGGGAAGGTAAAAGGTGGTATCTGGGGGGAAAAGGGGCAGGTACAGAGACATTTTACAGGCCAGTTTTATACTGCACATTTACAGCCAGGATTATTATTAACCTACAGCAAACTTCTAGCCCACAATTTACAATTCCCTAAGATCTAGTGTATATAATATACTCATCATATAAAGGCAAGTAATCCATTAACAATAAGGAGGCAGATGACCTAGATTGATCTAAACATAATCTCCTTCAAATCATAACCCAGCTGCAACTATCCGATGTCACCAAAATTTCTGTGGGATATTTTTAACATATTAATATTACACACACACGAACTCTGCTGCTCCTGGCAACATTTTTCTGTGCTAGAGTAGCTAGTTTTTCATCTCACAGCAAGTCAATGCACATTGTTCCAGCAACATTTTAGCTGCTCTGCTGGTAACACAACACAATCACAGAGCTTAGCTCCTGCCCTGCAGGCCAGCACATTCTGCCTCTAGGCAGAAGCATTTCCCATCTGGTCCATGCCATACCCCAAGATTTTTTGTCTTGAGGATAATAAGTTCCCAGCAGAGAACCATGTTTTCTCCCCGTGAGCAGGGTCTATCATTTGCAGTGGCACAAATCTTTCTGGAGACACACCACTTCAAACAGCTACATGGACAAGAATTAGGGTGCTAAGCATGGAATGCAACCTGGAATCTGTCACATGGCACTCAAAATGCCAGACCTTTCTCCATCCCCTTGCTCAACACATTAATGCTTCTGGCTGGGATTTGTTTCTACCGCTCTCCAATTATATTTCCTCCATTCTGGATGTACAAATCAGAAAGATATCGCTAAAAAAACCTGTCTCCGACAAACTCCTACCTACCCTTTCCTGGAGAGTCCTCATCTTCAAGGCTTCACTGAGCTTAGGCTAAAACAGTGTCTTAAAACTATTTTTTAAGAAATGTCTGTTCCCATCCACTCTTGCCTCCAAACTGTAATACAGTATTTTGCAGATGCCAGGATTGAAACATGTTTAAGTTTGGTTGTGAAGCCAGTAAAGACTGGACCCTAGATAATACAGAGTGGTTAAAGTAGATGGAAGCAGTAGGGGGAAACTCAGGCTGCACTATCTAAGGAGGATGGGGAGCTGTGGGGGAGCACCACTTACCCAAGAAAGGGAGAGGAGGAGGAAGAAGAATAGCTGTGTTTCCCTGTCTCCACACTGTAGTCCTTAACAATAAAGGTCTTCCTGTAAGAGGGAGTTCATGGTGTTTCCATAGGATTTCAAGATACATTGATCATCTACTTTTGCATATGCATGTGCTCCATACTCACTGAACAAGTAGGATGGGCATATGAAAGAGAAACACACTTTTCTTCATAAACAGCATATGGGTTAATCAACATTTCTGGAAAATGTTTAACAGGCTGCGCCACTGAATTCCCCTGCAGGAATCATCCTCTGCATTGACACATTGAAATTAGCAGGTGTTGTAATGTATATTATCTATCTATTAAATCCCTAGTTTCCAGACCCTTAATCATCAGTATCCCACTAGGAGGGCACTTTTCCAACCAGAACTAATTTCCTGAGTATCAGTGTAAAGCTGTTAAAGCCAAGATGGAATTCAATCTCTTCTAGTTTTGCTGAACTATTTACTTCTAGCTTAAGAATCTGTATAGCAAGCATTAGCCTAGAAGGATTTCTCTAAGCATTTTTAAGCCTCCAACAATACTGGTTCTTATCACATGTGCTTAGCTACCTTGATGTTACAATATTCTTGCTAATTCTCTAAATAAAAGGCAGTTTGATTCCCTGTGGCTGAAATTTGGAAATGCAGTCATTAAGAGCCAGTTAGACACTCTAGCATAGTCTGTTACTGAGCTGTTGTCCCGTCTTGAATAAATCCAGAACTGGATATCACACTGTTTTCACAAATGCAGTTAGTTTCATTATTCGTGATAATACTGCATAACGTGCTAGTAAAACCGATGACATCCTAGTCATATGAAACCTCACTGCCACACTGAGTAACTGTATCCTTGATGAGAGCTGGAGAGAGACTGCTCATTTTTTTCTGAAGACAAACATTTTTGAAGTAGTAAAATAAAAATCAGCAACAGTCTACTGTCAATAAACAGGGTAACATGCCTCTTTATTACTGGCTTGGTTCATATGCATGCATTTTGCAATCGACACTGTTAGATAATTGTTTAGTGCCACATGGGGAGCACATGGATTGTTTTTCTGCAGTCTTCTTTGTTTCTTGATCTCTCCTAATATTTTCAACAACAGGCCATGGCATTTTTCTTCCTGGTCTCAAGACGTTCTACACACTACATCACACCATGAACCAGGCCAGCACCAATCATTACTAGGAACTCCTGCATGACTCTGCAACCCAAGCACCTCTGGTTCTATGCTTTAAGGACACGCGATGCTGGTGTAAGAGCAAAATCAATCTGTCTAACCTACCTGGAACAGGACTTAGTGAAATATTTACTCAGTTGATATGCTTGCTTTGCGTGTGACATTAGCATTGTCCTCCTAATCTCTATAGCCTCAAACTCTACTATACCTAGGGGCTGCATGTATCTATCAATGCACGTATCATCATGCTTTTAGACTCTCTGAATGCCATCTTTAAACTGCTGTTTCACTGACAGTGTCTGCTTGTCACCACTATACTCTATTCTGTATTTGTTTTATGTATTTTCTAATATTCTATTCCCCACCTTAGCCCTGAGAGTCTTTACCAGCCTCTGATTTTTATTGTTCTATAAAGCCAGATTCTGGTGCAAGTCTCCATGTTGCACACCATTAAGAGCAGGCCCAATCCTATTAATACTATAATTCAGACACAGTTGGTGAGGGTAGTCATTGATGCCAGGTAACACACGAATTAAAAACAGAGTTTGTATCAGAATTAGACAATCACTGTCCCCTAGACCTCACAATACAGACTATTTTGCTTTCCAACTCTTTTGATACCCTGGATGCAGCCAATATACATTACTGAAATTCTTGATGGGATGACCAGGTACACCTGAGATAGTCAGACCTCTAGACTGCAAACAAAGTCTGTTATTCTACCTTCCACCTCTGATGGTGATATTTCTATATAAGGCACTGAACACACAAAAAAGGATTGCAGCCCTGTGGATAGCAGTGATTCATGAGTTTAACTTTAAGGGTATGAGAGAATCATAACTCAGGGGATACAGAGGGCAAGCTATGTGAGATTTCTTAGATAACTGAAATTGACCCATAATTCACTAGTAGCCATGGGAAATTCTACCACTCATATAGCTTTCATAGCAACACATCAAATCAGCTGGACGTGAAATGATTTCAATACACAAATCCTATCTGTGAAATATCATATTTAATTATTTATTACCATGATTGTTCCCTATGCACATCAGTGAATGAGACATTTTGGCAAAAAACAACAGCACATTTTTCTTCTACTGTAAGATTTCAAACCAGTCTAAATCTAGTTGCCTAGTGGAACAAAAGTTTCTATGATCTCATAAAATTTGAAAATTTTATAACTAAAATATTTAATATATATTTTCGGAAGTGTACCGAAATCTTAAAGAAAGGCACCCACTCTAACTTCACAGTCAATAACAATTCTTCCATGGTCTATTTGTATCAAACACAGTAATATCATCTGTATTTGTGCTGATGTTCAATTTAGTTTACACCTCGGGAGCAATGCTCAGATTCCACGGAGTAATAATTGACACAGCAGGAAAACACTGGATACTGGTTCAAACTCTGCTTTCAAAGTCCAGCCACGCCAAAAGGCGTTGCTATCAGCTCACAGGCTGGCAAAAAACAAAAGATTTCTTTTTCAACCTGAAGGGTCAAAAGTTCAGTTCACAGTTTCAAAGGAGAATCTAATCGGAAGGGGTCTCTTGTTAAGTAGCTTGGATTTTTAATTATTTTAAAATGTCTTATTTATTTCCCTCCAACCTCAGCCACATAACCTATTCCCTTTTTGAATGTTTTCTACTGCCACAAAGCAAAACCCTGGTAAACGATTAGTTTTCTTTGTTATGGTTAGCTTCTGGCATTAAAAAAAAATCATCCAAATCAGTCCTGATAGTAGTGCAGCATGCAGGCCTACTAATTTAAAGAAAGGAAAAGGAAAAAGTTTTATTTATATTACAACTGTACGTAGAGTCCCCAATCACATCAAGCCTCATCATGAGGGCCCTACCAAATTCACGGCCCCTTTTGGTCAATTTCACAGCCATAGGATTTTTAAAATTGTAAATTTCATTAGTTCAGCTATTTAAATCTGAAATTTCATTGTTGTAATTGTAGGAGTCCGGACCCAGAAAGGAGTTGTGGGGGGGAAGGGGGGGTCGCAAGGTTATGGGGGGGGGGTGCGGTACGGCTACCCTTACTTCTGTGCTGCTGCTGGCGGCAGCGCTGCCTTCAGATCTGGGCAGCTGGAGAGCAGCGACTGCTGGCTGGGAGCCCAGCTCTGAAAGCAGAACTGCCGCCAGCAGCAGCACAGAAGTAAGGATGGCCTGGCATGGCATTGCCACCCTTACTTCTGCGCTGTTGCCTAGAGAGCTGGGCCCTCAGTCAGCAGCCGCCACTCTCTGGCAACCCAGCTCTGAAGGCAGCAGTGCAGAAGTAAGGGTGGCATGGTCTGGTATTGCCATCCTTACTTCTGCGCTGCTTCTGTTGGGTAGCTGCCTTCAGAGCTGAGCGCCCAGCCAGCAGCCACAGCAGCCCAGCTGTGAAGGCAGCACAGAAATAAGGGTGGCAATACTGCAACCCCCCTAAAGTAACATTTTGACCCCCCTGCAACTCCCTTTTGAGTCAGGACCACTAATTTAAGAAACGCTGCTCTCCCCTGTGAAATCTGTATAGCATAGGGTAAAAGCATACAAAAGACCAGATTTCATGGTGGGAGTCCAGATTTCACAGTCAGGGACACGTTTTTCATGGCCATGAATCTGATAGGGCCCTACTCATCATGCTAGGCCCCGTACAAACACACAGTAAAAAACAAGAACTGGCACCGAAGAGCTGATGGACTTAATTATTTAAAGCAATTTCTAAGCTTCACAACCACAGTTTTCATTTTGACTGTCCGTCATGTTTACTCAGACCTAGGGGAGACCAGAATTTCATGCTAAAATATGAACAAATATTGCTTTTAACATGCTAATGCTATGGAAAGTTTTCATATATACAGTTCTCTTCCTATTCAAGTGTTATAATCCACAACTCTCCTCACAGGGTAACTAATCAAGTGTTTCTTATCCTTCTCTGAATGAATTTTCAAGTGAAGGGTGTTTTTTGGACCAAGATTGAAAAATGATCATATTTCATAAATATCTAGAAAAAAATAGTCAGCTTAGTGGAGTCAAGTGGCCTGGATCTAATTCTAATCATTAAGATGATGAAAATCCTGAAAGGCGGCTTCCCTTTATCTCTGTGGCATGAAAAAAGTAATCATCAAACTGAAGATCTTGTAAAAGATGAAAAGTGAAAGAATAGTTCAGAACACACACACCATCAATACATTGAAAAATTACCGTCATATATCAATAATAAATTAAGCTTACTAACCGCCACATTCCAGTGAAACTGTGCATTGTGCTCACACAGCGAGGTAAAGCTGGAGGTTTGAGTCCATCCATTCGAATAATAAGAGCAGGAATACCAAAGAGAACCAGGTATTTCACATAAAAAAACAGTACTTGAGCTAATGCCAGGCCACCTGAAAGAGAACATGCCAACGCCTTAAAACAATAAGATAATGAAAAATTTTTAAAACATTTTTAAAAATCTTACTGATTTTTTCCTCATTCAAACAATCCATTATCAAAAAAAGAAACATTTTTTGATTAATAAGCTCTATGATACATACATTTTATAATATAAGAGCTATAATACACTTAATATAATATCTATGACCTTAAATGCGCACACAATAAAGTGGTATTCTTTCTAGTACGGAGATGTAACAAAGCATCAGCAACTCCACTTTCAAAATCTCCATTTGGACTTCAGGTCTGGATTGGTATGATAAGCAATAATTCACTTGTGTTAAGCTGAAAAATCAAGATGTATTGACCCAGGATATAAATATTTACCTCAAGGGACAATAAATCTTGATGTCTGCCAAAACAAAGTCAATACACAGTCTGTACAGTATTATTACATACACTCTTCACTTGTCCCTCCAAAATGGGTACAAATACTGTTACCTTTGTAGTATCCTGGCAGGCCCAGAGAGAGCCCACAATGTCAGACTTCTTGTGTGCACTAATAAATCAGAGAGAGAAACTCTATACAACCAAACATCTTCCCAGAATATTCCTTCCTGGCTCAATATGAACACAGACTGCAGTACTGGATCTCTATCACCTCCATTCAGTATTTAAACACATGCCTTACTTTGAGCACATAGGATTGAACTGCTCACACGCTTAGCGATGGGCACATCTTAAAGTTGTGTACATAGTTAAGTACCTTGCTGAATCCTGGCCTATGCGATTTCAGGGAGCCAGACCTAGAGCACAGAAGTTCAGCATCAGAATCCAAGACATGGATTTTTTTGGTTATGTGCGTACCCATGGCCCAAAGCCAGAATATGCACAAAAAGGAGTAATCCTCATTTACACTGGCGTGAGTTCAGACAGTGAATTCACGGGTGTCAACCATGCCAATAAGGGCTGTGGAACTGTTCCTTCCATTTGCATTTTTACATAAAAAAATGTATTGGAGGGAAGACGGGGGATAGAGGGTTATAGGGCGATAAGCCTGATTTAAATATAATAAAAGTTGCCAACTCACACAATTTTATTGTGAGTCTTGTGATATTTGGTGTTTTCCTTCTGGGATCTTGTGATTACGTAAGAATCTCAGCTTTCATCAGTTACAAAAAGCAAAGTTTCTAGCCTACATGACTGTGGAGTAAAGCTTGAAAAGTGTTCTCTGAAGACTCAAAAACCAGGAGGCAAATAAAAAGAACCCCCAAATTATTTTCTTCAAATCTCACGATTTTGGGGTACAATTCATGAGATTTGAATGTTCATAACTGGCTACACTGGTGGCACATTATTCTCCTCATGATGGTTTTGCTGAATAAAATTTATTTGACCAAATTTCATGAAGAAACAAAGGTCAGTAATACTAAACACAGGGGCACAGATCTTTACTCAAGTTGGTATTTACTCCTGCATACAGTCTTATTGAATGTAATGAGATTAGTTGCATGAATAAATGCTTACCAACTTTTAGAGCATGGTAAAACCTATCCCATTGTCGTCAAATTTCTGTCATATGGCAGAGCAAAAAGAAAAACCCAACATTTCAAAGAAGTTTTCTTCCTTTTTGATGCATTAATTTCTTCCAGTGCCATTAACAATCTTGGTATTTATTTTACTATGAATGTAGTTATTTTACTGGAACTTTGCACCAGACTTTACTACGAGACTAAACTTTCTATATTGGTGTGATAGGGCAGGGCCCACCTGGGGTGCCTTCCAACAGCAGGCCAGACAGCATGACAGTTATAGGTGTGCCTGCCTCAGTTTCCTCCTGGTCCGGCCATAAGAGGAACAGTCTGTCCAATTCAAAAGCCCATCTCTAGGCATAACTTATTCTTGTACATGTACAACCGTCTATAGAAACCTCATGATAAAACCATTCTCCCAAAATCCCAAAGAACAACATGTTCACAACAGTTCTCCATGCCCCCTCCCGAGACAGCATTTCTATCTCATCCTCCCAAGAGTCCATCTCCAATCCATTCCCATACTCTTTTGTCTTTGTCCCAAGGCCCCATTCTCCAGGCCCCCAGCCTGAGAGGTTCCAGATTCAATTCTCCCCCACAACACTTCTCTGGTAGTCCCAAGACAGGTCTTGCAGGATAGGGCTCCCAACACGTTCCACTCACCCAGAGTTCCTGGCCCGTGAGTCCTACCCCAGCTCAGGGAACTTCCCTTCAGAGTTCTGGGCTCAGATTCATGCAGTCCTCCACTCAGGCCTTCTGCCAGGGGATCCTCCTGTAAAGTTCCACTTACCCAGGCCTCCCTGCGTGTGAGTCCTACCTCCTGCTCCTGGAATCCACCTTCCAGCATCAACCCTCTTGGCTCAGTTTCCCCTAACCAGGCTGGTTCCTCTTTGGGTTCCTAGGGCCATTGCATTGGTCCTGCTTTGAGCAGGGGGTTGGACCAAATGACCTCCTCAGGTCCCTTTCAACCCTGATATTCTACGATTCTATGACATAAGCTCTCCTATAACTCAGCAGCAGTTCACCAGCACTAGCTAGTCCTCACCAGTAAATTTCTCCACCTTTTGTTCTTCCCAGTGGTTCTCTGTATCAGCTCTCCTCTGCATCTCCTGTTTCCCCCTGGGGCAGCTTTTACCTGCGCCTTTCCTGACTCCCTTTAGGTGCCTTCTGTTAGATGCCCCCAACTGGGAGGCATCTAACAAGTCACTGGTTCATTGGACCCTGCTCCTTCTTAAAAGTACTGGTAACCCTGAGACAAAAAGTGATGTTAAAGCTAGATATCAACCCAGGATTCTAGATTTCTATAAATAAAATGAAGTCTACAGTATTTTCCTCATGGAACATAGTAGCCTAGTAGTCAACCACATTTTCAGCCCAGAGTAAAATAAAGAACCAAATTACAGCTTGGCTACCAGCCAACTAGCAACAAATTAGATTACTATTAAAGTGATCTACAATGCTACCTGTCTGGTTTGATTCCTGTCTGATTCAATTTCTCATTTCTGTTCTAACAGTTTTTATTTTAAGACCTAAGTTTTGATTGTCACCTGCACAAACTGCTTGCAAAAGCTTCAGCAAATTATGCAATGTATCTTCAACAATATGTGCTGCATTCATAATGTATATATTACGAATGTAAATAATGGATAACGATGCATCCTACAATATCCTAATGTCTGCATCAAAGGATACATCACAACCTCTTCATGAGCAGCTCTATTAGCATAGTTTTCAGAACAACGCTGTCTGACTCCAGACAAAGTAAGATTAAACTAAATCAGACTGGGAGCTTGAGACACCCAAACTACATTTCCCATGAGGCACTGTGGCAGCATTTCCATATCAATATATTTTGATTTACAGATGAAATATTTTTATTTCCAGCCAAAATATTTCAGTATTCAAATTTCTGTCAAAAATCGAAATCAGTGCTCCTAAGTAACATAAAGCAGGCCGAAGTGTATTACCAGTGAATCTAACCTTAAAAGTTAAAATTAAAAAGTGATTCAAGGTTAATATTAAATACCTTCCACTCATTAGCAGTATCGTTTACCTTTGGATTTCTTGAGAGTAAATAAGAGAATGTTTTCTGAGTGCCAGGACTAAAAAAATCAAGGTGGTTTTCAAAGCACATAGCCCTTTTTTCTGCTTCATAAATCATCTTCAACAATGTAAGTTCAGGAGTAACTGGCAATTTTCATTGGTGATTCATGAGAAGAACAGACTTCCCTTTTGAACAGCTACATTGACCCTTGCATTGTCACCAGTTTAAAGCAGTTGTTTCTGTCAGTAAATAGGACAGGAAGATACATATAGTGCAGATACATAGAACTGCAGTGTGGTTTGAGGTAGGGTATTTAGTATGGGCTGTTTTTTTTTAAACAAACTGACTTTGCAGAACACCACCACATTTTAAAGGAATACTGACATGAAGTGTAAGTCAAACAACAAACAGATTTTCGAACAGCTTTCATCTGGTGGCTAAAGTCTCCCAGATTCTAAATATAAGGTTGTTGGGGTTCCTATGCGGGATCTTCCCCACATTCAATACACTGCTCCTCTCTCCTGGAAAAGCCCAAAGGAGGGGGAAAATACTTCAAAAAACTCTGTGAGGGTCACCTCATGGAGCTGGAGCCACATTCTCTCCTGCAAAGGTTTATGGCCTAACACAGTGAGGTGTGTGTGGTGGGACTGCAGCCTGTAAAAGTTAAAAATGAAAACCCTCACAGATAATTAGCTCACCCTTCCATGCATATCCCCTTTGGCATCAAAACTCCCTCCCTCTCTCTGCCTCCCATGACAATGCACTAGCCCCCATCTCTGAGGAGCACAGAAGTCATGGAGAGGAGTTCAACATAACTCTTAGCATCATTAACTGCCTCTTGGATTTTCACCTACAAATTCACCAGGCCCCCAATAAGTATACCACAGTGAACAGCCACTCCCCTGATATGTTTCACTGATCTAGGTGCATGTCAATTACTCTGGGTAAAAAGAAAACATGGTTATTTAATTTATATACTCAGAACACTGAAAACATGTAAATTTGTCCTTTAACCGTAAGGCTTTCCAATATTAACCTTCTGACAGAAGTTAATAACTACTGTGGGCCTGATTCTCTACTCTTTTACACAGTTTTAGGAGATCAATGAAGTTAAGCTGACATAACATTATAGTAACCCAATGGAGAATCAAGCCCTGGGACCTTAACAGAAAACTCATAGCTTCTTCCAAGGGATTTCCGCACTTGCTCCCTCACAGCTCATGCCTTGTCTTTCTTAACCCTGAGTCCTGTTTAACAGGAATCAGCAGTTTGGTTGTCCTGAGTAGGCATACAGTAGAACCTCAAAGTTATGAACACCTTGGGACTGGAGGTTGTTCATAACTCTGAAATGTTCGTAACTCTGAACATTATGGTTGTTCTTTCTAAAGTCTACAAGCGAACACTGACTTAATACAGTTTTGAAACTGCTTCAGTTAAACTATGTAAAATAAAATTGTATTTTTCATTAATCAATATAGGGCTTACTTAGAAGAAAGCAGGACTGATTCTTCTCTCCGTTATACCAGATTTACACAATGCAACTCTAATGATGTCAGTTACCCCGATTTTCCCTGAGACCTGAAAAAGGCCCATCTTCTTCAAATTGTTAATTATTAAATCAAAATATGTAATTTACCAAGCTCCGAATGAATACAGTAAGCAGACATTTACCTTCTGTTCACATTGAATTTATAATGACAGTACAAAAAATGTTAGGACCTAAGTCCCCAATGCCTGAAACGTTACAAACATAAGGGCCTGTCTACACTTGAAAACTGTTTCAGAACAGACTGCCTTACATGCACACACAAGTATTTCTTTCAAATCCTCTGGCTTTCTAACCCACATCAACCAACCCACTTTGGAAGCAGGTTTACTGAGAATCAGGATGATTTTTTTCCACAACAAGGTAGGTGTAGACACATTCCCATTCTGAAGCAATTGTTTCACATCTGGCAGTCCTCCCACTGCTATTGTACACTGCTTTGTCAGCCACCTGGGTCAGCCTGTTTACTGGTGTGCCGTCTACTGCTCCGGGGTCATCTTGACCAGATGTTACTTCCGCCATTTCAGTGCCGCCGAGCAGTCAGGTATCCCCCACCCCTTTGCAATTCCAGCTCATAGTGAGTTCACACCTCCAGAGCTGCATGCCAATTGGACAGCAGCCGTGCCCTATGTTTTCACATGGCACTGTGCATAGGACTTCCTTGCCCTCCCTCCCCGTGGAGAGAAGTGCATCCAGACCCACCCAAACAGCAATCACCGACTGGAATAGAGAGGTCTACGAGCAGCTATCAAATGCAGGAGAGGTGGCATTCCTGGGGCATGAGCCAGTGCCACAAGAATGGAAAGAAGTTTCAGCTGAGTTATAAGAATGTTAGGGACAACACCACCTGGGTGAGAACTTCACAGTGTGCCTACTACAGGAGCTGGGCCCCATTTTTTGGTAGAGGTTCCACCAGCCAACCACAGCTTCTTGTGAGTTCCACCTAGGACTCCCACTTTGATGCCAGCCAGGATACAAAAGCCAGAGGTGATTAACCTTGCAACACAGGATCTTGTCGGCCTGCTCAAGCCAATGAACCCCAAGGCTCATACAATGCTGGAGACCCCCAAATCACAGTCAGAGGGCCAACTGAATCACAACAGAGACCTAACCTGGGATGAAGACTTCTTCCAGTAAGTATTATGTGATATATTACAGTACAACTGTACAGGAGGATTTAAACTACTTACTTCTGGGTACTGCCAAGGCACCACCATGATGGACTAGCCTCTCTCTCTCTGCCTCCTTGGCTTTTAACACTCCCCCCACCTAGAGCTCCGAATGGCAGTTGTGCTGGAGAATTAAAACAGTACCATTTATTTCTCAGAAATAACACACAACCCCTGCTCAAGTGTCCCAGGTCCTCCCCATGCCCCACCATGCTGCTTATTGCTTCTGCTCCCTCCCAGTTCTATTCGAAATGGCCACACTCTGTGGGTTACAAATGAGATGCATTGAACAGTCACACATTTATAGTAGCAGCAGATACAAGAAAGAAAAAGCCCCAGAATTTTTTTTTTCTGGCTCATAGTTTCTCAGTTTTAAGAAAACTTGAGTTGTTAGGACATAAGTCACCCAAATCAGGCTTGAGACACATTTCAAAAAGGGTTTCAAGGCATTCATTCAGCCCCTCTCCCCTCCTCCTTTTGGGTTACTGCGGAATTCTATTTATTTTTCACTTTATGCTGATCCACAGATATTAAAAAAAAAAGAAGAAGTTAAGGCAAAGACAATGCTCTGTTTTGGACACACAGATTGCACAGCAACGCAGCTCCCTCACCACTGCCCATATAGCTTGTGCTTCCCTTCCACTGCTGCACCAGCTATAGGGGCACCATCCTGGCAAAAAGCAGCAAGGCGTATCTTCTTGGTTTGCCTATTGCCTTTTTGATCAAAATCTTTCCCTGCCTTTTAGGGACACGCCTCAGGGTAACATCCTTGAACAGAATTGGTGCACATGCAATTACTAGCCTTCCCGTGCTGCCCCCTGCCACAACCCACTGGTGACACACAAAGACACACATGCAACCACAGGCCTGGACCTGCTGGTGCTTCTTAGCACTCTCTGCCCACCAGCAGTCTGCATAGGTGCACATACAATTATTAACCGCCACACCTGGTGACCCAAGAACCACATGCCCCTTCCCACAATGAATTCAGGGATCTTGCACAAACAGGGAAGAATGTCTGAAAACATCTGATCTCCAAGCTCACCCCAGCTTGGGAAAAAGCATATGGGAATGGAATTCTGAAACGGAGGAAAAAAAACACTGGACCATTACTGTCATGGAGACTAGAATTTGAACAACGGGGTTAGCTTTTTCTTTCCCTCCCCAGCACCTGACATGTTGTAATGACCACAGACAGGGGTGTTATCTCTGGGGGAACGGAAAGAGGACAAAGGGTGAGAAAACGTTTACCACCTTGCATCTGCATGCCAGCAGAGGGAGCAAGATGAAGGAGTGGAGGGCAGGTTTCCTTAAACAAGATACAAAGAGAGGGGGATGACGACAAGGAACTGGCTAAGGGCCTGCAGCTACTGGGGGTGATGGAGAGACAAACAAAGAGAGGGGGATGACGACAAGGAACTGGCTAAGGGCCTGCAGCTACTGGGGGTGATGGAGAGACAAACAGTCCTGCTTCAGAACATAGCGGGACTATGTTCACCATCCTAACCTACCCATGTCCTAGGGTTGCCAATTTTGGTTGGACATATTCCTAGAGGTTTCATCACATGACATAATATTTAAAGATTAATCTTTAATTCCTGGAGACTGCAGGGCAATCCTGGAGGTTTGGCAACCCTATCATGTCTTGCAGTCCTTTCCCTTTGAGAGCCTGGCATATCAGAATACATCCTTGACTCCCACAACACCAAGACACAGGCCAGTGAAGGGATTCACGCCCTGCTGGGGCACATCCCTGCAGCTTTGCCTGCAGATTAGTTCTCTCCTATCTGGCACCCCACCGCCCCTTCAGTTCTGACCTTTCTCTCTCACTCTCTACTCTGGTTCTTCCAGACCAGCTGGCAGCTCCAACAATCCTGTGCCATTTCTCAGTGACTACTAGGGAAACTCAGACCTGCCCTCTACAATGGGTTCCAGCCCGGGGACCTAATAATGAGCAGCCAAGGTCTACACAGTCCCCTTTCTTACTGCAGTTTCCTTGGGCTTCTTCCTACTCTGTCTTCTCAGGCTTTCTTTCCCCACAACTCCTCTGGGGTTAACCGTTCTTCCATGACTTATTCTCCTTTTGGGTTTTATGCTTCTAAAGAATGATTGCAGACATTCTCCTTGCAGCTTCCTGCTCTCCTGGCTTTACACTCACCGGCCTGCTCCTGCCCAGCTGGGCTTCATACTCAGTTAAGCTTGGCTCTCCCGCCAGGTGCAGCCAGATAACATAATTGGCCTCTCAGGCACATTAACCCCCTTCAGGGCCTGCATGGGGTATGAGCCTGTTCATAATAAACACCAGGAAAACCGCAGCACTCTGTGTTTCCTCCATGCTGCTTGACTGCTCTTTGAAAATGGCACTGGCTCATGAAAACAAGTTTATTGGTGGGGTGAAAGGAAAGTGATCATGGGATTTATTTAGTTTGACCCTAAGTCCCAGAATTTCTGACAAGTTTCCCCACAGAGAAAAATCTCAAAAAGGATAGAGCCTAGCAGAGGTTCATTGCACCATAAGATGTCTTCCCAGAATGCTGAGCACTTGTTTTGAAACAAAGCAGCACCATGTGGACACAATGATCCCAAAGAGAAGTGGCTTAACTCTGGATAGGAAGGTGGGGTGGAGGTTCACACCACAGTTGTTGCAGATCACAAAACAAAAATAAACAAAATCTGAAACTCCTTTTAAGTATAAACATGCCCTAAACCTACCTGCCCTGAGTCATCCCATTACATTTGGATGGTAAAAACATTCTTTAAATATTTGCAGGATTGAGCCCTAAATAACCAACAGTTAACATGTGAGTAAAAAAAATAAATACAGGGTATTTGTGCTTTGTAATAAAACTGGGTTAACTACCAATATCTGCAAGATCCTGCAAGAGGCCTTATAAGAATTCAGCTTTTTCTTGTTTCTTTTTATAAAGCAGTGAACTGCTCAATGTTTTAGAGAAGAAAATCTCATTAAGCTTCCTGGTTTATGTTTGTATTTCCAGTTTTCAAAACAGACATCAGATGCCAAATATTTTATCACATTCTCCTCATCATCTTGCAGGATGAAAAAAAAAAAAACAAGCAAACAGATTACTTTGTTAGCATTTCATTACCATTTAGATGGATGCACAGACACCACCATTTCAATAGCAAAACACTGTGTGCTTCTTAAGAATGCACTCAGAAATTCCTTTCCTGTTCATGAGGTTATTAGAAAGAGAATCATAAGACACCAGACACAATACTCTACCATCTGGTTTACACAGAGCATTATGTAGACTTCACTTTTTTTATTATGTACGTATGTGAGGTTTCACTCTTTAAGGCATCCAAAAAATCCTATTTGTAATAAACCAACTTTCAGATAAAATGTCATCATTAACCTCTTGTATTGATGTCATTCTACATTATTTTTATATAAAGAACTCACACTTGTTATGTACAAGGGAAAAATCTAGTCAGGAAGCCTATTTAATAAGTATAGCAATGACAATAAATTAAAACTGTCAACTGTACAGTCTTCACTAGAAAAGATGGTACTGAGTAAAGACTAGTGGGTTACACCCACAGCTGATGTAAAGTGGCCCATAAAATGCAAAAAATGTTTTCAAATTGTATGTATCTATTGTGTATGCACGCACACATGTATATAATGGCAACCATTTCTGTAGATGCACAAGGGATTGAACCAGGGACCTGCAGGGTCAAAAGTCTGAGTTGTTACAACTTGAGTTAAAGAGCCATGTCTCCATAGCTCAGAACTGTAACAACTCATTTCCTCTGTGGATCAGGAACAGAGGGAGAACCTGGAGCACATACTCATCAGTGGGTGATGCATACGTACATTGAATATACACATACACACAAACGTAATCAAGTTAGCTGAAATAGAACTGTTTAAAAATTATATCATGGCTCTTTCCAGAATCTGTATCCCCTCCCTGCCATTTTTCAGTTGAATTTTGGCTATTGCTACCTCCTGTAGTTTGTGAGACTGATGTCAAGCTTTTATCAGATGAGCTGGAAAGGGAGAAGTATTGAGTCACCATTGTATGTACCTATCCTTTTAAATATAAAAATCTATAAGGCTAAAGGTGGAGTAGTGCAACTATACAGAAATCGACACTTTATAACCCTGAGGTTTTAGAATTAGATAAGTAAAACACACATGAATGTACTAGTGAAGAGCAGCAGTCATGCCCATTTCATCAGAACAGCAGAAGCCAATATTAGTTTCTCCTACCTAGACAGGGACTATAGCAGCATAGCTACAGCACTATACCCCAACTGGAGATCATCCTCAAAGAGGGGAGAATGGTATAAGAATAGAGACCACATACAACACAAATTACGTCTCTACTCTTACCTTTATGCTTACAACAGCAACACCTGAAGAAACACTGAACTGGGGGAGAGATCCCGGCCTGGAGGGTTCCAACTAGTAAAGATTGTAACGAGCATATGGTGAGAAAAATCTTTGCTTTGAATCCATTTAGCTTTAAGTTAGATATGAATCTGCATTTTATCTTTTATTTTCTTTGTAACCAATTCTAACTTTTCTGCCTCATTACTTGTAATCACTTTAAATCTATCTTTCTGTAGTTAATAAACTTGTTTTATTGTTTTATCTAAACCAGTGTGTGTTTGGATTGAAACGTTGGGAACCTCCACTTGAGATAACAAGGTTTGTGCATATCATTTTGCACTGATGAAATGATGGACCTTATATGAGCTTGCATTGTCAAGTGGAGAGCTGGGCAGTACAAGACGCACATTTCTGGGGGAAGGTCTGGGACTGGGAGTTTACTGGTGTTGCCCTGTATGCAACTCATGAGTGGCTAGCCATAGCATTCATGTCATTCAGCTGGGAGTGATTTTGCACGCTACAGGCTGTGTGTGAATTGGACTGGAGTGGTTGTTTTCACAGCAAAGCAGTATAAAAGGCACTCCAGATTGGAGAATTGAAGGGACCCAACTGTTCAACAGTCCAGATTGTACCTTAGGGTACATCTTGTCAGGATCCTAACAAGGGCAGTTGGGACCAAGGATCAGAGCAGGGTCAAACATGAGGCTGTGAGTAGAGGAGGAGTTTGTGGTCAGGTTCCAGGACAGAGTCGATACCAAGGGGTCAGAGTCCAAGTCAGATTTCTGGGTCTGGATCAAAAGGCAAAGTCCAAATCAAGCTAAGGTTGAAACCACAAGTTCAAAAACAAGAATGGCTGTACCAGCTACGGGAGCCTAGTGTGTCAAGTAAACAAACATTTCTGTACCTTTTAAAAGACAACTGATATGGCCCCTTAGTGCTACTTATTTTATGTTTTATACTACTCCAAGTATTGTAATCTAGAGATCCCTGTCTGTAGCATGTATCATGGGAAAATCCACAGTGCTTACTACCACCTTCTGGCTTTTTCTATTATTTCCTCCACAAACACACACAAAAAATCCTTAGCTCCGTTTAAAAACCAGGGTTGCTCTACAACAAACACATGCTGCCTTTAAACCTATCGAGTTACTTTGCTGAATATACTTAATTAAAAACACTCGTCAGGTTATTATTTATCCCATCCCCTCCTGCCCTCTTTGTTTGTCTCACTCAATCCCACCTCCATGCCTTCTTCTACACCACCCCATAAACCTGGGTCAGATTTCTTACTCTCCAAATGTTCTTCCTCTCTCCACTCAGATATTTTCTAAAACCCCAACTGCTCCACAGGAACTATATATGCTAACAACAACATGCAACATTGCTCTCTGAATTACTGCAGCACCTGTATGTGTTTTATACAAGCTCCTCAAGAGCAGAGATTTTTTGTTATGTCTAGTGAAGCATCATGAAAATCTTTGGCTGACAGCCACCAGGAGATCACAGATCCACTCTCCCCCTCTCGAATTGCACCACAATGGGGTCCAGACCCTTTGAGGAGGACTATAATCTCTCTTTGGCTCAGCAGTGTTTTTTTTTCTACTCACTGATGTTACTGGGGAGGAACTGGAGGCAAGGGTTACTATGGGGATAATAGGTGTGGGTCTCTTCGGCTATGAGAGGTTATACCATATTAAGAGAGTGATGAGCTGGTTAGCTTTCTGAGCTTCCTTCAGCACAATGGATCATGAGGGTGTTGTTGGCACACCTATGGTCCCTGGAGGCCACACACAATAGCTCTTCTCCTGAGAGAACTCTCACATGTGATCACATAAGGTTCTCCTCCGCCACCCCTCTCATTCTATGTGTATGCTATGCAAAGCCATTAGGAGAGTCAATGAGGAGATACAGGCCAAAGAGTTTTCAATGTGACATTCACAGATGGCAACCAGATTCATTGCTCTTTCTCACCCAGCCCAAAGAGTGCAGCAAAGCGTCTTTCCCAGCATCTGAGCAAGACCGGGGTATCGATGGGAGCAAGATTGCGGAGACACAATCTGGAGAAGACTGAGGTCATTATGATGTACTGGGGTAATTATCTGGAGGACTTCACAGAGGCTAAGTCATACCCCTCAGTTGAGAGTGTTTGAACCTGGTTTATAACCAAAGTTATCAGCACAGAGATCTGATTAAAGTCTCAGCTGCTCTCAAACAACCTCTGTCCAGGAGGGTGCGACATTTCCCCTTGGACGTGCAGTTTGCCCCCATGGTTTGTGCTTTGCCACCTCTAGACTGGAATATAATAATGTGTTCTATGTGGGGCTACTCCTGACCAGACATGCCAAACCCGCAGAAAAAAAACGCAGAAATTGGGCTCGTTTTTGGCTTGTAATTTGTTTGGCTTGTAGCTTGTGCTTGTTTGGCTTGTAGCTTTTTTTTTTTTTTTTTAAATCAGCTCCCAGCAAGCAGGAGTAAGGGGGGGGAGAGAGTCAGGGGTGCACAGCAGGCCAACCACATTCCCAGACTGTACACATGGGGGGATCTAGTCACATAGAGTGTTGGGGTTCTTAGGGATTGGCTTGTTTTGGCCTTGTTTTGAAATGGGATTAGCTTGATTTTTGGCTTATTGTGAAAGTCAGGGTGCTTATTTACCGCATGAAAGTTGGTAACTGTGCTCCCGACATGCATTCAAAGCAGCGTGAGGTAGCTAGCTTGTTAAATAGAATATCTCATTGTGATCACATGGCATTAGTTCTCCAGTATCTGAACTGGCTGCAGGAGTAGAGGTGTTTTTTTGGCCCTGGGACTTTCCTCCCTGAGACATACTGCTGCAGGTGAGATCAACAGAGGTACCTGTGCTGGAGTCCCTCTTGTATCAAAGAAAAGGGGCTAATGGCAGCACATTCTGTGGGAAGAACTCTCACTTTGAAATTCACTCCCCTTCCACTCCCCAGTTTAAAACAGCCCAAGCTGATTGGCCTTCCAGACATCTGTTTGAGCTGACATTACAGAGCTACAGCAAGTGGGATTTATGTATGGGAAAGAGCACACGGTGCAGGAGATTCTGATGTGTGTACTGACTGCTGGAAGGAATAGGGAAAGGACAAGTGCTGCTGAGTTGGGTTTCATAATGATTTTTGAATTGTATTTTTAGTTAATGGCAAAGACACATGAATCCCCCAGTGAGCATTCTTTTATATTGTTGTATTTAAATCCAGATAATTAATTAAAATTAATACAAATAAGGGAAAATATAACAAAACAGGCATAGATTTTGTGCAATTTGGTTAAGGAGCCTAAAGAATGAATTTCTGCTTTCCAGTTATAACAGATAAGGTTCCCTAAAAATAATCAATGTGAAAAGCTCAAAATGCTGCTGCCCAATTAGGGCAGCCCTCCAATAATCTTGCCTTTAAATGCACAAAATCCAAAGAAGAATGCAGAATGGCACTTGCTTTCCTACTTAAAGATTTGATGCACTGTGAAGGTAATTTGCTAAATCTCAAAGAAAGTTGCTGATCATACTATTTCAATAGCTCACTGATCCATAAGGCTCACTGCATTACTGCTCAGAGCTACAGTGGCTGCCAGGAACATTTATGTCCATAAATAGATGACCAGACATAAATTAGGAAGTGTCGGTGGAAGAGTAATACAGGAAAACAGTGAGGGAATGGAAAGAACGAACAGACAGGTTATTTACTTTAATCATCTATACACATTTTCCAGTATTATTACCATCAATGTATTTAACCTAAAGTTTGAGAGTCACAAATATAATTGCAAGCAACAGTAATTTCAACAGAGATTTCAGGGCTAAATAAATACTCCACAGCACTTGTATTTAAATAACAATATCAATTCAAGAGACTTTCTGTGTATCATTGTTCATCCCATAGGCAGGCTTTATTAACTGATATACACTGAACTGATATACTTTTCTCTGAGTTTATTATTTTGCAATATGCAGCTCCAGATAGCTGAACAATTTTATGCAAAGAAACAGTGAGCAAAGTGCTCTGGAAACATCAGAACTACCATACCAGTTTAGACCACTGCTCCATCCAGTCACCAGATGCGTCAGACACACGTGTGGGAAACGCTGCAATAGGCTGTTATGAAATAATCTGCCCCTAAGGAAAGTTTCTTCTTAACACTCATTAGTTAGCGTTTGGCTTATGCCCTGAAGCATGACGATTTAATATCACTTCCAGACTTTTGGGGTTTCTCTCAAATCCTCACTAATGTGCAATTCTGCGTGTTCTAATTAGTCATAAAAATGTCCTATCTTTTTAAAAAATCTTACTAAGCTCTTGGCCTTTATGATATCTTGTGGCAATGAGCTCCACAGGCTAATCGTGCATTGTGTGAAAAACTTTCTTTTTCCATTTATAAATTTGCTGCCTTTCAGTTTCAATGATCCCTTATACTTTCATTATAAGAAAGGGAAAATACCTTCTCTGAAGCCTTCATTATTTTTGTGTAACTTTATCATGTCACTTCTTATTCATCTCCCCTCTAAACTAAACTCTTCCAATATTTTCTCTCTTTCTCTCTCTCTGCATAGGGAAGTTCTTCCATCTCTGTAAACATTCTTGACACCCATTTTTCACCTTTCCACTATTTTTGCTATATCCTCTTGTAGACTCTCTTGCCAGCTTCCTGTGTCTGATATACTTCAAGTATGTATTGTTACTTGGTTTAATCCCCTTCAAATTCCATCGCAGCCCTGCTAATTCCCTTATTACATATTGACTGCTGTAGTTTATGCTCCTTTCTATTGGCTATGCTCACATTTTAGGGAGATGAGCTGGAAAAATTGGGTCATAGACGTAAGAAAAGACTATTTTGTCCAGTACCTTGCTGAGGAAAGAGAGGCTGGAAACTGGAAGGTATCTAGCAAGTGAAAGGTCAAGCAAGGCTACAACACAGTTTGAAACCCTTAGATCTTCTAATGATTAATATTCTAGAAGTCCCACAGAGGGTGTGTCTACCCTGCAAAAAAACGACTCGCAGCAGTGATTCTCAGACCCTGGATCAACAATCTTGGGCTCATGGAGCTCGTGCAATGGGGCTAAAAATAGCAGCATAGACCTTTGGCCTTTGGCTCTGAGACCCACCCCCTTCACCGGTAGAGCCCTGCATGGATACAAAATGTATATCCACAGATCCAGCTATCCACGGAGCTCTACCAGGCTCTACCAGGAACCACAGTGGCAAAAACAGCAGCATGGTGGGGCCAACACTCACAAAAGCCAACACCCCACCGGGGCAGCTCCTCCGGCGTGGCTGTCTCACCTCCAGCCCCACCCACTGGGGTGGGCAGCTGGCTCACAGGTGGCTGTCCCCAGTCGGACTAGTGTGTGCAAGCGGCTCGCATGCTCCCAGACAGGAGTCCCTTCCACGCAGCGGTCTGAGTATCCTGTCCGGGAGCATGCGAGCTGCTTGCACACACTAGTGCAACCTGGGGCAGCTGCCGGTCAGCCTGGTGCCCACCCCAATGGGCAGAGCTGGGAGCGATACAGCCAAGCCGGAGGAGCTGCCCATGCAGGGTGCCGGCTCCTGTGACCGGCAGCCCAACATGCTGCTGCTTTCACCGCTGCAGTTTCTGGTAGAGCCCCGCAGCTCCATGGATATCCACCTTGTATCCACAGACAAATTCTGTATCCACACAGGGCTCTACTCCTCTGGTTTCATAGTCTTGGCTCCAGCCTGAGTCCGAATGTCTACACTGCTATTTTTTAACCGCCGTAATATGAGCCCAGCAAGCCAGAGTCAGCTGACCCAGGCTGAGACTTGCTGATGTAACTCCATTTTTTTTGGCAATGTAGACATAACCATATAGACAGGTTAGGTTAGCTCAGCGTATGAAGAGATGAGGTCAGTGTTGGCTTTCATGAAGACAGGTATGAGAGAGGAGAGAAATGGCTAAGGCTGTGGAGCTGCAAGTGAATCCAGAAGGAATGAGGTGGCTTAATCCCAGGAAGATGTAATGTGACAGTAATACAGCGAGGGTGGACGCTGATTTATAACCAAGAGCAGTGAGAGAGGAGAAATAAGCTCTGCTGAAGTTTCCACCTAAGCACATACCTGTTTGAGTCATACATGAGGACTCAGCCAACAAATCAGCAGATTTTAAAAGCAAAAGCACTTTTCAATAAATTCATTAACACTGAAGTGTAAACACTTCTTGGTGTTGGATGGCATTTGAACCTTTAGCTTTGGGCTTCACAACATACTATCAGTGTGCAGGTATCTAGAACAGTCACATACCTTTCTGTGCATTATTTAGAGAAACTCACTTGGCTAGTTTCCTGCTACAAAGGAGACAATATTTATCTTGATGATTGATACCTGCTCGCCCTAGGCGCTATTTTATTTTTTAGTTCTATGTATGTGTGAGGGAGTGAATAATGACAGTGAATAATGGACAATGTACTCCAGGTAATGTTAACATTTCTGTGCTGCTCTTTTGTTAGCTTTCATTTTTAAAAAACCCAAACTACAGTGTTTCATTTACAGTACATCTGTGACACAGCAGAAAATGGTTCATATTTTTAAATGCTTTGACATTTTTAAATTAACACTGTTACTATATAAACATTTTATATGCTTATAGCTGTACCTTGCAGGGACGTTATACTGAACCTTTTTATGACCAAAAAGCTATTCTGATTATGCTCCTCTTACGCATACTTTTGACCATGGCAAAGCGTCCCCAAGATTTACCGAGTTACCCTTTGCTCAAGTTTTGAGATGCTGCTTTTATCCACATTGACGGGTTTCATTGTATATCACTCCAAAATATTCAAGAAAAATTGGAAGGGCAATTGTAACATCCACAAGTTCTACATATTTCCATTACATGACCTAATTACAGGTTATTACAATACTACGTCACACTTCGCTATGAAGTTTACAAGTTACTGGGGGCAGTGATGCAACACCTAATATACACAAGATGATACACACAGCTTTCAATCTGCCAAGAGCTAAATGGATATTAATAAAAAATGGGACACAAAAGAAAACAGTGGCACAGGAACCTTAATATCCCATGTGGTTAATCCTTTAGTACAGTGGTTTTCAACCTGTGGTCCCAAAGGGGTCCACACCTCCATTCAAAATTTTTTAGGGGTCCACAAATGAAAAAAAGGTTGAAAACCACTGCTTTAGTATCAACCATCTATTTCCTCAGTCCCTCTTTCATGTACGCAGTTTCAATACTATGGAACCTGAGATAAAGGTATTATTTGGGTCTGTACAAGGAACATTAAAGGGTATGTAAAGCTCTGTATAACTAAGAAAGGATCAGAGGAAAACAGATCTACTAAATACTATTTACAAGGACAGTCGTGGAATTTAAGCCTAAAATTTCCTGTGTCTTAAATCTGTTAATGTGATTTGACTTTAATGAGAGATGAAGCACAATTATTGTGATAAACAAATAGCCTCAGATTGTCAGAACTGGACAGAACTGAAGCACTTGAATGTACCTGTAAAAATGTCACATTTTTTCATCGCCTTGAAAACTTAACTGAACCCTACTGTTTAACTACCCATCTTCATTAACTACACTGTCACTTGTAATCCCTCTGTCCGAGTGTCCCATCCCCCATTAATCACACCTCTTCTAAAAATAGGCTCTCCAAAGGACTATTATTTAAGTTCAGATTATCATATTTTAATCAGACTAGGGAAGTTTTACAGTACAGACTTGCTTTGAAATAGACTTTCATCACCTGAACTTATATTTTAAGCATTTTCTAATCACCAGCTCTAAATGAGTTTTAGTTATTGAAATGTGATACTGATTGCATCAAATGAATATATCAGCATCCTAAGCTGCTCCTCAAATAGTAATTTTTTTATTTACTGTTTTAATACTGTTGAAAATTTACACACACACACACACTTCTTGAATAGTTGTCCCTTAAACTTGGACTCTTGCATCTATTAACTGGTCAGCATTTGATTTAACATGTTCCATCACTTAACACTGCAAAGCTTCTACCCTCTGAATATAGAAGACGTCAGCAGCTACTGGATTTAATTGACTGAAGAACTCTTGTTTGGAACAGAAAATGCTAATTCAGAATCTCCTTTACAAATGTTGATGGAGTTAGGGGAGGGGAAAAAAGCTTGGAGGAAAACCTCTTATCTTTCGGTCATGTACACCAAACTAGCTTTGAGAGGACATGTACCACTGCCCTCCACTGGAGGGAGCACAGCTTGCTCCCTGCGAATACAGATGCCATCTATTGGCCCAGGACTGTTAAAGACTGACATCAACTGCTGGGCTGAATTTCTGTTCATAGGTTCATAGATTCCAAGGCCAGAAGGGACCATTGTGATCATCCAGTCCAGTGGTCACCAACAACCGGTCAACTGCAATCAACTGGTCAATCCTAGAGAATCTCCCAGTCAATTGCGATCTCAGGTAGTGTAGTGTGGCTGCCGCTAAGGCAAACTCCCTGCCTACCGCATACCCACGCCGTTCCTGGAAGCAGCCAGCGCAGCCCCACGCCTGGGGGTTGGTGGGGAGAAAGAGGTCTCCCTCCATGCGCTGCTCCTGCTTGCAAGCACCACCCCCACAGCTCCCATTGGCCGGAAGAGTTGCGAGGGTGGTGCTTGCAGAGAGGGGCACTGCGCAGAGCCACATGCCCCCCAGCTGCCTCCCAGGGGCACGCTGGCCCCTTCCAGGAGCTGTGTGGGGCTGCCTTAGGCTCGCTGTGCTGCCAACCAGAAAGCACTGGGCAAACCCCCATTCCTGAGCCCCCTCCCAGAGCCAGCACCCCAGAACCCCTCCTGCACCCCAACACTCTGCCCCAGCCCGCACCCCAGAACCCCTCCTGCACCCCAACACTCTGCCCCAGCCCGGACCCCTCTCCCAGAGTTAGCACCCCCTACCCCCTCCTGCACCCCAACCCTCTCCCAGAGACAGCACCCTGTACCCCCACCAGCACCCCAACACTCTGCCCAAGCCCAGAGCCCCCTCCTGCACCCAAACTCCCTCCTAGAGCTTGTACCCCTCACCCCCTCCTGCACCCCAACCCCCTGCCCTAGACTCAGCCCAGAGTCCCCTCCCACACTGTGAACCCCTCGGCCACAGCCCACAGCCCGCATGCCCTCCCAAATCCCAACCCCCTGCTCCAGCCCAGTCAAAGTGAGTGAGGGTGGGTGGGAGAGAGTGGTGGAGTGGGAGGGGCTTTGGTGAAGGGAAGGGGCCTAGGGGAAGGAGTGAGGTAGATCCTGGTTTGCCCTTAGATTCAAAAAAGTGATTTGGGGCGTTAAAAAGTTGGAGACCACTGATCTAGTCTGACCTCCTGTATAGCACAGATCACAGATGATCAAAAATAAGCTATAGGACTGTACTTAATTAATGGTCTTGTGTACCACCGTACTCAGCTGGACAGAACTAGATTTTCCCTTATGTACTTACAGCAGTGTCACCTAACTAGCTGAGGTAGTGAGAGGCATCTCCTTTGCTTCAGTGAGCAACACGTCTGGCTTTACTGAGCCAAAGAGTTTGTGGGGGGGGGAAGTTCCCCAAAGGTACACATCACAGAGCAGCAGAAGATCTTAGCATCTGTGAATGTAACGTAACTACAGCTTGAATGTGACTACTATCAACATCTTTATACTGCACTCATTATAATATTTAGGCATCTATAATCAAATTATCATACAGCCACCAAAAAGAAAGAACAAGAAACTGAAAAAGAGCTGCGGAAAAGTTATTTTAAAATATTAAACATCTGTCTCTCACACATATATACACAATGATGGTGATCATCATGAACTAAACAGTATATACACAGATCATTGCCTTCCTGCCACCTTGTTTTCTTCCAGACTCCCTTGCTCTAACCCAGGGGTGGGCAACTTATGCCACGTGTGCCAAAGGTGGCCCATGAGCTGATTTTCAGTGGCACTCACACTGCCCGGGTCCTGGCCACCGGTCTGGGGGGCTCTACATTTTCATTTAATTTTAAACGAAGCTTCTTAAACATTTTAAAAACCTTATTTACTTCACAAACAACAATAATTTAGTGACATATGAAAGACTTATAGAAAGAGACCCTCTAAAAAGGTTAAAATGTATTACTGGCACGCAAAACCTTAAATTAGAGTGAATAAACTAAGAATTGGCACACCACTTCTGAAAGGTTGCCGACCCCTGCTCTAACCTTTTGATCTATTTTGTCTTTTTAGAATAGTAAAACAGATTGGAGGGGAGAAAAACAGGGTAGGAAGGAAGAATTGTGAAAAATTTCTCACTATGTTTTTCCTTTTTCTCCTCAAAACTTCAAATAATTTCAATCAGCTCTGTAGTTGGCATAAAAACAGGGTGAAAATTTCATCTACATTTTTTCAATTTGTTTTAACTTTTGAATTTGAAAAATCACAAAATCATAGAAGTTTAGGGTTGGAAGAGACCTCAGGAAGTCATCTAAGTCCAAGCCCCTTCTCAAAGCAGGACCAACACCAACTAAATCATCCCAACCAGGGCTTTGTCAAGCCGAGCCTTAAAACCTTTAAGGATGGAGATTCTACCACCTCCCTAGGAAACCCATTCCAGTGCTTCACCACCCTTCTAGTGAAATAGTGTTTCCTAATATCCAACCTAGACCTCCCCCCACTGCAACTTGAGACCACTGCTCCTTGTTCTGTCATCTGCCACCACTGAGAACAGCCAAGCTTCATCCTCTTTGGAACCCCCCTTCAGGTAGTTGAAGGCCGCTATCAAATCCCCCCTCACTCTTCTCTTCTGCAGACTAAATAACCCCAGTTCCCTCAGCCTCTCCTCGTAAGTCATGTGCCCCAGCCCCCTGATCATTTTTGTTACCCTCCACTGGACTCTCTCCAATTTGTCCACATCCTGTCTCTAGTGGGGGCCCCAAAACTGGACACAATACTCCAGATGTGGCCTCACCAGTGCTGAATCGAGGCGAATAATCACTTCCCTCGATCTGCTGGCAATGCTCCTACTAATGCAGCCCAATATGCCGTTAGTCTTCTTGGCAACAAGGGCATACTGCTGACTCATATCCAGCTTCTCATCCACTGTAATTCCCAGGTCCTTTTCTGCAGAACTGCTGCTTAGCCAGTCGGTCCCCAGCCTGTAGCGATGCATGGGATTCTTCTGTCCTAAGTGCAGGACTTTGCACTTGTACTTCTTGAACCTCATCAGATTTCTTTTGGCCCAATCCTCCAATTTGTCTAGGTCAGTCTGGACCCTATCCCTACCCTCCAGCATATATACCTCTCCCCCTAGCTTAGTGTCATCCATGAACTTTCTGAGGGTGCAATCCACGCCATCCTCCAGATCATTAATAAAGGTGTTGAACAAAACCGGCTCCATGACTAACCACTGGGGCACTCCGCTTGATACCATCTGCCAACTAGACCTCAAGCTGTTGATCACTACCCGTTAAGCTCGACAATCTAGCCGGCTTTTTATCCAAAATATTCAAATGGTCTTAATTATAATTTTTTAGGGGAAGCAAACTCTGGCCTTGTGTGTCTATAAAACATTTTTTGGGCACTGATTAGGTAATGAATAAATAATTAACAAGTATATTCAAAGTAAGTAATATTTACACTGACCTAAAGTCCAGTAGGACACTGCTTCCAGATGTGAAGAACTACTGTATATGGCATGGATATACATGAGATGAATCATCAGCTCTGCCAACCACCACCAAAAGAAAATGCGAACTATGCCCAGCAGTAATATGCAGAGGTTACTCTTCAAACTGCAGGCTTCTGGTCTCTTCATCTACGAGAAGAAATCAAAGTAAGTTACATTGTGTACAAATGACCAGACATTTCATTCAAATAGACTTTTTGATGCCAACTTTTAAAATTTAACTTCTTTTTATTTATCTGCATGATCAAGAGCACTATTTTCAGTGTGGTGTTTGGGGAATTCTCTATTTAACCTTTCAAACCAAGTCACAGTAATTAATCAAGTTAATGGAAACAGTGAGAAGGAGAATTTGAGTGATACGCACAACATGTTTTCAGTCACTCCCACAGGACTAGAAGCAGTATTGACAAGCACTCAGTTCCATTTTTGTCTGTTGAGGATCTTCCCACATGCGTTCAAATGGAGAAAAGGGACACTTCCCTTATATATCCTGTCTATACTACAGACTTGTACTTCTGCCAGTTCAAGCCACAATAGCTCAGAGCTTCCACATTAGCCATCCCGATTCAAGTGCATGGTGCACTGTCACCATACATGCAGCATACTTTGACAGCGCTACAGGCCTTGAATCTATCCCATGACGCAGCTCCCTGAAACAGGTGTATCATGTTTTCATCTGTTCACATTTTTGATTTGCTTTAATGGATGCTCCATATGGTTCAGTCCTGCAGGGGTATCTATGTATCCCAACGAGGGCAGGAGATGGATCACCCTATGCCCCCACATTATCAATTCAGATACCCTGTCACCCCACTGCCAGACAAATTCTGAGCCTGGGGGCAGCAAATATGTTGAATGCTAAAAGAAGGTTGAGGGGAGATATTGCTCCCTATAAATATATCAGAGGGATAAATACCGGAGAGGGAGAGGAATTTTTTAAGCTCAATACCAATGTGGACACAAGAACAAATGGATATAAACTGGTCATTGGGAGGTTTAGACTTGAAATTAGACGAAGGTTTCTAACCATCAGAGGAGTGAAGTTTTGGAATAGCCTTCCAAGGGCAGCAGTGGGGGCAAAAGATCTATCTGGCTTTAAGATTAAACTCGATAAGTTTATGGAGGAGATGGTATGATGGGATAACATGATTTTGGTAATTAATTGATCTTTAAATATTCATGGTAAATAGGTCTAATGGCCTGTGATGGGATGTTAGATGGGGTGGGATCTGAGTTACCCAGGAAAGAATTTTCTGTAGTATCTGGCTGGTGAATCTTGCCCATATACTCAGGGTTTAGCTGATGGCCATATTTGGTATCGGGAAGGAATTTTCCTCCAGGGCAGATCGGAAGAGGCCCTGGAGATTTTTCGTCTTCCTCTGTAGCATGGGGCACAGATCACTTGCTGGAGGATTCTCTGCTCCTTGAAGTCTTTAAACCACGATTTGAGGACTTCAATAGTTCAGACATAGGTGAGAGGTTTTTTGCATGAGTGGGTGGGTGAGATTCTGTGGCCTGTGTTGTGCAGGAGGTCGGACTAGAGGATCATAATGGTCCCTTCTGACCTTCGTATCTATGAATCTATGAATGCCATCGTATTTGAGGTTGTTCAAGGAGGGCCTGATTTAATTATAATCCTCTAATTTCTAGAGAGCTGCCACACTTAGAAGAATACAAGTCCATTTTAATAAAACCTGTATCTGGCTCTGTGAATTGTACCCTAAGTACCTGATTCAGCAAAAAGTATCTGCTAACAAATAAACACAAGCTTCTCAAAGAGCACATGAAAAGAAAACTTGATGTTTCTCTCAGCATGTATCTACCACTGACGTCCCTCATTTTAGTGTCTCTTCACGCATGGGAACACAGGAATGTAGGAACTGGCAGACTGGATCCGTCCCAAGTTCCATCTAATGCAGTATCCTGTCTCTAACAGTGACCAGCATCATATGCTTGGGTGTAAAGTGCAAGAACCACAGCAAGCAGAAGGACCTGGAGAACAGCCTCAAAACAAACCTACAGCACTAACATGTATTTTTAACCACACAAGTGTAACCATGTTATAGAATTTCCTCACTGATACAAGCTAACAGAAGTCACTCCAGGGAGATAAACAGAACTACAATATCTTCAATTAATAATCTATTCCCCTTTAACATCTGTTGGGTTAATTTTTTCCAAAGAAAGCACTTTACCTTCAAACTTGTACAAAAACCCTGGAATTTAAAAATTCTGACAGGAAAAGCTACTAAAATAAAGCAAATTAAGAGACAAGAAATTTACTTTTCTCCTTAGTTTCTTTCAGTTCACCTTTAGGAGTAGGCTTTGAGTAGCTGTACAACATTTTGTTGTTCTCATAAAAAGGCATTAACTATCTTTGAAGCATTTAGTTAAATAGCCCTTGTAAAGGAAGAAAACAACCTACCAGGTCATCTATTTTAAGGAAACCATTTTAATAAGAAAACCAGGCAGGGGTCTTAAAGTAGATTTTTCAGTGCCTGAGGGACAGCTAGTAATAAAAATGTAGGGTTTTCACTCAAGGTGATCTCCCACAGAAAGCCTGACCCGAAGCCCACCGAAGGTAATGGGAGTCTCTCAACTGACTTCAATGAGCTTTGGAAATAGGCTCAGAGACCCTAAACTCTATGGGCTCCTGACACTGTCCTGAGAGACTAAGGTATGCTTTAATATGCTGTGTAATAGGGCCAGGCATTGTCAAAGAACAATCATGGTATACACCAGAGGTGGCTGCATTTAAACCATCAAGTGATGCATATAAGCATTCATATATTATGTATACAGTAACTTCCCTCTTAACATCCTCTTGCTTAATGTTGTTTTGATCTTACGTTCCTGCTCAATTACAAAACACGCTCCATTTAAAGTTGTGCAATGCTTTGCTATAACGTCATTTGGCTGCCTGCTTTGTCCACAGCTGGCAGCCCCCCATCAGCTCCCCTACACCCCCGCCCCTCCGCACAGCACCTCCCATCTGCTGGCAGACCCTGCGGATCAGCGCCTTCCCCCATCTCCCACCGCCTCCTGCCCACGGCAATCAGCTGGCTTGCGGCGTTCTGGAGGGAGGGGGGAGGAGCGAGGACACAGCGTGCAGGCTCCCCCTCCCTCCCCTGCCTCCTCCCCATGACAATCAGCTGGTTTGCGGTGTTCGGGAGGCAGGGGGAGCCTACGCACCAAGTCCTTGCTCCTCCCCCCACCTTCCTGCCCCCTGAACGTTGCAAGCCAGCTGATTGCCGTGGGCAGGAGGGAGGGGGGAGGAGTGAGGACACGGCGTGCAGAGTAAAGGGGGAGAAGGGGGGAAGAAGAGATAGGTTAAGGGTGGGGGTTTGGGGGAAGGGGTGGAGTGAGCAGGCCGAGGGTTGAGCCCCCCGCCCCTGGTGCTTGCAGAGGAGGGGAAGCTGCCGCTGCGCAACGTGCTTCTCCTAGCCTACAGCATCCTCAGGCTCCTTGCCTGCCTCACTGTCTCCAGTGCCAGTGGGCTGTGCCTGTGTGGGGTAAGGCGGGGGACCCTCCCGACTATAGTACTGTACGGCAAAAAACCAATTTCCCTGGAACTAACTCTCCCCCCGCATTTACAGAAAGAATTTTAAGTTCTGGACGCATTATTTAAATGTAAACTGCATCTCTCCATAGTTTACCCATGATGTTGCTCTTGGATGCTGATGCTACTTCTTCCAACTGCAAAGCCTGCTGTGATTGTTAGTGGATCCCCCTGTACACATGCATCCGTGCACATATACATGCTCACATGCACTCCAAATCACTGGAAGGGCCCTGAACCAAGAGAACACCTGTGGTTCTGCTGCAGAAGGGCAGAGAATGCTATTTGCTGAGACTGACCAAGGGGTACACAAAGGAGGCAGGCAGGAGCCTCAGAGGCTACTACAGCCTTAGCAGAAACAACTACTGGAGAAAGAGACAAACACTATTAGTTGTTCCCAGGCACTATAACCTTAAGAGAGTCCACATGTGAGAGACAAATTATAATCATCCTATATTTATCAATATCCTTAGATGCTGGGAAAAGCCAAAGGGAAGTAAAAACATTTTCCACATAGTGGCTATGGTAGTGGTAAATATTTGTTGAAGATAAGAAAGGAGAAGAGAAAAAATAACGGTGTGTGATTTGAAACTCTCCTGTTTGTACCTAATACACTGGATTTATTGCTCAAAAACAATTTGTCGCACTAAACGCTTTACTCCTGTAACATTGCCACGGTCAGCAAGAGCTATGGCAATCTGCTGAGCAAGTGCTGGTCTCACAAGTTTAAGTTATATGGGGGAAGATTTAAATTTTGTAGTTGGCATGTTTCCCAGGATGCCCACCAAATTCTAGGACATTAACTGTATTAAATGCATTCATATACTAAGTCTCATTCCACCTTCTCCCTGAAGTTGGTTAGAATATGATCTACTGTTTAGTAGGAAACCAGCATTGCCTTCCGGAGTCACACACAATACAGCATGCAAACCAAAGAACACTACAGATGTTGAGCTTTAATTTTCAAATGCCTCCCTTTTGTGAGGCAGTTAAATTTTCACATGCATTTGTTTGTGCATGCAGAAAGCTACTAACAGAAGCCAACACACATTTACACACCTAAATCAGGTTTGCACATGAATATTTTGCATACTGTACAAAAGACAGACCCTCTCAAATTTTGGGTGGAAGGATCAAGGTTTCAACTGGCATCCACAAACGTATACAAATATGGGTGTTTGCATGTACAAATTGGGAAGTTAGGTTCTAATATGGGCTACATGTATTTGCGTACATAACACCCACAAATTCTGCAGGTGAATTTGTAGAGGCTGGTTGACATTTTTGACCTACTGAAACTGCCACGTCTTTGCAGGTGTTTGTACAGTGCCTGGCATAAAAGGGCCTATAATTATTGGGTGGGGCTTCTGGGCACAGCTGTAATACAAAAATTAAACATTTTATTAAAGCTTATGTTAATGTTATCTACAGCACGGATTAATAAAAAAGTTTCTATTCACCTGGGTAGAATGCTTAAATTATCCAAAGATAGCAAGTTTGGTAATAAAAAGTCATAAAATGCACATAATCCATAATCTACAATATCCCAAATTAGGGTAATAAATTTAACAGTACCGTTTAAATATCAGTATCCATGGAAACTCATTCTAGAAATAACTTGTGAAAAATAAATAATGTAACAATAAATATAAATTGCCCCTCAGTAATTGAGAATTTAGGGTAAGTTAGCCCTAAATAAATACGATCTATTAAAAAAATATTTCAGCTACTTTCCTGTTTTCTCTTCTCATTGGCACTCTGTCTCATTTCTCCTGGTATTGCCGCTGTCTGGTGACATGTTCTAAATAAATGTCCCTTGACCACCTGATGGTCCGACACCATGAGTTGCCGCATCAGCCGGGCATAGCGCTGACCGATTCCGCATTCTCGCACTCTTTACTGGGATCCCTTGTGCTCACAGCTCCAACGATCAGTGCATATATTTGATCCTCATAACCCCCAACATTCAGGGCATCATCCGGTGGCGTATTTCTCCTTTTTTGAGCTTGGGGATCAAAGGCGGCCACGGTCCTGTTCTCAAAAGGAACTGTGACATCCACCATGAGGATCCTCTTCTGTGACCAGACATCGTCATTACTAACAAGGTACAGGTGACTGCCCATTCCAGGGATAGTGGAGTTCACGCCACCCTTCCCCACAGGTAGAGGGACAGCCTTGATTAAGCGATCTTGGATGGTGCTGTGGCACAGCTGCCAGACGCAGACTACTATTAATAAAAGGTCAAACTATCGCATTTTTGCAAAGCAATTGTAACAAAGTAAAAGCATTATTACTGAAAGCTCTCTGCCATAGAATAGTTTTGCTATTTTTCATTTTCTGCAACTCCATTTTCCAGCATGATAAACAGCAACATTCTTCTCACTCCCAAGATTAATAAAGTGTTTCTGCAATTCTCCTTCTTTTTTATGATAACAGCCATAAACATACTTTATACCTCATGCGCCTGGATAGAGCTACTGAAAATTGCTCATTAATTATCATTCAGACTCCTCTCTATATCTGCCAAGTCACTACCCCTCCTCATTTAAGTCGCTCCAACAAATGCAGTTCTTCTGCAACACCTACAAGGGAGTCAATAATATGAATTATTTAATAACCTTATCTTCCTTTTTAAATTTTGTTTAAAAATCAAATCTTGCAGAACCACCAAGATAGGCATATGCATACTTCAAATGCAATCATATTGCAGTAACCAGCATCCTTCTCTACTGTTTGTCTCTCCCCGACTCATTGTCTCATGCCTAAAATTTAGGTCTGTTTGTGGCAGGGACAGTGTCTGCTATGTTTTCTTTGAAATGATTAGCATGCTTTTGGAGCTATAAAATGATACATAATAAGGAAATATTTCCTCAGTCTTCATCTAAGCTAACGTTAAAAGGTAAACACCATCTTCATTTGAATTTTCTCCCCACCAGTTTTGTTCTTCTCCTGAAAAGGGCTTTGTAGATGCACAATTGATTGCCTTGTTCTTAGTGAAGTCTAGAAAATTACTTGATAACTTGTTACTTCTTTCAATGAGTTTTCCAGATGCTATTGCTCTTCTGACTCATCTCCCTTAATGACATCTCACTGGCAGTGAGTACTTTGAAGAGACCAAGTTTCTTCGAAGTACTGAAAAATCACTTGACTCAGCCCCTTTAATTCCTCTGGCACTTCTGTCAGTCACAGTTCAATGCAGAATCAGTGTGTGTGTTCATTTTTCTATTCAAAGCCACAAAGGGGAACTGGACACCTGATTCCTATTCATTCTAATGGAAAATGAGTGTCCAAATGTCGGACATACCCACAGAAAAGAAAACAAAGCTGTGCACAGGCTAGTCTACCCACGCCAGCTTGAACCCAACAAGCGCAAACAACAATAGCAGCAAAGACACCACAGTGCGGGCTTCAGTGTGGGTAGTACAAGGCTGGCATGGACCCTGCGTACATTCTTTTCTCGCTAGCCTGCTCTGAAGGTTGTGCAGCACTGTCTTCACTGCTATCATTATCTGCACTAGCTGGATTCAAGCTAGCTTATGCCGGCTAGCCCACGTACAGATTTTGCTGTAGACATACCCCAAATTTAGGTCACTTCTACTGATTCTTAAAAGTGTAGCATATTCTACTTTTGTTAACTGTATTTTCATCGTGTATCTCTTTAGTAAGGGAATCTTTTTCTCCACTGCACCAGGTGACAAGCATCTCTCTTCCTGTCACTGAGCCTGCCCAAGTTCACTCTAATGTGATTAAATTCATTTTAGCCAGGTGGGAGGAGGATGGAGACAGAGAGAGAGAGACTATCAGAAGTACAAGCCAGTCACCAAAAGTTAACCACATCCCTAAGTAAAGCATTGGAGTAATATCTAGCTGGTTACAATGGCACTCACTTGGACAGATCCATGCACATTGCTTACAGTTATGGAGTTACCAGAACAGAGAGGCAGTCCCTAGTATTTTCTTTCAAACCAAGCGTTAATCATTCCACACAGGACTAAATTAGTTTTCTGAGAGTACATGCTGCCTTGAGGTTCCATCTGCTCTATTGATGGTGGAGGCTATTTTATTATCTTGTCTTCCTTTGAGATGCACAGCAATTATGGATTCAGAACTATAACTATGCTAGACCCTGTTCTTGCCTCTGTTCAGCGTCCTGGTGTGTCACAAGTTGGCTTTTCATTGATGCAATCCCCATACACTGTAAGTACCTTGACTTTTATAAAATTTTAACTGCAAAGCATATCTCATTGCTGTATTTAGCGACCAGCTGGTATGTCTGTGCTACTATTGCACATGCCTTGTACCTTGAAATTATCAGTCCCTCACCGTACACCTATGCACCAAGTGCCTCGGGTAGAAATGTTCATTTGCAATGGTTTCTACAAATACAGTCTTTATTAAAGGTGGCTGATTGATAGCACTGAAACCTGAAGTCTATGCCTCTCAGGAGATCAGACACAGCATGCACACGCATAGCAAACGGGCAAGCTCACCCAGGCCATATCACCAATGTGACTTGGTATTGCCAGGCTGTGAGAGTATTACTGCCTTCATGCCATTTCTACTGAGACTTATCTAGGATGCCAATTGGTGCCAATAGTGGTGAAGATTTCTGTGGTGTGGACTCCTAGCCATTCAGAGAACTGGACTGAGGTCATCCACTCATTTCATGTAAGCTACCAGAGAGACACAGGACACCACAGAGCCAACTAATGACTTTTGCTTACTACCAATCTAGGCTTTTATCTGAAGTGGTTGCCTAGAGGTGAAAGTCTCTGTCCTGTTACTATTCTTGCACTATCCAAGTCCGGGTAGCAATGTCCTGCATTTCTCAAAGTGAGAGGTGTGAATGATTAGCCAAACTGGATGCTCAATTTTTCTTCAGAGTCTCAGCTTTCATTTTAATTAAAAATTAGTCTTTAACTGTTATGGTTTCAAAGAAAAGCTTCAAACTATGAAACAAGTGTAACCAACGCAGAGACATGTCATGAATTTGTAGAGCACCTGAAACAGCAGTTCTGAGGTTTAAATTGTGCCATTTATTTGAATGGATAGTAACTCATATCCCAGTGATGATCATTTACATGGCAACATTGTTAGTTTTTTCACTGCTCACCAAAGCATAAGAAAGGAGAGAAAGAATCTTTTCATGAAGAATTACGGCAGAGTCCCCTGGGAGAGGGGGGGGCGTAGAAGACGAGCCTAGGAGATGTATAATTTAAGATGAGATGACCTTTAACACCACATGGCAGTGTTTCAGGCACATGATTGGTTTCATTTATTTTTTTTTTAAAAGGGGGTCTCAGCTGTCAAAAGTTTGGAAATAGAAGTTTAAACTATTTATCAGCAGCTTTCAAACCGGCGTCAGGGGAAAATGTGGTCCAATGAATACTCATCAACTGCCAGCTACGACACATTCAATGCAACAAAATGAAGGATTTGTGAACAGCTGAAGAAAGATTTTATCACTCATATACACATGATGACCCTATAATTTCTGTTTCCACTGCACCTGTGTAGGATGGTGGGAAGGGTTTACCTTTTCTTATCATTTTTCATATGCTACATATGGTAGAGTGCCCAGAAAACATACTAAATTAAGAATGTTCTCTATCTTAAGACCCCCAAATCTGGCACCTCCAAGACTTTCCTGTAATTTTGGCTTTACAGAACTTAAACACCTGGTTCAGGATAAGGATAAGCATCACAAATTTTCTGGGGACTAATACTGAAAATTCTTTCATTCTTATTTACGTGTAATTTTCTAGCTGACTTTCAACTTGGCTTTGTTTAGTGCATAAGCTTGAACTGAGTCCAAGCATCAAAATATCTCTTACATTGGTATCTGCTGTTCAGGAAAACAACAATATTGGAACGTTGGAATTCCCATCTTTGTATGGAAGACAGTAGGGCTGTATTTTTGTTCAGCACTTAGATACTATGATGATGGGCATGTTAGAAACACAACAGGCATAGATGGACCTGTTGTCATGCAAGAAAAACTGAAAATGATAAAGAGCAATTTATTCATTTTCTGGTAACTTTATTTGAATAAGGTGTATTGCCTGTGATACACACAACAGAAAGATATCTATTAACAGTGTCAAAAGTTCCCTCACTGACTTGCTCAAAACTAACCTGTCTCTATATCACTGTTGTATACCTTGATGTTGTCAAATTCAGTGATAGATGTATTGTTTAAAGCAACTAAATTACTTTGTTTTTCTAAAGCCCACATGGAAATAGAAGTCCCTTACAACATCCAGGAAGGAGAAAATCATATATTAGACTCAGTTATGGACACTGGGCACTGAAATCACAAAATGCATGAATGAAAACTACTACATTCCCACTGTGGGTTTTCTAAGGTATCCAGTTGATTGAAAAAAAATATCTATTTCAAAAAGGAACTAAGATATTTGTATCTCCAAGCATTCACAGCCTCATGCAGAAGATAAATAAAAAAATATATGTGGAAAACTAAAGCTCTGAGTTTAAATCAGCCCCATCTTTACCCCGATCCCTAGATTTTTAGACCTATTTGGACATTTTCCTTCAACCTGTCACTCAATCAATGAAACAGATACTCAGTTTTTAACCACTAGTTTTTTGTGAATTCAGTATTATTCTATGGCTGATGTGTAACCAGGTAATACCTAAGCTTGTGTTCTCAGTGCTCCCCTCTTTCCCGCATGCAATGTACTTCAAGCCATACTAAAAAGGGGAAGATGAACACAGAAAATATACTTAACCTTAGTGTGTTTGAAAATCTCATCAATGAGAATTTTTTCTCAAGTAGATAACTGTAAATGAAACTTTTAACTCAGACTCGTCTGCAAGGAGCATTTTAAAATATGTTATCAAAAGAATCATCTGAAGTAATGGATTAAAGGGAATTTTAGGCTCTGCCTATCCAAAATGTTCACCTAGTTAATGACACCACCTCTCAAAAGATGAAAGAATCTGCTCTCCCACTCCCCCACCTCTTTCCCATTTTAATTTAATACAGCTTGAATACATATATCTGGCAGCTGGAAAGAGGTCACCAATTTGTTTAGCAGCTTTTCAGATGTTATTTTCAAGATATAGGCCTGAGCTTCAAAGTCTGGATCCAGAACCAAAATCTTCTGAAGTTTAGGGGATGTTTAATAATATGTAGTTTTAGCTCAAGACCCCCAACTAATTTTCACGCTTTTGTCTTTCTTCTTTCAGAGCCCATTCTGGCCAATTTATCAAAGTGCCCAGCGCTGTCAACCCCCACATTAAAGGTAATATGTTAGGGTGCTGGGAATCTTGCAGGAAGTGCACAGCACCTCAGAGGATTTAGCCCTCAGTCCACACCAGATGTATCAAAAACCAAGAGCTGAATCAGCTTGAAAGTGCTGTTACCTGCTTAGTAAATTCATTGAAGGTCATAATGGGTCCATTGTGGAACACAGGATAGTAGAACATGTAGGCCAGCATCCAAAAGAATGAGTAGTACCTCTTCTGGGTAGAGCCATGCCAGCAGTATTCAAGGCTGAAACTAGTGTAGTAGAGGCAGTGAACAGTCAGGGTGAAGAGCAGCAAGTAGTACTCATTTTCAGTGTCGTACCACCCTCTCTGCAAAACAAAACAGAGAATGGTGCGATAGCTACGTTTATAACATGATAGGATTTTGATATCAAACAATCAACATTCTTACTGGCACTCCACTAGTCCCTAGGCCATCATCAATAAAGGGCAGTTAATATAGACTCTCTCAAACTATGGCGTGCGCCTCCCTGGGGAGGCACCAGCACATAGTGGGGCAGCACTATTTACACTTATTTCCTTGGCATATCAGGGTTTCAGGCTGAGCGAAAGCTGAGACTGGAGCTGCTAGATGATACTGCTGCTAGCCTCAGTAGTTATGACAAGACTGCAGTTCCGGCCGCCCCAACAGAGGCCGCTGCAGGGCTTGCTGGCTCCTGCAGACAGAGGCTGCTTCCTGCCTGTCTAGAGCGAGAATGCTGCAGCCCACATGGGCCAGTGGAGTAGCAGGAAGGTGGCTCAGTGGCAGCAGCTGCCTGCTCCTTTCGTTCTCCTGCACTGGGGAAGGGGAGAGACAAAGGTGAGCGATGTATAGAGGCCAAGGGCAGGAAATTCTCAATGTAATTAACAGACTTTGTGAATGCCCACATGTCAGTGAACTGTGTTTGGACTGTAACATCTATATTGTAGTGGATTTGATAGCCTTCCACCCCATCCCCCCATTTGATAAGATCCTGTCCTACTGCACCATGCATTGGAACCAAAGAGAAATGAGTTTGTCAGTCCTAATAAAAGTGATTTTTGGAGAGAGGATAAATCTATTCACAAGCGAAGAACAGTTTCTTCAAATCCATAAGCCCGTGAAAGGAAGCAGAGGATGAAGATAGCAAAACTGAGTCTACGCCAGTCAGTTAAAGGATGGTTAGTGACCATTGTTTTGGCACAAATCCAACTGTTAGAGCAATAGGCTTCATTTTCCAATTCAGAAACCCACAGTCATTAAAGAGAAACTGCCAAGCTTGACTAAGCAACTCTGGGATATGAAACAAAAATCTGCATTTTGAATTAGAGCGAATACATCTCTCTTGAAGTAGAGAGCATTAGTGAAGCACTTGTTTATCATATATTACGCTCCATCAAAATAACCTTTATACATTAAGGCATATAATTTCATTTTGATGCACAGGGCTTTATGCACATAACACCAATCAGCATGACAAGGGATAACCCCCATTATTTCCCATGAATAATGCCATATTTCAAGAAGCAGCAGACATGCTGAATCTAATTTTGAGCTAGACCTCAAATCCAGAAACTCCAACAACTGGAGGTGTGGAAGGCGGGGGTTCACCTTTAATTTTTGGGGGGGGGGGTTTTGTTTGTTTGTTTTTTACACACATTGCAAAAAAATTTGTAGGCTTCTTACACAAAGGGTTAGGTAGGTAATATACGTAATCATCCTCCTGATGGATGTGATGCAAACATATTCGGATCTGGGTGCCTCAGTATCAGAAATATGTTGACAAATTTGAGGGATTCAAAAAAGAGCAACAGAAATGATGAAGAGTCTCAAGGAACTAGCTCATGAATAAAAACTGAATACAGGCAAAACCAATTAAAGTATTCAAAGGATGTAAACACCAGAGAGAGTGGAATGTCTAGGGTTTGTGCAAGGGATCGAACTAGGAGCAACAGATTAAAAGGAAGTCTAAATATCTGGAAGAATTTCAGTTATAGCCATTAGACTGTGGAAGGGGGAGTGGCAGAAAAATCCATATCATGAGGTATACTGTAGGGTACCGCAGTATCAGTGTGGGTACCTACAAGGGACTATTTCTTCAACAATACCAAAAGGATGTGTACTAGTGTGCTTTAGGGTGTCAAAAAAGACCATGTTGATGCCTTGAATTACCATTAGCAGGGACTTGGTGGGAAGATTTCTGTCTCCTTTTCTTAGAGGGTGCCCGAGAAGGTGGCCACTTTTTACGTTCCCCAGAGGAATGATAGTGTGTGCTACCTTTGTCAGATAAGATTTCAGAGAAGGAGCCTCTGTGGAAGAAGTGGAAGAGGCACAAAACCAAGCAGTTGTAGGTGCCAGTGCATTTTTTGAAGACAACGGCTCCGAAGTCCAGAATGCCCAAATCTGAGGCCAGTCTCACATATTTATCTAATGGGAACAGCTTCAAGCGAGCTTCTCTCGCTTATTTGAAAACTAAATAGAGCATTTGGACCCTCACCTAAACAAAACAAAAACTTTTAGAATGGCTATCATTAAGGAGAATGGCCATGTGGCACGAAGAGCAATATTTGAAACAAGGAGATTTCTGTTCAGCCACAGACATAAAAAATTATTTTAAAAGTTACACAGATGAAACCTAACTGTAAACAATACTTAAAACCTATGAAAAGCTAACCCTAGTACTACTGCTATCAACTAACCATATCCAGGAGTTACAAGAAAAACTAGGTAAACTAGGCTGCGGAATAAGGACACTGGTAATTCCTTCATCTCTCAGCCAAGGAAGGAACAGAGGAAGTTGGCCCTACTCTGTCCTTTCATGCCCTCAGGAGAGGGGCACAGCCATCGGTCAACACTGCTGCCCAAAAGACTACGATCTCTGCTACATGGGGCAATGCACATCAAGAGTTGTGTACGTATAAACAATCACTCTACTATAAATGTTAACTTTTTATGTCAACTACTGGTGCAATGTAGGCATAGAAGCAGGTCTTGGGCCCTTTTCAGGTGTGGGATGGCATCTGAAAGGGAAAGCATGATCAGAAAAAATTCCCTCTTGACTCCCTGAAAAGGCACCTGGCTCCTTCCAAACATGAAAATGAATAATACCTCTTTAATTTATTAAATTCCATATAGTCATTCAACTTTTGCTCAAGTCTTACTATTTGAGTCTACTATCTCAACTAGAATCCCATTCCACCTATTCACCACTCTCTCTGCAAAAGGTCCCCAATTCTTTTTTAATATGTTCCCTCCTGCACCTAATTGTAAGACCTTTAGTTCTGGCTTGTTCACCAACCTCAAAAAGGCTATTCAGTCTTGATTTTATAACAATCCTTGACTAGTTTAAGTACGTCACTTATGTTGCCTTTTAACGTTCTCTCAGGACTAAATAATCCAGATGCTCCTCATCTGTAAGAAAAACAGGAGTACTTGTGGCACCTTAGAGACTAAAAATGTATTGGCGCATAAGCTTTCTTGGGCTACAGCCCACTTCATCAGATGCATTGAATGGAACATATAGTAAGAAGATATATATACACACATACAGAGAAGGTGGAATCTGCCATACAAACTGTGAGAGGCTAATTAATTAAGATGAGCTATTATCAGCAGGAGGAAAAAAACTTTTGTAGTGATGATCAAGATGGCCCATTTAGACAGTTGACAAGAAGGTGTGAGGATACTTAACATGTGGAAATAGAACCTCATATGTAAGACCACTCATTTCATTCATCAATTCAGCTGCTCTTTAGAATCCTTTGGGAGGAAAGGCATCATAAAAAGGTAATTTGAAGACAATGATGACAATAATAAAAGCAAGCAGAGCTGTAGATAAATGGTTTTGAAATCCACAGACAGCAGTTTTAATTAAAACATAGCCAGGGCTTAAAGAAAGAGGGTAAATCAGATTAGTTTGAGCATACAGTACAGTTTATTGCATTCAGTGATTTCATCTATTGTTTAAAAAAGAACAAGGAAGCTGCAATGGAGAGCAAGGCTCTTCTATCTGCCTCATAGTTCTCCTCTCAGTTTACACCAATATGAAACTCTGTAGAACAACCTTGTTATGCATCTAGTTATCTTTTAGTACTCAGGGCCACAACACACCATGACAATACATATGAGAGACAGCCCACTAGAGGGAGTTCTCAGCAAGGTTAACATTTCCAAATGAGATGCTACAGTCAAAGACTGTACCAACACCTACTGCACCTTAGCACCTAGAAAGTTCTTTTGAGCCCATCTCTGCCTAGGCAAAACTAAAAGTGATTTGGCTGATAAGGGTTTTGCAATAAAATGTTGTCCAAGATCATGATAAATAAATACCATACTTTGATCACGCTAAAAAATTACCTTTGCTTCTTCCACAGCTGGTACGCGCAAAGTTGATAACAAAAGTAGTGAGCACAGCCAAGTCAGGACTGCTGTCTGAAACTGAGCCACGGAAAATGAAATGGCTATATGTAGCAAAATCACTGCCAAGCCATTGATTCCTAATAGAAACCAGCAGGCCACCATCCCGTATGTCATTAGACACCAGGGTTTGTACTGGAACAAAAGAAGAGATTTAAAATAATAGAAGTAAAATATTTAAAATAATAGAATATTATTTTTAAATAATAGAAGTAAAAATTATTAAACAGCCCCCCTAAGACATATTTACCTAAACAAACCTGTATGTTTTTAATAAATGGCAAAAATAAATAGACACAAAATACCAATCTGAGAATAGTACTAATGCCTAATGATCTAAATATCAGGTGTGAAATACAAGGACTCCCTGGAACCAGAGGTTTAAATTCTGATAGGATCAATTAATCGTTTTTTTCCTCTTCAAGTTAGAGAATCTGAGCTCCACACAGTTTTTTCTGTGAGGGCCCTTTAGATGAGACGTTAACACTGAAGCATTCGCTGCTCTGCATGGACATTAAAGATCATTTGATGCTATTTATACGCTTAGAGGAATTGCCCCAGTGTCCCTGACCACGTTTCTTTCCCCTCATTGTTTTATAGTTTGCTATGTGCGGGTGAGCTGTACTGCTGCCACTTCCCACCTAACAGGTTGATTCTTGTATAAAACTCTTTGCCTCCACCATTTGCTACTATCAAAAATACTCAAAGAAGAGAGTTGGACACAACTCCTTCAGGAGCCAATCAGTGTTGCTCTGTGCATCAGTCATGGGACAGCTAGAGAAAAGCAAGAGTTGCTTTCTCCTCCACCAAGGACTAAGGCAGGGGTGCTGGAACTAGGGGTGCAACAGCACCCCCTGACTTGAAGTAGTTTCCATAATATACAGAGTTTACAGTTTTGTTCAATGGCTTTCACCACCCCCACTATAAAAACTGTTCCAATACCATTATCAGGCCTGCCAGCCCAGGAAACTAGGGAACCAAACTTGGATCTGTCCAAACACAGACCACTAGGCCCAGTGTTTCCCTCCCAGAGAAAATCCAACAGAAGGAGCAGGCTTTTCTTGAAGCTCTGCATGTTCTCACAGATTTGCCCCTTATCCTCCCCTTTAACAGGAGGGATGTGTGTCCTTATGGAATGGGGAGGGCACATGACTAGCAAGCCTCACAGATTCCCTGCTGAGCCTCACAGCTAAATGAAGAGCAATCAGCACCGGCACCTGACCACATTCAAGACCTTCTTCATAAGCCTCATCCTGGCAGGACCGGCACACTGACACTCACCTCATAAGGTTCCCACACGGAACACAAGGTCAGCAAGTGATCAAACTTTTGAGATAGCGCAGCACCTCGATTGTGGAATTTGCTCCCCCTGGATTTCTACCTCAGCCCTGTCCTCACTGCTTTAAAACTGAAAATCTCTCTGAAAAGCAGTGTTAATTTTTAATTACATTCAGACCAGTCTCCCCTCCACACCCCCTTTTCATTGTTAATGACACCAAATATTGTTTGCTTAATTATTTCAATAGGATTGTATTTTAACTTATTTGTGAACCACCAGGAGCACTTCAGTGAGGGCACTTTCTAATTACAATTATTATATGCCATATTGTGCTCTATCTAGACTTTTCTGTAAGCAGATGGCTAGGCAGATACACATAAATGTGTGTGCATTTAAATCTGATCAGTGTGTTTATAACAAATGCAAAACACTGTATTAGTGTGTTAAGATTATGAATTTAAATATGCAGGAAATGTCTCAAATAGGCAGACCAGGAAACCTACAATAAGAAACTTTTGGTTTTGTTAGCTAAAATTTAATCAGCTTCATAGGCTCTAAGACAATTTGCACATGCACTCTCACAGTGCATTGCTGCATGGGTTTATATTAAAACACATCAGTATAGCACCAATGCTAAGCTCTTCAGGGGAAGGTTCATGTCCACCTATAAACATACACATACAGCACCTAGCACAACACAGCTCCCATCCTGACTGGGGTCTCTCCATGTTACCATAATACAAATAATAATCATAATAATAAAGTCTTATTTGTTCATATTCTTTGCCTCAAAATTTTGAAAAAATTAAGTTTGCCTGTATTAATGGCAATAAAAATATATTTTAAAAAAGAAATGGCAGTTTAAAATCCTGCAACATAACGTAGGAGTTTTATGGATTTTTCTGGGGTCTCTCAAGAGGGCTCCAGGGTTTCTAAGGTAAGGACAGTAGTATGTGTAGTAAACATCTGAACTGAGAACATTATCCTGACATGTTCAACATGCATCAGCAGTTCCTTGAAGCTCTTGAAGTTGCTTGTCTGGATGTCTGTGTCTCTCTCTGCCTTTCTTTAAGCAGTGTTTGAGGCTGAAAATAACATCAACAAGATGCTAAGAAGAAACTACTGAAGTGATTCCAACTGTGAAAAGAACCCTCTTGCTGCTTTTTACGTAATTTGACATGATTTGAAATCTAAACAATGCACATAAGCTTATGTAATTACCCATTATAAATCTGAACTCAAAAAATGGAGAGAGAGTCGCACTGAGAATCACTTTAACACAACAGTAGCTGAGACCCCTCCACAAAATTGGGAAAAAGGTGTTCTTCTAGTGCATCTAAACTTTGGCTCCTCTATGAACATTCAACTCAAATACTGATATGGAGCTTCCTATTAGTGTGACTGTTTAGTACAATTGTTAGATTCTCTTTTCTCTAGTTTTCCATATTTTAAATAATTTCTTCCTGCAAAGCATTACAAGAAAACTGAAATCCATGTCTCTAGGACAGGACATGACAATTAAAGAATCACATGACACAGAAGACCAGTGAACTATTCACCGCAAGACATGGGGCTAATAATTAGAAGTGAACAAATGTGACTGTAAATTAGTTACTCAAATATTCCTTGATTATAATTAAGTTTATGGCTTCTACATTATTAGCATCCATCATATTTACACAAAAAGTTAGCAAATAAATTCCATCGTAGATATTTACAAGGTTAGATCCTCTATCTCTTGTGGACAAACTGAAGAAGGGACTAAAACTGGCATATGTTTTCAAAATTATTCCTTCTAATGGGAACACAAGGCTTTCCAACCCCATGAATCTGCAGGATCCATGACTAAGATACCCCACACCCCGAAGATCTTCTGTAACACCTTGCTCTGGTTCCCAAAACCCTAGAAGAAAAGTCCCTGCAGAGCACCTGCACAGTGGTATGTATATGAATAAGCACAGTATATCTGCAGTTACACTAGCTTGGATAAAATTACCAGGGCCATCATTCTGAATGCTTAAGGGCAGAAACTGATCCTCAGCTGGAGACAAAACATCATTTCCCCTTTACATTATTACACAATTAAGTACAGTGAAGATATTCTTAAATATTTGACACGTTGCACTCTCAGAGACAAGATGAATCAATGGCCTATTCAACTGTGATGATTCCTGTGAAGAACATTTTCTTATTATGATTACCACTACTACACTTCTTGCCCTTCACCTGCCATTTTCAAAAGACTAGTTCATTACATTCACCTTCTTTTTCTTACATCCACAGCATCAATGCTTTTAAGTTTACTCTCAATTTACAGAAGATCACCCAAGTTCTAAGAAAAAAGCTAGCACAAAGAAATAAAAAAAGTGATGCAAGATCACAGGCAGTATCATGACAAGATCTCTGCAGGGAATCCCTAGTGTTCAAATACAGATTCCATGGACCATAACTGCTGGCAGTCACATCTCCATCCTATCTGAGACAATCTCTTTAGGGACTCAAAGGAGCCTTATAAAACCTCTCAACTGAAACTGCTGAAATACCTGGTGTTACACACTCTGCACTGCCCCCAAAGCACAAATGTTTGGCATTCTATAAAGAAAGGTAACAGTGAAAGAAATCAGGTTTTGTCTTTATTAAAAAAACCGTCTGCATAATGAAGCAGATCAATAAAAGCAGAACAATAGGGTTATTAAATTATTCTTTTCTGAGATACAACATGATTATGATTCAACTTCAGATTTAAAGTTCCATGCAATTTCATCTCTGATTAATGCTAAGGAACTATAAGCTGGTCCCCTTCCTCTCTCTGTAAACCAAGAATATGATTTATTAAAGGACACCCCATTTTTACACACTAGATTGCTGAAATTATTATAGGCAGGGCTGGTAACACCACCTATTAAAGTTACGTGACACTTCCCATTATTTGATCCTCGTTTTCAGTTACTTATATTTTTGCCAAATACTAACTGCGTGGGCTGAAATTTTTGATTCTGGACATCAGTCTCAGGCTGAAATTTTTGGGAAATTTCAGCAAAAATAATTCAGCCATATTCAAGAACAAGGAAAGATTTAGCGATGGAGGGTTGAATTAATTTGATGACAGGGACACTGATGGAGAGGAATTGAGCTAAGCTGCTATTGAGGGAGTTGAAAGTGATCGATGGCAGCAAGAAGGGCAGGATTTGTTTTCATGGCAGAGTAAAATGATAATATGCAGAGATAACTTGGGTGGTGTTAGCATAGAGAACAGGAAGAGCTGGTAGATGGACTGATTTGATACAGAGGATAGAAGCGATTGGGAAAGTTGGTAAGAGTTTGTGATGGAAGGTATAAAACACTTCTCAAAATGGAAAGGTGCCTGAGTGTTTGTTACTTCCTTATTTATCATCTCCTTTATGAAATTATGGAGGCGGGGAGTGAACAAATCCATTATATCGGCTCCAAACTTTGGCAGTCCTCAAGTCATTTCTTGCACTGCCACTGAAAATTAATAGGACCAGCACAACCACTGAGAAGTTTCATATAGCCACTATTCCCCCGCCCCACCTTAAATCAACCTACCACAAAAAAAGTTTCCTTCTTTTCCCCCTCATTTGTGGATTTTCCCTCCAAAATTTCAATGATCCAGAACAGGTAATATTCAGTCCTGCAAAAGTGCCTGAAATGGCATTCCTATAGGATAGGAACAAGAGTTTCAAAGCAGCTTTCTAATGGTTCTATATAGCCATAGAAGGTCCCAGATATTAGACATTAAAATTGCTACATTTTTATATACAGCTTAGTCACTTTATAATCCTCCCTGTCCTCTGAGTTCTGATAATGTGGGTTTATGGTACTAAGGGGGGCTGTCTTTGCAGACTGAGGGAGATGAAAAATTTTCCCAGTTGAGCTTGGCCAGAAAACATAATTTGTATCCTCCAGGAAAGTCCAATATTTGGTTTTGTCCTGATTCAGGACCAAACAAGAAAAAAGAATACAATTTTTGTAGAATGAAATATTCACATGCAAGCGTTGAAATGAAATGTTTTGACACTGTGAAATTAAATATCTAAATGAAATGTCAATTGGAACAGACATTCTGAATTGACATTTCACTTTAAAAAGGACATTTTAAGTTGAAATATCAATTTGAAATTTACTGTTTCTATTTGAATCAACTCCTCAAATAGAAATGGTTCAGTTAAAATAAGCACTTAAAAACAAAGCAAAATGTTTGGATTAAATGATGCTTTGGAAAAAATTAAAGAATTCATTAAAATAATTCCAATATTTTCCAGTGTAAAATTTCAGTTTCAACAACTACATTTTCCAATGGAAAAAACCTACCTCGGACATCTCTTCTCCACAGCACATATGGGGGAACAAAGTTACACTGTACTAGGTCTGTGGTATAATTGCCCATCCATGCAGAGACATGCTGCTTTTGGCTATCATGTACCTGCACAACGTGTATCAGATTTGGTCCCAAATATCCTGCATATCCAAGTCCTCATTATCCAACATCACTTTTGAGTATTCTCACAGGAAAGTATTAAGTTCCTAACGATAGGCCCAGTTCTCTCAACCTTACTCACAATGAGGTGTGCTTTATTTATGTTGATTTAAATGGGACTGCTTCCTCATTTGAGTAAAGGTGGCAGAACTGGGCCATAAATAATTATATCTCCTAGATACAACTTGTCAGAATTTTTCATTCTACAGAATATACTTTTCAACAATTTGTAATATAAGTGTTCTGTTTTCCAGGTCTCACAGCGAACTGAAAAAATATAAGGTGCACTCCTGCAAAACACATGCATTCATACCTTTTCCATAAAGAGCCTTGACATCTGAGATACCATTAGATGGCCAAGCAGAAGCCATATTATACGTTCCTTTCCCCATTCCATCCAGAAGCTCCACTCAAAGTCTGTGGGATCCTAGAATACATAGTGAATTGACTGATACATGTTTCAAAACTGGGTGCGGTGGGTGAGTGTACTGATGAAACAGAGGGAAAGGTTTGAATAGAACACAAAGGTTTATGATCCAATACCACAGTGTCGTCTGAAGGGAATCTACACATATTGTTAAAGTAGCAGGGTCAGATTTTCTGAGGTGATGAGCATCCATAATTCCAAATTATTTCAATTTGTTTAAAATTTGTGGAACCATTTCTATTAGTCTTATATCTTGTAAAACCAAAATTTGGGGCCAAATTTGATTTGACGGTGACCCTCCTTTAATTTTCCCACCAAAGCATCAAACATTTTCAAACTATAAAATATACGCACAAGCACATAAATACATGTATCATCTCATCACTGAAAAATGTAGATACAAGTGAGGAAGCACAGACTCAGCACAGAATAAGATTCCTGATTTTAAGGGCTCTCTCTCTCTATTCATCAGTATTTACTGAATACCTACATGGTATGTTCACAGTAATGAGATTTCTCCAGGAGGCTTGTCAGAAACAATAGGACAGTCCTCCACACACGGATTATCAAATGGAATTTTCAAACTACAGTAGTACGTGGCTGTTTACCAGTATCTGAACACAAGAGGACAATAGTGTGGATTTCAACTATGCAGCAAATAATTTGCTTTAAACTAGATTATGTTACTATCCAAACCTTAGTGCAACTGTATACTTTGCAGCTTTGGCGCCATGCCCAGTGCACCAGTCAGCAGAATTGAGCTAGCATGAGGAAAGAAGTAATCTGCATGGTAAAAAGGAGGTGCAGATGACTTTCCCGCATGGAGCAAGGAAGAAAACCACAGAAGGAATTATAATCGAGTCTGGACTGTTCCTGGGGCAGAATAGCTATGCACCACCCTTACTCATGACAAAACAAAGTTTCAAACTAACTCAGAGCAACACATTAGCTTTAGCTTAATTCAGTTTAATTACTCTGATGATCTTCCAATATTTGAATAATTTTTAATTTTATAAAATGCCCGATAATGGTTTTTACATGCAATTTTGGCTCCTAGCCTCCCACCCAGATTTGATCACAACCAACACTTTTTTGAAACACAACCTGTTTTCCTAAGTCCTGAGACATGCTCATACTACTGATCATAGTGTTTCTTGCTGAATTCACCAGCTTCAGTGGGACTACTCAGGGTAGTAAGCATTATATGCTCATGCTAAGTGAAGAAAGAGAATTTCATAAGGCAGCATAAAGAACAAGCTACACAAGCTTCTACCCAGACCAAGTACATACAAAATTTTCAATAAACTGAAAGTTAATACGATTCTAAATAAGAAACTGCAAAACTTCCACTAGAAGGCTCATCAACCACAAAATAATGCAGCAGATCACAGTGACTGTTTTCAGGAACACTCCTGGAATGGCAATACAAATCACACCAGGATAAACTCCAGATCAATTTCCTGAAGCAAAATCCCACTCAAGCTTTTAGCTTCAAAAAAATATTACATAGCTCCTTCCCCACCCTGTGATTTGGTATCCCTGATATTCCAGTCTCTCCTCCAACTTTTCCACCATTCTCAATCATAGAACACAAGCCAGTCAACTAGAGCCAATTCTAATACTTCAGGATGGTGGTGAAGCACTGGAATGGGTTACCTAGGGAGGTGGTGGAATCTCCTTCCTTAGAGGTTTTAAAGATCAGGCTTGACAAAGCCCTGGCTGGGATGATTTAGTGGGGGACTGGTCCTGCTTTAAGCAGGGGGTTGGACTAGAAATCCTGAGGTCCCTTTCAACCCTGATATTCTATGCTTCTATAATTCTATGATTAACTTTTCAAGGAAGACAGGCTCATTCTTTTTCTACCTGAATGTTTTGAATTAGCTATTTGAGACCCAGTCCTGCAAGCCATCCCTTTAATTCAGTCTGAAGCAAATAGGAGGTCCAGGCTTGAATGGGCCCGTAAAACTGGAGTACTGCCAGAGACGCCATGGAAACCTGCTAGTATTCCAGAACCACACCCTAGTGAGGCTCCTATTTTGAATGACCTGCCCTCAGTGTAGGGCTCTCTGTTCTGCCACATTTTGTATCATTATCAGCTTTTGAAGAACATATGTGTAAAAGCCACTCTGAATATCACATCTCCCCCCACCTGTCCAGACCACACATATTTAAAAGACTAAGCCATTTCAACAATGGGAAAAAACAGCCTACATCGGGGTTCTCAGACTTCTTCTTTCTGAGGCCTCCTACAACATGCTATAAAAACTCTAGGGCCCAGCAGGGAGAGGGGAGCGCTCAGGCATAGGTGTAGTTTGACTTCTATTTTGGGTGGGCAGGGGCCAGCGGGGCTCAAGCCAGCTCCACACAGCGGCGTCTGGGGAAGAAGCGCCACCTCCACCCCCGACTCACCTCAGTAGGCCACCCAGCTTGTCTGGGTTGTGAGAGAGGCAACCAAACATTATGACTCAAAGGTGGGGGGCTCAGCTCAAAAAGTTTGAAACTTTGAAACCTGCACCACCTATTCCCTCCTCAGGGAGGACTTCAGAGAGGCTAATATAGATGGGGGAGCCTGTCATGGGGTCAGCCTCCAGCAGCAGAACAGGCATGCCTCCCTCTGGTTCCCCTCCTTCAGAGTCCGCAGTAACTCGACACAAGCTTCCTTGCCTCAACAACACCCCTCCTGGGTTCCAGTTTATTAGAAAAACCAGTCTGAATGGTCCAGGACAGAAGTCCCAAAACATAGTCCATTTATCACCCCAACGCATACAGCCCTTAAAATCCCAAGATATCTAGTCCCTCAATGCCTCTCATGCTACACTCCATCTTCTGTCTCACCTGGGCTCTCTGGTGGTCCTCTCTAGTCCTTCTGCCAGCCCTTCCAACTGGAATGCAACCCTGCTCTTCTCAGCAGGAACCCCCACAGCCTCACTGCTGGGAGCTCATCCTCTCCAGGGGAGCATCCCTCACTTCCTCTGGTCTTTTAACCTTTTTGCTCCAGAGAAGCCAAGAGGTAGGCCCTTCCACTGTTCCCCTGACTCCAGCCTCTCTGTCCATCAGCTTCAGCTTCAATGTCAGCAGGCAACTCCCTCTGCTGCTGTCTGGCCTTCAGCCCTGGCTCTCAGGCATGGGAAGGTCAGCCAGCAAACCCGTCTGTTGCTGTTCTACCTACAGCCTTCCTCCAGGAACCACCTACAGCTTCCTTAAGAGACCTCCTACAGTCTCCTCGTCTCAGGCAGCTCTCACCTGCTCTATGGCCCAGGTGCCATTTTTTAAGGGCAAGTGGGGTCAGTGGACCAGTCACTATTAAGAGACCCACTGTCACCCTCTGACAGAGCCAAGCAATGTTTGAAAGAGCTTGTTTTGCAGATAGTCTTATTTCAGCTTTAGGTTCATTTTCCAGGGAACACCCGTTAAACACAAGATTCTCTGAAGAAATTTATTTCAACACCCAGCGCAATCCTTTCTGCTAGTCCAGTGGTTTTCAACCTTTTTTCAATTGCGGACCATTAAAAAATTTCAAATGGAGGTGCAGACCCCTTTGGAAATCTTAGACATAGTCGGTGGACCACAGGTTGAAAACCAATGTACTAGAAGTAGTCCTGCCAGAAATCTCTCCACACAACTAGTGCTTAAGATTTCCAGCTCTTTCACTGACCAAGGGTAACAATTTTAAGTCACAAATACAAAATTAATAAAAATTCATTTTGGAACAGATTGAGACTTGGGCTAGGTGCATGCACAGAGGAGTAAGAACCCATCTTACATTGTTAAGTGGGTTACCCTGCACTTGGGTCCAGGCACACAGGATTAAGCTATGCTCTTGCTTACTCCATCCCTCCCTGCTGGGCAGGGAGGGATAGAGGAATGGTCAGAGCCTGGGCTTCCTCCCACTTCTCCCTGGCCTGTACAGATATCTATCTAAGGTTCTTATATGATCTCCATCACCATAGTACCAGAGCACCTCAGAATCTTTAATATATTTATCCTCACAACACCCCAGGAGGTAAGGTAATGAAACGTTAACATCCCCATTTTACAGGTGGGAAACCAAAGCTCAGAGATATCAAGTGACTTACCCAAGGTCACGCAGGAACTCTGTGGTGGACTTGACCCCTGGTCTCCCCACTTGTCAGCTAGTGTCCTAACCACTGGACCATCCTTTCTCTCTGTTTAGCCAGTGAGGCCCTGATCCTGCAATCAGTTCCATACGGGCAGAGCCCAAACCCTGCGCTGAGTCCTGTTGAGTTCAGTGAGGCTCCATGGAAGCACACAGGTCCACATGCACAGAACGGTTTGCAAGACCGAGACTTTAGTCCCCGATCTCACAAAAACTTAGCCATGTGGTTTACTTTATGCCCTATGAGCAGTTCCACTGAATAGTCAATGGGATCAGGGCCAGAGTTTGTTTCCTCTGTTGGGTGTGTGGGTCACAGAAACAGGGGAAAGAAAGTCATCCAAAATAATAGGAAAATGTGAGTATAAAGCCACAGTAATAGACTGGGGCACTGAGGTGCAGGTACAGTACCTCAAACTACTTTTAACTACTTTTTTTAGACTGCCTAGTTTTTAAAGTTACTGGTGTCCCTTTGAGCTCTTCCTTGCCTATTAGTTGAGAATTGTCCTGAATACTAAGACTGAGTACATCCTCAATGCTCCCAGTCTCTATTGATTCAAAGCTGACACACTCAAATCTCTTACAGATCTCTGGTCTTGCTCCTGGCCCGGTTCCCCCATAGGAACAGAATACAAAGTATAATCACCTTTATTTCTTGATATTAAAAAAATATTCTTGGTCTATTCTTAACTAATACTGTGATTTCACTGTGCATTATTACTCTATTTCTGCTGACCTTTGAAAAAGTAGAAATAGATTTATTTCCATGTGCTGTTAAGTTCAAACTGGGGAATCAACTGCTTTTATACTGCTTATCTGAGAGTTAATAAGAGACTTGCATTTATACGTTCCAATTTACAACTGCAGCTTTCTGTGAAGATAAGAATTTGTATTCTGCAGCTGTGGCTGCAATGGCCTCTGTTTTTTGTTGTATTGTATCCAGTTCTTAACATGTCAGGTAAGAAATCTAACCAGGAGAAAGGAACAGAAACAATGTTAGCAGGTAAAAACACAAGCTCTTCATGTTAATAAGAGCATCTCAACTAACTTATCCCCTTAAACTTTACACCTTCTAGTCTCTGGGTCCTAATCTCATTTATTTACTCTTAGTTCCTACATGACTGGAGGAGTCAGGATTTTGCCCTTTCGGCATCTTAAATAAACATCAGCATGAGGATGCATAGAAGGGTTTTGTTAAAGGTGTATTTTATTACAGTTCTGTATATGGACTTGAGAGTCAACTCCACTTTACAGATAATGAGATCTTGACCTAAACACAAATGCACAATTTAAACAAGCCCTTACTCAGCCCAGAGCACAAACAACGTCCTCAGTTGATGCTATGCCAAAAATTGCAACTACCTAAAGGCTGCATTAAAAACAAGAAACAAGAAACAAGAAGAAACAAGAAGAAACACACAAAAATTGGGGGAAATGAAACAGGGAAACTTCTTTGGAGCAGCAAGAACAATAGGAATAAAGGCATCTCTTCTCTTTTCTGTAACCCCTACGGAAGAGATGTGTCTACAGCCAGGTCCACACTACGAAGTGTTCTCAGAATGGCTAGGTCAGTCATTGGTGTGGAACAAACTACACCCAATAGCCAACACAGCTATGCTAGCAAAATCCCCAGCATAGACACAATTATGCCAGCAGAAGAATGCTTCTGTCGGCATAGCTAATGTCATTCAGAGAGATAGCATTACTGTACAGAATAACTTCTTCTGTCAGCATAAACTGCATCTACACTAGGGGGCTCCGCTGGCATAACTGTATCAGTATAGCTTTATCGTCAAAGCCCATGTCATGCAGACAAGGCCTACATGTCTCTGTTCCTAAAAGCCAAATCCTGAACCCTCTCCCATACCCACAGCATTGAGGACTCTAAACACAGTGGAATGTTAAATAGTCAGTATAATACATACATAACCTATAGATCACACTACAATCACATATAGCTTCTTCTGCAGAAACAAACGTCTTATGCTGATGTAAACAGCACGAATCAGAGGAAGAATCCCTGCAGTGACAGATTGTGTTGGCAGTTTCCAAAGAGAGCAGAGCATGGAGAAGACAGCAAAAGCTGGCAGTGCCACAAAGCACATGCCTTTAATAAAGGACTAATTTTGTAATATACAGATGCTCCTAATTCAGAAAAGAATATTGCAATGCACTCTACATGGAGTGACACCTTAAAACAATGCAAAAACTGAAACTGGTGCTGAATATGGCAGCTCATTTGTTAAGCAGGGCATCTGGCTGGGAGCACATGACACCAGTGCTCTGGGGTCTGCTAGCTGCCTATTGGTCTCCAGGTGTAGTTCAAGGTGTTGGCCTTCACCTATAGAGCTCTAAATGGCCTGGAACCAGTCCACATGGGGGATTACCTCTCTCCCTGTGCCATACTGGCCTAGCTATGGTCAGCAGGGACACTCAAGCTGGATCCACCTCATTATTAAAGAGAAGGAGCTGCTTGTCAAGACTGTGGATCTTGCTCCCCATTTGAAACAAAGCAGTCTGGAGCTGAAACCTTCTAGGCACAATTTGCAAAAACCATTTGTTTGACAGGTTCTGGGGGAAGGCTGAGAACATGTTCATGGCAGGGGAAAAGGAGGTGTAAGGGGCTCTTCTGTTCCTTTAATTTATGGGCTGGCTAAATTAATCTGATACCTGTGTACAAGTATGTCATGATGCTGGGTGCTCAGCACTGTGTTACTCTAAGTATTATGACACCTGCAGCTTTTGTCTGAGCATTTACTGTCATTTAAATCTGAAGAAATAATAAAGCACTCCTTGCAGAAGGTGAGCATGAGGCCTATGGACCACGTAAGCCCTTGGCACAGAGTGATTTCACCCAAAGGCAATATTAACTTGACTCTATCAATCTTTGAGAGCAGTGTATTAAATATGAAGTGCGGACAAGAGTATGAGGACCACTATGCAATGAGGGTGTGGCCACGAATAGGTCAGGCCCAACCTTTAGGATCTGCATTTTTTAAAGAGGGGTGAAAAGCCCTAATATTAACAGAAATGTTTTCAGATTTTTAAATACTTTGTTCCTAGCTGGTAATTCAGGCAGCCTCCTCATGTCATGGCACAATGGCTCATTGGCTTAGCAGCAGTCCCTGTGGCTGTCACACAGACATGAAGCTCCTATTATTTTCATGTGACTTTGTTCCTACTGTTAACAAGGAAAATGCTAATTTATGTTCAGCAATATCCCTACCTACATGCCAAACCATGTTACATGATGAAATGTGTTAAAAAAACTAAATTAGTCAGTTAATCTAAAAAAAATTGTTACAAGTAGCTTGAATTACTACATCAGCACCTGAATGCCCCAGTCTATTACTGTGGCTTTACGTTCACATATTCCTATTGTCAAAGATGATTCTCTCTCCCATTACTGGGTGAAATTTCTGCACAAACAACAGAGAAAACTAACTATGGCCCCAATCCCACAAAGATTTATGCACATGCTTAACGTTCTGCTTTTCGAATTGCTCCCATTGACTTCAATGGAATTGGTCATAGGACACAAAATAAACCAAGTGTCTTAAGTTTTTGCAAGATTGGGGTCTGAGGCCTCAATCTTGCAAACAGCTCTATGTGTATACACCCACGTGCCTGCACAAAGCCTCTCTGAACCCAACAAGGCTCCATGCAGGCACTGGGGTTTGCTCATGTACAACAGACTGCAGGTTCAGGGCCCACCTGACTAAGAGATGAAGGATGGTCCAGTGGTTAAGGTACTAGCCAACAAGTTGAGAGACCTGGGGTCAGGTCTCTGATCTATCACAGACTTCTTGTGTGACTTTGGGCAAGTCACTTAGCTTCACTTGGTCTCAGTGCTCCATCTGTAAAATGGCGATAACACTTCTCTACCACACAGGGGCGTTGTGAGGATAAATACACTTCAGCTTGTTAGGTGCTCAGATACTACGGTTATGGGGGCCATATAAGAGCCTAAGATAGACAGAACAATGTAAACAATGAGGAAAAATACACATTTTTTTCTTTTCTCTGTCTCAGCTAAAATAATATTTGGCTTTACTTGTAATAGCAGTAGAAAATTTTCAAAAAGAAGTGTGATTTTTAAATTAACAGTGTTTCTTTAAACATTTATGCTGCAAAAATTATTACCCAGCAAGCTAGACTGAAAACCAGTGTAGGGTGACCCAGATGCTCAAATATAAATTCAGTAAATTCATTAACAGAATTATACGATGGGGCTGCCTGCAATCGCGAGGGACTGGACTTAATGTCCCTTCCAGTCCCACATCCTAAGAAAAGCCATTATGCAAACAATCAAATGACAAAGCAAAAGGAAAAGCGCAGCTGGGGGTGCACAGGGAGGCCAATGCTTTTTAGAATAAACATTGACACCAGAGATTAAGTGATTCTGCTGCTAATACGTACCAAAGGACAGCAATCAAGAGAAAAACTATAATACGAATTTCTAGATCATGTCACATCGCATCAGGTAAGCCATTTTTCCTCTTGAGGGATGGAAAAACTCAGGAGATCAAATTAATTTTTTTTTACACTATTGATTGAGCTTGCAATTCTAAATCAGTATCCAGGACTGGCAAATATCTCCTTTTGCAAATGTTTTATGTATTCCATGCCTGCCACTGAAAATGAAATTGGAGAGGCAGGGCATGGAGAGGAAAGTGTGCTAGTAAAGGACCAATTTTAACTTATTTATTTTGATTAAAAACATTGGGCCAGAATTCCTTCCCTCCCACTGTGAAACCTGTGGGAAGAGCTGAAGGGAAGGAATCCTCCTGTCACATTGGAGGATGCACATTTCTATGTATTTTTACGGGTAGAAAAGATGCTTTACATCATTTTAGAGTTTTTTTAATATAGTGTATTTATACTTATTAGTTTCTCTCCCTCTGAGTTCTGTGTTCTTGGACTCAAAGTATTAAAGGTACCTGGCTTTACAGAGGGAGGGAGGCAAATAATAAGCTCTATAAAAATCTGAGTTACTCTTTAAAACACCTCTAAAATAATACTCAGCTGAGGAAAGGGAACACATCTTACAACACACAATAATTCACAGAATATAGCAATCCAGTGATCAGCAACTTTTGGCACGCAGCCCACCAGGATAAGCCCCCTGACAGGCCGGACCAGTGTGTTTACCTGCCGTGTCCGCAGGTTCAGCCGATCACAGCTCCCACTGGCCGCGGTTCGCCACTTCAGGCCAATGGGAGCTGCAGGAAGCGGCACAGGCCGAGGGATGTGCTGGCCACCGCTTCCAGCAGTCCCCATTGGCCTGGAGTGGCAAACTGCGGCCAGTGGGAGCTGCAATTGGCCAAACCTGCGGACACGGCAGGTAAACAAACCGGCCCAGCTTGCCATGGGGCTTACCCTGGTGGGCCGTGTGCCAAAGGTTGCCGATCCCTGTAGTAATCTGTGGCAAGTGTTCTGCCTAGGAGCAGAACATTCTTTAATACAGTAATCATAAAAGTTGGTCACAATCCACTTGAAGAAGACTTCCACTGAATTGCTAGGGATATGAACTTACACGAAGCTTACAAACGAAAATGATCAGTAATATTCATTGACCTTACCTTTTTAAGTCCCCAAAACAGAGGATCTTTTTCCAGTTCAAATTCTCTTTCAAGTTCCTCTTCATATTCTGCCAAGAATAATACCCCCATTAATAACAGCTCACCAACAAAAATAAAGAGTGAATGGGCCTGCAGTGCTCGTTTTTAAACAGTATGAAATTCTTTGTATCTACCTGAAAAACATACACACAGCAAGTGGGAATAGAGGTTCTTTATGCAGGAAGAAATCAAGAAGGTTAAGGAGGGCAGAATCCACCCCCAATCTTTAGGTCTGAACAAAATTGTCACTACTGTAGTCCCTGGTCTTTGATCCTTGCACACCCCCAATTTCTGGCTGACGTATGCATACAATCATGGACCACTGATGCTATCTCTGTCCCAACCCTGCATTTGATCCATGCAGGGCTGGCAGGCAGAGTAACCCAACTCCACCATACATTCAGCATGCTGTGAATTTCCATGTACTGACTGCAGCCACCCAATCCTCACACAGCGGAGCACACTGTTCTGCTGAGTTGGAAGTCTTCCACAGCCTTTCATCCTTAATGCATGTTTTATTCTATTTCTAAAGAAAACAAAGCATGAAAACACATTGGTTCATGGTCTGTTTCAGTGCAGACAATCATTTCCATGACCAAAATCTAAGCACCAGTGTGATACTATGCTGACCAGTGTAGAAAAAGATGAGAGTAGGCAGGGGAAGGATTTTTTGTCTTATATAAACAAACTATCACCACAATTGATTATTTAAGATTAAATACATATACATACACACACACATACACATATCCCTCCCTAAACACTATTTAAAGTATGAACTATTCAGTCATTGGTCACAAATACCATCAGAGACCTTGTTTAAAAAAAAAAAAAAAAAGGTGGAGGGACATATATTCTGCAAAAAGCAGATATAACACATGAAATATCTAGCAGGTTCAGTTGAACTATTCCCACAAGTGCATCCCAATCAAACTAACTGTCCTCAAAGCCCACTTCAGATTCTGGCTGGTGAGAGGCTGCCTCAGAAATTCAAGTGTTTAAATATGCTTAGTTGAGAAAAAGCTTGAAGTGAAAGGCTAAATCCCTGATGAATCACACCTCTGCTTTTCTGTGAAACTTCAATATCTGTCTAAAGTTCAAGTTTCTGCCTCTGACTTTGTGACACACAAGATAAATTGGGGCGTGAGGGGGAGATGTAGTCTTTTCTTATCTAGGAAAATTTCCCTCTTAACTCTATGTATCAGGGGGGTAGCCATGTTAGTCTGTATCTACAAAAACAACCAGGACTTCGGTGGCATCTTAAAGACTAACAGATATTTGAACATAAGCTTTTGTGGGTAAAAACCTCACTTCTTCAGGTGCAACTCTAAGGCCCTCCTAATCCAGTACTACTGGGTACAGAACACCTATGAAGATACTTTCACAGGTTGTACTGGAATGGGAGCAAGCTTCTGCAGAAGCAACATTGGAAATGTGCTGTTCCAGAGGTATACACAAAACCTGTCTTCCTATAACGATAATGCTTAGTATTTAGACAGCACTTTATACGTTCAAAGCACTGCATAGTCATTAAGGTCTTAATTAATCAGTTCTTGCAACAACCCCCTTATTTACAAATAGGAAGACAGACAGAAAAGTGACAGAACCTCAAAGCTACAGACCAAATAAGTGAAAGAAGCAGGATTAGAAGCCACTCTAGTGAAACACATCAGCTTCCATTTGTTAAATCAATTTAATTAACTGATGAGACCTACAGTGTTGACAGCATTCTCTTCAAACAGCTTCCCTATGATCTTCAGTGGTTTCTATTTCACCTTTTAATTACATCATATTCTGACTCCTAGAGAAACCATGACGGAATAGATTATCTTTTTCCAAAACTGCAATTATGGTCAAAAGTTACACTGCCCACTACTTGGCCATTAACTGTGCACACAGCTGGCCTGTGTAACTGTGTGATCTTCTCATTGCTATCCTCCTTCTGCCCCCTATAGTTTGTTGCATCTACTTGTTGCATCTTGTCTTAATTTATACCCTGATCCTGCCAACTGCTCCAAGCAGGTGAACTCTTGTGCCTTTACAGAGCCTCTAGCCAATAAAGCTTTGTGTGCAGGCAGGGGTCCACTCACACAGAACAGCTTGCAGGGCAAGGGCATTAGACCGTGAGTTGTTCAGAGCAGGGATCTCATCTTCCTGTGTGTTTCACAATCGGGTGCTGATGCTGATTGGGGCTCTGGGTGCTACCATAATAGAAATAATAAATTAGAATAATAATTAAACAGAAAGTAAAGATTAATTGGTACCATAGCAATTCACAAAGCAAGTCCTGGTCTACCTGAAGTTAATAAAGAGGCAACAAAAACACTCAACATAATGTTAGCAAACGAGAGAAAACAGCATGGTTTTATTTTAACCTCCAAGACCAGAAAAGCTGTCCACGGGGCACATTCTGAACGCAATAGCAAAGGATTTAATTAAGTCTTGGCTAGTTTTCACTATCTTCCCATACAAAAGATTTTGGTGCTAGGAATTATCATCAAAAATGAAATTCTAATGCTATGATATAGGTTGGGTTTATTTTACTAATTATAAAATGTAAAGCATACACTGGTCTTCATTTCCAGTTTTTTTAAGCCTGTTTGATATCTCCCTCTAGTGGGAAAAATAAGACACGAGACTTTTATATGACACTGCAATAAAAATAACGATGATCTTGTAAGCCTTTTCAGAGAATATCATGAAGAATCAGTTTTTTTAAAGTGCTTCAGTTTACCATCTTGACCTACCAATTACCATCAGCTAGATCCTGCACACTCTTACACACAAGCTTCACCTTACTCATGTGAGTAGTCCCACTGATATCAGTGGAACTACTCTGATGAACAACATTAAGCACAGGAGTAAATTCACAAGATTGAGGCCTTACTTAGCATAAAATGCATGACTAATTAAAATGCAGTATCATTCAAGATTTATTTCTCTATAGCTATTTCCTCTAACCAGGAGTTACTTTTTAACCATTTAACTGTAAATTTGTTTACATTAAAATACCCAAAATATAGGAGCCAAATCATATTTATTATTTCTAAATGTTAAAACTGTACCTATCACTTGTCTCTGAGTGCACATACAACTCTAGATAATAGAAAGGCAACATAAAGATAGCTAAAAAATAAATTTCCCTCATAATATATGAGAGTATAAGTACATCTTTCTCAAGTGCTCATATAAAAGCTTTCATGGGCAGACACTGAAAGTTAACAGAAGACATTAATTACTGGGTTCACTGTCGTCTGCTGAAAAAACCCACTCACCCTTCCCAAGGTATTTAAACCTTAAGGATTCTTTAGTTTCACTAACATAAAGAAGCAGAAGCAGGAGTAAGGAAACTGACCATCCACTCTCCTATCTACCAGGGAGGTTGGGGCTCCAGGAGTTTTTATATTAAAATCCTTCTTGTTCTAGTTTCATGAAGTGGTTTTCAAAACTGATTAGAGAAGAAAAATGACTAAAAATGAGACCACTGCTCATTACGGTCAGTTGGTGATTTCCCCTGCACACAACAGAATTTAAAGCATTATTCCGCTCTCACATAAAATAGTTTCAATTTTAAATTGAAAAAAACAAGCATACCAATGAACAAAAAGAAATCACACACCTCATGCATCAAGGAGTTGATGAAGCAAATGGATAACAGGGTTTCCTAAATACAAAAATCCCTGTGAAAAAACAGTAATAGCAGCAATATTGCAACCTGTCAAATCTATTTAGTTAGTTCCAGCAATTCATAGAGAAACCTCAGCTCACTCTTCCTGCAACTGGATACATTGTGGAAGACTTGAAAAATGTTTCCTTGTTCAGAAGCAAGTAGGTGAGTACAGCTGTGAATGAGTATTATTCCAAGGGTAGAGCATGTCAGATGACACATTCCTGAACGTCAAACCCAGCAAGACCAATAACAAACTTATGTGCAATGGAACATATTTATGCCAGTTCAAACTGCGAGTCCCACAAAGTCCATTGAATTTTTGCAGCAGCTCAGTTAACGATAATAGTAAAGGAAGCAGGTGGTTTAACATCGGCCACTATGACCTTTAAATGCCTTCCTTATCCCTTTCACAGGTCAGAGGTCATCTGAGGAGCTTTTGCCTTCAACCAGTCTCTCCTGGAGCTGAGGACTGGAGGTCTCTCTGGTTTGCCACCAATTGTACTATGCTCTCACCTTTTAAGTGCCTCTCTCATCTTTCAGCGTTATGGCAGGGTGGAGCTGACTGAGCTACCACTAGCTTGTTAGCCTTGATTTGCTCAGAATGTGATTTGTATACCCCCATCACAATGGGAAATAGGGACAGTTGAGTTTGCAGGAACAACAGTGAATGAAGAATTAATTATAGACAAAAGGCCTCAATCTGCAAAGACAACGATCCTGCAAAGACTTAAGTACATGGTCAATTTTACACACTATGAGTAGTCCCACTGACTTCAGTTGAACTATTCCAATGGAACGACTCACAATGTGCAAAGTTAAGCACATTCTTAAATGTTTTCCTGGACTGGGGTACAGACAGGAATGTATGAAAGACATTGGCATTGATTTTACAATACAATGTGCAAAATTTCAGGCTAATAGTAAAGATATAAGGAGGGAGATGACAATGAAACTACAGAAGAAATAGAAGCATTCCTGAAATATTCTATTCTGGCATTTTGAGAGGGAGAAAATCCTGCAGCTGCAGTATTTATTGTATTGTAGGAAAAAAAGGATCATTAAAAAGTCCTACGCAAAAGTTGTTTCAGGCTATTATATACAGCAACATTTGTGGCATGTGTCCAGCGTTACATGATTGATGTCTCTCAACTCCAGCACAGAAGCTGTTATAGCAATTCCTTTTGGTCTACCTAACTCACAGATCTATATGGGCTAGCTGTCAATTACGTACTCCTTCCCAGGCATGGAACAGTTTGCCCCTCAGGTATGAAGCACTGACAGGAGAACACCGTTAATCTGAGGGATTACTCTAAAAGCAGGACATTTTATGAGAGAAAAATATAATCCCCTTTCCTCTCTAATTCTGCCATTTTTGAATTAGATTGGGCAACTCTCACTAGGGAGCATTTACTCACATGACCTCAACAGGCTTCCGATCAGGTCCAATGAGCACAAGTGTTTACAAAACTGAGGACTGAGTGACTTGCCCAAAGCCACAGGAATAAAGTGTCAGAGAGTAGAACTCAAAAGCTCCTGGATTTTAGTCCTGCGCCCAGACCATTCCTGACTCTCCAATTTTAATATGGGTCCTGATCTTGCAAACACTTGTGCATGTGCTAAGCTTTAAGCACATTTACAGACCCATTGATTTTAACGAGACTACTCACAGGCTTAAAGTTAAACACTTGTGTAAGTATGCAGAAGATCAGGGCCTTATGTCTCAGATGAAATACACTACAAAATTATAAAGAAAAAACATATTTATTCCCACACATAGACTATTTATAATTTAATCTATTAAATATATATATTAATGGCAAATGTCAAGATACCCCTTTCCAACTGTCCTCCAAATACCATAAACACCAGCTCTGAATAAGCTTTGACAAAAGACTCCTTGCACAGCTTGCCCCTCCTGCTATTTATTTGTATACTGTTGGTTCTCAGCTAGAGAGAGAATATAGGTACCTTCCGTTCAAAAGTCTCAGACGGAAACGCTGCTGGAGCCTGCCTGGAAAATAAACTAATGCATTAAATAAAGCTAGCCAATAACTGATTTGCATGAACCTCAAAGGCAAGAAGCAATACAAAAAAATGAAACGGCAACCTTACAGACTTACCTCTGGAGACTTTGTATACCTCACAGAAGGAATAAAAGTGGAAGCCCAATGAAAGAAACAGGTAAAGAAACATTTCCCATAGTGGCAGCATTACTACTTGCAACGTAAGTTTCTCTGGTCTCCAAATGATGTCCTTGTTGTTAACTTCTAGAAAACAGTAAGCAAAATTATACAAGTAGCTCAGTATGGTGTGTATTTAATAGCAACAACCAGGGACATAATGCAACAAAGACATATATATTTTTGGTGACCAAGTGACATATTCTGCAGTTTTCTGAATCCTTGCGTTGTTTTATATTCAGTGTGAGAAAATGGCAGAGCACACCCACCAACCCAAAATGTCAGTTTGGAAATCCTTTCTTCTGATCAAGTCCTCACTCACATGCTACATGTTGGGAGTGGATGAGCCTTTCCAGAGCAACTATTCTTGGGCTTCAAGCTGAAACTTACAAAGCCTCTCAGTGTTCTGGCCACTTGCTTTCAAAGTAACAACATAACTAACAAAGTTTATTTTTAATGCTCTAATTTTTAAGTTTATTTTTAATTTTATTTTATTTTTTTTTGCTTTTCAAAAGGATTAATGTGGGAAGTAACTATCAGTCAGTGCCTTTCTATACAAAACAGGCCAATGTATGGTATTTTAACGTACAACATAAAAAATAAAATATTTAAATCTTACTTTCAATTCAATCAAATACAGGAATCCATCAACTAAATTCCATACCAAAAGTATGCCATATAAAACAAGAACAGATTTGAGTGATAAGGGTAATCATGATACTTTTAGGACCCTGAAGTTTAAAAAAATCCATACATACATAGGAAGACCTATGCCATGATCGGGGCTTCACCCACACACATGATCTTGCAGGATCAGGGGGTTCCGAATTCTTTAAGAGAGAGCATATGTTCACTATTAAATACTCCCAGCACAAAGCTTTAAAATGTATTGTATAGTAACAGCACTTCAAAACAGCTCTATGTAAAATCAGATCATAGCACAGTGCCCTGCTGTATAATGGGTATATTGTTTCTACTACATTCTGAGGTGGAATTTAATAAGGGGCATTTTCTCTTTTCAAGGGCCAAATAGAATAAACGCATATCTAACATCTGTGTTGCAACAGCCTTCAGACAGAATAATAAGGTTTTTGCACTGTGGATGCTGAACCTACCTTTTATTGTATCCCACCTATATTTATCGATTACATAGTTAGCGGTACCTTTTTCAAACTTTTTGATGTTTCAAAATTCAGAATAGTTTTCATGCTGCTAAGGCACACTCAGCTGAAAACACTGGACTATCATAAATCCAGTCTGATATACTGTGATCTGAAGTACCTATAAAATAATTATCAATCCCTCTTGGGATTATTTTGGGTACAGTTCTCTTACTGTTTTCTGAGCTAAGACTGCTACATTTGACATTTTTTGATTTTAAATATTTCTTAAAGTCATAAAGTCTCATTCTATTCTCTAAAGAAGCGCTCAAACTTTTTCATCTTCCTCCCAACTGCTTGATTCTCAGAGTGTTTCATTCTGTAGACACCAAGAAAAACACTGCAGGCCTGCGACTCTTAGACATTGGAGGGCTGAAGGCTTAATCCAAAGCTCACTGAAGTCAATGGCAATATTCTAATTGATGTTAAACCTAGTCCTGAAAGAGAACCTCATTCAGATTACTACAACTGATCGTTTGAAGAATCACTTTAACTCAATATTTAGATCAATTGCTTTTTGAAGTTCTTCCAGAGCAAATCCCAACAGATCAGACTACTCAAATCAATGCCCAGTTTGTTGTTCACACCCCCTTTGTAATGATGCTTTTTAGTAAACCCTTGCTGAAACAGTATGTGTAGTCTTCTCAGTATTGAGTGAGAGTCCTAGGCTTCAGTAAGCTTATGCAAGAAAATCCAGTATGGACTGAAGGTCATTCTCAGCGTGCATGAAGATAACACAATCATCAGCACACGGAAGACCAGTAATGGACGCCCTGAAGACTTTAGATTTTGACCGGAGACATCAAAGATTAAAGAGCTGCCCATCCATTCTGTATTGAATGTCAACTCCACTGGGGAGGTGATCTTTAACAAGGACCAAAATGACTGATAACTAGATGGAAAACTGGGCCGGGGCCATAACATATCCTTGCTTAACCCCAGTTTTGATGATGAAAGGTTCCGTCTCAAGGCCATTACAGAAAACCATGGCAGTCATCTGATCATGGAGAAGCTTTAGAACCTTAATAAATTTTGGAGGGCAACCAAATCTGGTTAGTACCTTCCACAGGGCTTTGCAATTGACATAGTCAGTGGCCTTTGTCAAATCGATGAAAAGCCATGTACAGGTCCTGATTTTGCTCCCGAGACTTTTCCTGGATTCAGCAGGCAGTGTTGTATCGATTGTCCCATGGGATGGTCTAAAACCACACTGAGATTCCAGCAATATTTTCTCAGCAAGGGGAAGTAATTGGTTTAAGAGGATACGGACAAGAATTTCCCCCACTGTAGATAGCAAGGCAATGCCTCATTAGTTTCCACACTCTAATTTATCTCCTTTCTTAACGATTGTAACAGCATTAGCCTCTCTCAAGTCTTCTGGAATCTTCTCATTATAACAGATATGAAGAAAAAGTTTGTGGAGCTTCCCTACCAGTTCTTCACCTCCAAACTTGTAGACTTCAGCTGGTATGCCATCTGGCTCTGCTGCCTTGTTGTGCTTAGTTTGCATAATGGTGCGTGTTCAAATGGAAGGAGCATTTTGAGTTACTCCTAAACTGTGAGTCAACTGTCTCTGATGCCACTATCGAATCTATACCTCAACAACATGAAACAGAATCTCTTGCTGACCCCCTGATCCTCAAAGAACACTAGCCGTTCAAATCAGGCACATGATAAGCCTTTGCAGGACTGGGGCCTTAATTTGTTACAACTTTAAAAGCTATTCTCTTTTGGTTTAAAACAAAACTCTGCATACAAAGAAGGGCTAACACAAGCAAAAAGTAAGTTGCGAAGACTCCACAAACTTTTGGTAAATAATCTGAAGACCAAGCATGATTCACTGCAGAACGCCTCAAATAATTTTGAATAATGAATAAATCTGAGAAATTTTCAGTCTGTTCAAAAACAATTTGAGAGGGAGGCAAAATTCATTACAATTTTACTTTGTGAATTATTTGTTCAACTTGATTTATAGCACCTTGAATGATCAATCAATGAATTAATTGCTTTGAATTCAGTGTTTAGCAGCAACAGACTCCCAGCAATACTTTTTGAAAGCAGAGTCCATACAGGACCTGATCCAAAGCCCACTGAAATCAACGGAATGACCCCGTTCACTTCCATGAGCTCTAGATCAGCACCTTGGTTCATCGGCTATGTTCCAAAAGCAAAAATAGAGAAATAAAAATTCCATTACCCTGGTGAGGAGCAAAGTGGAAAATCCCAAATCAACACAGATCTTACAGTCAAAGGATCTGCATGAATCAGGGATAAAAGTCGTACCAGGCACAATGAGTTTAGCAGTAGTCAGAGAGGAAGATGAACTCCACCAGAGAAAGGAACAACAGTTTAATGTTTCAAGCTTTTCCCCAAAATGTATCTGCAGAGATTCCCCTTCTGTCGGGCACTGCAGCACCTAGGTGCACTCAACTAGATAAAGCCAACCCTATTCATTGGCGCTATTGCTTTGTACCTGTGCACAACTAGCAAATCTCGCTCTTTGGAGACTCATGCAGCTCCCTCTTGTGATTAACATTAAAGCAGTTTCCTAAAGGCCTTCCTCCTGCTACTTATGGGATCCCGCCCTTCGGCTCTGTGTATTTCAGTGGGGCAATGTAGGAAATCCCCCTCCTCCTCATTGTCTCTCTCCCTCTCCAGAGGGACAGTTTGAGAGCAGGGGCCGCAGCTCTTGCCCAGGCAACACTGGGGGAACCATTCACGGGGGGGCAAAGGTGCAGGCTGCGATCCTCTTCTGGATCCAGCCCCCCACTGCCCTTTCCAGGCACTGACGCGTCCCCCGGGCTCGCCCCGCAATGCGCTCCCCGGCTGGGACACGCTTTATCCGCTGCCCACCCGCCTCGAGGGGCCGCGGAGCTGCAGCCACCCCTGCCCGAGCGGCTCCGCGCCTGGCAAGCCCGCCCCCCGCCACCTCCTTCCCCCCGGCCCGGCGGCGGCGGCGGCGGGGCGGAACAAAGGCGGCACCGACCTTAGAAAGCCCGCGCTCCCCGGCTCCCTGCACGGAGCCAGCCACGCCCCCGCGCTTCCGGCCGGGGCCAGCGCCGCCCTCCCCGGCCCGATCCCGGCCCCGGGGCAGGCGCTCCGCCTCCGGCTCCCGGCGGGCCCGCCCGCGCTGTGGGGCGGTGTGACTGGAGCGGGTCGCCCAGGGCCTGAATGCCAAGTGCGTGTAATTGATGCCCAGAGAAGGCGGGGGGCGGGAGGAGTCCGCTCCTCCGCCCCTCGCCAAGCCAAGCCAGGCCAGGCCAGTCCTGTCCTTCCTGCGGGCAGCGCTAGCAAAAGGACCAGGAGCGCCTCCCTCTCCTGGGCGGCCCAGGCCACCATGTCCCCTGTGTTCAGCCCGGGCGGGCACCGTGGCCCCTCCGCCACGCGCTGGAAGCCCCAGCCAGGCCCCAAACAACCCCCTCGGCTTTTTAAAAAAATAATAGAGGTTGGGTTCTTTTTCTTGACCCTCTGGGTTTTGGAGCCTTCAGGGGGCACGTTTCCAAGCTTTTCCTTGCAGCCGTGAGGTCTAGAAAGCTTTTCCATAAATGAGAGCCAACAGGCAAGTGGCTGCTGAGGCACATGAGTCCTGGAGCTGGAGATTTAAGAAAACAACAAATATCACAAGACTTGCAATAAAAGGAGCTGATAATAGTGGGGCTTGACTAGCATTGCTTTCTTTGTCTCTGGCTCTAGATAGAGGGTAAAATCCTAGCTCCATTGAAGCCAATGGGAGTTTTGCCTTCAAACGGCCAGGGTGTCACCCTAAGGCCCCACACAAACTGGGAGAAACATGCTCTCTTTTCAGCAGGGAAAATGCAGAGTGTGCATCCTCCCTGCACCACTCTCTTTCTGGCTTTCTGTTCATTTCCAACTCCTCATCTTTAAAGCCCTCAGTGGTCCTGTACCTGGGCTATACCCAGGCCAGGCAGCTATGCTCAGAGCAAGCTGAAGTTGGAGGCAGGGCATTCTCAACAGAGAGTTCTTTACTGCTAAATTCCTAATGGACTAGATCAGGGTAAGCCTACTTACCCTGCCCATTTTCAGAGTTCAGTGTGAAAACCAGCTTTTTTGCAGAAGCCTTCCCACATTATTAGAAGCTATAGGGAAGGGGGAACACACGGATAGACACACATACACACACACACACACACACACACAAGCGAGCAATATTTCAAGTTTATGCAGATGAGCTCAGGCTAGCAAGAGTGTGTGTGGGGAGGTCACTAGGAACTTACCATCTTGCATAGATGTAAGTCCCCTTGTGATTTTAATCAACCATCTTAACTATAGAAATGAACATGTGTCTGACACAATTCTTGGTAAAAAGAGCACACCCCAAAATGGCTCACAATGGAGTCAATGACAGCAGTGTCCATGTAACAGCACCAGAGTTGCATCAGAGTTGGATTTACAGAATATTTCCATGGGGTAGTAAAGGGATTAATGGCCACGAAGGGTCAGCAGAGCCTACAGGTTTCAGACAATACCAAGCTGGAAGGGGTCCCAAGTTCTCTGGAGGATAGGATTAAAATTCAGAATGATCTGGACAAACTGGATAAATGGGCTGAATAGGATGAAATTCAATCAGGAAAAATGCAAAGTACTCCACTTAAGAAGGAACAATCAGTTGCAAACATACAAAATGGGAAATGAGTGCCTAGGAAGGAGTACTGCAGAAAGGAATCTGGTAACCATAGTGGACACAAGCCAACTATGAGTCAACAGTGTAACACTGTTGCAAAAAAAAGCAAACATCATTCTGGGATGTGTTAGCAGGAGTGTGCTAAGCAAGCCACAAGAAGTAATTTTTCTGCTCTACTCCATGCTGATTAGGCCTCAACTGGAGTAGTTCAGTTGTCCAGTTCTGGATGCCACATTTCAGGAAAGATGTGGACAAATTGGAGAAAGTCCAGAGAAGAGCAACAAAAATTATTAAAGATCTAAAAATATGACCTATGAGGGAAGACTGAAAAAACTGGGTTTACTTAGTCTGGAGAAGAGAAGACTCAGAGAGTACATGATAACAGTTTTCAAATATGTAAAAGGTTATTACAAGGAAGAAGGAGAAAAATTGTTCTCCTTAACCTCTGAGAAAAGGACAAGAAGCAATGATCTTAAATTACAGCGAGGGCGGTTTAGGTTGGACATTAGGAAAAACCTCCTAACTGTCGGGGTGATTAAGCACTGGAATAAATTGCCTAGGGATGTTGTGGACTCTCCACCATTGGAGATTTTTAAGAGCAGGTTAGGCAAACCCCTATCAGGGATGGTCCAGGTAATACTTAGTCCTGCTGTGAGTGCAGGGGACTGGACTAGATGACCTCTTGCGATCCTGTCCAGTCCTACAATTCCCCCAGTTTTGTGTTTGCATTGCAATAGTATAGGATTGCTGTAGTTAAAGAAAAAGCCCTCTAGATGGCTGTATAATACAAGATGTGTTTCAGAGTAGCAGCCGTGTTAGTCTGTATTCACAAACAGAAAAGGAGTACTTGTGGCACCTTAGAGACTAACCAATTTACTTGAGCATAAGCTTTCGTGAGCTACAGCTCACTTCATACAAGATGTGTCATGCAAAGTATTGTAGCTTAATATTGTTCATGCAGCAAGAGAGCTATAGACAGTGAAATTACATTTAACCTTTTATGAGGGGAAGACTAGAAAATCCATGCATATATATTATAGTGGTGTCAGCCACTATTTTTTATAGATAAAAGCTCACTTGCAAGTTAATTGAGTCAAACACTGACCAACCCTGACAGTGGTCCCATCTGGAAGATTTTACTGTCTGGACTTCCAAGGTGGAAGAGATTTTTTTTCCTATTTAACCTATTTTGTATAGGGGAAAAAAAAACATTCAGGAATCCTAATGCATGAGCTTATTAGACTACCTATTAACGCAATCTTTGCAATTTAAGATGACTCCTTTCCATGAGTTACGTGTTCAGATGGTCTGCAAATTAGGAGGGAAATTGGTAAATTAGGAGGGAAAGTGGCTAGAGGGTGGTGGTTGAGAGCCCAGTCACTGTCCCACCTGGACCAATTGTGGTCTGAAGAGCTTTTGAAACCTTGTTCTGTGGTTATACTGGAGGTAGAGTCATCACTATAGCATCTGCTAAATCCCAGTCAGCATAAATGTTCTGGGTGGTTGACAACCTAGTTAAGCCTGTCTGTTTGCACCTGATGACACAGTTGAGTGTTTCATGCTCTGTGGAAATGTCAAATTTATTTCTGACTAAAACTGCTCTAATCTGGACTTGGGTATGTTTGTGTGATGATGGAAGTAATTCTTTTGGGCATGGGGAGGAAACATCAGAGCTTTTACTGCTTGGAGTCTTGGCTAATCATACCTACAGAGCCTCGAGAGCTGAGGGGCATACAGACTACAAACGGTGGGATAGGTCTATGTCATGCCGAGCTGGTGAAAGGAAACAGAGAGGTGTTTGATCCACTGTCAATGTGTTGGTGAGGGATAGGAAGGTGCCATGCCAGCTTCTTGTAAATAAACTATTGTAATCCTTGTTCATAACCCATCTCATAAGATGGCCAGTCCCCATCACTATCGCTTTGTCTTAAACCTCGTTTTGAGAGAACATTGAGGCAAAACAATTCCATCAATATCTAGAGTTCTCAATTCCTTGGACACAGTCCATTTGGTTTTAGGCATGGGTGTTGTATATAAACCACATTGGATTTGTTGGTTGGCAATCTGATGACAGATAAAGATTAAAGCATCCTCCTGATTCTTTTAGATCTATCAGCTTCCTTTAATACCATTGGCCACAAGGTGCTGTGGTGTGGATCATTAGCAGGGATCTGTGAAGAGGGATAATTCTTCAGTGACTCCACTTCTTTTTGGGAGATCCCAAAAGGTAGCATTGGGCAATTTCTTATCTGCTTTAAGCCCAGCGCCCTTTGTACAACCTGTATATGGCCCTTTAGAGACGGCTATTTAGGAAGTATTGGTTTTGGTACTTTCAAATATGCCTATGACACCAATCTATATTTCCATCTCTTCCTGACCCTGCCACTATGGTCTAGCAGAATGGGGCATGGATGAGAGCTAACTTGCTGAGACTCAATCCATACAAGACATAGGCTTGGTCTGCACTACAAACTTTTGTTAGTATAGTAATGCCATTCAGGGTTGTGATTTTTAATACATTTTTATATTGGCTAAAGCCATAGTGTAGATTCAGTTATAAGAGTAGAAGAGTTCCCAGTATAGTTTATTTTGTTTGGGGATTGGTATAAGCTCTTCTGGCCAGCATAAGCTTATACTAGGAGTGTTTGCTGGCACAGCTACACTAGAAAACCCTTTCTAGAAAACCCTTTCTAGTGTAGACAAGGCATTAGATAATAGTTAAAGAATGGATGAAGCAAGTTTTGTAAGGAGCAGAAGTTGTATCAAATCTCTGATTGGTGGGGATTATCTGCTGTTTGTTTCGATACTTTGGGGTGTTTTTAGATCCCCAGCTATTCCTGAATGTCCAGGTAGTAGAGGTTGCTAGATATGCCTTATATCATATGCCCTTGAGATGAAGAGTCTATGCTTTTCTTTCAGAGGAGGACCTCAGCAAGGTTATTTATATTCTTGTCACTTCAGGGTTAGATTATTGCCCTCTCCATGGGTCTACATGTTCAAAGCATTTGGAAATTGCAGCTAGTACAGCACCCTGCAGTCTGCTTGTTAAGCAGTGTTGCCAGCCAAGAGTACATTACACATGTGCTCTCTAATGATTACTAGTTAATTTACAGGTGAAGTTTAGGGTGTTGGTTTTGCTCTGTAAAGCTTTTGGGTCCTTGCTATTTGTGAGACCAAAACAGTGCAGCAGTTGTGATCCTCAGGGAGACCTGAGCTAACAGCTCCCAAATTTAAATGGGATGAAAATGGCTGACAATCTTCAGAAAGTGTCCTTAATCTGGAATTTAGGTCTTGGCTGACCAGAGCCTGGATTTGGCAACCTTCATGACACACTGCAAAACACACTTGTTTTCCAAGGCTTTTGCGTGGTGAGGGGCAATAAGTGAAAAACAGTAAGGTGGTGAAATTGAAGCCATTCTGCAGCTATGAAGGTCTGTTATTTTATGATTTTGAGAAAAAATATTTTTATTGTGTGTAATGCATTTATCAAGCGACTGAAACATCAAAATAAATATTTATGAATCCAGTTCTAGAGACCTTAGTCAAGCTAAAGAATTTCAGCATTGGGCTCTATGTTTTTTACCACTTTGCAGAATAAGTAAATCCCACAGGAAGGACAGTAAATTTACACCATAGAACTTTCCTTTTCAAGACCATAGAGGACTGTATTTGCTTGCGATTCCTGATTTTATTCATCCACCTATTATAAATCATACGCTAGTGCTGCATTTACAGAGTGTCCAAACAATAGACTACAGTAAGCACCATTGTACATTAGAAGATCTGCAGAACACCCAGGAGGATTAGAGGTATATGTTTAAAAGCAAAGAAGTCTGAAAAGAAACCTTAATGTACCAAAACAGCAACGTTAAAGTGAGAAAGAGTCAGAAACGTAAAAAAGGTGTGTTGTTTAGGAAAAGAGCCAAGTTATTCATTGCAATAGCCAAGTTAAATATGACACAATTCATGTTAACTTGCACCCTCCCTCCTAAGCTCCCAAGCGTGGGGTTATGAATTTCAGAGGTGAAATGAACAAATTTGCCCCCTTTTTTTTTTTTTTGTCTTGTTTAACTTGGCTTTTGGAATGGCTAACATTTTTCTAAACTGGCTGGTTTAACAGATAATCACATCTTTACATAGCTGTCCCTTCCTTCCCAACCCCAAATCTTTGTGAATGGCTAAGTGCTTTTGTCCATCACCTGTAGCTGTGTGTATGTATATCTTGTTTATAAAAAGCTTCTTGTTGTCATTTCTGTATTGCAGGTACCCTCACTTCTCTGGTTGCACTTTGATGTATTCTTCTTGTATCTTAGAGCACTTGAAGCTGGAGATGTCATGTTTCATGTTGGGAAAAATTACCGTTACATTTGTAGCTTGAGATTAGAAAATTAGCTAAAGGAAAAAGTGACACATACCTGGTAAATACCATAGTATAATTGAGCACCTTCTCTTTGGATGTCTCCTGAACATTTCAGAGGTTTCCTCTTAAACATGCTACGTGGTCTTGTTGAACAAAAGGCTCTGAAAGTCATGTTTCCTTCCTTATCAGAACCGTCTGAGGGCTTTTCCCTGCTCTTCCCAACCTACATAGCAGCAGCACATACAACAGCCATATGTTTATCTATTAAACACGAGTTATCCCTTTTTATCAAGACTTCTGCTTAGTGTTGAAAAGTTGCAGAGTGCAACGTCACATAAGATTTAAAAGATGGTATGTCAGCTGCTAAGTACCATAGACAGGATGGTGCAATACCATCTGATTTTTAGTAAGAGGTGGGAGGCACTGGTAGTGAAATATTTAAAAATATAGATATTTCATTATCCAAGGCATCCTGAGGTAGAAAAGGCTGGTCTTATATGAGAGTGAGACGGGGATTCTTCTGGGCTGCCACTATTCAAAAATATTTGTCATAACAAACTTTTATAAATATTAAGATGGACCTCAGATAGAAGGAAGTCCCAAGATTAACCCATCTGTAGTTTAACTTATTACAAGTTATCACAAGACTCCCACTGACTTTAATGGAACCAGAAGCAGGCCCTATATTTGACAAAATAAGTGATCTAACTAGTCTTACATTTAGTTTGAAAGTGTTAATCAGAGGCACAAAGCTGACCCTGATATATCTTTATCTTTTCCAGTCACTAAAGAGATGGCTCCGAAGCTGTATCCTATCTGTATACCATCCATAGCCCCATTTCTGAAAACACAGCAGTGTTTAAATAAATCCAGTTAATGGAATAAATTGATGTAGTAAAAACACAAATCTCAAATTATCTCATAATTAACATGTTCAGACAGAAAAATCTCTCCCTGTAAACTGAAAAGTAACTTTTTCTGACCCCTTCATTGTCAATAAATGTCATATAAATAATCAACCGTGAAATCTTCAAACAAACAATGCATCCACCATAATCTCTCTACCACCGAGAGAACAGCTATACAGTCCCTGAAATCCAGCCACCAGATAATGATCAAACCTGCTGGCACATGTGGTGCTATCACAGTCCTCAATTGTGATGACTACAACAACAGATAACTCTCTACTATGAAGAACTCAGAGAAGACTTCTCCCCCCTCCCCACAGAATACTATTCACACCGGAATTTAAAGATACCCTCAAAGCCTTCCCCAAACAATTCCCAAAAAAACTGTACAAACACAGCCCCCATGCATCCACTCCAAGGAGCTTCTACACGCTTCCGAAGATATACAAACAAGGGACCCAGGCAGACCCAGCATGTCTGGCCATGGCACTTTTACTGAAGGAATATCAGGACTCATTAAAACCATTCTTAAACCACACAAAGAACCAGCTTTCTCCAAGACACTGCCAACTTCCTCCAGAAACTCCACAACCTTAACAGTCTCTGCCAGTACACCATTAATGTCATATCCCTTTACAATATCCCTTCCCATGATGGCATTGCTGCCTGTCTCAAATGCACACAAGATTTCAGAACACTCAGAAATCCACCCAAAACACCTCGCCAAACTCATCCATTTCATCCTCACCCAAAACAACAAACAGTTTGTTCAAACCATGGGAACAGGCAGAGGAACTAGGCTGGCTCCCCAATATGCCAACTTATTCCTGGGCTACCTTGAGGAAGAATTTCTGGGAAAATGTACCACAAAACCAACAGTAGGCCTGAGATACATTGATGGTATTTTCTTCCTCTGGATAAAAATCTAAACTCCCTAAGATTTCTACCACAAGTTCAACAGCCACCAGCCATCCATCAAACTCTCTCTAGAACACTCCCACTCCAAAATCAATTGCCTGGACTCCATGTTCAGCTTCAGCAATGGAACCCTACAAACAACCATATACAAGAAACCCACCACTCACCACACTTACCTTCACAAAGCCAGCTAGGATGATCAATATCCCCAACAGAACACCTTTCAAGATTCCTGGGTCCTACACAACATGTAATGTACCTCCTCCAGTGCACCAAATGCAACAATAACAACTAAGTGGGTGAAACCAGACAATCACTACACTCTCAGATGAACTCACAGAAAAATTATAAAAGCAACCACCCCAGACACTGAAAAAGAATCCTGACATTTGAGAGTTCTAATCTGAGATCATGAACGAGGCTTAATTTTACTTAGAAATTGTTGCAGTGAGGCCCCGTCTCCCGCTTCCCAGGCTCCCGGTGCCAGCCTAGGAAGTGGGAGAGGGGACCCCACTGCAGCCCCCCCCTCAGGCTGGGGAGGGTGAAGAACCCAAAGAGGGGCAGAGGTGAAGCTAAGAGGGCTGAACTATGCCCTGGAGGCTGAAGTGAGGGGGGGGCTGTATTGACAGTGGGTTCTGAGCAGATGGGGTGAGTGCTGGGAGGGTGAACTAAGGGCAGTGGGGGCTGGTGGGGTAGGGGGGCTGAACGGATGGGGTGGTGATGATAGGGGCTGGGGGACAGGATTAATTGCTGGGCAGGAGGCAGGAAGATGTGTGGGTGAGCATTCCTGTAGCAGGGGCCAAAATCATCTTGTCCAGTACACTTGGGAGAGGGGGCAACACTGTCAGATGCACATACCCTGTGGATGGGCAGGGGGAGTTCAAACATCAAGAGACTAAAAATAACAATACAATTTTTTTTTTTAAGATGTCATGATTTTTTGGGCCAATCTCATGATTTTGTAGGCCCAACTCAAGATTTTTGATCTCGAAGTTGGCAGTACTGTTGTACAATTAAAAAAAAAATGCCACTGCTAATTCTGGCTTATAACAGCAACGCGATATGCAAACACATTCAGTCGCTTCTTTAGGACAAGATACTGTGAGGTGCTCTTTTCATTCAACTCACAATATCTTCCCTGACAACTCTAAAGAGGTTTGGAGCAGGCCTCGAACCTTAATGTACATTGTTGTCATGAGCTAGAATATACCTAGCACCTTCATAACCTTAGCTAGTCTTCAGTGGTAGGAGAAAATTTATAGAAAGATAAATCAAAAACATTCTGTCAAGGCTTCTGAGTGATCGAGAAGTTTTAGACTCAAGGAGTAGACATTGCCTTTTTGGGAGAAATAACTGGACACCAACTGTGAACTGGACCAGACAATGAATTGAGTAAGTCTGCTAGTCTATTCACAGCTATTACAGTTCCTCCAGAATATAGTTTCCAGCAGAGATATTAAATAGTATAGAAAGGAAACTCGGCCTTATGTTTTCACAAATTGCAGCCAATACACCCATAAAAGTGCTTTTAAAAAATCAGTCCTGTTCCATTTGGGTTTGCTTTTGTTCAAGCATTTTTCCCTTGTGAAAGCTCTGCCTCCTGAAGCCACTCCTCTAACCTCACCCAGCCTTTTTTGTTTGTCAGACATGCTTCTATCTGATGTGTAGCCACTTTCCACCACAAAAGAAAAGCTTGAAGTAAAAGATGGTCCGTGACCTACACTTTTAAAGACAATGATGTGTGCTCTATCCTATTCGCTTGCTCATTGTTCCAACTTATTTTTAGTTGAAATATTCTGCAGTGGTTTTGAGAGTGATATTACTGATAAATATATCTCTTTACCATTTCTGCTGCAGTATTCTCATTGTAAGGTAACAGTTTGGAGTATTTTTGGTTTGTATTGCTCCTGAGCGTTCTCTGTTTCTCAGAAAAAGAAACAGTAGTTTATTCTTAGGGACAAGTTTATAAGCCCTGAGAGTTTCAGGCATTATTCCTTTAAAAATAACTGCCACAGGCATTTGATCTTCACTGCTTATAATATTATACAGTGCAAAACACTGTTGCTTTTTTGTATTGAGCTCTTCATATTAATCCTAGCACGTATACTGCTTGTCATCTTCATGCATTAAGTTTCACAGTGTCCTATTAGTTTGGCTGATAAACAAGTAAATAACATCACCATTTTACAGACAAAGAGATTAAGTAGCTTGCACAAGATCCTGGAGGGAATCATTGTCAGAGCTAGAATCAGCAGGCTTTCCATTTTGTGCTCAGAACAATACATCACGCCTCTCTTTCTAAACTTAATTTCCAGTAATAGTCCTACTTTACCAAGCAGCAGGCCATGCTGCAAGCTACATTTGCTTTCCTGAGATGAGAGAATGGGAGGATGACTCTGGTGAGAAATCCTAAATGTCAGAAGTCTTTGGCTGCTGGGTTAATAATTATATTAAGGTTCGGGCAAAGAGTTGCTTCTGGCATAGTCTATTTGGATAACTATGTTTAAGGTGACCGGGAGTGCCTTGAGAAAGGGATAGGTGCTCTTTTTTGCTAAATGCTTGTTTAAAATAAGTAAATAATTCATCAGTATTTTCTGTCAGTAACTGGTCTCATTTACATCCAACAAGGATGCATTTTCTAAATAGAGGCATATCAGCAGAAAAGAGTCAGATCAAACAACTGCAAGGTTAGACATACACCTTCTTGGAGAAATTAAATGAAGAAAGTGCACAAATTACTGCAGCTTGAAAGAAGATAATTTATAGGGAATATTTCTGAAAAGGAGAGTAAGTAGATAAAGAATCATGATATTACTGTAAAAACTGTCTAAGACAGGGGTACTTATGCTCCCTTTGAAAGAAACATTTGCTTGCTAGGGTTCCTCAGAGTGTTATTCTAAAGCGGAACAACATTCACACTACCTTCGAAGAATTGAGATTTGCAATGTATTATTTCAAGAGAATAAAATGTGATCTATTAGGCAGGAATATTTTTCAAACAAATAGGGTTTTTTTAGAACAAACCTAACATTAGCCCCTTTTTCCCTCCTTCATTAAAAAAATAGTCAATTTTTGTGACTGAAGAAAATATGAGGAAAAAAGTATGTTCACCCAATACTACGGGTTTTGGGAAAGTTTTCTGCTCTGCTACCTGTTTTGTTCCTGCTGCTTTTGTGGAAAAAAGCAACAGAACACTGCTTGCTACTAGTAACACCTTTAGTATCTGTGAATTTCAAATGTTCAGTCACAAACCCGGCATGAGCAAAGTAGGGCATTTCCAAATAGTCTTTTTGATTCCCGTTCAAAAAATCTGCACTCACTTAAACCTCGCCTGCATGACAGTGCACACACACACATAAATGGGACATTGTTCTTTGTACATCATGCTTGGAAACCATGTATAAATTTCTACATAAAAAAATCTTGTGGATTTAGAATATCAGGGTTGGAAAGGACCTCAGGAGGTCATCTAGTCCAACCACCTGCTCAAAGCAGGACCAATCCCCAATTTTTGCCCCAGATCACTAAATGGCCCCCTTAAGGATTGAACTTGCAACCCTCTGTTTAGCAGGCCAATGCTCAAACCACTGAGCTACCCCTCCTCTTCTGAGTGGTGGCCCAGAAGCATAGTTTTGTCAACAGCATATATAGTAGGTGCACTATAATTATGTGAAGTGGGATAGACTACTACTACCTTTACCACTGCAACTCTGCCCTTATCACTGCTTTGGGAATTAGTGAATAAAAATGAAACAGGATTTATTTTTTAGGTTTTTTAAAAAAAACTTTAGGACATATTTTAGTAATCTTGGAATTTAGTTGATCTGTGGAACTATGCTATTGCCTCATCTGACCCTATAGGGTCAATGTCACCATTTTTATACTTGCTGGTAGCTGGAATATAGGTTGGACCTAGAGCAAATCAAACAACCCTGAAAAGGTTTTAGATCAAATGAGAGAGAGGAAGGATTCCAGTTTTACTGAGTAAAATATTATGTGTAACCAAGAACAGAGATGGATAAGTCATGGTCAATTGATCCAGACCCTGTGTCCAAATTTCGGATCCAGAGGTAAAAGCTGGGCCCTAAGGGGACTAGGTACCAGGAGGTAGCATTAGCAGGGCAGGGAGACATCTTACCGCTTCTGTAAGTGGGGAGGGCTTTGATTTATTGTGAGACTGGACCCAAGTTCCATTTATTCTTAATAGACCGGTGCCCCAAAATGAGTGATCTGGACATGCAAGCACTTCATGACCGGTGCAGTTCCATTTGAATTGGATGTAGTATTCCCATGCCCATTGTCAGCTCTCAATTAATAATTAGTAACATTCCCTCAGCCCACTGTGCCCTAAGATAGGCCAAGACCCAGATGAGCCACTCCCTAACTTGGGCAGGGTTTTCCTGGATACAAACAGTAAGAAATTGAGATTGTTTTCACATACACAGGCAGGAATGCTGTATGGGCTCAGATGGGGCATCTCTTATATTTCTAGTGCAGAATACAGAATTGCTTCTTCTCCCCACCCCATCTGGACAAAGCTATTCCTTAATCTTGAAGCAGAAGAGCATTTTCTTGACCCAGGCAGGAGAGGTAGCACTTCTGCTCACACAGACAAACCTACATAAAGGCATTTTCAGGAATAATCAAGGTGTTCCCTCACACAAATAGGCCTACATGGAATGACCCACAAGTCTTCTCCTCTCTAGAGAACTTGATCTCTCTCTTCTGGTTTATTAAATCATGACTAATAGCTGCCCGCACACCCTGAAAAATAATATTAAAAGACAGATTGAAAATTTCTGGGACTCCATTAATAGTTTAAAAGGTTATTTCATTTCCTGTGTATTATAAAAAGATTAAGAGGTGAGCACCAAGGAGTTTGTTCTTTCTTCAGACCAGCTTAAACCACTGCCACTGAGGAAAATGGGAATTGTTGTGTAAAGCTACCAAGGAGGTAATTCCCAACCAGTCCATCCCTAATAAACAGGCAGCTGTGAATTTCAAGCTTATGAATCCATCAGAGCTGTCTATCTATCATTAACCATGAAAGCAAAGCTTTGTGTAGCTACCAGAGCCCTCAGGTGCAGTTATAGAATCTAAAATGTATATTTTTTTTCCATTTTATATATGGAATTCTGGTTACATCCCCATAACAGGTTTCTGCTCACCCTTGACCCACCCATGAAGGCTGCCACTACTGCAGCTACTTTCTAGCTCCCATTCATCGGGCTCCTATGAAAGATGGAACCCTAGGAGGAGCCTTCTCAGGGGACACTTGGGCTTAATGCCTTCCCTTGGTGTCTTCACTGTGCCCTCTTCCTACACAGCACAGCCCAGCCCAGGTCAATATCAACCTCCTAATCTTTGGTGGGAGGATGCACCTATTTCATGCAGGTACAAACTTTATGGCCCTAGGGCCTTCATCAAGGTCTGGGCAGGAACAGACCTTGTGATGAATCTTGGCCCAGGCTGATAAGACCCAGAAGTATTTGGCCTATTTTTATGCTTATTTGTAAAGTTTATCTAGTTCACTTTTAAAAGGGGGGGGACACCTCCAAAACAAACACTCCAGTGCTTATTTTAGGCCCCAGCTCAGCAAATCATTAAAGTCAATGGGAATTAAGCAAATGCTTCACTGAATAGGAAAGATTTGGCAAATTGGGACCTCTATCTGAAAAAAAGAACCACTGCCACCAGCCCAGCTCTCATAAGCAACCCTACAATAACAAATATCTGTGTGTGTATTATGTGTGTATATTCCTGGTGCGTGTATTATGCAAGGGGAAAACCACAAGGTAAGAAAACAGATTCCAGTTTAAATATTCCAACATGGTTTCATAGTGAGAATTTTTTTTAATTATGAAAGACTCCTTGACAGTGGAGTTTTAAGTAAATTCTCTACAAAAGTGTATTACTTATTTTTTACCATTTCCTTCATTAGATATTAGCTTTTTCAGAGGAAGCCCAATTGTCAGACACAAAACATATATTTCAGATTTGCATAAGATCATTTATTGTTTCTTTCCTCTGAAGAGTATAAATGTGATGGGTAAAATATAAAGAATAATTAGTCCCAGTGGTGGGTAAACCCCAAACAATATGTCCTTTCTTTTCACAGTCTGTTGAAAAGTTTGCTGCATCCAGATGCAACTGATTTGAACAACAGTATGTGCAGGGGCCTGAGAACAGATTTCATGTGAGCAAGTGACAAAATTATAATTGAAAGGCTTTCCCTGGTACCTCAAATAAGATATAATAAGGAAAAGAGTTTAAACACTAAAGCAGAACATTTGAAAGTGATTGATTCTTGTCTGGACACTGTTGCTAAATAATGACCAAAGTTGCTGTAGATGGTTGGAATACCTAGTAATAAATACGAAGTAATCAAAGTGGCTTGTACCAATAACTTTTTCAGAGGAGTATTCACAACTAAAAAATCAGCAAGAACTAAAATTAACCACTGCTACCTAGTAAAACATCTTCATAAGATCATACATAACCTTTCACTTGTTCACACAATGAGCAAACGAAACGTCTAAGTTACGTAGCAGAAAATGTACTAAATAACAAATTTTAAATGTAAGGTAGTGAATGATCAAATTCCAGTAGCATTGCACTTCTAGAATATTTAGCTTCAGGTAATAACGAAGCATAGTGATAAATTCAACTTAGATAAATACAAGCTAACACAGCTATGGAAAAATAATCCAAGACAAATATTTAATGAGAAAGAACTATCAGGAACAGTAATGCCAAGAGATTTAAGGTTGATCATAGAAAGTAAATTAAATGTGTGTGCAGTGAGATCACAAGAGACACCAATGCAATTTAGACACCAAGGGTATGTCTACATTGCAATAAAACACCCACAGCTGGCCCATCTGCTATCATTAATGATCTGGATGATGGGATGGATTGCACCCTCAGCAAGTTCGCAGATGACACTAAGCTGGAGGGAGAGGTAGATATGCTGGACGGTGGGGATAGGGTCCAGAGTGACCTAGACAAATTGGAGGATTGGACTAAAAGAAATCTGATGAGGTTCAACAAGCATGAGTGCAGAGTCCTGCACTTAGGAAAGAAGAATCCCATGCACTGCTACAGGCTGGGGACCGACTGGCTAAGCGGCAGTTCTGCAAAAAAGGACCTGGGAGTTACAGTGGACAGGAAGCTGGATATGAGTCAGTGTGCCCTTGTTACCAAGAAGGCTAATGGAATATTGGGCTGCATTAGTAGGAGCACTGCCACCAGACTGAAGGAAGTGATTATTCCCCTCTATTCGGCACTAGTGGGGGCCACATCTCGAGTAATGTGTCCAGTTTTGGGCCCCCCCACTACAGAAAAGATGTGGACAAATTGGAGACAGTCCAGCGGAGGGCAACAAAAATGATTCGGGGGCTAGGGCACATGATTTATGAGGAGAGGTTGAGGGAACTGGGCTTATTTATTCTGCAGAAGAGAAGAGTGAAGGGAGATTTGATAGCAGCCTTCAACTACCTGAAGGGGGGTTCCAAAGAGGATGGAGCTTGGCTGTTCTCAGTGGTGGCAGATGACAGAACAAGGAGCAATGGTCTCAAGTTGCAGTGTGGGATGTCTAGGCTGGATATTAGGAAAAACTATATGACTAGGAGAGTGGTGAAGCACTGGAATGGGTTGCCTACAGAGGTGGTGGAATCTCCATCCTTAGAGGTTTTTAAGGCCTGGCTTGACAAAGCTCTGGCTGGGATGATTTAGTTGGGGGTTGGTCCTGCTTTGAGCAGTGGGTTGGACTAGATGACCTCCTGAGGTCTCTTCCAACCCTAATCTTCTATGATTCTATGACTCAGGCTTGAGCTGCTGGGCTATAAAACTGCAGTGTAGATGTTTAAGCTCGGGCTGATGCCTGGGCTCTGGTACCCCGTGAGCCGGTAGGATCCAACAGCCTGGGCAGCCCAAGCCCCACAAGCCCAAGTCAGCTGACACAGGCCACCATGGGTGTTTTAGACGTACCCCATGTCAGTAAGTAGCGGGGGTGAGATCTTCCCTATGGCTCTGGTGTCACTGACCCTGGTGTATTACACTCGGTCACATGCACCATTTTATTAGAGCGATATTGGCAAACTGGAGGAAGAGTATCAAAGTAGGAATTGAAAGAAAATATTTGAAGAGCATTAGCACTGTGTAGGGAGAAGAATTATTTAATATGGTATGCTGAGGTAAAAACTAAGAATAATGGGATGAAATGTAGAGATGGACAATGTCACTTTGCCTACCCTCAACTAACCTCACCTTTAACAACAGTGCTTTCTAATCTGCAGATCTGAAGGCTGCTGAGAAATCAGATAGTATAGGCATGGAAATTTGACCTCTGATCAAGCCTAGAAGGTCATTGTGACACACTATATCTGGCCTTTGTGGCTCCCTGTGGGAGGGCCCCACAGTCCTACTACACTCCATCCCAGGAAGCAGCGAGATGGAAGGAAAAAAGCAGCAAAAGTGGGTCTTCCAGGGCTGCCTAGAGAGGCCTCAATTGAGCCATCATCTTGGAAACCGAGAAACCTGGTCCTCCAATGGCTAGAAGGGCTAGCAACAGCCGATCAGGGCCCTGCTGACTCAGATAAAAGGAGCTGCAAAGGCTTAGTAGTTCAGTCCCTGGCTGGGACCAAAGGAGTTGGGCCTGGCCCTCTGGCCATATGAACTTGAGGGACAGCAAGAGCATGTTTTCTGGCTGCATTTTGCATAGGTGCGTTTGCAGGGGGAGAGAGGACCTGAGAAAAGGGTGAAGCTAAAGGGGCCAGGTGGGAAGTTACCCACAGAAGTAACAGCAATGAATCAAAGTGAGCGGTATCTGGCTGCTGTGTATAGGTCCCTGAGTTTGAACCCAGAGTAGTGCAGGCCCAGGTTCCCCCACTGACCACAGGTAAAGTGGCATCAATCCCAAGAAAGGGACCGAGTTTATCCAAGAGCCTGAACAAAGGGCTGAATTTAGAGGGCCCAGGGCTGAAGACCCAAATGAGGTCAAATATACTGTTTGCTTATTGGACTCTTTACTATCCCCAAAGGGATGTATTTGGACTTTGTGACTTGGCTGCCGGGCCAAGCCACTGTAGACCTACCATGGTCTGTCTGCAGGGGGCACCAGAGGTGAAAAGAGGACTGTGATACTGCACTCCACTGCTTGTGCTCCAGAGATTAAGAGGTGCTCCAGAGATGAAGGCTCCTTTACAGCCATCCAATGGTACCAAGAGCACTGTCTACAGGCCATCTTTTGTGAGTGGTCCAGGATACTGTAGGAGTGTAGGTGCAGTTGGGTTACTCAGGGACTTTGCTCAAGAATAGTAGGTTGGAAGTGGGGCAATAATTTGTGAGGTAGTTTGCATCAAGTGTAGATTTCCTCAAATTTGACTGGACTGTTGCTTTTTCCAGCCTTGTGTATTTAGGAGGTCTCCTTTCTTCACCTCCCTATGCAAAGAGATCCTTTCCTGGACCCCTAACATACCCCTTCCTGCATTTTTCCCCATCATGGGGCTCAAACTTAGTAACTGATCAGAGCCCGGCAAGGTTATTTTCAAATGTTGCCACTATTGGGACTTTACTGAGGGCTAAAAGAAGCAACTGTTGGAACACTCTGATCTAGTGACACTCTGGAACTCATGAAAAGTGAAGGCAAGGCAGCAAATGACCTTCTCTGCGAAATTCACAGAGACCTTTTAGATATATTTCAGCAAAGCAGAAAGTCTGCTGATGAGAAGGAAGTGGGTAGTTATCAGAACCAATCCAAAGTTCAATAAGTCTAAGATCCAAATAGATCAATTTGGATAATGGTCATGTCACGTTTATTTTTCTGAACTGGTTTGTGCCTATCTTCATTAGCTTTTTTAAATTTATAAAATTGCTAAGTAAACAATTTGTAAAATATGATTACATGTGTAAAACAATTTTAACAGCCCATTTTAACAATGCAAAACATTTCACCCACATGTGATTATTGCTTAAATATATATTAAACGAACCTGCAGTTTTTAGGACCCTATCATCTGTTCCTGCAGTAAAATGAGTCCATTAATTGGAAAGATGTTATGATAACAGTCTCTTTGAAACTGATACAGCTCAAACAGAAAGCGATCATCCCAAAACCTTTTCCTGATCAGAGATGAGTACCGAAAATGTTAAAACTCTTTTTGTCAATCAGAAAAGAAAGTATTAAATTGAATTAAATTCTAGGTTCGGGGGGGGGAATCTTGAAGTGTACATCTTTCCTGAAAACTGTAAAAATGGTACCTTTCACTCTGTAGAGCTTCTGCCTTTGTGTATCCAAAGTCACATCTACTTGTATTACTGATTTGTGTATCCAAAGTCACATCTACTTGTATTACTGATTAAAATAAGGGTTTTTACTACTTTTTATGCCTGCTAGTTGCATTGGCTCGGCGATCTGGATTTGACGCTGGCTCCCATGAGAGCTATTAATTAGCTCTCACGGTAAAATCTTTAATCTTGGTAATGCATCAGCCCTTAGGTTGACTTTCAGATCTCAAGTTGAATGTGTGGGCCAGAAAGTTAGAAAGCCATCTTTGTACCTTCATGGGGAGCAGACATAGGTGCTGGAACTAGGGGTGCTGAGGATGCTGCTGGACCCTCTGGTTTCAAGTGGTTTCCATCATATACAGGGTTTACAGTTGGTTCAATGGCTCTCCGCAACCCCACTATACAAACTGGGAGCAGATATATTGTGGAAGTCCTAGCAAAAGCTATGGATCCCCAAGATGACATTTTTACAGTGCCACTTTCTAAAGTCAAACAGAACTATAAGAAAAAATAAACATTTTGGATGGGCTCCATGAAGCTACTAAGTGCTACAGCAATCCCCAGAACTCCTGCTCAGCTGCTGCCTAACCCTGTGGGTAAAGTCTCTCAGTGCCTACGTTTTTAATATTAAAATTTCCCTAGGCACTTACATTTCTTCCTCTGGGCATGTGCACCACTGCTTTCCTCTAGGCATCTGGGCTCCTACCTCCCACTTAAGCCCCAGAGCGATTCATGAACTAGGGAAGATACATGCTTTTCCACCTAAGTCACAGGCAGGGCCTGATCCAGTCAGCATTCTCAGAGGTCACCTAACTCCACACTAACCAAGACATGGGGACAGGAAGAGGAGGAGGCTTCCCTTATAACTTTTAGCCTTGTGCTTAGGGCTAGGGCACTCAACTGGGATGTGGGAAACCCTTGGAAGAAGTCCACTACTCTACCTGATAAGAGTTTTGAACAAGGATCTACCACCTTGCCTCTGAATGCTCTAACCATTAGGCTATAGAGTTGTTTCACCTCTCTCTCTGACCCAATTATTCAAAATGAGACAACTTCAGTAGGAGCCCGAGGGAGCCTCATATCAGAATATCCCATAGTCCAGTGGTAAGGGCAGTCACCTGAGAGGTGATAAATCCCTATTTGAATCCCTTCTCATTGGTCAGGGGTGGGGTGGGGAGGACTTGAACTGCCGGTCTCCCATATCTGGAGTATCCTAATCACTATGATAAAGGCTATCAGGGAGGTACTCCTCCCCACCGCCCAACTACTTTGTGTGGAATTAGGTGGCCTCTCATCAGACCCACAAGCAACTTACATGGTCAAACTGATCTTCCCCTGGTTTGTGAATCATGAGCGGAGATCCACCCCTGGCCGCAGCCCGGACTTAAGCACTGAACTCCAAGAAGGGCTGGGCTTAGCACACACCACTCTTATTGGTATCTGCCATTAGCTAGTTTCAGCAGCTGCCTGTCTACAGTGCTGACTTTGAAGATTGCATTCTAAGGTGCCTCTCTCTCCCCATTCATTGTATAGGAGTCTAGGCACCTAACTCAGGTTTTGTGGCTTGCAGCATTGTTCCTGTGGTTTTCTAGGAGCCTAAAAGATAGGCATTATAATATCACAATGCCTAAGTCCCTCTTGTGAATCCAGGCCTTTGCCAATTTTGTCATGCAAAAGCAGAAAAATCAGTAGGAGCAATGAAGCAAACTGCGTGAGCATAAAATTTTTACACACACCCAGTCAGATCCTCGATAGCTGTGAATTGGCAGAGCTCCACTGACGTCAACCATCTGAGAATCTTGCCCCATAGTCTCAGTATCCATCATGCGCTTAAGTGTTGCCTTGAACAGGGCCTAAATTAGTCAGAACATAGCAAAGGATGACAAAAGGGAATAGGAGAGGATTGGTTACAACAGTGAAGGATCGGGAGATATGCTCATTACACGGATATTGGAACTAACGTGTATTTGGCACTCTGTCTCTCATCTCCCATTAAAGTCAATGGGAGATCTGCTAAGGAAGGCCAAGAGCGGTGACCACTGAGGAGGGATTTGAAGGATAGGGAGGTTTCAAGGCTTAAGCGGAGAAGGAGGGTTGCCACCAGTCAGTTTTCCCAGGATCCTCCTTTTTTGAGGTAGCTATCCTGGGAAGCCTGTACACATGCTCTGTACACACTGCCAGCTCCAGATCATCTTGGATGTCCAGGGTTTTTTTTTGTATCTCAGAGGTGGCAACCCTAGTGAGGGGATTTTCCAGGAATCGACGTGCAGCCTGAGCGCACATGGAACCACTTAGGAAAAAGACAAAGAGAGAGTATCAAGACTAATTGAAGTGGCAGAGCATAGCTGGTATGGTGGGAAATAAGCAGATAGATATCAACGGCAGCATGATTGATCTGTGCAGGACCTTTGAAGACCAAACACTCAGTAGCAGGCAACCAATCCTCATGTTAATAAGACTAAGGATGGTGCTTAGCAAGAGGGTTACATTCTGTCTATTAAGTCACCTACTGTAATCAACAGCAAATTTTGATACACTATACCAACTATTCAGGAAGTTGACTAGGCTTAAGTAACACAAGCAGCATACTGATATCAGTTTAGGATGATCCTTTCCAAAGCCATTGCATCCAGCCATTAGGGAAGAGGAAGCAGAAATTATAAAGGAGTTTCTGAGCATTGTTGTCCTAATCCACATTCCTGGAATCAATGCCAGGCTTGCATGGCTCACAAGGAAGCCTCTGTTATCCTTGTTATATGTTTAAGGAATTCATACTGGACTATCATCACTGAAAATTCCAGACTATGTATTAATATGAAGAGATGATAGGGTAGAGCATTGTACACCTGTGAAACTCTCATGAGATTATTTCCTTTTGAAATCAGACTTTAGCCTCTTTGCCTTGAGCCAATGAAGTTTCGTTATATCACATAAAGCAGGAGTCGGCAGCCTTTCAGAAGTGGTGTGCTACGTCTTCATTTATTCACTCTAATTTAAGCTTTCGCGTGCCAGTAATACATTTTAACATTTTTAGAAGGTCTCTTTCTACAAGTCCATAATATATAACTAAACTATTGTTGTATGTAAAGTAATAAGGTTTTTAAAATGTTTAAGAAGCTTCATTTAAAATTAAATTAAAATGCAGGGCCCCCCGGACCGGTGGCCAGGACCCGGACAGTGTGAGTGCCACTGAAAATCAGCTCGTGCGCCGCGTTTGGCACACATGCCATAGGTTGCCTACCCCCGACATAAAGGATGCCTTTTCTGCCCACCATCAACACCAGAGAAACAGATACCTTTTTGCTTCTGCTTAAAAGAGTTGGAAAAAGGAGCAAGTTTCAAGAGAGCTACTCATTTCCCTTTGTGACTGGGGACTAATTGCTGCAGCCACAGAAGCCAAAATGACAGGGAATAGAAACAAAAATCCTTACAGTAACAGTATTGGCAGCTAACATAACATAATTATATTATCTGTTGAAGAAGTCATGCTGAAAACTTGTTATATTCCAAAGCATATTTGTTTTTAATGGGTTAAGGCAACATCTTGCTTTAATTTTTCACCACAAATGTCAGAAAATAAATGATTTAAAACAGATGTACAATTCTGGTGCACATTTTATGGCAGCTTTGCTTTAACAGATGCCTTGTATTAATAATGTACAGTTGTGACAGGAAGTGCGGTTTAGATTCCTGGAAAAACATAAAAGCTAATTCTGTTACTCTTTTTCATTGTACCTACTTTCTCAAATGCTAAACTGGTTTTGATTATAGTGAAACCCTATAGTAAGAATAATTTTGTCAGGAGTATTAACTTATCTGTGCTTCTCTTTCTTTGTACATTACTCCACCCTCTGACCTACATTCTGAGCTACCTGCGAACAAATCTAAAAAGCACACACAAAACTATCACAGAACAGCCTGTAATACTATATTGTTCTATATGTTTCCACTGTTTCAATACATACTGTTTATTATCTTTATGAGATATTAAGTTGTTTTGTGGTTCCTCTCCTTTTCATGCTGAGTCACTCAGAATTTTCCCCATATCTTTCAGATTAAGAACATTTTAAAAAAATTCTTAGACTATAGTAACTAGATAAATCCTGGTAATAGATCTCTAGAGGGAATTTGTTAAAGGCCTAAGTACTGCACTTCCCAGAACACTGCTGTAATATGGATTAATTTAAACAAACGCTCAATTTGTTATCTGTATTTCATCACTTGATACCTTCTGAGCAACTGGCTTGAAAATGGCTTTTCTCCAGGAATACAGAAGCATATCTTGGTGGATTACAGAAAGAGTTGTAACAAATTAATTGCAGTTATACTGCATTGCCAGAAGATGCAGACATCTTATATGTCATTCTATACATAGAAAGGAATGGGAGCCATTCAAATAGATATAAATACAGTGGATGCTCTTATTGTATCTAATAGCCTATATCCTACGTGCACCAGAAAAACTTCATTGAAAGTCCTGAATTCAAGAGCAAGAGGCTGATGATTGCTGAAGCATTTATTAACCAAAGCAAGATAAATTAGTTTATTGCCAACTAGAAATTGAAGGGATAATTTTGGAGAACAGCAAGCGATGGAATGGTCCAACACAACAGACGGTTAATATTGTGTTTGGCGCAAAAGTAAGTAACTGGAGGTCAATTAGAAAATTAGAAGAACTTAATAAGAGCTAACTGAACTGCCCATAGAGGTGGGGGAGACCTTTGTTTCCCAAAGTTCAGCCCTCTAAATTCTCCATCAGGACAATGCACTTTCTCTCTCTCTCTCTCGTGTAGTCTGTCAGTTCAACTATGATATTTTCATGCTCTCTCTTTGTGGATTCCAGAGTGACTCTGAAGTCCAAAGCATGACGCGCATGCTCATGAGCAGACTGGGCAGACAAAGTCATTGGTGAGTGTCTTGGTAGCGATAGCAGTGGTATAATGCTTTTCCCTTGCAGCTAACAGTTGATTATTTCTGTCCTCTTCAAAGGCTTGGAAAGCTCTGAGCGCTGTGTGTCACCGTACTGATCTATTAGACGCGGCCTTCTCAAGATCATCCAGTTTTATTGCACCAAAGTTTATGCTGTTCTTGTAGTGCTTTCTGGGGAGGCCTGGATTCCAATGTCCTTGTGCTGATTCTCCACAGAAAATTTTTCTGGGGAGTCAATGGTCAGGCATCCTAATGATGTGTCCAACCCAGCATAGTTGGGCTTTTAACAGCATGGCCTCAATGCTTGTGGTATTTGACTTCTGGAGAACCTCCAGGTTGGTAATTTTGTCTTGCCAGTGGATCCCCATAATGGTGCACAGAGACCACATATGGAAGGCCTCTAGCTGTTTGATGTGCCATTTGTAGAACATCCCGGTCTCACAGCCGTAGGGGAGAGCTGTGAGCACAAAAGCATTGTAAAGTTATATTTTTGTTGAGAGGGTTATGTTGTGGGATTTCAGGACTTTGTTATGTAGCTTTCCTAGTGACTGAGAAGCTTTCTGTATCCTGTTCATGATCTCTTTGTCAAGAGATCATCACTGGAGATGTTGCTGCCAAGATAGGTAAACCTGTCAACTTGCTTTCGCCGGATTCCACTAGTGGAGATACTCGGGGATGTGGCCTGGAGCGGTGAAGCTGATTGATGCAACACCACAGTTTTCTCCAGGCTGATTATAAGGCCAAACAATTTTGATGCTTCAGCAAAGCGATCTACGATGCACTGGAAATCTCCCTCTCTGTGTGTGTGCTAGGTGAGCACGATCATCTGCAAAGAGTGCTTCTCCTATTAGTAGTTCTGTTAATTTTGTTTTTGCTTTAAGCCTTGTAAGATTGAGTACTGAGCAGTCGTGTCTGTATCTGATGTATATGTCTCTGTTGAGCCTGTTTGTAGCATGGTTGAGAACTTGGGTGAAGAAGAGTTTGAACAGTACAGGGCAAGGACACAGCCTTGTTTGACTCCATTTGAAATGGGAAAAGAGTCAATGAGATCTCACTTAAAAAGTACCTGACCTTGTATCCCCTCATGGAATAAACTAATTATCTTTACCAACTTTTTTTTTTAAAAGTAAAAAACCGCCCCAGGACCAACCCCTGGGGCATTCTGCTTGATACCGATTGCCAAGTAGATATCGAGCCATTGATCACTACCTGTTGAGCCAGACAATCTAGCCAGCTTTCTATCCACCTTATAGTCCATTCATCCGATCCATACTTTTCTAACATGCTGGCAAGAATACTGTGGGACACCGTATCAAAAGCTTTGCTAAAGTCAAGATATATCATGTCCACTGCTTTCCCCATATCCACGGAGCCAGTTATCTCATCATAGAAGGCAATCAGGTTGGTCAGGCATGACTTGCCCTTGGTGAATCCATGTTGACTGTTCCTGATCACCTTCCTCTCCTCCAAGTGCTTCAAAATGGTTTCCTTGAGGACCTGCTCCATGATTTTTCCAGCAGGCTGTTCTTTCTGTTGTTAGTGGTAATGCGTATCAGGGAATTAAGTTATGTCTCACTCCACAGCTAACAACTGTGATTTTGAGGCATCTTATTACTTAGCCAACAATTCAGTGTTGATCTACAATGTCAAAAAAAAGCTAAATACCCAACTTCCTTTCCAGCCCTGCAAATGCTGACTTTTTAGTCAAAAAGCCAGCATTCCCAAAAGATGCCACAGTGGGTACATCTACAGTGCAGCTGAGAGCATGCTGCGCAGCTCGGGTAGATAGACATGCACTAACACTGCTCAAGTTAGCACACTAGAAATAGCAGTGTAGCCAGGAGTAGCGTGGGCAGCAACTCAGGCTAGCTGCCTGAGTACAAACCCAACTAGACCCTTTGGGATGTACTTGAATGGCAGCCTAAGTCACTGCCCATGTCATAGGTGCCGACTCTATGGGTGCTGCAGGGCTGGAGCACCCACAGAAAAAAAAATAGTGCCCTGCCGATCAGCTCCTCCCCCGCCCTCACAGTGCCTCCCACCCTCTGCAGATCAGCAGTGGGAAGGAAGCCCTGGGGGAGGGGGCGAAGCGAGGGCAGGGTGCGTTCAGGGGAGGGGGTGGGAAGAGGTAGGGCAGGGTGGAGCATGGGCAGGAAGAGGCAGGGTGGGGTGGAGGCTTTGGGGACGGAATGGAGTGGTGGCAGGGTCTTGGGCAAAGCGGGGATCGAGCACCCCCAGGGAAATGAGAAAGTCGGCACCTGTAACTCATGCTATCCCTGGCTACGCTGCTATTTTTAGGGCACTAGCTTAAGCAGAGCTAGAGCCTGGCTGTCTACTGGCAAGCATACCCACAGCTGAGTTGTTGACATGCCCATAGTAAATAACTGTGGAAACTCTCAGTCACCACCCTGTGGTAATTGTTGGAACTGTGACTTTCAATCGCAGCTATCTACTGTACTTAAAGAGGCTAACCCATAACTTTAACACAGGGTGTGTGAGGGTGGAGCCGCTGTAAACATGTTTTGTTGTTACATTTACACTGATTTTATGCAGTTTTATTATGTGTGGGAAATTCTGAGAGAGGAAACAGGGCTGAGTCAATCTCACCCCTTGTATTTCATTCTTGAACAATTCCATTAAGCTCGGACTGGCAAGGCATCACACACTGAGACAAAGTCATTGTCTGCATCTTTCATCATTCTTTAGACCCAAGGTAAATACAAAACGTTAAGAACTTTTTGAGACTAGCCTGAGGTATATATCCCAGGTCCATACAGAGAAGCAGTTATGCTAATACCAGGTCCTAGTAAAACAAAATAAAGCTTCTTCCCAGGCTTTGTACCAGGGACACCATTTCAGATTTCAACGGAGGGGGGCAACTTTCAGGAGGAGTCCAGGGGGCGCTTAGGCCCTTTAAGCTCTTGGATTTTTTGAAGGTTAAAAATATAGAAGTCAGTCTATTTCAGAAGCATTTGTTGTGATTATTTCTACCACCACCCAGCAGTGTTCCCCACCTCCACACAGCCCCAAATCATATGGAAGTGTCCCTCACCTAGTAGTGCTGCCACACCCATACTCCCCCCAAACAACCTGGCATTGCTTCCCTCCCCATTCCCACTGTACTGCCCCCAAATCACCTGGCAGTGCCCCCACTAGGCAGCTCCCCTGCCCCTCAAACACACATCCATGGCTCCCACGGACAGAGATAGCAGAAAGGTCAGAGACTTGCCGGAGGTTCATAAGGGGGTTCCCTGTTCCATACCCTGCAGGCACCCCACTCACCTAGGTCAGTGCTCCCTACTGCAGTGTGGGGGTTTCAGCAGGGGGAGCCCCCTTCAACCCTCAGCTGTCGTGACTGACAGCACCATGGACCCATTACTGCTCTCCTGTGAGGGTAGGGCTCAGTGACACAACCCTGGGGTCCACTCAGAGAACCAGCTGCAGCCCATCCTCTGGGCCGCAGTCAGCCTACACACAGTTCATTTACAACCTGGGAAAGGTGCACCATGGCCAGGACTCCCCAGGATCATGGGGGGAGGCACATAAGTGCCTCCCCACCCAACCTAACTGGCACTACTAGCTTGTATTTATTTTTAATACCAGCTGACTCCGGTTAAAAAGCATGAAAATTAAAGACCAACCAATCACTTTATACAGCTTTCTTCATCGGAAGCCCAAAAGCACCATGATGAAAATCTTCATCGCTATCCTGGTCTCTTGGGCTGAGTCTACAATAGCTTCTCTCTCTCCCAAATTTCCCACTGTTGCTAACAGTGCAGCTCCACCAACGGTGGCTAAAATGGAAGCATTGGTGTACACTGTCCACTGACATTTTCACCACCTAATCCAGAAAACATCCAGATAGGATGGTTAGAACCCAGAGGTGGTAATAGCAGCCCCACCATTGCTACCACTGGAGGAGCTTAAATAATGGTGACAATTGTGTAAATTTGAGGGAGAAGTCCTACTGTAAACAAGGCCTTGGACCTAGTGATGATTGAACTTGCTTTAAATTTCAAAGTATTATTTTCTGTTTTCCTTGTTGATGAGGTAATATATCTAGTCGTTAATGCAAGGGACTGGGATTTGGAAGGCCTGCCTTATACTCACAAATGCCACTAATGTGCTGTGTGACCTTCAGCAAATCACTTAGAATAAAAGACCCACAGCATGGCCACGGCTGGCCCAAGTTAGCTGACTTGGACTTGGTCTGTGGGGCTAAAACTTGCAATGTAGATGTTTGGGCTTGGGCTCTGAGACCCTGCAATCCAACCTGAGCATCTAAACTGCAATTTTTAGCCCTAAGAGCTCAAGTCAATCAACCCAGGCTCTGAGACTGGAGAGGCCATGGCTTATGTACTCAAAAACCCAGAATGCTGCATACTGTTTTTGTTGCAAACTCTTCCAGTCTAATGTTCCAGCCACATTGGATTCTACAGGAACCAAAGGACTGGAAAAATCTGGCTAGAAATCTGGCATACCATAAGAAGGCAGCAAATCACCAGAGAGCATTCCATAGGTGGAAAGAGCTTGAGATGAGACTAAAGTTAAAGGCCACCATAGATGATCAGCATCAAGAGAAGATTGCATCAGAGTCTCTTTACTGGCAAAATGTTCTGAAAAGGCTCATTGCCATTGTGAGAATGCTTGCTACCCAAAACCTAGCACTGTGTGGCACTTCAGATCAGCTGTATGTGCCAAACAATGGAAACGTCCTTAAAATTATGGAGCTGAGTCTGAGTTTGATGCTCCACTCCAGGAGCATCTAAGAAAAGTCACCACCCAAGACATGTACACACACCACGACCTTGGAAAAACAATTCAAAATGAGATCAGACAGTTACTGGCAACAAAAGCCAAACAGAAGATTGTGGCAGATCTGAAATCAGCAAGATATTATTCTGGACTGCACACCTGACATCAGCCATACAGAACAAATGACTTTAATGGTGCGTTTTGTAACAACAACATAACCTAGTGAAAATGTCCCTGCAATGGTGACTGTCAGAGTATTTTCTAGAATCTATTGACATTGATGATACTACAGGAGCTGGCATGACAAATGTGCTTCTTAAAAAGCTGGGAGATATGGGAATTGCAATAGCTGATATGGGAGGTCAGGGCTACGATAATGGTGCCAACATGAGAGGAAAGAACAGAGGAGTGCAGACATGGATCCGAGAGTTAAACCCTCGAGCTTTTTTTGTCCCATGCAGTTCTCATTCATTGAACTTGGTGGTCAGTGATGCAGCAGCAGCTTCTAGTGAGGCTGCTGAATTTTTTAATGTAATTCAAAGCATCTATGTATTTTTCTCTGTATCAACTCATCGACGGCAAATTTTGAAGCAACATCTGGGAACATCCTCTTTGACACTGAAACCACTGAGTGCCACACGATGGGAAAGTTGAGTGGAGGTGATAAAGCCTATCAAACACCAAATTGGGAAGATAGATGATGCCATAGTTGCCATTATGGAGGATAATGCTATGACAGGAACTATTCATGGGAGAACAGTGGCAGAGGGAAATGGAATCACCAGAAACATACATAACTTCAAATTTCTGTGTGGCTTAGTGTTGTGGCATGCCATACTGTTTGAAATAAATGTTGTAAGCAAGAGACTCCAAGGTGTTGACCTTGATATATCTGGAGCAATGGAACAACCGGACAAAGCAAAGTCATACCTACAATCTTACCCGTCAGATGAGGGATTTCAAAACGTTCTGAAGAGTGCACAGAAGTTGGCAGAGAAACTTCACACTGAAGCTATTTTCCCACCCATTCAAGAATACAAGAGTCACCGAAGAAGACGACATTTTGATTACGAGGCACGGGATAATCCCATAAGAGACCCCAAACAACAATTCAAAGTTGAATTCTTTAACCAGGTGCCTGATCGTGCAATACAGTCAGTTGAAGAACGTTTCATTCAGCTCAAGGAATACAACAGTATATTTGGGATGCTGTATGATATTGCAAAACTCCTCACTATACCTGAAGAAGACCTACACCAGCAATGCAGGGCACGAGAGACAGTGTTGACACATGATGACATGTGCGATATTGATGCGAGTGATTTAGGTGATGAACTGAAAGCCCTCTCAAGATACATTTTAGCAGGATCAACTCCAAAGGCTGTTCTGGAATATATGTACACAAATAAAATGACCACTCTCTTTCCAAATGCTTTTGTTGCTCTGCGCATACTTCTAACACTTCCTGTAACAGTTGCCAGTGGAGAACGCAGCTTCTCCAAGCTGAAGTTAATAAAAACACATCTACGCTCCACAATGACACATGAGAGGCTGGGTCGGCCTTGCAACCATCTCAATAGAGCATGAGCTGGCCCAGACTGTGGACCTTCAGGAAGCAGTTCAAATCTTTGCAACCAAGAAGGCACGGAAAGCACCACTTTGATTATTCAAACAGATAAAAATGCCAGTGTTTACTATGCAGACTAGAAAAGTTAACTTTCAAATGCCTGAACAGCAAATGTAAGTGTTACTTAAAATTTTTGAACAAGGCATTTTAAGTTGTTAGTTCTCCTTTATTGGGGTAGGTAGCAGAGCAGTACCACAAGAGGAATAGAACAGGAAGAAGGCAGAATTGAGACCTTTCAAAGTTTTGGCCCAAGCGAGGGGGCCATTTGAGCTCCCTACCTCAGGTGCCAAAATGTTGTGAGCCGGCCCTGGCCATGTTTTTTTTATTGCTGTGTAGACATACCTTTAAGCTCAAATTTTCAAAAGGGGCCACAAAAGTTAGGTGTCTCAGAGATTGGGTGCTCAACTTTAGATATGCTCAGCATCTCCCAAAAAAATCAGACTTTAGCTCTCTTGGTTTGGATACTAACAACTCAAGGCACCCAAATTAGTGGACATTTCACCATGTAGACCTTAATCTCTGTGCCTTAGTTTTCCCTTCTGTGACACAAGGATACTACTACTGCCCTTTAATGTCAAGGGCCTAGTATCCTTACATAAAAAAGATTGTCAGGGTTCCTACAGCATGGGGGACGCTGCCATTACTGGGTACAAAGAACTAGCCTGGGGAACTGGACAGTCATCTCAGTTGTCCACCAGAGTCTCAGCTTTTATTAAAGAGGTAAAACTCTAGCTTTTATGAAAATCTTCAAAGCATTATGTATAATTGATGCAGAGATGTTCACCTAAATTAGCAGAGAGCCTGAAATCATAGCTTTGAGTTGTGAACTGTCCTATTCAATTTCAATGGATGCTAACTCAGATGACAATGGTGATAATTCATAATGTTAACATTTAGGGTATTTCACTATTGAAAGAACAGAAAAAAGAAGATAAGTTATATTATGAAGACTTACACCAGCATTTCCTAAAGCGTAAGGAGCCCCCTGTCGGGGGCTGTGAAGGACTAGCAGGAGTGGCACAGAAGATGTATGTGTTAAGATGGGTCAACCTTTAACACCACATAGTGGAGCTGCAAGGGGGCACTATGGTTTCATTTTCCTGAAATGTAGCACTCAGATTTCAAAAGTTTAGGAAACATTGTCTTAAGTGCAATGTATTTTAGAGGGTTTTTTAATATCACATACACACACATACACTATATCTCAGACACAGACTCCCTGTAGGGAGAAAATCTGTGCACCTGCATGATGTTTGCTTGTATTCTTATTGACAGCAATAAAAATAGTTTGACAATTATTTTCTGCAGATTACTTATAAGAGTATTAGGTTATGCCCATCACACTACATAGTGCTAGAGATAAACCATCCAATTTGAGGATATTGGTTATCCTCCTAGTTAATGGGTATATGGATAGTATTTTCTACCTATATCAATGTATTCTGAATTTTCTGTAGTACTCCGTAAAGTTCTTTGAGTAAAAGCATCATGAATATTTGGTAGACAAGTGTACATAGCCAGTGAATTCATACAGCTACAGGTAGTGTTTGTCTTAGCGTGATGTCAGATACTTTTCATTGATTCCCACTCCATAATCATTCTCATACTGAAACACATGGGTATAGCATTAATGACAGATAGACTGTTTCAATACAGCTTGTAGAAGAGTTAACTTACTGCTAGTATGTCCTCGTTAGGGCTGAACATAGCACAGCAGGCTCTTCTCAGCGCTCCAGCTGAGTGACTTTAAAGTCTCTCCCCTTTATGTGCCAACTCAAACACCAAAGAACAGAACTCCTTCCATCCTCCTGTGCTTGACCCTGGATCAACTCTTGTCCCCACCCCTGGAACTCTGAAAACTTCCATCTTGCTTTTATTACAGAGTGCTGCCTCCCAAGTCTTCCTGGAATCACCCCTCCACAAGGGCTGCTGCAGGAGCCCATCCCTTCCTGCTGTCCCACAAACTCCAATCCAGACACACCCCAGGCTTTACCATCACTACTTCCAGACTCAGGACAAAATGCCTCTTGCCCCAGAACTTCCTCCTAGCTCTAGGGTTCTCTCTGCTTTGAGAAGCAGTGCAAGTGAAGAGGACTCTAGTTTGGCAGTTAGGGCACCCATGTGGGAAATCCAGGATCTGGTCTTGCTGCTTTAATGACTATTTATCAAAAAATGGAAGAAATTTGAGGAAGACCCACCTCAGACCATCCCATATTTCAGTGATTACAATAGGCTTCTGAGCAGTGTGAGACCCCTGTTCAAATCCTTGCTCCCTTTCAGCCTCAGGGTGAATTTGAGCATGGGTCTCTCACACCCCCTGTGAGTGCTCTAGCTACTGGGCTAGAAGCTTACGGTAGGCACCACCACATCCTCCTCTCAACTCATTTTGCGTTGAGTGAGGCAGGCACCTCACGCTTTCCCACACGAATGAATTTAGGTGCCCTAGCTGCCTACTGCAGGAAAGGGTGTTGTGTTTGTGGAAGGAGATTCACTCGGGACCTCAGGAAGATCAGGTATAGATAATTTATTACAGATTCAGCTCAGCAACTCAGAGTATGGTGCTTAGGTGGCTGTATTAGAACTGCTTGCAGTTCCTATTAATGTATCTATTTAGCTAAGCTGAATACACCCGCCCCAAGGCGCGCCACTTACCACTGGTCTGGCACCTGTTCTTGATCACTTTGGGGGATTAGCTCCTGAGTCAACACCCCCTTCTACACCTTTGCTGTCTCTCCCTCTGGTCTGCAGCCCCAGGATCCGTGAGGCCCTCTTCATGAATCAGCCCTCCAGCAAGGTCACTCAGTATTCCTCCCTTCAAGGGTACCAAAGTCCCTTCTCCCTAGGGAGTTCTAAGTGTTCATCCCTTCTACTGCCTTGATGCCACTCCCTCAGTGGCTGGTACAGGAACCCTAAGGTCACCCTCCACTCCAGAGACCCTCAGCTCAGCAGTTCTAGGCTTTCCTCTCCCAACCCTCACTGTTCCTTCCCTGGCCTGCTTCCTAACACACATCCCCTTCTCTCTCTAGGTGTACCAGCTCCAACGCCCTCATCCTAAAAAGTGACTACTCCTGCTATCTGCCTACAGCCTTCCCAGGTAGACCCTGTCTATTACTAACTACCTGGTTTTATATAGGCCCCTCATGTTACTGCACAGCTGAGCCTGCTTTCAATTAGTTCCCTGCTCCCTGGCTCCTCCTCCAGGTGCCGCCTGTGGAGTTAATTGGCCTGCCTGGGCACTTTAACCCCTTTAAATCCTGTTTCAGAGTGGCAGCCATGTTAGTCTGTATTCGCAAACAGAAAAGGAGTACTTGTGGCACCTTAGAGACTAACCAATTTATTTGAGCATGAGCTTTCGTGGGCTATAGCTCATTTCATCAGATGCATGCAGTGGAAAATACAGTAGGAAGATATATATATATATATATATATATATACACACATACATATACACACACACAGAGCACATGAAAAAATGGGAGTTCCCATACACACTATAATGAGAGTGATGCATCTGATGAAGTGGGTTTTAGCCCACAAAAGTTTGTGCTCAAATAAATGTGTTAGTCTCTAAGGTGCCACAAGGCCTCCTCATTCTTTTTTCAGTCCTGTGTGGGGTGGCTGCCCCATCACAACCCCTTAAAGGGACATATCCTCACATCCTCCCTTTTCCAGTTAAGAATTTATGCTACATTAAGCAAAGCAGCTATCTATATATGCTTAAACTTAGCTTGTTACAGTTTTAACAATTCTCAGTCTGTGATGTTTTCTGTGCAGTCTGATTGATCTGCATGACAACAGGACTGTCTCTGCATCAATCAGTTCAGCCAACTGCTACTCTGTCTCATGCGCCACCTCCCTTTCTGTTTTAGACATTGACGTTCCCTCCTTATCCTCCCTTTCTTTGGGAACATATTGTAGATGTCTCCTGTTCCTTCTGTAAGTCTGCTCTTCAGGAGTGACCACGTCATGTGACCTTGGAACCACTGCACCAGTAACTACTGCCTTTTGTTCCCCGTAATTTCGATCATATATACATATATGCAGTGTATATATCTGCAGTATCCTGAGGCTGCAAAAGCTCTACTTGTTGTGACCCTCTGTCACAATACGGTTTTTGTTTTTCTATGTCAGCTTTCTGCAATCCTTTTATGTCATCATGTACATTTTTATCATTTTCTACAAAATTAGGTAGTCTGGTTTTTAGACATCTGTTAAACAGTGGCCTGCTAAACCCAGGGTTGTGAGTTCAATCCTTGAGGGGGCCATTTAGGGATCTGGAGCAAAAACTGGGGATTGGTCCTGCTTTGAGCAGGGGGTTGGACTAGATGATCGCCTGAGGTCCCTTCCAACACCGGTATTCTATGATTCTGTGATCTCTTCAGGAGACAACCTGTGTCTCAATGCTGCCCTATAGTTAAGCAGGACCAAGTAAGGATCTGAATTAGATTCTTTCACCCTTTTTAGTAGTCTCATTATTGTTTTTACATCATTCTCAACTAGGCCATTTGACTGTGAGGATCCAGGACTCGCTGTAGTATGTCTGAACCCACAGTCTCTTACACATTTTTTGTATTCATATCCTGCAAATTGTTACTCCTGAGGACATTCTGCACCAAAACAATTCTGCACACAATATTTTAAAATTCTGCAGAATTCTGCAAATTTTGTTTGACAAACAAATGTGAATGCTCCAGCATGGCATTGGGGAGCACAGGCCACTGGCTGCACAGAGGTGGGAGATCACTGTGCAGCTCCCCTCCCTACCCCAGGACACGGACTCAGTGGAGAGGCTGCACCCAACCCTGATACAGTGTAAGGATCGGGCCTGCCCCAGAAACACCCCAGGGACCTGCCCCTCCAGGCCAGGTGCACCAGGTCTGGGCAGGCAGGCTCAGTAAGACAGGATCCAAGTGGGGAGGGGTTAGTGTGGGGGGATCCAGGTGTGGGTTGAGAGGGGTCTGTATGGAGCAATCTGGGTGTGAGCATCTCAGTGGGGGATCTGGGTGCAGAGGGGATCTGGATGCACAGGGGCTTGTTGGGGGGTTCTGGGTGCAATGGTAATGGGACTCTGCAGGGGCGTCTAGGTGAAGGTGGTTGGGGCTCAGTGGGGGGTGTCAGGGTGTGGGGGGGATAGAGCTTGGCAGGGGGGCCTGGGTATGAGGGGGGCTGAATGAGGGGTCCAGATGCTGGGGGAGTGGGACTTAGTGGGGTGGGGATCCAGATGCAACTGACTGGGGCTTGGTGGGGTGGGGATCCAGGTGCAGGTGGCTCGTCAGGGTGGTCCAGGTGCAGGGGGAGTGGAGCTTATCAGGGGGTTTCTGAGTGCAGGGGGGTGAGGCTCAGCGGGAGGGTCTGGGTATGAGGGGGTCTGGATGCACAGAGGTTGGGTGGATGGGGGAGCAGCTCCCTGTACAGGGATCCCTCCCCCTGCAGCTGAGGAGCAATGGGTGCAGGAAGCAGGGAGAGGGGGTGTTTGCAGAGCTTCCTGCAGCCAGGGGAGAAATTTGGGGGTGGGTCTGAGCCGGCCCCGGATGCTGTGCAGGGGAAGAGGAAGTGGCATCCTCCCCAGCCCAGCCTGGACTAGCAGCTAAGCCTGGCGCAGGGTAGGAGCCACCAGCCGAGTCTTCCCCAATCCCGCTTCCTGCCCCACAGTGATTTACCTCTCTGCCAACTGCCCTGGGCACCCAAATCATACTGTTGGGGAGAGTCACATGACTGCTCTTGTGGCTTCCCTTTGTTTCCCCATCAGAAAGTCATTTTTCTGTGGGGAAGCAAATAAATCTGTGGGAGGACATAAATTCTGTGCATGCGCAGTGGCGCAGAATTCCCCGAGGAGTAAAACTGTGAACCATTGTCTGACATTACCACTGCAGGAATATCAAGTCTAGAAGATATTGACATAATGCAGGTTATTACATGCTTTGCCAAGATACTGTCCATACAGCAGTCTTGGGAAAGTGTGAGCAACAGTCCAAAATCAAAACATAATCTTTGTCAGCATACTTGAATAGATCAATACCAACATTGTACCAAAGTTCTAAAACTTCCTGATGTACCAGCATAGGCTCTTTTGCAGGCGTAGATTGAATTTGACATATTTCTTAATTGTTTTTTCTATACTATCATTCATTTGAGGCCAATACAATATATCTCTGTACCTTCTTTTGCATTTCGCAATTCCTAAGTGTCCTTCATGAATTCTAATAAGCATGTCAGACAGTAACACTTAGGGGATGATCTATTGGTTGCCTCCAAACAAAATACCATCAATCACTGAAATTTTTTCTTTTGAAGTGAAAATATGGACTATGTATATGGTGCCCAAGCCAACCTACTGTTATTGCTTTGATCACTCTTTGCAAGGTCTCATCTTGTGATGTGGCTGCTGAAAACACAGTCCACATTGTCAGAGATTGGGTAGTTTTTCTTTATAAGGTTCACATGCTCTATACAAGATTCTGAATGATTTTCTGCTATAGTATTGTCAAAAGCTCTAGACAGAGTGTCCGGTACTACTGGTTTATATTCCTGGTTTATATTCCATTTAGAAATCATATAACTGCAACTGAAAAAACTGTCTCTATATTCTGGAAGGCGTGTCAGCCAGTCCTTTCTTTGCAACGGTTATGAAAAATGTATGGCTTGTTTCAGTGATAACTGGTCACCCATAGATGAGCAGATGAACTTTCTTTCAACCATGCACCAAAGCTAAAACCTCCTTCTCAATTTGTGCGTACCGACACTCAGTTTTAATGAGTGTCCTGGAAGCATACATCACTGATCTCCAGTATTCATCACACTTATGTAATAAAGTTGCATCTTTGAGGCTTTTGACTTCCTTTGAGGCATCTGTTGCAGAGGTGGATTAAGTTTTATTGGGGCCCTGGGCACAAAGAATATTTGGGCCCCCCGTCATGAGACCCCAACCCCTGCTCTTCCCCTTCCCCCCAAGACCCAGCCCTCTGGCCTGGCCAGAAGCCAGGCTGTGGTAGAGCTACCCAGGGAGCCCTAGCCACTGTGAGAAGCCCTGAATCCTCCACCTGCCCTGGGTTGTGTGCCCTGGGGGGGCAGGAACACAGGCCAGGGGCTGCTTTCAGGCACCCTGCACAAGGCAGGTGGAGGGTCCAGGGCTCCCCACAGCTGCCCAGGCTCTCTGGGCGGCTGTTACCACATCTTAGGGCAATGGTCCCCAAACTGTGGGGTGTGCCCCCAAGGGGGTCATGGAGGAAAGTTCAGGAGGGAGCACAACTCAGCCCTGTTCTGTCCCCAGCTCTGCTCAGGCCCCACCCCAGCCCTGCCCCCAGCCCCAGCCATGACGCTGCTCTTGACCATGGCCCCAGCCACAGCTCCAGCCCCACTCCTGGCACCTGACTGCGGTCCCCAGTGCCCACTCCTAGCTCTGGACTCGCTCCTGGCCCCAGCTCCAAGTGGGGCATGGACTGGGTAAGGAGCGGGGCAACCAAAAGAGTTAGGAAACCCCTGGCCTAGGATGACCATACGTCCTGTTTTGGCCACGGATGTCCCAATTTTTTTGGCAAGACTGGGCATTTGTCCTCTTTGTTCTTGGCAACTGATCAACAACCCTGTGCGGGGGAGGGGAAGGAAGGGAGTGGGGCTCAGGCCAGCTCCACACAGGGGGAGGAGGAGGAAAAGAGAGGGGTTCAGGTGAGTGGCTCAGCCAGCTCCATTCAGGGGGAGGAAGGGAGAGGGGCTTGGGCCAGCTCTGCATGGAGGAAGGAGGAGGAAGGGAGAGGGGCTCAGGTGAGCAGCTTGACTAGCTCTGTGGCAGGGGAAGAGACAGGGGCTCGGGCCAGCTCCGCCCCAGGGGAGGGGGAAATCATCACCCTACCACAGCCCAGCTCCATGTTTCGGCTTAACCAGGAGATGGGGCCTCAGGGGGAAGAGGAGGAGCAGGGCGGCAGAGCCCCAGGGTTTCAAGCTGTTTCAAGTTTTCAAATTCCTTGTCTAGACTGGCATCCCACGACCACTGATTATTTTTGTGCAAGGGTTCTCTAAGATTGCTGGTTTTAGCAGCCAAATTAGATACAAACTTTCCCACAAAGTTGACCACCACTAGGAATCTTTGCACTCCTTCTTTGTCGACTGTGGGTGGCATGTTTGTAATTGCCTGTACTCTCTTAGGATCTACTCAAACTTCATATTCTGTAAGTCTTTCTCCCAGGTATGTGATATCTTGAACCCAAAATTTACATTTCTGCTTGTTTAATTTTAATCCTACTGCTTTAGCCCTTTTCTATACTCTCTTTAACCTGTGGTCAGGTTCTTCTGGTGTTCTTCTTCATATTTATGTGCAGTAGAACCTCAAAGATATGAACACCAGAGTTACTGACTTACCAGTCAACCGGACACCCCGTGGAACCGCAAGTCCTCAATCAGGCAGTGGTGCAGACCAAAAAAAAAAAGCAACTACTGTACTGCCTCGGGGCTTTAGCCACAGAGGCTGTAGTCGTCAGGTGGGGGAAGGCTTCAGGCTGAGGTGGGAGCGCTCGGGGCTTCTGATGCTCAGGAGTACTGGGGCTCAGGCTTTAGACCGTGGGAGAGCACTAGGGCCTGGGGCTTCAGCCCTGCGGCTCCATTCCTAGCTTCAGCCCCATGGGGGTGCTGGGGCTCAGGGCTTTAGCTATGAGGGGAGTGCCGGTTTCAGCCCCAGCACTCCCCCTGTAATAGCTAAAGCCCTGAGCCCTGGCTCCCCGCACCCGCTGAAGCCAGGAGCAGAGCCGTGGGGAGCCCCAAGCCCCAGCACTCCCTGTGGGGCTGAAGCTGGGAAAGGAACTTACGGGGCTGAAGCCCCAATCCCCGGTACCCCCTGTGAGGCTGAAGCTGGGAGCAGAGCCATGGAGCTGAAGCCCTGAGCCCCAGTGCTTCCCCCATGTCTAAAGCACTGAGCCCTGGTGCTCCTGAGGGTCAGAAGCCCTGACTCCCGCACCCCACCAGCCCGTAGCCCTAACCCCACCCCTCGCATCCTGCAGCTGCAGCTCCAACCCCACATGTGGCTGAAGTCCGTAACCTCGTCTTCAGAGTTATGGAATATTTCAGAGTTACGGACAACATCCATTCCTGAGGTGTCTGAGGTTCTACTCTATACCGTAGCACATTCTATACTTCAAATATTTGTTGCACTGTCCTATGAAATACCTCTGGTGCAGATCTTAACCCAAATGGCAGACTGCACAAGTCATATCTTCCATATGGAGTATTAAAAGTATGTCAACATATGCTACTCTCATCTAAGGGGATTTGCCAAAATCCTGCTGATGCAGTCAACATGGAGAAGTATTTAGCACCAGTCATTTCTCTAAAAATTTCTTCCCTAGGTGGCATGGGAAAACATGCTCTTTTGACATACTTGTTAAGTTCTTTAGGGTCTAAGCATAACCTAACAGTTCTGTCTTTCTTTTCTACAATTACTAATGAATGAACCCATTCTGTAGGCTCTTCTACTTTCAAGATGATCTCTGGTGCCACTAACCTTTCTCTTTGTTTTTTCTCAGGTCTAGAGGAACATTCCCAGGGGAATGTATGATGGGACTATTATGTTAGAACATAAGAATGGCGCTGGATCAGACCAAAGGTCCATCTAGCCCAGTATCCTGTCTTCCGACAGTGGCCAATGCCAGGTGCCCCAGAGGGAATGAACAAAATAGGTAATCATCAAGCGATCTATCCCGTCACTCATTCCCAGCTTCTGGCAAACAGAGGCTAGGGACACCCATCCTGGCTAATAGCCATTGATGGACCTATCCTCCTTGAATTTATCTAGTTCTCTTTTGAACCCTGTTATGGTCTTGGCCTTCACAACATCCTCTGGCAAGAGTTCCACAGGTTGACTGTACGTTGTGTGAAGAAATACTTCCTTTTATTTGTTTTAAACCTGCTGCCCATTAATTTCATTTGGTGACCCCTAGTTCTTGTGTTATGAGAAGGAGTAAACAACACTTCCTTATCTACTTTCTCTACACCAGTCATGATTTTATAGACTTCAATCACATCTCCCCTTAGCCGTCTCTTTTCCAAGCTGAAAAGTCCCAGTCTTATTAATTTCTCCTCATACGGAAGCCGTTCTATACCCCAATCAATTTTGCTGCCCTTTTCTGAAGCTTTTCCAATTCCAGTATATCTGTTTTGAGGTGGGGCGACCACATCTGCATGCAGTATTCAAGATGTGGGCGTACCATGGGTTTATATAGAGGTAACATTCATAGGTTCTGTTACTTCTATTCGATATTCTGCTGGCAGTTTTCCCATGCTCGTAAGAACATCCTGAAGCTGTTCCTCAATACCTAAGTCCCCTTGCCCCTCTAATGAGTATAGTCTCTGTACTAACTCTGGAGCTTGACATGTATTCAAGCCCAGTATAAGCATATTTTTTTCCTGGCAAAATTACAGATGTAAGCAGTGTCAGAATGAGCTCCACCCTGATATCTGGTGGTGAGGTGTGGCAAGTTGTGGAAAAGAACTTCAGGGGCTGAGCTCATTTGCATAGGAACACCCACCCCGCCTAGAATGAGGCCATAGCTGCCCAAATGGTCACTTTGGCTGCTGTGGGATCCCCAGCGTCTCTGTTATTGGGGCAGGAAGAATAAATTGTTATTACCCTGATTATGGGAACTGTGCTTGGAACTGTACTTGGCCTTTCGTTATGATGGAGGGACTCACCATCAACTAAGTAGCACTCGCTAGGCAAGGGTCATGGGTTCCAAAACTCTGTGAATGGAGAGAGGTTGGGGACAAGTATTAATACTTGGTGGCATGGGCCCATTGGTAAGGGCCTTACATGCTAATTGCACTTCCTCCTCTCTCCACTGTGGAATATCAGAGTTAATTTTGATTCCATTAGGAGTCTAGTTACAGGCTGCTGAGCTCACTTTGGGCTAATGGTGCACCAGCACTGAGGCTCCCCTACTACAAGCGGAATTCACCAAAGAGCTGAACTGACTAAGAGCTGAAATCACTGAGCGTTGTGTAAAGTAGTGAGGGAGCCTGAAGCTATATTGTGGAGAAGTTTGTGGGATGGCTGGAGTGCCTTGTGGATAGGCTGGTGGAGCAGGTTCATAGGACGGCAGGAGCTGCTGGTGGGACGCGGAGCAGTTCGTGGGACGGCGGGAGCTGCTTGTGGGCCGCGGAGCTGAGCAAAGCAGTTCGTGGGGTGGCTGGTGGAGCGGAGCGGAGCAAAGGCCTATGGAGCTGTGGGGCGGTCAGCTTCAGATCATGTAAGGTGCCTTTTACCCCAGCCCCCGTCTCCACCCAGGTTGGGAGGTAAAGCTCTGCAGATAAACTTCTGAACTCTGGGGCTGCCCTGACCAAGGACAGAGACTTTTGGGTCATTGGACTTTTGGGACTTTGGGTGATTTGGGGTTGCTGGACTCAAGAACCAAAGGGAAAGGGCATGCCTCAATTTGCTTGGGGTGGGTTTTTTGCTCATGGGTTGTGTTATGAACCCTGTTGGTGGTGTTTCCCCAACATAATGCCACATTGTTTCTCTCTGTTATTAAAAGGCTTTTTGCTACACTCAGACTAGGTGCTTGCGAGAGGGGAAGTATTGCCTCTTGGAGGCGCCCAGCGGGAGTGGTATATATTTGTCCCAGGTCACTGGATGGGGGCTCGAGCCGGTTTGCATTGTGTTATTGGAAGGGATCCCCTAGATATTGAACCCGGCCCTTGTTGCTGCCAACTCTGACGGGCAGAAGGGTTACACAAATATTATTCTTTCAATCTTATCTTTTAAAGTTACCTCTATTTCACACATGCCCAGAGGGTAGGAATGAGCTCTCCACTGCAAGCCCTTAACTTCACTAATGTGAGGTGATGAGTCGCTCCTGTGCTAGGCTCCAGACAATCCACAACCCAGGACCTGGTCATGTGATTCCCAAACCAGGTATATAAGCCCCACAGAAGGAACAGCAGCTCAGTCTGCTCAGTGTCACTTTTAGGGCTTGGAACTCTCTTCTGCCTGACAGTGGCAACAGACTCCACAAGGCTTAGCCTACTACAGCCTTGCTCTTGCTCCAGCTCCAGTCCTGTTCCAGCCCTGCCCTTTCCACTGCCCTGCTCCTAGTCCTGCTCCAACCCCACCCCAGACTCCTGATTCCAGCTCCAACCACTAGGCCTGACCACTAGGCATGACCATCTCCATCCCAGTGTCTGACAACCTGTCAATGTATCCATTCTTTTTCTTCAGACTCTTTAAAATATATTGTGTCTAATTTGAAAGTCACAAAAGTTCCATTCATTTCCAAGGTAACAGTCCAATCATTTGGTGCAGCTGCTTCATTCAAAGCTCCTAAAGAAAACTCTTCTTCTGGGCTGCTAGCACTGTTCTCCTCCTGGTACACAACATGCATATCTTGTTTCTTTTTGTGCACCTGGTGTTCTTGCTTGCACACGCTTGCAAAATGATTGAATTTGTTTGCACTTGTTGAGACATTGACCAAAGGCAGGGTATTGCCGAGGTCTTTGTTGGTTTCCGCACCTTGTGCAATTCTTTGTTGTCCTCAGTGAACTCCCTTCTTGCAAAATTACTTTTTGCAAGCTTGTTGTACATTTCTGCTCTGCACTGCCTTTGTGCTTTCACTTTGTATTGAGGGTTTGTAATTCTGCCCGTCCAAGGAGTGTCTTGTTTTCCCTCAAAAAAATGTCAGTCTGTTCTGCGTAACCTCTGCTTCTTGACATATTCTTACTGCCTTTCCAGGTTCATCTTCCAGCAGTCTTCAGGTAACCTTTGGATCTCAAACACCTTTATCACTATTATTGAATCCATGAGCTGTCCATAGTTACATGTTGGCTCAATAGTTTGAGATCCCAACATAAATTCTCCAAAGATTCTGAGTTCTCATATGAAATTTATATCTTTCAAAAGTTTCGTATGTTTTGGGTATGCAGTGGACTTCAAACTTCTGCATAACTGTCTCATAGCATGCTTGCTCTGCCTGACTTAACTGCACACTATTATAAACATTGAGTGCTTCTAGCCCCACAATATTTAAAAAATAGTTACCTTCTGCTTCTCTTCTGTCTCAGTGAAGCCGCTTGCTCTGACAGGCTGACTCTCTGTTGAAATCTCTTTCAGGTATCTACTGCATTGCTTGATAACTTCAACTCCAGTGGCGCTCTCAACTGCTCCATTTTCTTTACCCCTTTGGTCTTGTACTCTCTTCTCCAATATCTCTTATCTGTCCACTCCGGGTACCAACTGGTGTTTGTGGGTTTTCCTTAAGGAAATTCAGACAGGACATTAAGATGATCATAATATATAGTTTATTATAGATGGGCTACTGCATAGGTGGCTATATTAGAACTGCTTGTAGCTCCCGCTAATGTATCTATTCAGCTAAGCTGGATACAGTCCTTAAACGGACATATCCTCACAGAGGGGCTCAGACTTGTGGATTGCAAGCAGCGTTAAATGCTTCCCTGCAACCTGTGCTTATCTCCATAAGAGGGGTGGGGCATAAGACACAGCCCTATTATCTGCAACTTTCATTGGCTAGTTTAGGCAGGGAGCCACCTAACATGCTGGCTTTGTGGATCACATTCTACGGTACCTCTCTCTCCCCCTATTGTGCAGGGAGCCTAAGCACCTAACTCAGGCTTTGTGGATCACAGTGTTGTTCCTGTGGTTTTCTAGGTGCCTAAAAGTTAGGCACTGCAACACTCAGCATTGCAACACCTAAGTCTCTTTGTGGATCCGAGCCTTAAAACCTCATCAGTGCAAGTATGGAAAAACGTGTACAGAGGTGAAAGTAAGCTGGTCTGGTATGGCATGGCGTACCGGCAAGAGCCAGTATGCCGTACTGAACCGGCTTCCCCAACCCGGCGATTTAAAGGGCCTGGGGCTCCTGGCAGCAGCTGGAGCAGAGGTTTGCTGCATCTTGATTTAAAGGGCCTGGGGATTTAAAGGCCCTGCCTCTTCTGGTTGAGGTCCCTGCCCCCTGCTCAGGATTCCGGCATACCGGTAAGTCCTTTAAGTTACTTTCACCCCTGAATGTGTATTGACTAATTTATTTACACTAGTAATAATGAAAGCTTAATTAAAACTAACTCTTTGGACAGGTCAATAAACTCTGCTGCAGTTGGTTGATTTCCATCCATTGCTACACAGATTTATTAAGACACTTGGCTTTTCTGAGAAAGGCTTGCCAAAGATAGTAGACTGTCAATTTTTTATGGTTTACAAAAATATTGACTCTAGGTCATTATAGAACGTGAAATTTCTTGTGAATTTCATGGACTTCCTGTTAAATCAAACTATATGTAGGATCCGGGAGTTGCTCAAAATAACAGATAGAAATTCGCTAATATAGTGCCTGAACACAGAATCTGATTTCAAGGGAGGCACCATGGGAGTTTGGTGAGGATTCAAGCTCTATAGTTCCTAAATTAAGATAATGACACTGAATCAGCAATATTCTAAGAACAAAGAGAAGGAAAAGTTTATGGCCTAGAAGAGATCTTTATCAGTGCAGATTTTGCTGATTACATCTAAGGTTATACAGAACATATGAACAAAAAGGGGAGCTTTGCATAATTAAGGACAATACAATTTGGCACTTTGTTATATTATTTTTGTAAGAGAAGAATTGTAATGTTGCATTTCACCAAAGATTAATAGAGATGTTCTTTCTAGAGACAGGTAACTTGCCTAAGGAGGTATGCTTTCTCGTAAGGATTCTTGTACATTTTTTTCCTGCTTGCTTGAGGATCTCCTATAACACATTCCTCCCACTGGGCCCTACTGCTTTCAGTAAATCTGTTTTGGCAGGAGAGGTACAGATCAGTTACCCTTTAGGCATTAAAGTACACCCCAGTCCCATTAGATGTTAATTACATGGCTACCCTTAGAATCCACAGGTGCTGTTAAATTTAATATCTTCTCTCTGCCTTTGATGGTAAAGAGGTGGCTTCTTACTGAGGGCATCTTCTGATGAAGATATAGTATATGGAATTCTCATTGTACATACAGCTATTCTCTGTTGAGTATGTGTATTCTCTAAAGGCCCAATGCTCCTCTCGCACTAGTTTAAATCAGGGGTAACTCCACTCAAGTGAGAGGAGAATGAAGCCTATAGAGTGAAATTCTGGTCTCATCAGCTGAGAAGGTGGTAACAGGGGAGGTGCAGGAGACAGTCCATGGAATGATTATAGGGATGCAGTGGCCCTGAAACCTGTAAGTGGCACAGAAGGAATGTGGACTCAATTCTAGCCACTAGGCTGGAGTGACAATGGTGAGGAGAAGTGCCTCTGCCTTACTCCCTGGTTCCATTCACCACCCATTCAACCAGCGTGAAGCTCAGTTACTCTGCCTTTATGCAGGCAAAGGCGAATCCCAATGGCATTGACAACACATAGCATTCAGTCTTACCTCAAAACCAAGCAGAGCCATTCTAATGACAATTAACAAAAACATTATACCTGCTCCCCTTTACGGATCCTGTGTATTTAGCTACTCAGATTTAACTGCTTCATAGGTGTGAGAATATAGAATGTTATTTTTAATGCAACAAAATGAAGCAACAATTTCCCATGGGGTGCTTTTTAGAAACTAAAGGCACAGGATTATCAAAAGCATAACATGGCACCTTAGCAGTTAAACACTAGTTGAAGTCAAAAGTACAATAGTGTCACGAGGCAAAAGATAGTCCTGTGTGGTGCTGGTATGCATGGAGGGCAAGAAGGTATAGAGAGCCTCTTGTGCACAGACTCAGCAGGTAGGAGCCATCCACAGTGCTAGCAGCAGGCCCAGCTGAAGTGTGAACCCAAAGACCACATCCTTAAGGGACATGGTCTTCAAGTTAGGGAGCGTGTCCAGCTCCATAAACCAGCTGCAGTCAGCAGCAAGCACCTGCAGATCACAAACACACACCTTGCTTGTGGCACCTTAGAGACTAACCAATTTATTTGAGCATGAGCTTTCGTGAGCTACAGCATCACAGCTACAGCTACAGCATCCAATGAAGTGAGCTGTAGCTCACGAAAGCTCATGCTCAAATAAATTGGTTAGTCTCTAAGGTGCCACAAGTACTCCTTTTCTTTTTGCGAATACAGACTAACACGGCTGTTACTCTGAAACACACCTTGCTCTGGCCCAGAGGAACAGCTATGCAATTGCATACCACAGTGTGGTACCCCAGCCCTCAGGATTACTGGGCTGCATCTATGCTCTCTTTCATTTTGCTGCCTAGTCCAGGATTTGGCCTGGTGTCCTCGATTTACTGTAATTTCATTTGCCAGTAACATCCTATACAGATTTTTCCCTTCAAAGAAAAGCTATTCATCTGTAGTGGCGCATGCAGACATTAATAAGAGAGCAGGTATGGTGGGAAACAGGTTTGCTGCACTGACTTAGTCAAACAGAATCACCTTGTCCTAAATTCACTGTAATTCCATTTAGTCAGAATGAATCCCCCATTTGTTCGCAAGTCAAGGAGTTGCTCTTGTACTCAAATATCCTCCAGTCCATCCACACTGGCCCTCCTGCTCCTGTCTTGCTGTGACAGGCAGCAGTAAAGTGTTTGAAAGGTTCTGCCACCGGTCTGCCAATAAACACAACACAGTTACTCAGATGCCTACTGACTGCTTCCTAACAGGCACTGTGCTCACAGAATGGGGTTTAAATTTAGACCAGCCAGCATCCAGCTCAAGCGAAGTGAATATAATCCAAGAACTGATAACGTTGTTAGATAAAACGTCTGAAAGCACCAAGCACAGTAAAAAATAATTTCTTAATGGACCGTGACTTTTTTTTTTTAAAGAGAGATGTCTTTTTTATTATTCTCGTCCTTGCCAGAATGAGCTATCATAGCACAACATCAGGATATGCATGAAGAAACAAGAAAACCAGAATACACATATGCATGGCAATGTCAAGTCAAGATAGGGTAAAGGAAAACAAATGCTTGTAGAATTGTGAACAGAGTTATTAAGGAAAAATATCACCCATCGGACATTTGTAGAAACTATCCTTAAAGGAAACGTTATGACCTCCATAGATCAGTCCCTAGTTAGAGTATTTAATAGGAGAGAAAGGTAAACTGATCCAATAACTTGAGTTCAAAATAAGAACTACAAAAAGATACTGAAAATATCTCTTCCTGAGACTATTACAGCATCTTGGTATATTGCAGAGAAATGGAGGATGATTTTTATACATGGCCCTTCACCCAGAACAAGGGAATCCCAGGGCTAAGGGCCCATATAAAAGAAGACCATACCTCAAAGGAGGGCCAGTGTTTGCCATCCAGGCCGCCATTATGGATCTACAAGCTCTTTCTCATTGCCACCCCACCTCCTGTACCATACAGTGAGCTCTCTCCTGCACTAGTTTCTCCACCTCCTGAACTCACTGTCTTTTTCCTCCCTCTTCTCTTCACTCCAAGCATAGAAAAGGAGCATTCCACTGGGCTTGGTCCACCCTCAGGATCAGCAGTATTTCCTTGGAGAAAGCTGCTGGTCTTGGAAGGTGAGATCTAGTTCCCCACTACTCTTTGTCTTTCCATGGGTGTTGCTAAGCACAGCTTCTTCTGGCACTGTTGTCTAGTCTATGCAATAGCCAGGGGCAGCCGTGCTTAGCATAATCCCTATTTCCCTCCTCCTCTCTCTGTCAACAAGCATCCATGTTCTGGTGGAGGTGGGCTGCAGACAAGAGGCCAAGCAGCCATGTCTCCCTCCTCCTATGCATCTACAGCAGTCCATGGGGGCAAAACCCCCAAAAAGGGTCAGCTTAGGTTACGCAGCAACCTGCATGTGAATTGAGGCCAGTTATTTGAAACTTTGGCCATACTGCTTGGCAGTCTATGGCCTTGTCTACACTACCAGGGTAAGTCGACCTAAGTTATGCTACTTCAGCTATGTGAATAACGTAGCTGGAGTCAACGTAGCTTAGGTGGACTTACTGCAGTGTCTGCACTGCACTGCGTCAATGGGAGACGCTCTCCCATTGACTGATGCTACTCTTCTTGTTGGAGAAGAGTACTGGAGTGCATTCTGTGGTTGATTTAGTGGGTAGACCCGCTAAATCAACCTCAGCTACATAGATTGCAGCAGCGTTGAAACCCAATAAGTGTAGACATGGCCTGTATATACACACATTTCTAGGGATCACTTCACCCATCACTGAACTTCAGTTGCTTCAGGGGAAATGTGGTGAACAACCTGACAGTTGAGAACAGGCAGCATAGAATACAGTGCCACTTACCAAGGGCTTGTCTACATTACCTGCAGGATTGACAGGCAGCGATCAATACAGTGGGGGTTGATCTATCGTGTCTACTCTAGTCGTGATAAATCGACCGCTGAGCGCTCTCCCGTTGACTCCGGTACTCCACTGGAGCAAGAGGTGCAGGCAGAGTCGATGGGGGAGCGTCGGCTGTTGACTCACCGCAGTGAGTAGATCTAAGTACGTCAACTTCAGCTAATTTATTCACGTAGCTGAAGTTGCATGACTTAGATCGATCCTCCCCCACAATGTAGACCAGGCCCAAGTCTCCAACACCACTTAGAACTGTGTTCCAGGAAAGTTCTGGATTTTCAGGTTACATGCTTCTGTCAGTTTTAATCACCGTGTTAATTGCTATATTCAGAGGCCTGAAAGCTTTCTGACCAGCTATCTATACCTCATCAATGACCAAATTTCCTATGAGTTCCCTTCCTCTGTGCTTCTGGGGCGTGCATACATTTGTCAAACAGATATGAGACTACATTGCTTATTAATAAGGCCTATTTGAAGCAAAACAAAGCACACTAGAGGCCATATTTGAGGGGGGAAATGGACCCCCTCCACATAACCAAGCAGCTCCAAGTTCTGCCAACTCCGTAGGAACCACTCTGCCATTTGAGGACTGGCTAGAGCACTGTGTAGTCCAGCCCTACCTACTCCTCCCTGCCCCTTTCATGCCTTCAATATACCCCTATCTGAAGGACTAGTAAAGCTTGCTATGTGAGGGGAATACTCAATTGCCCCTGTAGAGCAGCTGTCTGGTTTCTTTGTGCTGCACAGTTGCCAGAGCAGAGGCCAAGAATCTGGCCCAATGTCAATGCATTGTCCCTGTGTTTCAATGGAATATGGCATGTATGACCCAACGGGCAATCAGATTCCACCCCACCTTTTCCGTTAATTTAAAACTCAACTCCTGCCTGATATTTTTTGCAATATATTTGCATCTAGGGGAATTCCGTTTTGCTAACTGGTATGTAATTCTAGCATGCTTATACGAAGACAAATTAACACAAAATCCCCAAACCTCTTGTATTTCACACCACATGTAGAGAGAACCCCCCCCCCAACAAGCTTATTTGAAGCACTTGTTGTGTCTATTACTTATTTAATTGGCAGTGACTGACGGAGCTCTCTTGGGGAAAAAAGTTATTTGCACAGACTTTGGTTCTACTTTTGCCAGTTATACCCAAATATTTGAGTGAATTCTAGTCCTTGGAGGGTTTTCTTTTCCCCTTGCATATAAAAGACAATTGAAAGTTTATGAAAATGAGCTCCCAAGAAAAGTTACAAAATAAAGTTTTATTTTATAACAAAACAAGTATAAATATCATTTAAAAGCCTTCCAGACTTCTGCCATTGGTGGTACTCTAAATTATGGCGACGTTTGTTTGCCTTTTGGAGGGGTTGGGAGGAAGGCAAACGACAAACCAAAAACGTTTGCAGTGCTGTTGTAGCCGTGTTGGTCCCAGGATATTAGCGAAACAAAGTGGATAAGGTAATGAGGTTATATATTCTCTTGATGGAAGAAATGAGCTTTTGAGCTACACAGACCTGAAGAAGAGCTCTGCATAGCTGGAAAGCTAGTCTCTTTCACCAACAGAATTTGGTTCACTAAAAGATATTACCCATCTTGTCTCTCCAAACCAAAAATGATCACTTCCACATTCAGGAGATGACAAATATTTTGTGTGTGTTGAGTTCATACAGAACAATGCCATTTTTTGAAGATTTATATATGGTTGAATAGTGTGTGATGGACCTGGAGTTGTTTTCTGATCCTTTATGAACACTGTATGTTTGCTTGTTGTAAGGGGGTTTACTGTATGAATCCATGGGGTAAATGCAAGAAGAAGCTGACTGCAGGTAGGCAGGAAACAGTATATGGCTTCAGATAGCCACCCATCTACCAACACTTAATGGACAATGCAAGAGCCATTTGCTCTGAAATCTACCTCCGACATGCTGCTGAGCTGTTTGGGGCAGCAGGGCCAGAAGGCCCAAGAAAAGGAGACAGAGGGCTTCTGGCTGGATAAGAGTGATTCTTCCTAGGGAGGGGGCAGTTGTCTGGGATCTGTTTGAGGAAACAGACTGACACACACAACCCCCTGTTGGAGGGTCTGAAGAAACTAGGACTTCCTAGTTTGCCTTCACAGGATGGAATGGCTTAGGTAATATAGTTGTGTGTGTAAACTTTGTTGTTTTAACAGTAATTTCTCTTATGTTATGCTTCGTTCCTACTGTTAAGATGAAACAATAGTTGGGTGGCAAAGGCTGTCTAGTCATTATTTACCACAGGTCACAAAATCCCAAAGGGAAGGACTGCAGGTGCCAAACACATTCAGACCCGCTTGGGTAAGCAGGGCTGAGCCCAGGGGACTGTAACCCAGGACCCAGGGATGAGTCTAAGAGTGGGAGAATTGTGTAATTCCACCCTAGGAGAGGTAAAGGCTTGAGGCCGGAGACCAAGGGGATGCACTCAAACCCGAGAGGAGTCAGAGATGCCACTAACCCTGTAACTATAATGTGGTATCTAGAGAGTCAGTCATTCAGATGCAGCCCAATCCCACTATGTTTGGGTAGAGTTAATTCCCACAGATTTCTTTTTTGTAGGAAAGTAATCTTGAAGTCTATCTTTGCCAAATAATTTCTTTGAAAAGGAGGTGGACATAAATCTTACAGACTTGTTCATCTTGAAATCTTGTTCCTACAAAAGCTTTAGTAGCACTGAACTTCAAGATGGCTCAGAAGTCTCCTGATAAGCTCGGGTGAGCAAATAAAGAGCCAAACTACCTTCCTGAGCAGTATGAAGTAGCAGTTTTTCAGAATACCTTTCAGTAAAGTATCTTGAATTTCCTCATACTCATCTAATTAAAAACACATGACTTCTGCATGTTTGCTATGGAGAAATCATCAGGAGTATACAGGAACTGTTCAGACTCTTAGTAACTATTTGTACTGTTTTCCAGAGACTATGTCAATGAAGTGAGTTAACGTCCAAATCTTATAGACATCACCTTTTGCCACAAATTGCCTGCACCCTACTCTGTTAACTTAATTTGTGACAGAGAAATATAGGGACTTAACATACTGGCCCAGGCCTGGATTTCATCTTGTCCACCAGACCGTCGCTGATAGCCAGCATTAGTGAAGAAAGTACAATTGGGTTGTCAACTCTCCAGGATTGTTCTGGAGTCTCCAGGAATTAAAGATTAATCTTTAATTAAAGATTATATCATGTGATGAAACCTCCAGGAATACATCCAAGCAAAATTGGCAACCCTAAAGTGCAAGAAGCATTGCAGTACAATTGGAGGGAGTTCAGAGACTGGTGACAAGACTCCATCTCAGAAAGGATATTGCAGAATCAGAGGGGGCCAGATACGGGTATCATGTCAAACTTTTGTGACACATCACTTGGATTGATTTATAAAATGGCTGGTGATAAGTATCTCACATCATGACCTGATTCATAGTAGGTTTTTGGAACTTTGCTGAATATCAGGCAGCTACTGTGCGACATGGTGTATTATTTTGAAGTAATTGGTAGAATGTAGGTTAACATTTGAAGGAAAAACTAGAGGCCGAGTAGGAACAAAGAGAATGAAACACAGGACAACAACAGAAAAACAGACTGCCAAAGCCACCACTTACCAGGGGCAATGGCTTCTGACATGCTTGTCAATTTCTGGCATGATGGCAATAGCCTTCCCCTTCCCTAGGGGCTACCAAGGGACTTGCACAACATTGTGGATGCATGGGATACCCAATCAGCCTCCACTTCCTTGGGATATACCCTTGGGTATATTGTACAAATGTGACAGCTTGAAGAGATTGTCTGGTGCAGTCTGTTTAGGCCTTGGGATTATATAAGCCTACCACACCTTGTTATTAGGTGGGCCTGCTTGCATTTGGAGGGTTAGCACACTCGGGATTATTGGAGTACTGTACTAAGAGCAAGGAAAACTGGAAAAACTACTTTCATTTTCCCCTATTTAAAAATCACTGCCAGGATCTATTATCTTGTTAAAATCAGTTTAGTGAAGTTACAGCTCCTTGGCCATTTTATACATATTTTCATGTCTGTCCTCATTTTGTTTCGCTCTTTGTTTCTCCCCATTTCATTTAAAACTATTGACCTAATCTGTTTAATTTTACAGTTGCATAAAATTTGTGCTTTGTCTGACAGAGAATTGGGGAATAAACAGAACGCGTCTGTGTGTTATATACATAGTGCCTGAGCAAATAACTGGGGAAGGCTTCAGCAATTGTTACAGTAACTGGTGTTTATGATTAAGCTACGGCAACCACAATTCTAAAGATCAAATTGCTCCTTTTTGGGCTGAGCCTACACAGTTATGCTTTACAATGGACATTCACAGACAAGGGGGAGGGAATCATGCAAAAATGAGTGGCATAGGAACATGCAAGCTACGTGGATTTTTTTCATGCAGTCTAAGTAATAAACACTTGAAACATATATTTAATGTTCTTTAAAAAAAGAGAGACCTTTTATTTGAGAAAAATTCATAAAAAGAACCGGTTCTTCTACAGTTAAGTGCGGCAATTACACACACTTAATTTACACACATGCTTAGCTACCTGATTTGCACATACCAGGTGACTGGGTATCAGTGTATCCCAAGATTACCCCCACAAATGGAATAGAGAGATGGACAGTTTGGTACAAACTAAAAGGTGTTCATTTCACCCATAGTCAAACTGATTTCTACCTAAAGACCGTAGGCCATCTGTATAAAGTGAATCACAGATCATACATTAGGAAGTATGCATAGAGTGGAGATACAAGCATATACAGAACAGAAGCCGGCCGCCGTGGGGTGTTGGAAGGCTCAATCTCTTCTCAGTCCTGACCCTTCCTGCACCCACGAGGTTTTCCCTGAAGCTTTTCCTCCTTAGCCTTTCCTCATTCTGCATTTTCATACTAGAGAGTGTCCACCACCTCCTTCCGCAATGCCTTGTCACAGGAAACCCTGCAGAGATGGCCACAGTAGGACAGCCCACTAACACAGACACCTTACTGCGGGAAGTTCCAGGCAATCCAACTCCAGCCTCTGGGTTTAAAACAGGCTAGGCTTTAGTCTTAGCACCATACTGCTTCTTGAGATTGCTTCCTCCCGCTCAGCACTAATGACCTCTGTCAGACACACACACATGCACACACAGGGGATTTATGCAGTAAGTGCATGTAAATTAACATGGGCAACAGCACACAACTCATTTGAAAATATGGCCTACAATGTCTGCCTGATTGTAAAATTTTATCACAAAACTCTGTATTTTCTGGCCTCCAGCTCCTAGCTCTGCACTAAATAGAAATCACTCTGGTAACATTATATGCCCTAACATGACTATCCTCAAATTCTTGGTACAGAAATGCTATCCAGCACTCCATGAACACCTAAAATTCCCACTAAAATCAATGGAAATTTGGGCAGTGCAAGGACTGTAGAATTAGGCCCAAAGCTCTCCAAGGTCTGAATTGTGTCTTTAGAGCAAAGTGCTGTACTGGGGGCAGCGTGGCTCCACACTACACTAGTGAGAGAGTGGGCAGGCATTCTACTTGATGGAGAATTCCTTCCCGAGTTCCCTGGCATGCACAAGGAGCAAACCTGCACTGAAGCCCTTCAGGGTGTGGAGCGTACTCCTGCTAATGTGCTGGTCCCTCCACAGACTACTGTGGAGTGGCAGATAGCAAGGGCCATGGCTGCCCCGGGAAGTGTGGAGGGCGAGTCCCTGCACGTCCCTGAATACCGGGCCTGCCGTTGTTCCTGGTCCTTATGCAGGCTGTGCAAGCTGTGGGAGCCCTCCCCCATCCACCCAAGAGCCAGGAACAATTTGGCCCTGCATTCTTGTGGCTCTTTAGGGATAGACAAACTGAGTCAGCTGAAATGCTGTCTGTGCTCCTGGAGCCTCCAGCCCTCAAGCCCAGCTTTGATTGAGGTCCCACATTTTCTAATTGCCCAACTTTTGACAGCCTGATTCCTTTGTATTTTTGATTATTTGAACATCTCATTGGCGACTTACATTTTTTCCTGGCTCTAGCAATATTTTCAGAGAGTCCAATCTTGCAGTCGTTCCTCAGGACAGAACTCCCACTGACTTCAGCTGAATGGATAAACAAATATGAAAGCTCTTAATCTCAGTTTCTTCCTATTCCCTGTAATCCTGTTCTTACTTAGTCACGTTTCTTTTTTGCCTATATATGGATCTTTATAATGTAAGAGATACTGAATACCATGTCCATGAGTAATTTTGTGAGGCAATTTGAATATCAAAGGACAAAATATACTAGATTAGTAGATGTTACTGTCATATTCTTTATGATGGATACTGTACTTCCAGCATCTTGTCTTTCACATTAATAGGGAGTGGGATTCTGTTTTAAGTGACTCATCTGTCAAGAAATTAAAAGTAGATGCTCAAGTCTGTAATACAAATGTATTTAAGTAAAAAAAGGATCTGTTTACAAATACATTAATGGGTGAAGTGAACAGTTCATTTACTCCTTTGACATTTGCCCTTATAACATTACAGCTAAAACTTAACACTGTTTAGCCCAGGATTTCCCAGGGGTAAAGGGCCAAAACACAATCCTGAGAATTCTGTGAATTGCTAAGGATATTAAACACTAAGTATAAGATTACAGAGAAACAATGCAGCCATTTTGAGCGGAGCTTTCCCACAGTGAGAGGTTCTGTGAGGCCCAGCTGGTTGTTTTGACTTCAGACACTGACTCAGGGATTGAAAAGTTGGACACCACGGGTGAAACAGAGAAACAGTTTGGCAGGCAGAAGAAATTTTTTTTTAACCTTTTCAGTCTTTGTGCTGCTTACTGCACCCGAAAGTCATAATAGAGTACAAAAACTTGGCTTAGTTCATGTATATCTTGGTTTTAATAACATTTATCTGATTTTAATGTTTCCTCCTGCCCCTCACTTGTTGTGTTTCATCTTAAAATGAGAGGTTATCTTTGGGTCAGGGATCGTGTCTTCCTGAGTGTTCGTACAGCATTTGTCATAATGGGGCCCGACCCTAGCAGAGATTTGTGGGTGCTACTGTAATACAAACAAATTATTATAGATTAAATCTGCAAAATACATCTACAGAATCTAATTTACTAAAATTCAACAAACTTAATTTTTCAGATTTTTTTCTTGATTTGTCGTTTTCATTATTTGGATTTTTCCACTGGTGACCTGACAGTAGATCGATAATCTTAATAAACTTCTTAAATAATTTAACATTTGTTCAATACAGCTCCCTTTCTGGATAAATATATAATTAGTCTAATAATTTACACCACACATAGCTTTAGGGTGACCAGATGTTCCAATTTTATAGGGACAGTCCCGATTTTTGGGTCTTTTTCTGATATAGGCTCCTATTACCCTCCAACCCCGTCCCAATTTTTCACATTGGCTGTCTGGTCACCCTACATGGCTAGTCTTCACTGCATTATTAGCTCAAGGTAGAATGTGAATGTTGCACCTAGTCCAACCACTGTCCACATACAAAAATCTCTAGCTCAAGTTGAATGGTCTTTAAACCTCAAGCTGGCTGGCCATCAAAGTGTATGAGTTGAATTTTGAATGTCAGGGGCATGGGTTGAAGCTTGAGTGCTACTGATACTCAAGTTAATAATGTTGTGAGAATGCAGCTAAAGGTTATAGCTTGAGTTAACACAACCCGTCAGATGCTAACACATTTACTCTACGCTGATTGCATTGTTTTGGAGTGTGGCTGCTTTTACATGAGTTAGGCTAGCTGGAGTGGAGTAATTTAAGATAATTGTTGCAGTAAAGACAACCTTCTACCTCCATTCTGAATATACACGGGGCAGCAATTTTAGAATTGCACACAGTTACTGAGATTACATATGCAGTCATGATAGCTGTGTGTACAAATAGACAAGAGACCAGACAGACACCTAACTGGTCATTTATATGCACAATTATTGCGCTTGTTTTGCACATTTGTAAAAAAACAAACAAACAAACAAACAAAAACCAACAGACTCCTGGTGCCTGGAGTTTATTCCCAATGAAAGCAAGGGTAGTTTTATTCTCATTGGGATTACAGCCCTGTAGTCAACCAGGAATGGCATCAGTCAGTGGCAATTAACAGTGTATTTTATCTGACAGTCAGTGTGGGCTAGTAGATGCAGAAAAGGACCATAAATCAGGATGACTGGGTAGTATTCCTTGCTCTGCCTCTTCCTTGCTATGTGACAATGGGCAAGTCACTTAATTTCTCTATGCCTCAATTTCCCCAGCTGTAAATTTGCAACAACAACAATTCCCTACCTCACTGGGTAGTGATGAGTCTGAATTTCCATTTGTAAAGCACTTTGAGGTGCTTGAGTGAAGGGTACCATGGTCGTCTCGGGATTATCAATTATAGAATTCAGCCTTGCCAGTATTAAAACAGACATTTCTGTCTTAACATATCTACTTTTAGGAGTGACATATTTTTGACTAGGGAAGCCTCAGAAGCCTTACTAGTGCTATATAAGTACACTGTGCATGTTTTTTCCACTTTTTGAGGTGCTAGTATTCAATGTTCTGTCACTATCCACTCACCATTTAGTGAGTACTGACAAATATTATCAACACGTCAAGAAAGAATAAAGCTCTGCCTAGAACCCTTTTGCTTTCTCAAGCATGTTGCATTAAGAAAGCTAAAAAAGAAGTGGGGGGGAAGGGGAGAAACAAGGAACACTTCCAAACATAACATAAAAGGTCTTGCCTTAAGACCATGGATTTCCTTTTTGGTACTTTCAAAGAATGTGTCTTTAGTTCTCTTTGGCTGTGGGACAACAGTTGCGGGGTGTGTCTGTGGTTGGTTTTTTTTCTTTTCACAGTAACTCTATTGTTCAGAAACTGCAGCCAATTTATGGAAAGAGGTGGAATGTTTATGTAACTTACTTTGCTTTAGACAAGAAATAAAAAAAAAATGACTGATGGAGGAAGGCCAGTCAAAACAGGATTTTTCTTCCTTTCTGGACACAGATGTTGGGAAAAAAACCAACTCTGTCTTCATGTTAAACTAAACAGCCCTTCCATTTTTAGACCCTTTTTTAATTAAGTAGGTCAGCAAAACAAAAATCGAGCATTTGATTAATGGTCTAGTTCTCGTTTTAAAATATGCCGTGTTCGAGAGCTGCTCTGTTGACATACACCACCATCAACTGGTAAATGAATATATTAGGGTTAGATGATACCAGTTTTGCCAGTACCTAGACTGTTGGGTCCCAAATGTACAGTTGGCCAGTACTGCTAGATCGCAGATGTTGAGTGTCTCTTAATAACTAGAATGGAGTTTCCTGCCATTTTCAGATTAGCTGGGCTACACAGAAGATTTACAAAATGAAAACCACGAGAAGCTAGCCAAAAATGACTCCCCCTAATTTAATTGCACCTTCTTTTTGTGATTACAATGGAGAAAAGTAAAGACCACTGACTGTCTGCAATTTGTCCTGCCCTACCAATACAGTATCTTGACAAGTGGCTCCAAGGCTTCTTTAATGCAAATATACATTTAATACTCTTTGGGCCAAATGCCATTTTCCTTAATTGAGTAAGACTCACATTGACCTCAGCAAAGAGATATTGCTAAACTAAGGCTTAAACAATTTGGAGCTGTAAGACTTAAAAAAATATTGAAATTTATTCTGGAATAGCTTGTATACCCAGGGCCAAGCCCTCGCTCAGTTAGACTGGCATAACTCACCTGAAGCCAGAAGTGAAACCTGATAGTTTGGGCCAAAATATATATGACAACTGCAAATCACTGAGGTATACGTCTACAGAACAGATTCTGCTCACATAAAATTCTGCTCAGCATGAAAATCAAGTGGTCTGTGTAGCCACAGACTGAGTTATAGTTTCAGTTCAGGATTTGGTCATATGTTGTTTCAAACAACAAAACATAGACCTGGCACTGGGACTGCCAACAGAGGTGGACTGAGACCACCAACTTATTACCCACAAGATCTTCAGGTACCCATGACTTTCAGTCTCTTCCATACTAGAGCAGATCCAGAGCAAAGGACTATCTTCTTACCAACCCCTTGAGGCATTCAGTTCCATTGAAGACAGAAAGTTGTATTAGTGTAGTTCAGGAGAATTTTGTCCATTTTCATTAGTTATTCCGAATATAGTTTCCAGTTCATAATCAAACGTATTGGATTGGATGGTGGGGTATTGAGCCAACAGTCCAAATTCTAGTCAGACATTGCCCCTTGCAATCCAGCCAACTCCAGTGGAATTGCATGAGCATGAAAGCAGAGTCTGGCCCAATAAATATATAGAGGCTACTGAGCAGGCATCTGTAGGACATTTAAAACGCTTTTCTACATACAGGGTTGAGTGCTACAGTCATGCATTCCACAGAGACTCCGTTTGCAAAGGGATAGAAATAAAACATTATTTGGGTTTAGGTTCTTGGCCTTCATAACTGAAGTCTGAAAACAATTAAAGCCAGTGCCATACCAAATCAGCTATGCAGGCGTTACTGGATTTTCCCATGGAATTTTTATACAAGAACCAGGCTGCATCTGATGCAAACTAAAACACACAAAGAATTGTGTTGGTCAGAGTCAACCCAGCTTGAGGACAAGTTTTTGCAAATGCATACAAAAATCAATTACAGACACCCGGAAATACCTAGCTAAAGACTCTTCACATAAACACAGCTGGAATTTAGACAACAGCTTACTCACTGAGGCACTGAGCCTGCTTGCTAGTAAGGAGGTGTAGAGAGAGCTCTGGAGTTGCCCGCCATTCATGGGGGACACCTGCTGCTGTGCCTTTCAAATAGTGAAGCATCCTACCCCTTGTACACTAGGCTTGCACTGAACCACTGTGGATAGGGTCGGGGCACCGGCACTGCCCCTTCCATCCCATTTGCCTCCCTTTGGAGGGTGCTCTGCTGCGGAATTGGACCAGGGGAGCAGTCCCTGTGTGTTCTCAGGGAGCGTGTGGACTGTGATTGTGGCTGGCTGCTGCCAAGAGGAGGAGATTTCTGCAGAGGTGAGCAGTGTGGCCCCCAAACAGAATTGCTGTAATGCCACAACTAAGACTAACATGGAAGGAAAACACCATCCAACTGAGGTCAAGCTAGATGACCACAGTGATCCCTTCAGGACTTCACAATTGTGAATCAACTGCCACACCCTTCACTCGCATTACTATGGTAAACTCCTCTTGTTTTATTCCATCGAAAACCTGGTCATTTTCCGAGGAGGGGATTTTTGAGGTTCTTTTAGAATCAATACCTTTCATCAGTGCAAAGAGACAGTGTAGTCATTCAGATCCTCATGCAATAAAACCTCGATATTTTGCACTCACAATGGTGAGACCCATTGCAAGTTACCAGAGTTTGTGGATTAGCAAATATAGGTCTCTCCTTGTTTTTGCATGCCCTAATAGCATATCGAATACTGTTCTGCACTTTTGCCAATTCAGGCACACCATAAGACCCCCACCACCTCCTCCCCATTTGAGAAACAGTGAGTATTGTGGAGGAGAGTGGCTAAGATCAAGCGTAGTATCAAGCCTGACCCCAGATGTCTAGTACCTACACTCTCGGGGGGAGGGATAGCTCAGTGGTTTGAGCATTGGCCTGCTAAACCCCGGGTTGTGAGTTCAATCCTTGAGGGGGCCATTTAGGGATCTGGGGCAAAAATTGGGGATTGGTCCTGCTTTGAGCAGGGAGTTGGACTAGATGACCTCGGTCCCTTCCAACCTTGATATTCTATGACTGTGAATCAGGAGGCTGACTCTCCACTGGAACTTTCACAGCAACCACTAGCCGTGCTGCCTAGCACAGAAAGAATGTTCCATGAGTTTTAATCCACTATACCTTTTCTGGTTAACTCATATTTTTTAATGAGCCAGACGTTTAGTCAAAAAATACACTGAATTAATCTACAGGGATTCCCCTTATAACATGAATCTTTAGGTGTGAGCTGACAAATGTAAATAACATTATTCTGCCAAGCTTTAAGTATCTCAGTGTCTAATCGCTCAATGGAGAAGGAAAAAAAAAAAAGAGCACAACCGAAGTGACTTCCTGAGCACTGTGTTTATGCTCAGTTTTCATCAGATTTTTTTTTAAACACAACCTGAAGTGCTCTCGTTGCATTTATTTTGGCACTAAAATTCACTCATGCTTTTTGGATCAAAGGGATAATTATGAAGTTGATCTACAACATGCAGCCTAGCTTTGTAACTCCCTGTAACCAACTAATATATATATTGATATATGCAACCTGCACAGTGTTATCTTGTTACTGCACACAAAGAGAAATTATCAGCTCAGCAGCTATTGGAGTAATACTACTGCATTTATCCTGGAGTTTTTTCTCTAGCAAGAGCTTACTTGCAACCACATTCTCCCACTAGAGGTTTGCCAGATTTTCAAAGCAATGTTATATTTAAACAAAGGTTTTACCACCTTTGTAACTCTAAACAGGGTTTAGCCTCTTGCATAAATGCTATAGCCTGTAAATCCGAGATGGCCCACACCCTACACATTCCTATGTCGCATACGAACAGCCTCTTCTTTAATTACAAGGTGTGGCATTTCTGGACAAGAGACAGCTAATCCTCCAGATGAATGCTATTTACATTTACCCTAGAATTTCTGCACTATGCAAAGCTTTGGATTTGAAAATGCAAAGTTTAAACCTGACTGACAAAATCTTTAGCTCATGGCCACACTTTGATGCCCTTTAGTATCCTGGTTGATTAGCAGTAGCATCATTATAAGGTAGAGGCGTGCTCCAGGTACTGAATTCGGATCCTGATCTAAAATCTCAAAGAGGTGTTTGGATTCTGCATTTTGATTCGTGCTCATATCGATTATAAGATTAACCATCTGCAAATCTACACATGTACAACAAGGGCCCAACTCAGCAAGGTATGCCTAAGTACTTGCCTAACTTTAAGTGCCTTGCTGAATCAAGGACTCAAATAGAAGTCATGGGAAAATTAAGCTAAAGAATATTCCTAAAGTTATTGGTATCGCATACAAATGAGCATAATTGAAAAAGACAATGGCAAAGCATCACTGATTCCTAACTCCTGCAGACAGGAAAGTCACATTGCACTACAGCTGCAAACTAAAGTGCAGTATATGCAGCACAAGAGTCCACCATCAGGCTCTACTGACGGAGCTAGACAGGCTTTATTGTCATTTATGTTTGTGCACAAGGGGATAGGATGCTTCTGGGGACTTGTCTGATGAAGATCACATTCAGATCCTGTACTTCTGTTAACGTCTTTGGGAGCCAAGAGGCATCTGATTCCACTTCGCGGGCTGCTGGGGCTTAATACCATTTCTCTCACACTATTAAATGGGCTTAACTTTGTTCTCTTCAGTGACTGTGCAGGAAAAATATGGAGTGAAGGACTCTTACTTGTTAACATAGTAAAGTGCCCACTTCCTCAGTTTTCCTTAGCAGACTGTTAAGTTAGCTGTCCAGCTAACCCAAAATTCCACCTCTACCTGGCTAATAAGAGCCAACATCAAAACACAGCAAATCCAAATCAGTCTTCACCTGGGTTTCAAGCTTCTCACTAGGGGGTTGCATTCAGCTCCCACTTGGGCGTGGTATGGGCTCAGTACCCTAAGAAGCAAGTAGATGCTCACTCTGGGCCTCCAGCCCACACTACTCCTTTGCCCAAGGCTGCTTCCTCCACCTTGTTCTCCCACTCTGGGCTCCTAAAACCAGACCCTCCCCCCCACACACACACCAAAAGTTCCACAAAGCCAGTTAATCGAAACAGCTTCCTCCTAAGCTATCTCAGAGCCCCCTTCCCAGCATTCTTTACCTCCTTCATGAGGCTTCAGCGCTTCTTCTAGCTCCCATCATGTCATTTCAGTGGAAAGATCAAGCGCATCTGCTCTTTCCACATCCTCTCTCCCTTCTGAGTCAGAGAAGCTAGTTATATAACCTGCTCCCCTGCCCGACACACACTTCCCAGCATGCCTCACTATATAGGCCTACAATTTCCACCTGCCTCCTCTGGGCTAAAAGCAGGAAAGGGGCACTGCTAGACCTGGAATCCATCTTAAAGGACCCCCATGCCTCGTCACAAAAGGTCAGCTGTAGTTGCCACCTGGCTGGTTTGGGTTTTTACACTGCATTGCCGGTTGCCAATGAAAATGTGCTTCTCTCCCTCTCCTCCCAGTTGTAAGCACACACAGCAGCGCCAGCTGCCACACAGTCTTGTAAGTACCTTGCACAGTATCACATGGCTGGGTGTGCTGCTGGCATGGCACAACACTTGTGTCCTGCTCTGTTCTTGTCCCTCAGCATGCCAAAAATGCAGCAAAACTGCTCCTACTTCTCTTGGCACTGAGGACTGGGAAGGAGAACAGGTGGACCCGAGGCTCACCAATATGGTGGGGAAGGCGGGGGCTTCCTTGAGAGCGGAGGCTTCTGGGAAGGGGTGGCTGTAGGGGCTCATGGGCAGGGGTGAGCTGGAGTTGGTTCTCTGGAACCGGTTGTTAAATTTAGAAGCCCTTTTAGAACCGGTTGTTGGACAACCGGTTCTAAAAGGGCTTCTAAATTTAACTAGCCAAAAGTGGTGCCTTAGGCACGAACTCCATGGGTGCTCCAGCCCTGGAGCACGCAAGGGGAAAATTTGGTGGGTGCAGAGCACCCACCAGCAGCTCCCCACCCCACCCCCGGCCCCAGCTCACCTCCACTCCGCCTCCACCTCCTCCCCTGAACGTGCTGCCCTGCTCCGCTTCTCCGCCCCCCCAGGCTTCCCACAAATCAGCTGTTCGCACAGGAAGCTGGGGCATGCTGAGAAGCAGGCCGCGGCTTCCCACTCAGGCCCAGGGAGGCGGAGGTGAGCTGGGGTGGAGGAGGAGGGGAGTGTGAGGAGGGCCGCTCACGCTGCAGCAGGTAATCCAGGGTGGGGGGCACGCATGAGACCGCTCACCGCCCCAGCTCACCTCCGCCACCCTCGGCCTGAGCGGGAAGCCTCGGCCTGCTTCTTAGCCCTCCCCGGCTTCCCACCGAACAGCTGATTTGCAGGAAGCCAGGGTGGGGAGTGGGGCGTGCAGAAGCAGAGTGTTCAGCAGAGGTGTTGAAGCGGAGGCAAGATGATCAGGGGCCGGGTGCAGAGTGGGGAGCTGCCAGTGGGTGCTCTGCACCCACCAAATTTTCCCCGTGGGTGCTCCAGCCCTGGAGCACCCAGGGAGATGGCGCCTAAGGCGTCACTTTTGATGTGATCAGTGGGGGAGCAGCCACTGCCCCTGTTTCCCCCTAGCTATGCTCCCCCGCCCCTAGGAGGCAGAGGGACCTGCCAGATGCTTCCTGGGAGCTGCCCCAGGTAAGCACCTCCGGGACATCCCACCTCACCCCCCGCCCCCGGCGAGTGCCTCTGGCTCTTAGGAGTGGGCACCCACTACGGTGGCCCACGAGACCCTCCTGCCCAGTTCTGGGGGCAGTCAGGGGACAGGGGTGGATGGGGCAGGAGTCCCAGGGGGCGGGGGTGGGCAACGCCCCCTCATGGGGTGAGGAGGGAACCCGTTAAGATTTTGGCAGCTCATCACTGCTCATGGGCCAAGGGGGTCATGCTGTACTGATGGTGGGAGCACCTGAGAAGGGAAGGGGAGGGGAGGGTCCGGCTGGTGGGGGTGGGGTGCAGTGGTTGATTTTTCTGAGCCTCGGAGCTGGAGAGAGAGACAGCATACACTGATACCCACTGATCATAAGGCAACGATTTTATGTGCAAACAGCCTTATGTAGTTTCAATTCACTCCCCTCCCCCACACACAGGGGTTCTAGATAGTGTTGGCAGTCAGGCAATCAAATAGGGTGAGGACTGAGTACTACTTTAATACAAAGTAATATAAAAACCATAATAATCATCAGTAATTTTGTGGTTGTTCAGCATGGCCTGGTAACATCCCCATCTTTAAAGTTCCCCTGCCCTATGACCTGCCGATGAGGAGATCTAGGACAGTTTAGAGCCCAGAACGTGTATTGGGATTATTTTTTAGTTATTGGCTTTTGTTATCAGCTGTAGACGCAAGAGATACTACTGGATTTCAGTTTCCACAAATAAGAGGCAAATTCTGCCTGGGATATGTGCACACTACTTCCATTGTCCCTAAATCAGTCTGTTCTGCAGCCTTTAAAACTAATATCTTTCACCGCATAGTGATTGGAGGCTAGGATTAAGGCTTTGTTTTCTCTGTAGATTTACCTTGCATTCCCCATAACATGCTCTGTGTTCCCATACCTCTGTCTGTGCCACGTGGTGAGGCAGCCACCATGCCCTGAGGTACAGGGCAGACCTTGAGTTATCTTATCCTGTATCCAAAGTAACTTCAGTGAAAACATGCAGCCACACCCAGTCTCATCAATTAGTAGATGAGGAGTACTTGTGGCACCTTAGAGACGAACCAATTTATTCGAGCATAAGCTTTCGAGAGCTACAGCTCACTTCATCGGATGCATACCGTGGAAACTGCAGCAGACTTTATATATACACAGAGAATATGAAACAATACCTCCTCCCACCCCACTGTCCTGCTGGTAATAGCTTATCTAAAGTGATCATCAGGTGGGCCATTTCCAGCACAAATCCAGGTTTTCTCACCCTCCACCCCCCCACACAAATTCACTCTCCTGCTGGTGATAGCCCATCCAAAGTGACAACTCTTTACACAATGTGCATGACAATCAAGTTGGGCTATTTCCTGCACAAATCCAGGTTCTCTCACATCCCCCCCACCCCCATACACACACAAACTCACTCTCCTGCTGGTAATAGCTCATCCAAACTGACCACTCTCCAAGTTTAAATCCAAGTTAAACCAGAACACCTGGGGGGGGGGGTTGGAAAAAACAAGAGGACACAGGCTACCTTGCATAATGACTTAGCCACTCCCAGTCTCTATTTAAGCCACAGTATGCCAACATTTTTATGGCTGATTTAGAACAACGCTTCCTCAGCTCTCGTCCCCTAAAGCCCCTACTCTACTTGCGCTATATTGAGGACATCTTCATCATCTGGACCCATGGAAAAGAAGCCCTTGAGGAATTCCACCATGATTTCAACAATTTCCATCCCACCACCAACCTCAGCCTGGTCCAGTCCACACAAGAGATCCACTTCCTGGACACTACAGTGCTAATAAACAATGGTCACATAAACACCACCCTATACCGGAAACCTACTGACCGCTATTCCTACCTGCATGCCTCCAGCTTTCACCCTGACCACACCACACGATCCATCGTCTACAGCCAAGCTCTGCGATACAACCGCATTTGCTCCAACCCCTCAGACAGAGACAAACACCTACAAGATCTCTGTCAAGCTTTCTTACAACTACAATACCCACCTGCAGAAGTAAAGAAACAGATTGATAGAGCCAGAAGAGTTCCCAGAAGTTACCTACTACAGGACAGGCCTAACAAAGAAAATAACAGAACGCCACTAGCCGTCACCTTCAGCCCCCAACTAAAACCCCTCCAACGCATTATTAAGGATCTACAACCTATCCTAAAGGATGACCCAGCACTCTCACAAATCTTGGGAGACAGGCCAGTCCTTGCCTACAGACAGCCCCGCAACCTGAAGCAAATACTCACCAACAACCACATACCACACAACAGAACCACTAACCCAGGAACTTATCCTTGCAACAAAGCCCGTTGCCAACTGTGTCCACATATCTATTCAGGGGACACCATCACAGGGCCTAATAACATCAGCCACACTATCAGAGGCTCGTTCACCTGCACATCCACCAATGTGATATATGCCATCATGTGCCAGCAATGCCCCTCTGCCATGTACATTGGTCAAACTGGACAGTCTCTACGTAAAAGAATAAATGGACACAAATCAGATGTCAAGAATTATAACATTCATAAACCAGTCGGAGACCACTTCAATCTCTCTGGTCACGCAATCACAGACATGAAGGTCGCTATCTTAAAACAAAAAAAACTTCAAATCCAGACTCCAGCGAGAAACTGCTGAATTGGAATTCATTTGCAAATTGGATACTATTAATTTAGGCTTAAATAGAGACTGGGAGTGGCTAAGTCATTATGCAAGGTAGCCTGTGTCCTCTTGTTTTTTCCTACCCCCCCCCAGATGTTCTGGTTTAACTTGGATTTAAACTTGAAGAGTGGTCAGTTTGGATGAGCTATTACCAGCAGGAGAGTGAGTGTGTGTGTGTATGGGGGTGGGGGGGGATGTGAGAAAACCTGGATTTGTGCAGGAAATAGCCCAACTTGATTGTCATGCACATTGTGTAAAGAGTTGTCACTTTGGATGGGCTATCACCAGCAGGAGAGTGAATTTGTGTGGGGGGGTGGAGGGTGAGAAAACCTGGATTTGTGCTGGAAATGGCCCACCTGATGATCACTTTAGATAAGCTATTACCAGCAGGACAGTGGGGTGGGAGGAGGTATTGTTTCATATTCTCTGTGTATATATAAAGTCTGCTGCAGTTTCCACGGTATGCATCCGATGAAGTGAGCTGTAGCTCACGAAAGCTTATGCTCAAATAAATTGGTTAGTCTCTAAGGTGCCACAAGTACTCCTTTTCTTTTTGCGAATACAGACTAACACGGCTGTTACTCTGAAACCTGTCAATTAGTAGATGATGGTTCTCTAGATTCCTTCTCACAAGCCCCTAGGACATCCAATCTGGTGTACTATCATGCCATCTACCTGTGTTCTGACCCTGGCTCTTCAAATGCCTCTGCTCAGCAACCTTGGTCCCACACTGCTTGCTCTTTCTCCCGATTCAACCTCATTCATTTCTGGTGTACGAAACAGCAGAAGAATGCCCAATATTGCAGAAGCTGACATCGGTATCTTGGTGCATCTTTGGCAAAGACCATGACTTGAGGTGCTCAAAGAGGAACAAAGTTATATCTAGGATCAAGCAGACCAGACAGCAGTACAGGGAGAGGAAGAAGGGGCTCGAGGTGAAGTACTGGAATGATAATTCCAAATCCAGAGCTGCCTGACAAGTTCCCTGCTCTACAATGAGCTGGACCATGTTCTGAGAGGCATGCTGAGCACAGAGCCCCATTTCATCATGTGGGTTTCAAACTTTGTTGATGCCCATGAGGACATGGACACCTCGTCAGCCCCTCAGACAACTGGCCCAGAAAGGGAGAGGACCGCAGCCCCCAAATCACAGGATGTCTTCCTTGGTCTGGACCAGGAAGAACATCAGAGTGGATGAACCCCACAGAGAAACAGTAGGGGAGCATCGCAGCTGGGGCCTCTCTTCCTATTGTTTTGAAGTATGTTATGAAATATTTGGAAGGGTTTTAGCCTACAATTCTGGCTGCTGCTTTAGTTATGGGCAGATGCAGCGACATTACGCTTGTCCACCACCACGGTTGTTCCTCATTCACTCCAATTCCAACCACGCTACTCAAAATGGCAGACAAGCAGAGAAAATCCCCTCTGCAAACCAACAGGTTACAGTGGCTTAATGTAATAGCTTTTTGCTTTTCCATTAATAAAATGCTTTGTGGCCACAGTCCAGGCAAAATGTTACTTGCCATAACACAGTCCTTAAAGGCACTAGTATCAAAATACCCCAGCACGTTAAGGCACCCTCTGACTAGCGCAGAAGTTGTTTTATTGCTCATCTGATTACTCTCCAGGAATGGAACACAATCAAATAGAATTTTTTGCTCAGTAAAAATTCCAGGCAGTCTCTGTCTTATGAAGGAATCTCAAACAAACCTCCCTCTGCTTCCCTTGTAATGGACAAATCCTTTCCAGTCATTCATCAGTTCATCTGCCACAGAACGCAGAAAGATCTGTCCTTGCAGAGCTGGAAAGGCTCCTTCCCAAGGCTTAGAATAAGTAATAACTGCTCCCTTTTCCATTCTGGAATCTCAAGCAGGACCACGTCTTGTAAGCAGCAGCCTGACAAGGTTTTGACATACTTGCCAATGCTGCTCTGTCTCCCAGGACCTGGACTCCCCTGTGCCCACTTTTGGGAGAGTTGGAATGTAAAATTAACTCACTATTTCTTTTTCCTGGAAACAGTCCTCTACAAAGCTTCACACCAGGCAGAATTTTGCTGGGTGGGAGAATCAATAAAAGGAACTGTATTCTTTAGAGCTAAAAGTTAATACTTTTTATTTACAGCTGCGTACACTGAGAAAGGTTCTAAGCTCTCAAACTTTTTTCCCCCGTGTCAGAGCCCTCTGCCACAGCAGAAGACTCATTGACAGAGAGGACGACAGCAAGGAGACCACTGATTGTCAGTGAAAGGCTTTGGAGTTTGAGGTCAAAGCAATGAAGGACCAGGATTACCTGCTCATGGAGGTGCATAAGGATTGATCCACACGCCATAAAAGGAGGAGACAGGAGGAAAAGGGAAAGAAGGACAGTGTGAGGTTGGAGAAGTGAAGGAAGGAGAACAGGGAGCCTGAGAAGCTGCTGGCAGAATGTCTCCACTGTGACTCGGAGGTTAAGGAGTGAAATATGGCGTTTCAAAGAGACATGTTCAAGAGACTGTTCAGGCTCATGAGACGGTCCCAGCAAACCTCCATGGCACCAGTGCCCAAACCCATGGCTGCACCTTGACGCTACTGTGTCCCACAACCTATAGTCAACAATGCCTGAGGGACCCAGTCAACGAGCCATGGAACTGCAATATCTGCTGCACTCTGTGCCTGCTCCAGTGCAGGGGAAGGAGATCAGATACATCAAAACCTTGTCACAAATCAATGTTTTTGTACTTGTTTGTAGCTTTTTGCACACCTTTGAACCACGTTAGACTAGCTGGTCTGCCCACAGTTTTTAGCTTCAATAAAGTTAGAGAAGGAAATATTTCTTTAATTCATGCATAGACACTACTTTTGATTTCAAGGCAACAGCCTTAATGTGCCAGACAACCCCATTAATCAGCCCTAGTTTACTTTTCATGCAGCTCAAGAATGCAGGCACACAAGGCATCCCTTACGGCCTTTGCTTTAACAGACCCTGTGCCAGTCCGAGGTGCATTTGGTGGTTGTCTGTAAGTAGACCTCAAAATATCATCATCAATCCATTCCATCCCACAGCACTCCCCCTTGTCCTCACATATATTATGAAGCACCCAACATGCCCCAGTCAAAGGTATGGTGTTAAACATGCTATAGTACAAATAAGTCTGTAAGCAGTGCCAGTCAACCTCAGGCATGTTCCGCCACACTGGAAAGGACACCCCTGCTCAGTGTGTAGTTCACCTGCTGCTTGTCCAGGGGGCCCAAGTCAGGATAAGCTTCAACCACCAGAGTGGCAGCAGCAGGTAGGATGGGGTTACCTACAGTCACGGTGGTCAGGCACACCCCATTGAAGACTATCATTGGGAGGAACAATGTACCAGTTTGCCTATACTGAAAGAGGCCAGACCTGAATACCCTGGCATTATGCACCTGGCCAGAGCATCTGATATAGGTGGCCATGAATACGCCACTGTGGTCCACAAGGACCTGCACAACTATGGAGTAGTATTCTTACCTGTTAATATACTTTCTTGCTTGAAATGGCAGGCAAAGGCTGGGTGTATGCTTGTCATCACTCACACCTGCACAGCTCAAGAACCTCATCCATTCAAATCCTGCCATTATTTCAGAATATTTCCAAGTTTTACAACCCTGGGGGCCAGCACAGTGTAAATTGCCTTGGAAACCTCCATGACCACAGTGCCAGCTGTGGATTTGCCTACCTCAGATGGGTTGCCAACAAATCTATAACAGCTTGGGGTTGCCAGTTTCCACAAGTCAATAGCAACGTGCTCCTGGACCATTTTTGGCTCTCTCAACTGGCTGTTCTGCTGCTCAAGGGCCAGAGCGAGTGCCTCACGCTGCTCTAGGAATGTGGCTTTCCTCATGTGAGAATTCTGGGCCCACTGTGATGTGATGCCATGTTTCCATCACAATGTGGTTCCACCCTGAGTGCTTGTGAGCCTTGTCCAGAAGCAACAGTCAGCATAGGGGATGGTCGGCTGTGAAGAACAACATCAGCTCAGTCTACTCCTCCATCTCCACGTGGTCCTGATCTGATCTTGTTGTTGTGCTTATAACTGCAGGCCACTGCTTCCATCTTCTCTGGGCAAAAAAAAAAGCTGCCTCTGAAACACCCACCACTGTCTCTTGGCAGCAGCTTCTGCAGAGACATGCCGAAGAAATACTGCCTGCCACTAGAGCAGCCGCTGTTGGCCCCAGGTATTAGGAGGAGCGGAATCCATACCTTTGACACGTAACACCAGCTGGCTCCCTCTCAGGAAATGCATTTCCTAGGCCTAGCCCATTTCCTCCCACAATCTCCAGAGTGGGCAGACAAGCTGACCTACAACACTCTGAGTACAAGCACACTCCGTGCTTACACCGTGAGTTGTGGTGCTACAAATCACAGGATCTGTGCCCAGGTAACTGTATTGCTTCTCATGGACAGACACAGCACCAGTGTGGACACGGGACATAACAGCAATGCACTGATCTCAACAGTGTGGTCACACTCCAGTGGGTTAGGCTGCTGTGCATTGATTAACACTTGATTGCTTAACCCACGTTTAGCCTGTAGTAAGGACAGAGTCTTAAACTATACATGGACTTGAACTAAAACCTGTCTGGATTCAGCTCAAACATCTCCCTATCACAGGCTGAATCCAAACAAAGATTCAGATCTACATTTTATCACCAGGCTCAGGAGTGTTCAGATTCAGGTTCTGACTTGGACCCCATCTCTAGTTTAAACTTTGGTATAAAATTCAGACTTCTTCCATGTGGTGGAATATTAAGTTCCATTTACTAGATAACTAACAAGTAGTTTGTTTACAAAAGAAATGACCTCACTCACTCTCAGTGGAGATCAGACAGGCAATATATGGTGATTAACTACAGAATCAGAGACACTAAGGTGGAAAAAGACAATTACGTCATTGTAGTTCCTCCCTAAGGGCAGATCCAGAATTGTTCCTTACAGCATATTCTTCTGTAGCTCACGAAAGCTTATGCTCTAATAAATTGGTTAGTCTCTAAGGTGCCACAAGTCCTCCTTTTCTTTTTGCGAATACAGACTAACACGGCTGTTACTCTGAAACTTGTCCAAACTAGTTATAAATGACTCAAGCAAACAGTCTTTCCCAGCTTCCCTTTTGAGGCTATTCCACACTCTGACAGATCTCACTGTTAGGAAACATATCCTGATATTCACCCTAGATTTCTCTCTGCTTATTTCATCCCACAGCTTCTAGCTATAGCCTTGGAGCATCCTCAGTTATCCTTCTTCCCATTTGGTCTTTACCCTCTCCAAACACCAGTAGAATGTTATCCATTAGTTGTTTACCTAACATATACATGTTTGGTCTTTTTGCCTTTCCCCAGTGCCAGATTAAGGTATAAGCTAACTAAGCTACAGCTTAGGGCCTCGCAATATGAGGGGCCTCTAAAAAAAGAAAAAAACTGACTCCATTTCCAATTTTATCAAAATCCATTGACAAATAAAGGAGATACGGGAAAAAAGATTCTCTAAATATAGACAATTTCGTTCAAATGACAAAAATATACACATCTGGCTACACAAATACCTTTACCCTACCCTTACCCTTCACCAATTGTTCATTATTGACAGGTGGGAGGCCAGGGCTGAGGAAAAAACGATAATTGCGCTTGTAAAATTGGTATTTCTACGAGTAAGTCTGTTATCAGACTCCCAAAGCAGCATTTTGTTGGCCAGCTGCTACCGGTACAATTCTGACTGTGCCTTCAAAACTTATTTACATAAATTAATCTCACCGCCGATAAAATTGGGACAAATGTGAGGTCAGAGACAGCAGTGTCATGAAGCAATCCTGCCAAGCTCATACTCATATGTTAGTGTGTTCTTTCTTCTTTTGATCTGTACATACGTATGTACAACTGTGTGTCTTAGTGCGCACGCCGCTTTCTGCTTCACGCACTGTCCATGCTTGACATGATTGAGTTTGCAGGTGATCATCTTATGGACTTGGGTCAAGTGGATCTTGAGGAGGATAAATTTGTGTTGGCTTCCCTCTGTCAGTTTCGGGCACCTTCACAGTAAATATCAAACGGTGCTGACAAAAGGATAAATAGCAAGTTTTGAGAGAAGTGAAGGAAGATTCTATATTGAGAGAGAGAGAGAGATCAAAATATTCTGAGTACTTGGTGAGCAAGTTATTTTAAACTACATGCATATACAATTTATAGGCTATTAAAGCCTATAATATTCATTATATTTGCTTGAATATAGGCTAGTTTTTCCTCACTCTCTCAATGACTGTCTAGAGATTAACATTCTCTCTCTTCTGCGCATATAGCTTGTTGTCACTCTGTGTCCGAGGTGTTTACTCCTGGGGGGGACAGAGGATAGAGAAGCGAAAGCGGAGAGATGTCTGCCTAGAAAAAAGGACTTGGATTTTCTGCTTGGAGGGTTTGGAGCGCACAAGATCATATTTTATTATAGGTAGTATGCTATGTAAAAAAATCTTACATAGACTTATAAATCACATATCATATGCATACTACATTATATTATGTATGGCATATATGGCAAAAGAAAAATCAACAATTCATTGTTTTGTAGCAAAAATCAAATCACAATAAACATTTGTAAATATATTTTATATATAGTCTGGATTAATTTTGTTAGGGAAATACAAAGTTTATCAAATGTTTTTTCATTTATTCATATGAAAAAAGGATAATTTTCCCTATTCATGGTGTAAAAATATATATATACTCTCTTGTTTTCCTGTGAGAACATAAACAAAATAGCACTAACTTTCACAGAAATATCCAGGTAAAACACAGGTTTTCGGCATATATTAATAAAAATATTTGTTGTTGTATAGATATATAAATTTCAACATTTATAATATAAAATTAAATATTTTACTGGTTTCAATAAAAACCCTCAGTTACTAATTTTAGAACCAATATTAAGTAATTCAGCATAACCTTCTATAAAAACAAGAATTTATTGGAAAAATACAACCCATATACAATTTTCTGATACTTTTCTTATTACCTGGGTGTAATTCACATCAATAGAAACTCTAACCATTGAACTTTAAGATTGTGGGTTATCCCCATCCTAGATCCTCTACTGTCATCTTATATCCTCTAAGAGTCTCATTGCTTATTCAGACAAGGAATTCCACAATTTAAATGCCCCAATAGAGAAGAAAAAATTCCTGAACTCTTCTAGTAAATTATTAGTTACAATATTAGTTACAATATAAAAATACAAAATTAAAAAAAACACAGTATTGTTTAGTTCTACTTTACTTACATATGCAATTAGTTCAAAAAAATATATCTCAAATGTATTTCTGTCATGTCGTCATCGTTACAGAGAGGGCTGTTTTTACAACTTTCCCTTTGTATAGATGCAGATATAAAGCTTTTGTGTTTATATATTCAATGTCCTGTGAAAATAATAAATTCATTTTATATGGCATGAGGCGTTTTACACACGACATAGCTTAGAGCCTCAGAATGTCATAATCCGGCCCTGCCTTACCCCATTAATGAGTCAATAGTCCATTGTTTGTTGATTTTCACTGTATTTCCACTGGCTTGGCAACATTTTTACTGTAGGCTCCCTCACCAGCTCAGGAAGAATTCAGCACCATGCCCAAGTCTCTTTTAGACCCTTCCGCAGGACACGGTTCATTAATTCAAACACAAAACAAGAAAACAAAGCTATTCCCCAGAATGGGCTGCAGAGGCCAGAGGTCTTTCCCCTTGCACCTTTCTCTCTCTGCTCCTGGAAAAGGGACACACCTCTTCCCTTAAAGCCCTGCTGAATCATGTGACAGGCAGGCAGGGCTTAGCTCTTTTCTGCCTGTCCCATCCTGTCACATTTACCATAGTTAAGTACCCAGTATAGACTGTAGTATTCCAGGGGGTGATCTGAAAAGTGCCATGTAGAGAGAGACTGGCAGATCCCTGTAACATAATCGGTTGCTTCTGTGTTGTCTTTTTTGCAGTGCCATGACACATTGCAAGCTCACCCCTCATTTGCTGCCTACTCTGAGATACTGTGCTCATATACCATAGACAAAAGCCTGGGATGGAGAGAGCTCCCCAGCATTACTCCCTTCCACGTTTCCATTAATCAGTTATATTTTTTTTTCCTTCAGCTGTATTAGTTTGCATTTTTGTAGGTTGACTATCATCATGCCATTTCCTGCTCCTTTTTCTGACGCTTGATGAGATACTTAATATTTATACTGATGGGACGGAGATCAGAACCTGTAGTGCTAGAGAATCAATGCAACTTAATGTGACAGAGTGGGAAGTGTAGGTCTCTCACAGCATGCTTAATTTTGACAGTTCTACACAATCAGGATATTTTACCTGCAAGAGATGGGTGAAGGCCTGTCTTGAGTCCCCCAGGAATACAGAAGGTGGGTTCTTACTCTAGCTTGGATATTCTGGGTCTGATTCTCCACAACCTGGCATCTTGTGTAATCATTTACAGCTGTGCAAAGGGATTGTAAAATGCTATCACTGATGTAAGGTAAAAGAAGAATTCAAATGAAGTACCATTGTACAACTACTTTGTACAGGTGTAAATTACTACTCAAGGTACAAGGCAGGGGAAAATAAATTCCTTTCTTATGTTCACGCTACTGGTCTATTTTATGCTGGAGCAACATTATATTTTACAAGGGGGAATAACCTAATATTTGTCCTGGATGCATCACTGTATTGCACAGAATAATGTAGAATTAGACTTTATTGTTGTGTTTTTCTGAATGAAGACCTAGTTTCAGCCACCATGACCTCTACTTTAGATTAAGAGAGCACCAAAACAAGACAGAGCAAAGGTTAGGACCCCAGGAGAGAGCACAGGGTGCATGTCTCCTCGCACAAGCTACTGCTAATCTCACTCTGAACTAAACTTGAATTGACTATAGTGTAGACAGCAGAGTTCATAGAGGTTTCAAGTTACAGTTCATAGAAAACAAAGGCTAACAGTTACGTAGCTAAATACACCACAATTATCTCAAAAAGCTATGTAAGTAGTTGGTGTTGATCCCCATACTTCTACATTTTCCAAATTCCATGTTTGCTGAAAAGTGAAATTCGGACCAGAAAAACAGCTGTCGGCTTATGGAAAACATCTTGAAGGTGGTATTCAGGGCAGCGGGGAAAATTATTGTTGATGCAGAGAAATATTTCAACACCACAAACCTTGGTTGTTCAATGTTAAGACTGAGAATATGCATGTGGATATTCTCAATTAATTCTCACATTAGCAGCCTGAGTTGCATACTTGGAGGCGACAGTAGATGGGGAGAGGCAAATAAGTTCTGTCAAAATCAGAATAGCGCAGAGTGATGCCACAAAGCAGGATCAGGGCATGCACCATGGCAGACTTCCTAGGCATTCTGGCATTGGCCAGGGAAATTACGAAGGTATTTCTTCCCTACTTCACAGCCGAGGGTCTGACATTCTCTCATCCAGTGAAGCAGAGTGCAAAACTCCATGAACCAACAGGGTGTTGATGCAGAGCAGAAACATCTCAGTGAGACTGTATAACACCGACAGACCCCAGTCGTCAGTGGTGGGATTTAACCAGGGATCTCTTGAGCTTAGTGTATGAGCCTCTACCACATGAGCTAAAAGCCAGCTGGCTCTTAGCTAAGACTATAGGGCAGACTCATTTAACTCTCTTTAAGTGGTCTTGGTGCCACTAGATGGGACAGAACACCACACCCAGACAGCGTGTGGGTTACAGTTGCAGCTATAGGGCTAGTCTACACTAGAAGCACGGCAGCTGCACCACTGTAGTGCATCTGGTGAAGGCACTTTATGCTGAGGGGAGCGAACTCTCCTGTTGGCATAATAAAACCACCCCCATGAGAGGTGGTAGCAATGTCCGTGGGAGAGAAGCGGTCTCACTGACAGTGCTCTCCACAGCGGTGCTTAGGTCGGTGTTACTTACGTCGCTCAGGGGGTGGCTTATTCACACTCCTGAGCAACGTAAGTTACACCAACATAACCTGTAGTGTCGGCAAGCCTCTCAGGTTTGAGTGCAGTGGGGAGGGTGGGAGATCTGACTCTGACAGCAACCTAATGTTTGCAAGTACGAGGCTCACATCATACAGGTGGGTGAGTTGCTGAGAACAGGTACCAGCAATTCATGCATCTGAACCAGATTAACTATAAGTAAAAACAGGAACAAACCATGTTCTGCGCTGTTTCAGAAGCTGAGCTTGAACCTGATTCCAAGCAGTCCGGACCTGGTGCTACCCCTGAACGATGCAGAGTATGTGCTTCTGGATTTTCCTCCTCTGATGAGATGACCTATATTTTTTTATGGAAACATGGTGAGTGAGGCAATGTCTTTTATTGGACCAACTTCTGTTGGCAAGAGACACTTTCAAGCTATATAGAGTTCTTCATATTTGTTACAGACAGACAAGGTTGTCTCAGTGTTTCTTTCAGTATAGGGGTAGAATTAACGTTGCTTGGACGACCTTTACTGTCCTACTCCATACTTTCTAATCTTTAGGATATAACTTTAAACAAACTTCCTGGTTTTCTAATACTTGTTTTCTCAATATTGTCAATGTTCCTGTTAAGGTTGTACACCCTAAGGCTACTAAGAAGTACTCTCCACTTCAAAAGGAAGCAGTCAACTTCAAATCAAGTCAATTAAAAAAAAAAGTTTAAAGCAATCTCATTCCCCTCTCCCACAGACCTCTGCCAAGTTGTGTGCTTTCACAATTCTATTTTCCTTTTTAAAAAAAATGAAAGAAGAAGATTCTCTCTCCTCTGTTGCTGTGTGAAAGACGCAAACAAACGGAGGAAGCAGTGAAATCCACTGTATACAAAGTGCTGTCAAATGCACATTGTAAATAAAAAAATTATATGCAATTATTTCTCTCTAATCTCTTTCAGTTATAGTCATTTAAATAGTTACTTGTAAAGGAAGTAGGTAGAATAATTCCGATAGATGGGTGAATTTTAAGTTGAGTGTCCCATTAACACCAACTTAAATATTTACGAGGAAAATAAAAAATGTACTCCATTGTAATTCATAGGTGTAAAGCCTAAACACTAGGGTGTTTTCGATAATCAGTTATAATTGCACATGCCAAATAACTTCTAAAGTCTACTGCAAATGCTTTCTTAAGAACCATAACATCTTACTGCACTGTCTTTTCTTTGTCCTCACCTGCCCAGGAACAGCACATCTTCATCTGTATATATTGCAGTAATCTATTGCATTGATTCAACAATCCTCTTGTTTAACGCCCAATCAAGGCTGAGCCACATGATCCAGTATACTCTTTGCTTCAATAGTGCCTCTATGTATCCCTGTTTGACTAGGTTATTCCTCCACAGAGCATCTTCGTGAAGTATATTCAGGTTTCACATGAATAAACAACACAAGTGGGTGACAGGGCTTACATAGCCCCCTGCTGCAAATACATACTGCCTCGGGGGTTGACAGAACTAGTCTCCTAATCTAGGATTTACTCTTCTGCCCTGTCAGGGACTCTTGATCCAGGGATAGGAAAGGAAAAAATCTCGTATGTGGTTTAGGTTTTAAATCCCTCAGTCTGAGAGCACGATGCATCTGTGCACTGCAAATATATCTGACAGCCATTGGACCCAGTGGAGGATCAGCTTCAAGAAGCCTTACCACTGATCCCCTGCTTTTCTTCCTTCACTCTCTGCTCCTACTCTAACTCCTGGTATATGTAATTTCCCACAACAGCCAGCTTGGTAGGGAACAACCTATACAGCCATCACAAGACACTAGCCAGGTAATGCCAGCACCCAACAGGGGAAACATAGCACAGTTATGATGAGAGGCCAGATTAAAATGAAATGGGGAACTGCGGTGCATGCTATACAAGGGTCACATGGCTTTAATAACTGACTCAATCCAGAATCCCAACCGCAGGCAAGAGGAGACATGTCAGACCTTGGCTATGAAACACAAGAGACAAAGAAGTGGTAGCAGTTCTGGTGAGTGTGCCAAAGTAGCTGGCGAAAACGTTTACAGGAGACCCAGGTTAAGAAAAAAGAAATCTAGTCTCTGGGGTTTCTGGTTTGTTTAGCCAAAATAACACAAAGCAACAAAATCTCTGGCCATATTCCCTGCATGCAATGTAACAGTTTGTTAAGTCCAAACCAAAGAATATTAAGAGGGCTGCTATTGCCTTCAGACTTTTGCTCAACAAACCCCTCTCTGTGGGGCAGATCCTGAGCTGTTGTCAGTTGTCACAGCTCCATCGTCAGTGAGAATGTTCAAATTGCTTTAGCTTTTAGGAAAGGGTTTAATAAATACATTTGTCTCGTACTACCTGGAATTCAGATTTATGTAACATCCCGAAATGTGTCAAGATATTTGAAAGCTCAGAAATGCACAGTGCAATGCTAGAATATGGCTCTTTGTTATGCTAATGATTTCTTCCCTGCCGCTCTTGCGAAAAGAGCCAGCCAGCCCATCAAATAGGAATGAAACCAGTGGGCAACCTTTTTTTTTTTTTTTTTAAACCTGCTGCTAAAGGTTTTCTTACCACTAAGCTTGAGGGGCAAAAACCGAGTCTTTCTTGGCACCTGTAAACAAAGCAGAGAGGACAGACAGAACAGTTTCCCATTACGCACCCACTGCCACATGGAGTGATCAGTGGGGATGAAAAATGAGGCCCGCCTTTCACCATGATGCTATAATTTACATTTTTTCTCTTCTTTTCCCCCCTCCCCAATCTCTTTATTCCCCTTGTCAGCAGCACTGAGAAGAGGCAGTGTGGCAAAACCACTTATAAAACCTCATATAATCTAGGTACTTCTGTGGCCCCCCTCTGTGTGATTCATGAAGATTTATGATTTTTTTTATACTCATAATAATCTTATCCAGGAGAATTTACAGTTGAAGGATTGAGGAAGAGAGGGATTAAGTGATTTCCCCAAGGTCACACAGGGAGTCATGGCAGAGCCAGGAACTGAATGCACATTGCCTGAGTCCCAGCCCCCTAAACAATCCTTCAAGACCCCAAATATTCCACAGCAACAGAGGCCTAAATTTTGCAGCAAGGTGCCTGACTCATGTAACACTCCAGCAGATGACTGGAAATTGTGGTGACTTCAATTTAACGTAAAAATGTGAGGTTTTAAATAAATTCAAAATGTCAATAAATAATCCCTAGCCCATTTCGATATTAAATTAAATTTAGTTTATACAGTTCCCACGTCTTTAGTTTTTAACAAGATTTTTGTATCGACAACACAGAACTGCATGGTAAGGGTTGACAAAGGGAAAATGTAGGTTTTGGTAGCTGTGCAGGGCCCACCTGGGTCTTTTGGCACCTTGGGAGGCTTGAAGGACAATTGGGATGATGGGGTAAACTCATCTGGGTGTCTCATTTATAATGATCAGCAGTGAAATAGTTAATGTTGACAAAAGATGGTCCTCTTTCGGTATCACACGTAAGTTATTGTCTTGAATAGGTAAGTTCAGATGACATAGTGCCATTGGTTCTGGCTGTCTGCAACCTAAAGACGACATCCCTGCATTAGTTTATGCTCAGTTAAAGTTTTTAATGTTCTCATCTTCACAACTATGGGGACTAAAGACTTATTTTTAAATCTTTGCTACTGGAGCACTGGCCTATGGCAAGGGGACGAGGGCAGGATTCTATGGCAAATCCCATCACTGCAGAATCACCAAATACACTATTTTGAGTTGAGCATACAAAAGGGAACAGACCTCTTTACACTAATGAATCCCCCTGTAAAACTAAGCTATTTTGCAACAGGGAGGAATGGTCCAAAAGAAGGACTATCATTTACTCAGTCTTCAGTCTTAATCCAAAATTAAAATCTATACAATTTAAGATTTCAGAAGTTATTCAAGTTAAGTTTACAGGAAAACATCATACAGTGGAGATGTTTGAAAAATGCAGATAGCTGTAGATACATGCACTGAAATCAATTTCAGAGAAGTGTGGGGCAAGCGCGTTATTGACCTTACATAACATTTACAAATGTAACATTCCCTGTGTATATCAGCTGGCTATTCACAAAGTAAAGGACCACTAAAGTTTTAAGTCAACTGCTGATCACCTTACTCACAGAAGTGAACTTGTGGTAGCCCGATGGCTAAGAAAATGATTTGTAGGCAGTAGATCTGGTCACATGATTAAGGTGAGCAAGAATTTGCCCTAAAATAATGAAGGCTAAAAGAATGACTGATGATGGCAAAGAGTCTCATAAAGATGTTAGGGGTATACCTCAATGAGTGAATAGATCACAGCACAGATAGCCATCAATACCTACATATATACAGACAGGATTTTGAGGTTGAAAAATAAACCAGGTGATTTTGAAAAGAATCTGGTAACTTTTCTGAATTTCACAGCAAAAGAACACCAATAAATACAAAAACTGAGCTGAGACCTGCAGGAATCTGTCTCAGAAAGCAACGAAGGTGGCATTGGTCTATGGGCAGTGTCTTTTTTTTAATTTGTACCATATGTCTGGTTAAGAGGAGGGGACAAAAATTATAACAAATGGGCCATCCTGTCAGCTGGAATGACTAGTATAGTTTTATCAAAGTCTATGGAGCTACATGGATTCACAGCTGAGGATTCAGCCCAATACATTAATTTATCTGATAGTAATGAATGTCCTGGTCAAGCCTATGTGATTGGCATGTTGCTTGGAAAATGGCAGTGCCTTTAACTGCTTTAAGAGGCATATAGGGCACATGAAGCAGTTAAAAGAACAGGAGGACTTGTGGCACCTTAGAGACTAACCAATTTATTTGAACATAAGCTTTCGTGAGCTACAGCTCACTTCTACAGCTAGTGCACTTCTACTACAGCTGTAGCTCACGAAAGCTTATGCTGAAATAAATTGGTTAGTCTCTAAGGTGCCACAAGTCCTCCTTTTCTTTTTGCGAATACAGACTAACACGGCAGCTACTCCGAAATATGAAGCAATTAGTATCACAGGGTTTACTACTTAGGCTTATGGCTCATCTGGAGATTAGTTCTCAACTGGTCTGATGTCCCCTCCTTTGGTTGTTCACCCTGTGGTGTCTCTTGCTCTCTGGATTCAAGTTACTCCCTCTTCACAACTCAGCCCAGGTCACTATCGTACTCCCCTTCTGGGGTTACGAAGGCACACCAGCCAAATGATCTATATGCAAGCTGAGGCCCTCTTCCCAGCCACTTCCCAGATTGTACCACTTTCCCAGTAACCAGGAGAGTAATCCAGGCCTATCTACTCTGGGTTCTAACCTACAGACACTATGTCCAGCAATCAGGGTCTACTCAAGCTCTGACCCCATAATGATTTCCCTAAACTCTTTCCTACCTCTCTACATACCCTCTCTTACCACCAACTTCCTCTCTTTATAAGCCTGGCCCAACTCCTCCCACAGCTGGGCTTCATCAGCCATTAGGCTTTATCAGTCCTTGGCTCCCCTCCAGGTGTAGCATGTTGGCTAATTGGCCTATTTTATCTATTCAGGGTTTGTATGGGATGGACACCCCATCATAGATGGTCATTACCTTGCATTCCTCAAGGAAAATGCTGTGCTCAGAGAAAGAATGAAATGAACAGACCTCAAGGGGTTGGTTTGTCTTGTTTCTACATGCTTGGTACATCTGAAAAGATGTTCTCTGTTGCAAACTGGACAATGATGTGGTGCTATCAGACAGGAGTAACTAGCAGGAGAGATAAGGTGGGTGCAGTAATATCTTTTATTGAACCAACTTCTGTTGGTGAGAGAGAAAAGCTTTAGCTTCAGGTCAAGATATTACCTCACCCACCTTGTCTAATGTCCTTAGCCCAACACAGCTACAACAACACTGCATATAGCAGAAGAGATGTCATTTTCCAAGTAAAACAGCATTTCTCATTGATTTTTCCTAGTACCCTAACTTGAGATCTTACGCCTTTTCACTGAGTACATTACCCTGTTCATTATGGATCTTGAATACAAGAGCTTTTGTACCAATTTATACAAACAAGCTTGCAAACTTGCATACATGGCTAATAGGCCCAGCTGAATTTGGTGGGAGAACTTTGCTTAGTTGCTGAGACTTATGAGAATAAAGTCTCCACCATCTTTCTGGAGACATTTGCAAAACTGGAGCATTAAAACACCTTCAGCCTCCAGGCTGCATCTGCAGTATCATAAATTACCTACAGCATTCCATGGCATAAAAGCTTGAGAAAGCAACAAAAAGCTGCACAGTTCTGACTGCAGCAGTGTCTGCATAATCACTCAGCTGAGTTCACATGTCTGATAGGAGACATTCCATACCTTACCACAGGCTTCTCTGATATAGAAAGCCACAGACCCTCTGTGGTGAATTCAGCCTGGCCTCACAGCTACAGCAGCTTTGTTTTACCCACTCTGTGGAGAGCCAAAAGGGGTGGGGTTTTCATTCCAACCCCCTAATGAGTCCCTCCACACCCAAAAGTGATCTTTGCTCAGTTCACCAGGGCTAAAACACTGCCTTACATGGCCTTTGAAACATATCTCACATTTTCAAAATTAATCTGTGCTGGATTAACTGATGCAGAAGCTCTGGGCACAATGCCGAAATGATGTTTACATTAGAGAAAATGGACCTCACAGAGATAGTTTGCAAATATCACAAGGCAAACTTGTGTAAACTCCCATAGTTTAGTCATCTTTTTCCATCTGTCATAGAATTTAAAAGTGATATTCAAAAACACAGGAAATTACTGTATATTCTAAGTGCTCTTGATTGGACTCATTGGCTGTTGTGAAAGATTCACATCTTTATAACCTCCCACATGATTCTTTGCAAGTACTTTTTTAATTGTGTTCTTCTAGCAGACATACTGTCTATACTGCTAGGAAATTCATTACTACTGTTTCACACCACTGTGAAATAACTTTATTACTAACTGAGTATACTGGATTTTGTCTTCATAAAATAAGGATTGCTCCACTTCTTATGAATTGCATGGAAATGGGTGGACAATACAAGAGAACAAATACATTTGAGATCTTTAGCATAACTGTGGTATTCATTTAATAAAAAACATCTGAGATTTCATAGCAGTTTAACTGTCCATTGAAATGAATCATTCATTTTGATAACATTTACCCAAGTTTCTATATCTGGACATTGGTCTAAGTAACGTAAATCTGTGTCAGACTGGAGGGATGTATTAGCTGACCTATGCTGTCCCTTCCAGCCCTATATTTCTATGATTGTAAACTAAAAATTGCTTTTAGTTACACCACTGGATTTCCTCTTTATTTCAGGAAGCCAATGAGATTGCATAGGTGTAACTCAGTGCAGAATTTAGCCTGGTTTCTCCACTTAAAATATTGGGCTAGATTTACCAATACTAGTCTCTGCCTTTAGGTCATTCTGGTAACATAAATTAGCTGTAAACCCAGTTTAGCCAGATAGTTAAACCAACTTTACAACTGCTTTGTATTGCCAGATTGGCACAAAGCAACCAGAATGTCTGGGTGAATCTATCATATTGGTTTAATTCTCCTTTTAAACACTCTAGTCTTCCTGTATCTTTGAACTTGTTCATTGTCTCTGCTGTGCAGAACTGGATCTTCCAATAAGTATGGCAACTAATAGCA